>NW_026901048.1:0-1200000 GCF_033783945.1 Neopsephotus bourkii
AATAGAAACACAAGTAGTAACACTGCGACACATTCACAGGTAAAAGCCTCATGACCCAGTGTGAGTCCTTGGCCTGGCACTGTATGTGGGCCAAGGAAGGCAGCACTGTAGCTGCTTACAGCAACTGAACATGCTGACACAAAGTAGAGAAGGCTCCATTATAATGGCTTTGTGGTAGATAACTGCATCTTTGCTGAAATCATCAGCTTTAAGTGGCTCCCAGAGAATGCATTTAGATTTCAGAGGTCTCGAGAGATTTTGTAAGATGATTGTCTCTTACTGCTTTAATTTTTCTTTACACTCATTTCTTGGGCTTTAACAGGCCTTAACAGCTACTACTGCTCTTCCCAGGATTTAATATTAGTATGGAAGGAATGAGGGTAACCCTGTCAAACTAAGATGCTGTTTCCAAGTTGGGGGAAGGGAAGGTTGTGTTTGTTCTTTGGAATGGTATTCAGGCAGGTACCTTCCTGTAAATGCAATTTCTGAAAACCCCACCACACCAGGTTCATGAAGATCCTACTTGGGATGAGCTTTTCTCTAGTTTTAACTATTTAGATCTCATAAAAAACTTATTACCTTCTATATTTCTGCCTTCCTAGACAAGAAGAAGTGCAAAAGTTATTACAGGCTAGAGGGAAATGACGCTACTCTTTCCAACACGGTCTTTGGTTCTGTGTATATTGCACTAATAACACAATACTGAAGAACTTGAATAACTTTTTTTCTTACTGGTTTATGCTGGAGGCTTGGTAACTACCATTTCAAAATTACATATTTTAGAGAATGATTATTGTGCAGGAAAAAACAGACTGCAGGATTTTGACTTTGAGAAAGTAATGTGTGAGTCCTGCTTTGGAAACACCAGTGCAATTTTGTTCATGAAGTACTGAATGTTACCCACAGAATTACTTGAGATCCCTCAGTTAGGTTTGATAAGGTCAGTGTTCCACCCACAAAAGACAGGATATGCGCTTTTCTTAAATGTAAGATAAAGAATGGTACTAAAGCTACAACAGTAATAAAGCTTCTTGAAAATAAAAGACTAAAAATTAATATTTTGTGGATTAATCTGTCATGTTCTTGAGTAAAAGTCACTAATCTGCTCTTCTTTGTTTGGTTGGTTGGTTGTTGTTTTTTTTTAACCAGAGAAGACAGTTCTGAGTAGTTATTGATTTCTTGCCTATAAGCAGTGCTTTTTGCATGTCTGGTTTGTCTTTCATCATTTCACAGATTTCCTTTTTATCTTGTGCTCTGCTGCTGCAGTGGGAAGGAAATCCAAATTATACCTAATGTTTTCTTTGACATGAGCTATCAAAATTAGGACTAGAAGTCAAAACAGTGAACTGTTCATCTTCTGGTGTGTTGATAAATAGGTCAGCAGCAAGGGGGCAGAATTTGCAAGCATACAATTGGGTGATAGCGAAAACGAGAAAACAGTTGGCAGTGTGTTGGCAGGACCTCACAGAACTGCAGAGATTTGAAGAATCAAAGCAGAAGAGATTAAATTCAAACCAGCTCTGGATTAGTGCATGTTGGAAGTAAGAATTATAGTACTGATGTGGTCAACTTTATTGTGAGCATCCAGGAAGAAGAACAAGGTTTTAATGTTAACAATTCAATGAAAACCAATGTTTATGGCATAGTGGGATTTAGAGAATTGGACTGAATTTTGCAGTATTTGCTTTCTTTTTTGGTAAACAGTACCGTGTGTACAGGATGGAACTGTACTGAGTACAAAAGGCCTATTTGTGGAGGATCAGCATTTATAATTTCTGTGGTGGATAGCATTGTTATCCTTCTGTTGGTAAACCAGTAGAAAGGGTTATGTGGGCAATAAATGCCTGTTAGACTTGATGTCTTACTTCACTGATCAGCAATTTCCAACTAATTCTTAGGTAAAACAGTTGTCATCTTCCTGCTGCTTTGGATTTATAACAATAACTCTTCTGAAACTTGTGCATCCTGTCTTGGAAATTTTCTGTGTTAAGCAAAATTGTTGTTGAACTTGTTGAGAGGAGGCAGCCTTGGAATGTAGGACTGAGCTTTAAAGAACTGAGTTTGTACTGGGTTTCATGGTATGAGCTACTGTTTTCATAAACAGTGAAATTGCTCCTTGCTCCTAAAGAATAACTAACTATCCTCTTTGATGTGTGTGGCTCAGCACAGTGTATAAAGGCATAAAATCCCAGTTTTTCCATCCAGCCTATCAACAAGGGGAATATGATGGACACGGGAGAGGACTGATGGAGTCTGGGGGTTTAAAAGTTTATCAGACTGGAGAAGAAGGGGAGACAGGAAGATAAGAGCTGAATTAGAACAGAAAGGGAAAATATACTGGAGCAATGTATAAGGAATGTGAAATGTAAAATAGTTAAGAATGTGGCCAATATTTGACATGAGCTTATAGTCTCATCTACAGAATATTGCTCTCTCTCAAGAGAGATAAAGGTGAATGCTTGGGGCCTTCCCACCTGCAGAGAGGGCTGGTGGGAAGTAGGACCTGTCCTAGCTCCCTGTCCAGTCTGGTTCTTTACCCTGGACCCCCTTGCTTCCACCACTGCCTTTCCCTGCCCTGCTCTCACCGTAGTCCAGCTCCAGACCCCCTCTCTGTTCCCTCCCAGTACACTCACCTTGCCTAGCCACGTGTACAACTGTCTGATCTGTCCTGCTGCTCTGTGACACCATCATATGTTCCTATCCAGTCCCTCCACCAGTGGTGGTCTCCTGCTACTTAGTCTGACCCTGATCACATCTCCCAGACAACCACTGGTCCACTGGCTTCAGCTTTGACTTGAGCATGGATCCCCTCTTCCCACTCTTCCTCCAGCTCTTTTTTCATATGCTTTCCTTTCTAAGTTTATTTCCACTTTATTGACTGAACTCTTGTAGACATTGAAAGTAGCTTCTGAAATTCAGTCTGTATCCAGGACATCTAGGAGCTGGTGGCTACTAAGATCCAAGACAAGGCACATTAATGATGGCTGATATAGGAGATGCATTACATAAAAAAGAACAATCCCTTCAGTACGGCTCCCAGGCCAACATTACTTGGCAGCATGTTTTCAGTTAAATTTCAGCAGCGTCCTGGGCTGACATTCATCTCCTGGTTTTATTAACTGGAAGATTCCCAAAGAGTCAGACAGTTCTGATGACTAAAACAGGCTTTCTGATCTCCCACACTTAAGTGGTGGGTGTTCACTGATTTATCTAACTGTTCTGATATATCTTCCCCACCCAGAGGGCAGGTTGTTTAAAGAACAGTCCCAGCTTGCTTGGGAAGAATGTTTTCTGCTGCATTACCCATGCTGTGTTTGTTTGGTGCCTGCTGTGCTTCTCTTGAACAGCAGCAGATAGCTGTTCCACAGCACTGCTCAGAGTGCTTAGCTGCCTCAGAGCCCAGGCAGTTTCTGGAGGGTGAAGAGGTAAAGAATTGCTGAGGGGCAACTTAATTATTTTATTATTAAATTTGTTCACCTCCAACCCTTTTTAAACATGGACTTTTAAGACCAAGTCCGAGCAAGGGTGCCATTCTGTCTGGCAGGTTAACACTTAGCAGAGCTCTGATGTAGAAATGACTGCTTCTGAGGAGCTGACAGTTCTGTGTATGTAGCGTAAAGCTCTGAACTCAGGATTGAGGGGTTTTCATTTTAAAAAATCTGGTGCTTCAGTTAAAAAGAGGTATATCAAATAATGCTAATTGGCAAACGGTTAGTACAGTAGCCCGGGATCCAGGTCAACTCAAAATGCTGCTCACTTTCACTTCAGCAGCTCTTTTTTGCATACCATTGGTTTATGCCTAGAGCTCTTACTTTAACTGTTATTTATCCCTGCTATATTAATTTCAGCTGATATATCAATTAATGGTAGGATTAGTTTTCAGCTCATGTTTCAAAGCAAAATATTCAGGTTTCATGTTCAGATTTATACTGGTACCGTACAGGTTTCTACTTTCACCCTTAGCGTTCTGAATAAACTTAGGAGCTTCCTCCTGGTATGCAGCCAGAGCTGCAGGAGCTATAGGCTGATTGCCACCTCAGATGTTATCTTAATAGCAGTTGGAGTGCTTAGGCAGAGGAAGTGAATACAGCTTAAAAATTCAGCTCATAACCTTTTGTGGTAGTGCTCAGGCTACAATTCTTATTTTTTTAAGATCTGATTGACTTTGTAGATCCATGTAAACCTAGCTGTGACTTATAAAGGTAGCATTTGAGTGTTGTGGCGCCTAATAATGTCCTTCATGCTTTCATGTATGGCATTTGCATTCCCCAATTGTCTGACCCCTTCCACCCTCTTTTTCTCCTTAGATGTCCTGAGGCTCTACTATTGCACATAGAGTTTTAGTTAATTATATTAAATTTGGTGTGAAGCATACCTCCTATGAAAGTCAAGGCAAACTACTACAAAGTTGTTTATATACTGAGCCTATGGCAGTGAGATCTGTTAATTTCTCCTTGCTTTATGTGTTCTGTGAAAAGAAACTGAGTTGTTCCTTTCACTAGTTACTTTCTGAATGATTTTTGGTAGCAAAGCTATCACACACCTCCACATTTTCCCTGTGAGCAAAATAACAGCTGTTCTGATATTGAGGCTGCAGAAGCCAGACCACCAGGGAACACATGAACCATGAAAATTGCCTTTCAATTCACCAATTATTATATCTCTCTGTGTTCTCATGAACACCAGGAAAAATGTGCATTGGATTTTGGGTTTATTATGTTTGCATAACCAATTACTTAGCAACATGTAAATGTGGCCTTTCTTCTATTTCAAGTCACCATATGCTGGTGTGATCACACAGAGTGCCTTGCCACAGCCCTTTTCTTCTATGACTAATTTGGGGTGTTTGCATATGTCCAAACCAGTCTTCTGTTTTACATGAATCTTCATTAGTTGCAAGGAAGCATAGGGAAGAATTGTATGTGCAGACAAGAACAGCTGTGATGAACAGAGCACATATTATGTGTATAGAGAATGGTTTGGTATAAAAAATATATCTGATCAGGTTGGTCTTTATCTATATCTGGTCAGATCCAAGATGGCTGGAGTCAACAATCTGTCCAGTAATTCATTTAGTGACCAACACATAAACACCTAGAAAGTGGTAAACATATGTATGCTTAGGTGAGACTTGCCCCAACTACTACTTTCTACTCTTCAAAGTATTTTCAGTATGCAGCTTTTTCTCAGCTGGAGGTGGATTTCTTTTCTGCGAAGCCGTTCAGTCTGATTTTCAGCTTAGGTCAACTTTTAGGACCCACAGTCATCATTTGCAGTGAATTCCACACATATCATGTTCCAGTGTTGATTTTCAACCTGGCCTCTGGTAGCTTGAGTGACAGCCTGCTAGTTCTTGTTTATGAACAGTCGCATTCTAACCAGCTATGATTTTGTAGTTCTGCTGTCTCACATAGTGGTAATCTTTCACGTTCCTGTACAGAAAACCTGTACAGGCAGTCTGAAGTCTGAGGACAAATCTGGTGACTTAGAGGGAGCATGCAGTATTGGAAGGGTCCAGTCAGCTGGGTGGATTTGTAGGAGTAGCCTTTAAATACACTTCTGGCTTTTTGGCTCATTTTAAACTGCTCTTTTACTCCATAAATAGCATATTTGGTTTTTGGTTGGGGTTTTTTTTTTGGGGGGGGTCCCCCTAAAAATCTGATTTGAATACATCTTCTTTTCCTGCTTTCCAAATGCAATAATGATGTAAAGTTTCAGTGTAAATGTGGCAGCTCTCTTAAAATATCTCTGTAAAGTTGGAACTTTTTACTCCTCTGATAGCTGCATTTTATATTCAGTTGTAGTACTCGGTGCTGGATTGGCAGAACTTGGAAAGCATGGCCTGACCCTTCTATTTTGCGAGAGCTGACTGAAGTCTGATTCAAATCCACTGAAATTAATGTGTTGCCTTTGGATCCAATCCATGGTTCCTGACTTCATGCATAAATTCTTTACTGTACCCAAGAGTTAATCTCCAACCTCGTGAGTCTTGGTGTGACCTTGGTCACAGAAACCTCCCACTTTACAAAGAGGAGGGAGGAGAGAGGTGGGACAGCACTACTAAAAGTCTGAATAGTCACTCAGCTGTGGAACTCCCTTTCCGAAATGACAATTTTTAACCACACAAGGCCACTTGAAGATCACCAGAGGTCAGGGCATCACAGTGATTTGTTTTCAGAAGTGCAGTGCATCTGGCAGCTGCCACTGACATCAAAGGAAGTTTGCCAGTGCTCAGATCTCTCTAATAGGTTGTGTAAATATCACCTCTCTCAGGAGAGTAACTTCTTACTGTTGTTTCAAATGCCTAATGTCTCACAGTTCTCAGAGACAGTTGCAGCTGTTAAGAGGCTGTATTTGCTGTCTTCATTTCTGTGCAATTATCGGTAGTTTTTTAACAATTGCATATGCCTTGAATTTCATTTGAACATGCTAAGACCTCTAAAATAACATATTAATGAAGACAAAGTTGGAGATGTTTTGGGGTTTCATACAGGGTCAGGAAATTAATTAATTAATTAATTAATTTAAATGGACTTCACTTGGATTCTGTTCTTCATTAAGTTAAAGATTGATGGGGATATTTAGCTCAGGAAGTCTGGAAACTGAAGACTCTGAAATACAGACTAATAGATTGGTATCCAAACACATAAATATGGACGCATAATATTTTGAGACATAGGCTTATGTCTTTTCGGTTCAAGTAGGACTTATCAGGATGCTGCTGGAGTTGTGTGGGAAGATGAGAAACTGGTTTGTCAGGCCAGAATCAAGGAGGAATGGATAGATTTAGGACAACTGAAAAATAAGTAGAAATTGTTGTCAATTGTTGTTGGTTTTGATGCTCAGGATGAAAGGCACCTGTTTGGGTGTTGAGCGATATCCTCTGCTCTGAGTTTGCCCACAGACATGTAGGCCTAAGGTAGCAGCAGTCAAGGTTCAGATTCCCCCAAGCCTTCTGAGTGCAGAGAATGCAGATAAGGAGTTTCATACTTCCCATTCATGTCTGCAGCTTGAAATGGCTCCTGTTGAGACAAAAAAGGTAAACCTGTTCATAAACACACAATCAGTTTCATGCTTCATCCCTGGCTCCTGAATGCAGAATACTAGCATTAAGCAGATTTTAGGCACAGGAGTACCAATGCTTTTTTTTTTTTTATTGTTATTGGAGGGTGGGAGGAAACACATGAACATACACTTTGTGACACATTCAGTGCAGAACTGTGTCATGGAATAGAGGTGAAATTACACCAGGGCTACCATGATCCATGTGAATATACTTAGAGCTCCTATGTGCTTTGCACTAAACAGTTTTCTCAAATTCCTCCGTATAAGCTTGATCTGTTTGGATCACTGCAAGGTTTCCTGCTGGCCATCCAGTTGGTCAAACTGCTTACAATGTCTCTACATAACTTTTTTTTTTCTAAACATGTAAAGAGACTATAGACAGGCATTAGGAAGAAAGCATGAATAATGGAAGGTCTGCTGGTTTTTCATTATTTCCTTCATTGGGTATCTGCCTTAATTGCCAGTTCTAGCTCCATCCTCCCTGGAGGCGCACATCCTTGTAGTTTCTGCCAATGTTTTGAAGCTCTATGTATATGACTACTCCTCTTCACATTAGGCTTGTCTCTGTGCTTCACAGAAATTTTTGCAATTGAATTCACAAACACAAGTTTCCAATTTGATTTTTAAGCTACTGTCTTCTGAACAATGCCAAAGGTTTTCTTTGTATTTTGAATAGTCATTCATCCAATTTGTTGGTGTGCAGAACATCACTTCATGATCCTTTTTAACCTCTAACGAGAAAAAGAATAGGTTTATACCTGGCAATGAGATAGGAGTTTATGAATGCAACTTGAAATGTAAAATGGGACTGTATTTCAGTATATGGTAAATACAATGAATATTGAAAGCATTGTTTTGTTAGACTCAAGAGTTACTCTAATGTAAGTACAAGAGTTCAGCAGACAGTTTAATTTTGTCATTTTTCACTTAAGAAAACTGATGCAAAAGTTTCCCTGGTGACTGTGCCATGTCCTTGTCCTCACCACACCCTGATGACTTCTCTATGGCGCAGATCAGCTTCCTGGGCAGTTCCAGGAAGGAAGGTGGCCATTTGGTTGGGGAGGGGATTGAAGATCCAAACCAGCCCAAGTTCTCTGTACAGCTTTGCCTCTGTTGTTTCTGTTTCTCTCAGTTTTTATAGGCTGGGCTGCTGCTCGGTGCCTAATAGCCTACTAAACAACCCTGCCAGTTAACTGATGCAGATACGCTACTGATGAAATGAGAGTGATTGGGAGGACTGGGTTATCTGAAAGGAGGCTTGGGTTCCTTCTGTCACAGCTAGCTGCTGCTACAGCTTTTTTGCCTTTTTTCCTTGAGGTTCTTAAATAAACTGAATAGTTAGTCCCAGATTTCTGGACTGTGGAACACATGTCACTGTCTATTGTAGAGACAAGGCTGAGTAGTTAAGGGTGGTTGTTGATTTCCTTTGTTGAAACCACCCTTTTAACAAGGTAAAAGGCACTGGGAGTTGGTCTGTTTTCTCAAGCATGCTGCCTGCCCATGTTTTCCTGTTCACAGGGGCCCTCAGGAGAGGGGTCAAGTCCTGTGTACATCTGCAGTCAAAAAGAGGGATGGCTCTGAAGGAGATTTGTGTAACAACAGGATCTAAGAGAATATTCTGTCTTTGATGAGACTGAGGTTGCAATCAGGATGGAAAAACACATACATAACACATAGTTTGTCATCAGTAGGTGACGTACACAGTCTTAGCCCAACAGTATAATTAATTGTGATTATATAAGAGTCTGTGTTACTTGATTTTAGCTGATTTCCACCATTTTCCAGATTCAAATGGAATCTCTCTGGTCTTCCAAATCACATTGCATAGAGTGGAGAGCTTCCTGTTAACTACTGTGGGCAAGCAATCTGAAGGTGAATTCTCACCTTGTTAGCCCAGGTCATCTCTAAAGCTTGTTCAGTACAATTATAACATGGCAATTAAGCTATAGCATTCAGAAATGTTCCAAAGCATAAGGACACAATCCTATTTGTGAAAGCTGCTGCACAAAGCTATTTGTGTTATTTTTCATCTATGGAATTGTTCTCACAAAGCAAAATGCATAGAAAGATGACATGTTATTTTATTCACACACTTTTTCAGCCTAGAAAAAAGCAGCAGCTGCACCGAACATATTACTTCACATCTTGAAATCAAGTCACTGATTATAAAGCTCTTAGTACATTCTATCATGGTATCTACTATACTCTTTAATGATACTCCATAGCAGTTTAGCTGAGAGACACTGTTATGTATAAATGCCATGCAGGGAATGGGCCCTGCAAGAGATAGCATGAGCTTAAGGAGGGTGAAACTGCAGTGGTTGATGCAAGTGCAGACATTGGCCAGCTGAAAAACTTGTTCATTTTCCAGATACTGAAGTTGACTTGAATATATCATTTCCCTCAGAAAAGATCAGTTCTGATACAACTCCATTTTCTAATAGGAGGAATGTTTTGATAAAAAAAATACAGAAAATTAAAAATAGCCTGTATTTCTAAATCATCCTGCATTAGCATACCTATGCTTATTGTTATGAAAAGTATTGCTTCATGAAAGATAGAAAGTTCCTGTGCTAATGAGGATTCAGAAATAGAATTTAGCTCAGATCTAAATCCTGACAGCTGACAAGCATCTGAGTCTTGTGCTAAATTGAACAGAAGGTGCTCAGCAGGACTTAGTATATGGCCTTTTCTGAACAGCAGGAGACAAGCCTGACTGACATAAGGTGGGTTGAGTGTGCTGTAAAGGGCTTTGTTCACCACTTGATAGGTTTGTAAAGCTCTGACATTGGCCACTTGCAGCATTATTCAGAGATCGTTCCTGTATACTGTGGTGAAGCTGTGTAGATGTTGAAAGGTAATGATTTCTCACTAGTGGAAAGGAACTTTCCTGCAGCCACTGCCCCGGAAAAGTACTGATTGATGCTTTCTTCATAATTAAAGAGTAAGCTACCTTGTGTGGTATGCGTTCAGTCACTGCTTTTACTCAAATTTCATGCCTATGTGTCAGTTCCAGTTCTGCATTAGGACTACAAATCAGTATGTTCATTACTCCACTTATGCTTCCTTGCTCCAAAACAATAAAACACAACCTCTTGGGGCAGATGCTCACAAATGATAACTTGCACCTACTTTGAAGTCAATGTCGTAGTTGTGTGTTGCACTGTCTGAGCAGTTGGTGGGATCTAATACCTCCTGGTACTGAAACCCTTGAAGAGTTTACAGGCTGACCTGGCCAACTGCCTCAGGAGCAATTCTTTTACCGGTTAAGATCTTTTTTCACCTATACTGCTCTTGACATTAAGCCCAGCTCCTGGGAGAACAACCAAAGACCATTTCAGGAATGCTAGCTCTAACACTGAAGACATGCTTTTATATCAGAAGGACAATTTACACTGAGAGGAGATAGACTTTTTTCAGTTCACACACATCTACATCTATGTTTCTTGTTATATTTCCTATATAGTTAAAAGTAGTGTCTATAATCTAGAGCTATTGACTAGTAGCTTTGACCCTGCTCTTCTAGTACTAGTTCACTTCTTTGGGGGGAAGATTATTGTCAAGGTTAATGCAGATAGTTACTTGTTTTATCATATCTTACATGTAGGCACAAAATTGCAGGGAGGATATGTAGAATTACTACTTCCTTTGCCTGTGATTGCTTTTCCTGTGGTTACACCCACACTCTGTGCTGTATTAGTTTGGAAAGTCCACGGGTTGTTACAGAAAGTAGTGTGCGTGAATTGTGTTATAGGATTAACTCTGGAAATAACAGGTTTTGATGGCAGGCTCTCCAGGCAAGAATGAGAAAAATGGTTTTACAAAGATGGTCTAGAAACAGTTATTCTTACAGAAGCACTCTCAGCATTGCCCTAACTCTGGTGACACTGATTAATTTCCTTGAACTTGGATGTTAGGTCACAGGTGTCTGCTTCCAAAAGCACCACTTCTATTCACAGTTATTGTGTTAGCTTGATGACAGCTCTGAATGTACAGGTTGTCAAGTAAGTGGGTAGATGTCTTAGAGTTGCTGTTCTTCAACATTACTGATTGCACCCAATTTCCATGTAATCGGTTCATGGGGAGGGAAGGGGAAGAGCTTTTATGATGTGGCTATAGAACTGATGGATTAGGGGCAAAGCAACTGACATAATCTATCTGGACTTGTTCAAAGCATTTGACACTGTCCTACATGACATCCTTGTCTCTAAGTTAGCTGGATGGCTGCATGCAGAGAGTTGTGGTTAACAGCTCAACGTCCAATTAGAGACCAGTAACAAGTGGTGTCCCTCAGGGACTGGTCTTGTTCAACATCTTTGTCAGTGACATGGACAGTGGGATTGAATGCACCCCCAGCAAGTTCGCTGATGACACCAAGCTGTGCGGTTTGGTTGATACACTAGAGGGAAGGAATGCCATCCAGAGGGACTTTGACATGCCTGAGAAGTGGGCCAATGCCAACCTCATGAAGTTCAACCAAGCCAAGTGCAAGGTCCTACACCTGGGTCAGGGCAATCCCAGGCACAGCTACAGCTTGGATTGAGGAGTGATTCAGAGCAGCCCTGTGGAGGACTTGGGGTGTTGATCACTGAGAAGCTTATCATGAGCTGGCAGTGTGCACTCACAGCCCAGAAAGCCAACCGTATCCTCGGCTGCATCAAAAGGAGCGTGACCAGCAGGTTGAAGGAGGTGATGCTACCCCTCTACTCTGCTCTCGTGAGACCTTACCTGGAGTATTGTGTGCAGTTCTGGTGTCCTCAACATAAAACGGACATGGAACTGTTGGAACAATCCAGAGGAGGGTGATGAGGATGATCAGGGGACTGGAGCACCTCCCGTATGAAGATAGGCTGAGAAAGTTGGGGCTGTTCAGCCTGGAGGCTGCATGGAGACCTCATAGCAGCCTTCCAGTATCTGAAGGGGGCCTACAAGGATGCTGGGAAGGGACTCTTCATCAGGGACTGTAGTGATAGGACAAGGGATAATGGGCTCAAACTCATTACCATCTCCCATGAGAGAGCTAGATTAGATATAAGGAAGAAGAAGTTCTTTACTGTATGGGTGGTGAGGCACTGGAACAGGTTGCCCAAGAGAACCTGTGGCTGGCCCATCCCTGTCAGTGTTCAAGGCTAGATTGGACAAAGACTTGAGCAACCTGCTCTTGTAGAAAGTGCCCCTGCCCATGGAGCTAGATACGATCTTAAAGTCCTTTCCAACCCAAGCCATTCTATGATTCTATAAAAGCATAGGCAGAAGAGACAGCAGTTGGCAGGTTCTGGTGCCTGCCTCCACCAGGATATCCGGTTCTGTTTATTTGAATGATCTCTATCAATTTTACCCATAAGACAACTGTGAAATGGCTGGTGGGATAAACATGTTTGTTGTGGATCTAGGGGATAATGATCTTTCAAGAGATAGATTCTACCTACAGCACTCAATATTTTGAAGGATTTTGTCCTGATCATTCAACTAAAGTTCCCCTGATTTTTTTTTTTTTTTTTTTTTTTGGACACTCCAGTTGTTAAAGGTGATTTCTTTCATAATTTCAGATTAGTCCCTTTATTAAGGAAAAGGATTTCAAAAACTTGCTGGACTTGGGTGCAGTTCTTGTACAGACTTGAACAAGTTTTCTGTAACAGCAGAACTGGTGGTACCTCCTTTCAGTCTGTTTTTCTAGGGAAATGAAGGAATTTTTTTTCTTTTTTTGTGCTTATTATGTGATTGTGAGTCTTCACCCCACCTGTTGTCACTGTTGACTTAAAAATTTGTAGAACAGAGTATCAGTAAGGCAGCTGAAGAGAAGAAAATCCACAAGGAAAGGCTGTAGCATGAAATCTCCTCTTATTAGACACCAAAGGATCCCCGTGGGAACACAGCCTCCCAAAATGAATTCACAAGTTACTTATTCTCTGCTTAGGGACTTATTTAACATTATTACATGGCAGGACAGCTTCTTGAAAGGGACAGGTTGTTTCTGCAAAGCCAAAGCTGAGAAGACTATTCAATTCTAAATTTCCATGTTGGTTTGTGTTCTCTATATTAGTGGAAATGACACTTAGGACATGTAGGGTCAGCTTCTGATTGCATCCCAAGCTCATTCTGAATGTAGAGCCACTCACTGAATGTCTCTGGGAGTTGAAACATTACTTCTCATCAAAGCTAGAATAAAATTGTCCTTTTTGTATCTCTTGCATCATTAGAACTTAGTTTTCTCTTCAATGGCACACCTTGGCTCGCAGGAATAAAGTGTCTGTGTTGTAATGTAGCAGCTCAATAACCAACACAACTGCAGCAGAGTCAAATTAATTACAATGCCTGTTTTCCAGGACATGCAGGCAATCAGCCAGGTTGGGGATTCAAGACATCTTTGAAGTTCCATGGGTTGTCATTTGCCTGTTTTGATTAATTTATTAACAGTGCATGTGACACAAACTTGAGTACAGAGGGAGACATACTAAGTGTTCATAAGAGTGAAGACATCTGAGCAGTAATGGGCAGTGCAAGGAAAAAAGGAAGTTCACATCTGGGATGCTTTGAGGTTTGAGAGAGGATTGACAGGAAGCTCCCATGTTTGTTGGTTATGGTCAGATTTCTGAGGGCAGTCATGCTAGTAGTGTGGTGTGTCTGGCAGAGCTCTGTGGCTCTGGATAGACAGATGATAATAGTGGAATCTCCTGAGGGGATTACTTTCAAAGATCAGCTTAATTCTGTTCAATCTTCCTTTATAAACAGAAGTACCATTTCTTGTGGGAAATGGGAAAAATACGGGGTTTTTGGAAGCTGTAGCTCTGCAGTTTCTGCACAGTGGCAATTGCTTGTTGCACTAGACAGGGTTATTAAAGGAGGCTGAAGCTCCTTAAACATCCTCTGGTACTATAAAGTTCATATCTGATAGTACATTAGAAAACTTGGGACTTTCATCTGCTATAAATGCAGTTTCTCAGAATCGGAGTTTAAGACAAGCAGATTCTGCTACATTGTTCTCTTTCAAGAGATACATCGAAAGATCCAAAATGACAGATCAAATTAAGACCTTTTTTTGTTCTTTTTGCTTTAACTTTGAAGAACAAGATAAGTTTAGATTGCTCATTTGAATTATGTAGACTACTTAGCAGGACAGACTTAAGAATGAAGTCAGGTGATGGTTCTGCTCCAGAGATATGAAAACAGAACCACAGCTGCAAAACAAAGGACATGTTGGCTCATTCCCTGGCCAAATATGGTAGTGCCTGCTCCATAAAAGAGGCTTTAAATAAAATTGGTCCTCCCTGGTGATGAAAAAAAACTCAGTCTGGTTTAATGAGATCAGGAAATTAAAAAGGAAAGAGGAAGCTGAAGCTATTACAGGAAGAGAAGGAAGTGGAGAGACTGAAAGCATTTCTGTTGGAGTATGATGTCCCCTTAACAGCTGCAGAGATCAGTAGGTTTCCTTAAGAAATTTTAAGGGTGAGCTGAGTGTAAGTTAATTCTAACAGTCCCAAACATTACCAATCACAGGGATATTAATTTCTTTTGAAATCTACTGTTGTAAGGGAGATGAGTTGTTGGGATTTTTTCTGCAAGGGCCATGGAAGACCAAAGGAATTGCTAAATCCAGCACAAGAAACATGAAAGCAGCTATAAAACAACAGAAAAAACAATACAAGAAGTTAGAGCAGTGTATTTTTTTATTTATTTATTTATTTAGGGAACTACTGTGCTACTTGAAGGGTTTTAACAGACCAGAATAAAAAGAGATTATGTTAAAGATGATGGCTTTAAGCAAAAAGGTAGTGTGTTCTGGAGAGAAATAGCTAGACTGGGATTGTCATATGTGAACGTATTCTTACAGGTTGTGTGGAGTGGGAGAGGTTGTATAACACAGTACAATTGTCCCTGTCCAGAAACGCTGATTGCTTCTTGTGACAGCAGAAAGAATAGCATGTCTGTTGACCGCTGAGTGATTCAGTGTTGTGCTACTCTCCGTCTGACTTTCCTTGCCTACGTGTTGCTTTGTGGCAGCAAGGAGAGCCTGCCTGGATTCTCTGCTCTCCATGACTGACTTGGTGTGGTTTTTCACCAATTTTCTGACATGCAGGAAAATAAATTCTGCTTCTGTACTTAGGCACCTCTTCCTTGTGAAGGCAGCTCTAGGTGCTAACCTAGATAATATGGAGGCATGCTTAGTTGTGGTTGAAGAAAAGCTGAAAATCCTATTTGCAGTGTAGACTGGCTTGGTCTCTTAGGTTTTGGTAGTAATTCAGCATGCTGCTACACTGAGGAAAGAACTGAGCCATCAGTTTGAGATGCATTAGATTCACGTGACACTCTTTTCACCACATATTTCAGGCCTTGTGGAAAAATAAATAAATAGAGAGAACTCCAAATAAAAATGGTAGAATTGGACCAAGCCTCAGACTAGTGTGTTGGTAGTTGTACTTGAGCTTCTCTTTTACAAAATGCTTAAAGAGCCTGATATTGGAGAGAGTGTCTTTGCAAATAGTTCAGTAATTCAGAGAAGTTATGTTTGGGTTCCCTCAAGAGGCTTTTGAAATGAGTGTAGTACCTAAGTCTCCAACACAATCAGTTAAAGCTTTGAAACCCTGCATAAGCTTGTTTATGCTTGATTCTGGTTCAAGTTGTTATTTATGGGACAGTAGAAAAGGAACTGTATGAGACAGTAAGAAAGGAAAGTAGGAATCCCAAAGGAAAGCAACATTATCAAGTCTAAGGAAATTTTATGGTCTTGACTGTGATTCAGGGCTAGGAATTCAAACCCAACTGTTTTGTTTATTCATTGATTTTTGTTGTACCTACTTTGCTTAGCTCAGATGTCAGCAAACAGGTTTAGCTCTGAAGGAAAAGCCCTTTGACTTACGAATGTTTTGACTGCTACTGACTTCAAAGCCTAACATGAATTTCTGCTCTGTCTGGCCAAGTTATAGCCTTAATCATACAAAAGCATGTTCTGCTTGGTGACCAGCTTCTGGCAAGCATATTCTCTTCACTTGAGAGAATTTGGCATATTCCTTAAGACATCCAGTACGTGACTTTTCATTAGCCTATAGACTTCATTTTGTTTTTCATAAACATAATTATATCAAATCAAGTGCATGTGAGTGTCCCTGTAGTATAAGTGCAGTGCAACACAGATGCTCAAGAGCAGCCATACTGAGTAGGACTCAAGGCGCACTAGTACCCTTCTGTGTTTTGGCAGTGGTTGACTGCAGAACTTACAGGAGGCCATGAGAAGCAAGATGACACAATGACACATCTGGCTCAGTGCACTCTCTCAGCACTCTGAGACTGCATGGAACAGTTTGTAGGTAGAAGTCAGTGATGGACTGGGGTTTTTCAGGGAATGTCTGAGGTGAGATAACTAGGCTAATGTTGGGGATGCATGAAATCGGCCTTTGCAAATTGCCCTCACTTGTAATGTCTTGAGTTGTGTATTGAGTGCACCCTCAGTGAGTTTGCAGATGACACCAAGCTGGGCAAGAGTGTTGATCTGCTGGAAGGTAGGAAAGCTCTGCAGAGAGATCTGGACAGGCTGGATCAACAGGCCGAGGCCAGTTTTATGAGGCTCAAGAAGGCAAAGTGATGGGTCCTGCACTTGGATCACTACAACCCCAGGAAACACTAATTGTTGTGAATGCTCCATCCCTGGAAGTGTTCAAGACCAGGTTGGATGGGGCTTAGAGCAACCTAGTCTAATGGAAGGTGTCCCTACCCATGGCAGTGGGTTGGAACTGGATGATCTTTAAGGTCCTTTCTAACCTAAACCATTCTATGAAGTATATTTCAGAGAATGTTTCAAGCACCAAGGTGATTGCTGTATGGAAATATTGCATTCCTTTGCTGATAAAGTACATATGAATTCCAACAAAACATGTAGTTAAAATAATTAAACCCAGGTACTAAAAGCTGGGGAACAGTGGCAAAAAAGAGGACTGACTTCAGTGATCCTAAGCTTTTAACTGTGCTCAACATACTGAGGGGGAAAAAAAACAGAACATTTTCAGTTAAAAGCAGAACATTTTCAGTTACATGCCTATTTAACACATTCTAATAGTAAACAGCTTCATGATGGTGCTTCATGATTTTTAATACACACCATAGCGGCTTTGTGGCATTTTTCCAGAAACAGCTCAAATCATAAGTATTTTCTTTAGATCGGGTGGCATGATTGCTCCTGTTGTAGTGTTTCCTCACACCTTTAGTCTCTTGTCTTTCAGGACTATTTGCTAGCTTGTTCTATTATAGTAGTTTCCCAACATTGCTGCTTGTTAAAATGCCTAGAAAGCTTTGGACAAGACTGAGGCTTGCCTATTTTAAGGAGCAGCTTTGAATTTTTGTTTGTGTGATGCTTTGAGACTCTTGTTAATCAACAGATAAAGGATTTTTGTTCCTGAATGTAAATAGTTTGGAATAAATAAATATTCTTAAAAGGGTGATTATTTGTCTTAATTTACCCAAGGACTTCAAGTGTGTTTAGCTGAAAACAAATATGCTGCACTGCATCATCATGTAAAAAGTTGTTGTTTAATGAAAATCGTAGGAGGAGTTTGTTTATCTTTCTCCTCCCAAACCCATGCCCAAGATTCTGCTTTTCCAATATTCATCTTGGTTGCAAGGAATACGGCTGTGGAGAATATACATATCCCCAAGGAATGCAGCACCTAATGCAGCTGACATTCTGTTTCTTCTGTGATGGGGTGAACAAAGCAATAGATACCTTTTCCCTTTTAAAGGTGAATTAAACATTTGCTTCACAGGTTTATTTTAGGCCCTCATTCAAGGAAGGTTTAGCTGCTTTTAGGAAACAAGCTGAAAGAAATGAGCTAGCACAATCACTTTCTCAAAGCAAAGCAAGGTCTGCTGTTATTGTCATTTAGGGATGGCTTCAGGAGGTTTGTGAGGAAGATGGAGCTTTTTCTCAGGTCAGTACTGTGCTGTTGCAGGGCCCTACCTAGAGGGTCTGGAGCTGTAAGCCAGTTTTAATATTACTGATAGTCTCTAACTTGCTTTATATCTACTATTTCTATCCAAAGCAGCATTCTTTGCTGGGGCTCTTTGTACATTAATTGATTTATTAGATGAGAGCTCTAAGGGACTAATTTCTGTATCAGTGAAAAGCCCAAGAACTGGTAACATCTTTTCTATCTGCTTCATTTGAACAAAAACAAGCTAATGAAACAGTCCCCATGTACGATTTTCAAATCCCCATGTATTTTGATTCTCTAAAATAGCAGTTGATCTTACAGTCAACTGTAAAACACTCCAGAACAGCCAGAGGACTTTCTCAGCCTAGTTACGCTGGTTACAGTACATCACATAAAGGCTAGAGCTAATAAACACTTCTTAGCTGCTGTTGAAGAGCCTTTTGCATTTTTGACTTAGTGTCAGGTGCACTGCCTGAGACAGGACTTCATAGGAGGAACACATGTGTAGGTGCACACATGTGTTCATAGGAGACAGAAATCTCAGACTGTCTCCAGTCAGGGTTGTTGACACTCTGCACGCATAATGGCAAAGGTGCCTTGGCATGTTTTCTGCACTCTGTGCAGAGTGCTTGCAGTTGCAGTGTTTACTTAGAGCAGTGTTGAAAAACAGATCATCTGGAGTTGATGTTGAATCATAAACTGAGCCCTTCCAAGGGCACAAAATGTGCTGGCAGCCTCTTCTGCAAGGAAATAATTCACACCATTTGTGGTTTTGTTTACAAGGAGATTTTGAGTATCTCATCTCCCAGCGATGATTAGGAATAAGCCTATTCCTGCATTGTAGGGTTAGATGGCAACTGACTCTTGAAACATGTATTTCTTAGAGAACACTGTGTGCAATGTTACTGCCTGACTTTGGTTACTCGTTTAATAATGATGGGTACTATCGCTGAAATCGTATGATGAAAAGTTGTTGTATATGTAGTGTAGTGTTGGCTGATACAGTTGTCCCCTTCTGTGTGGTAGGATGTACATCTGGCTACTGGGAGGTAAAGTGAAATGCAAGTGTTACAGAGCAGTTATCCTAAAAATTTTGTGTTTACCTTTCTGTGCCATGGCTTCAGCAGCATTAGAACAAGAGGATCCCGTGAGAAATTATTTAATCTTTTTTCATGTCATTCTGTTACATTTCATTAAAATGGATTTTTGGAAATCTGGAGGCAGGGTTAACAAAAATTGCAGTCCTCCCCAGTAGGAAGAGGTAAAGCAAATACTTTGGAGACACTTGATTTGCTGCCAGAATTGTACTCCTACTTTTGATCTTCATTTTCAGGAAGAGAAGCTGCACTTCTGAATGTTTATCTCAAGAACACCTGTTGAAGTTGCTTAATTTGCAAATGCCATATGAACTGACTAAAAAGGGCAGCATACAAACAGGAAAGAGTCTCTGCAGATAGAATCATAGGATCATAGAATAGTTAGGGTTGGAAAGGACCTTAAGATCATCAAGTTCCAACCCCCCTGCCATGGGCAGGGACACCTCACTCTAAACCTAAAGATAGTGAACACTTAGTGGACACTTACTCCATGTATAATTAAAGTCTACTTTGTAATTGCTGATTAAAAATACCTGACCATTTCTCCTACAGCAGTACTGCTGTTTGGTCTGTAGCAGTACAGATCTGTGCCTTTTCCCTGGTTCCCTTGTGTGTTCAGTTGGAGACAAGTGCCAGTATATAAAATATGCAGATGGGATCCCACTGCTTACTGTAAAAAAGAAAAGAGGCTAAGGTGAGAAGATCCTCTCTTAGAATGCCTTTTCTTCAATACAATGTTTTTAAACCCCAAGGACATTCAAAACACTGAAAGGACAGACCTGGAACAAAATGGCCAAGGTAGAAATGTCAGGCTCTTTTCACTATTTCAGGTGTTGAACTCTCACCTTGAAACACCACAGAGAGGGTTAGATGTAAAGTGGTTACACTCCAGTGCTTTCTGGACATCTCTTGGAAGGTACCACATAATGACTGTCAAGGGCTAGAGAGCACAAGAACATAAGTTACTTAAGAAAAACATTGTCAAGATTGCTGTGAATGTGCAGGACAGATGGAATTCTACATTCTGAGCCCCTTTAATGAACTAGGTCATCCTGAGTAGAAAAGTGGGTAGGAGTATTACATGCAGTAGTGGGAATGTGAGAAGTATTTTTGTACTACTTTCAAGTGATTTTTATGATTAGATTTTGACATTTACTACTGTTCTGTTCTGCCATTTGGAGTGGCACAAAAGAGGTATTACACTACCTTAGTATAAAAACATTCAGCATCAAACCCTAGAAAAAACAGTAAGTTGCTAACATGCATTTCAAAGGTTAGCATACTGAAAAGACTTCCAAAGGTGAACATGTGGATATTTTTAAAAGAGAGAGAAATAGATTAGTGGTATTGAAACATATCATTTTTGGCTGACACAAATTTACTTTCGTGTATAATGATCAAATAAAAGGAGACCCAGCAGCAACAAGTAGATTGGTATTACATGAAATGAGCTTTCAAAAAAGAAACCTTGTAAAGGAGGATTCTGTGCTAACTGATAAAATGGACCCTTAATAGAGAAAAATAATTGACCTTTGATCTATTTCCTTGCAACAGAGAGGCTGAGAGAGTGGTAGCTGGTAGTGTGTGTGTATGTATGCGCATGCTGTATGATAGCACATTGCCATGTGGGTGAGTGTATGCATATGCTAGCAAATAGGTGTATGTGTTTGCTTACACACAGGGAATTGTACAGAAGATTTAAATGGAGGTATTTTAAAATTGTAGAACAAATGTTTCAGTCACGGAAAAAAAAGAAATTACTTCAGAAAGATAGAAGGGTGCTCAGTTTTCAAATGCTGTGATTTGACTTTGTTTTCTAAATGACCTTTCTTCACATATTCTGCGTCAAAGATTTTATTTAAATAGTAGGTAATGTGCTGTATAGGCGGTTTTCCCTTGTGTTTACAAAGGGGCAGATGTGGTCATCTGTTATTATTTATTTATATATTACTGAATTGTACTGGAGATTTTGAACCAAAATACAGTTAAAGCTGCAGAAGTTGCTGAGGTGGCTGTTGTGGGGTAGCCAGAAGCCATTTATGTCCTTATCGATTTCTTTCTTTCACTTTTGAATTGTAGTGAGTTTGAGGTTTTTTAAATGTTGTTAGCTAAACAGAATGTGTCAGTCTGTTTTTCGTTCTGCATGCAATGCAATTTATTTTTAGGACTGTTCTTAAACATATAATTATCCAAGTGCTGGATAATCCTTGCAGTATTTCTGAGGGAAAGATGTCGGTTGCTCAAATCACAGTGCCTTCAATAAGATGAATATTCTTCCTTTAACAGTTTCTGGCCTGGATTTTAAATTGCATGTGTGCCTCCAGGATGCTCTCTCAGGTGCCTCATGTTGCAAAAGTAAAGAGAAGTTCTTCCATCACGCACATGTGTGCACAACTGTGTGTGTGTATAGGGCTTGTACACCATTCTGTGAAAGAGCCTCACAAGCCCCGCTTTTCTGCCACTTAACTGTTTCACGCTATTGGTGTCCCAAGTGTGGGCTCATTTACCCAGTGTGCAATAAGCCAATATCATACATAGAGTCAAGATCTTGTTTAATTCATATTTGTGCAAAAATGGGTGCTAGGATATAGTTCCACAAGGCTAGCACACACAGTCTGCCAGCCAGCCACTTTTACACATTTGAAAGAGTAAAAATCAGTGTTTTCCATATACTTAATAGTCTATATCTACAATCATGGGTTCTTATATTCTCTCATCTCCGTTTAAAGACAGTATATATTTATTTCATTACATATGCTCCATGAGTAAGGGTCTCTGTGAGCAAGGGTCTCTTATCTCAGGGCAAGTGTGTTTTTAGTAATGAACCAAGCTCCTTTAGTAACACAGTTCTCTTCTGTTTTGCTGAGCTTTTCAAAACTACTTCTGCCTTACTAATCTTTCTGAAGTTAGTTGTTACTCTTCTGGTCCAGATGGTCTCTTTCATTAGTGTTCTACCTCTCCTCAACATCTGTGAGCTTGTAAGGAAACGTTGTTTTTTCCTTTTCCTTGCTGTGTGCTATTCCAAACCTGACATTTTCAAGCTTTCACACACATATTCCTTTACAAAATTTTAACTTCTTCATTGACAGATAGCAGTATCACCATCCAAACAGCCCTTGAGATTTTACAATTACTTCAAATCAGCTCTAGCTGTCTAAAGTGACTGAGTCAAAATGAAGCTGGAAGGGACTGGCCAATGTTTAAGCTACATACATTGATGTGAAAGATGAGGTTACTGCACAAGCAGTGGTGGTAATAAATTTAGTGGTCAAATGTATTTTCTCTTTAGCTCTTCTTGACTGGACAAAGCTTCTTTTCTGTTGGAGGAAGCTGAAGAAGCTTTTTGGGGAACATTTTATTCTTCCAAATGTGTTCTTCACTCTCCATACACTGCTTTTCTTAATTACATAATGAGGCGTTAACGGAAAGGCAGCATGTGTTTTTAGCTTTATTCAGCATAGCTCTCTGCTACTTTATCTTTGAGAAGTGCATCTGTTTACATAACAGAGTACTTTGGGCCAGTTTGTGTAGAATTTAGCATGCTTCATATGAAAAAACATTACATGGCAACCAATTTTGTGAAGTTTCTACTTGCACTGAATAACACAGTGTGATGGCTCAGAGAAGACAGTGGTTTATGTTTTTGTTACTACAGCTGCATGTTTTGCTTTATTCCCTCTTTTTCTCTCCCTTGTCAAAGTTCTTAGCAGAAATACCACTGCCTTTGGCACTGAAGA
The DNA here is from genome assembly GCF_033783945.1 of Neopsephotus bourkii. Lineage (NCBI taxonomy): Eukaryota > Metazoa > Chordata > Aves > Psittaciformes > Psittacidae > Neopsephotus > Neopsephotus bourkii. Next base: position 22,822 of record NW_026901048.1, read on the forward strand.
AAGCTCTTGAAATGCAAATAGAAAAAGCTAGCAAGAAACCACTGGAGAGTAAATGGGAAATAGGCACCGGGCACACACACAGATGGGCATGTGATTGTTAATCCCATGGTGACTGAAAGATGTTCAACAGCAGCAACTTACTCTCCTTCAGAACATCAGTTAAGTTCCCTTCCTAAAAGAAGTATGTGTCTTTTTGGAAAGATATCACTCACAAAGATCTGAGTCATCCATGTTAAATGAATATAAATGGTCAAGGTGAAATCCTATTTTCCCTGGTGGTGGTGTAAAACAAGCTTGTGTAACATAAAGGCCACAGTCCTGTAGCTCAATACAGCTTATATGTGGTTGTGTCTGTGATGTTCAGGAATGGTTGCAGAGCAGAGGAATGGATTTGAAAGATGCTGTGGCGATATCTTTCTGCTTAGGTGGCATCAATGGGAGATGCCTCAGATCAAGAGTGTAATGGGGGGGAAATCCTGTGCCATCTTTCCTAATGTTTTTTATGCCTTATCTGAAAGACAAAATGCTATTTTTTGCTGATCTAGCTGTTCCCATCAGGTATAACCAAAAAAATCTGTGCTATGCCCTAGATAAACTGTAGTATTTCAAGACAGCAGGATATCCACTTTCAAAACTATAAACATATTTACTTTCCCCATAACTTCTCCAGGGTATAATTGTTTCTCATTTTCCCATAACTGCTGCTATTTCCATTAGGTTTCTGAGAATGGCCTTAGGCACAAAGATACAAATGTATCTTATATTGCCATAAGTTTCTTCTCCTAAAATCCAAGTGAAAAATCTCTTGTTTAATTGGTTTTGTGCTATCAAGGACAACTTCTTTATCTTTGTTATACGGTTAAGCTTGTACTGTTAAAGCTATACAAAGGATGCATACTGACTTTTATCTAAGGTATGAAGTGACTTACCTTTACAAAATAGCATACCCCAAGCACCCCTCCAGGTTGTGGACAGCTTTAGTAGAGGTGACAGTTTTATGTGAGGTTTGTGCTGCTAGGAATGGGAAGAGAGCAAAGTCAGGCTTTGAAGTGAATCCTTACTCAAGTTACAAGCCCAGAGTAGGAGGAAGGGAGACTTTACTGTGTTTCAGCTGTTGTTCTTCAAATAAAAACCTGGTTGAAAACCTTTTCCTATAGCTATCAGTAATACAGTCCCTACCGATACTGTTCATTAATTTCTTTCTTTTAGTGACAACCTGAAAAACTGTGACAAGCAGGAGGGAATTTATTCTATATTATACAGCATAATGTAACCTTCTGTGGGAGTGGATTGCTCGCCACAAACGCATATTGCTGGGAGGCAAGTCTCTCAGCCTGATGGCTCTGCAGCCTGAAAAATGGAACAGGTTCTGGGATTCTGTAAGTGGCGTTGCCGAGTATAAAGGAGTTTGCGTGATAACAGATTCGTCACAGCTTATTGTGATAGACAAAGATGTGGTAAAAGAGGGCACAATTCATGGAATACAGATGAGGAACTTCAGCTGTTCGTGTCAGGGTTGCTGAATGGTGGGTTTAGGAGGAGTCTAAGTGGAAATGAACAAGGAAGATGGATTTCATTCAGATTGACAAGCTGTATTTTATCCATCAGACCTGTAATGATGCTGTTGCTGCTCTTATGCATAAGAAAGCTGACCTGAAAAGCTAGGGATACCCAGCTACCTGCTCTCTAGAGGGTAGATGTTTTCAGAAAGCAAAAGGTCTTGAATCAAACCTTCAAAGGGGGGATTTAAATCAAGCAAGCAGGTTGTTAGGTAGAATTGTTCACAGTAGAATAGTTTATGAGAAATTAGCCATAGATGAAAATGAATGAATGTAATTTGCTAGTTTGTATGTGTCCATTACAGAAAATAATGCAGCTTTTGACTCTAAAGGCATGAGAGAACTCCTATCTCTGTCCTGAGGATTTAACAGCATAGATCCTAAAAGGAAGAGGTAATCTTGTATCTGTAGTAAAAGGAGGTACTATCATAGCCTAATGATAAACTGGACAGAGTGGTGGGTATTCGGTCCTACCTAAGCAAGAAAGACATGAAATGTGCTGTTATGCTACTGCAGCAGTAGCAAGGCAAAAGGGAACTTAAGTCTCGGCCACCATTTCTTCTCTGCATACCATTTGTCCACACATAGAAATAACTAACCTCATCCTTCCATGATTGCTGGCTCCTCTGCTAGCTTCCAGTCAGATACACTGGGCAACAAGGAGTTAGAGAGGCACCCAACTTCACCCCTACCAGCAAGGTACAGAGAAGTACGCCCTGCGGACCAAGAAGAGGGAGGCAAACAGGCTCCACTGTTCTGCTCAGCCAAGAACAGCCTAACCCTGAGAGACAGATAATGTGAAGTATCAATGCAGCTTCAAAGCTACCATGTCATTTGACCTTGAGTGTCAAATGTGATGCAAAAGAAATGGGACTGGAGTGGCCTGGGAGCAGTAGTTAGCTGTCACCATGCAGATGTACTGGCCCACTTGATTGCTGCAGCCTGAAAGAACTGCTAATTTAAAGAGTATTATGGAAAGTTGTCATAGGCTAGAACTAAAGCTGCAAGCTTTGACCAAGCATGTTTAAAGAAGGAAGATGATCAGACAAACTCCTGTGTGTGTCATATGATTGCTGAGATGAATTGGTGTATAGAAAGGCCATTCAGTAGGGAAAAAAAAAAAAAAGCACACAGCTATTTTTCCTTTGTTTCTCCATTAAAAAAAAAAGTCCATTTGCATGCAGCAGGAGGTCGCCTACACAGCTAAACAGAAGGAATTTGCCTCCATCCATAGGAAAGTGGAGAAATAAATAATGGGGGAAAATTATGAAGCAGAACTATGCCACCCTTGGGACTGAAACAGAAGAGTGCTGTCTGCCCATTGCCACAGGACAGAGTATCTCTCTTCTTAGCAGCAGGTTGTCCAGCACCATTTTCCTGTGATACCTGTTGCTTTCCATGGCTGATTAACCTCAAAAAGCAAAATAGTGATTTGCAATTTTGGTGGATTCTGTCTCATTTTCTCAGTTGTGTGGCTATCATTATGATGAAGGCAAAAGTGAACTTGAGTCTCAGCCACTATTATCCATCATTATCATTAGCCTTAGACTTTCCTGAAGATGCCTGGTTTGATGGTGAAGCTTCATCTGCTGCTGGGATTTTTCATCACTTTGCTCTATTTTTCTTTTGTATGCCTGCTAAGCTCCTGCGCCATAATGACCCCTAGGTACTGCTCTCACATTAATGAATCTTTCTGCTATGGGCTGCAGTGCTGGTGCCTGGAGCTGTGCTTCACTGGCCTGGAGAAAGCGTCCCCTCCTGAGCTGCACTGGAGATGTGCCTGGTGGCCTGGCAGGGTCCTTCTAGCCCTGGAAGTGTTTTACACAACCTAGCTGGTCTCCAGCCTTCCCACAGTGGCACAGTGCAGTCTTTTATGACACAGATTTGGGGCCCCATCCTCTGGGAGTTGTGTGTGGCTGGTGATTTAGCCCTTTATAGCCTTGCAGTTGTTATTGTGAGTTCATCAACCTGGTTGGGAATTTCCTTATAAGCAGAGCTGATTTACAGTAAATAAACAGCAAGTTAACCAAAACTGAAACTCTGAATGATGGAGCTTCCTGAATTATTTGCTAGTTCATAAATGCTGGTGTTTAATGACACAGTCAGAAGAAGCTGCAAAGTCTTCTGAGTACTTTAAAAATTATTGAATGTCAGGCTGGGCTTTAAACTGCTCAGATTTTGGTAACACCATCTAAATGAACTTCCAGCATACGTTATTCTGTCAGAAACATCTCTGCAAATACTCACCTGGAGATCTGAAGCATAATGGGTCTCTAAATAATTCCTTAAGGGATAAAAAAGCACTGTGTCTTTCAGACAAATTGTATTTATAATAACCCCCAGGTAACTCCTGAGTGAAAGTGGCAGCAAGTGGCTCTGAAGCAGGAAGTACTGGAGTAGCCAGTGCCTGGTTTCTATTTTTCCACAGAATCAGGCTGTTCCAGCCTCCCATCAGTAAACTTGAGTGTACTGACTGTATCAGTTGGTTTTATTATTAGCCAAGGGTTACTCTTGGGCACTGGATATTTATGGAGCCAAGTAAATGCACTGCAAAAAGAGACATCAGGCATAATATCTTAATGGATGTGCATTTAAAAATACGATTTTCCACTAAACCCTCTTGCAACAGGATTTCAGAGCACGCTGTACTCAGCACATTGAAATGACTGGGAAGATGCACAAAGTGGAGTGGTCATGTTCAATCAGGAGATGAGATTTTGAGTGCTGGTTTCTTCTGTTACAGAAATAGATCCCAGGGGAACTCTGGGTCTCAGCCGGATCTCTGTAGGAACTTGTTAGAGTCCTGGGGCGCACTTGTCATCTAAATTATAAGATGATCTCTGCTGTAGATAGCAACATCACATGATACTGAGGAAATGTTTGAAATGCTGCAAACAGGCAGCGACAGCCGAGCTTGTACTGGAATCACAGCCAAGGCAATGTTTAGTTCCTGAGGCACTCTCCGTACAGTACGTTGGATACTGTTAAAATTCCTTTGGGCCTCAGGATTCCAGCACATCCCTGAAGACTTGCATGAGGGATCCCTGGCCTCAGTGGAAACATGTTTTCTTGGTCATCTTCAGCAATACTAGCTATCCACCAGAGCTGTGCAGGTGGCATAATGCCTCGTCCTGTTATTCCTTGGGTGTTTTGCAGTGCTGCATTTCAGGAGCTTTCAGACAGCCTAGGTCACAAGGGTAGTTCAAGTCCTTACCTTCGAGTAATATTTTGATGTTACCAGTGACCTTGCAATGATCTTAATTCAATCAAGATCAAATACAAATTAGAAGTATTTAATTGAAGTGTACAAAGCCACCGAACAAAAAAAGAAACAAAAAAAAACCACAACAAACAAACAAGAAAAAAAACAACCAACAGTAAGTTTTATCTGCTTATACCAGGATACCTAAAAAGTGTCCCTCTTGTACCTGGCTGTTGTATTGCAGGCGCTTCCTAATCCTGCATTCCTGGAAACTGATGGCCTAGCTGTAGCCTACTTCGTTTTCTCAGAGAAGACTGTTGCCTAGTGCAGCGTATTTGCTTTGTAGTCCTTCAGTCTTTCAGGAATTTTCCCAGGGGTCCCATTCCTATTCAGTCCTTTTTCTGCAGACCTTGTTTGCTTCCAGCAGCTGATGACTGTTACACCTTCTGGAAAAGACAGATATTTCACTAGAATGTCATTTATCTCTTTCTGTGTGTATTAAGAATGTTCTGACTCAATAACAGGTCAAAGTCTTTCTTCTGCTTTACCACACACACTGGGGTATATTACTCTCCAGAATATACACTTGAGCTGATCTTCCTATTTGTATCAATATTTATATCATCTATAAGACTGATGCCAAAGCAAGAATGAATGAATGCAGCTGATTTCTGAGATTTGGGTGTGATAACCATGATGATCAAACTTCCACCCAACCAATAGCTTGGGCAAGGGACATCCTCACAGTCTGGAGGGCTATTCTGTTAAATGCAGAAGCCTATACCCCTTCTAAATGTGGCACTTTACTTTGTCATGCATGTAGAATATGTAGTACTGTGTATAACATGAGCACTGTATATAACATGACTATCCATGTTGTTTTGCTTGTGTTGCAGATTCTGTGTACAAATGGTGGGAACCAGGTAACTGTTTTCTGTCTTCACTTGTGATTAGGAATATTGGTTATGACAAGATAGGCTTGGTGAGTCTCTGTATTAAATTTTTAACTTAAATTTGCCAAAACCAAGCACTCAATTTAAAACAAATACATGCAGTAGTTTCTTTTTCATATTAAAACAAACAAAAAAAACACAAGCAAAAAATACAGAAACCAAAACTAATGCTTGTTCACCATCATCTCTCAGCAGAGGGGTAATGTCTGAGGTACATCTGAGTTTCTTTTCTATAGACAGAGAAAAAAATGCATAGAAACCAAAAGACTAGAGTTTCTATTTAAGAACACTTAAAGGGAAGTAGGAGCACTGTAAAATACTAGTGTTTCGTTTCTCAGGGGCTTAGTGTAAGTTTTATTTCTGTTTTGGCATCACTTGAACTCCCAGCAGCTGGGTTTTGCTTCGCATTCAAAAGAAACCAAACCTTTCAAAACAAAGCTCAGATTAAGCTCTCATTTTCATCCTTTTTGTGGTCTGATCATACGAAGCTAACATATTTCCCATGGTTCCTGGCCAAAAACCATTAATTTACGTTTCATCTGAAGCTCAGTAAAAATTCATGTGGAATTTGGCTCAGATTTTGAGGTTATTTCATTGAATCTGGACTTAATTTCAGGGTTACAATGGAACCACAGCATTTAGTGGAAAGCATCTGTTTGGTTAAGTTCCCTGTCTACCTCCTGGATATATAAATTAACAAGTTAACTAGCATTTTTGTGCTTGACAATAATAGTGAAATGTCATTATGGTACCATCTGCTATGACCTCTTGAGCAAAGAGAAGCAAAGGGCAAACCAAAATGTTGTACCACAAGAGCATGAAGCACTTGCTGGGTTTTTTCCTTCCCTCTATTCTCTGGTGCTATGCTGTTTTCCGACTATAATGAAAAGTTTCTGAAATATAAAATGCTCTATATTTTGAGTATTCTGTTGTCGTGGTTGAACCCCAGCTGGCAACTGAATACCATACGGCCACTCGCTCACCACCACCACCCTCAGTGGGATGGGGAGGAGAATGGGGAAAAAAAGGTAAAACCCATGGGTTGAGGTAAGAACAATTTAAAATACAGTATAATACTAATACTATTACTAATAATACTAACAAAAAGGGAAGTAACAAGGAGAGAATATAAAACTAAATAAGAGGGGATAAAACACAACAAACAGCACCGATGCACAATACAATTGTTCCCACCCACTGACCAATACCCAGCCTGACCCAAGCAGCAGTTGGTCCTTCACAGTCAACTCCCCCCAGTTTATATACTGGGCATCATACTCTGTGGTATGGAATATCCCTCAGGCTAGTTTGGGTCAGGTGTCTTGTCTCTGCTTCCTCCCTCCTCACTGGCAGGGAGACTGAAAAGTAAGTGCTACTGAGCAACAACTAAAACATCAGTGTGTTATCAGCATTGTTCTCAGACTGAAGCCAAAACACAGCTCTGCACCAGCTACTAGGAAGAAAATTAACTCTATCCCAGCTGAAACCAGGACACTGGTGTTCAATACTGTTCCACTTTGAGTGGTGGAGACTCCCACAGGACTGAAATGAATAGGGTAAGCCATCTTTTCTGTGAACCATCTCAATGAAAGTTGGGGATTTTTACTGATGTGCAGGTGTCTGACCAGGCAAAATGAGCCATTGCCCAGGAGCAATTGTGTCAGTATCAGTCCTACTAAAGGCTAGACATTCTGGCCTCCATTCACCAAAACACTGCAGGAATACACAAAATAACCAAGAGACCTCATTACAGACAGAAATTGCACTCCTAAGTTAGAAAGATATCCTTGGCTGGATTGATGTTTGAGCCCTGAATGACTTTGGAAGATAAAACATTGGCTTGTTTTATTAATGGGCATAGAGAAAAGACAGAAGAACAACTTCAAGTCAAGTTGAATCAGGGTGGGATACAGATTTCTTTAAATTATATTGCTAGAGGTACTTGGATTCTTAATGCAAAAAGGCCCTTGAACAGCTGACGGGACAAAGGTTGACTCCATCTAACCACTCATCCCCACTGTACTCCTTCTCCTTTCACGATCCTTTCACCCTGCTTGGGCTATTTGTTTTCCTTAAAAGAAAAAATGGACAGAGAATTGCCAGATACAGAGTGAAAAGGAGGAGGGAGGACCCTTCTGGTGTGTAAATATTGCCAGCCTGCAATTTCACACACTCAGTATAAATGTCTGAATTGAATAAATGCTTTTAGCTCAGTGTTGTCCCTTGGCTGAAACCAAATTAAGTAGGAAATAATTGCTTTAGGGTGATAAAGGGTTTGAGGAGACTGACTTGCCTACAGTGATCTTCTCAGAATCTTGATATACCTTTAATCCAGGCATGCTTGCTGTGGTCATGTTACTTTTTGTTTCATGTCAGACCCCTAAGACCAAAATTTGCCTTTAGTTCACTGTCAGTTGCATGCTTATACTAAGGTATTACTTATGGAAAATTTGAAATCAAAGAAAACATTTCTGGGGTGATAGCTACAGCTAAAAGTTTCCCTGGGTGCAAATAAACAGAATATATCTGATTTATGTGTTGATAACATCTTTTCATCCTCCAGAACTGCAGTTCTTAAATCCTGGGACAGCACATGCCGTTGGAGTTGCCTGTAGACACTTTTTGGCAGTGTGTTACTTCCTGCAAATAAATTGATCATATGTGAGGCTTCTCAAATCATAGTTGTTTCCCAGTGGGAATGAAGTTATCAGTTTATTGTGCCACACTTAGGTTTTTGAGAGGAAGATCCTGCTCCTGCTGGAGTTACATGCTATGTATGCAGTGGGAAATTCACAAAAGTGCTTTGACAAGACTGGTACACTCAGAGAAAAGCAAATCTGTGCCTTGAACCAATTCCATTCACTCCATTCTCTGCCAGTGCAATCTGTGCTGTTAAAACTCACCTTCTGCCAGTATAACTGTGCCTATGAAAGGTTTCTCTCTGGCTGAGTAGGGATGTCACCACCACACTGCCTTAGTAATTTCGCTAAACTATACATGGAATAGCCAGCTGCAATATGATGCTGGCCAGACATTACAGAGGTGTAAATGGCAGCTTACAGCTTATTGGATACCAAAGAGAACATGCTCAGAACAAATTGTCCCCACATCTGACAAACAAATCAGTTTAAAAATATATTTGTATGACTGCTTTAAATTAATATGGATGTATACACTGCTGCCAAAAGGCACGTAGAATCATAGAATGGTTTGGATTGGAAGAGACCTTAAAGATCGCATAGTTCCAACCCCCTGCCATGGGCAGGAAGACTTTCCACTAGACCAGGTTGCTCAAAGCCCCATCCAGCCTGGCCTTGAACACTTCCAGGGATGGGACATCCATAGCTTCTCTAGGGAACCTGTTCCAGTGCCTCACCACCCTCACAGTGAAGATTTTTTTCCTAATATCTAATCTCCATTTCCCATCTGTCAGTTTAAAGCCATTTGCCCTTGTCCTGTCATGACATGTCTTTGTAAAAGGTTCCTCTCCAGATTTCTTGTAGACCCCCTTTAGGTACTGCTGTAACTTCTCCCTGGAGCCTTCTCCAGGCTGAACAAGCCCAGCTCTTTCAGCCTGTCTTCATAGGAGAGATGCTCCAGCCCTCTGATCATCTTAGCAGCCCTCCTCTGGACTCACTCAAGTAGGTCCTCATCCCTCTTGTGTTGGGGGGACCAAAGCTGAACAGGGCACTGCAGGTGGGGTCTCATGAAAGCAGAGTAGAGGGGGAGAATCACCTTCCTGGACCTGCTGGTCACACTTCTTTTGTTGCAGCCCAGTACATGGTTGGCTGTTCCAAACCTCTCAGTAGTTCTGCAAGCTTAAGTGTCTTCAGGCTAGTTGATCATCTTCAGTTCTGGCAGTACAACTGCTAGTGAGATGAAAGGGTGAAATGGATTGGGGAAGCTGACCCAGATGTCTTCCTGTCAGTTCTCTTCCCCATCCAAGCGGCATTCTTACTGTGGCTTCACAGACAAGCTTTATTGGTACAAAGGCCAGAGATGAGCTGGGAACAAGCTGCTATGGGCAGAAACTCTTGAAGCTGAGTGGCCGTGGCAGCAAGGCTCTTGGCTCTTTTTATGAGTTTCAAGGCATTTTTTTCTTTTTTTCTTTGTACCTGTTCAATGTGCTCAAATACAAGGGCTTGTTATATTGTTTACAGCCTTTCTGAGCTGACTGCCACTGACCTCATCTGAATGAGTGCAGATTTGCTGTCGTGTGTGAGTGCCTGATCAAACAGCCATGGTAAATGTAATACCAGCTATCAAGTAGATTTAATCATTGTACGAGGTGAAACATCTCCCACTAATGACACAACCTAATCACAGGATGCTATTTTGCATGCATCACTGTCAAATGCTTTAATAGTTCTAGTCAGAATGTATTTCAGCAATTATAAGCTGCTTGTGATTAGTTAGTACAATTGTACTAAAGGATTGGGATTTGTGTAGTTGCCCAAAGACACTTTTTGAAACGTACATCTCTATAAAGGATAAAACAACCCTAAAAGAAAGTTCGTTTGAAGGTTATTTCTGTATTGGTCCTAGTGACCCATGTGTTTTCCCTTTCAATCTATTTGCTGCTCTTGTATGTTGTCAAAGAAAATCCTTCCCTTTGAAATACAGACAGACTTTAAAATACAAAAATTGCATGCCTGCCGAGAAGAAACATAACTTTTATTGGTAAAAATAACCAGAGAACGATATGGAGCAGGGATGTGCATTTTTTCCCACTCTAGTTCTAAGAATGTATTTATGTTTTTTCTGGACAAAAGCAGAAATACTTCAGTACTTCTCCCCAACACCCATGCATGCTTACTGCAAATTGGCAAGTTAATAGCATCTGGAATGATCTGGACTAAGGCCAGAGTTTAAGTGCCAGTGTGATTCTGTGTTGACTCCTACCCAGTTTCTGGTGACTTTATTAGGTAGAAACCCCTGTCAGGTATTAGCAGTGCATTAATCATTGTAAACCTCACTCACTTGAGATCAGACAAATGCTGAGCTAAATTAAGGCAGCCCACGAGCTTCATGGAAGTCTTCAAATTTCACCTACTTTAGAGCCAAAATGACACTAGTTTTCTCTCCTGTAAGAGAGAGAAAACTGTGTTGTAAATGTGGATGATGCTAAAGATTGCCAGCCTGGAAAAATTATCTGAAGGTTCTTGTTTGCTTCAGATTTCTATGGGTAGAGCTGATGTTACGGTTTTTAATCAGAAACTTACTTTCTGCATTTATTTATATCTTGTTCCGTGACAAGGTGGTGCTCAGCACGGTATGAACTTATAGCAAGAACATAATTTTGCCCTAAGAAACTTATGATCTGAATCAATAGAGAATAAACTGATGTCCCCAGAAAAAGGAGCATCAGGAGCTGGTGCAACCAATACCAGTCAGTAGCAGATATAGCAGTCTATGCACATCAGTGGCCTGTGCACTTACGCATTTCTTTTGCTCATCACAGCAAAGAAGGATTTTAAGGTGGATTTAAGAAGTTTTGAAGGAGTTCAGAAGGAGCTTTTCCCACACCTGAATTACAGCTCAGGAAAGAATCTGTCCCTGTTTGTTAATAAAGGCAGAAGAGAGAGATGAGGGTAGGCTGGACTTCAGAACCTGACACTGACCTGGTGAAATGGGATGGCACCACATTGGATTTCTTCAACGAGAAGGATTTTTGTCTGTTTAAGGGTAAATAATTTTAATAGTTTATCATTTCCCTTTGCATATTGTAAGTCATTATATTTTCAGTAAGTAATACAGAAATACTACTTCCTCTGCCTTACCTACCTGGGGGAAATGTTTAGGGAAATGGGTTGCCATTTCAGCTCTCTCCCATGACCCAGAAACCTCCTTTACTTTTTTTCATTCAGAAGACTGGGGAAAGGAAGTATGTTGATCTGCAGATTTGCTTTAAAAGCACACTGCCTTTAAAAATAAAGAGGAAAAAAAAGACATCTTACATTTGTTGCTGTAATAGAAATAATTAGAGGGTGTGTAGTAGTGGTGTGTGCCAAAATCATCCATGTTCTCCATTTAATAAGTCACTTAACCCAAAACACCCATTCTAAATCCTGGAAGAAAAAACATTTTGTCCTTCAGCTACTTCAATATTTTTTAGCGAGAAGTTCAGTCTGGCTGGGACAACAAAGAAGGAAGCAAATATGATCTGCAATGTTCTGCTCTCAATGTGCTGTGTAGTTTAGCAGCTGTTCTTTTACTCAGTAGTGCAAGCAGCACAGTCTTGAAACCAACATTTGTGATGCAAAACAAAGTTGCAGTTTAGTTAGAAACATTTTGCGCAGGTCTATTTGGTAGCTGTTGTATTGGTCATGCAGGGTTCTGTGCAGACCAGCTTGGGTGCTGGCTTAAATATGTGCAGCTGACAAGTAAATGGACTAGCTTTCAAATCTGCAGCCTTAAGAACTTCAGAGTGGGCCCTTCCTGAAGTGCCAGATAGACTCCTTCCTACTTCATTATCCACACCACTAGTTACCGGGTTCAGCGTGCCAAACGTTTGTCAGGGCAGGTCTTCTATGCCCTAGCAGAGCTTTTCATTGTGATGTAAATACATGCTCAAAACCTATTTTTCAAAGTATTTTGCCAAGTTTTCTTTGCAGAAGAAAAAGAACGTGAAAGCGCTACTTGAGTTTGGTGGCAACCATATGCTGCTCTATAACCTACCGTCAATCATGGGAGTCTTAGAAAATTCCCCTGCAAGTTATGTATTAAGTTTTTTTTCCAGTAGGTACTGGTATTCCATTAAAGCTTTTCCTCTGCTGTCTAAATTTGCCCAAAATAGCAGCTTTAAAAATCCAAATAGACTTTTGAAGAAGACATTTCTTCTGTTTGAACTGTGTTTTGAGAATTTCAGTTGAGAAGGAAAATGGGCAAAGTGGGGTGTTTTTTTAAATAAGGTTTTGTTTTCTCCTGGTTACTGCCAGTGTTACCCTTCAACATGTGGCCGCATTGTCTATTTATTATTGCATTTTGTCTATGGCACAATTCTTCCCAGCTTTAGAAAGGCCTGGCGAATAACTGGTGCTGACAGAAGAGGCTCCCATTGGGTCAATGATAATTGTTTATGAATATATGCTTATCAGCCTCCCTGCTACAGTAATTCTCAGAGTTACTACAGCATGAAAAAGCCTGTGTTTGCACTGGTATGGAAATGTCTGGGTACATTGTCAGTTCACAGTGTGGGATGCTGAATGCAGCTCTATCCCACCCTACAGCTCACAGAGGAAGGAAAGTGTAACGGCTTTAAACTGAAAGAGGGTAGATTTAGATAAGGCATTACGGAATAAGTCCTTTACGGTGAGACTAGTCACAGGCCACAAAGCATCTTTCCCTGTTCACCTCCAAGCAGGGCTGGAAGGTATTAAGACTGAGCAAAACAGAACCCCTCTGACCTCAAAGCTCTGGGCATGACTACTACAAAAGCAAGTTTGTCTCCCAGGTGTTGTTTTATTTCCTTCATGTGCAGACTGGCTTTTTGGCATTACTGAAGAAACCAGGCTTAGCTAAACAACAGTATTCATGCTTGAGGTTCAGTATGAAGTCTGTAAAGCATTTTCAGCCAGTAAGTCCCACCATATCTCACATCCTAGGAGCGAACCAATGTTGCAGTATCACAGTGGCAAAGAGAGTGTGCTGTTCAGTCTGCATCTGGGTTACAGGAGTAAAACTTTCCTTTTGTGGCCAGAACACAGACAGAGTTTGGGAACTATTAAACTGAAAAAAGTGAGCAATGGAGAGGAAGGCAGGGCTTTCAAAGGAAGTGTGTGGTGGGATGGTAAAACTTGAGCAAAGCAAGTATGTGATATCTAGAAGGGATCAGAACACTGATTTGATCCACATGTCACAACAAAGAGTAAGAGAAAGAAATCTGCTTAAATGTGGGCAGAATGGGCTGAGGCATTAGTGAGATTCAGCATGTCTTTCATACAGATCCTCATCTGTCAGAAGCAGGAATCCAGCTCTTGTCTCTAGGAGCTCCCTCTAACTGCTCTGGAGCCTTCATATGCTCTCTTAGCCAGGCATCTTCCACAATATGTTCTACAGACTACAGACCATTTTAGTTGGGGAAACATAACTGATTGTCACAGTATGTAAACACCTCACTTTCAGTCAGGATTTAGCTCCTTTCTATTGTTGTTTTTCCTTGCCTTATCTTTTTCATTACTTCTGCAGGGTTACACATGCTCTTGGAAAATGGCTGGAGAGCATGATGCCATTAGAACTGATTACCTTTTTTGCTCTGTGGTACAATTTTAGCCAGGAATTCCAGAGTTCCCATCTTGCACATTGGGGATAGTTGTATGTTAAGGACTCAGCATTCTGTTTCATTGTATCCTATAGTTTTATAAGGTGATGTAACTTTCTATGGTAGCTTCAGAATTCTCATCCCTGCTTTTTGTGCTTACAGGATGGTTTGTCTGTCTGCTTTGCAAAGGCAGTAATGAGTATGCAAGGCATGAGCAGAGGAGGGTTTAGACTTTGGTTTTACTGTGGAGCTTTCTCAGAAAAATGCTGCTAATTCACTTTGCTGATACTTGGTATAGGCCAAATTTCATGTTGCTAGTTTATGTTAATGAAAAATATATCTCATTTTACAAGCTCCTACAACTCTCTTTGCCTAGTTACATATGCCACAGAAAATCAGTTAGCTCCATAGTACCTATGTGGAAAAGACTGCATTTTTTTAAGCTGCTTCTATTATTTTTGAATACTATCATTTGTTCATGTGCTGCATGACTTTTAAACTCAGAAGCATCTATGTAACTTGAAATTTCATTGACTTCTTTACCATTTTCACAAAAAAAAATACAGCAAATGAAAATGCTTATAAGCACAGTCAATTAAAAAAGCTTTGAAAAATCTCAGCCAACAGATTATGTCTGGAAAGTTGCTTTTGAATAAACTATTGTGTTTCAATGAAAATAACTCCATAGGAAGTCTACTGCCTGTAGCTCTGTAGATTTTTCTTGTTTCTGAAACACTATCTGAGTGATCACTAATGTCCTCAAAATCAGAAACACTAACATCAGTAAGATAACAGTCATTAATATGATGCTGAATCTCTTATCAGTATAGCTATTCTACACTTAACAAATAGTAAAATGTCAAATAAAAGGACACTTTATGTTCCTGTGTTGTTTTCTAAATCCCAGCATAGTAAGTTCTTTAAATTAGTGCATTTTGTCTGTTGAAAGCACTTTGAAAGATGGGAAATTTACACATATATTGTTCAGTATCTCAGTATTAAAAGTAATATTGTTACAGCAATGCTATAAAGCAGAGGGGGAGAAAGCAATCCTGTAATTATAGCAAGCCTTCTCTGAAAGTGTCTGTCTTCCTGAATTTTGGTGCTGGCATAAACAGGAGTAAATGATTCTCCATTGGTTACAAATCTCTCCTATTAAAAAGATATATGAGTATCGTGGAGGAAAGGACATTTTAGGAGGGACCATTCTGGTCTTCCAGACCCTCTGTTCACCAGTAACACAGTTCCAGGCAGGAGCTAGTTCTTGGCTAGTAAACCCCTACTAATCTGAGCAACTCTTCTGGTCTGCCAGGTACTGAACTGAAAACAAAGAGCTCTCCTGTTTTGTTGCTTCATTTTTCTTCATGTTTCAATTGCACTTTCCAATAAAACAATGAAATGATAGGAAAATGGTTTTCATAAATGCACTGGTAGCTATTCCACAGGTGTGCACTGACAACACATGGTGAGGGAGGGAGGTACAGGGAAGTGCATGGAGAGAATCATGTTATCCAAGGCACTGTAATAAACTCGCATACTGGATGCAACGCAGATTTGAAAATGCACGAGCCAGGTCGAAGCAAAATTGCCATGAGTTTTGTCTGCCTCTTGTGAGTTATAAGGTACCCATTATCAGCTAGTGCTATAGAAACTCATGGTCCTTGCCTTGAGCTAGGCTGTCATGTTCAGCAGTTTGTGGTCTGTGACCAACTTTGTCTCTGGTAAGGAAGATGACCTTATCATTATAAACAGAGCAAGTCAGACTCGTTGTTAGAAGACCAGAGCTTAAAAATGTGTCATGGTTTCAGCTGGGACAGAGTTAATTTTCTTCCTAGTAGCTGGTGGAGTGCTGTTTTTTGGCTTTAGTCTGAGAACAATGCTGATAACACACTGATGTTTCAGTTGTTGCTCAGTAGTGCTTAACACTAATCAAGGACTTTTCAGTCTCTCAGGCTCTGCCAGTGAGGAGGGGCACGCGAAGCTGGGAGGAAGCAGAGACGGGACACCTGACCTGAACTAGCCAAAGGGATATTCCATACCACAGCATGTCATGCCCAGTGTATAAATGGGGGGTGGCCAGCTGGGAATAAACCATTTCAGAATGCTTAAATGATTCACCAGTCGATGTTTTCCTGATATAGACACTTAGTTTTGAGAGCTCCAGCTAACAGAGTGTCTTAACTGAGCAGTGATCTCTTGAGCAGTATTCCTGAGGAAGCAACTGGGCACCCTCAGTGACTGCTGCTGCCAGGACCCAGCCATCCACCCCTACAGGAGAAGGGTGTGGAAGCCTGCAGATTATTAACAACACAGATTATTAATCTGTGTTAATCATGAGTTTTAGTCTCCAAAGAGTGTTTAGAGGTGAGCTGTTTAATGTGCTGGATTAAACCTTAATTAAACTTTATCATCTATTTCTCATTGTTTGCTAGAGCAATTTGGGAAATTATGTCCCTCTGCTTCACGTCTGTATTTTTCTCTCCCCTGTAAAACAGATCAGTTTGGCAGCTTCAGAGGGGTATAAATGTTTGCAATGCCTTCACCAGAAAGGAACTGTTTGTGCACCACTGTATAACATGGATTTTATATTCCCTAGTAAAGATTTGTGCTTACTGTTGAGTGAAAATTTGGAATAGTTTTTAAGACATCAATACTAGCAGCAGTGCCTCTTTGAGGATTTCATTCCTTTGGATGAATGAAGCTAAACACATAAAGCTTTCTGGGTTACCTCTGCTGGGTCTGATCATAATACTTAGAAGCCTACTGCTGCCTGATCCTCCAGAGACTAGAGCAGATCAGAATGATGCTTCTGAGCTGTCGGTGATGGAAAAGCCATCTCTGTAATGTGTGGAGATGGGAGGCTTTCCTTGTTCAATTTAGTTTAAATCAGGCACGGGTCTTTTGATGATATGTGGAGTATGGTTTTGGTTTTCCTGCCTTCCACAGAAGAACACACAAGAAGCCTCATGGCGACTAGGACCAGCTGTTGGAGTCATGAAGGGCTTTTATGAAGGGCTTTCTGGCAGCCACATTAAATAATGCCTTTAGTCCACATGCTGTCTCTCTGAAGTAGTTTTCGTATCATCACTTCAAGTGGGTGATTTGTTGCAGCACTGGCTGCCATTTAAAGTTATGGGCTCCTACAACAAAAGGCTCATCAACTTGTCAATGTTTTCGAATTTGCAGTTTCTCTTCTGCTCATGGTGGTGCTAGTACATAGAAGGATTATGGAAGGGAGAGAAGGGGAGAATATTCTTTCAACCCTCAGAACTCAGTTATAATATCAGTTTTAACAGTAGGTGAATTTTTTTACATCTTACTACTGATTCTAGCTTCCAGGCTATTGAAATTCTTCACACCTGTGACTTCTTTGAAATGGCCTCTAAAAATGAGTGTCAGCAAGAGTTCACAGTTCAGTGACCAATATCTCAGTCTTGCTGGGCCCGTATTGTGTCATTCAGCAATACAGAAGGACAAATTCTGCTCCCCTTTACTTGCATCACCAGCATGCCTTCAAGACTCGTGATGGGAAAGCTGTAAGTGTTGTGGCAGGGGGTGCGTGCAGGTGAATGAAAGCAGAATCTCTTCTGGAGAGCGCAGGGGAGATCAGTTGGCCAGCACTTCTGGAAAGAAACCCCACAGGACTCAAGCCAGTTAGATTAATTTTATTCCAGTCACGATATATTCTTCTCCATGATGTTTACGGAAATAAAAGTTCTCCAGTTTTCGCCTCAAACTCCATGACATTGTAAAATATCAGAATCCAGAGTAAGTTCTTTCTCTAATCAAGTTAAATAATTAGAACTATTGGGGTGATCATTTACTGATTATAGAGCCACCATGCTGCTTTGCTAGCACTGTTTTTATTTCAATAGACTGTGTCCTATTGGTACTCTGCAGCAAATCTTGATCCCGTGAAGTCTAATGGATGCAGCTGTGATGGGTGCTCGCAAATATTCTCCTAACTGTTAGAAACAGTTTGGGGAAGTGGTTTTCATTTCTGGTTCTATTTTTTGAAAGCACAATGAACTCTGTGTGCATGATCATGCCCACCCTTTGAGGCTGTGGATTTTCTGACAGCTACATAGAAACAGGGGCATTAAGGGGAAATGGTACATGTACAGCTACAGAAAGCATCACTGACAGAACCAGGAAAAGAAATTTAATCACTGCTTCCTAGTTCATTAGAGCTATCAATACCTATTGGCAACATCAGCTCCATGGTTCCATGAAACAGCTTTCCCTCTGTCCATGTTTCCTAAGAGGCTCATGCCATTCATTTTGTTTTTCAGCACTTCTTATTTATGTCCTCTTTAGGGTGGGTACGGCCCAACACACTTTTAAAACTGGAGTCCACTAATCTATTATATATTCAAGGGAAACTGTATGTAATCACCTACCTGCCTTTGCTTTTGGAGCTGCTCAGTACTGGCTTGGGGGGGTGGGTTTATGTGGGTGACCCAGAGACTCAGCAGACACTCATACACATGGACTTCACACTGTTCCTTTCTGGCATTCTCCCTGTTTGATTACAGCTTAACTGTACAGTGCTTAAACTGCAGCAATATGGTTTAGTGAAAACTGTAAATAATGACCTCTGATTTCCTCTTAGGAACTACAATCCCCATTAAGTATCTTTTGCAGCATGGAGTTTTGTTGCTGCTTTTGTGGTCGGACTTCTCTTTTACCCAGTCCACCTTGTTTATCCGAATGCTTCCTTTCTTCCCTTTCCCAAAGCATAATATTTAAGGGCATTTCTTAAAATGTGGTAACCTTCTTAGGTTGCTTCTTAGGTGCTGTCTTAGATATTTGGCATTGTGAATTGCATTTAAGCCTATTGTGACATTAATCCTGTCCTCAAAGAATGGTTATTAATTTTGCAGGAAGTACTCACTTACATGGATTATCCTCCACAAGCTGTATATATTTCTTTATTTCTTACTTTTAAATCTGAATTTAAGGAAATTCTCCCCTATGCTGGAAACAAATGAAGGTACAGGCCAGGATTTTGACCAATGCAATTACTCATACTCATTCTTCACAAATAACTATTTGACTAACGGGTAAAAATAAATGTTGTGTTGAAATTCTCTATCAGGAAGCAAATGGAAATTGCTTTGTGAAAATGTTTTATTCAATTTGAAATATGAAATAGAAATCACTTTAAAAAAAAACAACCCACAAAATCTTTTCCCACACCACCCAAAACAAACCAGAGTAGATGTGCTCTGTCAGCTGCACTTTTCTGTGCCTAGAACAAAGCCTAATACAAGGGCTGTGAGAGGCATGAGAGTGCTGTGTATAACACCTAGAACGTCCTCCTCTGCCTCCTTCTCCCAAATAATTGGCACATGAGCTGAAATACCTTAATGTAAAAATAGTATTGTTTTTCCATGCCTTTTTGAGCATTAAAAATACATGTACATCATATGTATATGCTGCTTCTTATAGCCATGAAACTCTGAAAAAATCAAATGAAGGAAACCTTAGATTTTTTTTCTTCATAAAATTTTATAGAATCATAGCATCATAGAATCAAATAATTTCTTTCAATGAAACAAAGCAAATATTTTCATGCTATAACATTTATGATAAAATCTTTGGAGCTGGCAATTGAACTGGTTTGCTAAAAAATGGCAGGATGAGTCTGGATTTTGTTGCAGTATGAAAGGCGATTACAGTGTTACCCCAATAACCCAGAACACTGGAAACTGCAGTGCTGCTGATTTCCAGAGATTGGTTTTCATATCTTTTCATAACAACTTTTGCATTTAACTATTGTGTTTCTGAATTCTGACACTG
The DNA here is from genome assembly GCF_033783945.1 of Neopsephotus bourkii. Classification (NCBI taxonomy): domain Eukaryota; kingdom Metazoa; phylum Chordata; class Aves; order Psittaciformes; family Psittacidae; genus Neopsephotus; species Neopsephotus bourkii. The sequence continues at coordinate 42,598 of NW_026901048.1, forward strand.
TGGCTGTACCACTGTTTAGATACAGGAAAGAACCGGGAATTAATGAAAATCAGATTCAAACCCAATCTTTTTAAAAAAATTAGTCTTCTAATGAATTTCCTCTAATTGCCTGTCATGCAGTGGTGTTCACCTCATCATTAAGGTCAGAGGCTATGAGAAAAACCTTAGTTGGCTGGCCTTAGCTCTGCTAAGTAGATGACAATAAAGCAATAATATTTAAACACTATTGTGAATTTGAAGAAGAAATTGCACTCTATAGTGTAAACATCGTTCCTTTCAGCCTGTGTCCTACATACCTGTATTCACGTACTCTGTCTGAAGTATTGTGTAAATGTTTAATGAGTCTCTCTCATAGGTCACCTCCTTATTAATGCTGTGTCAGTGCACAACAGTTTGCAGAATCTGACTCTTGGTTGCTGCTACTGTGCCTTTCCTTTCTATTATGTTAAAAGAGGAAGACGAGCAAACTGCCACTGAAAGACAGAGAACTGACACAGCAGATGGGTGTTGCAGCCTATCGGGTGTAGAAATACACCTGTTAAGCCATATTTAAAAGAGAATTGGAGCATTCACTACTCATTCTGTTCCAAGTTTTGAAGTCATTTCTGTTGCATGAAGTAACATTTAAACAGTTTTCAAACAGCTAGTACTTGCTTTAGAATGAAACACTTCAGAGTCAAATGGTGTCAGTATAACTTACAAAGCCTGCATTTTTTCCTGTGAGACTTTTGCGTGTCCATTTTCTACCCATCAAAAGTTTTGTCTCAATGTCAAGTCTTTGCACTCTACCTCACCATTTTCTTTTTTTCATGAAACGAAAGACTTATCAGATATGTGCAGGCAGAGTTGCCTATCCCAATAGACAAATACATAGCCACTGCTTCTACCTGTAGCTGGAGGTGATTCTGGTTTGCTTCAGTTTCCTGCTTTCAGTATGTCCTGCCTGGCGGACAGTACCTCCTGAAGTCTGCAAGCTCAGAAACTGTTGTCCCAAGCTTTCTGGGAGATATACACCATGCTAAAAAAGGGGTTGAAGGCTGAGTGCCAGCTATTTTTCTTGCTTCAGGTGTAGTAGCTACTCTATTACTTGTGTGTGTGCTCAGGCAGGTGGAGAGGGGAAGGCTCTATTCTGCAGAGCTTTGTTACCCTCTTCTCCACTGAAAGCTGGAAGGGGACAGCTGGGGACTCAGCAGGCAACCTTCTAATTAAGTAGAGAGAGTAGGAAATAACAGGGTAATTTTCGCAAAAACAATCTGATAACCTTCGAGGGGGGGGGGAGAACTGAAAAGGTTTTGGGATTTTCTACTTGGGTATTTCTGAACATTAAAAATTGGGTATTTTTTTTTTCCCCAAACCAACCTTTGTTTTCACATACTGGCTAATTTATTAATTAAGGTTTTAAGTAACACAAGAGTTTGTATTTGAAAATTAAGCTTTTAAAAACATGTATAACTAAAAATTGTAGTTTGAAACATATTTGGGATTATTGGATCATGAATATGCATTTTGGGGGGTGACTTCAAATCTATGTTCTGGTGTGGGAGGGGTTTTTGACATCTTACAGATACTTGCAGAATAGGAAAGCCATTCCCCATGCAGCTGCTGGGTGACATGGTGACAGTTTTGAAAACATGGAGCTATTCCCTGGAAGCTGACAGAGGTGCTTTTATTTTGCCTCCTCTTATTGGGATGTTTGTTTTTTTCTTTTGGTACTGTCTACATCTTCATCACAAGGCAAAATGTATGCAAAATGCCATCCAAATAAACAAGTGCCAGTTGAATATTTGTGTATAGAGACTAAGAAATGATAATAAACACTTTGAAAAAGGTTACCCAGGAGAAGTGACATAACAGAAGACAAGGCAACAGCTTCCTCCCTGTTTGTGTATGGAAGAGCCATTGCTTCCAAGCAGAATGATGAGGAAGGATTTGAGTGAAACCACTGAGGTGGGATTAGAGGCTTAGTGAGCTCCTGCTCCTCTACGGGGCCAGTACAAAGCGCCAAGAGATAGATGACTGAAAATGAAGTGAATTTGTTGACAACAGCCTTCCTGGTGGAAGACTTTGTGATTTTTATCTTTTTCTGTATAGCGAGTCTGTATAGCATTGTATCCACTTCAGTTAGCCTGTGTCTTTGGGCTATTATATGTCTGAGTCAGACCTTAGGAAGTTCAACAGTTCTTTTTCAATAGAAGAACTCCACAGAAGTGGATAGTAATGTATCATTATTGAAAATTACGCAAGAGCAAGGATAAATAATGAACGTATAGAAGAACAGGAGCAGCAAGCAAGTTTCATCTGAATGACACAGACTGAGGGTATGTTCTAATGAGTTGTAATTCAGCAGAGGCTTACTGCAAGTGAAACACTCCAAGTTGATTTTGATACTTACAGTTTTAAGGAGTTTGTGCTAACTGAATTGATTTGAAAAGGAAACACCTTTTTACCTTGATAGAGCTTGTGGAGGAGGCACTGGGGATGGGGTTTGGGTAAAGAAGAAAAGCCTATTAAAGCTCATAAAAAAAAAACAGGCTTGATGAGGAACATATTGCTTCTGTGAGCTGATGAGAATTCACTGTGTGGGAAGAAGTCTAGAATAAAGCAGTAACGTGTTCTTAAACAACAGATCAATAGTCTGTCTAGCAGAACAGACAATCAATAAAAATTGGCTATTAATCTTTGAAACTCTTCTCCCTTGAAGAACAATTTTCCATATGTGAACATGCTCCTCTGTATACCCTCTCAAGGTAGAAGTTAAACCCTCACTCCCCACTATTACAGGGAACACTGTAAGTTTCTCACCCGGCTTCCTAGCAAAGGGTTCAACCTGGGTGAGAATTTATTGGGGAGGAGCACAGCTTGGCAAAGGAAATCCAGTCTGTAATGGAACCTGCTGCACAGTAGAGCCCTTTTGCCTTCTGCTTACTCATCAGAGTGCTCTAACAAGAAAAAGACATTTCCCTTAGGCTGTATCTGCTTGGGAAGGAAGGCCAGGTTATTTCAGGACTTAGAATTTGACCATAGCCAATTCTTGTAGCTATGCCAGCAGAAAGAACTGCTCTCTCTGCTGCCTGGCAGCAGCCCCTCCCCAAGCTTTGTTGCAGGTACATCGTGCCCTGCCTTTGCATTGCTGACATTGACTTTGTCTTGCCCTCGTAATTTCCCACTCTGCCTTGAGAACTTTCTCATGGCTGCAGCTTTACCCAGCGATTGCTGGACTGACCAAGGCGGGGTGCCAGCTGGGGTACCAGCCCTCCTTAAGCTTGGCTTTCTGGTGGGTGGTGGGACTGCACCTCATGGAAGAGGAGAGAAGGTATGGTCCTGCTGCCTCATGAGCACCTGCTGCCCTACCTGGCCTGTGCCTAATGGCTTGCACTGACCCCGGACACCTACCTGCTAATGCAGTTGTTTGTGTGAGCCTGTCTAAACACACCTAAGCAAAAACTGGCAGGACTGAATCAAATGGGAGGTCTCTGGTGATTTGGTTCTTTCTGACTTGGCTAATTTAGGGAAGCCTGTGGAGAGCAACTGCCCTTTGGGTGGGGAAACTAGTGGGTGGCTAGCAGCACACAGAGTTGAAGGTGTCTTCACTAGCACACTCTTGACAGGAAGAGGATGTATCTATGCTCTTGTACCCAAACTGACAGAAAGTGTCTTCTCAACTTCTGCCTACCCAGAGAACCCAAAGCCAGCTGCTTGGTGTTGTTCTCCAGGTACAGAAGTCATCATAAGCATGTCCAGAGCTGGCCCACTGAGGGAGGGATTTCCATTCCTGATGCCCAAAAAGTGATATACAAAGAGTGGGTAACTGTGGCTTCATACTTACATTTGGGTATTAAGACAATGCTACTTGTTTGCTGTCACCTTACTGTACCAAATAAGACTTGCTCTTCAATCATGCAGAACTGAAAGTAGGCTGTGTTTCCTGGTATTGGGAAAGTTTCAGAGGCTTTCAGACAGGAAAGGACCGAGTGCTTATTCTCACTGAAGGAAACAAGATACAAAGTATGAGAACTGGGTTTATATTCCCAAAGGAGTGTGTGTGAAGTGACTTTCTCTACCAACATCCTGCAGCAGAGTTTGTGATTTGTCATTTACTGGTACACAGCAAAAATCACTGTTTTCATTTAAGCTTCTTTTCATAATAGAGATGTAACAGCCCTTCAGTGTATATTCAGAAGGAAACAGGCTAAGAAAATTTCTTTTTCCAGGGGTGAGACTCCTGTGCTACTTTATTTTGAATATCTAATCAAAGTAGCCTGCTCCCACCTTATTCCAATTTATTTTCTCTCAAACATCTTGCATTATTTCTCATTCTGTCACTGACTTTTCAGCCAAGTTTCAAAATAAAATTCAAGCAGAATGAAATACTTCTCCAGATAAGTAGTGGAATTGAAAACAAGTCTGCTTTGTTGCAAAAGTACTGCACTCCATCATAACATGTTGGAAAAGACCTCAAGGATCTTCTGGTCCAACCTTTCTTAACAAAGCATGCCCTAGATGTCCCAGCACCCTGTCCAGGCAGATCTGAAAAGTGTCCAATGTTGGGGAATCCCTCACTTCCCTGGGGAGGTTATTCCAATGGCTGATTGCTCTCATTGTGAAAAAGTTTCCTCTTGTATCCAGTTGAGATCTCCCCACGGGTAACTTGTACCCATTACCCATCATCTTTTCCATGTGACTCCTTGTAAAAAGGGAGTCTCTATCTTCTTCATAGCCACCCTTTAAATACTGGAACATGGTGATAACGTCTCCCCTAAGCCTTCTTTTCTTGAGGCTGAACAAACCCAGTTCTTGCAGCCTTACCTTATAAGGCAGGCTTCAAGGTCCTTGGATCATCTTTGTAGAACTTCTTCCAACCATCTCCAGCCTGTCCACATTGGTTTTATATAGCAGGAACCAAAACTGAACACAGTATTCCTGGTGTGGCTTAATAAGCACCAAGTAGTGTGATAATCATAGAATCATAGAATAGTTAGGGTTGGAAAGGACATCTTTATCTCTTCTGGTGATGCCCTTTTTGATGTAATTCAGCATCCTGTTGGCTTTCTTCACTGCAGCTGCACACTGTTCTTTTGTACTGAGCTTGTTGTCCACCAGGACCCTTCTCTTGTCCTTGTGGAACTTCATAAGGTTCTTGTTAAGTCACTCTTCTGATTTATCCAGGTTATCCTGCAGGGTGGCTCTCCCCTGTGAAGTGTCCAGTTCTCCACTCAGTTTAGTACTGTCAGCAGACTTGGTCAGGGTACAATATATCACAGACCACTTATGAAGATACTAAAAGCATTGGGCCCAGTGTGGATCCCTGGGGGACCTCACTAGTGATAGGCCACCTGTTAGAGCTATTTACCACCACCTCTAAATGTGGCTTGTCAGCCAGTTCCCCAACCACTACACACACCACTTGTTTAGACCATAATGCACCAGTTTATCTGGGAAGTGGCTGTGGCAAACCATACTGAAAGCCTTTGAGAAATCCAGGCGAACAATGTCCACCACTTGTCCCATATACAGTGAAAAGCCTCGCAACGATGTCAGCCAGCTTTCTTAACACCCTCAGGTGGATAATGTCAGGGTCCATCGATATGTAGGGGTTGAGCTCCTGTGGTAGTTTAGATATTCTTCAGTAAGACAAGAATTCTGAAGGGAGTAAAGCAATTTCCATTGTTAATAATTTTCAAATGTCTGTGGAGCTGCACGAAGGTTTGCAGTCGTCCCATCACTAACGTATAAGTTAGCAGTAGAGCTACCTCTGTGGAGATGAAACGTAAAAGCTGTACTGAACAGAAGTCAGTCAGGTTTGTGGAAACTCTGCACACATATAGTTGGAAGTTTCTGCATTATTAACTCCTACTGTCTTTCATTCTCTGGTGCAATTAATGCAAACAAATTATTTTTGTTAATAATCATCATGTTCTGTTTTCCTCTGCTGTATACAAAAGAACACTTACAAACATATTAACCTTCTTCAGCTTTTTCTAAAGAGTTTTTAACTCTTCAGGTAGTAGATAAGATTATATTCTTTTCACTCCAGTGAATGAGATATTGCTTTGTGATGGCTGGCCAATGTACAAGGGAATAAACCACATAACAGAGCTCCCCTTCAGCTTACTAGTGTAGATGTTGAGTGCATTGCAACAACTCAAAAGGAAGAATTCACTAGTTTCTCCCACTGGCACCTCTTAAATTACTCGTTATTTTGGAGGAGAAGGAGGTGGATTTTGTTGTCCTTTTCCGCAGCAGGCTCAAAATAATTAGCCTCTTTGATATGATTCAAGATGCGCTTGGGCACATGAGTGTTACAGGACTTCAAAATGAGACACCTGCAAAAGCAATTGACAGCCCAGTGGCTGCTGAGCCACCACCTAATCCCAGAGAAACCTAAGGCCTGTTAAAGCCTGTATTCTGTAAATGCACAAATAGATGAAGAAGCCCTGCAGAAAGGATGTAGCTTCCCCATTGGCACTGCCCAGCGTAGCGATAGGTCACAGGAGTTATATATATATGCAAATCCCCACCTAAAACCGCAGCCCCTCCTGGTTCTGTGGATGCCCCAGATGCCTTTATACAGAAGTGTTGTGGGAAGTTGACTACTGCTCCCTAGGAAGTTCATTTGCCTGGCTCACTGGGAAAATTAAATGTTTGAGCTGGTTTGACCATACTCGTGAACACAATTTTCTCAGTCTAGCATATTCCCTCAGTGTGATGTTTGAGATCTCCATCAAAATCAGACGTAATTGGAAAACACAAGTGCCTACTGATTAATCAGTCGTGCCTTTTTCCTCACTTCTATCTCATATGCCCATCAGCAAGATTTTTATGAGGAGGCACCTTATGTGGAAAGGGGAAAGGTGTGTGTCAGAATTGTTAATCTAGAAAGAAATGAAAAAGAATTAATATTAGAAGTCAGTACTTCTGACTGACTTGTGTCATACTTCTGCTTTGTATCACGAGCACAGATGCTAGGCTCTTGAACAAATCTTGACTTTGAAGATGACTTTGGTAGTTGAAGATGTTACCCTCTTTCACCATCCATGACTTCCAGGTGAAATCTAAATCAATAGAGGTAAAGCTAGACCAGAAATTTTGTGTTTCCATCTTCATCAAAGAGATTTTTAAGATTCCATGAAAAAGCTTTTTTAACAGTACTTGGTTCAAACCTGGACATCAGGTTTTGAAAGAAATATATTCTTACAGTTTTAATTTAATGTAGAAGCACTGACTCCAAAAGCATGATAGCAACAGGAAAGCAGAAATCTGTGTTTGACTAAACCTTGGAGAGTAGCAGTCTGCTAAGTACAACTGCAAAGAGTTAAATAAACTGTTGCGAGCACATGTAGTGTCAGCAGTTGATTTGTAAGGAGGCTGTGGCAGCAGGGAGCAAGGTTTTCATTTTGAAAATATGAGGCTCCATACTTCAGGGGACACCAGGGCCAGACTCTATTTCCTCTTCTGTGGTTGCGTAATATTTAGATCAAATGAGCTATGTGTTATATCTAAGCCTTCTGTACTTTCTCTTGCACTCCTCTGAAATAATAGCAGTTCTTGAGCTGGCAGAGACATTGGTGCTTTGACCTGTGTTAGGATTTTCCACCAGTATAGACATAAGAAATGTTATCAGCACGTTCAGTGATGCTGTGATAATGAGGTCGCAGCACAGCAGCTACCGTTTCTGGGGTACAACTGAATGAAGGGACCTCATCTTGAAGTAGTGGGTTGTGGAGTATAATTCATAGCAGCCCAGTCATTAAGACGGTTCCTACTGAATTCAGTGAAAACCTGAGTCTCTAAATCCTGGTTTTACTTCACTCCTCACCTGGTGCAATGCATGAGGAAAGTTAGATGGGAAATCTTGCAGTATGAGCAGCAAATCAAATGACCTTTAATGCATGATAAAATATCCCAAAATAAAACTATTAAACATATCCACGTAAGCAAAGCTGGAAGAGATACTCAGAAAGAGTATTGTTTTCTATGTAGAATGCTTCTTCTCCTCTTTCACACCATAAATATTCTGTTGTCTTCTTTCTCACTTCCCAGCTTCTTCACCAGATATGGGCTGGGTTTAATAATAGTTTAGCCCTTCACTGAAGCTCCAGTCAATGTCAGTTTAAAGCAAAAATGGAAACACTTCTTTAGGATTAATGTGTTAGTGGTTTATTTACTTCAGAGATTAATTTTAATTTAATTGCTGAGATTACCAAGGTTTGTGAATACATGGGAAGATGGATGCTTCCTATTGTCCTCCTCTGCAAACTTACCATACTTAAAAGAGCTGCCTTGCTTGCTCAGCCTTTAATCCATGATAGAAACAATTCTGAAATGGATGTGTAGGCCCAACAGCTCCAATTCTGGAATGACTGACTGCTACTTTCTCTGATGTCCTTGACTTATGTTATCCACCTAGCATTTACGTGACTCCTCCTTTCTCCACTGAAATAGTGCAGTTTTATTCTAGATTCAGAACTGTTATGACACCCTGGTTGAGGAGAAAAAACAAAAAAGCTATAAATGCTATATGTTTTTCTCTTACCCTAGGCCATCACCTTGTGTAGGGAAGGGGAAGAAATTCTGGTTTTACTTGACAGCTTCTGTAGAGTAACTTTTATTAGGTTATCACATAGGTCAAGATATTGTAAATTCAACTGTTTAGCTGCAGTGAGGCATGAGGAAAAAACTTGATATGCTGTTATTTATATAGAGAACTTCTCTTGTATTTGTAAGAGCTTTAGAACAAGGGCAAACTGATTTTCAGTAGTGTAATTGTAGTAGCGATAGATATTTTGAAGCTAGCTCTAGTCTTGTTAACATGAGTTAACAGCAAATCTTACAGTATCTGCTATGCAAATCTGCCAACTCTGGCAGCACACCCTGCTTCCTGGCTTGTGCAGAGCTCTGTGCCACCACTCTAATACATGAATTTACTACATAAAGTAACCACCCAAACTTGCTTGTGAGTATGTCTATTTTTGCTCTCAACAGCTCCTTTTAACTGAGGTGAAGATGGTCTCTGGCTGGGGGTGGGCAAAGTGTGTGAAATAGAGTGCCCTGGTATCTTCATCAGAGTTTTTTCTAACAACTGAATTCCACAAAACCACTTTACTTACTGTTTTACAGCCCTTGCAGGTTCATGACTGGTGAAGGCATCAGTGCATTCCAGAAGACTGGAAACAGTATGTCCTAGGTTCACTGTTTATTCAAACTGTGGTTACTCAGCTGAACCAATGTGAAGCCCATTTCTCTTTGAGAGCGGTTGATTTTGTTTAAATTTGTTTGCTTTCTAAAGACTAACACGGATGCATAAATTAGGAATTGGTTTGACATTACTGGTTCACTTCTGAGGTGGACTACCAGGGCTACAAAAATCACAAATTTATAAGGCTACTAATAGCTGTTGTATCTTTGCTGTGTGGCTAATACTGGTCATCTGCTTTTTTTCAGTGGGTAGGAATTTCATTACAACAACTGTTGCTTCTTCTTCTCTTTGACAGACATTTTCTCTCCATGACATTCTGTTTCGCAATGAAAGCAAAGCAGTTTTTCCAAGTGAGCAAGCATTATTTTTCATTTTGAAGAACCTTTTCTTTATATAAAGCAACTGAAATCTTGATGCATTCTGTCTGAATTGACAGCGTTTGTCACAAACATTAAGCTCTTGTCTGTGCTCTTGTATCATGTCTCAATTACTGCAACACCATCTGATTCAGTGTCAAAACCATAACATATTTACAAAAAAAAAAATAACAGTCTTATTTCATGGATTTCTAACACTTCTGCAAAGTTATTCTTCTGGGCAGTTACTCAGCACACTTCCTTTGAGATGTCTGCGGCAGAAAATATATGGACCCAGTCAAAGATCAATATAATCAGACAAAAGCCATTTATTACAAAACCTTAACTCCTTATATACTATTTCTTACATGCACTTACAGTGATTTCGTGTATTATGACTGGATACTTGTCTTGAAGACCCTTAGTGACTAACATATAATTGGTTAAGCACAGGTGTGAGAACTTGACCTCAAAAGCTTGCCAACAGTCCACAGTTCTCATAACTCAGTGAATTCCATCTTCTTCTTATCTTGCTTGCTTAAGCTTCCTCAGGCCTCTCATGGCCTTGCTGTATCTTTCAGGATTATTCAGAGTTTATGTACCAATTATCCATTCTCCTGTGAGAACACTGTCTCCACAGATGTTTGAAAAAGTTTCTTGAGAACAATAGGCTATAATTTGACCCTGAACATCCATCATCTGGCTGAAACTACTTGAATTAGAACATTCAATAGCAGAAGGCTCTTAGAGATACTGATAAGCTTTCCAAGTTGTCTATTTTTCTTAATCTTTTCCTAGCATAGCAGAGTTCTGATGCATAAGAAGGGGTTTCTTGGTGTCGGTAATTCCTTCACCCCTGTAGTAATATACCAGGTTTTACTATTATAAAATAGCATTTTTGGCAAAACTTACTTGAATACTCTTTCAAGCTGCTCTTTTAAATCAAAGCATTTGAATTTTTGAGGTGTTTGATACTGTCTTTGTTGTTCTTTTAATTTGCTAATTTTAATATTAAGGACCCAGTGAATTGTTTTATGAATATTTTCCTTAGAATTAATGGGTTCTATCAAATTCCATCTCATAATGTTTTACTCACCCACAGGGGTTCAAAGACTGGAGTTTGACAGTAAAAGAACTGTTCTTTGTATATATTCTTTTTTTTTTGCACATTTCTTGCCCAAGGAAGTTGTGAACGCTCCACCCCTGGCAGTGTTCAAGGCCAAGTTTTACAAAGCCTTGGGTATGACACAGTTTAGTGTGAGGTGTCCCTGCCCATGGCAAGGGGGTTGGAACTTGATGATCTTAAAGTCCTTTCCAACCCTAACTATTCTATGATTCTACCTACATTTTGTAACATCTCCCTTGATTTACCATGAAAATACACTATTCAAAATAAATAGGTGGACCTAGAATTGTATGAGGAAATGAAAGATTTATGAAGAAGACATACCTAATACTAAATCTACTGTGCTTATCATTGGTTCTCTGCAACTTTCCTTCCAGCATGACAATCTACAAAAGCTTGGTGCTTTATCAATACTAAGCAAAGATTATGTTTCATTAGCTGTAGAAGAAAAAGGTGATGCTTCACAGACACTGAAGGACAGGGTGTTAGTTAAAGGGGCAAACTAATTCATTGTGACCTTGGCCTAGGGTAACACTCTCGGGACGAAATAAAATCTTTCAAATAGGGTGATCAGTTACTTTTCAGTATCTATGGGAACTCCTCTAGCAAGGTTTCTTGTAGAAAGAAGATAAGAAGGGATGCCCTGAGGTACTGTTCTGATAAATTCTGATAAACCAGGCAGCAGTAGCCATGTCTGACCAACCCAGCACATGCATAATTCACCACTGGAATTATCTTAACTACTAAGTGAAAAACACCTCTAATAACATACCTGTATAAAAAAGACTGTTTCATGCAAACATTTCTGCAGTAACAGTTTCTGTTGATGAACTATGTCTTATCTATGTACAATCTGATTGACATAACAACAGAGACATGTAGCAGAGTGTTTGGCAAATCCCATATGGATTGTTAACGCATGTGAGAACACAAATTGGAATAGGTGCAGCAGGAACTGCTAGGGGGAACTTCTAGGACTACCTGAAATTTCAAGCTCTGAGGTCCAGTAACAAAAGATTAAATACTTGATTGTGAAAGTTCAGTAACCTAGTTTACAGATGTCTGAATATTGCAGTCAGCCCAGTATCTAATGTTTCTTGCCGTACAAACGTCATTATTGATGCATTCTGAACATAGGGATTAATTTCCAGGGACACCCAGCAGTGCTGCCCAGTGTGTGGCCGCCATGGGCAGGGACATCCCCCTGGGCGTCCTGGGCACAAGGACTTCCTCAAGGCCAGCATGCCTCCAAGACACACCCTGAAGGGGCAGCAGCAGCAGCAGGACGGCTGAGGTGGGCAGGGCTGCGGGGACCTCATCACCCGCGTGTCATAGTGCCAGCACACGCCAACACAGCATCACAATGCCCTGGGGCAGTATAAGGCCAGTGCCTTCCAGCAGTGCTTTGGAGCTGCAGTGCCAGGCACTCAAAGGGCTCTTGCTCCCAGGGTAGGTGAGGCCAGCGGCATTTTGCTGTTGTGGGAAGCCCCTGAGAGGGCTCCGGGTGGAGGCAGAAAAGGCAGGCGCAGTGTCCCCTTGGAGGCATAACCAGCCCGTGGACCAGGAGCAGGTCTTGCTGACGTGCTCAGGGAGTTTCCCCCGGAGCAGACTGGCACTGGCCCCGGGGGTTTTTTGCCTTCCTCTGAGCACTGAGCATGACCACTTGCCAGGGCTCCTCTGGTCCTGGTGCTCTGGGTTATCACCTGGTGCTCATGCACCACGAAGTTGGCCCTTCGTGTCCTGCAGCTGGGGGGGGAAGGCTTTTTTGCCCCCAGACTGGACTAGCAAGTGTCCCCAGGGTTTTTTGCCTCCTCCGCAGCTGAGCACAGCCCCTTCATGGGGCTCTTTGGGTCATTGTGGCCCAAAAGCAGCGGCTCACGCTCCACGCAGCTGGCCCTCGTGCCCCGCATCCGGGGGGGAGGCAGCCTTCGGCACTCCCAGGCTGGCCCCAGCGTGGCCCCGGGACTTGCTGCTGTCCTCTGTCGCACTGAGCACCACCCCGAGTCAGGTCTTCCCTGGCCCTTTCTGCCTGGGTTCTTCCACTGCTCTCGCCCCACCACGGCACCACTCCTGACCCGGCTTTCCTCTCTCAGCCTGCAAGGGAGGCCTTTTTCCAGATAAACTGAAGGATGTGTCAGTCTGCTGCTGGCCACACATGTGCATCAGGTTAAGGCTTGTGAGCATCCCCTCAGACAGATTTAGGAAGAGGAAATAGAAGCTAAGCTAAACTACACTCAAATTAACTCAACTAAACTGAGATGAATAAAAAACCTGATTTATAAGCAAATAAAATACTCTTTGCACCTGTAACCTGATCTGTGTCTGCTTTGTCTTTTTGAAAGCGTTTCTGGTGTTAAAAATCCTTGCCATTTTAGGTAAATAATGCTCACATCATCACACAGCTTAGCAAGACTGCAGGGAATGGAATGGAATGGAATGGAATGGAATGGAATGGAATGGAATGGAACAGCTATGCTATGTCATCTATATAGTTCTGCACGACAAGCTCTGATGTAGGCCTGAGGGGATATCTGCAGTGCAAGTCCCAAAGGGGGGCCAGTCCCAGGCATCGAGGCCTATGAACACCCTCTGGACCCTGACACAAGTAGACCTGCACTCCTCATCTACTCTCCTTGCAACACATATGGGGTGCCACTGGAGAGAGAGCATTGGGCCAGATGGACTCCTGATGGAGCGCTGTTGGTCCCAGGCTCTTGTCTTTTGTCCTGTTTCTCCAAAAGAAACAACTCAGGCATTTTGAAACACTAGTATTTGGGGGAGCAGTGGGGTTGGAAGTGGGGGGAATCACAAGGACATAAGCAGGGATTGCCCACGTAAACAAGATTTGCAACCATGTAGTTCAGGAGCACATCCTGCTTCAGGCTGAGCCCTTGATCTTTGAGCCTCACTGGTGTCACAGACGTGATCCTTTGCTATGCTGTGGAAACCCAAAGAAGCTGGATGAATACAGCAGAGTTTCAGAAACCCGTTCACACCTGTTTTTTGCAAACCTGTTCAGATGCTCAAATCATCCAGAGACAATGGCCGTCTCTCACCCCCATCAGAAGGCAGAGGCCTCCTTCCCACAGAGTGACAGAGCCCATGCCTGTGACGGGACACAATTACCCATTCAATCCCTTGCACTAGTGCAGGGCTGGGAAGAAATGGCATCCAGTATTGCCTCAGCATATACTGTTTGGGAAAGAAGGAAGTAGGGAGAAAAAAATTGGAAGAGACCTACAATGATCATCAAGTCCAGGCGCTCGACCACTCTGGGGCTGGCCAAAAGTTAAAGCGTGTTAGTAAGGCTGTTGTCCAAATGCCTCTGAAACACTGATGGGCACAGGGCCATGGTCACCTCTCTAGGAAACCTCTTCCAGTTTTGGGCCACCCTCTAGGTAAAGAAATGCTTCCTAAGGTCCACTCTAAAGCTCCCCGGGCGCAGCCCTGAGCCATTGGAGAGAGAGCATTGGGCCAGATGAACTCCTGATGGAGCGCTGGTTTTCCCAGGCTCTTGTCTTTTGTCCTGTTTCTCCAAAAGAAACAACTCAGTCATTTTGAAACACTAGTATTTGGGGGGCGAGTGGGGTTGGAGATGCACTCACTGAATTCCTTTCATGCAGGCTGTCAAACTGCTTTCATTCATAATAAATCTTCCTTTTTCTTCACTGATTTGCAGCTGATCACCTTAATAGTAATAAACTTCTTTTTATCTTTTTTTTTTCTGCACACACTCTTCATTTTCCTTGTCTTTTCTTTTGAACTAGAAGTTTATTTTTCAGCACATAATTGTGCAAAATACGCCAGCTCGCTTCACAAAATAGGAAGCAGAGACAAATATGTGCGCATGCTTAATTCCTACTTCAAAACAAAAGAGTCGTTTGTGAAGTACTGAAATCCTTTTTGCACTGGTTATGTGTGGAGATGACTGAACTCTAGCCAAGTTTTTGAGAGAGCGCTGTCACGTTTATGAAACATCTGGAAGGCATATAAGTCTTCCTAGGAGTCATCTGGTACAGAAGTTGCTTACTGTAACCAGTGCTTTGAGGTTTGTCTACGAGCCATCACTGCTGTTAAAAGGATTAATTTCCTCTGTGGCATAGCCTGAGGTGGTTGGTATGTTTGGAAGTGGCAGAAGAGAATGTCTTTCAGGAAAATGTCTTCTTTCTTTTCTCATCCATTAAACCATACTCCAGGCTGACTACATGGTAGGCACACACAAAAGAGAAATAAACCAAGTGCTAGCATAAACTTTAAGCAAACACAGCAGGATCATTTTCTCATTTTGATAATCATTCAAGTTGAGACTACTTCCTTTGTGATAATTGCAGTACAAGACTCGGCACTCCAAAGGCAGTTCAAAGCTCTCCAATTCCAGTTCAGCAGTTCAGGAAGGATTTATGAACATGACAAAATTCAGGAGAAGGATTGGTTTTAGCTTTGAGAGGGGGTGGCTTATTTGTTTTAATTTTTATTTGATTTGTTTGGGTTTTGTTGGGGTTTTTTTTCCCCCTGAAGATTTCCTTTGTTTGTGTTTGCTCTTTCCTGTTACTTTCTCAAACCAATGAGTCTGTTTCTTACAGCCCATATCCGCATTTTATTGCAGTACAAGGAAAGACCTCCAAAGCATCACTGGCCAGAGATCAGGCCTGTTTGTCTGGAATAGCAAAAGGCGGCCATTCATTCAGGTAGGTGATATGTCACTGCATCGCCCCTTCAACAGGCTTTCCCACCTGCAAGGATGGCACAAGGGTTTTTTGGCTGCCTGTGTGAGTGTAGCAGTCCACAGAACATTATTATTCAAACCCTTAAACCTCTGCCAGACTGTTAATGTCTTAATGCTTATTCAAGTGTCAGGGAGCCCTGGCAGATGTCAGAGTAAATGGGTGGCTGTCAATAAGGAAATTACTTGCCATTCACAGGGTGATTGCTGCAGTCTGTCGGGTAGCATTTGAGAGAAAGGGTGAGGAAGAAGGGTGAAAGAAAGGGTGAGGAAGAAGGAGAATTTGTAAATGTTTCCTTGTCTTGAGAGGATGAGAGAGAAACCTCCAGCAATAGCAACCATAAAACAATAGCTAAACAGAAGTAAAGATCAAAACATACAGCTTTGGAAGAATGCTACTAAAGGAAGGACTGGGGGCTTTTAAAGCTTAAGGCAGTTGTCATTGACACAGCCTGAAGCATTTGCAGTTGTGACAAGCCATTGGTATATTCATCTTTCACTGCTTGCTTCACACAGAGGTTTCATAGGAAAAGAAACAGGACTGTGTGGTACCTTACAAGGGACAAGTGAGCAGTGCTTCAGAATGGCTTGCTTTGTCTTCTGGGGGAGAAATTAACACCCTTGAAGGATGCCTGTCTTTCCCTTCTGTTCCCACCTATGTCAGCGCTTAGCCTTGTCTTTCTCAAAGGTGAATGGCTTTAGAGATTTGATGTCCACTTAAACAATAGAAGTACCTTGTCAAGTTCAGGTGTGTGAAATGACTGCATGCAGCTCTCCTTTCAGAGTTCTCTGCCCCTGAAGCACTGAGGTTCAGGAGGTGCATATTCCTTTCACTAGCCTGACAGATGACACATAGTTTGATTCTTTTGTGCTTTGCTTTGCTCACCTGGGCACTGCTTACCTCCTTTGCAAATGGTATTGAGCTCCAATGGACATAAGTCAATTTGAGAGATGTCACAGTTTTAATTTCTTCTGTAAGATTCCTCCTTAACTATATGTCATGGTTATTATTCCAATACTCAATTTCCTTATCATATATTCTCTCTCTCCAACATATAATATTTGATCCTTCAACCTTTTTGTCAAGTTTTTCTTCCTTTTCACGCTGTCTTGATGCTAACATGGAAGGCACTGAAAATACAGAAGTCTCGCCATCTTCTAGTTCTGGTGCCCACTGAACAGAAGGGGGTCACTTCACTGCAAGTCCAGCTCAGCCCCTGAAACCTGGGACTGATGCTGTCAGTCATGAGAAGGTCTGAAACAAGCACGCTGTCAAATTCTTACATGTGTTCTTGCATTAAAGGGAAAACATTAGAAGCAAATTACAGCAAATGTATTTTTTTCAATTTTCAAGTCCCTGTCCAGGGCTTTGTCACAGGATGTTCTCCTTCAATAGTTAATAGCAACAAATAAAAAGCTATAGTCAACACAGGAACACAAGCAGTAAGAGTAGATTTTTGTCCACCACCTTCCCAGCATAGCATAAATAACTTTATCTGAATTTTGCCCTAGCCTAAAGCAAGCACCTGCCATCGACACTTTTATCTCCAATTGCTTAACATCTGACAAAGCTGTAAACAGCTAAAATTGAAGTCACATTATGAAAAATCCATTACGAGAAATGTTTGCTTACCAGTCAAGTGCCCTGAGTGACTGTACGTCTCTTAATCTCCACATACAACCACTGCATTGTAACACCTCTCCATCTAAACACTGAAGACTGTGCTTGAGTCACCCTGTCAAATCACTGAAATAAACAATTGCAAACCAGAAGCCAAGACAAAGTTTAAGTGATTGCTAGACTGCTCCCTCTAAATGTTTACAGTGTGAATTGAAAAGTCAGACATGGTCAAGAGTTTTGATACCTGCTCAGCAAATAATTGTACCTGTGCAGGTGTCCTGATTTCAGCAGTAGCTATGCGCACAGGTTTAAGTGTGTGCTAATGTTGTCAGACTAATGCTTACTTCTGAATTTCAAAGAACTGACTTTAAATCCTTCCCTTCCATCCATTTGTATCAAGAGTACTCTTTGTGTATCAGACTCTGCTGAGTACTTTTTGAAATGCCAGATATGTTGTGCCCTTTTTATGTAAAATGACTTCTCTACAGTGAGTTTAATGCTACTTTTCATTAACTTTGACTGTCTTCTTATTTAAAACCACAGGTTAGTTTTGGCAAGCATTAATAGCTCTTAAGTGATTTGTAATCTGTTTTTAATATGCTTCTAACCCAAGTTCAAAATGAATAAACATAGGGCTTAAATGAAACCTGATGTCTTTCTGCTTTGTGTGAGGAAGTGCTACAAACCACAGGGTACGAGTCGATGTATTTGCTCAGCAACAGGTACTAAACTGAAAAAAGAATGGGTACTGGCTGTTTTGTCTTAATTATTCTTTTTTGATGAGAATGTTCTCTCTTTATGCTTGAAATTCAGCATCATGTAACCGTTATACAGACCATGCTTGCAGGATCTAACCAGTCAAAGATTACTGGGTAAACTGAGGGAAGTGGTTTCTGGTGTATCACATGGAAATGTTTGGCTGGGACCCATAGCACAAGCAGTACTACATGGGATTAGGAAAAACCCAGAGACAGGGCAGCGACGGGGGGTAACATGTAGGTTGTTTTATCAGTAGACAGATTTTCAACCACATGACGGAAGTTAGTCCACAACCGAAGCTGCATGTAGTTAACAGCTCTATTCTGTGTATTCCCAGGCTTGGTGATTTTTCTGAAGTTTCTTTTCCTCAAGTCATCTGATGCCATTAAATATACTTTTCCCCTCCATTCATTATATATTCTTATGTTTTGGGGAAACACTGGATAGTATGAATATGTTGATAGGAAGCTACTAGTCACCAGAAAAGTAAACAGAAATATCTTAAAAAAATACATTTTAATTCTCTATAAATATTGAAATTTTGGGAGTTTAACTCCTGCTTCTTTAGCAGTCTATAGGAGTATTGCTGTTTCAACCTGCCTTTTCTAGAGTGCATCTGAAAGCCAAGGAGCCTGGTTACAGTTGGCCAAAGCTGTAGCTTGTTTGCACATGTGGGCCCTGAGGTTTTAAATGTCTACTAGATACAAAAATCTCTTTGTCTCCTAACATCCAGTTTGTTTCGAAGTAACACATTCCATGTTCATATTCAGATGAAAAAAAAAAGGTTCTATGGTAATAATGGAGACACAATGGGGCTGTGGATGAAATTTTCCACAACATAAATTAACAGGAAAAGCAGAGGTCTGCTTTGCAGTCCAAGTCTGTAGCCTGTATTTCTACCACAGTGGAGGATTGCATGTTAAAGCCTAGGCTAGATGCTGGCTTTCATGCCAGTAGATCTAGCCATGAGACCCAGGCCTGCATTTTAGGAGAACATTGCCTGCACAGCACTTGTTTAGTGAGCACTGGTCTAACTGGTTTATTCAGCACCCATCTGGTGGTTTTGGTTTACTTTTCATTTGTGCTTTATTCTCCTAATGTGAGAATTAAGCACAAATTAATTGTGTTGCTGTTGTGAGCACTACCATATAAAAACTGGGAAGAATAAACAAGCCAAGCAAGTGAGCAATGCAGACTGGGCATGTTCTGTGTTCGAAATGTTGACTCATAAACGTACTTCTTACCTCCTTACAATCCTTTATCTCTTCTCAACCCATGCCAAGCTATTCATAACCATTTGCAATACTGTAAATGGGGCCTGAGCAATGCTCAGCACAGCAGACAAATTACCTCACTTGCTTAACATGATACTTGCCTACAGTCCACTGAACTGTAGCATTTGCCAGTCTTGCAGCATCACAGTGCTGCTGATTCATGCACAGTGTTGTACACTCCATGCTCCTCTGGGGTAGTTTTCTCTGCCAAGGAGCCCACAGGTTGCTTGCACCAAAACAAACCAGGAGAGATGTGTCTGTACATGCAATTACTTCAGTAAACTATTTCTGCTTTAATCAAAGTTTGTGTTTGAGAATGCGTGAGACAAGGGGAGGGGAAAAACAGATGTTTGTCCTCAGATCTGAGAAGGGTGAAAGGGAAAGGTGAAAACCCTTTATCTGAAGTCCAAATCTTTTTCTAGGACATTTCTTGCAGGTTTCTTGCAAGTTCCATGTTCCTCTGAAGAGAAACAGGAATCAGGACAATTAAATAGTTTATTGCATTAGGCAACCTGTCACAGAGAGGAAATTAAGGTAGAAATATCACAGAGCAGAGCCTAAGTGTCCTGGTTTCAGCTGGGATAGAGTTAGTTTTCTTCCTAGAGTTTTGTATTCAGTCTGAGAACAGTGCTGACAACACACTGATGTTTTAGTTGTCGCTCAGTAGCCCTTACCCAATCAAGGACTTTTCAGTCTCATGTTCTGCCGTGAGGAGGGGCACAAGGAGCTGGGAGGAAGCAGAGACAGGACACCTGACCCAAACTAGCCAAAAGGGTGTTCCATATAGCAGCACGTCATGCCCAGTGTATAAACTGGGGGAAGCTGACCATGAGGGGCCGATCACTGCTGTGGTGAGCAATTGTATTGTGCATCACTGTTGTTCGTAGGGTATTTTACTTTCCCCTTTTTGTTTTCTCTCTCTCTCCTTGTTAGTTCCCTTTTTATTGTTAGTATTATGTTGTACCCTATTTTAGTCATTAAATTGTTCTTATCTTGACCCACCAGCTTTACTTTTTTCCCCATTTCTCCCCCCATTGCACTGGGGCAGAGGGGGGTGGTGTGTGAGCCACTGCGTGATACTTAATTGACAGCTGAGGTTCAACCATGACACTGAGGAAGACACCTAACACCATCCTCTGACACACTCACCAAAGTGGGAAAAGGATCCAGATACGTGTGTAAGTGCTGTGACTTCTGACTTGGCATTGTGTCATCTTCCTTCAGAAGTAACACTGCAATATCATTTTGTTATACTTCACATGATACGTGACATTGTGCAAAGGGACAGAGCAGGCTTTTCTGTGAACCCAGAACTCAAAGACTTGCAAGCAATTCGTAGAATCCACAGTGAGATCACATGCAGCTGAAAGTCCCAATTCCAGAATGGGAGTTACATGGGCAAAGGCATTCAACTACTGAGGACAGTTTTTCTTCAATTAGTGAAAGATCTAATGCATGTCACTAGCTTTACATGTGAAACATGAGCTCTGACCTGGCTGCTGCCTCCCAGTCAGAAGGTCTGAGGGGTGGCATTGCTAGGATGGAAAGTTGGTGTACTGCTGCTTAAATCTCAGGTTCAGCTGCACCTTAAATGTGTGCATGCAGCTCTGTTTCCCTCATCTCAGAGAGTTTAGAAGCACTGCAAAAATCTTGGTGAATGATAAGGATCAAGAAATGACTGGGTAGACCTGGACTTTCCAGTCTGGAAAAGTGGTGACTGAGAATGCTGTGCAAGGAATGGAGAAAACTCACTGCTCTTAGAGTGAGTAGGAGTGAAATGTTTGTCACTCCATGCAAGAGCAAGGGCATATTAGATGGAAGCTAGTAAGCCGAGTTATATGATTACATATAATCACACAGCGCTTTGTGCTGGAAGGGACCTTAAAGATTATCTAGTTCCAACCCCCCTCCCCCCCCCGCACAAGTCCTTTTTGCAGCCTGTTGTGGATGGGCTGCAGGCGGCACTGGGTGAGTCCTGGAAGGACAGAGCCCCAGAGGGCCGCTGAACGGACAAACAGCGCTGCGCTTAGGAAATCCCCTGCGCTGAAAACACAAGGTGGGAGGCAGTACCGTGTATGTGTGCCCGGCGGGGCGGAGCGGGGCGGGGAAGCAGCCCTCCCGCCTCCCGGCGCTCCGCCTTCCGCCCGCGGTGTCCAGAGGAGGGGAGCGGCGGCGAAGGCGGCCGTGGGGAGCTGAGCCAGGCTAAGCCAAGCCAAGCCGTGCCGGGCTGTACTGTGGCGACCCGAGCTGAACCGAGCCGAACCAAGCCAAGCTGTGGACGATGTGCTCCTGCAGGCAGTAGAGCAGCGGCTGGGACTGGGAGATCCTGCGGACACTTCAGGTACTGTCCGGGGTGTCTGCAGCATTCGAATGTGAGTCTGGCCATCCATCCATCCATCCATCCATCCATCCATCCATCCATCTATCTATCTCTCCGTCTGCTTGCTAGTCCCAACAGGATGGCCTTTTTCCTTCTGGTGTTTATATCCTTACAATCTACCCGGTTCTGTACAGCCAGAGATGCTTGTTTCTGGGAGATCAGGATAGTCGGAAGGGGAGAGAGACCAACCCAGCAAAAAAAAAAAAAAAAACAGCAGAAAAAGCACTTAGCAGTGCTGTGGTTGGGTCCTTCTCCCTGCGCCCTTCCCTATATTAAGATGGAACGGGGTCCTAAAACTGCAAGATGTGATCTTTCTGTGGCTGTAGTCCTGGGAGAAGCTTTCCCCGTTTGTTCTTTCTTACGCCCATCAGTTCAACTGATGGATGCTTTTTTGGATGGGAGGGATGAAAATGCAGTAATGTGCCAGATTGTGGTTGTAGGGCTGTGTAAAATGGGTGTGTGGCAGGACAGGTGGGGGGGGGTGTCACCCAAGTGTGTTTATGAGCTTCTCTTTTGCTGGGCTTCTGCTGTGTGTGAATGTGGTAGAACTTTAAGTCCCCGCCCGTGGTGGATTAGGTGGGAACAGGTCAGGGGCAGATGGAGAATGGCTGTTAAATGACCCAAGGCCAATGTGTTGCTTATCAGTGACATTTACTGCGCCTAGGCCAGTCTGTAAACTAAGGCAGTCCTAACAACAAGCAGTGCCTCCCTGTCTGCCTGTGTGTAAAGCTAAATATAGCACTGAGGAATAAGGAAAACAGTTTCAGAGGAGCTGAATGCAGCAAATGAGAGCTGACTCGTCTCAAAGGAAAAGAATGGCCTGAGAAGTCAAAATAACCATGAACAAAGAGGTCCTCTGTGCCTCAGGTAGACAGCTATCTGTCTAAGTGGGAAGCGTGGAGGGGCTGCTTCCAGTGAGATTGCAGGTGCGGTGGACTAACACAACATGCTGTGTGTGAGAAATGGAAACTTGTGCAAGCAGGACCAAGTCTCTATTCTGTCTCTTTGTTTTGAAAGCCAAGAGCAGCGTTTGAGGGATGGGTCCTTCAGACTTATCTTACAGCTTCCAAATAAGATGTCTTGGAGAGAAGCTGGTAATCAGATGAAAATCAATGCTGAGTATACTCAAGACAAGTGCCTAACTGGTGGGCTGTGCTGGAGAGATTTAATAAGTAAAACCCAGCTCTGATTTTAGGGTAGTGATGGGGATATTACTCCCTTAAACATGCAGGACTGAAACAAGCCATTATAGGTTCTCTTAACTCTTTGTGAAAGAGGAAATAAATTATTGTGTTATTGGGGGTTAAAGCTCATAGCAGTGCCACACACTGGGTAAAATGCTTTTTAGTATGGTACAGTGAATCCCCACTGATACACGCTCTTCATGGTTTCTTTCTGTGGAGGTTTCTGGGGGCAGCACAGTGAGGTGTTACGCGTGCTCCGGTTGTATGAGTTATCTAAACAGCCCTTGGGGAATGCAGTGAATCACTGTACCTGTTCATGGTCTGTAGGGTGAGCTGCTGTCACACCCGTGTCAGAAATGACAGGCACAGTTCAACAATACCCCACCAGCGAAAGAATGTGAGCTGAAAAAAGAAATGACAACATGGGCAGGATCCTTCTTAGCTACCTTTGACCACATGGCTACCTGGGCATTGGTGTTACCCTTGGGAAAGTGCTACAATGCTAAATGGTTAAAACTTATTAGAACCGGTACTCTGAAGCACCTCTGAAGTGATCATCCATGGAAGAGTTAAGTGATGTTTGGGGTCAAAGATGCTGAATGCTTCTGATAACAGAGACACATCGTGGCTGTAAGCTTTTCTGAATATCAAGCTCTAGGCACCTAGTGCAAAGAGAGGAGGTGTAAGAAATGTTGGATGGTTCGCACCCCAGAGATTTCCTGTGTAAATCAGAGGGTTAAGAAACTTTTTCTGTGCAGGCTGCAGTCAGTGAGCTAGTACGGATTCTAACCGGAATGCCATTATGCTTTGAAAACGTGGGGGAAGCTGAGTAAAATGACATGGGTAAGAGCGAGCTTGTGGTGTTCATCTCTCTTGCACACCCCTGATGTGGGTGTGTCCTTCTTTGCAACTGTGTCCCTGCTTAGTTTGTGGGGCTGACAACTTCCATTAACTGTGATCATTCTCACCCATTTGGAGAGATCAGCGTCAAAGCTCCAGCATTGTGCAGAGTAGCTGTCATAAGTGGTTTAATTTGAAGTATGGTCTTCATTTAAAGCATGGTCAGCATGGCAGAAGTCAGCTCTCAATTTTTTAGATGATCTGAACCATTTATTTCTTTATATCTTTATGCAGTGTTTCTAAATAAAAAGCTAATTTTGCCTTTGTCTCAACACATCTTCCTTTTCTCCAGTCATTTGAGCACTTTCTGCTGTTCAGTAGATGGTTGGGCAGTACAGGAGAAGCTGTTGGTTTGCATAGGTTGCCTATGTTTCAGTGAAGGAGGCAGAATTTGTCCTGGATTATACTTAAGCATCTTTTCCCGAATGTTAGTAGATATACAGGTGTACTCTGCAAGCCCTGGCAAGTGTCCTTTACTTGGTGTGGGTTTGTGGGACTGAGCCACATCATCTAATAAACACTTGGCTAGAAAATGAGCTTGCAAACAAAAGTTCGAGACTCATTTAGCAGCCACAGCAAGGACAATGCCTAATATACAAATAGGAGGCAAAGACTACCTCTTGCTGAAAGCTATTGCGAATTTCTCCATTATAGCTGCTGTGAGAAGTAGTATTAAAAAAAAAACTGGAATCACTATAGTGAGGAACATGAACTGGTAGTATTCAGTATGGCAGTGTTCTTAATTAGAAGATTAACAGGATCATGGAAACAATGCAGCTCACTCTTAACTAGGCAGCTCTAGAATTGCATTCCATGATTCAGATCCACGTGTTTTGACTGTTTTGATTCATTAAAATGCATCTTCTACCAAGAGTAAAATGTTCCCCAGGTCACCTGCCCCTCCTACAGGGCCAAGTGCTCTGCTTGTGTCTTGTTGCATCTGGAAATAGGGCCAGAAATACCAGGTTACTTGCCAGGTGAGAGGTGAGCCTGGGAAGCTGTGAGTCTGCATCAGCCAGCACAGTGAGACACTTAGATTCATAAGCAGCAAGACAGAGGATAAATATGCTTGAGTCAGACTGGGGAGTGGGATATTTTCTGAGATAATTGGTCTCATTGATACAAGGCCAGGTGCTTTCCTCATGAAAGCAGCACGCTGACCTGACAGAACCTGCCCATCAGGGCTGCAGGTTGATCCTCCCTCAAACACGCTTCAGGGATTCAGACACCATTAGGCTGCGTTTACAATGATCTCTTCACAACCCGAGCTGGTATATGTTTGTTCAATACCGTAACTACTGTGTGTTGACTTAATAGGTGTAATTGTTTCAAGGCAAGGATGCTTTGACCCATTAATCTCAAAGCCCAAGGGTCCACCTCCAGTCGAGCATGAGAATTGCTGCTGGATCTCAAAGGCTGACACAAATCAACGCTTGCAGTGTGTGAGTGGAGGAGATTCCTGCTATGGCCCTACCTAGACTAGGGAAAAAAAACCCTCTCCAGTCAGTTTGGCTAGACTTGATTCTTCTTGTTTGGCTGGACTTCTTGATTTCCCAAGGAGTCAGTCAAGCTCACTGTAGCTAGCTGTTTTACAGGTACCTATACCTCAGACCCAGCTCTGGTCTAGAAACCACTGGCTGACGTTCAGCCCAGGTATAAATGGGTGTGAGGCAAGTGTTGCTGATCTGTATACAGAGCTGTATTTGCTTTCTTAAGTGCTAAAGTGGGACCATCTCTCTTATCTTCAACCTAGGTGTTAGAAGGTGTATTTGTTTTTTTGTTGCTGTGGTTTTTTAATTGAAGTATTTCTACTACAGAAACTACACAGGTTTCAACCTATGCATGTGTCAATAAAAATTCTGTTTATGGAAACATAAGGTCTTAGAAAATGGAAAACCAGAGATTATGTGAACTGTTCACCTTAAACCAGCATTTTTACTGCATCATCTAAATGAAAAAGAGACGTATGGTGATGAGGTTTTAGGTAGAGCCAGTTAAATTACATTTAAGTGCTGTTATTTAACACTATTACAGCCTGCTGTTCTAAATTATAACTTAGCTTTCTGTTACGATTATAAAAGGGAATGGTGCTTTCTTCTGAAGCGTACTGTAGGTTTCCCAAAAGGCCAAGCATGGATGTCTGCAAAGAGCAATATCTTTTGGATTCAGAAGGTGTCTGTCTTTGATGAGGTTGAAGAAGGAACTGTGTCAAGACAGCTTCATGCTTAAGGCTAGTACTGTGCTTTTGGCATTAATATAGTGTGATACACCTTCAGTACCCCTTTAGAAAAAAGATCTTGGAACTTAATGAAAGGAAATAACCCCACACTAATCCCTCTTTGTACTGCCAAGCACAGGAATGCACTAATGAGAAACTGAGTGATTTGACTCAAGCCACGTGTGGAGCTTGTAGCAGAGTCAGAAGGAGACCCAAGGTCCCAGCTGCCATGTTTATGCACTGAAAAGATTCTTTCTCTGTTGACTGTGCAGGGATCTGTGAAGAGTTCCTGATGAAACTAGTTATCATCATGAACTAGTTCAGACCCACGCTTAGCTACTGCCCGTGCAGATAGAGAAGGTAAATCTGTTGCCCTAGGTCACTTGAGATAAGTTAGGATTACAGAGGTTCACATCCTTGTCGCATAAAATGGAACATGTTCCCCAAGGTTAGTGGGTGTGTATTACCACTTTGAAATGAGTGATACTCTTCTAATGACAGCGTAGGGGAATCTGCTTCCATCTCTATTGACAACATAGATTTTCTGTTTCTTCAGTGTGAAGTACGCGTGAGGCACAAAGTATGCTACAGAAATTATGAGTGTCAGGGCTCTGATTCACTGATGGGGATGGCATAGCACGGGTGACATCTCAGATCCCAGCCGCCCACCCCACCCCGTGCCCCATTCCTGGACAGCTGAGGGACTGTGAATCAGCTGCTGAATCATTCAGTTCGCAGCGTGATGTTCTGAACCAAATTATCACTGCTGTTTGCTTGCCTTAAAACTCCTGACTGCAAACTGCAGCCATTCATCATCTGATTGATGAGCAGCAGCGTGGGAGGCTGGGGTGGTAACCTCCTCGGGTCCATAGAGCTCTGCACCTTGCTGGTGGATGGGAGCCTTGATGGAGCCAGACTGCCGCTGGCTGAATAGACAGGTGGGATTTTAGGCTTTTATGACTGTAATGCATAAGAACAAATAGCAAAACCTTTCTGTACTTCACATGGTGCAATTAGGGGAATGCTGTGTGCTTCTACAAACCCACCTTGCTTCAGTGAGTTAGAAAAGCGTAAGGCTTTTATAGCGTGCATGTGCTTTCTTTGCATTTAATATACTCGTACTCTTATTTCAAAGCTCTCAGTTTTGCCCTCCAGCCTACTTTTTGTGCTGCTCAGCCACCAGGCTGGCTGCCTTTCCTGATGGATTTGGAACAAAACATAACACACAGGACTGCAGAGATCATACTCAACTCGTGCTCTCATTTGGGTTTAGACAAAGTGCTTGGAGGATGGGCTATTTATGAGTTTTACTAAAGGAAACAGTTGGCAGAGGAAGCTGTTTCTTAGCATGGTCCCAGTATCTGTTGTCTAGCAAAACTGCTTTGCTTTCAGTCCAGCTGTCTGCTCATAAATTTAGGTGTAAAAGAGTAGCACCTGCATTGTCTGTTGTTGAAGATGGGCGGTATTTCATTGCATGCTTTGGCTGGTCGGAGGCCTTTGTGCATCCTTTTCCATTTTACTCACTCTGTAAATCACTCAAACTTCACAGGAGTCACTATGGAACATGGAATGGACTAAACTTTTCTAGACTCTCTGGTGGCTTGTGACATATAATTACTGCTGTTCTAACCCATCATGTTACTTCTGACAGGTACTTACCCTTTATGGTTCATGTTTTTAAACTTCTCCTCTGAAACCAGTATATAAAAAAATAATTGTGGGATTGTCAGAGATTTGCAAGGTTAAACACACCCCTCCCCAACACCCCCCCCCCCCCCCTTTTTTTGGAGAACAGCCTTATTTTGTCCTTTTTAACAGTTGTGGCCTCCTCAGTTTTAACCTACAGATGGAAATCTCAGCTGTGTTGTGATGATGGCAAGATACGAGTGTTGAGAAAGCTAATACACATATGCGCTTCTTTTTATGTTCTGTGTTTAACTCTGCTGCTGTTGTGTGTCCAGCAATACAGGCAAATTGTTTCATATGCTTTAGTTGGGAGGAACATATGTCCTGTCCTCTCCCTTGGCCTGGGTAATTTTCCTGTGATTAGGATTTTTTCCATGGTGTAGTTTGCCTGCGTGTGTTTGTCTGGTACTGCAGCAGTGCTGCTTCATGGCCACCCTCAGCATCATTAGACTTGCATCATTCTTCCTCACCCACAGAAGAAGAATATGGGGAAAGGGTAGAAGGGGTGTTGATTCTTGAGGGGGGAAAAATGTCCATGTCCCTCAAGCAAGCGACATGGATTTATAGCACATTGACATTAATAGGATCTTGTTTTCTTCCCTTTTTCACCCTTTTTCCACAGATTTTGACAAATTTGGGGCATTCTTAACCCCCCAGCATTTTTTCTAATGCTCTTAAACATACACACAAAAGCATCCATATCCATTCATATCCGTTTTGCAGTTCATTATCCAAGGACTTCAGTCTTGAGTGATTCAGGATCTGCTTAATTACTGTGCCAAAGTTCTCATACGTGAGTTATCTTCAGCAGTGTTGCATCTGACCTTCCCACATCATCAGCTGGATCTATTTATAGATCCAAGAAAGGGTTCCTGTTCACATTCAGGAGGAACATGCCTTTCATTGAAATTCAGTTCCTGGTGTGCTCTTTGCTCATTGGGGTTTTTCTTTTTCCTTTTCAGCCTATTGTTGCCTGGATAATTTTTTGAGAACTTTACAGAATTGTTCATCCTCTGCTGTTGTAGTGAAAATGAAGAAGTATCTCAGGGCTCAGTCAGGTTTGTTATGCCTGCCTCAGGTCTTTGTTTGCCCTGCAATTCACTGGTCTCCAGTATGTGCAAGATGTGCTTCTGCAATTATGTCACTGTTCAGCAGTTGTCACCTATGAATAGTTTTAGTCCTTTTGGTCCTCTCTGGTGGATTCCTTTTGAGTAGCTCTTGATCTTTCTCTCAGTTTTAGGAAAAAAGCCCATGTCACTTCTCTTTCCATCTCCTACGTTATTACGAAGTACCATTCTGTACTCTGCCCCTTACAAGGTAATAGGAAGTATTTCTAGGAAGGACAGTATATAGCGGGGGAGCTGTAAGTCAAAGTTGGTGCTGAAGTGACACCACCTGATTTGTATGGCAAATTCTTCATGAAAGAATGGAAGCAAGAAGGCTTGAGCTGGGATAGTTCTGTGAATTTAGTTTCTGCAAGTAAGGCATATGGAATACTGGTAGGGGAGGTTTTCAGTTTTCTTCTCAATAGCTTCAGCTGTAGAATTTCACTTTCTGGTTCAGTGCAAAAAAAAAAAACAAACAGAACACCCAACAATGCATTGTAAGCAAATCAAACACACCCAGATGTATGAAATGCAGCCAGTAATCTCTGTGTCTGGTATGATTTTGCTTTGTGTAGCCTGTGTTACTGTCTGAGTACTCCACTCTTTTCAGAAACACTTAAGAGAAAGCTGGATGTTGCTGGCAAGCACCTAGTCTTTGCTTCCTTTCTGTATTTTAAAGCTGAGGTTCATTACGACTTGCTCAGACTGTCCCAGGTTGGTGCAAGCTGTTAAGATTCATAGTCCTTTCTCCAGCAGTCTTTTGTTTTGCCATACCTCAATATTATAATAGCATCCTTAAGAATAATGTGAGATGGTAATCACCTGCTAAATGTGGTTTCTTGACTGTATAGTAAAGCAGCTCTGAGGGGTTGTAATAGCACACCTGCGGTTTGCATCTTCGATGAGGAAGGAGGCATGTCTTGGGACTCTCATCAAATTCAGTCACCATTCCTCTGGTTGAGGGTTGTAGTATGGGAAGTACTTGTACATAGAGGAGCTGAAAATGGTGCCTTTCGTGGGTGTTACTGAACCCTTCAGTGGGTGCTTCTATAAAGGACGCAAGCTCTCCATATTGTTGGTTTTGTTTTGTACACCTGACATAGGGATTGAGCTCTTTAATGTAAATGAAAACAAACCAATGTAACCTTCCACTGTTGCTGGTACAAATCAGACTTTTTTTATGTTGCTGAACATAGAGGTTTGGACAAGCACTTGGCAGCCTGGAGGCTACATCTCTGATTCCCTTAGTTTTGCCAAACTGCAACTTGGCTCCTGCAGGAAATGGTGGGGGGTTGAGCACATTATCTTGGGCTCTGGCTTTCTATTTACATTACTGTTACTGGAAAGGTTGAGACCTCTTTCTTGTCAGAAGCTACTCAGAGTCAGAATTTGGACCTTAATGCCTAAGATCTCATGTTCTCCATAATGATACTAAATGCAGAAAAAGTTTTATTCCTCTTTCCACAATGCAGTTGTCAATGTCTCTCTGTCACAGGAGAACATCAGTGGTAGAGCTAGGAAATTATTTCATTGCTCTTTCCTTCAAGTCAGATCTTTAATAAAAAAAACAACCCACCACTCTTTTACTTCTAAAAAACACAGCCAAAAAAAGAAAAGAGAGGAGCGATAAATGTTTTCCATATTAGTGATAGACAAATGTTTCCAAAGCCCAGTTAAAAAGTTCCAGTTTTAACTCTCAGGATGTTTTCATAAGAATCACATTTCCCGTCCTTTTTTTTTTTCTCATTCCTGCTTGTCAGACATTGCTGTGGTTTATCAATATTTTTAGGTGCCTAGATCCCTCTAATCTATATGCCGACCAGATTCTGCGCTGTGACCAAATTTCAATTCCACTCGAGGTATTCTGAAAGCAGGGTTTGGTGGTTTTAGTTCCTGAGCTAATTAGAACTAAGCATGCTGCTTTGTGTCTCCACCTCCATATAAAATGCAGCACAAGAGTCAAGGTCATG
Source organism: Neopsephotus bourkii (assembly GCF_033783945.1). Classification (NCBI taxonomy): domain Eukaryota; kingdom Metazoa; phylum Chordata; class Aves; order Psittaciformes; family Psittacidae; genus Neopsephotus; species Neopsephotus bourkii. Next base: position 73,097 of record NW_026901048.1, read on the forward strand.
GTAATAAAGGAGTCCTGCTGGAAAGTGCATGTGCTGTATGAATCATCCTGTTGGCTATGCTATGTTTATCTATGTCACATTTTGATATCAGCCCTTTTCATCACATGGAGAACATGTCCTGCGTCTTGTTCACTTACAAGTGAAATCCTCTCGTGTCTGAACACAGACTGTACAGAACATCTCTTAGGCACTGCAATTTGATGTGTCCCTGAAGCAGAACTAAGCCGTCTCTATCAAGCAGCTTCCTTGTGGCAGCTACGCCCACCCCAGCAAAAGCCCTGACAAGGACCTGACCAAAGCCCACGGAAGCTTCCCTTCATAGACAAGGTCCTGGGATTGCTCCCCACATGCACAGCTCTTGTCCCACCCATATGGTGTTGGTCAGTGGGTGCAGGGGCAGGAAGTTAGATCCTGAACCCCTGGGGCTACATACCCATATCTGACCACAGCTCAGACTCAACCAGGTTATAAAAGGAGCCCCACTGGAGAGACATTTGGAATGACATTCCTGAAATAGATAGCAAACAAATGAGCCAATATGTACCTTTTGGGGCAGGACTTGGGCATTTTATTGTTATGAATCAGTATTATTATTAATGACCTCATGACTTCTGTCTTTTGATGAGGCACTAGGAAGTTCTGTGGGTCTCAAATTAGGTTTTGTCTAAAGAAAGATCCACGGGGTCCTGGGAGTAATTGTTGTGTTGAGAGCTAGGGGACTGCAAGCTTCAAATAAGTCTCACTCCCTTTGGGACTTACTAGATTTGAAGCACTGCCTGCTGACCTTTTAAAAAGCCTTGTATTTTAGTGCGTAGTAATATATAGTGTGCATGTGTAAGATGAGGTAAAACGAGGAGGTGGCTGATCTCTTCTCCCCAGTAACAAGTGATAGGACCTCAAGCTGCACCAGGGGAAGTTTAGATTGAATGTTAGGAAAAACTGCTTCACCGAAAGGGTGGTCAGGCAATGGAAGAGGCTGCCCAGGGCAGTGGTGGAATCACTATCCCTGGAAGTGTTCACAAACTGGGTAGATGGAGCGCTTAGTGACAGAGCATTTTGGATTTGTCCAAGTCTGTGGTTTGCGCTTTGCAGTCACACCCATGGTGAGCTTTACACAGCATGAAAACCTAGGAAATGCTGCAGAAGGGAATGCTGTCAGCTCCCTAGTAATATCTTGATTCTTAAACTTTGCTAGCCTTGCAAAGAGCCTGAAAGACCAAGAGTCTTTATGCATCAGAATCATAGAATAGTTAGGGTTGGAAAGGACCTTAAGATCATCAAGTTCCAACCCCCCTGCCATGAGCAGGGACATCTCACACTAAACCATGCCACCCAAGGGTCTGTCCAGCCTGGCCTTGAACACTGCCAGGGATGGAGCATGCTCTGTCATTACAGAGCGTGGCCATGGCAGGTGGGTTGTACTTCACCTGCCCAGTGATTTGAACTCTCTTGTATGAGAACCTTGTTTTGTTCAATCCCACACCTCATTCCCTTTTGCTGTGGTACGTGTATTTACTTTATTCTTCTCTTCTCCCAATTCACTGGGCTGGATGTCACTGATTGGTGGCTTAGCAGCTGCACAGAGTGAGTAATGTCACTTTTCAGGCATGGAGACTCCTCACTCTTTCTCATTTTAATGCAGATATCTTTTGACATCTCACAAGGTGAGTTTAGCACAGATCATGTAGGCCAGGAGGCTCTTTTCACCATCCACCTCTGTCTTTGCAACCGTTTTTGGCTTTCTCTTACTGTTTACTTAGTGAATCCCTCAGTCCTGTGCTGGTTTGAATGCCTGCATTGTCTGGACATGCTGCCAGCAGCAAGTCTGTGGCTCTCTGTGTGGTGCTTCAGGTCCCCAGGAATCTAGCTAATAACCTAATAGCTTCTCATCTCCACTGAGCTCACTCTGAAAAGTGCTTTGTTTGGAGTTGTGGAGCACACAGATGGCAGCATGCTATTTATCTCCAGGCTGTCACATCACTAGTTGTTCTCAAAATGGGGTGCCTTTGCAGACTTGTGTTTGCTGAGGTCTGTGGCTCTGAAGAGCCTTTTCCCAAATAGGATTTGATACAATGAAGAGAAAAGCAACAGCATCTGCACTTACAATGGTGGCTCAGAGGCATTAATGCTTTTCTCAGGCACATGCACATGCTCGGTCAACACATGAGCACAACAGCCTGTGGATATTATCTTCTCTCAGTTTGGTTTCCCTTGCCTCACAGTTGTGGGGAGAATGGGAAGCAGTGTGCAATACCTTTAAGCATTTGATCTGCCCTCCCTGTGAATGCAGATAGGCCAGGAGCACTCATAAGCAAGTAACAGCTCTAGTGGAGTTAAAACTAGAACTTATTTGTGTTTAAAATTAGGCACAAGCTTAGCTTGCAGTCGAGGCTATAAACCGCAGGTTCCCTAAACTAGGAAGCACTCCTACTCCCAGAAGGCAGAGGAGGGTGGAGCAGAGGGGAGTATAACTCAACTTTCAAGTAAGCAGAGAGATTTATCTTTTGGCTTTGCACATCCTCACCAGAAGAGCTCTTGGGTGGTCATAGCCCCCTAGCCATCCACCCACTACTCTGGATGACTCAACAGCCTGCAGCACAGGGTTATCTTTTCCTTGGTAAGACATTTTTATTCCACAGGACGGAGATGCAAACTGATGAGTAACTGCTTTATTTTTCCTCAAGTATTAAGAAAATCTGAAGCTAGAAAACACAGGGATGTGTTTTTCGTATTGCTGCAGAATCTGGAGAAAGGATTTAACAGATCTGTGACTCTGCTCGCATCTGTGGTATCATTGGTGACCTGGGACAGCCTTGGTAAACAACTCGATGAGTAGGTGGAGACAGATGCACTGAAGCATCAGGCTTTAGCCTGGGTCACAACCTGACACAGTGTAATTGGAAAAACCCAGCACTGACTTACCAGGGTGGAGTTAGGAACTTGGAGCCTTTGACTGCAGTTACGTGGCTGTCATGTCACACAAGGAGACAGTCCTCGCATATAGACTCTCGGGAATTCAGTCTCTCTCCTCTCCCTCTGCACTGGCTGGGCCTGTGTCAACCCTTGAGAGCCTGAACGTGCTTCCTCATCAGAGTGCTGCTCTTAGGTAGCTACTGTCAGGATTTGTCCAAAGTTACCAATGAACACTATGCCACAACCCCAAAAGCTTTACAGAAATTTTGAGTTCCCAAAACGTGTCAGGATTCTTTACACTCATCTAAGTCTTAACCTTGACCTCTCATCTGTTACTGAAGAAACCGCAAGATATAAAAGTGCCTGGCAATTTCAATAGACAGGCAGTGATGAGAGCCTGCATTGGTCCTTTCCTGAGAAATGTACAGGGGCTGAAGACAGTACAATCTTTACTGTTGTGTGCAAGCAACCCAGGGTGTGATGCTGGGTTTTGTTCTTAGTCTAGTATTATCTCTGGAGTTTAAAAGCCTCTTAAGTTTCACCTTCTGGTAGTTATGCTGTATCTCTTTTGTGTGTCTCCCCAGGGAAGGATGCCGCAAACACCTCCCTTTGCAGCTATGTTTGACAGCAGCGGCTACAACAGGAACCTGTATCAGTCAAAAGAGGGCAACTGTGGCGGCCTCTATTACCATGACAACAACCTCCTGTCAGGGTCTCTGGAAGCTCTGATCCAGCACTTGGTACCAAATGTAGATTACTATCCTGACGTAAGTCTGTACACCCATATGGCTAAGGCCTGATGCATGTTGTAAAGGGGAACTTTCATGTGTGCAGCAAAAGCAGAATGTGTCACATCAAATTGCTAAGGAGGGAGATCAAATGACTGATCAACAATGATAAAATAAATGTGTTTCATGTGAGTGCAGCAAGCAGTACCTCACCTAACCTAGGAAGTCTAATTCTTTATTACCCTTTTTGTGGGGTGCACAACCCTGGTGATTCACTTATAAAGTATCTAGTGTGTCTTACTGTTTGATGGGTTGGATGTATCATTGGCCCTTAAAAATCTGACAGCAAGCTGAAGAGAAAGGCATAGCCACCAGCATGACAGGATGAACATATTTAATTTTCAAACAAGCGTATTTCCCACTGCTCCTGTGAGGTCCATGTGTATCTTGCAGTTAGCAACAGAAGTGTTGAACTAGTACCACACTTCAGAATCAGCAGAGGCTGAGCACAATGAACATGAGAACACGATGTTTTTTGTCTGAGAATTTTTGGCCTGTCTAGATGCATCTATGCATTGAAGCATTTCATACAATTCTTAGAAAAGGAGGATGGTATCAAAAGGTCAGTGGGAAGTTAGGGATGACTGAGGGGTTATGAAACTGCATCTCTGCTTGTTGTAAGGAGACATAACTGCTGGAGACATAATTCTGCTTATATTCGGCTTCTGTTACCATCATAGAACTATGCATGTTTATCGAGACAGGATCTTTTTTAACTTGGGTGAGAGTTAACAGCAGCACAGAAGTGCTTAAGCTAGTACTTATTAATTAATGCTTAATGTAAAATTTATATAGCAATTTAGACAGCAGTTGGTCAAACATGATGATTTATTTCAAATCCATAGAACCAGGACATTGTAGAATCCTTCTCGTGGGTTCCATAGATACTTAACTACTGGCAATGTGGGGAGCAGAGTGGATATTTTGAGTAGCCATCTCACAATAAGTCCAAATCATGATATATGGAAAACTAAAGCAAAATAAGAAGCCTCTTCTTGTAACCTCAGAATGAGTTACTAATTTTTATTCTGTAAGATTAAGCTATATAGTTCCTTCTGCTTTCACCCGGGAGACAATACTATCAGAAATGAATAGTATTTGGTGATTCTTAAAGGAAGTACTAGGTCTTAGTGTGCAGTTTACTGAGGTCAGGCAGGCAAGCACAGCGTAGTAAAGATGGTATATGTGGCAAAATTTAGTCAGCTCAACAATCTGGTCAAGTGGCATCTTTTTTTGTTCTTTTTCTGAAGACTGTTTGCTAGCAATGTGGAAGCAGAGAAGATTTCTCTGTTGGTATTCTAAGTAGACTTGCAGCATGAATTTTAGTCCACTGTCAGGCTAGAAAGAGTTATGTAATTTGGCAATGGCTCTTGCAAAGCTTTACTGTAGAGCAAGAGAAGATGAGTTGAAATTTTATTCTGAGTAATTGCAGGTACTAAGCTTGTAATAATGCTGTGTACAATAGAGAGCTGAACCAGCCCTGCCCTGCCTTCATTTGGTTAAATCTTGCATAACTTTGCTTAAGCATGAATTTATAATGCAGATGCTGGAGGAGTGACAAGTGTTAAATTAGACACTTGCTGCTATACTAATAGTTCTTGGCACAGTCACATGAAGAGTTTTCTTCTGCAGATAGTAAAGTATTAAGTACCGATTTGTCAGGAGCACATTTTGAGAAAGCGTAAAACTGGTGGTAATTTATCCCTTTCTCTTGCTTCCTCTTGTTTTCAGAGGACATACATCTTCACCTTCCTTCTTAGTTCACGCTTGTTCATGCATCCGTATGAGCTCATGGCCAAAGTCTGCCATCTGTGCATTGAGCAGCAGAGACTAAGTGAACCTGGGCTGGACAAGGTAAGATCCCCTACTCTCAGGGACTCCTATTAGTTCCAGTCAAATGTCTCTACTCTGCCTACAGCAGAATGTTCCTACTCAAGTCTTGAGTCCTCAGTAGGATTAAACCTGATAGAGCAACTAGAATTTGACCTTTTATTCACTGATACTACACTCTTACCACAGTCTTCTGTGGAGTGGCTTAGATTGCTGCCCCTTTGCTGGGGAATGCATGGGGGTTTCTGTGTGTCGTGTCTAGAGTTGATAGGGGACAGGATGTGGACATTTGGATAGAACCTCCCCCCCAGTAGGAAAAATCATGAATTAAATAAAGATACTTGAATAATTCCACTTCTTTCTCACTGTAAGGTACAGTGTGTGCACAGTCTTGGTGGAACTGGAGCTTATCACTCTCGTTGTTGATGGTTAGCCATAAGTTATGGAAACACTAATAAACATCTTGTACTGAGACATTCCTGATAATGAGGGGAATCCTTCTAAAAATTCCACATACCTGAGGCCTGATTTCCAGGTCAGTTAAGCCAATGAGTGTCTCTTCACTGGCTTCAATAGGTATTTGCTCTGGCCTGTAATACAGTGCTGAATGAAACTTAAAATTTTAACTGACCTTCATACCCATATGCTCCACATTATCCTACATAAGAGAATTTTATTTCCTTTGGGTTAGATACATGCTGTATTTTATTGCTATTACATGTAACATTTCTCCTTACTCTTTCCAAATAGAACCAGATACAAAAAATTGCACCCAAAATCCTACAGTTGTTGACTGAATGGACAGAGACGTTTCCTTATGATTTCCGAGATGAAAGAATGATGAGGAACTTAAAGGACTTGGCACAAAGAATAGCCAGCGGTGATGAGGTAAGTTGTCTGTGCACAAAGCTACTGTATAAAAAGGCATTCTTTTAATGCTTTGATATTGCAGGTTTGTTGTTAATAACATGATATGGATCTGGGTGGTTAAGCTAACTTATTATGAAGGTGCTGGTAGGCAAAAGTTCTGTCCAGTACCTAAGCCTAGGAAGAAACCGCATAGAATCGGCAGATCCTTTTCAAAGCACAGGCAGGTTTGCTCCATCCCTAAACCTGTATTATAATTGCATATTGTGCAGACACTTGCAAATTGGTGGGCATTAGTATTTTTCATTTTAATGATAGCTTGGAAGAAGCTAGGTAAAACACTGGGAAGCCTTGCATATCTGAGAAACCCCTACCCATGTTGATAGTTTCTTCAGTTTGTGTGAGTAAGGTGTGTTGGAATAAGGCCTTTGACCCGTAGGTTATTGCAGGTTTGGCAAGAACGTTTCTGTAAGAAAACTTTACCAGGAAGAATTGTCTTGAGCTTAAAGCATCAGATATGGTCTCAGAGGCACCTGTCATATTTCTTCCTCTGGACAGAGCACACGAGGAAATTGCTTGACCTTTTTCTAAGTCCTAGTTCTCAGATGGAAGTGAAGTTTCACAGAGGTATTATGAAATATTTTGATGCTTAACTGATGCTTGTCTTGTAAGTACTGAAACAGTCAAAAGTCAAGGCTTACATTCACTTAGTGGAAAGGCAATTAACAGGGTTTCAATAAACAGATCATGTGTAACTGACATAATACTAAGATTGCAAAAGACACTGGAATGGTATTTGGAAGAACTATAAATGCAAAGAGCAATTACTAGATGGGATCGTGTTTCTAGGGTTCCTCGGGGGCTGGTGTTCCTTATGTAAGCTTTTGAATAATTATATGGATGAGGCAGCAAATGTCATGTTAGCAAGCATGTAGGTAAGCTTTCCTGGGAGGAGTTGTAAGTGCTGCCAAAGGCCTGGAAAGATCTTGAGAGACTGTAAACAAAGACTGAAGAGAGCCAACCTAAAATGAATTTGGAAGCTGAAATGTATTTTGATGTTGTGAAAGCGGGGAGGGACGAGAAGGTGGGACAAGACAGTGAGATGCAGTATGAAATACAAATTAAGAACAGATACCAAACTTGATGGTCAAACTTAGAGTTGCTGAAAGATAGCCACAGGGGGCTTTGGACTGTAGAGAGGCAGTAGGTTTGCCTTCACTGGGGGGGTGACAGGAGGCATCTTTCCCTCTGCAGTGCTCCTGCACTGTTGCTTTGCTTCTGTGTACTCATAATGAGAAGGTACGGAACTGAAGTTCTCTTCAAGGAAAAGTAGTAAGATGGAGGGCTCGGACCCACTTGAAAAATACCCACTAGCACAAAAAGAGAGAGCGGGCTGTACAGCCTGGGGGAAGTTGAGCTGATGAATGCAAGACTGAAATAGCAACAGGAAAGGGTTTTCTACAGTGAAGCTTCTGGCAATATAGACAGTTTAAACAGTGAAATCATCTATTAAGGGCAGATGTACAAACTGCTAAAAAATGAGTGCTAGGGAGCAATCTTACTCTGTCAGTGAGCTAAAGATCTTTTCTAGCTCCAGCTTTGAGGGGTTTTTGACTTTGAGATTTCCTTCAGAAAGACAAAGGGAAAGCAAGCACAGCAGTAAATTGACTTGCGTTATTGTCAAGTGCTTGGAACAGTAAATGGCAACTTCCTTGACCTTACGTTTCTACAGATTGCTTGGATTTGTGTGAGTCATTACCTTGAAGGATATGAAAGAAGCAGTGTTTCCTATTCACTACAGCTTTTCTACTTGTAGCGTCTTATTCTCCTTCCTGAGCTATTGTGCTCCAATACTGTTAAGAGCTATTAGTAAGAGTCAGACTAAAACTATTCGCCATGTTAACATATTGCTCCATCAAAAAAAAAAGTCTTGGAAATACCTTGGTGGGTTTATTTTCCCCCCTATTCTTCCTCAGTTTAATTCCGTTCCTCCAACATTTTCCCTCTCTGTGTCCTGAGAGGTCATCATGCTCATGGGATATCTCTAGATTGTTCTGGTCCTTTTTACCACTTACCCGACCTTTGTTTCAAGGTGTATCTTTTGAAGCCTTTCCCATCAGCCATTGCCTTCCATTAAACATTTATCAGTGGCTTTTTCACTGAAACACTTGATGAGCTTATGCAATCAGACCAAATCCCTGTCCTGTATCTGATGTTTTTTTGATGTTTTTTTTTATATGCAGCCCAACAATACACTGACCCCCCTTGGTTTTTTGGTTTTTTTTGATCTCACCATATCATATAGTGAGATCAACTGTGGAAAATCATTTAACATATGATACTCCATTATCTAGCCAGCAGCAGTGGTACTTGCAGTCACTGTCACAGGCCAGAAACAAAGCGTCCCATCACTTTGTCCTGTGTTGTCTACTCTTTAGTGTTTTTAAATATAAATAAATACCAGCATTGTCAGTGTGAATGTAGAATCAGAAATAAGACTGTGGCACAGTAAGTGGAAATGGTAAATATAATTTAGAGACAGACCATATACTTAGGCTGACTGATAGCCATACTACAATCAAATTAATATCTAATCGATAAAAGACATATTCTGTAACTATGTGTTGTTACATCTATATATACATATATATATGATACTAAAAAATTGCATGAGATTAGTGGTCCATCAGCAAATACATGTTGTGGGTGCAAAGTACTGTACATACTCATTCTCGCAGAGGAAGCCTTGAGGTCACTGCCTCTTTGCTCTGGAGGAGGCTGAACCTCAAAAGAGAAGAGGTGTATTGGTTTCGTGGGCTCAGTTACGTCTAGAGGTGTGAGAGGGAACTGGCATTTCCTTCTGCCTTTATGCCAAGGGGGTTTTACCTCATCACTGGACAGAGGAATGTTTGTTATGTTCAACTGCTGTTAGATCAGATGCAGGGTAATTACCTTGATTTCTTGCTCTGGTCTGGAGGGTATCTGTGCCAGTTTGCCTGTTATCTGGGGTTTTCCAGCTAGAGAAGCAGATTGACCAGAATTAGGTGTTCAGCTTTATATCTTCACCCATTTTCTCCCTGATTTTGTTGTCAGTTCTAGATTTGCATGAACCACAAATTTAGGAAAGGTTTATTTTTTTGTGTTGGTCACAGATTAAGTTGATAACAAATACAGGTATCAGCATCAATCTGTTGTGTTGGTTAATAATGTGATAATTTAATACTGCCTTCTCACATTTTGAAAATGTATCCCAATTTTTTCACGTCATGGCAGATGTATCGGAAGAACGTACAGCAGCTCCTCCAGAACCTGATTCGGAAGCTTGCCACTGTTAGCCAGTATGAGGAAGTACTTGCAAAAATTAATGCTACATCCACAGATCGTCTCATGATTATAAAGACCAAGCCCCAGTCCATTGAGAGGGACATAATCACAGTCTGCAATGATCCCTATGTGTTAGCTCAGCAGCTGACACACATAGAGCTTGTGAGTTGTTATACTTCAAGTATGATTTCATCCTTCCCCTCTTTTTGAAATGCACCTTCACATAGGATATGACTCGGCTGCTCGTGTGCTTTATTTAGGAGAGACTCAATTATATTGGGCCAGAAGAATTTGTCCAGGCGTTTGTGCAAAAGGATCCTTTGGATAATGACAAGGTAAGTGGAGCAGATCTGAAGCAGCTCTGAAATGTGACATTTAACATCCTTGAGCTCAGGCGTCTCATGAGCTGGAAGCAAGGTCTAGCAATAAAGAAGAACCAGCAGAAACAAGTTTTATAGTGGAAATGCTTTAGTATTCCTCTTAAAAATTTTGAGCTTTAGAACTCAGCCAAAAATTTGATTTAAATTAACGTATTTTCTGGTTTGTTTCTGATTTAATGTAAGGGAGCACTTAATCCTGTGAAGGCGTAGTTCACCTATGTGGCCTACAGCTGGAAAAAGCTGACTTTAGCTTTGGCTTTTGCAATAGGCATTTTCAACAAGCGTTTTTCCTTTTACTAAACTGAACTCTTTGCAGCAAACTGGTAAGTGGGACAATTTGCAGGTAGAGCACATACTACAAAAAGGGAGCAGTGAGCCAGTCAAAATGGTAGAGCTAATCTCTCGAAGTTAGGATGCACTAAATTAATTTGGTATCAACAACTGAATGTTAATGGGGCAGTGGAGGGGGCTGGCCTGTTTTCCTTCTGCACTTGCAGAGGGTATAATGTTATCTCTATAACAGATTGAGGATTGAAACAGTGGTCATAATCAAGAAAGCTTTACACAGATACTTAGCTTTGTTTGCATAAGTCTATCCTAAATCCTTAAAGCATCCTAGTAGGTGATGGATTCACATGTCTGATAATGCCTTACTGAGCCAACAGCTCAGGAAGAAGTTCTGCTGTCACTGCTAATTTCTCTATAAGCTTTTTTGTTACTTTGGGTAATTGAGTTATTCCTGGTTACTTGACAGTGTTTGGGGGTGGCATGGCAGAAAGCCAAAAGGTCTCTCTCAGGGAAAAGATGAAGATCACATTAAAAGTTGCTATTTTTCTTCTGTCTGCAGAGCTGCTATGGAGATCGAAAGAAGACCCGGAATCTGGAAGCCTATGTGGAATGGTTTAACAGGCTCAGTTACTTGGTTGCAACAGAAATCTGTATGGTGAGAAAAGACTTTTTTCTGCTAAAAAGGTTTTGTTTAGTCTAGTTGTCTAAAACGGTGAAACCTTTTCCGATTTAGGGTCCCTTCAGTGTGCCTTCGACTTCATTCTCTCAGCTCTGTACTTTTCCATGTGTAGATGGAAGTAAATTCCATGTTTTCAACATCATGCTAGTGCCTCAGCCTTGTTCAGCTGACAGTTATGCTGGGTTAGCCCTTCTTAACACAGGAATCCATCTGGCCTGCCCCTCTCTCCTATGAATGCCCCATGTGAATAGAGACATCTTTTCTCTCCTCTGTGCTGACCCCCTTCTCCGCTCTACTCATATCCTTCTTGGCAGAACTTCTTTACCTGTTGTCCTTGCTCTCGATCTGCCCAGCGTCTAGGTTGTCCTTGCTGTCCTGAGGGCTTTTGAACACAATAGCTTGGCTTCCTCTACATGTAAAGCATAGTATGAAGTTGTGGTACATGTGGAAAAGACTTTTACACAGGGTTGTTGTTTCTTTGGGGGAACACTTGTAACACTTCAATGGCATGTCTTGCAGCCTGTGAAGAAGAAGCACAGAGCAAGAGTGATAGAATATTTCATTGATGTGGCACGGGAATGCTTTAACATTGGCAACTTTAACTCCTTAATGGCTATTATTTGTAAGTATGTGTTCTGAGACATTCTGTCCCTGTTTGAATCCAGATAAAGGAAGTGCAGTGCTTCATAAAAGCCTGCAGCTTAGCACACTCAACAGTGGGAAGTTGGGAGGGGAAGTGGTGAGGAACTGCTCAATATTATTGTAGTGTTACATGCTTAAGAAATAATTTACTGCTGTAGTATAAATTACAGAAAAACAAAGTTTTCACTGCAATTGTTTAGAGATCTAAATCCCCACTTTTTGAAACTAACTTTAGTGCTTAATTGAAATAGAAATTCTTCCTTTAATATGAAGGCTTGATGTCTCCTGTTGTTTCTGTTACACCATAAATTTCCTAGTGGTTTAAAGATTTCACACCTTTTTTTCATTCTGTAAAAGATGTTGATTTTGCTTCCTAAGTTGCTTTTAACACTGGAATTTCATGAAAACAATTAAGTGTGATTTTTGGGTATATTTTCTTCTGAAAATATTTGTTATTGTTAACAGCTCCTTTACTTTAGAAATACTTACTAGCATTACCTACTGAAAGATTTCTTTTTCTAAATACTCCAACAAGTTCTCTCTCTTGTATCAAGCTGGCATGAACATGAGTCCTGTGTCTCGGTTAAAGAAAACTTGGGCAAAAGTGAAGACAGCTAAATTCGATATTCTTGAGGTATGTTTGACCACTATTTGGACACTGGGCTATTAATAGCATTTCACTTCTAACTGCTCAAAAATGCAAGTTTAGCTTCATTATAACACGCTTAACTTAGTATATTTGTGCTTTTAATGGAAATTCTAGGAGATGAAATAAGAAATGTTCAGTTGACTTAATTGGGAAGAAGGAAATTGAAATAATTTGTTTTTAACTCCCAAACTCACATCCTAAGAATTATTTCGGGGCGGGGGGGAAAAAAAAAAACAACAAAAAAAATGTAGGTAACCTCTTGAAAAGGAGATGTATTTGAGAGGGATGGTGTAGACTGACCTAATGCAGTCCTGCCTCTGGAAATCAAGTTGAGCTGTAAGGTGGCTGCCTTACTCTTTCAGAGAAATTTGCCTTGAATCTGGTTACCTTCACGTAGCAGACACCTTTGTCAAAGATCATGTAGCTGCAGCAATGTATGAGTTTGTGAGTTGCCCAACAGATTATTTGCCTATTAGTTAATTATCCTACTGTAAATGGCAATCAGTTAATTCAGGTTATTTATTAGGAAGTTAAATGTAACATTTTGTTCTTGAAATGTTTATTAATATCATCAGAAGATTTGAGTTGTGTTGTGAGAACAGATTAAAATAGGATGGCTATAGCCACCTCATGCTTCCTTCCTCCACCCCTGGGTGGGAAATAGCCTTCCTTGTATCAAGGGTGGCTGCGCAGCTCAGGAAGTTGCTCTTAAGATTACAGCCCTATTTCATTTGACCTTATTATTCAGGCTGGATTTTGCTGGTTAAGGACATGCTTTGTGAGCCGTGCAATCATCCTAGTCATTGAGGTGCAGCAGTCAGTCTTGGAGCAATGAAGTGGGGGCACAGATATCTTTGTGTGTCTGATCTTATTTTGCTGTTGCAACTGAATCAGCTGTGAGAACCCTACATCGTAGGAAGAGCTGAATATTAGTGCCAAGACCCACTGTTGTCTTAGTTTAACGATTCTGACTTTTCAATTAAAGCTGAGTTACCTCCTTCATGGAGAGAGAAAGAGCGTCTGTGAAGCCTGCCTTTGCTTTCCTGCCCCTGACTTCTATTGTCTCCCTTGTTGTGCTAAGTGAACGTTTCTGAAAGCCATGTTTTCTTCTGATTGAGTGAACAGTTAAAACGATGCTGCAGCTCTCTAGAAAGCTGTATTAGTGCTGCTGTTCACCAGGCTTCTTGCTTTTTAAAACAGTTGCTCAAGTGAAAAAGAACTGTGTGTGGTGATGACACTGGCTCATTATTTACATTTTTTCATGGCTTGTAGCATCAGATGGACCCTTCTAGCAATTTTTACAATTACCGAACCGCTCTGCGTGGAGCCACTCAAAGGTCCTTGACAGCTCACAGCAGCAGAGAGAAGGTATGCTTGCAAATGGCTTGGCAGTGGGTGAAGGTGAAATGTGCTTGTTAAGTTTCATGGTAAGCTTTTTGTCTTGGGATTCTGGTTCTCAGCAACTCTACCCCTGGTAGGCTTTTTAAAAGAATAAAAAGCCTAAAAACTCCCCCTTTGTGGGGAGCATCTAAATATTACCTCTAAGCTACTAAGAAAGTAAATGGAATATTTGAGGAAACTGGTGGCTCAATAAAAATGACCATCTTAGGGCTGCCTGTTTGGTTTGGTGCTGACTGAAAGCAGCAAACATTAAGTGATCATTTTGATTATTTAAATATAATAAGTACATTGCCTTAGGTCGTCTTTTTTGACAGAGAACTCTATCTCACAAACCGGTAATAGAGATGGAAAGGCCAAGGACTGAAATGAGGTTCCTAGTAATTTGTTCTTATTGCTGTGACTTGTGCTCACTGTGTGATGTAGGGTGGGAAAGCTTTACAATTTACTCAGAAAAGGTATTCTAAAATTCAAATCTAGTCTGAGTTTCTGTCTATATTCTGTGGAGTCCCCTTCCTGTGTACAGATTTTAGATGAGCTTTAAATATACTCTGGAGTTTGTTAGTGGAAATAAATTAATCAGGTGTTTGTGTAATACAGTGAATTCCATACAGGTTGAATTCCACCTTCCAGACTCAAGAGTGGCAGTGAATTATGCATTAATAGAGGTTGCATCTTTCTTTACTCTTTAAAGTAAATTAGCTTTTGAGAAATAAACTGGATTTGGTCACACATTAATGCAGAATCTCAGTTGTAGTTCTTGTTCTCTTGGAAAGGAGCCAAATAGCTTCCTAGATGCTCCCCACTTACAAGCAGTTGCTCATCAATTGCTTGTAATAATATTAGAACTTTATTCTGTGTTTAATAAACCTGATCTTGATGCTCATAAAATAAACTACCAGGCAGGATGAAGCAAATCCATGTGTAGTCTGATGCTCTATATCGTTGTTATACTTGTGTATATAAATACACTTTGATAAATAGATAAATTTATATGTATATAAATACACATAAATAAAAACAAGGTGGGCTTCTTTCTGATTCCCAGGGATCTGTTCACATATCATTCAAGCTACCAGAAAGTTTAAATGTAAGATGTTTACTTCTATTCAGATAAAAGTGAGTTTTCTACTTCAAAGAAAAGAACTTACAGATACTGAAATGGTGCAGAAAAGTCTTCCATGGAAACAGTGATATTTGTTTTATCACCAGTTGCAACAAGGACATGTGGCTGTGAAAATTCTTGGAGGATGCAAATGGAAATACAGTCATTTTAAGAATGTAAGAATGTTCCAGCATTCTCCAAAGAAAAATACTTCTGATTTGTTCAGTTGGCAGGCAATGTTGCTTTGTTTTGAGCCAGTCACTGCCAAGGTTCAATCTCTTGCATGAGGTCAGGCAACTGAAGCTCTAAAGCCATTTGTGCTGCTAGCCTCGAATTTTCCATGCTATGCTTTCATGTGCAACTCCCCTCATTTACCAAGCAAGTTCCTGTCAAGAGGGAAAAAGCTTCATTAAGATATACCGTGCAGGAATTACATGCAAGAAGTGTGCACGTCTGAGCTATTATATTTTGGAATATGCAAGGAGAATGAGAAAGTGAAAACGAGGGACACGACATAGAAATGAAATGTTAAGCATATAGTTGTTCTAAACAAGCCTCATAGCCACATTTAACAAGCAGTGGACTGCCAGTAGGTACTTTAATTGTGACCCTGAGAGAGCTACATGCCAGGAAGACTTCAAGGAAGCAGTTTGGCACAAAGCTGATAATAAAACTATAGGGATTAGCTTCTCATACAAGGGAGGACTTCCTTTATAGAGAAACATCATGTATTTTAAACTGTGGTGAATGCAAAATTTCTCTGTAGTGAAACAGAGAGATATCATGGAGATCTTAGTCCTCTGGTATTTTGCTTACCTTTTGTACCACCTGTCTTCCTTTCATTTTTCTCTGTAGAGCATTATGTTTTGGTTCTGGACCAGACTCAGAATAATGTTGTTCTTTCCTTAGATTGTAATACCTTTCTTCAGCCTTTTGATCAAAGATATTTACTTCCTCAACGAGGGCTGTGCCAATCGTCTTCCAAATGGTCATATCAATTTTGAAGTAAGTAGAGCACTACATGGGGTGTTGATACAGGGTTAGCCCCTATAACAGAAAACTGAAGCAGATCATGGTTTAGCTTCCTCTGGATTCTGGGAGAGCAAAATTAGACTGGAATTTGAGAGTATCTTACTTCACACAGGAGCTGGGAAGCAGTCAGGAAAAACCAGTCTTATTGAGGATGGAATGTTTATAGAAACCCTTTCGATACTCACATTTTTTAGTGTGGAAATAGGTCAGAACTTTTTCCCAGTGCTCAAATTCATCTAAACATTTAAACTCATGGGTGTCACAAAGTCATTCAAATCAGTGTTTTAGAACTTCTTTTTTAATTCCAAGTATAAAAGGTGGGTTCGTCGTTTGTTGAGATACATATTTGTAGTATTTTTACATTTAAGTCACAGATTGTCTCTGAAGAAACATGATCAGAGCAGCAGTGAAGAAGTTTTGAGTCCCTTGTATTGCAGCAATTCTTCTGCCTCTGGTTTCATGCTTATCTGACTCTGTGCATTATTACCCAGTGATTTATTTTCTGATGCTTTCAGATTTCAACAAGCCTGGTTCACTCATACAAAATTTCAGTACATTTCACTTGTAGTCATTGACCTAAATTAGCCTGGTTCTAAAGTTAGACTATGTGATGATCTCGAATGTCCTTTTATTCAAGGAATCCGTGTGCACTTGAGGCATGTTAAGCTTTAATTGAAAGAGTTTATCAATCAGTGACATCAACACCCTACATGGGGTATGTTTATTTTTGGCATAAATTTCCAGCAAGAAAATCAAGCATTTCAGATTAACTAACAAAAATGGAACATCTGCATTTCAAAATATCAGTATTAAACATCTCAAAAATTACTACAAATTTTACTGCGAAACAGACAAGCATGACCCTAATCAAAGTGAAAAGTTAGGCATAAGGAGCATTAGCAGCTCATTGAAAAGAAAATGAATGCAGATCATGGTCTACTATTTACATTCACAAATAACAGCAGTTTTACTGGGGTGGAGGAGTGGGAAGTCATCCTAATTCGAAACAGAAACGCAAAAGATAGATAGCCACTGAGTTGTCAAGTCAGATCACGTTCAAAAGCTGGGCAGAATCCAAGCCTTGGACTTGAAAGCAAGATCTGTCTCTTTCAAAAAAAAGAAAATGTTCAGGGTGAACAGTAATGTTCAGTATATAGCACCTCTTCTGTTTTCTATTCTGACAGAAATTTTGGGAACTGGCAAAACAAGTCAGTGAATTCATGACATGGAAGCAAGTGGAGTGTCCGTTTGAAAGGGATCGGAAGATTCTGCAGTACTTGCTCACTGTCCCAGTCTTCAGTGATGATGGTAAGTAGCTCCAGGCTTCCTGCATGTCTGGTGTCACTGGCTACTGCTTAGTCTCTCTCCATGTTAAGTTGTTGCTTCCTCACAGTAAAAAAAGACTCTGTCCTGAGACATCTCTGGTAAGCAAAAAATTCTCCTTGCAAATGAGAGAGAAAACAAGATTTTTCTTTCTACATGCATGTTGTCTGTGAGAATTTACATTATCCTTTTCCCTGAAATGGAATGAAAAAAAAAAAGCATTTGTGATCCCTCTAAACATTATCTGAGATGTATTTACATGGACTGTCAGGATTCTTTAGTAAAGGGTGCTGCTTGAGAAAGAAAATTGGACTTCACTGGTTGCTTACAAAGCACCATGTCCCTAGGCTCAGTTTTTTCTTTTGACTGTTTTCTTCCACTCCTGTGCTTTTGAGTTTTTGATAGTTGGTTTTTACCCCTCAGGGTAGTCTTTGTTCTCATGCACTGTTTGTTAGTATTGTCTGGATGTAATTATAAGCAATGCTATACTTCCTAATGGATTCTGGAACCCTAATCTGAGGGATGGATAATATAAGCCTGCTTCATTTAATTTCAGCCCACTTTCCACGGAAAGCAGATTTTAAAATGTTAGTAGGCCTAACATTGTATTTGCTTCTGATTGCAGCACTTTACTTGGCTTCCTATGAGAGTGAAAGTCCTGAGAATCACATTGAGAAGGACAGATGGAAGACACTAAGGTTTGTGTCAGAGGTTACCACATAAATAAATAAAGAGAATGGGATACAGAGCAAGCATCAAACAGTTAAAAGCAAATGCCATGCGACATGTTTCAACAGATGGGACACAGCATTGGTGTAAATCCCCCCTCCAGTGTGGGGCTTTTGGAAAAAAGAGAACAATCAGTCTTTATTTTAAACCCTCTCAAGCGTTCTCTCTCTTAGGGGATGGAAATGAGAATAAGTGATTATCTATCTTAATTTCTTATGTTACTCAGTGCAGGAGAAATACTTTCTAAACTTCAAAGAAATGTCTGTTTCCTCGCAAGAGCACTCTGGTTTCCAAGAAGACATTTGTGCACCTATTACATCCCTTTATGAACCCAGCCTTTCAGACAGGGATGAAATTTATGCAAAGATTATTCTGGGGAAAATTCATTCATAAAACCAGGTAGCAGTTTGGAGTCCAGGCTGGGAAAAACAAATTTAAGCAAAATCCTGTTCTTGGCTTTTCCTCTACTGCTGATTGAACATAGACACATCAACTCTTTCATTTTACTACCTGTAGAAAAATGCATGAACTATTAGGGCAATATTTTAGCTCATACTTTGAACAACTTTTTTTTCATGCCAGCAGAGAACACTAATCAGGTGCATAGACTGAGGCACAGAATTAAGCACATGTATGAACAGTCTGTGTTTTCACCCTTAAGCCATACCCCCACTGTAGTCTTAAAACTACCAATATCCCAAGGAACTGACCATTGGTCAGGTGTTCTTGTTACTGTCACAGGCAGCTGGAATTTCAACATTTAGAGGTTCATACCCATGGACGTTAACATCCAGACTTTTCTGATCCACTGTGCAGCACTGTAGAGACACAGCTGTACACCACAACCCTCAGGATTCTCCTCAGGCTGTGTTGTTTTTTCCTGGGATATCACAGGGGGATGTAATAATTCCATCTGATTAACCTCAGTTACTCTGGGGAGAGGACAGAAAGTTACTTGCATCAGTGCACAGACTCTCCACATTACACATAGTGGCAAGATGGACAAAGACTCTGAGCTTGAAAATCTGTGATAACCCTTATTCAAGGCACTCTGAAGCTGTCTTGAGAAGATTTACATCATTCTAATGATTGTCTTTACTTATATATATTTCCCTTTTCCTTTCAGGTCATCACTTCTGGGCAGAGTATAGCACACAAGATGGCCTGTTGCTACCGCTCTTGCTGCATTATGTGGATTACCAATGGGCATGGCTTGGTTTAATTTTCTGTACACCGGCACAGGGTTCAAAGTGATAAAAAATGTGCAGTCAGTTGCGATATTGTGTCAGCAAAGATGAAACAAGTTAACTCAATAACAAGCAGGCAGCTTCTCACATCTGACAGAGGAGATAAAGTCATAGCCCGCTTGGCTGTGATTCAGGCTTAAGTATCGATTGAGGACAGGGCTGACGGAAACCTTTGAATAGCTCAGATGCCGCCTATGAATCATTTCACACCTGGATGGAGTATTTTCCCCCTTCCTTTTCCTTCAGCTTGCTGCTACAAGGACTCTGAAGAGTTGATGGTAGATTATGGAGGAGGTAAAAATCACCCCTTTCAGTGAAACCCAAGTCTGCATTGAAGAACTTCAACTCCCAATAAGCTGAATATAGCCATGAACTTTGCCTGATCAGGACTGCTAAAAAGGGGAAGGATTGAATGCAACAAATTGGCTGCTGGGGAGAGTTTCTTCCCACCACTGTAATGGTAGCTGTGTTTTTTCTCTTTTTCTGTTGTTTTGAGTTGGCTGCTGGTAGGCAAACTCATTATTATAAGTTATTTAAAAATATAAATAATAAAAATCAAGACTGGTAGAAAACATACCTGCTACAAAATATAGTAGCTATGTAGCTTGAACTACTTTACAACTTTTAGTGAGGGGTTTTGTTTCTTTCGGTTGGTTACAACTAACCACTACATGCTACAGACATTCTTATTTTTATTAGGTGGTTTTGCTACTCTAGTTTTCCGTACTTTACCTTCTTCTTGTATTAGGCTGAACAGGCTGACTTTTCTAGAATAGTTTTTGAGAAAATGGTGTATAAACTGTGTTGAAATTTGAAAGTATGTTTCTATTAAGTAATTTTTATAACTGCTTTTTTCGAAAGGGTAACAATGGAGAACACAATCCACTTTGACTGAAATAGCAAGATGCCAAAAAGAAAAAGATGAGGCTTCTTCTCAGCTACAGCTGTGAACAAAAGTCTCCCTGTGTGTTTGCTTTATGGATTATGTTTATAACTGTGAAGTAGTTCACTGTGTTACACACCTAATGAGTTTGTGGTAGCTCCAAATACTTAGTCACTCTATTTATCTTAAGAAAAACCCAATAGGAAAAAAAGAAACTGTAGCTATAAATCACTGTGGACACAAAATCACTAAGCAAAAGCACATACTTGGCAACAAAGGTATTTGCAATTATCGTGGCACTGTTATTAAAAAAAAAAAAAAAAGAAATAAGAATAAATATATCTATTTGTTGCACTGCATCTCTTGAGTTTTCAGGTAAACCGTTATTTATGTTCTGTCCATGCCTTTTCAGGCAAATACTTATTTTTGAATTCTGTAACAACATGCTCTAGTAAGCCTCCCTCAACAGGGATACTGTCCTTAATTACAGCCTGTTTGCTGGTACAAGGTGCTGGAAGTCACTGAGTTACATACTCCTTGAGCACCAGGGCCTTAAGTCATGACAGTGGAGGAGGATTTCTCTCCTCCTATTCACTGAGTTAGGGTGAAGGAGAAAGAAGAGCTAACTCTTTGAAAGGAGACTGCTGCGGTTCACAGACTTGCCTCCCAGCTTCCATCAGGTGAGGTCTTTTCCATCTTCCCCTCTACATCCTACCACCGTTGTTGAGGCTTACAGGAAGGACTTTGTGTAAAAAGCTGGGGAAAATGTGTATTCCTCTTCCACATCTTCCAGAATTAGGATACTATGATAATCAGGTACATAAATGAGCTTCCATGATTTGCTATCCTAATACTTAACCTAATTTTTACAGTTTTAGTTCTAGGGAAAGCCAGAGGCTTTCCAGGTTAGCTTACCTGGAAAAATAACTTATTTCCTACACAGTTTGACTACTAGCCTGATTTAGGGATGGATTTGTTATTTATGCAGTTGGAATGAAGCCTTTGTAAATAAAAGGAAAAATTGCAGCCTCTGTCCACAGTGTGGGCTCTGTGTGTTGTCTTGTGGGCCAGCTTCTTGCTGGGAAAAGGCAGCATGTACCAGAGTAATTGGTATGGAGGAGGCGGCTGCTTGCCTGGCACAGAAGCTGGACGCAGGTGCAGAGCCTGCAACTGGTGCTTGCCCTAGCTAGCCCCAGGCAAGCCAGAGGCTGCTTCTGTGAGCATTAATGAACTTGATGTTTGATGTTGGAGCGATATGAGCTTCATTATGCACTGTACTCTCTGCTCATCATTTGGTGTAGCCACTGTACAGAGCTTTAATTTTGAACATCCTGAGCTACTGTCAGACTGTTGAACCACTGGTTTAGAAACAGCCATTCAAACCTGTCTGTAGCAAATGGGAGAGAAAATGACTGAGCCCCTTTAGGAGCTCTATGTTTCCTTTAGAAAACATCACGAACTCTGAAATGAGAAGTTACAAGAACTCATTAATTCCACAAGCTCAGTGTTCACCCATGACTGGAAATTCCAGCTTGGGGCTAACAGATGTTCAGTGCTTAATGGGGACAGAAGTGACATTGAAGTCTCCTGTATAAATGGCTTTAACATTACTTACTTTGTGGAACATTACGTTCTTCCTGTGGTGCAGAGACAAAACCTGCAGGTCTTATGGACCCATATACAGATGCCATTGCTCAAACTATGCTCAAAAGAGTCTAGATGTCCTTATCCTGTCCTTATCCAAACATTTACCTTTTCTCCTACTTGGATACAGCTTCACGGCATCACCATGAAAAGATTAGTGAGTTGCATGCAATTAAATGCAAGCTTATTTACAATTGTCACCTCTAAAAGAGCAAGCAAATCCCCACCTCCATGTGGGGATTTGGGGGGTTGAAGCTTCCCAGACAGCCTGTTCTTGACAGAGCTGAAACTGGTACTTGATCTAGCACTAAAAAGAACTTTTTTCTTTTTTTCTTTTTTTTTTTTTTTTTTTTTTTTTAATAATGGGCACAACGCTGCTCATTTTCCCAGTCTTCTGTTCTGCAGAATTTTTTCTGCCGCTTTGGGCGGCTTTCCTTGTGCTAGTTGTGTGCAGCAGGACCCCTTGTGGGCTTTTTGCAGTATTTCTGCTTCACAAGAAGTTCTTTGGTAGCGTCTGCTTTTTCACTCAGCTCCTCTCTATCTCCCGTTGGTCATGCTGAGCAGATTTTTCCCACATAAAAGAAGAGGCTAATCCCTAGAGATGCATTCTGTCACAGATGCAGCTGTTCTGTTGCTGTCAGTTGGATCCACATAGCCTGCTTCTACCAAGCAACTGTATCCTAACCTGTGCTTTATAGACATGGGCTCTTGTGTTACCGCTGTTTTTTAGTTTGAGAACAGGCCTGATAAGGATTTCCAAAGGAACTAGTCTATTTACAATATTACTGGGTTTAGGTGTCTGTTAAAATGACATTTCACACTCAATATCAATGAAGCTCAATAAGTTTAGAAGTGAGAGTTTAGTGCCAGAAAGTGTATCATCTGATACCAACAGACACTTTGCCATTATTCCACTGTGCTGCATTAAGCTCTTCTGGAATCTGTTTTTTCATTCTCCTTTATTAGAAAATTTTAGCTGCTGTTTAAGTACTGGACGGCTGCTATAACTTTTCCCCAGAGCCTTCTCTTCTCTGATCTGAATAAGCCCAGTTCTGTCAGCCTGTGTTCATACGAGAGGTGCTCCAGTCCCCTGATTATCTTCATGGCCCTCAGAGCTGGATGCAGTACTGAAGGTTGGGGTCTCACGAGAATGGAGTAGAGGGGGAGGATCACCTCCCTTGACCTGCTGGTCACGCTCCTTTTGATGCAGCCCACAATACGGTTGGTTTCTGGGCTACAAGCGCACACTGTTGGGTCATGTGCATGGGTCATCGGCTTCTCATCAACCAACACCCCCAAGTCTTTCTTCCTCCAGGCTGCTCTCAATCTAGTCTCTGCTCAGCCTGCATTTGTGTTTGGATTGCCCCAACTCAGGTGCAGGACTTTGCACTTGGCCCTTTTGAACTACAAGAGGTTGGCATTGGCCCACCTTGTGAGCCTGTCGAAGTCCCTGTGGATGGCATTCCTTCCCTCCAGCATGTTGACCACACCACACAGCTTGATGTCATCGGCAAACTTGCTGAGGGTGCACTCAATCCCGCTGTCCATGCCACCAACAAAGATGCTAACAGCTCTGGTCCCAAGACTGATTCATGAGGAACACCACTTGTTACTAATCTCCACTGTCTTGACTTGGACATTAAGCTGTTGACCACAGCTCTTTGACTGCAACCATTTAGCCAGTTCCTTATCAACTGAGTAGTCCATCAGTAAAATCCATGCCTCTCCAGTTTAGATAAAAGGATGCCATGCAGGACAGTGCCACATACTTTGCACAAGTCCAGGTAGATTATATCAGTCACTCTTCCTTTATCTGATGATGCTGTTACCACATCACAGCAGGCCAGCAAATTTGTCAGGCATGACTTGCCCTTAGTGAAGCCATGTTGGCAGCTACCAATCATCTCCTTCTTGTTCCTGCACCTTAGCATAATTTCCAGGAGGATCTGCACTACGGTCTTACTGGGCACTGAATGACCAGCCTGTAGTTTTCTGGGTCTAATTTTTTTTCTCATCTTTTTAAAAATGGGGGTTATATTTCCCTCTTTCCAGTCAGTGGGAACTTCACCGGACAGCCATGACTTCTCACATATGACGCATAATGGCTTGGCTGCTTCATCTGCCAGTTCCCTGATGACCCACAGATGCATATCATCAGGTCCAATAGATTTGCGCACCTTCAGGTTCCGTAGATGATCTCCAACCTCATCTTATCCTACAGTGGGTGATTCTTCATTCTCCCAGTCTCTGCTTTGCCTTCTGTCACTTGGGCAGGTGGCTGGAGCTCTTGCCAAGTGAAGACCAAGGCAAAAAAGTCATTGAGTACCTCAGCCTTCTCCATGCCCCAGGTGACTTGGTCTTCCATTTCCTTCGGGGGGGGGGGGGGGGGGGGAACACTTTTCCTTGTCTTCTTTTTATCACTGACATACCTATAGGAGGTTTTCTTGTTGCCTTTAATGTCCTTGGTCAGATTAAGTTCTGCCAGGGCTTTAGCTTTCTTAACCCAATCCCTGGCTGCTCTATTTTTCTATATTCTTCCCAACCTAGTCATCCTTGCTTCCACCCTCTGTAGGTCTCCTTTTTATGCTAGAGTTTGCTAAGTAACTTCTTGTTCATCCTTGTTTAACCTTGTTCAAACACAAAATGTATCCAAGAAGAGGAGGTAGGAGACTGCATGCAGATGGAGGTGACCCAAGAGGGTCACACACACTATCTGGAAATGCTGCCAGCTGCCAGCTGCTCTTGGCTCTCATAAAGAGAAGTAAAATGCAGTTATTTGCATCAGGCAGGACAGACTAAAGCCATTCTTTGCAAAATGGAACATCTGTGTAGCTGACGCTGCTTGCTCGGCAAACCAAGCCCCAAGCTGAAACAGCCTCCTCTGGCTCTAAGTACACCTGCATTTGCAGATGCGACCTGCAGCCTGTTTGGTGAGCAGCCCGCTCCTTAAACACCAAGGAGCTGCAGGTCCCTGAGGCTGGGGGGGGGGTGGTGGAAGCAGGTGAGCGACAAGTTGGAGGGGGAACAACAGTGAAAATAGATCCCTGCTGCATAGCAGAGTGTGGTTTTCCTACTGCTAGGCCACGGTGTAAGAAAAAAGCCCCTGCAGCCCTTGTTCAGCTTCCCTTGTTTATCTGCCATCACCGGCTCGACCACCAGATGTCGACACAGAACAGAACACAGGACTGTATCCCGGAGAAAAGCAGTTGGGAAAAGAGAGACCAAAGCGGCAAGGAGGGGAAGTGCAAACGGATCTTGCACTCGAGCACCAGGCTTGAACACCCTTGAGACGGGGATGATCCTCAGGTCTCTCTTGTCGAGCTTTCATTTCATACTGCAGGACTACATTCCCACCACCGGGGATGCTGGACTAGGACTGATTTCTTTGAAGAGTGAGAGGAAAAAGGGAGATTCCTCCAGTTCCAGTTGGTGTCGGATCATAGAATCATAGAATGGTTTGGACTGGGATGGAACCTTCAAAGCTCAGCTAGTCCAGCCCCCGTGCAATAAGCAGGGACATCTTCAACTAGATCAGGTTGCCCAGAACCACATCCAGCCTGGCACTGAATGCCTACAGGAATGACATATCCACCACCTCTCTGGGCAACCTATGCCAGTGTTGTACCACCCTCACTGTAAAACATTTCTTCCTCACATCCAGCCCAAATCTCCCCTCTTTTAGTTTAACACCATTGCCCCTCGTCTATTGCAACAGGCCCTGCTAAAATGTCCCTCTCCAGCTTTCTTACAGGCTCCTTTTAAGTACTGAAGATTGAAGGGTCACTGTCCTAGAAGCTACAGGTCGGGGTTAGACCAAGTCTGCTTGACAGCAGAGTTGTGCATGCAGCTTTTCAGCTCTTGTACAGCCCCTTTCTCATGGTTTCACAGGGTGTTCGAAAACTTGATTTGAATGCAGCTGGTTTGAATCACCGGAATCATGCAGGAGAGAACAGCCCTTGTGACACCTGTATTCTCCTAAGAATCAGTGTTGCCCATATCCATGCTCCATTCTGGAGGATGCTGTGGTGCTGCAGCCTGGGTGAGGACAGACCCTGGGGCATGAGAAGGTGCTTTGCAGGAGGGCTGTGCAGTGAGGCTTGGGGGCCAGTTCCAGACAATAAGGGCTGCGGCTCCATTGCTGCAGCTCAGCCGACAGTCACGCTAGGACCCCTGCAAAGGGCAGTGGAAATCAAGCACTCAAACACTTCCCAACATGACCCGAGCGCTGGGGCCCTGCGTTTACCCCTCTGCGAAGCGGAATGGGCTGAGGAGCCTGGTCCGCCCCGCAGCTCCTGACCACAGGCACCCGCCTCCCTCCCGACCCTGGACGCAGCGCCGGCGGCTCCCCTCGCCCTGCGAGCCTCTGCCTGCCCCTGTGGGGGGACAGCCCAGCACCGCCGCAGCGCCGCTGGAGGCACGGGCGGACACGGGCACTGCCGCGGCTGCTCCCCCCACCCCGCCCCGGCCCAGCCGCACCTCCCGGCCGGCCGTGACAGGCAGCGGCGTTCCCGCCCAGCCCGGCTCCCCAGCGAGCGCTGGAGCATCAACCTCTGCGCCTGGCGCCGCTCGGCCCCGGTTCCGGTCCCGGTCCAGCCGAGCGCGCAGGTGAGGGACGGGACCGGCGGGTGCGTGTGGGGACATGGGGAAGCCGGGACCGCAGCCTGGAGGAGCTGCGGCCTCCCCGGGGTGACGCCGGGGTCCGGCGGCTGGGCGGGGGTCTCAGCTGGCCGGGCAGCACCGGCACCTGGCGGGCCTGGGGTGCACCGGTTTGTGAGAAGGGCAGCCGGCTTGCGCTGAGCCGCTTGAGCAGCCATGCGGCATCCTCTAGTGGGTGGGTTTTGGGTCTGTCTGTTGCTGGCCGCGTCTCTGCCGGTGACAGACCCCTCAGAGAGTGTGTGAGGTGCCCTGTGCTAAACACAGCATGTTCTGCTCTTGCTTCTTGTCTTACTCCTTATGGGTAAGGTTAGTCAAACCTCTGAGGCATTAAGGGTTTAAGTTTTCTGTTAGAATTGACTAGTGTAATGCTGAATAACCTGTCAGTCTTCTTGATTGCTGCTATACATTTGGCCATGCGTTTCCTATACTTAGTATCCAATAACTGGCACCATGTGGAAACAGGGATTTTTCAGATCCAGCTAGCTTGTGCCATTGTACCATGATGATTAACTGTACATATGGGAAGACAGAAGTTCCTGATGTTTTTCATTCTGGTGCAGTTATATTATGAACTTTAGTCATCATCTTTATACAGTGGACTTGCTGTGTTTCTGGGTACAGTATAAATAGTAGGGTTTCCTGTGTCCTGTGGCAGTCACACTATCCGTTTGTAAAGGTAACTTTAAAATGTCTGTGATACCTTTTTTGAAATGTGGTGATTGCCACTGCATCTAGAGCGGATGCTGCTACCCTGCTGTGTGTGATGACATGCTTCCCATAATCTCCATTTGTACTCGGTGTTTTATAGAGTAAAAATTAGTATATTTTATATTTTACTCTATAAATATTGCAACATTTAGTTTAGCTTGGTAGTTGTTTTGTTGTTGTGTTTGGTTTGTTTGTTTGGTATGTTTGGTTTGTTGTTGTGTTTGGTTTGTTTGTGTTTGTTTGCATACTGAGCCAAGATCTTTGGTTAAGCCATGCAGTGACACATAGGTTCTTCTTGAGAGTTATTTGATTTGGTACCTTGATGTGCCATTTTTTTAAGTCCTCTTGTGCAGTCAGATTTACCTTTATTTCTGACATACTGCCCTGTTTCTGAGCTGAAGCACCAGCTGTCAAAATGCATACAGCAATTGGGATAAAACAAAAATGTTATGTAGAGTCACAATAAGCAAAGCAGAGTTGACCAGCAAGACTGTTTTAAGGAAAACTAGATTTGCAGTGTGAGCTGCCTTGTCAGGTATTTCAATTCTAACCCACCGAAGGCTGCAAACCAGAACAGAATTGTGGCTGTAATAGCCAGCAAAGGCAAATTGCTGTGGCTTCCCAATTTATTTATTGCTGTCTGATCACACACCTTTTCAGGGACGTGTTCTCACCCAATGAAATGTTAAAAGCAATTAAAACTTAAGCCACATCACTTGTGGTTCAACCTGAAAATGTTGTACTTTATTCATGAGGCAGAACAACAGCTACTTTTGGCCATACCGATGACTGATCATGATAGCAGTATGGTTAGTGCCTGGTTAGTACATCAGTACTTTTATAAAACTTATTAAAATAGCTTATTGATGAGGCAAAAACCACAGTCCAAAGAAGAAAATTCTGTTTAGTCTAAGGCAGGTATTTTCTGTGCTGTGGTCTTTTGCAGTAACAGGATACAGCTGAGCAGGATACAGTCAAGCAGGATTCAGGAGCCTGAGCAGGTGTTTTGGGAAGAGCTCTGAGTGTGGTACTAAGGCCTGGAAATGCAGCCTTATGCTCATTCCTTTTCTCCTATTGAAGGTCTCCTTACGCTTGAACTAAACCAAACTGTAACCTGCCACTGTTGGCTCGCAGATGGGATTTATAGGCAGACATTGCTTCCCAAGACTAAAAAGAAGGAATGTGTTAATTTTTGTCTCCAGCTCAACTTGTACATTTAATATAGTTTGACCTAAGCAGCAGGCACTTCTTCCTTGGTCCTCTTGAAATTATACAATAAAATATACCAAAGACAGTGTGCAGGGAAGAAGGTGAGTGTCCTGGTTTCATATGGGGTAGAGTTAATTTTCTTCCTAGTAGCTGGTGCAGTGCTGGGTTTTGGCTTTAGTATAAGTAATACTGATAACATACAGATGTTTTAGTTGTTCCTCAGAGCACTTACCTTGATCAAGGACTTCTCAAGTCTCTCATGCTCTGCCATTGAGGAGGGGCACAAGAAGCTGGGAGGGAACGGAGACCCAGACTAGCCAAAGGGTAATTCCCCATACCTCTCAAAAGGTAATTGTTCCTTGAAGGTAGTAGCTGCTGTTGCAGCAACAAATGTGAGGCGGTTTAAAACGACAGAGCTACAGAAACAGTGCCACCTGCCTGTTCTTTATAGGATTAAATTAGGTCTGTGATGCTCTGAATTTGGCGTCAGCAAAAAACAGCAAGGTCGGTCAAACATTTGGAGTGATGTTTATATGAGAATGGACTGAGTAAACTAGGACTTCTCATTCTGGGAAAGAATTCAGAAATATGTGCAGGCAGAGAAGTAGGACAGAAATTTACAAAGTAGTAGAGAAAAGGTTAATAAAGATGCCTTTCTGAAACTGGATTTTCCTACATTTTGTATCTCTGGTTTTGTACTGGAAGAAACAAATTAAAGGAGGTAGTTCCTCATGCAAAAAGCAGACTTGTACAAATCCTCACTAGGGTCCTGCCAGGGTCTGCAGATATGAAGTTTACAGGGGTTAGATGGGAAATGGGACAAGTACTAGTATTACAGATCCATTGAGGATTAAATAAAGCATATCAGGCTCAGGAAATCTGAAATCTCAGACAGTATTTCAGTCAAGCAGCCTATGTGCTGATCCTTTGCTGGGCATCTCCTTAAGGCCATGGTTGAGATAGTTTACAAGCCAGCAAGACCCTTATTCTGATCAGTATGACTGTTCTTTTATGGTCATAACCCTTAAAGTTTGTTTGTTTGTTTGTTTTAGTATTATTAACATGTGTTTAATAATCACATATCCTTTGTGCCAGGCAGTTGCGCACCCACAGATTAAACAAGTCCGTGTACTCAGTAATTATTCCTCAATTGGAAAGTGATCCAACTCTTTTTTTTTTTTTTTTTAATCACAGAATTCATAGACTATCTCAAGTTAAAAAGGACCTGTAAGGATCATTGAGTCCGACTCTCTGCTCCTCACACAAATACCTAAAACTAAATCACACGACTAGGAGCGTCATCGAGATGCTGACAGGCTTGGTGCTCTGACTGCTTCCCTGGGGATCCTGTGTAACAGGCTCCTCCTTCTAACAGTTTTCTTGCTTCTGCAGTACAGTGCAAGCTTTTCTGCTTCCTGCTGGATTTTGAGGTTTTCTTTGTCTTTGTTACACGTCTCTTCTTCAACTCACAAACAAGAAGTGGTAACCATCAGATCCTTTGCTTTGTATCCACCATCTACCTACTTCTTCTCTTTGCCATGCTCTGATTTTCAGGGCTGTAAAGGATGAAAGCAATCAGCTATGTTTACAATAGTTGTATGTCTCAAATTCAGTTGCCAGTTAAAGACTAAATTCATTACTTATTATTGCATGATTATTTTTTTCTTGTTGGTGAATGAAGTAAAACTGCAAATTTATTTTCTCACCCAGGTCTCTGGACAAAATGGGGAATGGATTAGTGAAACCCAAGCACCTGAGACGAACAGACAGACATGTGGCAAACCTCTCTATTGGCTGTGGTGGCAACCGTAAGTTTTTGAAGGACCCAGGGCTAGGCATCAATGTGACCAGCGAGCAAGCTGATATTCTTTGCAGCAGGGTGCTTGAATTGGAAAAGGAACTGAAGAGAAAAGACCTAGAGTTGCAAGAGGGTCAAAGTTGTGTTGCTGAGCTTCAGGAACAGCTGGCTATGCAGGCTAAGGTCATAGCAGAACTCACCAAGGAGCTTCACAGCAAGTGTATACAGTTGAACAAGCTGCAGGATGTTGTTAGCACTCAAGGAGAGCACTCTCTTCAGCCTTCTCCTTTTAAAGCAGCTTCAAGGATTCAAATATCTGCTGACAGGAGAAGAGGAGCCAAGGAAGGTGTATCTGCAGAGCCGACGACACGGCTGTATGATTTGAACAGGCAAATTACGTTCTCCTTGGAAAAAGCAACAGTCCGAAAGGATTCCAGGTGAGCTCATTTCAGGGAGATTACATGCTTGAGTTACAGAGATAGAAATGTTATCACAATAATATCCTCTCCTTATGATAAATCGAGATTAAAGTATCCATCTTTTTTATATTGGCTTTATCACTGTGGTGGTTTGGTGCTGGCTGAGTTTGTGTGCAACTTTAAGCAAGAATCATCTCTGTCCCACAGAGTGCAGATGAAGAGTGGTGGGTAGCCTCTGTGTTTTAGTGGAGGAGAGACTCTTACAATAAGTCTCTTTGGGATTTATCTTTACTGCCAGTGAAGCAGAACCTAAGCCTCTTCTCAGGTCTGGATACACGTTGTGCTTGCAGCTAAAGATGTACTCTGGAACACTGATGAGCCAAAGGCTGGAGGCCTTCACATGGTTTCAGACATGGAACTGTTGGAACAAGTCCAGAGAAGGGCGACGAGGATGCTCAGGGGACTGGAGCACCCCCTGTATGAAGATAGGCTGAGAAAGTTGGGGCTGTTCAGCCTGGAGGACAGAAGGCTGCGTGGAGACCTCATAGCAGCCTTCCAGTATCTGAAGGGGTCCTATAAGGTTGCTGGGGAGGGACTCTTCATTAGAGACTGTAGTGATAGGACAAGGGGTAATGGGTTCAAACTTAAACAGGGGAAGTTTAGATTGGATATAAGGAGGAAATTCTTTCCTGTAAGGGTGGTGAGGTACTGGAATGGGTTGGCCAGGGAGGTTGTGAATGCTTCATCCCTGGTACTGTTCAAGACCAGTGTGGATGAAGCCTTGGGTGATATGGTTTAGTGTGAGGTGTCCCTGCCCATGACAGGGGGGTTGGAACTAGATGATCTTAAGGTCCTTTCCAACCCTAACTATTCTAGGATTCTAGGATTCTTATTCCCATTGCATGGACAACTTTAGAAAGGAGGAGGTGGCCCCAGCTCAGCACTTTCAGATGCAGTATGGACACCGATTCTGAGCTGTGTACAAAGTTTGTAGGCCTAGTTTCAACTCAGTCTGGTGTGAAATGTGAAATCTGTTGTGTAGTGTGATTATTCTCTTATCAGCTTCCTCTTTACCCTCCTGCCCAGCTTCTGACAGTCATGGTGTAGGAACCTGGTTTTGCTTGTTCCTCTGTGAGTACACTTCTAGCCTCTGCAAAAGCAAAAAATACCTCTTCTTCAACTCACACACAAGAAGTGGTAACCTCCTTGTGGAGCTCTGTGGTCGCAGCTGACCCTGTGGACAGAGGTATCAGACTGCTAACTTTCAGCATACCTTAGACCTTCTTTTGCTTTGCAGTGTAGACATAACCTGAGTATCTGTTTTAGCATGCTGGTAGCCAGAATCTATCTGGGTGTCAGCCAGCATCTTAAGTGCCTCAGGTTTGTGGGGATCTTTATCATTCTGTTAAGAATTCAAGGTACAATCTGAGTCTGTACTGTAGTAGACCTGAGAGTTATCAGATTTCCCCTCCATTATGTCCATCATTGCACATTAGAGGCTGTCTTGTGAAACAGAAAAGCTACCTGAGTCACCAGTGTGCTGTAGCATCACCATAAGGAGCTGAAATCTTCAGCTAGCAATGTTTTTCCAGTGTAAAGGAATGGTATTAACATTTTATCACAAGTACTTGGGCAGTTTAAGTAATTGTTTGCTTTAGGAGTGTTCTATTTGTAATTACCTGTCTTAAAATTTTCCTTCTTCATTCAGCACTTCTAAAAACATTTTCTTTTTTTCTTGTTGCATACCATCTCTGTTGTTTTTCTAGAAGATTTAGTGTAACAACAGGATAAAGGAGCAGTTATTTTCCTTTTCCCTCCTTTCATCTCTTACAGTCTGGTTTAGAGATTGTCATTGTTACTGCTGAGTCTCCCATAGATTCATAACAATTCAGAGCACACCACTCCTAAATTTATTCAGATATTTACTCCCCTGAAATAACTGACTGCTTAAGCATGCACTGCATTGGCAGTAAGAGCACGCCATCCTCCCCTTTCTTTCCCACCATTTCCAGCCTTTCTGTGATTCTGTTTGTAAACTAACATACATTATAGTCGCAGAGGGAAGAATTTATGCTTTCTGTAACAGGTCAAGTAATAGTGAAAGAATTTGCTCAGATTTCTCAGGGGCAGAGACATCTTTTGACGTGATAGTGGAAGATCATTTGATCTTCCAAATACTTTTGAAGCAAACAGATGCAAAGAAAAATACCACAAAACTGTTTTTACACATAGCACTACTATGCTGCTCAGGAAAGCCTGTGCTACATTTGCGCTTGTTTAAGCCACCATTGCCTGATGTGGAGACAGCCAAATGCTGGAAGGTTTCCTTACCTATGTTACTCCACAGTTGTGAAAGGAACTATTTCAGAAGGAAGGGAAGCTGCATGCTTTATTCTTGAATTTGCATTGAATCTAGAGGGTTACCAATCCCTTTTAGAAGCATTTTTAAAAAGCACAATTTTATGCTATTCATTTAGTAGGGGTTTAAGTGGCACGCTTTTGAGTATCTCAGCATGAATTCTTTTAATGACAGTTTTAGAAGCTTTCAGTAGTTCTTGATCTCTCTGTATTATTGTTTTCTCATGTCTATATTTCATCTCTTAAGCTAGCTGGATGAATCCATCTCAGTTTCCAAAACTGAGTGTTTGAGATTTTTCTTAATGGAAGTTTGAGCATTAAAATTTAACTAAAGCCTCAAGCTTTTGGAGTTTGAACAAGGTATATGAAAGCAGGTCTCTAAGGTCTTTCAAATGAGAATTTTTTAATCTGTTACCCTTTGCAGTGTTCAGAATCTATGTGTTTCAGTATCTCTAGGACCTGGTTCTCTATTTTTGTGTCCTTCCAGAGAATGCTATCACCATCCTCAGAATTTAAGCTGCCTACATTAAGTCTGGATTGTGACTCAGTTCTGTTATCAACAGTTATTTGTTGGGGAAGAACTATCTTGAGACTTGACATTGATGTCTTTTACCAGTCAAAGACATCAGATAACCAAAAATCTCCCATTAGTAGCAGAAACGTATAATAAGAGACAGGATTGCTCTGTAAAGTATATGCTGTACGCTTGTACCTGTGAGATGACTGTCTCATGATGGGACTAAATTCCCGATTCTGTTCACAAGAAGCCCTTCATAGAGTGTCAAGTGTTCATCCTGGGGGTTTACTGGGAATGTATTGAAAGGGGCAGGGGTAACATTTCCACAAGACCTAACAGCAAGGAGGGGAGAAAAGCCTGGAGAAGGATGCTAATGGCTTAGCTAGCCCCACGCGATGAAGTCCTACTAGTGGTGGATCCAATAAATACCTCAACACCAGACCAGTTGTGTGGAGTTGTGCACCCACTTTTGGCCTTTTAGTAGTATTCATCAGGACTGTGACTGGCTCAAGTACAGGATTAAACATCTTTCGTCCTTTCAGGACCTCTAGTTATGTCCAGCAGCAGTTTGCAGAAGTGGGGCAGGTATAGGAGAAAGTGAGGAAACAGCAAAGACACGACTGTAAGATAGATATTATGCTGTTTGCCCATGAAATGAGCAAGAAACTGATTCAAGAGCCTGAGCCATGGTTATGATATTCATGTGTCCTTTGGTCTGTGGCCAACTGCATTTTTTTGAAAACAGCATAGTCTCCTGTAGTTCTGGAAGCTTTAGTGCTCATTTTAAGTAACAGTTTATGAGCCATTACTGTATTTTACTGCAGTATTGTATGTATGATCAGGGCAGGGTGAATTAAATAAGCAATCAGAAAACAAAGTTAGAGCTTATGTTCTAATAACCCTGTTGTTTTCAGCAGAAGTTGAGTTGTTATCTCTATTTCTAAACACACTCCTCACCATAGCTACTTGATTTTATTTTTCTTGCCTCATTTCATCACCTTTATTTGTTTTCAGTCATTATATGGCTAGTAACATTGTAAGTCTACTTAAATTGACTTAACTGATTGTTCATTCATGAAATCATAGAATCATAGAATAGTTAGGGTTGGAAAGGACCTCAAAATCATCTAGTTCCAGCCCCCCTGCCATGGGCAGGGACACCTCACACTAAACCATGTCACCCAAGGCTCTGTCCAACCCAGCCTTGAACACTGCCAGGGATCGAGCATTCACAATTTCCCTGGGCAACCCATTCCAGTGCCTCACCACCCTTACAGTAAAGAACTTCCTCCTTATATCCAATCTAAACTTCCCCTGTTTAAGTTTGAACCCATTACCCCTTGTCCTACCACTACAGTCCCAAATGAAGAGTCCCTTCCCAGCAACCTTATAGGGCCCCTTCAGATACTGGAAGGCTGCTATGAGGTCTCCATGCAGCCTTCTCTTCTCCAGGCTTAACAGCCCCAACTTTCTCAGCCTGTCTTCATACGGGAGGTGCTCCAGTCCCCTGATCATCCTCATCGCCCTCCTCTGTTGTTCCAACAGTTCCATGTTCTTTTTATGTTGAGGACACCAGAACTGTACACAGTACTCCAAGTGAGGTCTCACAAGAGCAGAGCAGAGGGGCAGGATCACCTCCTTTGACCTGCTGGTCACGCTCCTTTTGATGCAGCCCAGGATACGGTTGGCTTTCTGGGCTGTGAGTGCACACTGAAGCTGGCTCATGTTCGTTTTCTCATCGACCAGCACCCCCAAGTCCTTATCCTCAGGGCTGCTCTGAATCTCTTCTCTGCCCAGCCTGTAGCTGTGCCTGGGATTGCTGCAACCCAGGTATAGGACCTTGCACTTGGCATGGTTAAACTTCATAAAGCTGGCATCGGTCCATCTCACAAGCTTGTCATGGTCCCTCAGGATGGGATATTCCTGGATATTCTTCAGGAGGTTTTCCCATGCAGCGTATTTTTGATTATAACTGTGCTGTGTTTTTATGAATACAAGCAAAAGTGAACTTTAAATGCCTCAGAAAGTTGTTAGAGTGTTTATTTTGTTATACAGCTTCCTTACACATGCACATTAAGGAAAGGACTTGAAGGCAGAATTTATCTTTCACTTCAACAGTAAAGTCAAAGTAATCAGTAGGTCCATAAAAACTCCATCAGTGCAGCAGTTGTTTAACTGCTTTCACTCTGGCATGGATTCAAGACACTGCTTTGTAGGCAGCCCTTGACCTAGAACATACACAAGTCAGCCAGAACTCATAGATTGTCATGTATGTATGTATGTATGTGTAGCCAGCTTTGTTTTGGTTGGTTAGTGGATTTAAGCACTGTTGTATTTTCCACATTTTCTTCTTAAAAATCCAACCACTGTCTTTTATGGATTGAAGCTTTTCTAAAGACTTTTTAACAAAATAACTCAGGATGGCTGTAGTTTGCTGTAGCATCACCAAAGTGTGCTATAAATGCTGAATATCAGAAAGCAAAGAGGTCAGCATTAATGGTTGCATACCTATATCCACAAGCCCTTGTATTACATTTTTACTTCTGATTGTATTCTAAAAATTCCTAAAAGCAGTACAACTTGCTTTGGTTTTCCCACTAACAGTGTCTTCTAATATTTCCCTAATCAAAACCAGCAGCTGTTAAATCATTTTTTGTGTACTTTTATTTCCTTGCATCTTTCCTCACCACACAGGAGAAACTCTTGATGAGGTCTTAATACCATCAGTGTTGACTTTAACCCTGTTGCTATCATCGGTGTTACATTTTTGCTGGGTATTAGGAAAAATGTGATAGAATTTTAGAGAAGTGGGTCTGATTTTATACCAAGTTGCCATTCCTGTAGAGGCAGTGGTATGGAAAGTCATACCTTTCACATTTCTTTCCTTCAGGTAAGCAAGTGCATTTATCTTAGTTGTGCAACAGGGAAAGAATATGGTGAGAAACAGTCCAAAACTTTCTGGGGAGCATGTCTTCTACTGGGAGCTTTTTTACATCTAAGATAATGCTTTCTGCAGGCAGGGTCACATAGGAGAAGAGAGACCATAGCATGGTACTGCTAATGGGTATGCATATTGATTGCAAGTGTTGTAACATTTGTCAGTGGTACTGGTCATATGAGTGTGAGAAATGAGAGGAAACAGCTAGAGAGGAATGAATGCCAAGTGAATAATATTCCTCAACCATGTTGGATCTTTAAAGTTTGTTTGTTTGTTTGAAACCAGTGAGAAGAAACTTATCACAGATGCCCTGAATAAAAATCAGTTCTTGAAGAGACTGGAGCCTCACCAGATCCGGGATATGGTGGAATGTATGTATGAAAGGACTTTCCAGCAAGGGAGCTATGTCATCAGACAGGGAGAGCCAGGCAATCACATTTTTGTGCTCAAAGGTGAATACTGCTTACTCATATAACACACAAGTGTGAGAAAGTGGAACGCAGCTTAGAAGTCTTTGCAGGAAACCACAGTGATGATGTTTGTGCTCTTAAATCATTTTTGCCAGCCCTACTGAGGGCAATGCAAGTTTTGCCTGTGAGTTTTATGAAACAGAGTAAGAGCAACAAAAAAAAAAAAAGGCTTAGAAACTTAAACCTTGATTTAATGTTATTTCATGGCGTATTTCATTTCTGAAAGCCTATAGGTCAGCAAATCCTTTCTGTTGTAGCTATAGCCAAACGAAGAGCAAGTACACTTTAAAACACAGAAAACTGCTCAATAATGAAGCCACTTCTGAAACAAATTTACTTTTCAACATTCATGGAAGCTTATACCAGTTTTCTGTGTATGGGGAAATTGCAAGATGAGGTTCTGAGTTTATTGTTCTCAAAGATTAGAGGTCTGTTTTGTTTTCAAAAGAGCTGCAACAGCAACAAAAAAGCCTTCGGATAGGAAGACTTTCCTAAAGTATTGACAGCAGGTCTGAAGTAATCTCACTGCAGTAGTCATCTGTGCTGACTGCCATTGTGACTCAAATCTCAAACGACAGATTTTTGGAAAGCACACCTTCTGGCTTCTTGCTTCATATGATTGATGGTCACTGTGTTAGGATAACATAGATGGTGCAGGGAGAAAAAGGAGGCAGGATTTGTAATCTGTTAGTCATATTCTTGCTAGACAAAATCATAACATTTTGGAAAACAGATAAAATATGAGGAAGTTGTGCACATGGAAATTTTTCTGGCACATGAGACATTTTTTGAGGAGTCAGTGGGTCTCTTGGAGAGAAGAGGGCTAAGCTTTCAGAACATATTTAGGAGAAGGTTTTTTTGGACCATAACCTATGAAGAAATTCAGATTGACTTTTGCTAGGTTTGTAGTAAGGCTCAAAGACAGTTTATTGAGGATTTAATGTGCTTTTTTGTTTTTCTGTCCTTTCCTTTGCATTCTGCACATATATACATAAACAAGTATAAACAGGCAAACCGCAGGAGTTCAGTGTTAAGACTGGTCTGTCTATGCTACAGTAGGCTATCTGAACCTGTACTGACTGTTTTGTTGTAGCAAAGGTTTATCCCATCAGGATTTAGAAGGGCTGTTTTCCATGGCCTATTAGTGTTGAAAGGTTTCTCTCTGCTTTCCCTCCCTTCCAGAGTAGATTTCTAGATTAGCAATACATTTAAAAAACAAAACAAAACCAAAACCAAACCAAACCAAAAAACAACCATCCCTCTCCCCTAGAATCCCAACAAAATAAACACCAGAAAGCCCCACAAACCTCTACTGTTTTGCAGGTGTTGCTCCTCTTCCTTTGTTCCAGGGAGTGGCAAAGGCAGAATATTGTTTTGTATTCTCTTCACTCTGTGCAGTTGAGCTCAGTTTTAATGCTTGTTATCCTGATGATTTTTGACAGAGGGCAGCCTGGAGGTCTTTCAGCAGGATAAACTACTCTCCTCAATACCTGTGTGGACGGCATTTGGTGAACTAGCCATTTTATACAACTGCACACGGACAGCCTCTGTGAAAGGTACCTAAGGTTTACTATAACAACATTGGTCAAAAAGAAAACTGTGAATTTTTGTGAGGTCCTTGTTACAGCCAGGTTATCTTTGAAGTTTTCATTGAATGCATTTCTGCGTGTCCTGATTATCTACAGTAAGCTCATGTTTCCTTTCTTGAGTTCCTTCTGCTTGCGAACTCTAACACTATGCCATGAATATAATTCCATCTCTATCATGACTTTTGATAAACAATTAGGCATCTATAGATCTGCTGTTTAGCCAGATCTGTACCAAACTATCTGCTATGGAATGGCTACGTTTTAATGTTGAATGATTCAGTAGCAGTGGCAGTCTTTGACTCTTATGTTCTTTCTTGCATCAAATGCAACTCTGAGGCTGAAATTACAGTTAGTTTGAAACCGTGGTGTTTTCAAAGGGGAGATAAAGTGTAATTCAAGAGGAAATAAAATATGTAGGAGTTAGTTGCTGTTTTACTTCTTTTAGTTCTGTATCGTTAAGTTACTGAGTCTTGCCAATATTCACTTGCACCTGGTATTTGCAACTGGCACTCAGGAGATTTCAGTTTGATCTCAAATGTGGTGGAGGAAAAGGTGAAACTTCCAGGTGAGATGTGCTGCTTCTCTGAGACAAATAGTATCTTTTGCTTTGTGTTTACTAGCAGACCTGGATGGAGTTGTTAAGTGTTGCTCTGACACATATACGCCTCTTCCTGCATAAAACTTGATATTCATTCACTAAGTACCATTTAATTCATTTTCTAACCTGCCATAATTATTCTGTGTCACACCAGGAAGTGACCAAATATTATAAAAATCTCAATTTTCCCTCTCTACCATTCCATAAAATTTGTGCTTAGAGACTAATTTCTTTTCCTGTCTAAATCTGCAGGGACTTTGAACCACCAGTAAGAATGAAGAGTTCATGTTGACTTAAAAATGAGCAAATTGAATAAAACAAGAAGTTGTTAGCTTTAAAAGCTCCTGGTATTTCTTTCTGCTCCCAGTTTAAGCACTTGATCATTGATGGCTGTGCAGATGGAAATTATTACATCTAATCTGTTTTTGTTGCCTGATAAACAGAGCAGCATCAATAACGTGATTATTTTTCTTACTAGCACACTGATCTACTTGAATGTGTTCCCTATTTTCCTGTTTTGCTTGCTGTATAGTATTAGCATTATAAAGTAGTGTTTCTGCATAGTAAGATGTTATGCTGCTTTAAACCTTTGTTAACATTAGTTGGTTTTGAGGTAGGACAAGAGTTGTCAAGTTACGGACAGGAAACTGATTACTTTAAATCCCTGCAGAAACCTGCCCCTCCCCAATAGCTTTCCTATATTTCTGGTTGTGAAGGAAGAGCAGTACAATGCCATAAATGACTAGTAAATACATATGTGAAAACTCTTTCTTGATACTGGATTAAGAGACGCCCTTTGCCTGCAGTCTTTGAAAACTGAGAAGTGAAGGACTTCAGACAGACAGCATTTCAATGGCTGCTGCTATACAACAGCATGTTTACATTCAGTAGCTGTATTTGACACTGGGAATGTGATTTACTCCTATGTTTATAAATTTCTCTGTCTCATTTTTGAAATTACATGCACTTTTCTAGCTATATAATTGTTTTCTTTAGTTAAGGTGCAAGATACAGGAAAAGCGTCCACGATAGCTTGGATACTTGCCATATTTTCTTCATACGAAGTAACCTGAAAGATGTTATTCAGGAGAAAAACAAAACCAAAGCAATACCTTTGTTCTCCCTTCCAACATCCAAAACTATTTTTGAGTTATTTTGATAAATGGCTGTTGAGAGCATATGTGTATATCAGGGTTAAGTACAAAGAACAATGACTGTGCATAATTTTAAACCTGGCATTTTTCTTTCCTGTATTCTGTGTGCATGATAAATTGAGATCAATTGCTTTATTTTTTTCTGCAGCTTTCCTTTATCCCAGAGAAAACAGCTTTGTTCCTTCTTATGACAGAAGGAAAATTGTTGAATATGGTGTAATGTCTTTTAAAATAAGATACTAAATTGAACAGAATCACCTTATTTTGCTTAAACTAAAAAGGGCAATGTGTTCTGTTATGCCACTGATTGCACATAGAGACCACTTAGTGGTTTGCACCTTTGATGCTGGATCTTATGCGTGTTTACTGTATTAATATTTTGATTACCCCTCGAAAGATAATGATTAATGTTTTGATTACTCTTTATTCCCTTACAAAATGGCTACATTGGAGGAAAGTTTAGATTTACATTGGGGAAGGTTAGGTTGGATATAAGGAGGAAATCCTTTCCTGTTAGGGTGGTGAGGCACTGGAATAGGTTGCCCAGGGATGATGTGAATGCTTCATCCCTGGCAGTGTTCAAGACCAGCTTGGATGAGGCCTTGGGTGACATGGTTTAGTGTGAGGTGTCCCTGCCCATAGCAGGGGAGTTGGAACTTGATGATCTTAAGGTCCTTTCCAACCCTAACTATTCTATGATTCTATGAAAACTGTGTGAGGATCACAGGATTAAATAAAATGTATATCTTGACCTTTGTTATTTCTATCTTACTGCCTGTCTCACAAACTTTGCATGTAATGTGAGTTAGAAATGGGTCCAAGACATATTATTCAACATTTATCTCATAAATGATAAATTCAGCCAAATTTTTCTTTCAAATAAGCTCCTTTGCAGATTACATTGCAGCTTTTGAATGCAATGACTGTCCATGATTACAAGTAGATCATCAGAAGTATTCAGCCCTGTTTGTGTTCATAGTAAATGGCTAGGTTTTCAAGGTTACGCAGCCTGTGGATTTGCATGGAAAGTGCTGTGTGGCTGTGTGGAGGAGCCATTTGGAAAACTATGCCTTACTTTAGGGGGCATTGTTTAAGTGGAAACTGAATTCTTTTACAAGTCTGATGCAGTAGCTGCTATATACTCTAAAATTTGGCCTTAGGCATTTTGGAAGAGATAGTCTGCCTAGTACCATGACCTGATACTGTAATATCTTCCATCACATTATTGGGAAGCATTGTTGATTTTGTTGTTGGCTTTTGTTTTCTTAAGCAATCACCAGTGTTAAAACATGGGCATTGGACAGAGAAGTGTTTCAAAATATCATGAGAGTGACAGCACAAACAAGACAAGAGCAATACAGAAACTTCCTTAGAAGGTAAATATAATGCATTTATATTTCTAATACTGGTTTCAGCTTCTTCGTAAGGTGCACAATACAGAGTCTGCCTTACAAAGAGAAAGAAGTGCTCATAATGCAAAGGGCCTCAAAAGCCTCAATACTCACATCTCTTAGTTTTTCTTTTGAAGAGTCATAAAATCTTTTTTCTCATTTTGATTGTTCTTATCCTGTATTACATTAGGAAACAGCAATAGGTTCTTGAAGGCTTTTAAGTAATGGAAGAAATGTATGGGAAGGTTACATGGCTAGAAGTTAAAACAATATATTAAATAAATCCTTCACGTAGAAGTTAATTTGCTGCAGGAATAGATTAAGCAATCTTCATCCCTTGGAGACTTGAATATGAGAACTGCATGTCTCTCAATTTATGAACCAATATAAATTACTAGCAAATCTGCAGAGTAAAATAATTCTTCCTCCTGCATGGAACACAGAGTAGTACAGTGCTTTTCCTTAAAAAGAAAGTCAAATTAGAGGTTCCAAACCATAATCAGCTGATTTCATATTTTCTTTCTTTAACAAAGAATTACCATTCTGTTTTGGCTTCAAATCAAGACCTCAGGCCTGGCCGTGCAGAGAATGTCGTGTGTATTTTTGCATCCATCTCCACCTTTGATTTCTATAAATACTCCTTAGCTGAGCCTGGGTGGCTGGAGAGCTCTATGATTTCCTAACTTTTACAAGTCTGAGTGCTTAGGATGGGAAGTTTTTTCTTTCTCACCAGCAAGTTCACTAAATCATCACCATGGCTAGATTCTCTTTTAGTACTTGTCCAAGTAGTACTGAAGTTGTATATATGAGATCATTAAAACAGTGTTAATGACAACTATTTTTGTTGTTTGCTTTTGTTTGGTTGGTTTTGTTTTGCATTTCTGTTTTCTGGAAGCGTGTCCTTGCTGAAAAACTTACCTGAGGATAAGTTGACCAAGATCATAGACTGCCTGGAGGTGGTAAGAGACTGTTAAGTTTTTCTGAACAGTATTCAATAAGCTTTCAAAATAACAAAGAAGAATAAATAAGTAAAAAAAATATATATTAAAAAGCAGCCAAGCTTTTTTTAACATGACAGTGGTTTTGAAGTGGTTGGAGTAGAATTCCA
The DNA here is from genome assembly GCF_033783945.1 of Neopsephotus bourkii. Taxonomy (NCBI): domain Eukaryota; kingdom Metazoa; phylum Chordata; class Aves; order Psittaciformes; family Psittacidae; genus Neopsephotus; species Neopsephotus bourkii. Next base: position 115,731 of record NW_026901048.1, read on the forward strand.
GGTTGGCATCAAATAATAACATTTAGTGGCATAAAAGCTAGTTATATCTTTGACGTGAAAGGAACCAAGCAAGTAGACAAGAGGATTTATAATCCAGCCTTTATTAAGATGAAACACTTAGAGGAGAAAAAAATGAGGAATATTTATGAGAAACAGATTACGAAGCTGAAAGTTAACATGGAAAAATGCTTGATTGAAAGTTTAATAATGAAGGCAGGGCTCCTTAGCATGCACAGAAAAGTTGATGCTTTCATAGCTTGCAATAAATGACTTAGGCATTCCCACTGAGGTGTCAAGCCCAGAATTACTTTTGGAAATGGGATTTTGATCTAGAACTCTTTTAAGAGCTTTTTATTTTGGAGGTTTTTCCTCTCATTTCCCCCTGCTTCATAAGGATAATACCAGTGTTAGTATGTTTTTTAACAAACAACATGCTGCTGCATGAAGATATGTTACAGATTGGATGCCATGCTTTATTTAGGGGAATGATTGCATATTATGGAATGCAACATACGCAGGAGATAGGAAGTTAAACATCACTGGAACATCCATATGTATTAAGAACTCTGCATGGTAATCAGAATTTTCAAAGAAGCTAATCACGTATTGAACAATATTGCCTCTCTCTTCGCCTCCTTCCACAACAGGAGTACTATGAAAAGGGAGATTATGTTATTCGGGAAGGAGAAGAAGGCAATACCTTCTTCATAATAGCAAAAGGAAAGGTAAGATGTAATAAACCTAATTTACAAAGTAACATATACATCTGTATTTCAAAAGCTACTTTGAAGGATGTGGTCTTTGGTCTATAGTAAAATCTGTGCAGAGAGCTTTTGAGGATGCTATTAAGTTCACAGCACTATGATAAAAGCCTGGAGCAGCGTTTCAGAGATTCAGGGAGCCTAATTTTCACAATGAACCCATGTTACACTGTTCTAATTATAATGTAATTGAAGTATGTCCTGAAGCATCATGACACTGACACAGAGATGTAAAGTCTATTTTTTGTAAATGAGATTTGGTCCTATGTCTTCTCCTGAATGTTTCAGTATCTGATGGGCAAGCTATAGACTTGTGAAATGTCTAAGAAATAACAGAGTCCTAGGTTAAATGGAGAGTGGCCTTCTAGGTGACTCAGGGTCTATTCCTTCTCCCAGAAGAGTAAGGCAGCAGCCTTTATCCATCAGCTGTTAGATTGGAGGCAGACACAGGACTCTAAAGAATCAAATCAGAATTTTCATCAATAAACTTCCAGTTGGGTTTTTGAGTTTCCAAAACATGTCTGTGTCTGGAGATAATTCTGATTTGGTTTGTGGCATCAGCAGAATGTGTGCTACTGTGGACGTGGAATTTAACGACAGGAGATGTGAGTTAACGTTTGTGGAGGCTATGTTTAGCTGAGAAGATAAAAAGCTCATATGATGCCTGCCCACTGTGGGAACTGAAGCACTTTTCAGTTTTTCATTAAAATGCAATTTATTTTGCTCCGTTTTAAAAGATAAGAGGAGAAAATGTTGGGGGTTGGGCAGTAATGAATATATTAATTTTTCCATCTCAGCAAAAATCAGAGATCACAGAATCATAGAATGTTTGAAGGTTTTAATTTTTGTGAGGAGGGAGTAATTATATACATTTGTAACTCTTTCTGCATCATTACTGAATTTAAGACATTTATGAAATACTCAGAAGGGAAAGGGAAACCATGCAATACTTGGAAACTTTCCTTACTGAATTTTTGTTCCTGTACTTTCCAGGTAATAGTTACCCAGAGTACTGCAGATCATTCGCAGCCTCAGCTGATTAAAAATCTCCATAAAGGAGATTACTTTGGAGAAAAGGCTCTGATCAGGTTAGTTCACATTGTCTGATTCATGATGTATAGTATTTCAAATGACCTATCACTATATGTCAGATTATACAGCACATGGCTATTTTTAATATAATCTTCGCTTTGATTGTGATGTCAGCAGATGAAGGCAATGACTGAATTTGTCTTAATGTTTTGTTTTTTGTAGAGAGAACTTGAATGTACACACTGTCACCTACTCTTGGTTTTCCCTGAAAAAGTCAAATGCCAGCCTTCTCTGTGATGTTGCTTGTAGTTTATATTTCAGTAAAAGCTGTGACGAAACCTTATGCCAGGCTTTATATGACTCCTAGTATGGATAGGTACCATAATTACCAGACTGAGGTGCTGTTTCCATGATGGTGCTCATGATAGTAAGAAATAGAGAAAAGGAGTAGAGAGATGATATGTTCAAATATGTAGCACAAGTTTATGTGGGTAATGGAGTAGGGATCATTAGGTCTTTAAGATGTTTTATATCTGAGAATTATTTCAGAAGTGAGTAGTAAATCCTGATATACTACTAGATGTAATGCTAATTACATCTCATGTAATTGAGATCATCATAAATGTAATGCTAATTACAGCTCATCCTAAATTCTTGGAAAGTTGCTAAAGGAAGTCATGAACCAAACTGTTGAAACTGGAAAACAAATACTGTGCTAGACAGTAAGAATGGCTAATAAAATGCTATGATTATGTACTTGGTTCAGTAATACTAATCTGGATACAGGCTGCAGAGGCCTTTGAGGAGTGTCACCTATAGCAGCTGTGACTCCCCATGAATACAGTGTGTGGTGCTTTGAGGATTTTTGCATGCTTCTGAATTCTTCTGTTTCAATTTTTAGTGATGATGTCAGATCAGCAAATGTTATTGCAGATGAATACAATGTGGAGTGCCTCGTTATAGATAGAGAGTAAGTACTGTGCTACTGTTTAATGAAAGATTTGCATTCTCTTTCAGTAAGATAATAGTAAGATGTGACTTCACTGTAGGCATAATCACAATGTTTTCCTTAAATGAATACTGAATGAGTGGTTATGCTTTTGGGATACTGAACTGTGCCTATGCTTTAGACAAAGACTTTGTGAAGAGAGGCTGAGAGAAGGTGCAGGAGCACGGAAGCTCAGAGTAGTTCAGAGTTACTTTTTTCTTTCTCTCCTTGTGGTGCTGAGGTTTCACATTTGTTAAGTACTATTTATTGGCTCAGGGAACATCAAAATCCCTGCTGTCCCTGGTTCTGGGATGTCCTTTTGCTGAGCAGGACATGCAGACAAATGCCTGGTTTTATCAGGAATTTTACACTTCCTAAAGTGGAAAAGAATGGAGCAGACAGAAGATAAAAGAAAAGAAGCTCTCAGTGGAAAGTGAAACAAAAACCTGTATTTCTCAAAGCTAGCTGTATGGATGATTACCTGAAATGTGGACAGCCACCATGCTTTTCCTTGCTGAATCCCAGAAGGGCTCCTACTGAGATTCTATCCCTACTTAGGAAACGTCATCTTGATCTGTGAATGCATTGTCATCTTCTTTTCTTTAGCCTGTTTAAATGCGTTGCAGAGAAGCATACCAAAACTGGTGCATTCTAGGGGAAGGGGATACCAACAGGTTTGCAGTAGATAAATCAAGGGCTGTCATGGCATTGATGGAGAGTGGCACACAGTATGAGAAACAAAACAGCATGACCTGGAAGTTGAACTGGTCAGTTCCCAGAGCTACAATATCATTGGTATTAGTGAGACTTAGAGAAATGAAGCCCACAGTTGGGAGTACTGTCACAGAGGGCTACAGCCTGTTCAGGAGAGAGCCAGGGCCGGCAAAGTGGAGGTGTCACACTGCACTAAAGGGAAAGGTTCGATTGTACAACCCTTACAGTTAGTGATGATGTGGTTGTGAGCCCCTGGGTGAGGACTAGAGGGATGGAAAACAAAGGAAATATTGTAGTGGGTGTCTACTAACAATCACTCAGGCAGGATGTAAGCACTGATGAGTTATTCAGTAGGCAGTTACGAAGTTCTGGATGGGTAGCCCTTGTCATAGAATCATAGAATCATAGAATAGTTAGGGTTGGAAAGGACCTTAAGATCATCAAGTTCCAACCCCCCTGCCATGGGCAGGGAGACCTCGCTCTAAACCATATCACCCAAGGCCTTGTCCAACCTGGCCTTGAACACCGCCAGGGATGGAGCATTCACAACCTCCCCGGGCAACCTATTCCAGTGCCTCACCACCCTAACAGGAAAGAATTTCCTCCTTATATCCAATCTAAACTTCCCCTGTTTTTTAACCCATTACCCCTTGTCCTATCACTACAGTCCCTAATGAAGAGTCCCTCCCCAGCATCCCTATAGGGCCCCTTCAGATACTGGAAGGCTGCTATGAGGTCTCCACGCAGCCTTCTCTTCTCCAGGCTTAACAGCCCCAACTTTCTCAGCCTGTCTTCATACGGGAGGTGCTCCAGTCCCCTGATCATTCTCGTGGCCCTCCTCTGGACTTGTTCCAACAGTTCCATGTCCTTTTTATGTTGAGGACACCAGAACTGTACACAATACTCCAAGTGACGTCTCACAAGAGCAGAATAAAGGGGCAGGATCACCTCCTTCAACCTGCTGGTCACGCTCCTTTTGATGCAGCCCAGGATATGGTTGACTTTCTGGGCTACAAGCGCACACTGAAGCCGTCTCAGGTTCATTTTCTCATCGACCAGCACCCCCAAGTCCTTCTGCTCAGGGCTGCTCTGAATCTCTTCTCTGCCCAACCTGTAGCTGTGCCTGGGATTGCTCCGACCCAGGTGTAGGACTTTGCACTTGGCATGGTTAAACTTCATAAGGCTGGCATCGGTTCATCTCACAATCTAGATGATTGTTGTTAGTACTGTTCTAAGCCTATTCTGCCTACAGTATTGTTACTTATCTATGAAGAGGCAGAGATGTTTTCAATCACTCGAGCCCTAGGTACACAGTGCCATATCCTTTGGAATGGAAGGACTGATAGTGTGGACTTATGCCAGCCTGGTTCCTGTGATAGGGATGGTGAAACCAAAAATTAGTAAGGATGTGGAAGTACACTCAGCCTGCTCCAAATTATTTAAACATAACATAAAATGACCTGAGGAAATCAGGTACTTTGTCCCCCTACACTTCAGTAAACCAGGTTTGGTACTTCAGCTGGTTACTGCCTCTTCAAAGCTCTTAGAATTTGTATTTTCAGAGTGATAGTGTAAAGCTCAGTCTGGGTGGTGACTTACAGGCAATGTAAAGCCTTGGTGCAGCAGCACAGATACAGGGATTTTTTTGTCTTTCCACTGTGTGTTCAGTGGTTTATACTGTTTCATTTGGGGTTTTAGGACATTTAATCAAACTGTTGGAACTTACGAGGAGCTCCAAACTTATCTGGAAGGTTATGTGGCTAATCTGACCCGTGCTGATGAAAAGCGACATGCAAAGTAAGTCAGATCATTTGTTAGGCACATCTTCAGTAGGTAATCATACAAAAGAGTGATAGATATGTAGGTAAAATCATGGATGGTAGTTGATAGAGATGAGGCCCTAGGAATGAAAGCAATCAATATAATAATAACTGGATATGCTTATGGAGTCCAATAATTTATTTATTTTCCAAACAAAAATTGAGTACAATCTCAATCTATTGACTGTAAACCAAGAATTCACTCTATTCCATGAAAACTGAGCACAGAAAAGAAGTGAAAATGTGCTCAAATAATTTCTTGCATTTTGATTGTTAATTCTTTGGCTGGCAAAACCCCTAAAGGCCAACTCCCGATTAAGTTAAAGAAACTGTGCTACTGTACAAAAGAATAATTGCCATTTCAAATAGAAATAAGCAGACATAAAAGAAACCATTTATTTTTAATGTTTCAGTGTAGCACTGGTGCTTTTAAAGAGTTTGCTTTTTTAGCTCTGGACTGCATTTGTAGTTTTATCTGCCTCTGAGTTCAACCTGAGCACTATTGGGATATTAGCAGAGTATTATTTTCTTCTATTTACAGATAATACCTGCATTTTTATTTCTGATCATTCTACTGGAACTGGTACATACTCCTTCAGAAATTGGTTCTCCAGCTTGGAGTGCCTCAAGTTTTGTAGCTGACTGTAATTAGGAACCCAATCAGCCTAATCAACTTAATCTTGATAAAAATACCATTGATTGTACTCAGTGAACTTCAGTAGCATTTTGTTTCTAATTTACTTCAATAGAATGTCCAGAGAGAAAGTGCTTCTGCATAAAACAAAATTAAGTTTCTGTGAGGAATTAAGAAGTTTTTTCTTTTATTTTTTATAGGAGTATTAGAGTACTATGATACAGGTTGCTGGCAAGGAAAGCACTAACCTATGTTAATTTTCTTAATGCAGAGGAAGATCCTTCTGCGGACAGTTGGCCAAAGACGTGTCTTTGGAGATGATAGAGCTGAAGGAAAAAGTAGCCCAGTTCCCTCCTTCCCCATTCCAGAATTTAGAAGTTATCACAACTCTGGGTGTTGGTGGGTTCGGAAGGGTTGAGCTTGTAAGAGTTTGTTTTAATCATATTCGAGTAGTTTTCTGTCTTAATGATTAACTGCTGAAAAATATGAAAGATTTTAATATTCTGAATACTTCTGCCTCTCAGACAGAGATAATTCTATATAAAGCAATGCATAGTTTAAAAACACTTTGTGGACTTCAGTGATCAAAGGGGAAAAAACCCCATTCTTGCATGCCTTCATCTCATGCTGTTAGAAGTATCTTCCTGGTCACTAGACATTTATTCATCAGGTTTTGTGTGTGAAGTTTGCAGATGTGCCTACCTGCATTGTGTTGCCTGAATTGCAAGTCTTTTCCCAAGATGCTGTCTGGACCTGAAATAATCTCCAACATGACACAGTCTGTGCTGTTAAATTACTTCTGTATGCCCACAGCAACTATAACCAATGTAATCTAGCTTCTGAGGTGCATTGACTTTGAAATTTCCAACGATTTGTACTGGCCCTTTTGAGTCGTATTCAACAGCATGAACAACTGTGTTTCTAGGACATAAAGAGCCTAATTACACTAAATTCGTAGATTCAACTCTCCTCTGGCTGAGTAGCGAACTCAGGGGAGAGCATGAAGAAAAACTCTTCTTCTGCAGGCTGCTGAAGGTAAAATGGCAAATTAAAGGAGATGTGATTGTAGTGAAGTCAATACTCCTTTACAGTAGTTAGACCACCAATCGTTTTATTTTGATTCATGCTTCACAAAACAAATTTCCACATTGACTGACTGCCAGCTTGGAAATTCTACGGCATCACCTGAATGAGAAGCTAAGACTTGAATTGTCAGCCGGTTGAAGAACATTGATAGCTGTTTCTTTGGATTCCTGGAAGCCCCGTTTTAGCTTGTCTTTTTATTGCATACTGGATAGTATTTCAGTATAACACAAAATTATTTGTAAACTTTCTTCATAAACTGCCTCTGCTTTTTGTTCTTTTGTATTATGCTACTGTTTAGAAATCTTAAATTGAAATTAGAAGCTTTAAAATGTATCACCTATCCAAACTGCTGCTATTTTGTATACATAAAATGACCACAGAGATTATTTCAGTTTACAAGTGGCCACTGGGACACTAAAAAGATTTGATGCTTGACTTGACTTAAAATCACACAGAACAGTTCTGTCTAAAATCTGGCATTTGTCCCTCATTACAGTCATCAATTTCAGTCCTATGCTGTGGTGAAAAAGATGGATATCACTGTACCTATTGAGAACAGATCAGTAAAACATCCTTTCTTTGTCTCACATGTACTCATCATTTTTATTTACAGGTTAAAGTGAAAAATGAGGACATGGCTTTTGCTATGAAGCGTATAAAGAAGAAACACGTAGTGGACACCAAACAACAAGAACATATCTATTCTGAGAAGAAAATCCTTGAGCAGATATGTTCTCCATTCATTGTAAAGTAAGTTGAACATAAGATTCCCGTGAAAGCTGACCCGCAGTTGACCCATGGGGCAGCGTTATTAAGAATGAGGGTTGGCATATCTGAGTTCTGGAGAAGAGACATTGAAGTCTTGTGGTTTATTTTGCTTTTCCTAAATTGCTGCCATTTGTCTTTACAGACTATATCGCACATTCAAAGATAGTAAGTATGTGTACATGCTACTGGAGGCTTGCCTCGGAGGGGAATTGTGGAGCTTGCTGAGAGACAGGTAATGGAAAACGAAGCAGAATTTTGTCCTTTAAAATCACCAGTCAGCTCCATATGAGTAGGTTCTGTATTCAAGGGCTGATAAAAAGACATTTAGTTCAGCTTTCAACTATATGAATGATGTACTGAATGTCAGTGCAAAAAAAGGTGTTAATGTTCTGGGTGTATGTATGTTATCTCGTTAATGAGTGGGGCCTTTTTAGAAGTTAATGGTCTGCAAGGGTAGTGATTATTTCTGTTCCAGAGGCAGCTTTGATGAAGCCACTACAAAGTTCTGTGTTGGGTGTGTGACAGAGGCTTTTGACTATCTCCATCACATAGGGATTATCTACAGAGACCTGAAGCCAGAAAATTTAATTTTGGATGCTGAAGGCTATATAAAACTGGTAAGATGTAATTCTTTTGTAATGTTATCCTTTTGTGCCTGTATCCTGTTCCTTTGCAGAGGGATATAAATAGATAGCTGTAATTATAGTATGAGGATCCCAGAGTTTAATAAGCCTTATACTTCATTGGAAAAGAGGGCAGGCTACTCATTGCACGGTAAGAAACAAAGGCTTTGCAAGCCATAGACAAATGGGATTTGCAGCCTCCGAGGGCTCTTGCCACAGCATAAACAGCAAAAATAATTTCTCCCAGCAGCCAATCTTACTGTAAAGGCAGTAACCACATTTCCCAGGTGCAGAATCACCTTTCTGTCCAGCCTTAAGCAATCATAGGTTCTACCATGGAAAGTGCAAAGAGAATACCCTTCAAAGAGCTTGAAATACCCACTCTGAGGACAATGAGCCATTTTCCATGGGCTGTAAATCATGAGTCCTCAAGGAAAGCATAGATTGTTCTATCCAAAAGAAAAATAATTCAGGAAATTACCCATGAGAATAAATTAATCTCTTCTATAACATTCAGCAATTCAGTGGAATCACTCCTTTCTCCTTCACAACACTGTGTAATTGCTTTAGCTGTACACTGGCGATTCTTGAGATCTTTTCAGGAGGTGAGGAAGCAATTAAGACCTAAGGTTTTCCAGTGCGAAACACCTCTGCATTATGCAGCATATGTTGATTTTGATCAGGTTGATTTTGGATTTGCAAAGAAGATTGGATCAGGGCAGAAAACCTGGACATTTTGTGGAACCCCCGAGTATGTTGCCCCTGAAGTCATTCTGAGTAAGGGCCATGACTTCAGTGTGGATTTTTGGTCCCTTGGGATTCTTGTGTATGAACTCCTTACTGGCAGGTAAGTGCCTCCTATTCCAAGTTTTTACCTCACTTGCTTGTTTTTAGATTTTTTCTAATTTATTTATTTTTAAAATAAACAGTTTAGGGTTTTTCCCATCAGCAAACAGGAATGACTTGCAAAATACTTCTTATTGCCTCTTACACATGTTTTCCATCATTTCAGAAACACCACAAAGCGTAGGACATATTCTCAGTTCTGGTTTACCCATCCAAGGAAGGAGCCAGACAATGGCTATAAGTGGCTGGTGTATAGTTCCTTTACCTGATGATGCTTCCTGTGAGGAACAGCTGACAGCAGACTGTTCTTTTCCCTGTTAGTGGATGATGGGATACAGCAGGGTTGATGAACTATAAGCAGGGCTCATTCTTTGCCTCCATGCGCACTTCCATGTCAACTCTTTATGAATGTTCAGCAGTAGTACAACATGAAGCTTCTCTGAGTTAGGCTGGCAGTCTATCTCAGAGGGACACATATAATCATGCATTTTCCATGGTACCTACAGACAGCTTTTCAGCTTCAAACCTTTCTGATATCTGAAACAGAGTGAAAGGCTGAAGGTTGTAACACTAGGGAGGTGGGAGTTTTTCCATGTTCTCAAATACATGCTTTGATGAGAAATGGCCACATCTGCTCTTGCCAGCCGTTCCATTTATCAGTGTTGCTTTCTTTTTCTAGCCCACCATTTTCTGGGGCCGATCAAATGATGACATATAATTTGATTCTCAAAGGCATTGAAAAGCTGGATTTTCCTAAGGTAATAACAAGGCGGCCTGAGGATTTGATCCGCAGACTCTGCAGGTAGGAGGTGCACTTTGTGGCAGAGCCTGGGTATAGATAGATGGAATGATTTAAGATCCAGTCTAGACTGTTGAATTCCTGACAACTTCATTTACAATTGTTCTGATGCCTAGCATAGTCTGTTCTTATTATATTCAGTGCACTTGCATGCCTCTGACTGTGTCACACCTCACAGTCTGCAGGTGTAGGCTCTGGGCTTTCTCTGTACCTGTGAATTATTTTTGAAACATATCTTAAGGGAAAATTGTTAAGTCTGGGCTGAGGAAAGAGATAAAGAATTTAATTTTATTATCAAACACTGCGTTTTGAAAATTGCTCCCAAAATGACTTAGGCATGTAACTCCTTCAGAAAGGTTAGGATGCTTAAAAGACTGACTTAGGCCTGCTTGAAAATGTGCAAAAAGGTGGTATTTCAAAAGGGACAGCATAAATCAGAAGCATTTGTGTATAGCAGCATGCATAACCTGTGGCTGGCAGTACAGCTGACTTTGAACCCCCAGCTTCAGTGGAATTTCATCCATGGCATGAGAAACAGTATATACACTGTGGTTATACAGCAGGATTGAAAGGATCTTTGTAACTGCCAGTTTTGGTCTGCATCCTTTGTAACTCATGACCAGACCTACTGGCCCAGAAAAAGGAGTTGTGCAACTAAAATTCAACCAGTTGATTTCTCACTGTGCTGTTCGCAGCATAGTGACACCACTTTGGCTTTCTGGAAGGTTTCTCCATCCTCAAAAGAAAGGAGCAATGAGCGACATCTCATTACGTTTCCTCTTAAAACCACGTTGTGTGCAAGCTTCATCCCTGTGTAACTTAAATGCAAGCAGTTAGGACCTATAAATGCTCTTTTAAAAAAAAAAGAGAATTATTAAAAAAAATAATAATCCTTATTCTTTTTTAAGGCAAAACCCTACAGAAAGATTAGGCAACCTGAGGAATGGAATTAATGACATTAAGAAGCATAGGTAAGTGAAAGAGGCTGCCAAGAAACTTTGGGGTTTAATTTGTCCAGTGAACCCATAAAGCTCCAGGCACTTCCAGGCAGATTGCATCTGAGTGATCTCTGTTGCTATTGAGTGTATCTGTGACTAGGGCAGGCACCAATATAAATACAAATCCTCAGCATGATTACCTGAAACATCTTGTTATTTACTGGTTTTGTTGCGGGTCCATGTAGGAGTTTAACTCAGTTCTCAGAGAAATTGATGCCAGTTCAGCATCTTTCAGACCTCCTAACTAATAAATAGTTGCTTCTGAAGAATGGCAGTTAAGAGCTCTGGGGTAATATTAGGGTTTTGTCTTCTCTTCTAATGAAGAAACTCCTCTTTGGATTAAACATTTCCTGCTTTTTCTTTCTATCTGAGTTGTTTCTAAGCCATGTTATTTGTGCTTGGTAAAAGAAGTGCTTTGTCTTTTCTGCTTGTCTCCTCTCATACTGTTAAAAGAGGGTGGTAATCCAAAGGGGTGCATATCTTTGCATGGCTGTGCTTACAGGTATATTAACTTGCATGTCATTTTGGCACCTCTATACAGAGGAGTTGCAATGCACCTGGTGGTCCTGAAGCTCCCCCTGCTACCACTCCCTTGTATGACAATGACAATGCTCAAGTTTCCTCTTTTCAACAACTGTGTTATCACATGGACAAAAGTTGTGATGAAAGAAAAGTCTTATAGCCCTTGTTCACTTGTTTTTCAGCTGTTGATAGTATAGTTACAGAAAACAGTCTTTCTCTCGGTCTCTCCCTGTCTCTCATTTCTTTTTAATCAGGTGGTTGAGTGGTTTTAACTGGGATGGTCTGAAAGTGAGGAAATTAATATCACCTTTAAAAAGAGAGGTATTGGCTTTGACTTTCAATATCATAATGTTTTAACTAACATATAGGTGCTTCTCTACAAAGAAACAGCTGATGGTGACAGCGAAATTTCCCAGAGGTGCATTTGAATTATTATAGCTCAACATTTTTAGTAGAATGAGAGACAGCAAGTGATACATCACTTAAATTCAATTAAATAATGGAAATATTATTCTGCCTGTGTACTTTGCATTAGATTTTCACCCTTACTAGAATAAATAGTGTCTGGTCAGAAACAAATACTGAAAAGAGCTATTTTCCTCAGTAATGGACACATTATTAAAATGCACTGTTCACATTACTGTGCAGAGTGAAAATTCCTGTATTCTCCTATTATCAGGTTACAGCACATCACTGAATAAGCTTCCTATTTTAAACAGCCCATTTCTCTGTGCCCTAAAATGAAAGAAAGATTGAGGATAAAGAATTCAAAACTCACTTTGAATGCAATTTGAAACAAGAAATAATTCCGAGGTCTGCTTTGAGCAGCTATCCCATGAGTGTTGATTTGGTCTTAAAACAAATCTGAATCAAAACTGTATGCAGTGTGGCCAGTTTTCTTACTGACTTTATAGGGCTGTGGGCAAAATCTAGGATTTGGTAGTATTTGGGGAGTGGTTCTGTGTAAGAATGCTAATGCCATTGTTCTGTTGTACAATTCCATTACTGGTGGTTTAGGATGAGGAATTGCATCCATTGACAGAAATCATCCATAGCATTTAATTCTTCCACTAAAAAAATAATGCATAATCAATGGGGAGTATTTTCAAAAGTTACTTTCTGAAACAAAGTTCTGTTTGTGTTTTTAATGTCCTAGCTGTCTGGACCAACTGATCACAGCTACTTTGACAGCTATCCACCCGAAGAGGGAACCCCTCCAGATGAACTTTCAGGCTGGGACAAGGATTTCTGATGTTTTCTTTTTCCAGGGTATTTATAGGAACTCATAGGCATCAGTTCTAAACTTGCTCTTTGTTTCTTGCTTAAAATGCAATTACTCAAGGTTTGTGACAAACAAAATATTCCTTGAAGGATATACAGTGCAGCAGAACTTGCTTGGATAGTGTAACAAAATCTGTGTGCATCTCTTTTTAACAAGGGCATGCATTCAGTCCACCATTGTAACCTGAAGGTTTTTTGATACATACTGTCTCTGTGCACATTTTCAGGCACTATGGATCAGAGGTATGGTTTTACCATTGGAAGTATCACTAGCTAATATTTTGATATTAACAAGGTTACCATATGTCTTTATTTTGAATAGAGAGAATGAGTATTGGAAGCGGATAACTCTGTGGCAATTGCCAGCATCTGACAGGCGTGTATTTTTCACTTTATCTTACATCTACTGTGTATTTCGCTTTTTCCCATAATGGCCAATATTGCATTGATCCAGAAACATGTAGAAAAGAGACTTTTACTGCAAGGTTGATTTGGTCTGATGCTGCAGCTTAAAGGAAGCTTAAAACTGTGGAAGCTGCCTCTCAGTCTAGTTTTGCACCAGGTTGAATGTATGAGCAAGGTTAAATGAAGATACAGCAAGAAACAAGGTGTATATATATGTCAGAAGTTTCCTGGAGAAGCAGACTGTAGTATGTTTTTCCCTCACTGCTTCAAAAAGCCATGTCCATTTCTTATGACTTATCCAAGCTGGGTGATGGAGAAAGTGCCATAGGGATTCCATGGTTTGTTCATTGGTTACAGTTAGCTTTTACTGCTGGGTGGCCAGTGCTTTGACAGCAAATCATTTTTTTATGTAACATTCAGTCCAACTAAAGGCAGTGGAATAGTCTCAATTTAATTCAATGAAAGCCAGATTTAGCCCTGTTTTGTTTCCCTGCCTGGTTGTAAACTTCTGTGGAAACTTGCAGCCAGCAAAACCTGTGCAAAATGGTCATCAGCATACACAGACAGGGAGGAGCAGAGGCTGTAAGCTGGGACTGCAGGTCCTTTAAACAGTTGCAACTAACTCTGTTTAGCAATATGAAGTTATTTGCAGGATTTAGGCACGCTTCTAACGTTTCTCTGTGTTTGTCTTTCTCTCATAAATATTTTCATCAGAGTGAAAATAATATTGTGTCAGTTTTATAAAAAGCCTTACATGTATTCTTCCATTTAATGTATTAGGTAGCTTTCTTCTACATATACGTAAAATAGTTGTGTGTATACATGTATTTCTTTTCTAAGTGAAGAAGTGACCATATGATCAGTTCAATGCAGTTAGCACTAAGTCTGTGCAGCTGTAGGGTATGTTGTCTTTATAAAGCTTGTTTAATTTGCAGTGTGTGCAGAAAACAAAGGGAAGCGTACAGTGCAAAGGGCAGGACATCAGTTTTTTATAATCTCATTCCATACTGCAGTCTGGATTCTTAGCCCTGAATTATACTTCTTGTCCATATGATTCTGAAGAGACTGAGACAGAAAAGATTACTCTGGACAGAGAATCACTGATGTGATTTCCTGCAGCATGTACCCCATTATGTTTTCCCAGTGGATGTTGAGAAAATTAATGTATAAGAAGCTACAATAAATGAGGTTCAGTTTTGTATTTATGCAGAGTTCCCATGTGCTTTTGATTCATTTTATTTCTGGCATGTGCGCAGTTGACTGAGATGAAATCTTCCAGAAACAGAAGTAGAGGCAGATACAGCTGGTACAGGCTAAACATTCTTTGACCTAACCTAAACACTCTTTAATAGACAGATGTACTTCAGATTTCAACTTGGCACCAGTGGAGTTACGCTGTTGTAAAACAAGGACAAACAAGCAATTCAGGCTCAAGTAGTTTCACAGTACTGATTATGGAGAATTGAATGGACAGTTATGATGATGATAATCAGATTATGCTTATTGTTGTTTTTTCTAATTTAAGGTCAGTGAAAAACAGATTTTGATGTTCAGGTTTTGGGCATATTGTGGCTATGTTAGTAATTGAGTTCTGTCTTCGGAATGTTTATCTGTGTTTTGCCTTTCTGTCTCAGCAGCTTTGCTTTTATTGTGTGGCTGCCTCAGAAACTCAGCTATAGCTGCTCTTTCAGGCCTTGAGAAGGGTGATAAGGGGTTTTTGAGCACCTCCCATATGAAGTCAGGCTGAGAAAGTTTGGGCTGTTCAGCCTGGGGAAGAGAAGGCTGCATGGAGACCTCATAGAAGCCTTCCAGTATCTGAAGAGGGCCTACAAGGGTACTGGGGAGGGACTATTCATTAGGGAATTTACTGGTAGGACAAGGGGTAATGGGTTCAAACTTAAACAGGGGAAGTTCAGGTTAGATATAAGGAAGAATTATTGTTCTTTAGTGTGAGGGTGGTGAGGCACTGGAACAGGTTGCCCAAAAAAGTAGTAAATGCTCCACTCCTGGCAATGTTCAAGGCCAGGTTGGACAGAGCCTTGGGTAACATGGCCTAGAGTGAGGTTGGAACTAGATGGTCTTAAGGTCCTTTCCAAACCTAACCCTTCTATTAATCTATGAATACATCATCTGTTAATAGAAAGGGGAAGAAGTAACAGTGCCCCAGATGTTTGAATTCACACATAAATGGGTGCAGGGTGGATGTTAGTGTAAGCCTGCAATATTTTTGCCCTGAATGAGAGGAAACAGCTGTCCTGACATTTAGAGAATCTCTGTGATTTCAGGCAGGATTCAATAGGTCTCCCTTGCAATGAAAAAGCATCTGAGATCCCTTTCTTCTCCCACTACTCAACAAGCAATAGAATCATAGAATAGTTAGCTTTGGAAAGGACCTTAACATCATCTAGCTCCAACCCCCCTGCCATGGGCAGGGACACCTCACACTAAACCATCTCACCCAAGGCTTTGCCCAATCTGGCCTTTAACGCCACCAGAGATGGAGCATTCACAGCTTCCTTGGGCAACCCATTCCAGTGTCTCACACTTGCACAGTAAAGAACTTCTTCGTTCTAGCCCCACTGAGTCACCCAAGCACATGCAATTCCTCAGCCATTAAGGTTCAGAGCATTATTACATGCTTTGATGCAGAGCTAAGTATCAGATTTGTTCTGTGCAGTGCCCAACACCACCTTACAAAACTCACAGGAAGATTACCCATTAACACTTTTCAGTAATTTGTTATTAAAATCACACAGCAGCCAGGCACATCAAATAGGAGCCATACATTGATCCAGACTGCAGCTTGTAAAATCCTCACTTGGTGCAGACAACCTCCCTCCTCTTAAGTAACACATACAAGTCAGCGCTTGCAAGCTATTGCCAGGGAAGGTCAGATTCATTGATTCCAGTCCTCTATCCCTTTCCCTTCTTCCTGCAGGAAGCCAGGCTACTATTAAGCATTCCTTGAAAGTTTCCTGTTGTTTTTATGCTATACTTCAAAAATTATTCCATCTTTACTCTGTAAAGCATTTTGCAAGAAGAGAACTGAGTCCCCTTTACAATCTATTATTACCTAACTACTGCCACTCCTTCAGTGACACAATCACAGTATCAGCTGCAAAACAGAAACTGCTCTTCTGATTCAGAACTTGAATTCCTGGTCCCTGGTCTTGCAACAACAGTCAACACGCATTTATACAAAAAGATTTATTAAAAAAACAGTAAGACACTACTACATCAGGACAATGGCACACTGGGCTTCTGAACACAAGACTTGCGCTACGATACTGAGGAAAGGGCATAAAACAAACTGACTCTTAAGCATAGCAATTAAGAAATAAGACCGTGAAAGCAATTTTGTCTTAAAACTCAGTTAAACTTCAGGGGGACCCAACATCCTACTTCAAATTGATGGACTTGATACAAAAATTAGTTTGAACTGCTATTAGCAGGTAGCATGTGCCACCTCAAATGACTCTTCAAATGAGAAAATACTGCAATCCACCTAGAAAAAAGAAAAGAGAAAGAAGTCATTCTGTGGACATTGACAGCTGGCAGAAAAGCTTTTTGGGTTTATTTTATTTTAGTTTTATTTTTTATTAAGAGACCACTGCATTTTAGATACCCCTATTACTTCCCACTCTATGTAAATATGGTATATCAACATTAATCATATAAATATATGCTTTTTAAATTAAAGCTGAACGGGAGAGTCCGTGAGCTGGAAATCCACATGTGCACCAATGTTTAAGGCAAGTTTTTCATTGTATGCTGTAAATTTACTTAGAAAATGCTTTTAGTCTTGGATGTTACAAAACATCTATGATACCCATAACCACCACCAAAGTTATTTTGGTGAATGGACCTTCTGGGCCCCAAACTTGCGTTTAAGAATTGTGCTGACCCACTATAGAATACCATTAGTTTATCCATTAAGAAAATACAACTAAAAGAAAAGGTTACATTAACTACTATAGTAGGATTGTGTTCAGAAGCTAAAGAGGAGCCAACACAACAGGAATTCAGCTCAAGAACTTCTTGCAATTACTGCTACATGTCTATAAATGGGAAAAGCAAGCATTAAAATAGATTAATAAAATATAAAATTAAGACTGGAAAATCCAGAGACAAGCTGTATCCTTAGAAGAACAAAGTTAAAATTATTCAGTAAGCTGACGTATTTAACCATTACTGGGCCTGTAAAAAACGCATTAAAATTACATTACATATAGTTTTAAAAGCAAAGAAATAAGTGAAGGCAAAGCTTGAAGTATCCATTTTATTTTATAATGCTGATACAGGATGTTGGAAGAGACCATACCAAACGGCAGCATTCGAGAGCGTGAGCATCTCGTACCCTGTCCGCATTGAGCGGGCCTGTGAGAATCGTGAAGTCAGCGCGACACAGGGCCTGCAAGGAAGTCCCCGCTGGCGGGTACAAACAAGGTATAATGTCAGAGTTAGTAGGCAATATTGTTTCGCTGCAATTCCTTAATTTGTACCCATTAGCAGTACTTTACCTGTTAACTTTACTGACTTGTTAATTATAGGGCAAAAAGCAAAAGCTTAAGAGCACCTGCGTTACATATCTTCAAAGTCATTATGTTACATTACGGTAAGCACGTCTGGGTGCTGTGAAATTTTAAAACATTAATCATTACAGTAACTTATGCAGTAGATTTGAAAAATTACTATTAATTACAAAAAAAGTTTGTAAGGATATATTTAGGACATACCTGTTTGGGGTAAGTTGCAAACGGAATAATTTAGTATGGTTTGTAGCTATTTTGATGGCCACCTCGCCGAGATACTTTCCCATAACCACTCTGCTGATCTAAACATAATAGAAAGCTATCAGATGGAAAGCTTCAGAGCCTAAAGCGTTTCAGAAGGAAGCATCTATGCCACCAGCTCAGGCAGCTTGCAAAGCCAGCCTCCCTCACCCAGACTCCTAAGCAATATGAAACTACTCAAAACTGTTTTCACCCTGCTCACAACTTCAGCTTCTCCAGAACATTAAGATTTACACCTGCCCATTCATATAACATCTGGGAGAAAGACAACCACATTCACTGAAGTCCTAGCTCATTCCAAAAATGTCAAGTAGTTTTGGCAATACTGAGGAAGGGCAAATTTACCAGAGGACTGGCAAGAAAGTGCTACTGGCAGATAAGACTACCCCCCCTCCACTGCTTTGCAGGAGTGTGTAACTGCACAGCTGTCTGCTGTCCCTGTCCAAACTCATCTTATGGCCCCATCATCATCATACTAACTATAGCCTTTTTGTAGATGGATACTCATTCAGTACGCCATCACCACAGTCCTCAAATGCATGTGCTGATCTTGGCCAACAAGGCCCAACAAGCTCCCTTCAGGAACCCAGTCTACAAAGCAGATTTATAAGGAGATGGCCAAGGTAGGGATCCTCTCTCTCTAACCAACTAACAGAGCTGTGAAACCAAGGGGGGCAAGGGACACTTTCTCTTTTGATCAGGAGAGGCAATACTCCCATCTCCCAGAAATACAGGATTTCCTAGCAGTACTACAGCCCCACTACATACCCAATCGCCATGCACACTTGACATATCAAAGCAGAAAAAGTGGGGACAGAGGAGTGTTTGAAACCAAGGACAAGATGGATGCTGCTGAGTGAGCTGAAAGCCTAAACCAGTATGATTTCAAGACAACTATCTTCTATACCTGTAGCAGCAATTTTTTTAAAAGCAGCAGATTAGGACTTTATGTAAGAAGTACAGTACTTACTGCTATAATCACCATATCCATAGTAGTTGTTGTAACCAGTGTAGTCGTATCCTCCATAACCTCCATACCCTTGGCTGTTGTAGCCATAGTTCCCATACCCCTGATTCCAGTAGTTGCTGTATCCCTGATTCCAGTTTTGACTGGGGCCTGAAACATAAAACTCATAGCTGTAGGAGACTCGTTCTCATTTCAGCCAGCCCTTGCCTTCCAATACCACGGCAATGCAAACTTACCTCCACCTCTTCCTCGAGCTCTTCCAACAAATCCTCCTCGACTGCCCCACTGCTGCTGCTGCTGGTACTGCTCCTTTGACATGGCTACTTTTATTTCACACTGGAAATGGAAAGTTAAAATCAGATCCAATTAGCAAAGATATCCCCTACAAATCATTCTTAAATTCACAGAGCACTAAGCAGAAAATAGGATTTGGTCACTCTAGTGCTCTCCCTGAAAAAAAATGGATAGCTTATACTTTCCAAATTGAAAACAGTTGTAAGACACTGCTGTTATAGAAAAACCCCAAACATTTAAAGTTTCCTAACTTTCTGCCAGTATAACCAGTTCTGAGAAGAATGCTTTTTGTTTGTATGGCTTTATCTCTTTGAAACAAAACTCTGAGGTCTGTTTATCTGGGAAAAGTGAAATCAAATCTGAGCTACAAAAGCATGGTCAACTCTGTTCTGAGCCTTTAACTACATGTTCATCCAGTGAAAAAGAGGCCAGCTACAATCAGAGTTTTTGTTACAAGGTTGAATTTCAACAAGGTTTCTGAAAGGGACGTAACTTCCAAGAGAAAAGCCTATCTTCCTGTTTCACTGCAGTTTTGAGAGCACTCTAAGATACATTAACGTTTTGCTTAAAACAACAAAATATTTCCATATTAAACAGACAGAGACCCAGCTACCAGGAAAAAATGGCACAGTCTGATACAGCAGATCAGTGGCACAGCATTCTCACCACACAGCAAAAGAATGTGGGAGCTTCACAATGAAAAAACACGCTGTGGCCCAGCCCTCTCTTCAGATGTGGTGTAGTACAAAACCTCACCAGAAACACCCTCAGCTCAGAAGTTAAGATTACAGTAACTCAAGTCCTAGCACAGGTATGAATAATTCATAGTCTTAATTCCTACATGTGAGAAATAATGCTTAGAGATATTGTCAGATTCTTATCCCAAAACAGATGCAACAGATAATGCAATTCCTTTCCACTGTCATTATTCAGTTTCTCTAGGAAAAACTTCACCTACTTTACTAAGCCCAACATTGTGGTATTTCTTTTCCATTATTTTCTTCACTGGTTCCTCCTCCTTGAAAGTAATGAAGCAAAATCCACGCCTCTTGTTAGTTTTGTTGTCCATGGGGAGCTCTATTGATTCAACCTGGTAGAAGACAGTGATTTTATCTTTTAACCTGCCATTCATGACACTTAAAAATGTTTCTAACAGGTCCTATTTATTAACTGAAATTATTTAGACTTGAATATGATAATGTGCCTCATTTGTGGGCTTTACATCACTAGACACCATCAACAACAACATCACAATCATCACCTTCACTATAAACAGTATTCATAATTGTGTAAAAGATTTCTTTCCCCTCTAACTCACAGTATCATTTGCCTATTCAGGAGCTCATATAAAATGTGGTGCACAAAGAATATTGTAGTTATGCTGGATAAATAGTCTCAGTTTGACTTTCAGTTTTAACTCAGTTAAGACTGAAGTAACTAAGTTTTTCAAACCTTGAGCAGACCTAAATATTCAAATTTCATATGAAAAAGATGTAGCTTTGTGTAAGTGCATAGTTCTGTTCATCCACAATGCTGCTAAGATTTTACACCTGACTACAGAAAGTAAAATTCTCCTTACATATGGCACACAAGACTTCAAAGGAGATCTATAGTCCAGAGTGAATTCTCTGTGAGGTAGCAAGAGGGCAGCAGTAAGACTGACAAATGAATTCCCTGAGAGCAGTTACGACCTGAGGCTGGCAGCATCTGAGAACTAATAGGGAAGCAGCAGCTGTACAAAGCCAGCTTTTAAGTACTGCAGTGCTACTTTGTCACCTGCATCACCAAACACCTGGGACAGAGAGAGACAGAGACTAGTTGCATAGAATTTAGGCAAAACTGTCTGAATCTGTGACACAGCAGATCAGCTGGGGTGGCTGAAGAGCATGTCAGCCAACTGACCAAAGCAGCATGCTCGAAAATGCTGCCTCCCAGGTCTGTTCCAGTCAAGACTGTCATACATCCCATGAATTAGTTCCTGACTGATTTATCCCAGCACCACCTTTCATTAACCCAGTTCATGCAACTCAAAGCCTGTAATATCCTTCTCATCAGAATTCTGACTCCTAAGACACATGGAGCTTTACTGGCCATTAAACTTATAGCAGCAACTATGCAGGCTGCATTTGCGGGATGCTTTTTATTACTAAATGTGCAAAGACACAACAAGTTCTACAAGTATAAGCAGTTTATTTCACCACATACCTCACCAAATCCTCCAAAATATTCCCTTATTTTCTCCTCAGGAGTGTCTGGAGATAAGCCCCCAACAAAAATCTTTTTAACGGGTTCTTTTGTTTTCATGGCTTTAGCTCTTTTTGGATCAATGACCTTTCCATTCAGCTTGTGTTCTTTCTGGTCCATGACCTGTTGAAAATTAAAACATGATCTTATTCATGGTTCAAGCTAAATGTTTCACTGGTGTTTTCAGCAAGGCTTAGTTTTTTTATACTTACTTTTTGTTAATGCTTTTGCTTCAATTTCAGTACTTGGATTACAGCAATAATTTATTGCACAAAACAAAATAGTTCCATGATTCTGATCACTATCACTGACACAGCCTTTCAAGAGTCACCTGGAACCATCTATCACAAGTGAGAGTCCAACACTTCTCAAACTACTCTAGAATCCCATCCTCAAACCTCATGAGGTAAAGAACCTGTACTTTAAATATTACTAAAGGTCAACAAAGGCAAAAGCTTATCAGTGTGCTGTGTCAAACACCATCTTAGAAAGGTTAACAGCTAATTTTTGCTTGAATAAAGCCAAATCTATCAAAGCCACAGGATCTGCTCTAAGGGATTATGTGACAGCTCTGGAATGCAAAGACTTTAAGTTCTTTTATAAATTACTACTTTCACAGTAGTAGGAAGCATGCATTCATTTACAGTGGTTTGCAAAAGATTCCCCTGTAAGTACCCAAAGCCATGACTTGGGAATAATTTCTGAGCTTGGCCACTGCATCACAAGTAAGACAGTTCAAGAGAAAATAACATTTCAATAAGCATCTTAAATATACCGTATCCCACAGTCATCTTTAACAGATCACATACAAATAACTATGCATACAATCACCCTAGTGTTGTGTATCTGCTACCTAAAATGCAATATGTAGTTTCACTATGTTAATACTACCTTATCTACGCTCTCTGATTCTTTGAAGAGTACAAAGCCGAAGCCTCGCGATCGCCCAGTGATTGGATCTAACTTCAGAGTGCAGTCTACAACTTCACCAAACTTAGAGAAATAGTCCTTCAGATCTTTCTTTGTAGTGTCCCAGCTAAGGCCGCCGATAAACATTTTCCTGTTAAGACAAGACAGTTAATCTGTTAATGTGCCTTAACCAAAATCCTGTACTGACAAGCTTTACGAATCCAGTTACCTAATGCAAAGGACAGCATGGTTTATTGGTGAGTTGTCACGCACACAGGCCTTTTTGAGAACTTGCTTAAATGATCCTGGCTAGATTAGACAAAGGCTTACATGTACAGAAAAGTTTTGTAACATCATCTTAACACTGCTAACCCAAGGAACTGAAAAGAGTGATAAAAAGATACCTTACTACTTCCTTGCAACCCCACCATTACTGACCCACCACAAGATTAATTCCATTTAGTTATCTGAGGAGCTTCCACACAACTGCTTATGAAACAAACAGTGGCAGAATACATGTATAAGCAGTGCAATTAAACAGAAGCATTTATGTACTAGTCTGGACTGGACATATGCCAATAAAACAAAGTTTAATCAAGTCCCCTTCCCCAGAAATCAGTAAAAAAGCAAAATGATGGATGGTCAACTTTCCACCCAAACCCATGACATAAACATCTGGGCATAATCCAAATAATCACAATAATCCAATAATCACAAGAACACTTTCCCACAGGACCAGTGTTGGTGTGCAAACAAGTACAGCAGGTAACTCTGATCATGACTTGTATTTTCAAAAGCATACTGGAAGCTCGGAAATTAGATCATGACCATCCAATCCCATACTAAATAAGTAAGTAAATCAAGAACCACTGTGTCTCAAGATGAAACACTTCATGATTTACATATTCTTCTAATACTGATAAGATTTTACAGCGGGCTCAAAACAAAACCTATGATCCATTATGATCTATGAAAATGCTTTCTACAAAGCTTTGCCCATTTTCACTGTACCAACTTAAGCCACAATCACAGATTTATCAGAAAACCTAAAAAGCCACTGTAGCATGTTACCACCTGTTCCACTTTCCACACACAGGCATATTTCTGCCAACTGCATGTAATTTCACTGTACTTCTGTAAGTCAAACTCTCTCTAATCAAAAAGCTGCTTGTGTGAACTAACTCTGATGAATTAGCTGTGCTCTTACAAGAGCATTCAGCTTCTGACAAACATACCCAATCTCCATGCAGACGTGGGGGTTCAGGAGCTTCAGGTGTCTCTATAAAAAGTCTTGAAGTCTATTGAACAGGAACTCTGATCTCCGATCCCTTTATCAACTTTTCCCATTAGTTACAGACAATAAAGCACCAAAAGCTCTTTCTAGTGTGACATCTTATTGTATGCAAGACCAATATGGAAAAAATGACCCACACAATGGTGAGCCAGTAGCCTCATACCAGTACAGACTGCAATCCAAAGGATGGTTTGTGTCCTTGTGTCTATCCATCATTAAGGTTCTTTTTTGGTCATTTGTTTTGTGGGCTTTTTTTAAGCAGAAAAATAGAATGCATACAGAGGGTGCAGTGTCACACTTCTGACACATGTGGAATAGTGATACTCTAGCAGTTACTACTGAACATACACTTGCTACCTGATACACAGAACACCTGCTTTGCAGTTATCAACAAACCATTAACATACAAACCTTGTAGTATAATTCTTGTCAATCACGGTTAGCATATCAATAAGTACATGACAGAACACAACATTGAAACTACCAGCCCTCTGAAGGACTCTCTTCTGAGCATGCAGTAACTGCATCAATGAGTTCAGTTACAGAGCAGCAAAACACGAACTGCTTCAGTTTACTACTATTGAAATTGAATAACTACTGCTCCACTGCAAAACTAAGGTCAGACTACAGTTACAACACAAACATGAGCACAACAAACAATTAAGGTACAATGCCACAGTGCTGTCAAAGGCTTGTAAAATACACACGTTTCCCAAACCACAGTCTGGCTCATGTAAGACACATCAGCACACATAGTTTTCCAAAATAATTTACCAGCAGCATACTTGGAAAGTTTTCAGGCTTTGCTAAACAGAGCACAGACAACACCACTAGTAGCTTTGGTCTCCAACAGGCTAGTCAGGAAGTCTCCTTGCATTTGCCAACACGTGGATTTCCCTAGTCCACAGTTCTGAGATCTGAGGGTATGAGAACCTGTTTCTTCCAGAAGACACTGTCTTTAACTCCTAAGGCAAAGGTAACACACCAATGTATCCTCAACCAACAGCTACCAAGAATGCTGTTTTCCCTCTACTACCAAGCGAGCTGTTTCCTGTACAGCAATACCCTTAAGAATTGGCAGATTAAAACACCTCACTGAAGTAAATTACAAGTCAGTGTATGCTACATGTAATCGCAAACTGCAAAGGTACTTAGAGCCATTAAGAGCAGGTGAGAAGTAATAAAAACATTCTAAGTTTTCACTAACCCCGCAGAACACTGAGAAAATGTTCCTGTTTTTTCCCTGCTCTCAGCAGCATCCCAGGTTATTACGGGAGGCAGACACTCGGGAAGGTTATACAGCAAGTCTCTACAGCACACAGCAGCTAGTGTTCCTGTATCTAATTTTCTGCCTTGATCAAAACCAGATTTTAAGGTCGAGTTTCTTACTGGTCTGACAGGAGACAGCATACAGCAGCAGCCTCTCCTGTAACTGGGATAGTATGTCAATTTCAGCTGCTATATGAACGCGACACTGCCTCATGCCAAACATCAGGCAGACCCTCAGAAGGTTAAAAGCTGCCCATGGCAGGAGGGTTGGAACTAGCTGATCTTAAGGTCCTTTCCAACCCTAACTATTCTATGATTCACTCTTAAGTTGTCACCTAGAACAACTTTCCCCAAAGCAAGCTTCGTGAGCACAGGAGGAATAGTTTAAGGTGCAAAGAAGTCAAGGTGTTTCATGCCTCTGACACACAACTGACATACATTTTATGTTTGCAACAGCAGGCAATACTAAGTGAATGCAACCTGAGCATTAAGCTACACTAACTTACAGCTTTAACGCATGTACCACACATTAACTTGTAGAAAAGACATCCCCGATGCTAACGGCAGTAGGATTTGGGTTGACATGGGCATGAAACTTTCCCCCCTTGACAGCAGCATCTGGAACTCCGTGACAGCGCTGCTCCCGCTAAATTCCAAACTGACCCTGAACACAGGATGACCCCCGAAAAGCCAACCAGCTACCGACCCGGCTGTGCTTCCCAAGAGCACGCCGGGCCGTGTTTAAGTTTACAGCCTTCAGTTACCACCCGAGCCGCTCCGCCCTCGGAACACCATCTTCCTACTGTTCACGGCCCGGTGTTTCCAGCACACCGGAAGACGGGGCTGCCCCAGCGGCGTCGCCCGCCGAGCCCAGCCGGCGTCCCGCCCCCGACAGCCCGGCCCGGTACGTGACGTCGCTGGGGCGCCAAGTAAACAAACAGGGCGGCGAAAGGAGCCGCGCCGGGCCAAGTCGAGGGGCGCCGCAACACACCGCCCGCCCAGCAGGACGCCGCCAAGGAGACAAAAGCCGCGGGGCCCCTGTGGCTCACCCCTCGTCCTCCTCGTTCTTGCTGGCGTCGATCTTCGCTCCCTCCGACTCGATCCCGCCGCCGCCACCTCCCCCGTCGGCGCCCCCCGCCACAGCCCCCGCCAGCCCCTCAGACTGCTCCGCGGGCTCTGCCAAGTTGCCTCCGGCGCCCGCCACCGCCGAGTCCATCGCGAACTGCTGCTCCGACATGGCGCCGGTGCGGCTGACCCGCGCAGGCCGGCCGGCCAGACAGCCAGCGACCGCGCCGCCCAGCCGCCCGCCCGCCGGCCGGCCCCTTCCCCGCCGAGGCCCCGGCCCCCCGATCGCGGCCCCGGCACGAGCGCACCGAGCCCTCCTCCTTTCGCTCGCGTTTTTTAATGGCGCCGCCACCGACACAACCTAAAATGGCGGACGGAAGGAGAGCGGCGGGCGCGGTCACGTGACGGGGAGACGGCGGCGGGGCGGGGGTAAGGGGTGGTGGCACCGGGCCGTTGGAGCAGGCGGCTGGGGACAGTTCGCCGGCGGGCACTGAGACGCCGAACTTCGCGCTTTGGCTTTTTTCGGGTGAGAGCCGCCGCGGAGCAGGGCGTGGTGTGAGCATGGGCACGGGTACCGGGGCACACCTGCCCGAGCCCCGCTGGGACCCGAGCGTGCAGGGCCGGCATGCAGACACCTCCGTCCGCGTTCCCAGGGCCTGAAGATACAGAAATTACGCTTCACACACACAAAATCAGTCACTTTTACATTTAAAACATAAATTGATACAAGGAAAACTTGACCCTTAAACACGTGCTTTTATATATATATGTGTGTGCATATATATATATAAAAGTGTAATAGCAAAGCCACATCCTAGTCACAAAAGTAAAGCACTGTTGGCAAGGACAGCTTCAGCATCTAGCTACACCCTGGAAAAGTTAGTACAGTCACACACTGCTGCAGCTTCTAGCTCTTTAATTTGTAACCAGTGATGGCAACAAGTCTTTCCTTATCCAGTCTAATTGACAAGATATAAGAACCTCCCCAGATATAGTAACTGCTTAAACTAAGAGTTGTGGTATGCAGCATTTCTGTATGACAAAAGAGAACACTCAGCTGCCTGATAAAGAAATAAACCTTAAAATCAGTTTGGAAACTTAAGAGAAATCTCTTCCCAACTACTCCCTTTTGCAAGACTGGCCTCCTCTCTGATTTAGCTACTCACATTTCACTTCACTCTAACACTCAAGGTTTATTTTTGATACATAACTACGCATTTGTGCCAAAGAAAAAGCAAACAATGTTAAGACAGATTGCTGCAATCCTTCAGCTTTCGGCTGAATAGGTTTGCTCACTTACCTATCGCAGCTGTTCTACTCAGAATACAACCTGCTGGTTAAAGCAGTTTCCCTTCTCATGCTATCATTCATTCAGGCTTTTTATTAATGATGCTTGTTAGCATATTCAAGATGGGAAGCCTGTTTTCTATTCCTGTTGAGAAGAATCCAATAAAGAATCCAACTTGAATGAATAGATCCCCAACTTGTACTGAAATTGGATACCAACCCTAGAATTAAGGAACTTGTACCACCTTCTCGGAATTAGAATACATAGGGAGAAATAAGTTGCAGCCTTAAGTATTCTAGAACCTGCTTGAAAAGCCTAGAAAGATGATGATCTCGCCCTACAACACTCTCAACAAGCAGTGCTACCAAAATAAAAGGTGCTGCTCTAGCTTAGATCCTTCCCTCGAGACGTATGAAACTGGCAGTACTGTGCCACAGACCACTCTCCTCTTTTCTGCAATGGGCAAGAGGTAACGCTGCCAGTCATGCTAACTCAAGGGAACTATGTTTTCTTAAGACAGGTCAGGAAAAGGAGTGGGTTGTACTGACCTGTATATAGAGTAACTCTTGTCTTGAGCCATTTATGATCTCCAGAAAGGTATCTACCCATCTATACAAATACAGTTTATAGCACTGTAAGCTGACAGTCAACAGCAAGACTACACACTCACTTAAGTAAGCATTTATTAGAGAACCCTTTAACATGAAATTATACAAATAAAAGTTTGTATAAACACAAGCCCACATTGTGTCATGACATGAATGGCAAAAGGAAAGTAAAAATCATAAAAGAAAACTAGCTGGCCACTATGTACAGTTGGACACAGTTGCGTGTCGGACACTAAGTCTTTTACAAAATAGTCATTTCCTCTCACGAAGAACACCCTCTATTCACTCACGATGCGCTGCACGATGGCTTTGTTGCAGTATCTCTACCTAAAAATTAAGACAAAATGTATGTCAGATCTGTGCAAGCTACTACAAAAATCGTTAAAAGGTCCATTTTCATGAACTGCTTTAAGTCTTCTATATATTCCTTTCTTCACTGTTAAAGATCATATACATATTTCTTTAGGTAACGCAATAGGTTTTGTTACCCATCAAGTAATTTATCTTCCCAAATACAGCCATCCAAGCCCATTTAGGAAGCTGCTCCAGGACAACACATATCCAATTCAGGCTTATTAATCAGGCTCTGGATCAGCTTGTTGTGTTTTTTTTTTCCCCCACTGTAAACAGCGACAAAAGGGTTTCAATTATTTATCCATCTAAATGACTGCTGTGCAAATGCAAATCAGGTCAATTTAGTTCAAACAGTCCACATGCATATGATCTTTAATGTTTTTCCAGATTTAAAAGTTCGTTTTGGTTTGCAGATTTCACTATTAGCTATAAAAAGAAAAAAGCAAGCATTAAATCTTAAAGAATGCACACTTTAAAATGAGGTTCCACAATTGAAATACAACACTAAACAGAAGACCAAATGATTAAGCTGTAAAGGCATTTATGTACTTTAACTCCTGTAAAAAACCATTTAAGTTAAAGACACTTAATCTCCAAAAAGATTAAAAAAAGAAGCCAAAGTCTGAAGTTTTCCACTTTAATCTTTACGCTGGTACATGAAGTTGGAAGAGACCATACCACAGGACAGCGTTTTCTGGTGTATGCCTTGCGCTCTGCCTGCAACGTGCGACCCCAGAGATAGACGTGGTCAGGGTGACACACGGCCTGCAATGAAGTTCCCGCTGGCGGGTACAAACAAGGTATAATGTCAGAGTTAGAAGACAACATTCTTGTTTTCCTTAAGTTGTACCCATTTCAGTACTTTACCTGTTAATACTTTAATAAGTTTAATTATTCCTCTAGACCACCTGGTACACAACGCAAAAACAGAAAAACTCTTATGTTTTTCTGAAGTACTAGAGAAGATAAGTCACATTTTTACAAAGTTAAAGATCTATAGACACTGTAGGCAAAGCTGGCTTTAAAAAAGAAAGTGTATTTTTTTAAGTTAAAAAAAGCTTAAAGTCATGCTATGCAAGTTTTTTACTCTTCATTTGTCTATTGATCTTTAAATTAGATTAGACATACTCAGTGTAAACCTTGCATTTATGTACACACCTGTTTCCTCAAGTACTAAACACTGCTTCAGTACGGCTGGTAGTTGTTTTGGTGATTGCCGCCACCACGGGATACCTTTCCATATGCGCTTTGCTGACCTGTAGATAATATCGGGGAGAAAAAAAACACAACACCACAGAAGGATTAACAGCCAACACTCTGAATGAGATCGTTCCCATACAGTATGTCAAGAGGGCTGCTCTTCAAAGTCATATGTTAGTAAGAGGTGTAACAGAGCAAGTTACTAGAAGAGGCACCTGTTTAAAAATGCATGCTATTATCTGAAATGAGATCAAAACCACTTACCACTGTAATCTGTGTATCCTGGCCCATATCCATAATTGGGATAGTTGTACCCGGAGTAGTCATAGCCTCCATAGCCACTGTAGGTTTGATCACTGTAAGCATTATTGTAGTTCCCGTATCCTTGATCATAGTAGTTATTAAATCCTTGATTCCAGTTTTGTCCCTGACCTGAAACAAAGTATAACATTTAGAAGTGATAGAACTTACTACTTCATTCTGTGCTATGCCACTTCATCCAGCTTTCTATGGCAATCTTTCTATGCCAAAACTACTATCTGGAAGAATCCTCTTACTCTCCCCCCAAGAAAAATAATTTTCTAAGGAGAACTGAGGTGTCTCATTTGGGTATGACATAGGCTGTAAAATCTTTTCACCCACAACAACATTAGAGACAGACAGCAGATAGTCCTGCTCATAGAACAGCCAACAAAAACAGAACACCGAAGGTACACACTACAAGCAGCTCCTACCTTTTTCTTGTAATTTGTAAGGATCTTGTAAGGATCCATTTTGGATCCTTAATTGCCTAACACCAAGTTGTATCAAAGGACAAACTCTACTACATCATGTTTGGCTGTGACTGCTTGACTTTAAGAGATGTATTAACCTACACAAAAACCAAGTGATTGCTTCTCATCTATTTGCAAGGCACAGCAAAGCAACTGTCTTCCTCTTCAGCAAGCAGGTCATGGTTTCTCACCCATAAGCCAACTATCAGTGCATCCCTTCACATGAAAAGATAACCATTATTCGTTTAACTATGCTGTCAATTGTGGGTATATAAAAGCACCCTACATCTAGCTTGCAACTTCACCACTTCAGTGCAAACAGAGCAAGAAGAGTTTCTTGAGCTTCCACAATCACAACCACCAAAATACCATTTACTAACAGGCTGCTTTCCACATTGAGTTTAAACATGAAATCCGGACTGTCTACAAACACTTTGGTACACACACTTACAGATTTACCTTAATTTCAACATCCAAAATACTCACCTCGTCCACGCCCCCTTCCACCTCCTCGTCCACCAGCTGTATTGCTCTTTCCTCCTTTCTGCTGCTGCTGCTGTTGCCTGTACACCTCTTTGGGCTGTGCTACTTTGATCTCACACTGTAAAAAGAAAAATTCTTTAACTCTCCAAGAATGTAAAGACCATTATGCAAGTTGCTTTCAGGGAAGCCTGTAACATTTCACATACTAAGAATGACAGCTCCCATACCTTGCCTGAACCAATCTGATGGTATCTGCTCTCTAGTAGTTTCTTTACGGGCTCTTCATCTGTGTACGTGATAAAACAGAAGCCTCTCCTTTCATTTGTCTTTGTGTCCATGGGAAGCTCAATATTTTCAATCTGAAATCAAAAGTCAGTAATGCATGAAATCGGTAAGCAACTTTTTATGCTACCACAACCATTTGGCAGTCCAGGGGTTATGCTGACAGCTTTGAATCAGCCCACCACAACACTATGGAATCATTAACGTGCATATAGTTTCAACAAACCCTAGCTCTATGTAAGCCTAAGCCAACTCCTTTGTCATAAATCCTTCTGTCTCAAACAACTGCACTTAAAAACCAGAACTGTTCTTATATTTTATGTCGTTATACCATACCTCGCCAAAAGCACCAAAGTACTCCTTTATCTGTTCTTCAGATGTCTCTGGGCTCAACCCACCAACGAAAACTTTTTTTGGTGGCTCCTTCCCTTTTAAGGCTTTTGCTCTTTTTGGGTCTATTAACTTCCCATCCAGTTTGTGTTCCTTCAGTTCCAACACCTAAGCAACACACAAGGAGACAAGAGTCAGATCACTACAGTGACAGAGACATGCTGTGTGCCATCGATACACAATAAATACACCCACCTTCTCCACACTGGCAGCGTCCTTGAAGAGCACAAACCCAAATCCCCTCGACCTTCCAGTGACAGGGTCCGTTTTAATCGTACAATCCACAACCTCGCCAAAACGAGAAAGATACTCTGTCAAGTCTTTCTTGCTCGTGTCCCAGCTAAGGCCTCCAATAAACATTTTCCTGAAACGCAGGAAATACATACACATAAACACACATGTGTACGCACACACACAGCTGGGTGCAAACCCCAATATGGAGCAAGTCGACTCGTGGCCGCCGCAAGCCAAAGGCGACCCGGATGCCTTTGCGGCATCAGGCACCGCAAGCGGCTCAGGGCCGTAGCGGCCGCTCGGGCCCTGCCGCGCCGTTACACGTGGGCCGGATCTACGCGTCCCTCCCCTCCCCGATCCCGCCAGAAGCGCACGCCCCCATAGGCTGGCAGTGACGTCACACACCCTGATTGGCAGCCCCCCCTCCTTGCCTCACGGAAACTGGGTCAGACGCTCAGGACACAAAGGCGGGCGCGGCCATTGGCGTGGGAAGAGGGAGGCCCCGCCCCGCTTCGCCCCCCACCCCCCAGCTCCCTCAAGCCATCTCCCGCCCCCCAGCCCCCACCCCGCGAGGTCCAGGAGGGCGGGGGAGGGAAATAAGAGACGCGAGCCCCCCCTCCCCCCAGCCTTACCCGTCATCCTGCTGGTTCTTGCTCGCGTTGATCTTGGAGCCCTCGGCGAACTCCTCCTGGCCGCTGCTCATCTCGGTCGTGTCCTCCATGGCGGGGCGACAGCGGCGGAGCTGCTCGGGCGGGCGGCGGAGATAGCGCAGACCCGCACGCAACAGAAAATGGCGGCGGAAAAGATCCCGGCGCCGCCTGCGCCGTCTTTATATAGGCGCCCCAGCAGCCAATCAGCGCTTCCCTCTCCTCCGGCGCCGCAGCGCCTCTGGCGGCTTCCGGTGGAGCTGCAACACCCACCCGCCATCGGGCGGCCTGGACCCCCCACGCATCACCGGCAGCTCCGGGCGTGGCGCCGATACAGCCTTGCCTGCCGTGGGGCGCGGAGCGCGGCGTGCAGCCGCCAACACCCGCCTTGCCCCTCTGCTGCTCCAGGCTCCTCTGGGTCGAGGCGGGGGTCGCTGCTTAGGCGGCCCAGGGGCTGGATCAGACGGGCTCCGGGGCTGGAAGGTGGTGATAGGGGTAACGTGCAACCCAGCAAGCCCGTTCAGAAGGCGGCGGGGCGGGCGCTCCGAGGGCGGAGCACTCCCTGCCGCTGTGGTCCCGCTGTCGCCTCGCTCTCCTTTCACGGTCCGCGGCGGGTCGGCTTGGCACGGCCTGGTACGGCCCGGCCCCCCGCGCAGCCGCGGGGCGGGGCGCCGGCAGCCGCCGCGCATCCCCGGTACGCCCCACGTGCTGCCGCTGCCACGGCCGCCATGGGTGTGCTGCCGGTGCCGGCGGAGGTGCGCGCCATCCTGCTGGACATCGAGGGCACCACCACCCCCATCGCCTTCGTCCAGGTGAGACCCGGCGGCGCGGGAGGCAGCGGCCCTGGTTACTGTGCCGTTCACGGCCCCCCGCAGCGGGGAGAAGCCTCCCCGGGGGCTGTGGAAGGCAGGCCTGAGCGCACTACAAAAGCGTAAAGCCGTGACACGGTTTCAGTGTTTTCTGAATAATGCTCAATGAGAAAATGCGTCTCGTTATACCCATCGCATGCCTCTTCTGGGGGCAGGGAAACGGGACTGCTCCGTTTAGCAAATGGGGGGGAGGGGAGGTGGTATTGGTGGATATAGAGCAGTCAGAGTGCTCTCAGCCTCACTTACAAAAAGCCCTAGAGCATCACTTGCTCTGATGTCTGGAGCTGCAGCACCTCACCGGAGCTTGCGGAGAGCCTGAAGTACTGTCTGGTTATCCATCCGCTGCCTTTTCCCTTCAGAAGCGTGGTACAGTCACATCCCTCTAGTGTCACCACAGATGTGTGTCCTTCCTCCCACATGCACAGGCCCAGCACAGGGGGAGGATAGCCCGGCATCAGGTGCACGTGAGGAGGATTGTGCTTACGGCATGTGTGACTGGCTTCCTCTGTCTAGGAGAAGGCTTGAGACTATTGAAAATGCTGGATGAGGTGCAGAAGCCAGGGGGCCTGGAAGCCTGCGAGGCCAGCAGGAGGCATCAGGACAAACGCTGTAAACGTGCAATTGAAATTCAGTTCTCCAACAGCTGCAGGTCCCTCCTCTCCAAGGTGCTCTGGTCTCCAACCAGGCTCATCTGCTTCACAGGAGGGAGCAATTTGCTCGTATTTAAGACACTAAAGGGCATTATCCCTGCGGCAGCCATAACCCTGTATTTCTCATGAGACATTACAGCTTTTGATGGATCTTTTTTTGCTGGTAGTTCATGGAAGGTTCTTTTGACCCACGTAATGCCACAGAGGGGTGTAGGCTTTTGCCAGGTTTTCGAGGTGTTTGTGCTAACAGTTTAACAGATGAACAACATGACCTACATCTTTCCTGTCCATGTTCTTCCAGTGCTCTTGAAACTTCAGGTCTAGATGGCATTACAGCGGTCTCCTTCCTTCAATATCTTTTAATTTAAAGTTTGAACAGCTCAGATTTCCTACTAGACATCTAATGGAGCCACAGAGTTGTTTACGTATATCCACCTTGAATCCATTTTGCTGTTGTGCTGATACATGCAATATGCCTGAGATGGTTTCCTACCCAAAGTCCTTCTGTTGCAGGAAAGCCAAATGAGTTATAGTTCTCAATAAAACTCAGTTTGCTGGGTATCCTGAAGATGCTCAAAACAAGTTATTTCACTTGGACTTTCAGTTAACCTCCACAATTTCTATTTCCCTTTAAAAGTTCCACTGCTGGTTTTGCAGGCATTCCTTAGTATTAAAGGATTTTATTTAATCCTTTCTTTAGTGTCAGAATTATTGAATATGCAAAGTAGGGAAATGGAATGAGCCAGTTGATGGATGGACTGAGAAAAGATAGCAGGAAGGAGATTATTTGATGGCCCCTAGTTTTCTCTTTTGCTGGGTCCCCTCTGGCAGAGAAGAGATTTCAGGCGAGAGATGTAACGTGATAAACAGCATCCCTTGGGATTTGCTGGATCTCGTGTAAAAGAGCAGACTGTGTTTGAACTTTGCATGTTGCTTGAAATCCTGCGAGCACTCATCACAGTGTCCTGCCTACAGTTCTACTGATAGCGAAAATACAACCCTTCATATACTGGTTGTAACATTGCTGTGAGCAGATGCAAAGGCTTGGGGGGGGTGTCAGGCTGTGCTTGCTTAGGGCTGTTCCTTCATCCCCCCAAGCTGTGTTGAGGCAGCCACAGCTGGGGCTGGATATCACTGAAGAGCCCTCCGTGATTTAAAAAGTAGTTTGAAAGCAACTAAGTTCAAGTAAAGAAAGTGAGGGAATAACTGGGGATATTGCAGAGCTGTGGTCATTCTCCAGGCATTTAAGAGATTTTCCTTTCTCCTAAATTTACATTAGTTTTTAAATATACAGCATGGAAAACACAGCATTAGAGTAATAGGAAATCCTGCAGTTCTGCCACCACATGATACTCTCAGCACCACCATTTTCTTAATTCAGTAACAAGTCGAAAGCTGACATACAGTGAGGAGAAAGACATCCCTGATCATTTTCTGAGGAGAGGTGAGCTCAGGTTAGTTTCCTCCCATCTCCTGCCCATCCCAGACTTTTCCCGCTTAGGAAAAGCTCTGTTCTGTACCCAAAGGAAAGAGCTCCCAGCCCCTCCCCTTGTCCTGAGGCTCTCCCCACACCAAGAGATGCCATCGTGGCTTCTCAGTTGTGAAACACTACTAATGAGAGCAATTTGTAGTTATTTCTGGGTGCTCTGGGGATCTCCAGGAAGGTCTGTAATTCTCCTGTGGCACTTTTCCCTAACCCCATTTCATTTCATTTACAAGAGTGTCCTATAGAGCTCAGTGTCACTGGACTAGATTTTTCCTTTGGAAAAGGTCCTCTAACCCTTGTGAGAAGTTGAGACATGTTTTCAGAGCAACCTTTGTTAGGACAAATGCCCCATTAAGAGTACTGTAATACAAGTTACAGAGTATACACACAGCCAGCCTTGTACTCCTCAGCTGATGGGAGCTTGGGAGTTGTGTCTGCCTATTTAAGACATGTTTTGGGCAAGCCCAGGAAAAGTTGTCACCCATCTTTCCATTCTGGGGTGTAAAAGCTACAGCTGCATAAGCGTTTGTGCAAGAAATCCACCTGCACTAATCTTTGCTTAAGGCTGGCTCTTGCCTGCAATGAGCAGACACCCTTGGCAGGCAGCTTCACAAGCTGCAGTACTGTAGTGGAAGCTAATGCAGGGAAAAGTAACCATACACACCAGCATGTGCAAACAGTTGCCTCAAAAGCAAGTCATCCTTACCTTTGCCAGGTTAAAGGCGCTGCCTGTTTTTCTTGTGTGCTGCCAGGAGACCTTGTTCCCTTACATCAAGGACAACGTGAAGGAGTATCTGCGTGCTCACTGGGAGGAGGAGGAGTGCCAGCGGGACGTCGGACTTCTGAGGAAACAGGTCCAGTAACAGCTGTACTGTGTCTTTATGGGGCTTCACAGCATGCCTCAGACTTCAGGTCACTCAGATTCCCCCAGTCACCCAACAGGAGTCTGTACTTTGGGGTTGTGCTTAGGGAAGGGCTGGTGCTTGGTAGGCAGCAGCTCAGATGCCTGCCTTGGTCTCCACAGCCTTTGAGAGTGGGAATCAAACCAGGGCTTTTCAGCTGTGTTCCTGCACTGTGCCCTTCTCTTGCTGAGTTGCTGCCTGTGGCTTTCAGATGCCTGGTTAAGAAGCAGCAGGGAGGGATGACAGAGTACTTGTCCTGCACAGGACAACATATTCTGCCTCTGTACAGGGACATGGCATCAATTTGAGATCAGAGGCTGTCTGAAGCCAACAGATACGTTTGCTTCTTTGCCTTAATTTCAGTAATCAAATACTTAAGCAAGTATAATTCTTATTATTACTTGCAATAATACAGCTACAGTAGTGCTAATTGTTGGGTTTGGAAAGTACAGTCCAAGCAAGTATTTCTAGACATTATGGAAGTCTGAGTTGCCCATTGAGAGAAGCATTCAAACAATGTCACCCTTCATGTGAAGAGCAGTTCAAGCCGTGTCCTGCACAGAGGTGCATTGATGCAGGTGTCAGACCCCTTTCCTGAACTGAGATGATGAGACTGCTCCATCTCTTCCCTCACCTCTTTTTATCCTGGATTATTTCCAGGCTCAGGAGGACTCTAGCTTGGATGGAGCCGTGCCAATCCCTTTGGAGAGCGGAAGTGGGGAAGAGGAGCTGGAGCGGGTCATCCAGGCAGTTGTAGACAACGTGCACTGGCAAATGTCTATGGACAGGAAGACCACGGCACTGAAGCAGCTTCAGGGGCACATGTGGAGGGCAGCCTATGCAACTGGGCTTGTCAAAGGAGAGTAAGTAATTGTGTGATCTTCTCCCTGGGGCAGGAATGGGGTGCATCTGTGCTAGATATCTGTTAACAGAATTACCACCTCAGTGGAGAAGCCAACACATTTGACACTTCTTTTAAAACTTGATCATGCAATGAACACTAATCCAGTCTTTGGATCTTAGGCAACAAAAAGCTTAGAGTAATCCTGGGACTGACCAAGTTGTCTCAGTCCCTACTGGGAAGATTACAAGTGGGTGAGAATGTTTCTCCTTAAGGAATAAATGGCAGGTACATGGTGAGGAACAGCCAGTTTTCCAGCCACCTGGTCAGTGTCTGTAAAGGAGATAGGGCCTCAGAAACAGAACAAGGTAATGAGGGCATGACATGGGCAATTCTGCTTCCACAACCACCAGAATATTACTCTGGGACAACTGTCTTCTGCCTTAGGAATTCAGAAAATGTCTCAGTATTTCTATACAGAGATCTCTTGGTAGAGCAGGAGAATGAGGCACAAGTATGACCTTCTTGCAGCTCTCCGTCTTGCATGTGATATCCCTGAATTGCACTTACATTTTGGAACAAGCCTAAAAAAGCCAGGGCTGCAGGGTTGGGTCCCGTTGTTATTTCCTCCTGCTTTGTCTTTTACCTGTGTGTTTCCTCCCTTTCCACTTCTGTTTATCTTCATGTTCCTCTTTATGTTTCAGCCACATCACAAGGGTGCATAAGTAGGGACAACTGGAGTTAAGCCTTTCTTACTTAGGTTGAGAGATGCTTGGTTAAACTATCCGTTTCAAGTTCCTAAGGAAGTAAACCAAACCCTGAAGTTCACAAAGTGTTTTGCCAAAGGAACAATGAGGAAGAAGAAAAAGCTGACAGAAAATGTAAACATCCACAAGAGAAAGCAACAAAACCCAAAAGCAAGTCGAGAGGGACAGCCATCCTGTTGGGTGGCTTTTAAACAGCTGGGCTAATTGTCTTACAGTGGCCCAAAAACTGTGGAGCTAGCCTTGCTGCTTGGCAGCATCCAAGCAGTGAGATCTTTAAAATTGCCTTCTTGCTCAACTGTAGCTGGCACATCAGTGTCTGAAATCCAGGTGCTGAACTCAGCATATGAAGGCATGAGGTTGGATGGGAGTTTTTGCAGGTGTTTGTACAACAGATAGTTTCAGCTGACACCAGAGACATTTGATAAATAACTATGAAAAAAAAGAACTTTTTTTTTTTAATACATAACATAACAAGGCTCTGAGCAGATGGCCAAGAAACTGAGGATAAAGAAAGGGCCAGCTGATTGCTACATGTCTGCAAAACTCATTCCTTTTGCATCTAATGGGAGCCCTCCTTCAGGTGCTCAGATCCTCTTTTTAGGGCAGTAAAGTGGCCCCAGGTGGCCACATGGAGCTGTGCAATGCAGGTACAAAGGCTGCCATTCGGACTGGGGTGAAAATGGTTCCCTGGGGATCATGTCTGCTCCAGCTCCTCTCCTCATCCTTCTGCCATATCAAACTCAAACCCCCTCCCTATGATTCCAAGGCTGTTTGTGGCCTTTCCCTCTCAAACATCAAGTTTATTACTGAGGGACTTACTGACAGCTTTACTTTGTCCTTCTTGAGCATCCTCAAGCTTTCACTTTCTCCCAGTATATGTGTCATCTTGTAAATGTCCCTTGCATGCAAAGAGCTTTTACATACTGTAAGTGCAGCACTGGAGAGGTCTCATGTTATAAATGAGAAGGGTAGGAGGAAACAGATATGTCTATTAGATTTACACAACAGTTACCTTGGATTTGGTCGTCCTTCCCTCTGTTACAGCTTTGCTCCCTACTGCTGGCCTTGTCTTTGGGCAGCTATTACCCAGGAGTTAGATGGAGCTCACGTTTTTGAGACTTATCAGCCCATTGCTATACTTGTATCTTGCTTTCCCAGCATGCTGCAAGGCTGGAAGAATAAGGGGAAGGATGCTGCTGCCTACTGAACAGAAGCTTTTTCGCCCTTTACAGTGCAGTTAAGGCAGGGACACATCTGGCCTAGTACTGTACAACTTGACCGAGCTGCTGAATAGAACAGCTCTGTTCTCAGTCTCTTAGGGGGATACTCCTTTCTGAAGCTGTTGTTTGCATTCAAACAGTTCATACAGTGCCACTCAGTTTAGCTCCTCTGCTGCAACCTTCTCTCAGCTCCTCCCTATGCGTGGACAGAGCCTGAATCTGTGAGTCAGGTTTGTCCCATATGGATGCAGCTTATGGCCATAGTTCTTACCAACAGGAAGCCTTTGTAGCTTTCAGGCAGGTGGGGCTCAAGATACAAGAGCCTGTTTTCTCTTGTCTCCCCACCTTATTCCTCCCTTGCAGAGAAAAGCAGTGGGATACCATTACCCCCAACCTTTACTCCCCTCTATAAATTGAAGGAGCTGGAGAAGCTCCTGCCAAATGTCTGAAATGGCTCATCAGAGCTGCTGTCTGCATAACAGTCAATGAGCTGCTCAGTTGGCTGGAGCTAGGACTATTTCACCTGCTGCTTGAAATACACTCCCCAGCTGCAGGAGTCTTGAGCAGGTTGAGAATGAAGTCCCTTTACAAACTAATAGGACATTTATCAGGGCAATTGGATAAAGGTATCCCTCTGGGTACCTCTGGGTTTACCCTTACCTCCTGCCCTGTTTTGCTCCAGAATCTTCGAGGACGTGGTTCCAGCTATCCGGAAGTGGCGGGAAGCTGGGATGAAGGTCTATATCTACTCCTCAGGCAGCATTGAAGCCCAGAAGCTTCTGTTCGGCTATTCTACAGAAGGTGATATTCTAGAGGTAGATAACTTTATCACCTTCCTTACAGCTTCTCCCTCTGCAGGGCACTTCCCTTGCTCTAACACTGCATGGATAACTTCCTGGTACAGTAACGTGGGGCAGTGGGTTTGACCTGCAGGAGTTCAGCCAGTTCAGTATGCTGCATCACCCCCTCTTACTGTGGATGAAAGGAAAGGGGACATCTCAGGAGTGAGGTTTAGCCCTGCTCTTCAGGTGGCACTCAGCAAGTGCCTTTGCTTTTCTCTCTTTCAGCTCTTTGACGGCCACTTTGATACCAAAATAGGCCCCAAGGTGGAAAGTGAGAGCTACAGAAGGATTGCTGCCAGTATTGGGTGCGCCACCAACAATATCCTCTTCCTGACCGATGTCCCTCGAGGTAGGTGTCCTGACAGTCCTACTGTTCTCCAGACTTGTCACAAGCTCCCCAGAAGTGCTGCAGGCCACCTTGCTTCACTGGCATCCCCATAGCTGCTGCCATGCTCCTTCCTTACACATCCAGGCTTTCGCACAGCAGTGGGGTATCTGAGCAGTGCTGCACTGAGAGAAAATAGGTCAAGCAGAAAACCTGCCCTTTCACCAGCAAACAAGGAGTCAGTGTTAAAGCAGAGCATTTGCTGAAGCAGTTGGCATGCCCCACTTACAAGCAGGGTCAGTGGTTTTCATTACCTGTACTCTAGGGAACAGAGTGGTTCTTAGCGCCACATTAGGTTGTGTTCAGCAGCAGGAAAACATTGTTCCTGGTCACTAGGACTTGACCCCTGGAAAACAAAGCTCAGGAACTTAATTTAAGTTCCTGCCTTTGCTGGAAAGATCTTTCTGGCACAGATGGCACTGGGTTGTTATCTCAGTCTAAGCCAGATCCACCCCCAGGAGTTAGCCCTTATCTCCTCCCCAGCCTCCAGCAGAGCTGGAGGGAGCTGCACTTATCTCCCTTTCCCTATATTGTCCTCCTGCGGCCTCTTGCTGTGCTCAGGGACTGCAGGAGGCTTGTGAAAAGTGGCCCCCAGCAGGGGGGGGTGAAGGTGTTGGGACTCACTAATGCCATGGCCTAGCTTCTTCATGACAGCAACTGAGCTGCTGGTGTGTGCTGCCCGCGCGGTGCCTTGGACAGCCATCCGCTGCCATCACAAGGCAGCCAGCTCCAGTCCACTCACATTACACAACAGCTACAGTCATCACAGCGGGTCAGCTGGGAGCTGGTTCTTCTCTAGAGCCTTGCAGTGCAAATGCTGCTCTCTCAGTCTCAGCCTTTAAAAGCACTTCAGTATTCTGGGGCATCTTCAAACCATGATGACCTTCAGGTGGAAAGCTCAGTAAACACATCTCATTACTCTCCCCACTTCTGTTTCAGAAGCCAACGCAGCCGAGGAAGCGGATACTCACGTAGCTGTGGTGATCAGACCAGGCAATGCAGG
Source organism: Neopsephotus bourkii (assembly GCF_033783945.1). Classification (NCBI taxonomy): domain Eukaryota; kingdom Metazoa; phylum Chordata; class Aves; order Psittaciformes; family Psittacidae; genus Neopsephotus; species Neopsephotus bourkii. The sequence goes on from NW_026901048.1 coordinate 157,067, forward strand.
ACTGACAGATGATGAGAAATCCTATTACAGCCTTATCTCGTCTTTCACTGAACTTTTCCTGCCTTCCTCCACTTAGGGGAAGTGGTGCATGTACAAAAGACTCTGCTTCACCTGAATTGTCCTTGTGTAATGTTAAGTAATTTTGTCCATAATCAGAATTTAAAGCCAAACCCACATCGTGTCTTGGACCCACGACTAGTGCAGGCAGGTATGGATGGAGAGTATGGTGTGGGGTCCTCTGTGCAGCAGGACGGAGGCCTGCAGCACCCAGCTGGAGCTGGGAACATGGTGAGGAGAAGCACCATGAATCCTGCTGTTCCTCTTTTTTCCCAGTTAGTTTAGGGGATGCTTTCTTCAGACTCACCCATTGAAACCTGGTGGTGAGATGCTCCAGGAGAAACTCTGTCATTCATAGAAGCAGTCTGCAAAGAAGGCGTATCTCCCGTTGTTCCAGAGGGACCTCTAGGGACCATGCGGGCATATTAGCTTTTCCCTGCAGACAGGGCTGATGGCTAAGGCAGAGCTTTCAAAGGCAGGTGAGGATGCCAAAGGAAAACGCCAGCTGTGGCTATAGTACAGTAGGTTTGGGCTGCCACAGAAAAAGCTAGCCCTTGCTGCAGTGAAGTTCTTCAGAGCAGTCTTGGCTATATCCAGAGCAAGTGTAGGTACAAAACAGGAGTTTATAGAGCTATGTGGCCAGCCTACAAGAATGAAATAGAGCTATGTATAAATATAGCTATAAAATTAAATTCTAGATCCACCTCACTGCTGCCTCATGGTGCTGGGATAAGGGATCCTACTGGCTGCTTGACCATGTTTTTGAAGTATCTCCCTTAGCACTAACTTGTGGTGTTTCTTCTCAGTAGCAAACATCACCCTGTCACATGTTCATAGCACTGGTCAGCTGTGAAGAAACCTTGACAAACAACTGCTTCTGAGTGGGACATCCTGCTGTGTTGAGAATGAAAACCCTGACATTTTTATCCACCCTATCAAAATTGTGCCAATTTTATCAGATGGTTATGGAGCCTTCCTAATGCAGAAATAAAAACTGTGTATTTGCTTTCATTGTGTTCACTCCATCCCATTTAGCTTTCCTGCCTTATCACCAGTGATCCCAGCACCTGAAGGCAAATTTGTTTCTTTTAAACTTATGAGCACTTTGGTTTCCTGCTTTCACCCTCTGTGATCCTTCCCTTAAAGCAATCCTGTCTTGCCAAGGAAGCTGCATTACCTTCCCAATCATCTTATGGTTTTAGTAAGGGCTCAGTGGAGGTGCAGGAGTGAGAGCCACAGATAGGTTATACCTAGCAATAGTGTATGCAGAGGCAGTCTGAAACCCCAGTTCACTTCTGCTGGCACTTCCTGCATGGCGTCACTTGCTACTTACTTCTGTGCGGCTGTGCTTGAGCTTTCCCTTGGGGACAGCTGAACTGTAATACTAATGCATGTGGTGCCTTCCTGCACTCTGATCTGCACCTACAGCTGCTCCTGTTGGTGGGGGCTGCTGTGTAAAGAACAAGCAAGAGACAGGCATTCTGGGAGGAAACCACTTAATGCCAGCATTGCTTTTCTAAATGTTCAATGGTAGCAGTTAAGGCAGGTAGTCTGGTTGCCCTTCTTGACTGTGTAGTATGGTACTCCTCTGAGAAAGAGCCTGCTGATTAGCACAGTGGCAATAAGTATATCTGCATGGCTGAATAGTCCCTGGCTTCCTTAAGGGATTAAATGTAATCATGACACTGTAAATACTCAACTTCTCTTTTGTCTTTGCCATCAGAAAGCTATGCTTTGGGTAGGGGACAAAAATAAAACACACTTTCTCCATAAAAGCACTTTATTTAGTGGTCATGTTTCAGTGTGTACCAGCTGTAGTTTAGTTGTACTGAAATGTGCTGTTAGAAATACTCTTAAGAAGTGTACAGAGTTATCACCAAAAACCTGAAGTTCACTTTGGATTGCATATAGGAAAATATGAGAAAAAAAGGAAATAACTGACAAACAACCTTTTTGTTCCTCTGATAAAATTACAAGTTATGAAATGATAAACTGAAAGTAATAATGGATTAAAAAAAAAAAGTCACAGTGGATTGTTTACAGTAAAACACCCTTAAAACAAATCTCTGTTTTGTGCTCCATATACACTGAGTGTGTGTGCCCATGTAAGAGGATTCCCACCTGCATCTTTCTCCATCCTCTCCTGCCCTTGCCCAGGAGGAGCTTTGCAGCTGGGCTGCTGGGTGCCCTTGGGCCACCTTACACACATCCTTCCAGGAAAGCTTCCCACTAAGGGCACAGCTACAAGGAGGAGGTCCTCAGCAGTGCAACAACAATTTGTTGGCTGGAGATGCTCTGGATTTATAACACAGCTGCACAAGAACAAATTTTGGCCCTTAAATGAAGGGGCTGGCTGAAAACTTTCTGCTTACACTATAGTTTTGACACAAGTTTTTCCTCAACTGTCTCTCAGGAGAGGCCTTTGGCCTTTGCAGGAGACTGAATGCCCTCGTGACTTTTCCCTCTCTGCTAGAAATGCTGTATGTGGTATGGAGCTCCCCTTCAAACATCTGTCACCATTTCAATTTCTGCTTATTTTCCTGCAGCCTTTTCTGGGTCATCTTTAGAGCTCACAGGCATTCACATCTTAATTCAGCACCTTACTTCCACCAGTACCCACCACTGAGTCTGAAACGTGAAGCAAGCACAGCACCCCACTGTGCCATCTCCTTTGGCCTGAGGACGGTCTGCCCAGCTGGAGGGCAGCATTGGCCAAGTCTTGCTTCCTGATCACAGTAGTTTCTCCCAAACCCAGCTTCCAGGCTGGACAAAATGCCTGCCTGCTCACCACAAAAGCCAGTCAGCTGGGGTCTTCCACTGCCTGATTCCAAGTCCACAAGAAACAGCCATTCCTTCTCACCCAGCCAAGTTACACGAGATGGCAGCAAAGAAAACAACACAAACTCACAAAAGCTGCAGTCTGATGACATGGGAAACAGAGACTCCTGAAGAATCCTGCTGTCCAGAGAAGTCAATTTTCTTCATCTCTTCCTCTGCAGAACAGGCTGAGGAATGCCCTGTCCTGGAGGGGTATCATGAGGACTGGCTGTTGAGTGTTTTGAACAGCGTGACACAGTCACTCAGAGTCATTGGTAGCAGGCTGAACAGCTTGTGCTCTCTCATGCTGCCATGGAGAAGGGTCCACTCCTCTTCCAGCAGACAGCTGTGTGGCTCCTAACACAACAGCCACCCTCAGAGGCCTTTGGCAATACAATCATGATTGCACATGAAAATAAACTCATCAAAGAAGTGTAAATGAGGTCATGTTTAACCCATGAGACCACACCTACCCCACTCCCCCCATCAGAGCACCAGCTACACCTGATCTGTCTGGTATTCAGAGGCTTCCGACAGGCTTTCAGAGAAGCTCAGAAAGTTCTCCTGGTACTCAGAGCAAACGATTTCAAATCTGTAGTGCCTGAACTCTGCTGCAAAGGTACCAAAGAAGCACACAAGGCACATCACCAGGCCCCACTGGATCCTAGAGGCATGCATGTGAATGCCCTGTGCCATGAGGATAAAATCTGGAAGAGGAAAGTCAAGGAGAACTAATGGGAGCAGAGACACCAACCAGGGCAAGAGAAAGCCAACAGGGAAGACAATCAACTCTTAACAAAGTCCCCTGGATGACAGTTAACCCATCCAGCAATCATGAAAGCATGAACGTGGAGGCCAAAGGGATGTCAGGTACCCAACACCACCCATGGAGAGCAGCAGCTCTCCTATACAGACCAGGGCTTCCCGATCCCAATTCAGGCTGCTAAACATTTACCCACTGGCTTGCTTGCACATCCAACTATCCAGTGACAGAGCCAGCAAGCTGGGGATCTGGCTGTGGACCTCTACCTGACAGGAGCCTCACAGCAGGAACTAGAACAGACCTCTGCACTAGAGGCAATGGGAACACCTTTCAACCTGTGCAATCCTTTCTCTTCACAGCACCTGCAAAATCATCCCTTTCTGTAAGGTCTGGAAGCATCGGTCTATCTACATAGTATGGCATGTTATGCTGACAGGAAAACCAACACCTGTCAGAGCCAGAAACTGTCCTCCAGGCTCAGGTACCCATGTATGCTTCTTGGATCGCATACTGCCTGGCATCAGGGTCTCGCTGCTTGCTGTGTCTTGGGTTGTGCTGGAGTACTCCATAAAAGCAAATCTCAGCTCCCCTGAAGCAGAGGACACCTTCCTGAGCTGGGGACCTACCCTAGCCCGATGCGCATCTCTAAACCTACTGGCTTTCCTGTGTCAGGAGGTCCTCCACATTCCAACAACACAGGATCACACATCTTCACAGGTACAACAAACAAGTAAGCAGACTCTCCCATGCTTTAACTGCACAGTGCAGGTAATCAGGGACTCTTCTTCTTGGGCTTAGTGTAAGTGATGAAAGCTTCACTTCAGCAAACAGCATTCTGTGTCTGGCTTTAAGGATCTTCTGCTTCCACTGTAGCGCAAGAGTTATGCACAAGCTGCATGGGATAGGGAGCCAGCTCCAAGCCCTTGCAAAGCCAGGGCTGGGAAGCAAGAATGGGACTCCAACTTCAGCCTATCTCCCTCCACAGAGGGCCCAAGGCCTTCAGCACCAAGCAGGTGGCTGGGCAGGGCTGAGTGCCGCCAGCACATCAGTACAGGAGTAGCTACACCCTGTCTTACCTGGCTACTTCTGCTCCCAGCCTGGCAGAGACCTCAGAAAATGGCAGCACAACAGAAGCCCAGCTCCTAGCGTGAAGCCCTGCCTACCCCTGACACATGTTGGGGGAGCTGTGGGCTTGGGGCAAATGAGGAGGGGAGCACCACAAGAGTCAGGCGAAGTCCCACATTATGAATAGCATGATGCTCAGCTACAAATTTTTCCAAGGAAACTTAAGAGGCGACTGATAATACATCTTCATACCCATCTGCTATTCCTATGGACACTGGCTGAAATGTTCCAAACCAACTGAGTGACTAAGGAATTGTTTTATGAATAGGCTGTTACATGAAGAGGAGGATTATCTTATTCCTCACCATTTATTCCTGCCTTCTTTCTTATCTCAGAGTTAACGTTGATGCAACTATGCAGTGAATGGATCCACCTTAAACAAATACCCAGAGCACATGCTGCTGGTGTGAACAGAAAGGCTGGAGTGGGGCTAACAGGCACAAGGTAGAGAGGAAGCCACATATGCATCCAGTCTGAGTGACCCTAGACCCCACAGCCCAAATCCGATTCATAAAGCACCTAGGCTTACCCCAAGGTCCACATAACTCAGCAGCTCTAAACTGTGATAACTGTCTTTAAAAGTAGCAGAGCTGGATGCAGCACTGGGGAGCATTTCAACAAACACATCAAAATCTTTTTGTCTTCAGAAACCTGACTTCTTCCTTCATTCTTTTGTTCTCCTGAGAATGTTTATCTCGGTATTTTGCATGATCTTAAATGCTACTGTGTAGGTAAAGCAGTGGTGTTATTACATCACACAGATACTATTCAATATTGTAACCCCTTTGGATATTACTAAGAAGTTTTAGAGACCTTTATGAAGTAAGAAAGCCCATCTATGAAGCAGTGCATCCTGGAAAATCACAAGTAGCAAAATGAGCCAATCATAGGATCATGCCATAAAGACAAGCTGAGCAGCATTCCTACATTCTTTGAGATCCTAGGAAGGGACGTGAGAAGAGCCAGCACTCCCTGCTGCAGCACCTGTCAGACATGTATGATACCCAGCTTCCCAGGGAGCGGGACAAAAGGATACAGAGCACCATGCAGAGGGTGATGCTGGCTGAGAGGGCAACTCGTGGAATCCCGACTTTCCGCCCCTCATTCTTCAGGTTGATCTTGAGGGTGAGGGCAGACTGGATCCAGCACGCCAAGGTCCCAAAACCAAAGGTCAGTGATGTGCCCACAAGGTGGATCTCCTCATCACTGGAAAGCTAGGAACAAACAAAACGGTGACTGTTTGGATGCAACAGGGATTATTTGCTAGCTACCTTGGACTGCTGCTGGGGTGGGATAAAGGAGAGTGGGAATCACTGGGGTGTGAGACAGAGATGCTGTACCATTTCTTCTGGCAGATGTGCAAGGTGTAACATAATCGAGATGAGCTGACGGCTGTTACAGTCAAGCAGATCTTCTGCCCAAAGCCCAAGCACAGTGGAAAACACAGTTGCTTGGTGACCGTCTCCACAGCTCCCTGACAAGATTAACCAATGCAGAGCTCAGAAATAAGTCCTTCCCTGGTTTGATGCAATAGCCAGGACAGGCAAGGACAACCTGCTGTGGTCTTATACAGGTCTATGCAATGGATACAAACTGTGAATTGAGCCTCATGGCGCAGCGCTGCCTGGAGCAAAGGGCTCCCGTGTCTCACGGGGCTCAATGACTGTGCAATACTGCAAGGCAAAGGGATAAATAGGTTCAACAAGCAAGAATATCCAAAGAGAACCCTTGAGGCTGTAATTCCATTCAGGAAGTCCAGCATGGACAAGACTTAAGCCAAACAATTTCCTTCTTCCCTCTGCCTCAGATGCTTTTCTAGAAAGACTGTAACTCCTCCCTGCAGCCTTGATTCCTGTTTGGCGATTCAACAAATTCCCATCAAACAAGACACAATATGCAAGGTAATAGTCTAGTTACTGAGCCTTCACTGATCCCTTTCCTTCCTACCTCAAAGGTAGGTCCAAATCATAGCACAGGCAAAAATGGGGTTGAGCTGCCCTTCCCAAGGTAGCCTACAGTACAAGGGGCTCGGTGGCCAACAGTGTCCCAGTGTCCCTCTAACACATACAACCTGTAATTTTCTGGAAATATTTCATCAGAAATATGCCACATTCAGCTGAGCAGTCAGGCAGGAAAACAACATGCACTAAGGCCTCATTACCACACACTTTCATGGCTTGCCAAAAAATATAAGCAGGGATACAGGTAACTAACAAGTAATTAGATCAGAATTTATAACCAGACATGATTCAAAGTACCCACCTCTAAAAGAAAATCAGGTCCAAAACAGTCTAAAAGACCTCAGTCAAAGAAAGAAGCAACCAAATGCAAAGATGACAGCTGTAAAGGACAGAAAGTTCCTGCAATTGCTCCAACCCAAACAGGTACTCACCCCCCACAAAACAAGTACCTTTTCTGTACTAGCAAGAGAAACAACTCCCTGCCTGCAAACCCAGGAAAGAAAACAGCCTACACCGACCTATCTCTGTTCCTGCCATTACTGGGGGTCATTACTTGTATGTAATGAAAGAGGCAGAGCATCAAAGACAGGAAAGGGATGGGGAAATCCAAGTGCCACTACCTTGATTTTCACTGCGGAACTAACAGACACCCATGATCACAGTGGACACCCAACCCTACAGAGCAACGCTGTGGCACTGGCAGCTTGTCTGTTTGTGTAACACTGCAGAACAGATCGAGAATCGGAGATAACTGCATTCAGGCGCCTCCCCCATTAGCGAAAAGTCCCTCTCGTGGCCACTCTGAGGATAAGCAAGAGGTAGATTTAAACAACGTATTTCAGAGCAAGGACACAACTATTTCTCCTGTACGGCACCTGTGCGTCTGTTCACACAGATGCATACATAAACTCAGTCTTTTTACCCAGGACCATCTGTGCCAACCCCCAGGGCTCCAGAGATTGAATGGGTTCTCTGCTCTGGCTTTTGGCAGGTCAAGTGCAAGCATGCTGATGCAAATCCTGCCGGGAACACATGAAAAATGACTGTGGCCCTTTATCTCAGCATGCTACTGGAGCCACATCAGCAGCAGAGAGAGGTGGCAGAGCAGCTACGAGAAGGGCTGCAGCACAGCCAGACACGTGACCTTCTGAGCTCACATCACAGGTAGTTCAAAGGCCTAAGCAGATCAGCTAGAAAGGCAGATCCTCACAGCAAAAGGAACCTCACCGTACGGGCACAGCAGCCCAAGCCTGGAGTGGAGTACCTGGAAGTTGCCGAGTAGGGTCATCCCAAAAGAGGCCGAGCATAACGCCACCAGGCCGCTGACATTCAGCCAAGGGTTTAGCACCTTCGGCTTCAGCTGAATGAAGCGCAGGATAGCCAAAACAAGTACTGAGAAGGAAACAGAATGCAAGGCGTGTCATTAGGTAGAACATGCAGCAATAACCCACCTGGCTGGGAACTCAAAAACCCCTCACCCTCTTCCCACCCAGGGGCAGAGCTCTCTGCAGGCTAGCTAACTTAGTGCTTCTGCATGGCCCTCTCTTGCTCAGTCATGGATGAGACTAAGCACAGGAAGCATTGTTCTTGTAATCCAGTTACACCAAGCTCCCATGTTTCCTTTTCTCATGATGTTTTTTGTCTAGGATCTGGGTTGCAAATTTTCTGGGGGAAAGAAGATCATCTCCCTATTTGCCTGTGGAGTTCCCAGCACATAGGCTATCACATACATACCATGCAGCCACATCACAGCAGCTGGGCTTGAATCAAGTTTCACTCCACTCACGAGCTCTCTTGTGGGAGGTACACCAAACTCCACTTGCATTAGAAAATGTATGGACAACACATACATATTTCTGCAGGCTTTGCCAAAATGCACACTGCCTCTTCTCCTCTTCTGGACTGCGTCCCTGGTGCCATAAACATAAGCCAAAGTATGGCACTAATGTTCTGGGAAAACTGGAAGAGCAGTCCTTCCAAGCTTATAATTAGCCCAAGTGCTCTGATAAGTCATATGATATATAACTCCAGGAGATATTCACATCGTATATTGTTGCCCTCCCTAGGGAATGATGCATGGAACAACACAGAAAGCCAGGCAATCAGTTGGCCTTCAGATGGGATTCAAACCAGACCACTAAAAAGCAATACAGATGAACCAAACACCTTCTTATGCTTAAGCTCAGATAGCATGCAGGTCATATTGTAAATTGCCTGTGTGAATCGCATCAGGCCCCATGGACTTGTGAACATTCAGCTGATACAGCTAGTCCATTACAACTCTAGAGTCCACAAATGGTGAGTCACCATTCCTGTACTGACTCAGGGGACCGTACAGCCCAAGGTCCATCAGTATTATTAAAGACTGAGGCAAAAAAAACCCACTGAATGCCTCTGCTTTATCTTTATTAGTCAGGTGACCATCTTCAACAAGTTATCAGTCTCATGTTTTCTTTAGACCTCTTGCTATTAATTTACTTTTAAAAGCCCCTCTTGTTGTCTGACACATCATTGGCCAGCTTCAACTCTGAGTTTTGGCCTTTTGTGTCTTCCCCCTGCATATATGAACTACAGTTCTGTAATCTTCCTGCAAAGCCTGACCTTGCCTCCAGAGATCATACCATTTCTTTTTCCTGTTATGCACCACAAGGAGTTCCCTGTTCAGCAAAGCTGGTCTTCTGCTCCACTTGCTTAACTTATGACACATTGGGATTGCATGCTCCTGTGCTTCTAAAGGGTGGTTCTTAAAAACTGACTAGCAGTGGCGGACTCCTAAGCCCTTAAAAGCAGATTCCCAGGGTACTCTTCTAAACAGCTCCCTGAACAGTTTAAAGTTTGCTTTCCTGAAATCCAGTGTTGTAATTCTGCTGTCCTTTTTCTAATTACAACAAACACTTTGAACTCAACCATTTCATGATCACTATGGCCACGGCAGCCACCTACCACCAAGTCTCCCACAACACATTTACAGTCTGGAGGTTCCCTCGTTATATTTCTTCTTGTCATGGGAAGAAGCAGCAACAAAAATGTACAGTACAGCTTGGCTTCATAAAGCTGAATGTCTTCTGTTTGCCTGCCCTTCTTCACACCAGCTGCTCTCCTTACACTCGTGACTGCTATCCTCATGTCCATACAATGCACATGTCGAGTGATCATCAAGCCAATTCCTGACTTTTCATAACATGCTTGGACTTGCTGGGATTTGGTGCAGGTCCACAAAGGCTGCATGAACAGAGGGGTCTGCAGAAATGGGGCCTTACCTGGAAGAAGCTGCAAAGGCAGGCATGTACTTACTGCTGTCAAACAGCCACATTAATGTAAGAAGCAGCATGCTATGCACATGTTGTTTTAAGTGGTTTGGAGGTCAGAAGTTTAAACCATATCATGGTAATCACATTGCACTGGGTGTCAGGCACACAAATAAGATGTGTGCAAGACCTGGCCTTAGCAGAAACTGAAGCCAGAATTATTCCTACTAATTGAGACCCTGGCTCAATATGCACATCAGGATCTAAGCTTGAAACAAAGCCATACACAGAAACAAGGTGTAAGGATGCCCAAAGTCCACTCTCAAGTGATACTTGAAACAAGGAAATTCATGTAAAAGTTCATGATTAAACATTTTACCATGTTTTACACCTGAAGCCTCATTTTCATTATGTCAGATTAAGACTAGTAAAGTATCTTACTAGTGCACATACAGGTCCGGATTAATTTCAAACTCAACTCAACTGAATTTCCCAGGTTTCTGAAAAGAAACACTGTGCCTTTCACAGGCAGCAAGGGTGGAATTCATACTTTGACACAATAGCTCAGAGCAAACTGTAAATCACCCCATATAGGAAAAGATAAATGCAAGTACTACTAAATAAGAGCAAATCATGGAATGAGTTATTTGCCATTTAAGTTTGGGTAATTTGCTCAAAATATGTACAGGTGAAGGTAACAAACAGTTTTAAGAACCAAAAACAGACAACTTTCTTCAAGTACTAGTCAGATATTTCTTGTCTTTAAGGTGCTTCCCTCTCACTTTCACTGCTGGAATATGTCAGTGAACTTCACAGATTAAGTAACAGAATTTAGGAAGGGGTGAGGGAGGAATTCAGTATGGATGCTGTTCTGCATAATCAGTTGCCTCATCTGTTGGTATTCCCATGCAATTATCTCACATTTACAGCATACAACAAAGCCCCACCATACAATGAAAAACACAGATTCGAGACCAAGAATCAGGATAAATCAGAAACCAATAAAGCACAAATGCATCCAGCTTCATTCTGCCTTTCTACAAAAGAAGACAAAAATGATACCATCTTAATCAGTGGTAATTGCAGTTTAAATTATTTCACACCATCAAGAACAACATGTGTGAGATATCACTTATATTTCAGTGAGTTCTTAAAACAAATGATGAGAGAGAAAGAGACATTTCCCTGGTGGTTCCTACCTAGAAATGCCGCCATGTTCATGACTTGGCTAAACACGCAGCTTGCAGGAGGTACGTCACCTGCAATACTTGGGAAATACAAAGTGTGTCATGGTAACTCTAGGATGGCAAAGACATAAATAACAACCATTAGTCAGAACAGTAGTTGGAAGAAAAATCATCTGCTTACCTTATATAAGGTGGTCTTTTGGAACCAGGTGTTCTAAGAGATAAATGCATAGGAACAAAGAGTCAAGATTTTCTTTGCCATCTAGCTTTCACTGGTGTATTATTTTAAAGAAACAAGTGATTGACCGTAAAGCCCACAACCAGTTCTTACCTATCTGGTACATTTAGTGGGATAATTTTGTTATCCTCCACTGCTATAAAGTACCTGTAAAAAAAAAAAGGAAAAAAAAAAAACACCAAAAGATGAAAACAGTGCAAAACCTCATCCTAGCTTCAATTCCAAATATCCCTCAAATAATACATTAAGTGTCTCAAAGCCCACTGGCAGGACCAGATGGAGGCAGCCTGTGTTCCTCTCTGTTCAAGCAGGCAGTTTTGCTCACTTCCAGCCTAACTACGCACCTTTCTTTGTCTTGCATGTTTTGCATGGTCAGGTAGACAAACAGGGTTATTCAGCTAAACTGCCTTAAAAATAACCAACCAGGTGAATGTTTTCATTTCTAATCTGAAGAATTTGATCCATCTGGTTTACCTTGGTGCCTCAGGAAAAAGCTGTTTTAATACAGACAGGATGGGACAAGAAGAACAACAAGCAACAGAGGTCAGATAAATGACTTAAGTTGCCCCTGCTGCTGAAAAGTAACATCCACAGGACAGCCAAAGCCATATCCTACAATATAACTGCTTCTCAAGCTGAGCACAGCTACTGATTGCACATTTATCACTCCCAAATTTATGCTGCACTGGTCTGCCTTCATGCTTGGAGAGACCCCACCTCAGGAAAATGCATGTCTCATGGACATTTTCATACAAATTTTGAGTGAGAAAGTGAGGTGCCAGCATTAAGACACTGTCAGGTTGCCACTGCCGTGCTGGATGCTGCAGATTTTGAGTCTGCACCCCAAAGCCGGGCCTAAGTGCTTCTCCATGAACTTTGCTCAGTCAGTTAAAGACAGCATGATGAAAGGGAATTTTTGCATTTTTTTGTCTGTCTCTTTTCAAGCAGCTCCCACCCATAACATGGGCCAGGAAGAAGGCAAGGTCAGAATCTTGGCCTGGGGAGCACAGAAACTCAGCAACAAAAATATGATCCCCCAGGCCATGAACCAGTACAGACTGGTCCCTGCCTCTGTCATTTGCCTTCACAACCCACAGTAACTCAAGGACAGAGCATCCCCAAAAACTCTCCATAAGCAGCCCACACCACAGCAGTACTTCCAACTGCCCCAGCTTCACTTGCTCTCTCAAATTACCAGCAGAAGATAACTTACACAATCCATAATCCAGCTGACGTAAACACAGTAAACACAAGAGGTAAAAACATCCACACGCTGTATTTCTTGCCATCCATACCTGCTAGAAACAAAGAACAAAGTGAAAACAAAAGAAAGAGGGCAGTTACCCACCCATCTCGCACACACACCACTTTGAAAGCAGGAAGAGCATCCACACATCCACAGGTGCTGAAGCATCCCAAGATCAAGCTCCTAACAGCCAGGCAGCAGGTGCTGCAAACATTTCATACTATCATTACTGCCATAAGGGGTTAAGCTGCTGCACACTGGCAGCATCATCCGCACTGTGCATAAAAACCAAGGCACAGAGAGCCTAGAGTTATGGAGGGGGAGACTCTTCAGACACACCTACAGAATTTGAGCGGCTTTCTAAGTACTTTTCTCCAGCATTTTGCACAAGGTGACACTGCAAGACCCGCAGCACTAATTCCCTGCTACTTTCCATAGGCATAAGGCAAAGCAGCCTCCTTCCCAGGATCATTACCGATTCCACACACGCTGCCTCAGCAAAGCCTGCAGCATGAAGAGAGTGCCGTTTTCTCATGTCCACAAAGCACGTGATCTGCTCCCATCCTGGTTGCAGCAGTCAGCTAAAAATAGCCTTCAGCCACATCCAGAGCAGAGCCAAGCTCAAGTGCCAGCACCAAAAGCACTGTTAGGACAAGGCGTTGCAAACAGGATCAGCTCTTGACATGTAGGCACTGTGAAATCCTGCATGGGGCTAGGGATGCTGCATACACCACCTCCTGAGGAAGCATTTGTTCTCCAGGCAAGATCGTACTCAGTAAGCATCTGAGATGCAGGGGCTGATCCTGTGACATGTGCAATTCAGAAATGCTGCTGTGTTGCTGTGCTGTGGTCACAGAGTCCTGTGCCTCCCTGACAGTTCTCTGACAACAGATCAAATATTTCCTCATGCTCTGTCTTCCTCCATAAGTGTTCTTCCAGGCACTGGCATAGCCAAGAGACATAGAGAGCAAACAACGTGAGGCTCAAGGCTCCAGCACCTGCTTTAGTTCCACCACAACAGCAGCACCTGCACCCCTGCATTCTGCAGCCTCCTCTCTCCTACAGCCTGCTGTAGGGCAGGCATTCCCTGGGGTCACTGTGGTCCACACAGGACAGTGAGGCACCTTGCGGTGTTAAGGCAGCTCAGGCATGATGGCCTTTCACTACAGCCTTCTTGTATTTGCAGCTTAGTTGTCTCATCCAGGTCCTTAAAGCAATGACTCTTCCACTTGCTCCAGAGAAGGAAAAAAGTTGTCCTCCTCTCAGCTCTCCTGGCCTTCCTGTATCTGCAGCACGGAAGCCATGGTCTCTCTGGACTGTTACTCTGCTCTCTCCCCTCTGTGATTACCCACAGAAAAGAGTGAGCATCCTCACTGTGTCACAGCCAGCTCCCCACTCCCACAAGACAGCCATGGGCTGCAAAGGCAACACTGGCCTAACACTGCTTGGGTCCCACAGAGGCAGAGACTGAAGTAACTGAGGTGAGGCTCCCCAGACCCTTCAGAAAGCATGGCAACGTCAGGCCTGCCCCTACAGGTCTTCCCTGTACATCACCTGGCAGGCACACAGAAGAACACCCTTGCAGTACCCCAAGCCACACCACACTTGCACAAAACCATGAGGCCACGGTTTGGTACTATCCATACAGATAGCCTCAAGTGAGGCTGAGCTGCAAATATTAAAAGACAGAAAAGCAGTCAGATGTTTCCTCCTTGACTTGGGAGCACAGAGCACTGCAGACAGGGAGCATGAAATGATGTAAGTATTAAGCACATCAATTTAAAAGGCAGGCAGCTCCGACACGAATCCAGATTTTCAACACAGTGTAACAGGTCAGAGGAAATTATCAATGAGGGTGGACTCATCTCATCTCTGTTTTCTCCTGCACAGGAGACACAAAGCATTTCATAGCTCTGCTCCCCACATAGCCCCTTCCCTGCTGTAGCAGTTGCCATTATTCTGCAAAGTGCTGCCCCTGCATTTATGCAGTCCATCAACATGCAGCAGCATCCCTTAGGTGGTGTTACTGTTGTTCTGGTACTGGGAGACCTGTACCAGAAATGTCCTGGACCAGGTGCTGTGCCCCTGGCAGCACAGTCCCCAAATGCCAATACATACGGCAGCCATAGCAAAGTTCCCCATTCCTGTCTTGGCTGAAAGGAATTGGACAGGTCACCTCCTGTTACAGCCTCTCTTTCCTCTGCAATGTAACTGCTGCTAACCAGTGCTCAACACTCCTTTCTCTGGTGGTGGAGGGACTAAGCCAAGGTAACACAATTCTTTCAGGTCAGGGGATGGCAGATCTCATAATTTATCCTTCCCCTTTGGAAAGGTACAAAGGATTCATCTACGCAATAAAAACAAATACTAGCTGTTACACTTGTCTTCATTAACCGGATGCCACAGCTCCTCCATGTTCCAGCATGCCTCCCAGACAAGAAACAGCAGCCTCTGCAAGCTATTTTATCGTTGTCTGTCATGAAGAGAGGAAGGTGGCACAGGACTTTCATGCATGGGGCTTTTCCCCCAGCCAGAGCAGCAAGTCAGCACACAGAGAGGCAGACTCCAGCTCAGGATGAGGTAGAGAAATGTAAAATTGCTCTCCAGATAACCATTACTCTCTGCTGAGCTCTGCAATGGAGCAGGGGCACATCTGAAGCTCAGTCTCATCAAAGTCAGTGTGACAGCCACAGACCCACTCCCTTGGAAAACAGCCCTGTGTTTAATATTCACTGTGCCAGACACAGTCCCCTTCTCTCGACCACTAACAGAAAATGACATCCAAAATCACTGCATATTAAATGAATGACTATGGCAGAGCTCAGCACCCCGATGGGAAGCCAGGTCCATAGTTTGGAGGAATACATTCATTTCAGCTGGTTAAAAAGAAACACCTAGAGAACACATTCCCTGCACACCTCTCAGCATGACTGGGTTCACACCGAAGAGGAAGGACAGCACTCCCAGGGAGTACAACAGTGACCTCTGTGGGGCGAGGTTTCCACCAGAGCTCAGTGCAGCCAGGGCTGGGATGTTTTGGAAAACAGGCACTCCACATCAGGCCAGCCAGCCAGCCTTAGGGGTTGCCGACCTCTATGTAAGCCTCCCTCTCACAACAGCAACAAGAACTGACCAGGAAAGTATGTTGCCACTATGCACCCTCCTCCCACAGGCTCCACAAAGAATGGATGCAGGACAGCATGAGCAAGGACTCACTGGCATACCCTTGGAGGACAGCAGGGGAGCAATGACTGGACCAGCAGTGTTGCTGGCCCCTGGCAGCACACACAGGAAGAGTGAACTGCCTGCATCTAGTGGATGAAATACGAAGACAAGGAGAGAAGGGTCCCTTTCCCCCATGTCCCCAAATAGCAACACCTTCCAATGCTGTCCTCCGACATATCCCACACGTGCTTAAAGATGTTTCAACATACCCACATGGGCAGAGGAAGGTTTAAACCCAGGACTGAGCTCCGGCACATTTCTCATTTACTCCCTCCTGTGTTACTGGAGTGCCAAGAACAAATTTACATGCAACCTCACTTGCTTCCAAAGGAGCAACCCCAAGCACATGCAAACCTGCCTACTTTTGCACTAGTGCTCAGTGGACATTCTCAGCAGTTCCCTTCATATTAACCTGTCCTCTTCAGGGGTGACTGATGTTCTTGGCTTCAAGCTGGGAGACCTCCGTGCATGCTAAGACCAGCACCTCTAACAGCAGATATAAACAAGAGCACGAGGAACCCAAATGACAGCCTCGCCCGCTGCACCAGAGCAGTTTAGCCAAAATAAAATCCTGAGAGCTATAGGAAAAATAACCTAAATTCTCCATGGGAAACACAGAAACAATTTCTTTGACAGCTAATGGCTCCACAGGGATGACATAAAGCCAGCCTTCCTCTCCACAGCTCTGCTCTGCAATGCTGTCATGACCAGTGATGCCAATCTGAGCAGTCAACTCCAGCTGGCGACAACAGCCATTTTTGCTGGCCCATGTTTTCCCACATAAACCCACTTTGCCCAGAAGGCAGTTGGTTATTGCACAGACACATTTGTCTTCCATTTTTAAGGCTTGCTCGGTAAGCCTTCAGTGACAGAAAGCCTTTGTGGTGCAATGGATCCCCTAGGCTAATAAAAATACATTTTCAGATTCATAGAACACCCCAGCTAGAGGCAGCCTACCTTCCCAAAACCTAGCACTGGTTTTACAGTCTCTCTTAACTCATGGTCTCACCCCAGCATTGCAAAAAAACCATCAAGGTTCACTCTTGCTGCCAGTTATCATGGGTCAGGGTGCAGAACTGCAAAGGGTTTCACATTAGCACTGCCACAGGGTGTGTCTTGAGAATTTATTTTAATACAGGCTTATTCCCTTATCTCTAGTCCCATTTTTATCTCTACATCTGTTCAGACTGTGTCTACTGTTTGCTCTGCTTTTATTACCATTGCCCCACTACACCCCCTCAGCCAATTAAGCTCCCATTCCTCTAATGTACGCACTTCAATTACAGCAGGCAGCTCACCAAACATGTACTGCCGCTTGCTCAAGGTTCATTTAATGTTGGTATCTTAATTTCATCTGCCAAGCAAAGGTACAGGTTCTTCCTGAAGTTGCTTTCACCAAAGAACATAAATGTAGGGGACATTAACAGCATCATATGTCTTTTTTAAGACTACAGCATGCATTTCAAGGGCCCATACACTAGCTGCATAATAAGCCAGAGCAATGCTCTTGCATTCCACCGTGTGAGGCCACTGCGTCATTTCAGAGAATAGGTACAGGGCCAGAAGTACTGGGAGAAGGAGGACGTTGTCCAAAACTAATGGCAAGTCATTACGGATCACTGACAGTCAGCAACAATGAAGGGGAACAAACACAATTTGTCTTTTGGAGGAGCCCACTCTAGCTCTCTGTTGCATTTAAAAGCAAAAATAACCACAGTCACTTGATACCTAACCACTGTAGCTGAGCAGATACAAACCAGCACATTACACAACCTGCCACCCACAAGTCACAAATGCCAACATAACAAAGCAGAGTATTTTCAGGTTTATCTCAATGTTCCCAGCCTGCGTGCACAATGAGAGAGACAAGGCATACCAAAGACTTGTAAGTAATAACAGGAAAACAAAACAATGGGGTAACAGGAAAAGAAGGGATCCTCTCCCTCAGCAGGGTATGATGGTCTGCTTGTTCCAGGTACCCACTTACCATCTCAAAGGTGCACAGAAATGCCATTTTCATTCATTTACATAACAGAGGAATAGGAAAAGGTAAATGCATATCTGGGTTGTGCATGGAGGAAGCAGGAAATGCTTCAGTAATCCTGCAACAATTTTGAGAGGCAATGCTTCCACCCACAAAAACATCCATACATATTTCTTGTCTCATTTCACACACTAATATATTCAGTGTACTAAGGAAATGGTCAGGCCAACACAAACTTAATGGAGATAGGGGAAGCGTACCAAAAAAATGGAGCTTTCTAGTTACTAAAAAATGGGAACAGATAAGGCTGTATTAGCATCTGCTTGCCTATACCACCACCTGATGAAGGTGGCAAAACACTGGCAGAGGTTGCCCAGAGAGGTGTTGGATGTGCCATCCCTGGAGACATCCAAGACCAGGCTGGATATGGTTCTGGACAACCTGATCTAGATGCAAATGTCCCTGCTCCTTGCAGAAGGTTTTGATTAGATGAACTTTGAAGGTACTTTCCAACCCAAACCATTCTATGACTCTACGTATTCAGCCTGAGTGACTTGGTAAGAAGACCATGAGACCAACAGCATGGCCTACCCAGAGATACTCCAGCATCACCCCTCTGCACTCTACTATCATTCAAAGAGTGTCCTTAGTATGCTGCTTCCTGCTCCTCCACATTGTACTTACAAGCCACTTAGGAAATAGTGTTGAGCTGCTGTGTTACAGCCAAAGATGTCAACTGTAAAATCTTCTGGGCTGAGTCTGCCCTTTCACATTTGGCATTGTACAGACCAGGTACATCCTGCTCTAGGCTCCTGGATGTTATAAAAGAAACACAAATTCGCCATAAAAAGATTATTTTGTTATGAAAGAAAATAATTTGCCACTTTAGGACCAAAGGGACGTTTTGCAAGCTTTGACAGTGAAGCGGTCTGACCTGTGCAACTACATTGGCCCATGCTGACTTCCATGAGGTCCCACTCATA
This sequence comes from Neopsephotus bourkii, assembly GCF_033783945.1. NCBI lineage: Eukaryota > Metazoa > Chordata > Aves > Psittaciformes > Psittacidae > Neopsephotus > Neopsephotus bourkii. The sequence continues at coordinate 175,901 of NW_026901048.1, forward strand.
CCACAAGCAGGGCTTGGGCAGTCATGGCCCTCAGTCTGCAATAGGCAAAGAAGGCAGAGGCAGAAGACAGGTAAGGCAGAATTACATACCCAGCCTAGACAGAAGGAGCTGGGTCAGTGGGTGGTGAAACCATCTGGGAGCAGACACAGCCTAAAGCGAGACTTACAGTGAGCTGAGGGGCATTTGCAGGTGCTGTGTGTTTGTTTGCCCCAAGGACTCCATTCTGTTGGGAGTGCCCACTGCAAGATTCAGCCCTCAACGACCTCAGGAGCTGCAAGAGACGGGTGGCACCAGTCCCTAGCAAATCCTCACAGTGTGAGTGTGTTGCACAGCCCTTGTTCCCAGGCAGATGCCTTACTCCCTTCTCCAAGAGCAGAGCTACTCAAGACTGGGGCCACTTTAGCCAGAGCTCTCCTGAGATGCAAAGGAAGCCTCTAGCAGAGTCTCAATGCAGACTCAACCTCACAATCCCACACCATCACCACAAGGGTGTATTTTTAACTTGCATGATTAGCCAGCCCTTTAGTCTGGGATGCTTATGAGAATTGCACTTTGCCCAAAGTCTCAGCTGAACCCCAAAGTGAAGAGTTGCTAGAAAATAATGAGGGTTATTTATTTCATTATAAACCAAAAGACAGCAAAGCTCTCCCTGCTTCAGCTATGCTGTGAGGAAAGAGTCTCTTGAAAACATCTCCTTGCCTGCAAGTAGTACACAAATGGAGGCTGATGTTGTGGCAAAGCCAACAAAATCTGAGGGACCATGCAGACAGGCTGTCCAGTACTCATCCTCCACATTAACCACTCCAATCTAATTAACTGCTGTCTGAACCAGCAGCAAGCAGAATGGGTGTTTCCTCCCCCCATAAGGTACAGTGATGCCGACAGTGTATTAACAGATTGATAGGGTCTGCGGAGGTGTTTTATTTCCTAAAAACATGAATGCCTTGAAGCATTTCTAATGTGCATGAGCAAGCAAAACAAAGACACACATTACAATGGAAGGGGATAGAAGCCTGCTGAAAGGTTTGTCCCATTATCAGGAAAACAGTGTAAGCGTAGGGAGTGGTGAAGAACACACCACAGGGAAGTGAAGCCTGGTGAAGAAAGAGACAGGAATGTCATGCTGACTTACAGACAGCTTTGAAAGTAAGGAAAGACAGACTAAGCTCAGAAGAGCAAACTGCACAGAGCAGTTATTCCTGGTTATACTGTCTTCTCCTGTATTTTTTGGATGAGAGTGCATACCCTAGAATGCCAGAACAGTTCCAGGTCTCACTCCCTTTGCTACCTTGCCTTGTTTCTTCCCCAGCAAACACAAAACATACACCCAAGCTACAGAGCTTCCCATTCTGCACAAGCAGGGCTCTTTCCACCTGTTCATCTCATCTTTCACTTCTCCTGCCTCTTCTACCCCTCTTTTATCTACCACTTGGAAACACAAGCTCCTTTCTTCACTGCACTTTGCAGCTGTACATTTTTGAAGAGATGTGCACTGTCCCCAAAGCAGCATTTCCTTCAGCTACACGAGTCAGCACCACTGGCATTTACAACAGCAGAAGTGTAAATACCAAGCAGTCTGCACTTCTCAGTCATGGGGAAAACCCAAAGCCTGTGAGCTTTAAGAAACCATGGCACAGCACACCAAGCTTTGTCAGGACAATTTTCCCCCACCAGCCTCTTCAGCCACTACTCACACGGCAAACTGAGGTCCCCTTTCCTTAGTATTAATCACCAAAGGCCAGCACAGAGGGTGTCAAGGGTGTAAACTACCTTTAGGCTTCGCTTAGACCTGTGGAAGTCATTTGCTCTGAGACAAGTACAAGGTAAGCAACCATACACAGGTGTTTCTGTGGTGTTCCTCACTGCCATGCCAGTATCCCTCATTTCAGGAATCAGTTACATTTATTTACTGGTATTCCAGGCTGCTGCAACCATAAACTGCTGTTTGCAGGGTACCCAGGTGAGTTACAGGAGGAAGATGCCACACAGCATTTCACTTCATGCAAACCTATTGCAAACACAATTGACAGAGGGGACCAGAGAACAGCTTCCACCCATTAAATAGGGGTCAAGCCTGCAAGCCTGCTCTGACCAGAATCTCCATCAAATCCAGAGCACTTAAAACTTCTGCTGCCCTTTGAAATGTTTTCAGAGAAGGACTTTTCTGTGCTGCAAGAGACACCATTAAACCACTTCTAAGAATATTCATCTGGGCCAAGACCACACTGGGGAGACTCTCCCTGACATCAAATCCAACGTTACCCAAGGACTGCCAAGTCCACCACTAAGCCCTGTCACTAAAGGCTTACACACTTTACAAACACTTCCAGGGACACTGACCACCACTGCCCTGGGCAGCCTGTTCCAATGCCTGACCAGCCTTTTGGTGAAGAAAATGTTCCTAATATCCAGCCTAAATCTCCCCTGGTGCAGCTTGAGGCTGTTACCTCTTGTCCTGTCACTTGTTACATGGGAGGAGAGACCGACCCCATCTCACTACATCCTCCTTTCAGCTAGTTGTAGTTAGCAATCGGGTCCCCTCTTGAGCCTTCTCCAGACTAAAGCCCCCAGTTCCCTCAGCTGTTCCTCATCAGACTTGTGCTCCAGACCCCTCACCAGCTTCATAATCCTTCTCTTGACCTGCTCCAGCCACCCCAATACCTCTCTTGCAGTGAGAGGCCCAGAACTGAACACAGGATTTGAGGTGCAGTGTCACCAGTGCTGAGTACAGGCAGTGATCACTACACTGCTCCACTCCTCCTGACAGCACTGCTTCTGATACAGGCCAGGATGCTGTTGGCCTCCTTGGCTGCCTGGGCATAAGCTGGCTCATGTTCAGCTCTATCAGCACCCCCAGGTCCTTTTCCTTTGGGCAGCTTTCCAGCCACTCTTCCCCAAGCCTGCAGAGTTCCATGGGCTTGTTGTGGCCCAAGTTCATGACTTAGTAACAGCCCTGTGGTAACAAAAATGTCTTCTTGCTCAGCCAGCCACCACCACTAATCCCAGCAGTTTAGCATGGGGAGCAGGAAATAAGACTGGGAGGGCAGAATTTCCTTCCCCAACTACCTGGATCTGCCCCACTCTGGAAATCAAAAAGAGGAATCCAGGTGCTCCCTCCACCATTGCAGCAGACTGGCAGCAGACAGTCCCTTCCCAGTGCTCCTCATAGGAGATGCAGACCTCTCCTACTGGCACTAGGGAGCACTTCTGCCTCCTGTCCCACCAAGACCTGCCAAACATACCCTGCTCCACACAGGAGCACAGCTCAGCAACTGCTGGGTGCTGGGGAGGAGGCCTCTGCTTGACTGTGGAGCAGGTAAGGTGGAGGGCGGGCTTCCCTCCGGTCCTGCACACAGAAGCAGCCCTCCCTGAGGGAGGCAGGGCTGCATGCCTGCCAAAGGCAAACACTTCTCGACTAAGCAAACAGCACTCTCACAGAGGATGCTGCTCTAGTAGGCATTTCTCCCTTGCAGGCATGACCATCCAGAGGCAACCTCAGCATTAAAAATCTGCATTAAACCCCGTGCAAGGTAATCTGTAGCTGCTTTAACAGTTCCTTTAACGGCTTTTGAGGCTTCATCAGTCTTCTCTACCTCTCCTCCCTCCTCCCATTCACTGCACCCTTCTCCCTCCAATTGTTCCCAATGTGTTTTGCTTCCCTTTCACCCCTCTCATCCTGCCTTCATCCCTCCACTTCAGGTGCAACCTCTGCCACCTGTGGGGATGCAAGGCCAGGGACCCAGGCACCTAGAGACCTTTACAGGCCTTCTTGAGACAGCAAAAACATACCATTATTCCCATTTTAGAAAACATGGGTAGCGAGTTGCTTGCCATGAGGTCACACAGGCAATTGGTGGCACAGAGGAGCATCCACTGGATCCTGGTCCAAGCCCTCTACTGCAACAGCAACCTCCTTACCTGCCAGCCACCACCCCCCCCCCCACCCTCACAGTTTATACTTCTCATACTCTTGCCTAGGACCATATCTCCTCTTTCCCACAGACCCTCCTCTGCTTCTTTGCTCCCACTTATCCTCACAATCTCGGGCTGCCCAGAAACAGCTGGGGGAGGACAGAAAACCATGCTCAAGAGATTTCTTCCAAGAAAAAGCAATTGGAAATGCTGGTGTTCATATAGTCACACATCCCTGCTCTGCATCTGAAAAAGCAAAAACTGCAGCCCAGAGAATCTTAGGCGGGGAAATGAAACAACAGCACTGACTTCCACACCCTGGGCTCAGAAAATGCCAACAGCTGGGCACAAGGAAAATAATTTGACTTTGAACAGTGAAAACAGGAGCCAGATGTTTGTCACGCAAATATGAGTACCTGTTCTTTATTTACCCTGTTATGCAAAGGCAGAAAGCCAGCAAGAAGAAGTCCCCTTCTTTTAGGCAGTTTTACCCATTTGAGCAAGACACAACAGGCAGTCAGTGTGTTAGGATATACCTTTCGCACCCTTCCCCCCTTCCATATTGAGTTGCTATTCATAATTAACCATGCAAGTGTACTGTTGGTTGGCAGTAAGGACTGTGTGAATATTGATTAAACAGTCCTTAAGGTCACTTTCCTGAAAAGCTTTGTTAAAACAAATAATAAATAAACAAGAAGCAGAAGGGAGGGTTAGCTCAGTATTTCACCAGCCTTTACAACCCGAGGGCTCTGAATGAAAGGTCTGGCACAAGCATGCCAGAGAAAAAGCTGACTGAGATCACAAGTAACCCCATCAGGACCCTGGGACATTAGCACCCAGCATCAGCTTTTCCCTTTCTATCACTCATGGGCAGGATCCCACACTTCCTTTCCTAACAGCCCTAGACATGAACAGCCTTGCTTGAAACCTATTCCCTCCTGCATCCCAGGCATCCCGACAGGATTCGGAGAAGGCAGGACCTGCCCACCCCACAGCCTAAACCCAGGAAATTTTCTGTACAGACCCATGCGAAGAGGCCCTGGCAGATGGCCCCACCGAGCTCTACCACCATCACCTCCCTCACCCCCGAAAGGATGCCACAGGGGCGCTCCAGGGGAAGAGGGACGCCGAAACCATAACCTAGGAGCTCTCTCCCACAGCAGCCTCCTTCAGGCTCGGGGTTAAGCGGCTCCAGCCGTGGTCACCACCCTGCGCCTACACCGGCAAGCTCCAGGGCGCACAGCCAGCACCGGGACTCCAGCTACTGACGGGCGCTGCGGCACCTGCCGCCGGCCCCTCAGGGAGGTGAGCGCTCGCCACCCGCAGCCCGCCTGCTCCGTCTCACCCAGACACACTGCGGCCACCGGGGAGGAGAGAGACAAGCGTGCGCCAGGCAGGCCCAGGAGGGGCCGAGCTCCCAGCGCCCGCTCCCAGCCGCTGCCGGACGGCTCCTACCTGCGGGCGGCTCCGCTGGTTCTGGTGGCGCCTCCAGTCCCGGCGGCAGCGAGCGGGGGGGTGTGGGATGGGGTGGGGTGAAGAGGGGCTCGGTAAAGGCCGCCCCGCCCCGGATGGGCGGGGACTGCAGCCAGCGCCGCTGCGGCCCTGGGGAGCCGCGGGGAGGGGTGGAGAGAAGCCTTGCCGCGCCCTGAGCGCGGGGTTTGTGGCGGTGGGGAGCTGTGGGTGCGCTGCTCGGGCGTAGGGCCATAGGCTCATAGCATCAGTGAGGTTGGGAAAGACCTTTAAGCTCATCAGGTCCAACCTTTACCCCAGCACTGCCAAGCCCAACCACTAAACTGTGGCACTAAAGGCCCCGTCTACACAGTTCGTGAACACTTACAGGGACGGTGATTGCACAGCTTCCCTGGGCAGCCTGTTCCGATGCCATACCACCCTTTTGGCGAAGAAATTGTTTCCACTACCCAGTCTAAACGTCTCCTGGCACAGCTTGAGTGTTACCTCTTGTCCTGTCACTTGTTACTTGGCCCAGAGGCTGACTTCACCTGATTACAACCTACTTTCAAGTAGCTGTAGAGAGCAATAAGCACCCCCCCCCCGCCCTCTGTTTTCCAGACGGAACCCCCCTTCTTCTCTCAGCTGTTCCTCATCACACTTGTGCTCCAGACCCTTCACCATCTTTGTTGCCCTTCTCTGGACCCACTCCAGCACCCCAATGTCTCTGTTGCAGTGAGGGGCCCAGAACTGAACACAGCATTCAGTGTGCAGCCTCACCAGTGCCCAGTACAGGGGATGATCACTGCCCTGGCCTTGCTGATACAGGCCAGGATGCTGATGCCCTCCTTGGCTGCCTGGGCACAAGCTGCTCATGTTCAGTTCTGTCAGTCAGCACCCCCAGGTCCTTTTCCTTCGGGCAGCTTTCCAGCCACTCTTCCCCAAGCCTGTATCATTGCATGGGACTGTTGTGGCCCAAGTGCAAGGACCCGGCACTTTGCCCTGCTCAGCCTCATACCACTGACCACAGCCCATCAATCCAGCCTGTCCAGATCCCTCTGCAGAGCCTCCCTATCCTGCGGCAGTTTTGCCCCGGTGCTGTCACTTACAAACCAACACAAGCAGCCACGTGCTTAAATCCAAATACCAAGTCCCAGAATCGAGCTGTTATACATCATCAGTTTATTGGTATTTTGTATACAGTCTTACTAGCAGCCAAGTAACACTCCTTTGCCCTGCACCTTTGGCCTTCATGCTCTGAAGAGATCTCATGGCTTTGATCCGTGGGGATTACAAACACCTCAAACCACAGCTTCTCAGAGCAAGTGCAGCATCAGCATGGTCCACTTGAGCCCTTACCGAAGTGGTGCATCTCTGTGGTGGTGGCACTGCCAAGGCAGAGGACAGCCTCTCTCGCAGAAAGGGAGCTGCTGTGTATACTTTTCAGTGTTTTAAAGGCTGAGGGAGCTATTTTTAGAGCAGAAATAACATTCTTCCTGCTCTGGTATTTCAAATCTTGTGTTACCCTGAACTAATAAATGGCTCCCTGCATTATTTATTTTTGCAACCCCACATAATCTGTGAAGACCTTGGCCATGTTTTCCCTATGCATGCACCTGATGCTGCCCCAGGGCACCACCACACTAAGGTGCTGCAGGCAATGACAATCAACTGCTGGGCATGGCTTTCCTCGGGCAAGGAGGTGCTAGTGCTCTCACACCACTAAGACAGGCCCCAAAATCAGGTGCCTGGAAAAAAGCATGCTTGCAGTATGCATTAAGCACATCCCTGACTGCAAGGCTTGCTGTGATAGCAAAAGTCAAGCGATCTCATTTTAACAGAGCAGAGGTCTGAGATCAGTAATATGTCTTTCAGCAGCCAAGGCTGAGGAAAATCTCTTGTCAAACAGGCAAGTAGTGACAGCGCTCAGCCCCAGCGATTTTGGCCAGAAAGGAAAACCCAGCAACTAATCAGAAACTGCCTTAGTCACTTCACCTCCACCGTCAGCCAAAGCTGGAAGGAAAACAATGCAGCATATGGTATTTTAAAGCAATTTCATTTTTTTATAAACTTGGAGTGTCTGAGACATTTTGTTCACAGCTCTTTCTTTGAGCAGATGGTGTCCCTTCCAGTGCTGAAAATGCATGATGCTGACAGGCCCACCAAAGACCTCTCACAAATTAAAGAAACCACAGCTTAAAGGGCACAGCCTGGGGACAGCAAGAATGGGCTACAGCCCACACAGTGCAGGACACAACAGAGGTGCAGGGAGGAACCAGCCATCAGGGGGTGGTGTTACATGGGCCCATAGGGATAACTCTTACAATCCCTGCTTCACAGAACACCATGGGAGGAGCAACCCCATTCCCATGAGCCCTGTCCTGCAGTATCCCACTGCCAAAGGGGTGCACGGGTTCAAAGGTAGTGAAGCAGGGCATGTGGGCATTCTGCTTTTGACCTGTGGGAAGAGTCTTTCCTTTTCCACATCTCCACTGACCCAACCTTGGCAAAGATGAGTAGCCACAAGTACATTCCCCATCTCATTTGGAGTTACACCTGGCTTGCCTTTCTGGAGGCTAACACTGATGTCCCTCCCTGCTCAGCCCATCACACAATTGGAATGATGCTGGTGGACGGACATGGCAACAATTCTGGGATGCTCTGAGCAGTGCATGACTTCTGCCCCAGTCCTCACTGGGTTTTCCTGCTGGGCCACTCAGGCCCACAGGGGATCTGCCTGGCAATTGGACTGGCACAGAAAGGAGACCTGCTCCAAAGCAAGCAAATGTTCAAAATGATGGCTTTGTTTTCCTGTCTTTAATTAATATTTCCTCCCCCCAGTGCCTTACAGTATGTGCATTTTCTCTATCCAAATTTCACCATATCAATGCTCTTCACAGGGACTGAACTGTATGCCATCTCTGCAACCACTTTCTTCTAGCAACAGAGAAGTGGGAAGGCTGAGCCCCCATGTCCTGACAGCAAGTAGCAGGATCAGGCCTTGTAACTATATAATTTTCCTTATAGACCTCACTCGCAGCTCAGGAAAAAACAAAGCAACCTCATTTTGCTCTAACTGCAGTCCTCTCCAGGATGATGTTACCACGGAAGACTGGCTATGGTTTTACTGGGCTGGGAGTTTTTTTGAGGGCAAAAAGCACACAGAGGTGAGAAAAATGGAAAAGGGAACTACTTTGAGATTGCTTTAATTCCTGAGAACTGTAAGTCTTGTGAAAATAGATTTACTACCTGGTTTTCCTATTCTGCTCCAAAGCCATAGCAAGGCCTGCAAGAAGCATTGCCCACCCAGGATAGTGAGTGGCAGGGGAATGGGGCAGCAGCAGCCATCAGAGTTGCTCTCTACCCTGATGCATGGGTTAAATACTGTTTCTCGGTTAGTGTTAACCCTGATTTCATTAGCCAGATCATGTCTCATCAAAGCAATCTGTTCCTTTAGCCAGCTTTTTAAATATTGTGATAGGCTTCATTTCTCCAAATGCCACGTTGCTGAACAGATGCCATCAGAGCATGTGCATCTTGGCATTGGCATTAACAGGTGTTCTTTGGAATGTGCTAGGAAGCCACTCACCTGCAAAATGCTCTCTCTCTCGTGAAGAGATACCCCCAGACCCCAGCCCTCCAAGAAGAATTACCTCTTCCAATCTTGCCCACATGAACCCAACTGAGAAAAATTCACCTGGATTTGGGGCTGGAGCAGCAAACTGAGGTGACCCACCCCATCTTGCTCCAAGAAAGTGACACCATTTACATGGTAAGAGGGAAATTGAGAAAATAGGTACAAAAATTCAATTTATTTCTTTTTCCCCATAAAAAGGGAAGTAAAAAAACCATGATGGCAAATACATGGGATAAACAGGACTTGCCCATGATACAGTAAGGGTCCTAACTCTGCTGGAGTGGGTCCAGAAATGGGCAACGGAACTGGTGAAGGGCCTGGAGCAAACGTCTGATGAGGAGCAGCTGAGGAAACTGGGAAGTTTAGTCTGGAGATATGAAGGCTCAGGGGCAACCTTATGACTCTCTACAACTGCCTGAAAGGAGGATGGAGCCAGGAGGTGGCTGGTCTCTTCTACCCAGTAACAAGTAACAGAACAAGATGAAACAGCCTCAAGCTGCACTGGGGAGGTTTAGACTGGATATAAGGAACAATTTCTTTGCCAAAAGGATGGTCAGCCATTGGAACAGATCGCCCAGGGAAGTGGTAGAGTCACCATCCCTGGAAGTGTTCAGAAACTGTGCAGATGAGAGAAGAAACCTTGAAGTGCTGGTGTGTGCAGATGAGAACTGCAGCTTGGCAAGTGCAAGGCGTGATTTAAACAGCAAAAGCCTCCAAGCCATGTGTTGGGCAGCTCTGCCCATGCAGGAGCCCCCAGCTCCTCCACAGACTCAGTGCTTTGCTAGGTTTCAGGAGTCTGTTTTTTTTCCCCTGTCTCGTGCTGCCTAGTGAGACTTACATTGCTAGGTGTGTACCCCTGGATTCCAGAGGTTTCATCTCCCAGGCTGGGCACCACTGAGGCAGAGCCATTGTGGTAGCCAGGGCACATGGGCATGTGTTAGGAAATGTCACCTTTCACACTGGGCTCTGCCTTTGGTACTTCTTTTTATCCTTCTTCTTTAAAAGATCTTAAGGGAAATTGTACCTTGATTCCCAATAGGTGGTCAAAAGAGCCACATAACTCCCTGTGAGACCCTTTCTATATAAAGGTACAGTTACAAAGAAGTCCAGAAGCAAAAGTACCAAGTTAGGCCAAGTCCAGCCTGGCCATGCCTTTGGGGCCACAGTCTGGTAGCTGATACAACCCTCAACTACTACAAGTTCTCCCCTTCTGGGAGCCCTCCCAGCTGCAAATACACCAATTAATCAGCTGACCAAAGCCCATAGCTCTGTCACCACCTTTCCATCGTGACATGGACTCCCAGGCTCACATGGACATGATTCCTTTCACAAGACTTCTTGCTTTCTTCCTGGGAGCCTCCCACCCCAACTCCTCAATGTGATACCTAAAGTCATTTTCCATCTGCAGGGCTTATTCCCAGAAAGCCATGTACTGGCTACTGATTTCTGGGTGTGAAAATTAATCTGTGCCAGCCAGAGGACAGCATTTGCCTTGCACTTGCAAGCCACAGAGGGAGATAAGGTTGCAGACACTGCCCTGGGGTTACAAGGGAACAGTAGTCAAAATCTGCCCCTGGTGCCTCAAGCAGCCTCCTCTGCATCCCTGCACCCCTCCAAGCAATCTCTCACTTCAGTGCCAGCACCCTCTCCCTCACCAGAGCCCCTTTTCCAAGGTGTAACTCTAGCAGCAGCAAGTTTTGCTCAAGGGGATTACCTGAACATATCCCAGCCTGTGTACCCAACTGCAGCTGAGCTGGGGTTATAGATGGAGCCTGAAAGCTCCTCCATCATCAGCTATCACAACCTCAGCCTCACACCCACACCCTGCAGGCTGTGTTTGTGCACAGCCCTGATGGGATTTTATCAATGTTTGCACAGCCAAGTACATGCTGTAAGCTGCAGCTGAAATCCTTCTTTAGAGAATGTGCATAGCATTTTCTTTAGCCACCCCATCGTACAAAGTGACTTGCTCAAGGTTTCTACTGTGGAAGGAGCACCTAGTCCTGAGCCAGCACTGCACTTCTCAAGGGCCCCACACCAGTTCTGGGATAAAAGGTAAAAAAGATCAAGTCCCTGCTGTGTGCCAAAACTGAGAGCATGGAAACACTGCAACACTGCACGTGACAACATACAAAACCCTCTTGTTCTCAGTCCTACATGGAGTTCAGATACTTTAACATACCAAAACCAGAGTTAGACAAAATGGAAGACCAAGCACTGTCAGACCATCAGGTCATAGAAAAGTTTGCCAGTCTCTGTATCCTTGGCTTAGCCTAGTCTACAGCCAGCCACCCATGCTTTCGTACTGCTCAGAAAGTGGGGTCCTTCTGGGGACCCTGACTACCAGAAGAACAGGAGTGGTGCCAAAGCCCCCAGAAACGAGTGCAGCTTATGCCTTGATACCCACCTTACCAAGGATTCACTACTTACCTTTGTCCCTGCATGCAGCTGCGGATGGATCCCCCTCTTCCTGCCTCCCAGAGATCATCATCTTCTTGAGGAAGAGGAATTGACACTAGAGAACATGGCCAAAATGACTTCCAAAACAAACAAAAAGAAAGTTCAAACCAACCCCCTCCCTCCCCCCAAAAAAATCATGACTACTAAGCAAGAAAGGAAATGCATGAAAATGTTCCTTGTTTTACCAAAATTTAAGGCATTCTCTTTGAAATAAAAATCTAGTTCTCCTGTAAAAGCTAACTCATTTTTTTTTTATCAACTCCACCACATGGAGAAGTTCATCTACAGAAACAGGAATTCTGGTAGCACAAGCTCCAAGATAGGACATCTGATGGAGGAGCTTTCCCTTTTCTGAATGATGTTTACTTGCTTTCAGGTTTTCAAACCTATGACTAAATTGCTAATGAGCTCAAAATCTCAGCTCCCTAAATCCCAGTGGAACTGCTGTTGCTGGTGCAGTCTTATACTGGCAGGGTTACGGAGGGAAAAACCTACCTTGTTGACATTTCAGGTAGTCAGAAAGGTTCAAAACAGCATTGTCCTGGGTTCAGCAGTAGCAGTCATTTTTCTCCTTCTTAGTAGAGGGTGCAGTGCTGTGGTTTTGACTTTCAGCCTGGGAACAGCACTGATAACACCGATGTTTTTAGTTGTTGCCCAGTAATGTTTACTCTGACCAAGGACTTTCTGAGTCTCATGCTCTGCCAGGGAGGAGGGTAAGCTGGGAGGAAGCAGAGACAGGACACTTGACCCAGACTAGCCAAAGAGGTATTCCATACCACAGCACGTCATGCCCAGTATATAAACAGGGGGCAGTTACCCAGAAGGGTTAGATTGCTGCTCGGGTAGGGCTGGGTATCAGTCAGTGGGTGGTGAGTGGTTGTATTCTCTTCCTCTGTTATTTCCCTTATCATTATTATTACTGGTGGTAGCAGTAGTGATTTGTGTTATACCTCAGTTACTGAACTGTTCTTATCTCAACCCGTGGGAGTTACATTCTTTCGATTCTCCTCCCCAGCCCTTCCTCCCGAGTGAGGGGAGGAAGGCTGGGGGAACGAGCCAGTGGCTGCATGATTCTTAGTTACCAGCTGGGCTTAAACTACAAGAAGCATGTACCTCTTTGAAGGGCCAGTTATTCTTCTTCCATCATGTACATGACAGGAATTGGCTTAAGGAAGTCCAAGTAATAGCAGTACAAAAGAAGAAGAGAAAAATAAAGGATCTAAGGTATGATAAAGATCAACAAGAAGATGTGTATCTAAGTGCCTTTAAAGTACACTCACTGCAGTTCTTCAGCTAGGAAACTGCACAAATGAAATGATGGGAGCACCAATAAAATCAGACATTTGTACATATTCCCAGCTTCATCCTACATTCAAACATCAAGTACAAACCCATCACCTGCATCAATTTTTTCCCCCTCTCCAATTTCCCATCAGCCATGCAAAGAAGGAAGCAGCTGTGCTATTTTTGTAACCAAGAGGCTGGAAAAGTCCCACCTCTGGGAGCTGTGTCCAGCCCCTCCTGCAGGCACTGTAGAGATGGTGGGGAAATGTCTCCTGCTTGCCTGTGTGTGTGTCTGTCAAATGGCCCTGGCTCCAGATGACTGCACATCAAGACACTTGTGGCACACCCAGGTTTTCAAGCACATCTCAGCAGAAACACAGACAAAAGCCCAGAAAAATCTAAACAAAATGCTTCATTTTTATTGTCAAAGCACTGTCCTGCAGCCACACTTGAGCTGATATTTTGCTACTGAAGTGGGATTTTCATATGTAAGAAGTTGCCATAGTCTCTTTTCAACCTTATGTTAGCTTGAAGTTTCTTTCCCTGCCACCACCAGCTTGGCCACTAAGCCCAAACTAATCAAATGTCTTGGTGCCCTTCTGTTTGACAACACTCCTCTTCCACTAATGAGGAAACCAGAAACGCCAAGGGGGTATGTGTTTGGGAAAGGCTGCAGCAAATGAATAGCTGGAAATGCCAAGTGAAACAATTCTCTAATTCTAACATGTGGTGCACAAAGCCCTTTCGCTTTGTGAGACATCTCCAAATAAATCACAGAGGCCAGGGTAATTCATAACTGTTTATTGTAAATCACTCAAGAGTTTACACATCATTAATGGCAAAGTAACACTGTTAAAACACCTGCTGGATGAAATACAGACTAAAGACAACTCTTTCATATTATATGGCATCATTTAAAAAACAAGAAACAGAACAGAAAAGAAACCATTTTAGGTTTGTTTTTTGATTCCTCCAGTTCTACATCTTTCCTGAAAATATCCAGGCCTGAGTCTCAGTTATCTCAACATCCCTGCCTTGCCCAGGGCATGGGGCTGTGCAGCTGGGATATAGGCACTCCCTCCCCAGGGGGCAAGGCAGTGACCTTCTTTATAAATGAAAATCATGCCCTCTATCTTCAAAAGTGCTCCAGCAGTCCAGTGCTGACAGTACAAAGCCTCTCTCTTGCACTGGCTAACATCTAACACAAAGGGCTACAAGTCCCATTAATTCCACATGCCTTTTTTTTCTTTTTTTTTGTATTTTTTCCTTTTTTTCCCCTTTTTTATTTTGTTTGTTTAACAAGGCAACTGTTAAAATCCAGAAGCTACATAACTGTATTTATATTTTGCTCAGAAATCAATGGATGTTGCATGCAGCTGAAATATTAGAGATGAAGACTTAGATAAAGGTCAGTCTTCTAAGACGCGCTAGTCAAAGGCAGAAAAAGAAATGAAGAGGCCTCTTGTGCAAAAGGAGCTAAAATATGCATGCATCCATGGCCATGACTGATTAGAATATAACTTAGGTCTCCCAACATTGAAACTGAAGCTTTATTTGGCTTAAGACATGGTTGAGCTCTATACCTTTACAAATTACAATGCATATGCAACAACAAAGGAATCATCTCAACATAGCGTCAGTCGGTATTTTGGCCTGTATAGACTAATCTTCAACACAAAAGCCTGCTCAGCAATAAACGGGTTTCATATTTAGCAAAGACAGCAGCGGACTGGGCTGGCTAACAGGGCTAACAGAAAGAAGAAAGCAGGTTTTCCAACTAACATCTAACTAAATTTAGGCTGATTTTTCCCCTTGGACATCCTGTTTTTCATTGGTGCTGTTACTGTCCTTTCCGTCAGTCTGTAGATGAAACAGCACACTGGGCTCTGATCCATTCCCTCAGAGAGATGCATCTCAAAAGCTTATCTGATTAATAGTAGAAACAAAAATCTCCCTTAGCTGCACTTGGAAAGGATAGTTAGTTCCTCCACCATGCCAATGTTTACCATGAACAAGCAAATTACAAGGTATTTCAGACCTGAACTACAGTGACTAAAATCAAATCTCTCTCCTGTTTAACTATAATATTAAATAATATATAATATTTTTATACTTAATAGCCTGAAGTTTGGACATAAGACAGTTAATAAGGAAAAAAAAGCTGGGGCTGAATCTATCCTCGGGGAATTAATTCAGCCCAACTGAAAAGAACTAATTTTACCCAGAGGAAAACAAACCCACCACAGGCACAGGGATGCACACACCCCACCCAACATGTATGACAGCACTGGCACAGCAAAGCACTGCTTTTCAAGCACTGCCATCTCCAGTCCTTTCCTTACGAGCCTGGATCATCTCCTTCGGAGCCTGCTTGCGGTCAGTGACCAACCCCAACCAAAACATGAAGTCAATAAACCAGGTGGTGGGGTTGAACTTCAGGCCCAACTCACTGGCCGAGTAGTCGAATGGGAAGGTGTGGTGGTAATTGTGGAAACCCTCACCTGAAAAACAGAGAGGGAGTTTAAAGACCACATGGCTGGGACATTTATGAGCTTAGCAAGATGCCCCAGTGGGACATCCCAGTGCCCGTTTCCCAAGTCCTGAATCCACTGCAGGTTATGTTCCACCCCTGGCTATGGGAGAGCTCTGGCACAGACCCGCACCAGACTATTTCAGTGCTTTGAGCTTTCCTCCTCAGAAGGAAGGGGGATGTCCCACCCCCTACACTTAAGGAAGAAAGCCGTAAGTGCTTCAAGAGGGGAGACCACAACTGAGTAAGAAGCCAAGTCACTGCTGCTCTGCTGTCCCCAGCTGACTGCTGAGAAAACAGAACTGCTACTGTGAATCTTTGCCCAGAGACTTCCTTGTATGTGAGCACATTACTTCAATGTATGTGGGCATCATCAGTAGAACAAGGGCACCTTCCTCTAGGATGTGCAAGCTCCAGCCTCCTCCAATCTCTGGCTCCAAGAGGTGTTCAGCTGCAGATGGCCAAAGGCCCAGGCAGGGTGAAACAGGAGGGGTTGTCACTTAGTTTGTATGCAGGGCTGCAGCACTTACCAATAGCTCCCAGAGTGACAAAGGTGTTCTGCCTGGGGTTGATGTACTTGTCGTAAGGGCGGTTGCCATACATGTGGGCAGCACTGTTGACCAGCCAGGTGACATTGAGGGAGATGGTGTAGCGGAGGATGGAGGCAAGGAAGTAGGCATTCCACAGACTCTCACCCCAGAGGTACCATGGTACAAAGGTAGGGATCACAAAACACATCAGCACAACCGAACTCTTGTAATACCTGTGTGGAAGGAAAAGGACACCATTACTGTGGTGGGAATGACAGCTGGGGTGAAGTAGGGTTGAATCTCTGGAGATATGGCTCTGCCTGAAACCCCTGGCATAACCTGGACTGGCCCCATAGTTCAGGCAGCAAGGAACATTTCAGATGTCCACAGTCATGACATAATTTTTCTGAGAGCAATTCAAAATACCAAGACAACCCAAACCCCTGAAACAACCCAAAATACTGCAGCTGAACAGCTGAGACCCAGTCCCAAAGCAAGCCTCCCAAATTAAGTTCCTTTAAACCTGGGAAAGCACACAGTTGGCTGCACAGCCTGTGCCTGGAGTCCAGATCTGGGGCTGGGAAAGGCCAGGGCTTAGAGTGGCGTCAGCAGAGCTGTGTCAGAAACACAGTCACTGCTAAAAGTCCACAAAGACTTAGTCTGTGCTCAGATCATACAGGAATCTGCAGCACAGCACAGAAGCAGCTCCTTTCTATACCACTGCTGCTGTGTGAGCCCCAACAGCAGCAGCACACCCAAAGCAGGTGCCAAAGCGGCCACAGGGACCCCACCAAGGGTAGGAGAAAGACCCATCTTGGCCTGGGGCCCAGGTTATTGCTGCTCTCCCAGCCCAATGGCTGGCACAAGCCCTATCACTCCTGCATGTACTGGACAAACCAATCAGTGTGCAGTGCAAAATGGGGACTGAGGAAGCTGAACAGTCTGAGTACAAAGAGGGAAGTTTTATAGTATAGCTAGAGCCACATGCCTAGGCTAGGCAAGGAAGAGAGTAAAGGATGCAGGGAACACAGAGGTGAAGAGTAGAGATCATAGCGGGAGACACAAAGTAAAATCATGCTGGAGGAAAAGTCAAGGCAAGTGGAGAAAGGGAGTATTAGCTCAGCATAAAGTGAGGAGGCAAAGCCAAAAGCAAGATAGGAAATAAATGACTAAATGGAGAAAGGGCTAACACTGCTCCAAAGCAGAGTGTGGCAAGACAGCACAGCTTGGGAGCCACTTACAGTGTGCCCCAGCTCAAGAGGAAATAAGGCTTTGTCTTCCCATTGAGCCCTTCCACCTCCCTGGAGCCCAGATATACTACAGCCCACAGTGATCCCGGGGTATCATCATCAAAGCAACCTGCCACATAAAACTGGAGCAGCAGGCTGAAGTGACAGCATTTTGAATGGTACAGAAAGAAAAGAAACACCAAGACCCATCTTACTTGTGCCCATATGACAGGTTTAAAATAGACCCCTGCTTTTGTTGAGTATTCTGGACGGGATGAAGAAGAACAGAATTTGGATTTATTAAATAGTTATTAAAAATTTCCATTTGCTGCAAGTTTTTCAGATAGGAAGATCTGTCAGTCTGGTTTGACAAAAACAAAGAAACAGTTTTCAATTAAAACCCACAGAGGACTGGAAAAATGTTAATATTAGTAGTATTTCTGGAAGGAAGTCAGTTTCCATGAGCACAGTTCTCATCTATAACACACGAGCTAGTTTTCATCATCTTGTATATGAAGTAAATGAAGCTCTTGCCCTGCAAGCTCTTTGTTTGGTTTTTTGGTTGTTTGTTTTGTTATTGTTTGGAGGTTGTGCCTCACATGCCGGGCTCCAAAAGGAGATCTGCAGCTCCCCAGTAACACCAGCTGTGGTGAAAAGACAGCATCTCCTCAGCTCTCTCACTGAGCTCAATGTTCATTTACCTGAGCCACGGCTCTCCATAGGTAACACTCTCCATTCTTCACTCCCACAAAGACAACAGATTTTCTCACTCATCTGACCGATTTTGGACAAGGCTGTGGATAAAGTTTGCAAACCTCATCAACTCAAGGCCAGGATTTAAGTCAAGCTGGAGGAGAAAAGTATTTCCCAGTCCAGAAAACTCCTTCAAAGCCTCTCCCATTCCAGGAAAATAAAATACAATATGAAAACAGCTTATCAGGCACCAATTAAAACCATTCTGTGACATGAAACAAGCTCAGACTGAAGTCTTTGATGAAGAAGTGAAATCTCGCACTGGAATGAGCACCCAGCAACCTTTTCTTGGCCTCCCTTTGAAATATCCACCCTGGAATAAGAAACCTCCTTTACCTGGGGTTCCAGGGAAACAATGCCTCAATACATCCTTGAGGAACATGTATTGGGGAACACTGTATTCACCATGTGAAAACTTTGTCATGAAGACATTTCACCTGCGAGCCTTTCTTTCACGTCACATGCAGGATTATTGCTCTGTTATTCACAGAGGGTAAATTTTTCTGTCAGTCATGCCTGGAGCAGTACTGTGATTTGAGCTAAAGTGATGTGGTTTTAAACTCACTGGGTGCTACCTCATCCACAGTTCACCATTAAATTCAGCGAAATGAACAATCTATCCTTAAAACAAAATTTGACAAAAAAGGGTTTAGTATGATTCTTACTGACCTGCCAGATTTTCCATGCTATAGAAAAACCCCAAACAACCAAAACCAAACAACACTTAAACCTTACAGAAAAGAGAAACCTGAATTTTTCTTCCCAGATAAAGGAAGGTACACTTCAAAGTCCTAAATTCAAATCCAGAGATGAGACATTTGCTAAGGCATGACTTCCCTGAAGAAAACATACTTCTTCACTACACAGCATCTGCAGCATAACCAAAGCAGCAGAGCCTGCTTCTTGTGGGATGCTGTTGTCTTGGTAAAGATAATAACGCGACCAAGAGGAGCTGCAGCAAACTGCAAGGGAGCCTTTGCAAACAAGCTGAACTAGTAAAAGCAACAATATGTGGAGAGCAGTGATTTCCTCACTCCTGGAGCAATTCGAGTGTAGGGTAATTCTGTGCATGGGTTTCTCTAATGCAAAAAGAAACAGATTTCTGAGCTCAATTAACTGCTCCCCTCACCCGTAAAACACTCAGAAGTAACGTCATGTTGTTTCCCGAAGTACCTTGCTTGCAGGCCAAGGCAGTCTTCTTGTGCCTAAAATACAGGTACTCACACAGAGGACAAAGCATGTTTCAATTTGCTCCTCTTGCAGAGTGTGCAGTGAACTGAACCAGGTCTGTGCTAATTCTCAAGGCAGATAATTAATCCTGTGGAATGACAGTTTTGGGAGAGGAAGTGCTTGGTCTGCACTGGCCCGCAGCTGCCAAAGATGAGTTTGCAGACTGAAATGTGCACTTCTGCATTAAGGCAGTTACTGATTACAGCATTCGTTCTAGTGATCAAAGAGGAAGGACAAGATCCCAGCAACTTCTGCTGTGGCTGTTTTCACCAGCAGACCTGGCTTTCTGGAAAAGCAGAGGGACAAAGACAGAGCTCACTGCTTGTGCAGTAGAGCCTGCAAGGACAGTCAGCAAGCATCAGCCATATCAGTCAATAGCTGCGGCTAAAGGCATGGAAGTCCTAATGCCTGCAATCAAGGTGGCATGGATATCTTGGGGGAGAAAAGGGAAAGATAAAAGTAAGGAATGAGCCACAACTAGACAACCTCACTCGAGGGCCCAGCAATCCCACTTACTTTCTTTGGAACCTAACGACAGGGTCATCCAGTAGATCAGTGAAATCCAGTTTCCTCCCCTTCTCTATGACATCCCGGTGCTTGCGCACGAACAGCCAGCCAATGTGGGAGAAGAAGAAGCCACGCCGGGCGTTGTGCGGGTCTGCATCCGTCTCCGAGTACTTGTGGTGCACACGGTGGTCTCGGCTCCACTCGTAGATGTCATTCTGCATGGCAGGGTGAGAGTATAGAGGCTGGGTGCTGTTCTAGCACACCACCTCCAGCTCCTTCCCCACACAGTAACAGCAACAAGCCCCTCTCTGATGCTCCTCTAAAAATGTCATTGACTAAAGATATCCTAGTTACTACTGACACCCTCCAGGCACAAAAGCAGTGCTGAAAGTGGGACAGAAGTTGTGGAATGCTACATGTGCCTTTCCTGATCTGAACAGGAAGGACCTGAACGTGCTCAGCCTTTGGAGGGATTCATCTTCCACAACAAAACCTAACACCTCCACTTAAATTACTACTCTGTCTGCAGGGATGTATGCAAGAGCACAGCCCTCAAGTACTTAAAACTGAGCCCACGGGAAGCATGCGGAGAGTTCTTTGTCAAGGAGCATAGTGATAAGATGAGGGATAATGGTTTTAAACTGAGAGAAGGGAGATTTAGATTAGGTATTAGGCAGAAATTCTTCCCTGTGAGGGTGGTGAGGCACTGGCACAGGTTGCCCAGAGAAGCTGTAGCTGCCCCATCCCTGGCAGTGTTCAAGGCCAGGTTGGATGGGGCTTGGAGCAACCTGGTTGGACCCAGATGGTCTTTAAGGTCCCTTTCAACCCAAAGCATTCAACGATTAAGATACCAAATGAGATATGCCTGATTTATGGGAAATCAAGTCTTGCATTTGCAGCCAGTCTGCAATAAAAGTCTCACACCCATAACATCAGCTCAGCATTGGACCCAGAGCAGATACGAGGCAAGTTCAGTCCTGTCTCTGCTCAAGCTGTCAGCAACCATGGGTCACTGAAATGCCCTATGGCTGTAAATGGGATTATGTATATTTCAGTTTCACACTTGGACCCATGAAGTGAGAGTTTGAGTTTAGTCAGCTAAAGGGATTTCTGCTTCCCAGTTTGCTCTGCAGGATACACTGGCTATTGGACTGAACTGGTGGGTTTTACAGTGCTGCCAAGCTGTTAGTGCAGAGCATTGTAAGCATGGACAGCAGCTGCAAAACTCAGGTCACACTTTCATCTATGAACTGAATTGTCCAATACCGCACTGAAATAGCAAAATGTTAGTTGATGCCCAGATCCACAACAGTGTGAACTTTGATCAGAGAATGCTCAGTGGAGTGTGCTTGCCTATGCTATTTCCATCTTTGCACAGCCATGGATATACCCAAGCAGTAATACCCAAAGGAATGCCTTGGGTTACTTTTAGGAATGGCAGTAGCACCCACAACACCCAACTGCTTTGACCCCAGCAGAGCTGACCAAACCATTTGTGGTGCCTGTGAAGTAACTACAGCACAGCAGCCACGATGGTCCTGTATATACTGCAGGACACTGTAAGCCCAGGCTAATGACAACTGTGTATATTTTGTCAGACAAAAGCCCTGTGCTGAAAGCATCACAGAAATTATTGCTGCCAACACTGAGAGAAAGCACTGAGGCCACCTGTGCTGCTGATGGGACCCCAGGAACAGCTATAAAGAGCAGCTAAAGAATTCAGCTCAAACGCCTGTGCCCATTTCAGCCTTACAAAGATGCTCTGCCTGCGGAAGTCCACAAAGGACAAGCAAAGGACAAAAGCCCACTGCACTCAGTAGTGCTCAGCCTTCTACTGTTGTCATGTCATGGCTGGGAGTGGGCTGGGGATGAGAGGAATGTATTTCTGCCTCACTGACTCATCGAGAGGAAGGCAGCCCCTTACCAGTGCTCTGGTATGTTGTGCCTTAATTGCCCAGTTGCAGAAGAAAACAAAGTAAGTTGAGTGAAGCAAAGGAAGTGACCAGACTCCTCAGTGAGATCTCCAAGGGGAGATCTTTACCTTGCTGCCATCTTATTTTTTTTCCTGCAGAGATGTCAAAGGGAATTAAAGCCTCTGCACTGCTTCAAGTGGCTTCAGTGGGAGTATCCAGAAGACTGGAAAATGCCAAGATTAAGTAATTTAAAAATAAAGCTGGGTTATGCAAGAAGCACACCTAGGAAAGGTCCTCCTTATTAGCCAGAAATTTATGGGGGTTTCTTTGAGTGAGACTATCAATCAGTTTGCCACAAGAGCACTTGAATTCTTTGTGGGACAGCAAATAACCAGGTCAAAGCAATGACACGGAGAAATTAACTTGGTCTTTTACACCACAGCATCGTGCGGCTGACAGTGATGGAGACATGAGGTTTCATTAGCAGGTCCCTTAATAGACCTGCAGACTGGAATATAACAACAAACTCAGCTATGGAACAACTTCAGTGTGCTGACACAAGTTTCCATACAACCACTGATGCTGTGTGCATCACTCACAGCACAACCTCTGCAGAACAACACAGCTGGTTTCAGAGATGGCCAGGAGCAACAGTACAACAGAGCAGAGGAGACACCAGCACGCCCCAAATGAGATGCTGAAACTTAAGCACTAGAAGATCAAGCAGACATAAGCCAGGTACTACTTATGTCTGAAGCAGACATATGGCAGCAAGAAGCACAGTCTTTCAAAACTGTGACAGATTCACACTAGATGAAGTAACACAGCTCAGTGTGCTCCAATCATAAAAAATCAGGGCAAAAATGGCCGCATCTGGTGGTATTTCAGAGGAAGCACAGCATGTCACAGCCATGCAGCACCCAGTCAAAACTCCTGAGAAGAGTTTCCCCTGCAATTCAAGAAGTCTGAATATTTCCTCAATTTTCAGCATCCAGGGATGCTACAGGTACTCCAATGCTGCCTCTTTCTCCCAGAGTAAGATGGACCTGAAAACTCACTCACTATCTGCTTGTGGTGATGAAAACAGCCTTTAACAGACAATGGATGTCATGGTGATTAGGAGCAGGCTTCAGACTATTTGAAACATTGAGTGGGTAATCTGGCCTTTTATTTTCCCTCCGCTATGAAGGGCACAAAGGTAGCTTGAAGCTACTTCGAAGTAACTTTTGGGCCTCAGAATCACACCAGGTCCTCAGCCAAAAGCAGTGATGAAGCCAATGCAGCCGAGAGCAAAATCCATAGCAACAGGGGAGCAGAACGCAAAGAAATCCCAACGTGCAGACTCACTGCAATCAGCTCCACACATTCATTTAAATTACTTATGAAAGATCAGATAGCTGTAAAACAGGAGGACAGAACCAGGAGCTTCTCAAAGCAAGTGCTGAGCAAAGGACTTGTAAAGCTATGCAGGGAACCGAGCAGCACAAAGCAGCTGAAATATGGCTCAGAATATGGGTCAGAAAAGTACTGCCAAATAGACACTTTCCCATATTTAAGCAAAGATGCTGTGATCTTTGTAATGTCTAAAAGGATTACCTAGATCAATTCTTTCCATCTTAAAAGAAAAACAGGATGATAAATGAACAGTACAGAAGTGGATCAAAGGACTCTTTTAATCTTCTGTCAAAGTATGTGAACAAGTCAACCAAACAGACTGAAGGGAAAAAAATCTGGAAACTCAAGGCACAACATACATGGGCTACTCGGTGCCACAAGGGGCTATAGCAGTCAAGCTTGGTAAGTTTAATGTTAGTACAGGCTCGTATCTCTAATCTCAGCCAAAGGAGTAACTAAATTCACACCAAGAAGATCCTGGTTCTGGACTGACTCCTACCACCAGCTGGGTGTTACACAAACATTTCTGAAGTCTAAGACTGCCTATCAGCAAGTACAGATCTAGTAACACACTTCTTTGCAAACATATTTGAATTTTACTGGTAAAAAACACTGCATAAAACAGAGATAATTAAGACTGTGGGAGGATGCCTGCTCTCCTTTCTGGGCACATCAAAACCAACTGTCTGGATGGACAAACAGACTTGATTACACAGACATGTTTGTATGAAGTTGGCCCTTATAAAGGTTTCCACGCTGACCTGTGATGTGTGGGCCTGAATTGTGCCACAGATTGACTGCTGAGGCGCTGAGTCCCTGAGTGGGTATGTTCAACTTGGTCCTTAAGTAATTACTGCTCCTGGACTGTCCAATGCATACATGCCTGTCTCTACTGCACGGGAGAGAAAGTTGCCTGGAGGCCAAGAATCTGCATGGGCAACCACAACCCCACCTGGAAAGCCATGGAGTTTGCAGCAGCCAGGAAGATCCGCAAAGGCAACTTAGCTTTGTAGGATCGGTGGCTCCACAGGCGATGCGCACCAGCTGTCACGCCCAGGGCTGTCATCAGGAAACAGAAGTATGCTGAAAGACACAAAAAGAAAACACAGGATGTGCCAGGGGACGACTGCCATTATTTTTGCTTTCTTTGATGTAAAGGTGATCTTTGCCCCTGCCTGCCAGTGCCTGCAGGGTCACTCAGAAGCTAAGGCTGGGTAGACAGGAGGTGATGTTCTCAGCCTACCTTTGCTCACCCAGCCCCAGGGACACTTAGTTCCAGTTCCCACCCCTCCCCATTTAGCCAGTGTTTTGTTCAGGAGGGTTTGGCAACGCTGAAGCACCGTGCTGTGACGTGTTTATGCAGTCTGCCTTTGCCAAGTACAGTGGTGTGAGAATTCATTGTTCATGTCAGAAGAGTAGCAACAACTTTCCTAAGAGGGCACTGTCAGCCTCTTCCAGACAGGTCTTTGCTCGAGTCCAATGTATCAGCTAATTTAACAGCACCATGTCCCACCTCTAAAGATACGAGCTGTGTCACGAGTTCCCATAATAAAAAACTTCCCTTATCAGAAGCTTACAATTTGGTAATAAAAAAGAACCAGGAAGCAGATCGCTCACCACCTCCCTTAGTCTCAGGAACTGATTTTCCTTCCCTCAGTTAAAATACTGCCCAAATAAATTTGCTTTGAGCATTTTTCAAATGGCCAAGACAGCACAGCAGCACATCTGTTCCCTACCACATTGCCTCCAGGCTAGACATACAACCCAAAGACATGGTCCACGGTGTACCCCCCCATGCTTCAAATAACACCTCCACTGACCACCACTGCAGAATTGGTCGATGAAAAACTGACCATGAGCCAGCAGTGTGTGCTCGCAGCCCAGAAACCAACCATGTGCTGGGCTGCATCAGAAGTGGTATCAAGGGAGGTGATCCTCCCCCTCTACTCTGCTCTCGTGAGACCCCACTTGGAGTATTGTGTGCGGTTCTGGTGTCCTTAACATAAAAAGGACACGGAGCTGTTGGAACAAGTCCAGAGGAGGGCCACGAGGATGACTGAAGCACCTCCTGTATGAAGACAGGCTGAGCAAGTTGGGGCTGTTCAGCCTGGAGAAGGCTGCGTGGCCTTCCAGTATCTGAAGGGGGCCTATAAGGATGTTGGGAAGAGACTCTTCATTAGGGACTGTAGTGATAGGACAAGGAGTAACAGGTTAAAACTTAAACAGGGGAAGTTTAGATTAGCTATAAGGAAGAAGTTCTTTACTGTGAGGGTGGTGAGGCACTGGAATGTGGTGCCCAGAGATCCATCCACCCCTGGCAGTGTTCAAGCCCTTGAGGAACATGGTCTAGCGTGAGGTGTCCCTGGCCATGACAGGGGGGTTAGAACTTGATGCTCTTAAGGTCCTTTCCAACCCTGACTATTCTGTGATTCTAATTGGTACTTCTCTGGTTCTCCTTTTAGCAGGCGCATTGCTTACACATGCTTCAGCTGGTTAACCTTGCATTTCCAAGGCAGGGGGAATAAACGGCTGTGGCAGCAGAATGAGACAGTGGAACACCTGCTCTAGCCTTGCATCTGTGCATTGATTGCCTCTCCTTTAACATGCTGGCTGGTTTTATCTCTAGTGACTTTGAATTTCTGTGAGATGGACGATCCACAGCCTGAGTTGTTTTGACTTGCAACCGAAGAGGAAGCTATGGCAGAGAGCTGGAAGAACAGTGCATTAGAGCTGATCCAACCTTTGGTGAGAGACTGAAGGGAAAATGGGAACAGCTAGGAAGAAAGTGTTATGTAAGTCCTAATGAAACTGGAACACTTAAAACTACTCACATTCAAGACACTCAGCTGTCATGATATATAGACTTTTAAGTCTCCATTCCATAGGTGTTTATTTCTCATACTGTGCCTAAAGAGAACAGGCTCATTTTACAAGTGTAAAATTAAAACAATAGCAGATTCAAACAATATGAATATTACAAGACAATCCCAAATGAACTTGCATGGTCTGAAGTGACGTGCTGTTTTGCCAGGACTCCCTGCCACCCTACACACACAGGCATGTTTTAGTTAAAACAGCCTACTTCAAATACACTGAGTTACTGGAATGAAAAGGGAAAACCTCACTACCAGAAGGGGGTTTCTGCTTGTGTCTGCACAAGAGAACCCTGTTAGACATGCAGTAACTAGAAAGGGTTTCACAATCAGCTTTTCCCAGCATGTAATGCAAAACATCTATTAAAAAACAAACAAACATAAAACCAAACCAACCCAAAAGCAGTATACGTAGGTGAGTGTCTACTGTGTTCCTCATCAACTCCCAACTCACAGTGCTTGAAATTACAAAATCTACGAGAATATAATAGAAAACTGTTTGGTAAAATAACAGTAACCATATTTCATGTTGTCATCCCTGCAGACTGAAGGAGGATCTTACCCGCTCCTCTGGTGGATGCATCAAAAACGGATTTACCCAAACCGTTTCACATCATGTACACGGCCCAACTTCTGTCATACAGCAAACCAAAACCTTTCTTATAAAATGCAACATACAAATGGAATCAGAATGGTCCCAGTAAAGATGATGAATTTCTAAAATCCACTTTGGACACCATCACCAAAGATGCAATTCCCCTTTTCAGCAGGCTGCTCAAGCTCAACCTGCTCCCAGAAAAGGCTCCTCTCTGCAGGTATGTCCAGTGCGCCTGTTACCCAACTGAGACTTCTGCCTGCTTCCTGAAGGGAGGTGCAGAAATGAACTGAAAACCATGCATTCTCTCCGCATGTTATTTACAGAGCTTGTTGCATTTCCAGATTACTCTTAAACAGTAAAAATGCCAAAGCACAACTCACACTCCCACCTCCACTAGGGTCTTCCAGTTCTTGCACATGCCTTCTCACTGCAAACACTCAGACTTCTGTGAAATTAGGGAAAAACTATCCTGTCATTTTCTGTACCCAATGCTGAGCTGTGCAGAAACATCACTAAATAAGGCATTCCAAATTGCTCAAATGACTGTAATTGTGGGAACAGATCTGTGACACACGGAAACCTGACATTATCCAGCTAACATAAAAGTATTAAGGTTATAGTCCTGAATCATTACAAGAACATATTGTCTGTGGGCTTTATAACTGCTTAACCTCATGGTAGTCACAGAGGCCAAAATCTCTTGTCTTCAGCAGTTTCTTTGCTTCTTTAAAGCACAGAGAGAGGCTTTTCTCCCATTTCAGAGCAACAGATCATTTAGTTGAGCAAGTGCTTCTCAAAGCATCCATCCATCTTGATCATGATCAACTGTTTAAAACCAGAGTTAAAGATTAGTGGATAGAATGAGACGCACACAACATTAAGGTTGATTTCACTTTCCTTCTCTGTCCAGTGCAAGAAAAGAGGCTGAATGATGTAACATACAGACCACATAGCTGCACTGAATAAAAGGGATTTATGCCACTTGATGATTCAGCTCTTACAGAGCTCAGCTTAACAGAGACCCTTTCATTCAGTGCACTCCGCGCCACTGCAGTGGAATGGACAACAGTATTTTGGGAGTCTAATGGGTGCCCCAAGGTCTGCATGCCACTCTGTGTCCATACCTTTGGTCAGCATCTCCCAGCATCACTTCCCTGGGCTCCAAATAGGAGAAGGATTTACTTGAAACATTTCTGCAGGAGCCCATCCACCACGAGCAGGCAAGCTCAGGGGTGCTTCAGGACAGACACTGACTGGTGGAGTACCCAGCAAAAGGAGAGGGACGCCTGTTTCATTCGGGCAGCTGGCACACCAGGCTCCTCCAACAGCCATGGTCAGAACCAGCCTGCTCTTGCCTGAGCAAGCAGAGGCAGAAAGACAACAGAGAACAGGCACTAGAGTGAAATGCCCTCAGAGCCTCCCAGAAACACGCTGCGCTGATTAAACAGGGCTTTCCCAGGGCTTCCCTGGGCCACAACCACAAGCTCCATCCTCCTGCTCTCTGTAGTCTGCCAGGGCTAGCCCCAGCCACTACAGCAGTGATAAAGCTAAAACGGCTGGGGCTTATACTCACTCAAAATGCCTACTTTTTGGCTTTGTAGAGGAGGAATCATAAGAGCAGGAATTTTTCTAATATAAATCCTGAAGGATGAAACATCCCCAGAAATAAACAAACAAAATTACTCAACAGTTTGGTGACCAGGCAAATGCACTGTACACTGACACCAGATTTCTGTGGTTCCTACAGGAATTAGGGTGACTGCAAATATTACTCAGCCAGTAATTCCCAGTGCACAAATAGCAAAGATGACAAATATTTGATGTGTAAAGATAGGTCTCAAGATTTCCTTTGCAAAATAAATTGTGAACTTAAGCCAAAAATCAGACTATCAATCAACCATGTGATTTTACATTAATCATGCACAGCTACTGTAACTGCATGAGAGGAGAGGCGCTACTCACCTACCTGGCTTATTTTGGGTGGGGATAAGGAATACATGTGGGAGGTGAGCATCACCATGAATCACAAAAGGATTACACTGTGAAGCAAAGTAGCTCAGTTAATAGCAACATCCCCTCTTAGACCTGTAACTGAAAGGTCTCCTAAGTAATAAAGAGTAAAAACAACAGTTATTGCAGAAAAAGGGGGGAAATGAACACCAAAAGTACCAATAAACAACCTCGAATTGAAACAGCTAATGGTACAGTTCTTCTTAATTTAGTGAGGTACTTAATGTACAAAGAGAATGATGCTAAAACAGCCAGATCAGTCTTCTGCATGTTTTAGCGAGCTAGCTCTGCAACTGGGCTGACTTATGAAAACAAAAATCACACTCCCAAGGATTTGGCAGTATTTCAGACTCAACCTATAGACTGAAGACTGAGCTGTGCAATATGTATCTATTGGCTTCACACACAAACACAGGCCACCACAGGTACCAGAGAATTCAGAGCAGAGATGACCATCTTGTTGAGGAGGAATAATATGCTGCTTTTCCTCCCCTCAACTGATACTGCAGGGCTGGCAAGAGCTCAGCTTGGGAGAGGGCTGTGTTGAAGCATGGCAGAGGAGGTTGTCAGCAGCCACTGATGATGGATGTGAAGGAAGAACAGCAAGCTGGCAGCATCCCTACCTCCCCAAGATGCCCTGCTATGAGGGAAAGAGGCATTTCCACAAGGCTGTCCTCAATGGGAAGCCAAGCACTGACTGCACAGAGAGAACTGCTTATGAAACAAGAGGTGCTTGAGGAAAAAGGAAGATGGAGCTAGAAAAGGGCTGAGTGAGGACTCACTAGCCACGAGCCTGGGGATAGAGTACAGAGCTGCCGGGCAGCCAGGGCCAGCATCTAAGAGAGTTCTACCAACAGTACATCAGCCTAAAGAAGAGGTCTGAAGCCATCTGACAAAAGGTGGTGTCATGCTAATACCAAAGTAAAAGAAGGGGTAGGGGGTGAATATTATAAAGAAAAAATAGTGGAATGAGACTTCAAGAGGTAAAAAATGAAAAAGCAAAAGGTAACACAGCAAAAATAGCTGTCTGGAGAGACCTGGGATGAGAGAGGAAACACACCAGCCAGTTAACAGATGTGTGAAAGACAGTGGATTTAAGGCTGGCTTTTTGCAACAACAGGAGTACAAGGTAGAGCTGTGCAGCTCAGTTTCACTTTAAAGCCAGAGGGGGAAGAGGAGATCCTTTCAAGCCATTGTCCGATGGTTTATTCCGTTCTGCCTCACTTGTGGACTGAAGGCAGCATAGAGCATCTACTGTGCAGAAGCCATCAGCCTGGCACGGAGCTGAAGCGTGCCACTGGGCTGAGAACACATCCCAGCACTGACACCATGCCACTGTGGTCCACCTTACACTGGCACTAGGATTCTCCTACCACATGCAGACCCAAAACCAGCTCCTCCTCAGCATCAGCTCCCTGTTACCATGTTCAGTATGTGAGTTCAGATCTACTCTGTTAATGCAGATACCAGTATTATTAGGCAGGTGTTATTCTCACACATCTGCACCTTCTGGATACTGTGGCATTGCACATCAAGGAGCTTCACGGGTCTGCAGGGCCCTTTTGGGCCTTTACTCCTGCTCCTGCTCCTGTAAAATTGCTTATTTTGAAATTTTACTTGGAACAAGAGCTGAATTACCTTCCCTACTCCACAGAATGATGTGCACGCCTGCTGTTCCCCAAAGCAATAGCTAGCCTGGCCTGTGGTGGAGCCTAAGTTTACATCGTTTTAGAGGATTTCAGATGGCTAAGGCTTGCTTTGGATCTCTCTCTGCTCAAAGCAAGGATTTCAGGACCTTAGTTTTGTTCAAGCTGACTTTCCTCCCATTTATCTGAACACGCTGGCTTCAAAACAATTCCTTAGAAACGTGGCCTGTGGACCATCTTTTACAGTAATGGTCACAGGCATGCCCACAGTCATCACCAGCAATGCCCATCACACCTGGAAGGGTGCCCACAGATCTGCAGAAAGATCTAGGAGGCAGCTCTGATCTCATCACTCCATCAACTGGATCCTCAAGCACAGGCAGCTGGGCTGCAGCACCAGCCACAGCTCTACGCCCAGCACACACAAACAATGTCCCCAGACAACAACTCTAACAGCCATTTCAACAATGACTCAAAAACTCTGCAGGGAGGTTTAGGGCTTGCTGCAGCTCCAGGAGAGATCTGAGACCTGGGTACAAGTACCTGAAACAGCAGAGCTTATGCCAAGAGCTATGTGCTCCACAACTCAAACACCAAGTCCAGAGCTGCCTTTGACTGGATGCTGCATCAGGATCTGTTTCAAAGAAGGATGATCTAATCCCGCAGAGGTTTTAAGTGGGTTCCTCCTTGTTTCTCCCCACTCTTTTCTCAAGACTTCAAGGCAGAACTACTCTCAAACATGGGAATTCTACTTCTTCCATTGTCTCAAACACCCTCCCTGTAAGCTCTGTAATACACAAACCATGCATTAATGGAGTAAGCTGGTGTTAAACACTTCCAGGGTGAGCAGGACCCCACACATCACTCCACCGGGCAGGTAGCATGCTCACCTCCCTGGAGCCCTGCAGAAGCATAAGGTCTGATTAGCATTTCCAGCCATGAGCTCACTCTGTAGAGCACAGCATAAGCAAACTGATTCTAAACTGCAGCAGTGGGAGAAGCATTCAAGAGAAGGAACAAAGTGAAAGAGAAGAATGAGAAAACAAGGAAGCCTCTGCAAAAGGACAAAAGAGAGAACCAGTGCACAGGGACTGGGAGAGGATGCAAGAGAGACAAGATACATGAGGTTAAACTACTGTGCCAATGGGGAGCTTGCGGGTTGCTAGGCTTCCAAGTACACTGTGCCTGTGCACAGATGCTATTTATGGGAACACGCCAGAATCAATAGAAAGAAGATTTTTATTCAACATCCTTATTAATGACCTAAAACAAAGGCAAACAGCATAGTAATTACAACTGCAGATGACGCTAAATTTCGAGTAGCAGTGAGAGAGCTAAGAAACACAAAAGGATCCATGCAGAATCAGGGAAAGTAAGGCTCAAAATAAAGATCTGCCTGGTGTGAGAACTGCAGACAGGGATCTGCAACAAGGATGAGATGCCTGGGGAAACAGAAGCTTGCAAGGAGGATCAGCAACAGCTCATAAAATTTTCCTAATGTGCAACATGATAAGGCAACGAGACATCAGTATGATTTTGAACAGCAGGCACACAGGTATCATCTCACTGCCAGAGAGAAGCAATGAAAACCATACCAGGCAAATTGTTTAAAAATGGATGGGATGGGAGATCAACAGCATAAAACATTTGAGCCATCTTTTTCAGAACAGCTCTTTATCCCCACGGCTGGGCTTCCAGAAAACCTTTATTATGCCCAGCGCCAAACTCTCCTGAAAACCTGAGTATCCTGAGGACTGACCTCTTATGAAGGAGAAGATATTGCCACAGTCTGTGGCTCCTTCAGAGGCCTCAGCAAATCATCCTCTGCTCTAAGTGGTTATTTAAATTGGAGCAGATCTCTCCTGCCAAAAAATTTAACTTGGTTGTAGCATGAATATAAAAATTGGAAGCTCTTCCATTTCTGAAACCTGGACTAATTAGAAACATTTGACACAGTCTCCCACAGCATCCTCGCAGCTAAATTGAGGAAGTGTGGTCTGGATGATCGGGTAGTGAGGTGGACTGTGAACTGGCTGAAGGAGAGAAGCCAGAGAGTTGTAGTCTATGGGGCGGAGTCTAGTTGGAGGCCTGTATCTAGTGGAGTGCCTCAAGGGTCGGTACTGGGACCAGTATTATTTAATATATTCATCAACGATTTAGATGAGGGAATTGAGTGTACTATCAGCAAGTTTGCTGATGACACTAAGCTGGGAGGGGTGGCCGACACGCCAGAAGGCTGTGCTGCCATCCAGCGGGACCTGGACAGGCTGGAGAGTTGGGCGGGGAATAACTTGATGAAATATAACAAGGGAAAGTGTAGAGTCCTGCATCTGGGCAGGAACAACCCCAGGTTCCAGTATAGGTTGGGGAACGACCTGTTAGAGAGCAGTGTAGGGGAGAGGGACCTGGGGGTCCTAGTGGACGATAGGGTGACCATGAGCCAACACTGTGCCCTTGTGGCCAAGGCGGCCAATGGCATCCTGGGGTGCATTAGAAGGGGGGTGGTTAGTAGGTCGAGAGAGGTTCTCCTTCCCCTCTACTCTGCCCTGGTGAGACCTCATCTGGAATATTGTGTCCAGTTCTGGGCCCCTCAGTTTAAGAAGGACAGGGACCTGCTGGAGAGAGTCCAGCGCAGGGCAACTAAGATGATTAAGGGAGTGGAGCATCTCCCTTATGAGGAAAGACTGAGGGAGCTGGGTCTCTATAGTTTGGAGAAGAGGAGATTGAGGGGTGACCTTATTAGTGTATATAAATATATAAAGGGGGAGTGTCACGAGGATGGAGCCAGGCTCTTCTCAGTGGCAAACAATGATAGGACAAGGGGCAATGGGTACAAACTGGAACACAAGAGGTTCCACTTAAACTTGAGAAGAAACTTCTTCTCAGTGAGGGTGACGGAACACTGGAACAGGCTGCCCCCAGGGAGGTTGTGGAGTCTCCTTCTTTGGAGACATTCAAAACCCGCCTGGACACGTTCCTGTGTAACCTTGTCTAGGTGTTCCTGCTCCGGCAGGGGGATTGGACTAGATGATCTTTTGAGGTCCCTTCCAATCTCTAGCATACTGTGATACTAGTTGTGAATCCAGTAGATTCCAGGTTACTTTTGACTTTTACCTGTGCATAAAGAAACCCCACACAGATCAACTAAACCAAGAAGCCCAACAAGCACTGGGTTCACTCTGCCATCTGAACAGACAATGCTGGCTCCTGAAAGAGATGAGATGACTGGAAATCCTTCTCAGGCACAGATTACAAGAAGACACTGTACTGGGTAAGAACTATCTGCATGTTACTAATGTCAAACATAACCTCACTCCAATGAGCAAATTGCACTTATCTCTGAGGGACAAAACACCAGACATAAATCCAGTAGTGGTGAAACCAGATCAATGGCACATTCACAGTGGTGCTACTGTCAACATACAAAATATCTTTAAAACACAGAATAATGACACATGACTATTCTCATGGAGCAGTGACACACACAGCCTGGCACCAATCAGTGCCAGCAATCCCTGCCCGCACACGGGCTGTGAGGAGAGGAGCGAACACGGGGCGGCAACAGGGAAGGGAATCGGTCCTTGCCAGTCCCACTGCTGACTTTTCCCTCACATATGGCTAAAAACCTCACAGTCCCTTGCAGAAATAAGGGACCTGGACACTACATTCAACCAGAGCAAGGTGAGTACTTTGAACCTAACACAAGTCTGGAAAGCCGTCCTCCTCGCAGCTTGGTTTAGGTGAGTTGTACCAAATACAGACCCCACCACAGCCCCATTTTCCAGAGACACTTTGGGGTTAGGCAAGTTTTGTGAACATTCGAGCTTTTTCACAGGTTGCAAAATGCATCAAATCATTTTCTGAACCTGATGAAGCAAATCGCTGACTCAGTTTTAAGTCAAGTGCTTACAAATCCTAGGTCAGCCAGCATGGCGATGTACTACACGTGCCAGGAACTCCCAGACTACCTCTGTCTCACCTGGTCTCACCAGGACCAACCTGTCAGGGAAAGAGCTGGCCACTTCAAATGAGACAGATTACATACCTTACAAGATCAGACCAGTGGCTCACCTAGCCCAGTATGCTTTGCCAAGGGGGGTAAAAGAAGCTGCTATCCAGAGGACACAAAAGAAAAAAGAAAGAAATAAAAAAGGGGAAAAAAGACCACACAGGCCAGATATTGTTGCAGGAACAGTACCTGCACCCTGGTAGGCTTCAAGATGTGCCATTTTGCACAGAGTATGTGGAAAGTAATTACCAAGGCTGGAGGCTGCCCCAGAGTTGTTATAACACTCGCTCTTACCAGAAGGCTGACAGATCTTGGATCAAGACAGCCTTCAAGGGTCAGGCCCTTCGTTTTATGTCTTATTCTTAGGATATCAGCCCCATTTACTCCTGTGCTGGTACAGCACCAAGTGCAGACAGCTCGGAAAAAGCTGTACAAACACTGCTCTCTGCTAGGATGGGCCACTATCACTGACAGATACAGCCCTAACATAGATTTTGGCAGCTGCTGTTCCCATGGCCTCGAGTGAGCAGGTAGGGGACTCCCAGCTGGGACCAGCAGATCCCTCTTCAGATCACTGAGCACTTCCTCTGTCTCTCCATGGTATCCCACTCAGCGGGGGCTACAGCAGATTGAAAGATCACAAGCCAGCAAAGAAAGGAGCACCAACAATGAGACATAAACCAGATAAACATCCAGAGTGCTCACTGTGGAGACAAACAGGATAGGAGAAATCTGCATACTCCAGCCACACAAAACACACGCTGTTTGAACCTCCCGCTGAAGACCATCTGGTTTCTGGCTGAGGATGCCTTTCTCCTAAGCATTATGTCACAGCTGCCTCCTGCCCAGCCCGCTGATGTAAAGCACCGATCACAACCAACCTACAGCATTATTTTGTATCTGCTCAGGGAGCTGTTGAGTGGTGTTTACAGCTTTCAGTTGCTATCATGGAATTGCTATCATGCTATTCAGTTGCTATCACACTATCATACAGCTTCAGAACCATGGAGCACCCTGTTCTGATGGAGGTCTCACTGCTGGGTAATGACATTCTGTTTAGCCTACAAGATCTGATGGGTTCCCAGCCCCAACTGGAAGTGCTTGAAATTATACTCAGTAAAGGCTTACAGGTTTTTGCACACAGTGCCTCTATCAGTTCACGGATCAGGTAGCAAGATCCAGTGGATACAGAAGGGAGTATTTCTTAAGACAATGTGAATTCTAGTGACACTCACGGCCAAGAAAGCACATCTTTTGCTTGGGAAAGAAAATACACGCAAGGGCTGTGCTTCACCTGTATACATCTGTTACCTCTTCACCAATAGGGCAGCTAAAAATAACTGACCTTAAAAAGGCTGTTGCATGATGAAGACATCTTGTGCCATGACACCATTTGGTGCAAATACTCTCTCCGCAGCTGGAGTAGCCAGCAAAATCTCAGGAAAACCTTCATGTGACAAAGCCTGGCAAGAAATTTTAATCTCTTTTTTTTTTTTTTCCATCCCTTTATATAAAGGGATGACTTACTTGTATAGATAACTACGTGAGGATTACAAATAACAGCAATGGACATCCATTTCCACATCAGCATTCTACCTCTGCTTATTCAGCCAGATCAAAATGGCTTGCTAGGGAATGTTAATAACTGAATGCATAAAACTTGAGGTCTTCCATCAGGCTACAAGAACAGCACAAGAAATACAAACAGCAAGTTCCTCAAGCACAAAGTGAACATCACAGAGCTGACTGATCGCCATAAATACGCAACACTTGTCTATCTTACGGTGAGCATTTTTTCCTTTCTAAAAATCAAATTACAGCTGCGTACCCTGCATCTGCCTTCTCCTCCTCGCTTCAGGTTTTTGCTGTTATTCAGTGGCAGGTTTAGGACTAATGAACCACATCAGCTAACCCAACCAAACCAGTGAAAGCACTTCCACTAGTGTTGTGCCATCCATTTCAATAGCTACACCATGCTTGTCCTCTTCTGAACGCTTCAGAGACCCTCTGCTTCACTACACATACAAACAGCAGTAGAAAATTCTCTCCCAGTTTAACACAAGGGCTCAGACCAGAAATGCAGACAACAATTTCATGGTGCCTGGTAACACAATGCTTTTTTCTGCTATCATTAGCCAGGTAATACAAATTTTGGGATATATTTTCTTAAAATGCCGTTATCTGCCCTCAGAAATGAAAGCTTTCCTATGGCAAATGAAACCAACGCTTGGTCTATCCAAACATCTAATTTACAAATGCCAGCTGATGTCATGCACTGCACTAGTGAGAGGGCCAGGTCCAACATGCATTATTATTAGGTCTACAGTAGATATCAGGTCTTCAGTACAGATCTCTGTCACCCTCCAGGATAACCTTGGAGATGTCTTCCTCCATAGCAGAGAGATGCAAGGAGCAGTAACAAGGCACTTAATACACATCATCCTACCAAAAAGCCTCATTTCCTGACCTGGAACTACATTTGCTAGGGAGCGAGAAATTTTCCACCTCAGTCCCTAAATTGCTGCCAAGAAGAAATGCTGAATTAGTGCTCTGGCTCTGGGAAGGAAACACTTCTATGATAGCAGGCTGAGTCAATTGGCCAACCCACTGCTTGCTGAGCCCTGCTAACTATCAGAGGCTGGCATCAAAATCACCTTGGGCTGGATTCAAACTAACAACAGAGAGATAAAAAGCACCAACATGCAGCAGCACCAATTCCCTGAGTCCCCCACTGTGCAGTGCATGCCAGCTCTCATGGGGAGCTGTGCATTCCTGTGCAGACCAAATGTGTGAAATCTCAGGCCAGAAGCAGGTTCATCTATAATTAGATGTACTTATTCTCTGAACTACTCTGAATTGATCCAAAAGAGAAAGAGATAAAAGGAAGCACATCAAAGACAGAGGGAAAGCAGAGCTTTAGAGCCACAGAGGAGTTCAGATGAGGCCCTTCTCCTGCTCCTCTGTATCCCAGTGGAGGAGCTCCAGAAGAAGCCATCTGTTGCATCCTCTTGGCCC
This sequence comes from Neopsephotus bourkii, assembly GCF_033783945.1. Lineage (NCBI taxonomy): Eukaryota > Metazoa > Chordata > Aves > Psittaciformes > Psittacidae > Neopsephotus > Neopsephotus bourkii. The sequence goes on from NW_026901048.1 coordinate 212,881, forward strand.
TGCCATTACCAGCTTATGAAAACCAGGCCATCTCTGCTTGGATACATATGCCTGTTATGCATTTTCAGGAACATTCCCCAGAGTTTTTTGTATACTCACCCTTTTGGCTGAGTATACAAAAGACTTTATTCCGGTTGGAATAGCAGAAACGTTCACATTGACAACTGCAGCCAACGTGACATAAATAAAGCCAATAAAGCAATGGAAATCATGGCTGACAGCAAGTATTTAATCTAATCCTAAAATTCCCCTAGGAAGAAAATACACATTCCCTGAACTCCCCAGCAACTGAAGATTGCCTTAAGATGCTGAACAGTTTATATATATTTTTAGATCAAAAGAGGCTGGAAGATGCTCTGGTTTCTCTGAAATTTTTGATTATACTTATGTGTAGCCTCTCTCAGCTCATTTGAGTCCTGCGTCATCACTAAACCATGGGCAGATTTTACTTCTCTCCCAGTGACCTCACGGCTGTCCTCAATCCAGCTAGGGCTCTGGTGGTTTTAAAATGCTCTATAAATGCCAAGGAAGAATTAATGCCAATTTTGTCTTTTTTCAAGGACAGAGCAAAGAAATAGTGCCATTAGCACGGCACTCAAGAGCCCTGTGTTCAGCACACAGCTCTGCCTCATGGAAGAAGGGTTAGATATTTAGCACTCCTGCCCATCACTGGCCAAAGCTGGGTGATGGCAGGGGAATGGCTCCATCCTACTGCTCACACTGTGCATGATAGCAAGACCACTCAAAGCAGAGTCAGGGAGCAGCAGGTTCTGGGCTATTAAGAAACAAAGATGAGGCCTATTACATACTTGTGATTTGGGCAAACTGAAAGCTTCCACCTTTTACGATCTCTAGTCATGGGGCATAGGAAAGGAGCAGGGCTTATTGGGGAGCGATCCCCTTCCGAACTGCCAGGCCTCCAGGTGCAATTCCCTGGGGAGGCAGCAGCACCTTTGCCCCAGCTCCCTGTTAACAGGATTCATTGCACAGAACAGACCCTGCTCCAACCTCCCAGGCCAGCCAGTGGCTGCTGAAGCAGAGCTCTCGTGGTTTTGACTTTTCAAGACTTCAGACTCTGGATGATGTAGCTGCTCATCTGTATCACTACATCTTCTCCAGATGCTTTGTGCCTTCACTTGTACGCTGACAGCTCTTAAACCTTTTCCTCCACTTTCCAAAACCCACCAGAGCTCATACAAAAGCCTGTTGCAAAAAAATGGCCTCTCCCATTTGAGCCTCAGAGCTGAGCTGCAAGTGCTACACCCCATAAAAATCAGAAGGCACAAGCCTCTTGCATCCAGCAGAACATGTAGCAGGCAGGTCAGTTACCCAGGGCCACCAGGTTAGAGGAAGGTGCCAGATGAATGACTGGTCCCTGTGACCCTCCAGCCCAGCTCTGGTCCCGCAGTGAGCTCTAGCACAGGGAGAAAGCCCACACACCAAGTCTCTACCTTCACCTAATCAGCAAGATGTTTTTCATGTCACCTACTTTCCCACCACCACCTGTGTATACATTGCATAAGGAAGCCAGCTTTCATCTGCCTGCTGAATAGTGGCCAGGCAGTTTTCAGCCAACTCAAGCACACAAGTCTATGCCTCTGCATCAAAGGCAGGAGCCAAATGCAGCAGAAAACAAGGAGAGTCTTGCTATGGCTCCTCCAAGGAGGTCCGACTGCACTTGCATTTCTGCCTCACTGCAGCTGAGTCCAACCGACTACAGCAAGGGAGGGAAGAAGCAGCTAAGAGTGAAAATTGTCATCTATGACCACCATGACAACTGATTGCTTCAGTTGACCATAAAGGTCCTATTTTCCACACCAACAGCCAAATGTATTCTGGAAATAAGTTATAACCTCATGGTTAACTTCTGGCCAAAAGAATTATTAAAAGGCAAACCCCTTTCTTACACCCTCAATCCCCCATAAAATATGGAGTTTCTGACATATCCAGACATGCTGCCATTTCCAATGTATGTGCTGTTACCCAACACCCATACCCTTCTCTAGTGCCATGGTAATCGACTTGCCTGAAGGATCACCCAAAGGGAGCAAAAGGCACCAAGCAGGAGCTCAGGACTTCTCTCCCTCCACCCCATGTGCTGCCAGAGCTCAGATAATTCATTTGCCGTCTTTCCCATCAGGACCTGCTTTTGCTGCTCAGCCCAAGCACTTCGCTACATGAGCTGCATCCTTCTGCAGGAACTCCTCCCACTCTGTTTATAAAGAACAAGCAGTAAGCCTCACAGATACCTTGTCTCACCCTGGCCTCCAGCTACTCTCCAACCTCTTGCATGTCCAGGACACAGAGAGCTTGTCCGTACACCCCACCCCTGTACTGCAGCAACTGCTGGTTAGAGCAGCACAAACCCCTTGCAGATGCCTTCTCCCTTTCCTCTGAAAGGTCTGGGCAGAAGCCCCTTCACAGATCTAGCTGTGTGGGAATGATAGTAATCATCCCTTGAACTACTCCAGATGCAAAAGGCAGGGTAGGAGCAGCCAAACTGCAACCCCTTCCACTAACAGCAGGATCTCACAGGCACGGAAGGCACTACAGTGAGGCCTAGTTGGGGAAGATATGAAACACTCAAAAATACAAACTCAGACAAAGAACAGAGCCAAAGAACCAGACAAAGAACAGAGTGCAATCAAGAGCTCCTCCATTTGCCAAGTCCAGGTTATTTTATTCTGAGCCACTCAGAACACCATCTGAGAAGCCAGTGGCCAAAAATGGGTTGAGATTCTAATTTCAGACTCCCTCCAGAAATCCCCATCCTCCTGGTGCTGAGGTCCCTGCACAAGAGCGATGGCATGCAGGATTCCTGATGCCAGCATCTGACAAACAACCCTCCCCTCTTTTTCATAGCAGCCTTGCTTTACTTAGCACAGTAATTGTTAACGTTGCAGCTCTCTGGTGGGGCAGCACATTTTATTGTTAGCCTAGATGGTAAAAATAAAATCTGATTGCAAGAAATTGCTTGGCTTCAATTATAACATCAGTGTTAATTACAAGTGCAACTGTAATTGCAGGGAGGGAAGGCAGAGCAGCAGTGCGGAGGATGCATACATTCTGGTTGGCAAGCCGACATTTTCCAACCCAGCCCTCCCAAGGGACAGAGCAAAGCTTTTGCCTCCTCGACAGCAGTTGCAGCAATCCAGACAAGTAGGTCTGAATGGCTCCCACTGTTCTGCTTGATGGCATCTCCTGAAGAAGCAGCATCTGATCTGCTCCCAGACCCTTGAGACTTTCTCTGATGCCAACATAATTCTGACCAATGCATTCTCCCTACTTGAAGAGACTCATGCATGGAAACTCCTCAGAGCCTGTGTACTGCCGTCCCCACCTCCACTTTCTTTGTCTTTTGCAGCCAAAGACAACAAGCTAGAGCCACAAATCTCAGTTGCCTCCACAGAGCCTGTCTGGGGAGCTAGCAGGCTAGGGCTGGAAGAGGCATCTCACACTTCCGCAGCCCTTGGCTGGGCTTCTGTATATGACACAGGCTGGGGATACCAACAAACCTCCCCCCGTCTTTCCTTCATGGGGCTGCTTCAGGGGGGTGCTTCTCCCAACCCCTCAATGCCAAGGAGCAGCCTGCTGTCCAGTTCAGCAGGTACAGAGACAGGGATTATTACCTTTACTGGATCCAGCTCTCATCTCTGTCCGCATCACACAGGTCAAAGGGAAAATGTATTTGAGGTTCTTCTGGTTTGTCTGGAGCATGACTCAGAGCAGTGCATTGTGCCAGGTGAGCATCCCGCTGTGTAAACACCAACAGCTTCACTTACTCACCCATTCACGCTGCCCAACCGCAAGAACCCGTTAGGATTGCCTTGAACCCACCTGAGAACAACAGGACCAAAGGGCCATCACATACATCCGTGGCAAGCTCTGTGCCCACAGAGATTTTTTTCCCCATTTCTTTATCATGTTCACAGTGACCATGTGACATACAGCACTGAAAACAGAGGGAAACAAAACAGAGCACCACCAACGCACTGGGGATGAAATTAAGATGGTGACAAAAATACCTACTTAAAGCTGAACATCATGAACTTCACAGACAAGACCTTAAGGAATCACCTCCAGCAATAGTTAAAACAAGAACACTGGGAAAAGGAAAACATCTGGTGGGTGTGAGTGTTCTCTACAGTACAGCGTCTAAGAGTCAGATCTAGAACAGGCCCAAGACCACTCTCATGTCTTGTGCACTGCTAGGTGGAGGGCATGTTCTGCTCTACAGTGGACACATTGCCCAGACTGTTCCCAGATGCAAAAGCCTAGGGAACAGCATGTTACAGCCACCCCCAGGACACTTGTCACTTCTAAGGAGAGAAGTACAATTTGGGAAAAGACACTGTTCCTGTCAGAGATGATGGAAGTTCAGCTCTTGATGCCAGGGGGGAAGGAACAAACCAAGAACCTGATTAAGAGAGACAGTTGTAAAACCATGTTTTCCAATGGGCTAGGGGAGGAAAAGGCAGTCCAAAGTAGCTCTGGAAATAAGCAGGGCTATTCCCCAGTGCTGGTATACACCTCATATATATATAATATATATATATATAGATGCTATTCCTATTCTGTAGGTCCACTTGGTCTCAGCTCATCTAGTGGACCAGCTGCTGCCCTGAACTGCTGAAAGCAGTGGAGAGCTAGGAACTGACAGAAACCAAGGCTGGCCTGCTGTATGCCACAGAAACCTCCCAGCGCTGCTCCCTGCTGGCACTGTTCTGTGAGCCAGCAGACGGATCGCTCCTGGGAGCAAGGTGAGGTAAGGTCCTCCTGTTCACTGAGCCCCTCCCACCAAGGTGGTCACAGGCACCTCTGGAGAGGTACCTCGGAGGAAAAGCATTTGCTAGCTGTTTCCAGACCCAAAACCTTGCCTACAGAATGACCTGTGCATGACCATTTTGCAGTGCCTGGGGGATGCTCCTTCCACAGCAGCAGCAGGAAGAGTAACAGTAACAGAAGTTTTAATCGAAGGCCTCCATTTCAGGTCTATGAAACGGAGACATATTTCCACTCCCCTTTGTCTACAGAGATACTGTGTGGAACTTCCTTGAAGCTAGGATGTTTTTGTTTACAGCCACCCGTGCATTGTTCCTAATGCTGTACAAAGTTACCCAGTTAATAACCAAAAAGCCTGTAGGTGGCACTCCAGAATACGCAAGAAATGTGCAAGACCAATAGGACTTGCATCTGCAGTGCACAACAGCAACATGTGCCTCCTAACATACCAGAAGGGCTGAGAAAGAGGTGATGATCTCCGTGGCACCCTCCAGGCACCACAGTAACCCAAAGTGCTAAAACCACAATTGCTTTAACCTCTCCAGGATCCATCCAGGCAGCAGGATTAGATCCAGACCGGTGCCTGGGAGCAGCTTGCGTTTTGGCAGGGGTGCAGCTGGGCAGCTCCGCCACTCCGTCTGCGATCTCAGCTCAAGCACAGGGGAAAGCTGCGGGTAAGCATGGCACAGGGCCCACCACAGTGGAACATGATCAATCTGGCATTGTCAAGAGCACTAAAACGTCTCCTAAATGATGCTAAAACAACAGAAACAAGCCTCCCCTCTCATATGAGCACCATTAGAGCAAGGCTATCCATCCTCCTCTCCTATCCCAGACTCTGGCAAGGCGCACCCATGTGTGAACCAATATCCACTCAGCTATCAGGCAGCTCTGCAAGACACGTCTGAATGATGCACGGCTTCTGGATGGCCATGCCTAAGCCAGTGTTTAAAGTTGCTAGTACTAGCAATGCTCGACAACCTAAAAGGACAGGGTTTTAAGCAGGTAAACGGCTTAATCTTTTGTGGGTTTTTCATATTTCCTATAATGCACTTAACTACTCCCACTGCTTCCTCACAAGCCCTCTGTGAAGGCTGAAAAGGACCTTTTTCCAGCAAAATCTGAGCCCATTACACATCATGTATTCCCCCATAATGGAGTCTTTAAGACAAAGAAGCTACCATGAGCCCATCAAAAGAAACTGTTAGCAGCACAACCATTGGGCCCCACAGTGAAACATGCTGGTAATTTTCTCTGGGCAGGGATCTCAGAGGTTTTTTGCTTTGCCTTCTTAACCCAAACAGACAATCTTGCTGGGACTGCAAGAGGAAGGAGCTGGATGGAACAAAGAGGATCCTGGTCAAAAAGCGTAATTCAATGGCACATTACAAACTTAGGGGAAAAGCTGTGCACAGCTTCCTAACAAGTGGCCTGTGGAAGGAGGTTCAGCATGTCTAGTCCAAAAGAGGCCACTGGGAAACAGCCACATCCACAGCCCCAGCTGGCCACAAGGACCCCTGTGCATAAGTTCATTCCTGGGGAAGCTGCAAGATGACCCATCATGCCATCCCTGATTTCTGGCCCCACTAGCAGTGAGGTGCTCCTACCTTGCTTCACGTCCTGATGTGAGTCTGCCAGCAATGGTCATCCCTCCCCTTCATACCTCTCTACAGTGGGTGCTAAGAACCAGGAGCCCAAAGCCCTGCACAAGCAAATGGACAGAGAGGCATGAAGAGGAAAGTCCATGTGCCAGCTCCCTGGGGCTGCACCACGCCTGGACTTTGCAGGATGGCTGGTGAAGAAGGTGCATTTCCTCAACAGTTCTCACCCCTTTCCAAGCCTCAAAACCCAGAGTGCAGGGATTCCCCCAAGCAGCAGCTGTCAGCTATGAAACAGCACAGATACAGACAGCAAAACACCAAGAGGAAGGAAGGACCAGTTAACATAAGCTGCCTGGCTCTGGATCAGGAAGGAAAGAGGAAGGCAACAGGGTCTTCTTCACACGCCGCTGTCCCCAACCACATCAGGTTGGTGAAGAGAGAGCTCCCAGTGGGTATGGCCAGGCTGGCAGAGCAGGGGACATTACAAATGCACAGTGCCAGGGGGATTTGCCAGGATGGCTACATGGCTGTCCCATGGCACAGCCCAGAGCTGCCTGATGCCTTCCTTGCACATATGATCTGCTGCCTTTTGGGTCAAGGCAGTTCCCAGCTTGTGGAAAATTTTGACATGAGCAATTTTGTTTTGTTCAGCTTGGACTGAAACCAAATTCCAGAGGCACTGTGAAGGCCCCAAAAGCCTATGTTTAATCAGTTCATCTGTACATCCCTTTAAAGACAATTCTGAGTACCCCTTGGGTGAGGTGGCTGCACCACCCAGAACACTGGGATCCCTTGTGCAACCCTGGCTCCATGTGAGGTGCAGGAAGCTTTAACACAGGCTTCAAGGCATTAGTGCAGGAGACTATGGGAACAGGGGAGAACAGCTAATTCTGAGCAAACAGCCAGCCAAGCCTTCTCTTGGCAGCATTTTTTCATTGTCTATTATATACAGCTGGATGAATATCAATAAATTACCAATGGAAATGAGCCCTGCTGAGCAGGCAGTTTGGCTTGAACAGCTGTTTTCTAGGTGGCATAGTGTCATTCCAGCTCCATTTAGCAAGCAGTGGTGAATTGGAGATTACCAACTGCCTTCAGGGGTGGGAAGAAGGCAAGTAAACCCTGCACAGAGAGAGGGAAGCACCAGGTCTACTTGAGCCCCACAGCTGAGAACTGCTGCCTTAGGGGAGGAGAAAGTAAAAAGCCAAGTGGGCAATGGTGAGTCACGGGAAGCTGCATCCCTGAGGTCATACTGAGCACCCGCAAACCACTGTCCGTACATTTCTTCCTGCAGCTTACCCGTGGAGGAGCAGTGGTGGGGAGCATTGGACAGAGCAAAGCAAGGGCTTGCCCAAGATCACTGGGAAGCTCCCCTCCCAAGTCCCAGGCAAGCTCAGGAAGAGAAAACTGTGGATGGATGCAACCAGGGCTGCAGCTCTTCCATCTGCACCCTTCAGCGTGCACTCATCTCTGCACTTACCTGACACTCCAGCATTACCCAACCTTTCCGTGCCCTGCTCCCAAGTCTGTCTGGCAGCTTCACAGCCAGTGTGCACAGGGAAGATGTTCAGAACTGGGACATGTGTGATTGACAATACTTCCTTCTGACACATTGCTGGTTGGCTCCCTCCAGAGTGCAGTGAGGTCGGTTTAACTTAAAAACCAGCAACCCTGGTTTTGTCTATCCTGCAAGAGTTCCTCAGAGTGACCTTGGACACAGATCTACAGTGTGACAGCAAGCTACTTTTGTCTGACATGTTCTGCAGGAGACCCTGTGTTTTCACCTTGACCCCGGATGGAGACAGACCTCACAGCATCCAGCTGCAAGAATGGAACGCAGCGCACTGCAGGCAGTGCACTCCCTGCCTGCTGCAGAGCCCCTATAAATACCACCGGTCAAACCCGCGTAAAAACTTTGTGGTCTACTTGAGGGTGGCTGTTAAAAATAATGATGTTGAGAAATGGGAGGCTCTCACTCTCAGAAAGAAAGGCATTAAGTTGCAAAGTCGTTGAGACCTGTTTATTATTTAGCATCAGTTTAATTTCAACTAGGAAAAAAACCCTTGGAGGACGGAGGGCTGAATTGGTAATACAATCCTTTGGCTCCAGCCTGAGCGAGTCTTGTAATTAAGACACAGTGAAATCAGAGATTATTTCATCTTGTCTTCTTGGAAAGGCAAAAAGAGATGAAAAGAAAGCTCACCTCCCCACACGCTATGGGTCCTGAAAGGCTGAAAGCAGACCACAGGCTGTGTGTTCTGGCCACGCAGCTCCCGCAGGCTCTCCTGGTCTCCCCAGCCATCAAGCTACGGCCAAGGTAAACAATGAAATCAGCCTGAATACAACCAGGAATAGGGAGGGGAGAGGTGTAGCATTCACAGAAGGAAACTAAAGCAAAACACAGCCACCCACCCCCCAAATCTTTTCTGGTTGTGAGTGAGCCAGGTAACAGTACAAACCAGGCAGCCAGTCAAAAACCAGGTCCCCACAAGGGACCCAGAAACAGTTTCCCAATTAAGAACTTGTCAGAGGATAGTAATTGACAGAAGGGTTCATTTTCCAGCTGCAAATAGCAATGGTGGCTGTGTTTTAAGGGTTTAAGATAGAGTTATAGAAAGCTGAACCAGTGAAAAAGAGATTTAGGAATTCCTCAAACAGAAGAAATAAACCTGATTTCTAATGCATTTGGCTGGGGCTTTTTGATTTTTATGTCAACACTACTTGGTGGCACCTTAACAACCTGAATTCCCTGTCTGCGAGTTCCGGGCAGCAGAAACCCTTCTTTCCTCAATTTGCATAGAAGAGTCCCAGACCATTACATTATCCATCCACTCAAAAGCTCTCCAAAGTGCATCTTTTACCCAAGGAATTTCACCAGATGGAAGCTGTATTTAATCTCTTATCCTCTTGGCCACCCTTGTGCACACGACCCAATTCGCAGTTCTGCCTAGCAAAGGATGCTGCTGACATCCATCATCTATTAGCCTCACGAACCCTGAGAAATCTTGCATGGTACTGCAGTGATTCTATGTAGCTCTTCTCCCAGCAGCTTTCTTTTGGGGAGAAAGGCGCACCTCACTGTAAGATGGAAGTAAAGACACTATACTTCATATTCTCTTTTCCAGACCAAATCCTCAGCTAGCAGGAAGAGCACTGCAAGCTGCCTCACCTCAAAAAGCACAGCTAGCCTTATCTTCTCCTTACCAGTGTGTTACAGAAGAAAATACATGGCCTTTTAAATCTTACCTAATGAGATGTATTCCTCACCTTCCCCAAAAGACAGAAGGATGGGGTGATTTTCTGCTCGCAACTGGAGCAGAGAGATGTGTGTGTTCATAAAGTAACAAGAAGCAGCAAATGGAAGCCAAACGCCGTTCTGTGTCAGACCTTAAACCTAAATATCGGCTGCTTGTCTCTTTTTAGTTAGAAAACCCGAAACGACATCCCACTAACCACCAGAATCACCACAAACCGCTCACTATAACCGGAAGGAGAGTGCCTCCCGTTTCTACAGCAACCGCGGGCCCGGCGCGGCGCTGGGAATGGCATCCCGGCAGCGGCCGTGGGGGGCACGGGAACAAAAGCGGCGGAGGCCGCGGGGTGTGTCCGCCCCCCTCCACGCCGAACGCCGCGGAACGAGCGCACCAACGCACGGAGGTGAGGACACAGAGAACAAGCCGCGGCTTGTCCCCACACACCCCCCCCATCAGCCGGACCCGGCCGGGGCCGCACTGGGGTTCCGTTCGTCCGCTCCCCCCCAACCTGTGGCGCGGCGCAGCCTCTGTCCGTCCCCGCACTCACCCCAGAGGAGGGTGAGGAGCTGCGCCCGCGGCACCAGGCTGAGCGCGTAGACGGCGCCCAGGTGCAGCAGCCCCATCAGCACCACGTTCCGCCAGACGATGGCCTGCCCGCAGCCCGCCGTGCCCGCCTCGCCGCCGGCCGCCCGCCGGGACCCGGCCATCTCGCCCGCGGCGCGCTAGGGTCGGCGGACCCCGCGCAGCGCGGCCGGGGAGCGGCTAAGGGCGGCCGGGCTGCGCTGCATCTGTTGCTGCTGCCGCTGCCTCCATAGAGCTCCCGCGCCACCGGCTGCGCCCCGCACCGCGGCGGAGGAACGGGGGAGGGCGGGCGGCCGCCGGCCCTGCATAGCGACAGCCAATGGCGGCCGCGGACGGCCCCGCCCCGCCAAGGGGCCTCCTGAGGGGGAGCCCCAATGGCTGTGTCGGTGTTGCCTGAGGGGGAGCAGGGATGGTGGCTGTCGGCTGCTGGGGGTCCGCGCTCGGTGGCAGAGAGGAGCAGGCCTCTGCCCACCCTGGCTGCGCCTTCCTAGGCGGCTGTCCCCGGAGAGCGGCAGGGACCTCTCCCGCCGGCTGCCTGACGGAGTGAGGGGACAAACGGTGTGCGGGAGAAGCAGATCTGAAAGACGTCAGGTTTTGGGAGCCTGTGGAACCTGAGTGAAAGATGCCACTGGAGGAGCATATTCACAAGCTAGCTAATAAAGTTCATCTGGCTGCTGATACCGAATTAAACAAGTGTTTCATGGCGTATAGACACATAGCCATGGACAAGGCTGCAAGGATTCTCATGATAAGAAAAACAAGCAACAAAAAGACCAGATGTCTTCTTTCACGTCATAGAATGATTAGGGTCTTAAGACCATCTAGTTAATGACCTTAAGTTTTAAGATCATCTAGTTTCAATGCCTCGCCCTAGACCATGTCACCCAAGGCTCTGTCCAACCTGGCTTAGAACACTGCCAGGGATGGAGCATTCACAACTTTCTTGGGCAACCCATTCCAGTGTCTCACCACCCTAACAGTAAAGGACTTCTTCCTTATATCCAACCTGAACTTCACCTGTTTAAGTTTTAACCTGTTACCCCTTGTCCTATCACTACAATCCCTAATGAAGAGTCCATCCCCAGCATCCTTGTAGGTTCCCCTCAGATACTGGAAGGCTGCTATGAGGTCTCCACACAGCCTTCTCTTCTCCAGGCTGTGTGGAGACCTCATACAGGAGGTGCTCCAGTCCCCTGATCATCCTCATGGCCCTCCTCTGGACTTGTTCCAACAGTTCCATGTCCTTTTTATCTTCAGGACACCAGAACTGCACACAGTACTCCAGGTGAGGTCTCACGAGAGCAGAGCAGAGGGTCAGGATCACCTCCTTCGACCTGCTGGTCACGCTGCTTTTGATGCAACCCAGGATACGGTTGGCTTTCTGGGCTACAAGCGCACACTGAAGCTGGCTCATGTTCGATGTGGGCCTTCCTCCTGTCAACAAGGCCTGAGAAACAGGAAAACAGCTGCAAAAGAAAACTGCTCAAGGAGCCTCTCAGGGTTGTAAATGAACCCAAACGAGAACATGTAATTAGTTGGCAAGACTAAACATGCTTTCCAATGTCCTTAGCTAACGGATTTCCATGAAATGGTAAAATGAGGGGGGCTGTGTCTCCCCAGATGACCGCCACAAGACTCAGAGACCACTACACAAATTCACAGCGCCTGCACTGCACCTTAGCTACCCAAATTACCATATGTGATGAGTAATGAGAACTGGCTGGATGCTTCATGGAATTATAATGAATATGTATATAACAGTGGTATATAAGCTATAAACTGTCTCTTCTTGGCCTGCATTACAGGCTGTGCAATCCCTCATGAACCCGTACTGTAATAATGTCAGCTTTCTAACCTGTCATTCTGTTTAGGGAGTTTATTTCCTGGGTTTGGGTGACACTGGGAGTAACAAGGTGGGCACTGAAAGCCAAATAACAGCAAGATTTTTACGACCAGTGTCTACCCAAATGAAGGGTGTGCCACACTTCTTGTTTACTCTGCTCCACCAGACTGAGATTTTAGTGTTCACATGTGGTTTCCTGGGGATGCTCTCCCCCAGCACTGCTGCAGCCTCTCGCTGCAAGCTGCTGTGGGAGAGGCAGGACCTCATGTTACTTGAGGTGCCAGCATGGGGTTTGTTCATGCTGAGTTCACCGGTGTCTGAAGGATGACACAGATGCACAGAGGAGCAGTGGGCGTAGAGTAGCTCACTGTAACTGGTGAGGCTGTTTACCTGCTGTGGAGCAGAAAACATCTCACACCAGTAGTATGCAGAGAGTTTTAAGTCATTAGGTGGGAACCAGATGCTAACTCTCGATAAAACGTCTGTCCATGAGCCATTCTGTTTAGCTTTGAATGTTTCTGTGAGAACAGGAGGGAAGGAGGGAGCAGCACGGACGTGTCAGCAGCCCTCCTCCCCGTCAGGGGTTGACCTCTCCATGATTTATAGCCTGCAGTGTCTTTTCATTGCTGTGGGGTGTTTTAACTTCCACTGCTCTGACTTCCTCCGGACACCCAAGGTCAATTGGCAGACTACATTGTAGTGCACCAGGTAGATTTAGTATGTGATACTCACTTTGCTTTTAGAACTCTGCAATACAATGTTGGGGGCAGGCAGAAGAGAAGACTAATGACTAATGTGAAGAGACATGCAATGACTTCCATCTCTCAATGTCTGAAAGCAGAAAGAGGCTCCCATCCAGCCCACACTGGCTGCTCCCAGGCACACTGTCATGGATGACCCTCAGGCTTACAAGAGCAAACTACAGAGACCAAGTTCACTTCTGTATACCACAACTTGTACAGGCATGCTGCCCTAAGTGCTTAGTGGAGGAAGGTCAAGGCTCAGGGCAAGTGAAATGGGAGTGATAGCAGGCAGCGAGGAAATAAGGAGACCAGGGTGCATGGCAAGAGGCAGGAGTGATAGCAGGCAGCGAGGAAATAAGGAGACCAGGGTGCATGGCAAGAGGCAGGAGTGATAGCAGGCAGCGAGGAAATAAGGAGACCAGGGTGCATGGCAAGAGGCAAACACACATGGAAATGAGATTTCCAACTAATCTGTGTCACTGATCCATAAAGGCTCCCTCTGCCACCAGACTGCATTAATGCGATGTTACCTCTGCACACAGTACTGTAATTCCATACCCTGCTTTTATTTCCAGTTCACAGCATGGAAAGCAGTTGAGCAAAGATGACATGATAAATGTGTCTGGATGTCCTCTGGGTGCAGGGAGTGCTGATGTTTAGGGTGGCACTGTTTGGTAACTTATGTGACAGAAAAGCTCTCATGCCCGCTGTCCTAGCAAAGCTGGTTGCATGCAGAGAAAGCTTGTCAAAACTGGAAGAGGGGCATTGTCCTGTACCCAGCCCACCTGACCTGGGGCCAGAGGGGCCCCCACTGCTCATGGAGTTGTGGATCCCAGTGGAGAAGCAGATGAAGCCCAAGCCAGACCAAAGTCACCCCTTTCAGAGGGTCATTGTACAGTGTCATTCCTCATGAATGCAGCCAATTGCTGTTCCACTGACCCCAGAAATCACCGCTCAGGCAGTGGCACTTCAGTGACAACATCAGTTTGTGCCAGGCTGGCTGCAGCAGCTGTGGGCAGCAGCACATTTTGGGATGTGATGCTATGAAAACATCTCTCTTTTAATAAGCTACCCAGCTGTGTAGATCGTGATGTCAGGACTATGTACCACAGACAGGGATCTGGACTCCTAGTACCAGAGATTCAAAGAAAAGACTTTTCAAATCTGACTCCTGCTTCCCGTGGTAAAAAAAAATAATACATTTTCTGTGAGCCAGAATCGCCTAGAGAAAAAAACTGAGGAGCTGCAACCAAAACAGCAACAAATTCAAAAGGAGATTTTCTCAGTAAACACTCCAGGGTTCATATTTCTGAAAGTGAAGGATTGAGTCCAAAAAAAGAATGCCTGTGCGTAGTTCAGAGATCTGGGAACTACTTGGTTTTGGCTGCTGCACTTAGCAGTGAAGGTGTAGTGACTGCAGGCATGCTGAAACTGAGAATTCAAAGCAGTGTCTGGGGAGAAAGGTTACAGCCTCTCTCATCTCTACACATCTTGCCTTTTCTGGCAATCCCAGATGGACTTCCCACTGCTGTGCATGTCTACCTGCTTGCCAAGTTTGCCCTCTTCTGCTGCAATAATGCCTTTTCTGTGCAGGTGAAAGAGGCACCTGAAATTTAGCTGTGGTCTAGGTTTACCTGTATGTGGCCCTTGGTACTACCTTTAGAAGTTAGTTAGGTTATAGCTAATTAACTTCAAAGAAGTTTCACTGCTTTCTGTTCCAGCACAACTCTTGCCCAAATCCCACTGATGGGTGAGAGGACTGGACTTTGGGCCCAAATCCGCTTGGAGACAGCATGCAAGGGTGTGATTCCCCCTGGGACAGAGTGCCTTTCTGAACCTGGCTGAAACGCTGCACTAGGCTCCTTAATAGGTAGGCATCAAGTTCAGCCATTACTCCAGGACTGCCAAGTACACCACTAAACCATGTCACTAAAGGCCTCAAGGAGAACACAGACAGTATCATTTTAATGTGACTGGTGCACACTACTATCACACTTCAACACAAAGCTATTTGAAATGTTGACAAGAGTTGGTTATTTTTCTCTTACCATGAAAAATAAAGTAATGACCCCAAAGCATTTTTCAAATGAAGGCCTCAAGTGGTAAAGAAGGAAACAAAGCCTAAAATATCAGAGGGACAAGAACTATGCACTCAATGTTTATGTACTGAACTGAATTCACATAGTGAATGTGTACTTGGCGAAGCAGCTGAGCAACAGGTTCCCAAGAAGTCTTCCTTGTGCTGTTCAGGCAGGTACAGATTCACTGATGAGGTCAGCTGCAATTGCCTTTAAGGGTGCTCCTTAATAAGTCTTCTCTTAATTAGGCTCTCTCCTGCCTAACTTGCAGCCCTAAAGCTTATGAGAATTTTAATTGGCTTTAGCCTCTTTTGAGCAAGGATTGCATTGTATGCACATAGATCCTGCCGGGCCATTTGGTGATATATCTGTCTGATTCGCACCACTGGCAGAGGAAACATAGGAATGACCAACTCAGCATGTAGCAAGTCAAGGCTGAGAGATTACCCAGAGGTCCCCCTTTTAAAGTTGGACACTTTGAAGCTGTTCATGGTATCAGTACATTATTTACTATACTCCTCACTATACTTTCACAGTGGACATGGCTTTCATTCAAGGCTCAATGACTCAGCTTGGCACAGGCACCCCAACGGGATGCTCAGCATCCCCTGCAGGGGAGGCAGAATCAGGTGTTTGGCAGATGTTTGGCCATATAAGCCTGTTTTACCCTTCAGCTTTGAGCCATTCCTGGCTCTATACATGCTGCCCCATTTTTGCAATGGATGCTCAACGCAGCTCACATCAGCAAGCCCTGATGGGTGCTGAGCCATGTGGGATTGCAGATGTGGAGCAGGGATAGAAGAGGGAAACATCTGTCCCAGGAGTTCCTTTCTTTTCCCCACTTGGGCATAACAGGCTCCAGGCAAGCTGACAACACAGTGACATTTGCGGTGCCGAAGCAAAGCACCAGCATCGTGGTGAGGGTGATGATGGAGCCGAGGGAAGCCTGCAGGACTACGGGGAGCCTTGCCACTGCTCTTTTTTTGCTATGCTTGCCAAAACCTGCTCCCTCCCCTCTATAGTTTTGGGGGATAAACACCTATGGCAGCATGATCTCTCTCCCTTCTCTCTTAATAGCTCAGTCAATCTAGCGTAATGCTTGCTTCTGGGCAGAGAAAACAAGGTTACTAAACAGTAAACCCACGTTCCCAATCTGCATGTTAGGGAACTGTGTTACCCAAAAGGCACAACACAGAACAAATCCGATGTAAACATGACACAGGCTAGAAATGCCTGTGATTAAAATACAATCTTCAACATTCATGTGTAATGCTGACTTTGGGTTTCCGCCAGCAAAACCAATGTAAATCTATTACAAAGCTTTACAGACAGAAAAAGATTTTCACTCAAGTACTGTACTTAGGTGTTCTGCCCACAGAACAGTCTGCTCTACAGTACTGCCCCTGTTACATCCCCACTTATCTGCCTCGGCAGCAGAACCTCATTAACACTGCTCCTACCCACAAACTCTCCTCCTGGTGCTTTTGCCTCGATAGTGGTAACTGCAGCAGCAAGATACTTCCTTGTGCCAGTTGCTGTTGGACAAGACCCATGATGCTGCAGTTTACATCCTTGAATCTCCTTCCATTCCCATTTCTGGTAATTCTGTAGCCTTGGGGGGCCGCAAAGAGGAGTAGCTTGGTTGGCGTTAACACCATGGTATAAATCTTCTCATTCAGCAAGATCAAAATTAGGCTTTGGGGCCAAATTCTTTACCACTGTAAATTGGCAGGGCTTCATTGGCTTCTGTAAACAAAGTGGCCATTTGCATTTATAACATCAGATGGGTGGCTAATTGCTTGGCATTCCCTGAAGGTATGAACAGACGGCAGCATAACTAGTTAACTATTATTATTACCCATTGCACCTGCTCTGAGAGAAGCAGCAGATTTTCACATCCACTCCTGTTACGTACTTAGGCAGTGCAGTTGTCCAGTCCTAACCTCTTGAGGACAGTGATTGTTGATGTAGAGTCCAGGCAGGTGGTGCATCATCGCAGTACCCAAAGATACTATCACCCCACTGAGAAAAACCCCAGTGTTTCTGATTTTGACTTCAATTTCCAGACCAAGCTTACTTGTGGCCAGCTCATACCACACTTGTTCTCATGCTAGCACTGTTCTTTAGTTCCAGTCAGCCCGATTTCCATGTGCTCTTCACTAGCTGAACAAGCAGTTTATTTAGTTTCTTCCTGTTCAACAAACTCTTTGGTCGCCAGCATCTACGTGCCTTGCTGGGTCCCTTCTCACTTGGAATACTCTTTTACATGGATGGAAGTATCATGAAGGCTTATGCAAACCCTACTGAGGGTTTTGTTTTGTTTTTTTTTTTAATTCCCATTTACCTTTGAAGTATTTCTAATTTAAAATTTGTTCTCACCTTGAATAGAGACAAGGCTATAAGTTTCTGTGGCTGCACCATGCCATTTGCTCTGAGGCACCAATACTGAAGCTCATATTCATAAGCAGCAGGTATTTCCATGCGTGCAGAGATCCCAGGGAACTAAGCCATTGGAATTCTGCTTTTGCTGCAGATGGTAACATTCCTGCTTCTGTGCAGCTGCTTTTATCCTGTCTTCCCTGTTATCAGGGCCCCAGCATTTCATCTCAAGCATGCAGGAAGCAGGGCAAGGGGAGGAAAGGTGGAGCACCCTTTCTCATATGCACGAAGAAGTGCTGCAACATTAAGTAGATTATGTGGTCCCCCCACTCAGGAGTGGGGCTGATGAGCTGCATCTTTCTCCCACTGAGGTAGTCTGCTGTTTCCTTACTACCAGTTTCTGGCAGTGTTAACAAACTGCATGTTTTTGATGTGATTCTGCCAATACCAGAGTCTGCTGAGCAAAGATGAATAAAAGGTATCTTCAAACCTTCCCCAAGACAGGAGTGGAATACAATATACTTACAACACTGTTTAGAAACCTATAGTCTTGAAGGGAAAAAATTACTCCAATTCTGTTTTTAAATTCCCAAAACAAAGCCAGTCCAAATTGGTGCTTTATGTTCACCAGTTATAAAAGCTTATTTAGAAAAGGCTGGAAGGAAATAAAATTAAGCTAAATTTTCTCAGAGGAATGGAACAGTTCTGCCTGACACATCTGTAGCTCATAATCAGTTTAAGTCATAGAAGCCAGCAATGATTTGCATTGTTATTTATAATATTTCTTACAGTATGTACTGCCAAACCTATATGCCACAGGCACTGGTATTTTAGGTGGTTTTTTGGGCAGAACTACCTTTTTAAAAACAAAAAAGGCCCCCAAACCTGGACATTTCTTCCAACTGCTGTTTTTCCTAGACTTAAAGCCAGCTCCAGCTGTGCCACAGGAAAGGACAGCACACTGTGAAACTCGCATGACCCAACTTGCCAATGGCCATCAGAAGCATGCTCAGTTTAACAGTGCAGCAGAGGCAGCGACCTTCAGGTTCAGGAGACTGCAAGAAACAATTTGCACCTTTGTTTACACACAAAATATCCATGTGTCTGTACGGCTGGCTTAAACCACTCTGCATTATTTCTTCTCTGAGCTTTTAAAGAACACACAGCTGTGTTTGGAATCCTTGCTAAACCTTTCTTTGAAATGTGAATCTCTTACTCAGTATAAATGTTAAACACAGCTTTTAGTGATGAGCATGGAGGTAAAAAAAAACAAAACAAAACACAAAACCATCCTCCTGCCTAGGTTGCAACAGAAAGCTGCCCACTGTGCTCTGGTTTCAGAATCTCTAGGGTTGCACTTCATAAAGACACATTTTAATAAATTAACATTTATTGAAAATATCACATCAGCCTTTATTTTGCTCATCTGCCCCAGTGCAAAATTAAGCCATTGAACATGTAAATGGTAATAACAGAACTGCAAGCAGCTTCATAAAATGAAAGACCAAATACACTTATAATACAGACTCTTTAATCTGCTGGAAGGCAATAATCTGGTTTAGGGTCTGATACACAACCTATCTTGTTGTTTTAACACATATATCTGTTGTTAAAAGCCACTGTTTAGCAGTATAACATGCATCTAAAAATTGACAATATGGGGCATAATTCCTTAAATATACTATTTGTACACAAGAATCATTAGGGATGGGGAAAAAGATTAAAATAAAAAGAAAAGCACCAGGGCTCCGTGGCCCTCCTAGAACAAAGTGTTTTGCAGGGAGAGTGTAATGCCATTTGTCAGCTCTCTACTGCGACATGCCGTGAGGAACTAGCATTTGGTCCATTTCCTGCATGTTTGCTGTAGAAATGCACTTCTTTGGAAAAGCAACCCTCAGGGCTTTGCAAATGCAGGGCTCCTTCAGACACCCAGCTTGTTGGCTTGGGTGAGGACAACTTTCAGAACAGGCATGAAAGCAGAGGTCTCGCTGAAGTTGCTGGTGCTGACTATGTGTGTGTGGATGTTCAGTCCTTCCTGGTAGTTGCGGGTTTCGATGCTCTTCACAATATTGTGCAAACCAGTAACGATGGTTGGAGAGAGCTGCAAGGAAGCCAGACAAAGCAGGTCAGCAGAAAGAAACAGTATATACATGAGTGCTAGAAAAATCTCAACTGTAACATCTGGCCCTCAGCAAAGTGCGTCAACTGGTTCCTTTAAAGATAGCCATCTCCTGAGCTGTACCACATTGGGAACAGTAACAGCAGACTTCAACCAGAACATACCTCCTCTGCAGTACTGCAAAGCCCTGCTAGCCTTCACTATTAGCTCCTGGATGCAATTCCTTGAGGTATGAGACCTGCCCTGACAGACATTGGCACATGAAAGACCTACTGAGCTTTCAAGCCTTTGCATAAAGTTCATTGCAAAGATGGCCTGACCAGCATCTAATCCTAAGGTACTAAGAGCTTTAAGCCTATTCCTTTGTTCTGCCAGAGGCCTCCAGAAACACTTTGGAAAAATTACCAGATTTTCAGCAGTACTTGCACATCTCCCTTCCAGTGAAGCCAGGGAGCCTCCAACACCTAAATCTTCTGGTTTTTGATCCCATGTTGCATGCCTCACTTCCTGGTGGGAGCAGGGGAACTTGCTATGTTGGCTCATTCTACCAGCAGCTGGGGACAGGGACCTTCTCGATGCATTCACTTAATGCCTCCAACTGCAAGAAGCTCTGCTATCTGGCTTAGGACAGTCCCTGCACAGCACCATAAAACTCATGACATAACCCCAAAACACTAAGGTCTGCACAGCAATTACTACATGTAGCTGTTTCTGTGAAATACATGGAATCATAGAATAGTTAGGGTTGGAAAGGACCTTAAGATCATCTAGTTCCAAACCCCATGCCATGGAAGCATACAATACGTGGATTTGAAGCACACTTCTGAAGAAAGAACAAGCCCCTGTTACATATTGCAGAGGGGTTCACACCACTGATGAAATTCTTGACCATATCTGCAGTATTTGATGGGAGGCTGGGGGTGCAGAGGGGAAGGAAGTAAACCAGAACTTACTGTCTGTTCCCTTAGCTTGTCATACAGAAACTCCAGGCGTTTATTTGCATCATCTAGTTTCCGCTTGGTTTGCTGCAAGAAATAGGTAAATTAAACCACAGTGATTTTAAGAACACCATATTGATCTGATATCATTGCAAAAGGTCCACAAAGAACATGAAGTCCTTTCTCAACATTTTCCCAACACATAGTTTGAATTCTTTGCACTGTACTTTTCTCCCCTGATTTTGCTAGTTAAAATCCCCATGTGGTATCACTGTAGTTCTCCACACTTAACTGCTCTAGTTAGCTACAGGGAACAGTAAACTGTGGAAGTGTATCCCAAAAGCCACTGGCATATAAGATATGGAAAGTGACAGAATTCCGAGTTCCACCATCATTTTTTCTATGGCTTACTGGGAAAGCATGATAGACGAATTAAGATATTACTGAAATCAAGTATCCAGCAATGTCAATGAGAGCTTAAAGGCACATGCAGTCACTGGATTCTATGTACGTACAACCTGGTCATCATTTATGGTGAACCCTAGTATTTTTCATTATGTGATTAGTAAAACTCAGAGTTTGTTTATAAGCTTTTGCTCTCAACAGAAAAAAACCCTAACAGCTTAACCCAAACTGTTCTTATAGATCCTTGGTGTTTCCATGTTTGTTTGTTTTTTTTAACAAACAGCTACCAAAACTGAAGATTTAAATCCAGAATAATCAAACAGTAACAAAGCATCAAGGTTACAATCACAGAAGCACAAAAAAGTTGGTGATCAACAGGAGCAGAAATGGCATCAGTGCACAAGTACACTCCTAGATCAGTACACACATCAATCCATCTTCACTTAGGACAGTGCCATTCCCCTGGCAACTGTAAAAGTTTCCCTGGATTAAATAATTGCCCAGAGAGAAAATAACAAAACCTACGGGAATGCTCTAGCTCAGGATAAATACAGACTGGTGGCTGTCTGCTGTGCTGGAAATTAAGAAAGCTGTTCAGATGGCAAAGGGCATAAAGGAGAACATGCACGTGTATCTCAGGCCATGTGTGGAAAACCCCTCAAGCAGTAGTTATGTTGCCAAGAAACTGAGACAAGTAAGAGGAAACTGTACTTTTACTTGTGCCCCAGGAGAAGCACTGAAGAAACTGGTTAATTCTTTTGGATTGGCCAACTTTCTCAGATACATGACTTTGGAATAGTTGTTTCAAAACCTGTGTAAAGGTGTACATGCTATTTTCGTTTTACAGATGGCCAGCTAGGACAAAGAAGAATAAATTGTCTTTAGAAAACAGCAACACATCTATCCAGCCAAAACAAATAAGGTGAAAGAAGAGCAAACTGGTAGTTCTCACTCATTGCTTCCTGTTCCCATTGTCCCCTTTGGAATGTAGTAACTGCAGTAAGGGGTAATGGGTTCAAACTTAAACAGGGGAAGTTTAGATTGGACATAAGGAAGAAATTCTTTCCTGTTAGGGTGGTGAGGCACTGGAATGGGTTGCCCAGGGAGGTTGTGAATGCTCCATCCCTGGCAGTGTTCAAGGCCAGGTTGGATGAAGCCTTGGGTGAGATGGTTTAGTGTGAGGTGTCCCTGCCCATGGCAGGGGGGTTGGAACTAGATGATCTTAAGGTCCTTTTCAACCCTAACTATTCTATGATTCTGAGTAGTGCCTGCATTTGTTCTGACAGTAACTTATGTATACAGTCAGAGTGGTTTCTCTCACTGCTGCATGCTGGAAGCACTTGCTCTGCCTAAGAAAATCAAACTTAAGAAGCAAGCAAAAAGTGTTGGCAGAGCAAAAAAGCAATTCTTGGGTGTAGATGTGAACTGAATGCATTTGCCTTCTTTATGTCTGGGAGAAGGAGCACTCAGAGGAAAAACAGGTGAATGGGTCAGCGCAGTATATGACTTCTATCCCTGCACTCAACAGCCTAACCTTTAAAGAAAGAATTTTGAGTCATCAAAGGCCACTGAACCTTGTAATGTCTGCCCAAAGAAAGGTCTTTGGCCTCAAAAAGTTTCTGTAAAGGAGTGCATGGGTGAGTCCACCCTGAAACTTGTGGGCTGAGATCCACAGGGAAAAGAAGTATGTACATACAGATCTCAAGTCTAAACTACAGAGCCAGCTGTAGTTTTGTAGAACTGTACAGTGGACATAACGCAGAAGTGACACCTTATGCCCAATATACTCCCACAGAGCCCCCAGCTCCCAGTCACCATAACAACAGTAAGAGTCTGTGCTGCTGACCAAGCACATTTAGTGCACAAAGCCCTCAGTACACCACTAGCCTGTCATTCATCATCCACCTTTCAGCATGTGGCAGGGACAAACTGAAGAGTCAGCATCTGGTCTTTGGGGCAGTGTGTTATTTACTGACCGCTGGAAATAAATGAGAAGCTTTGAGGCAGATGGCTCATTTACAAAGTACTGACTGCTACAGAAGAGTTTTTTCCTATCCAGCTTCAGTGGTCACATTAAAGCTCATAACCTTCCACTTCTCTGCTATCTGCTGTTTCCTTTTGAAGTGAGTTTGTTGCAAATCACAGCTTAAAGATCAAAACCTGAGGCATGTTATCACGTGAGCCTTGGCTCAGACCTGGCATAATACCAGCTGCTTCCTGCTCTGAAGTAAGAAGCAGTTAAGCACAGGTACAGGGCATGCCTCCACAGTGATCACCTAACAGACGGAAGGACAGCCCTTTGTACTTAGTTATTTTTTTAACCATCAACATCAAAACCTGAACTGTAACTAATTCCAACTGTCCTCCTTAGAAAAGGACAGCAGAAAGGACTGCAGTGGGTAAATTTCCTGCCCATAAAGAACACCATCCTGCTCTGCCCATGCTGAGGGCTGTAAAGACCAGAGTCAAAGTGACTGGGCAGCTGGGCTGTGCTTTAGCCCCAGGTTGCCACATACTATGTGCATGCAGCTTTCCTGCACATTGCTTGTGGTGCTCAAAGCAGCTGTCAGAAGGCAGCAGCTATCTCAGGGGACGCTCTAACAGCTGGATAGGTACCAGCATATCCACCCAAACACAGAGGTGCTCTGGGAACACCAGAGAGACCTACCGGATCGGAGGCAGACAGCAGGCACCTCTGGATAAGAGCTTCAAACGTAGTCTTCAGAATAAGGTGCTCCTCAGGGATGGGCTTCTTGGTGATCTTCTCTGTTGGCAGTGCCTGCACATGCTGAGAAACACAAAGAGCAGGTGAGGCTTTTTCCAGGTCACTGTGACCACGTTTTCAACTAAACCAAGTGGCATTATTAGCCAGCTTGGCACAACTCCTGTTTCTTCCCCTCTGGGAGTGTGGAGGTGACATTATCAGCATCTGCTGTCGCTCCCTTTGGAGAGCTGTGAAGTTGCAGCAGAAAACAGCTTGTTGGTCCATACTGAGTATTAACTGCCAAGAAGTAGTGCCTAGGTGATTACAGTAGCAAAATGACAGCATGGTGCAAAGCTAGTGACTAAAAACTGTGCAGTACACTTTGGAGGTATAAGAAATGCCAGGCCAACAGCCTCTGCTGATGTACAAACCAAATGGGTGCAGTGATGGAGCTACGTTACCTGGATAGCATTGCCAATGGGAGCCCCAGGGGCCCCCTCCGTACTGGTTTTGGAAGCAGTGGGTGGCATGCTGGCTGGCCCCAGGGGCTGGGAAGCAGGTGGGCAGCCACCCTGCAGCACTGGCTGCCCTGCAGGGACGTGTGGCAGCTGGAAGCTGGGGGCACCGGCTGGTGGTGCTGGAGGCTGCTGCATCTGGGACTGCGGATCTGCCAGCGGGTTCATGATGGGGGAAGTGATGGGAACTGGGGGCAGGAAGTTATCAGGGACCTGGGGAAAGAAACAACAAACAGTGCATTTATGCTGCTGTGTCGGCTGCAGGCAGAGCACAACACCCAGCTTTGACTGACTGCCAACCCACAGCAACTGAGAGCTCTGCCAAGCAGAGCACTAGCCCCTGGGATACAGAAGTGACGGGCAGGCATGCAGGATTTCAGTCTGGTTAAACAAACCCATTCCTCTGGCTGCAGCTGCAAGCGCTCAGGGGCAGCAATATCCTCCAGGATTTCTAGTCCTGAGTGCTCTGCCTGGCACAACAGCTGAGTACAGCCACCCCAAATCAGAGCCATTCTCCCTCTGCTAAGGGCACAAAACAGAGGTTTGGCAGAGCACCAGTAACAGAAGAACAGTTGCACTAATGGAAACTAACTCACACCTACATCTACTCTTACTATCGGGTGGTTATATTTAGATTCTTTCATCTCACTTTAAAGGTATGTTTTTGTCCATGCAGTACATAGGTCACTGCTAGCTGCATGCACCAACAAAGCTTGTGAAAGCCTTTCAAGCTTCTGGCCAACAGGTTTTCACTAAAACAGATTATGAGCACATTTCAGATTTATCCCTAAGCATCTGCCAGTTTTTACAGAGACATTTCAGAAGCATTTGGCAGAAGGAAGAGACAACAAAATGAGCTACTGGCTTCTGCTGTGGATCATATAGGAATCCAAAGGAAAATTCCCATGGGAATGCACACATTTCTTTGGGTGTGCATGGAGAAAGGAAATATTACAGAACACTGAACGCTACCCTGAAAGAAAGAAACCAGAATTAAGCTAGTGGTTTGGCACAGCAAGAAAAACATTCCCAATCCAGCACCACAAAAGTCAGTTATAAAACAATGAATCAGAGCAATAAACTTTTTGAGTAGTGAATATGCTCTTAGGGTGGAAGACAGTTGCAAATTATGCTGTGGTTTACAATGCAGTGAGTCATTTTATAATATCCTAAACTACTGCCTCATACAGTGGACGTAAGAGAAACAAACACAGAAACATTTCTGACAGAGTTTTGTTGAATACCCAGCAGGGAATGCAACAAACATGGATCCTCATTTAGAAGGGAGCCAACCCTCAAGCTCCTGCTGTGGCAGAATTCTGGCTGTGACTTATACACAGCAGTAGCAAAACTCCTGTCTGCTTCTTGAGCTCCAGCAGTTATTCTCATTGACAACTTTCCTCCTTCTACTTAAGAGCCTGAAGCCCTGAAAGGCAACAACCCGGCTGCCATGCAACAAATGTCCCAGCAGTGGGGCAGTCTGCAGCACACAAAGCAACCCCTAATCCATCCTCCAAAACCTTCTTAATCTTGAGCTGCAGAGACCAAAACCCAAACCGAAAGGGAGACTTCTGCCTTCACCATTACCTAGACCTTGCCTTCTCCAACTTCTTTTCTTCTCCCCATACTTCACACACACCAGACTGACTCTTGCTTCCAAATGCAGCAGGCTCAGAGAGCAGCGATGACACTGCTGTGGGGATGCACAAGACTACAGCAGCGCCAGAGGATGCAAATGCTCCCTTTGCTCTGTGCCAAATGTCCCCAGTTATTCTGTCCTGTTGCAATCTACATGTGTTTTAGAAAACTACATTGCCTCCATCACAAAAATTGTAATACTCTCAGTAGATCTCTCAGGGTCAGACCCTTAATCAGGAGAAATTGCTTTCAGCTCCACCAAAGTCAGTAATCTGTAACAATTTGCTTGGCCTCATCATTTCGTGCAAGTATCATTTCCTGCAAAACCCATCTGCTTTACTGCAAATGAAAATAACCTGAGGTGTTTTCTTCCCTCAAACCAGGATCAATGTTATTAACAACCACAACTTTAGCAAAACCCCACATCTCTTTAAAGGCTTAAATACTTGGAGAGATAATGCATATTGGAGAGGCATAAAGGCCACTTCTTCCTATGAGATGCAGCTTCTGTTTGCTGCTAACCCTTCCTTGTCCTTCTCCCACCAGCAAGTTTCCCCATGAGCATCTGAAGTTACTGCTTTTCAAGTGGTCAGCACTCAATTGCGTTGAGACAGAATTTCCTGCAGTACCTTCTTCTTCTTAGCAGCTCTGTTGAGGGCAGGAGGATCATTCCAGCCGTTCTGAGGCCCTGGGACAGAAAGAAAAGACTCTTCAGTATCTTGGAGGAGTGCAGCAGTGTCTTTTTGAGCTCAGCTCCTTGCCACAGCTCTAATGGCAGGGGCTTGGCAGAACCCTTGCCTGCCTGCTCCTCTGCTCTTCCCTGGGAGCCAGCACAGCTCCTGTGCCAGCCAGAGCTTCCCAACACCCCAGCCATCAGCCCCTTTGGGCTCTGTGCCCACTGTGCAGGTTTGGCATCAAGACCAACTGTTCCCAAGTTCGAAAGAAGTAGGTTCCTTTTTTTTTCTTTAATAATAACTTTTTCTTCTCTTGCATGAAAGCAGCTTTGAGCAGACACCTTTGAAAAGGCAGGCAGTTGCCCAAACACAGACTGTTCTGCTACACAGACTGTATACATGAAGAGAAGCTTCAGTTATCAGTGAAAGTTTCTCCCATCTGTATAATATGAGAACAAACAAGAACCGGTTTTGAACTTCTTTTCACCCATGATCACCGTAACATTATCATAGCCATTAATCAGCATCAGAGATGTCAGAACCCATGGGTGAATAAAGACCACTAAGCTGCATCCATTCCCCCAAGAGCTGCTGCTGCTGCGATTGCGTACTGTGATAGATTTACAGATGACAATGAAGACGTGTTCCGCAGCAACATCACACACACAGGAGGCATGAGCTAAGATTCACCCAAGCACCCTGGAGACACGGAAGAGCCATAAAACCAAGTTTCCCCTGCCAGCTGCAGCACTTATGGGTGCTGTGTCCCAAAAGCAGAGCAGAGCTGCTAGAGCAAGGTGGCAAAACCTGGCTTTCAGCACCAGGGGCGGTTTGTTTGAAACTGAAAGCAGCACAGAGGATATTTGAGCAGATTCACAGTCCAGCATGTTGTTCTGTACCAAACCTTCTGCTCTCCCAGGAAAGCACTCTCCGTGCAGCTGCAAGACTGGTACATCAAAGCTCACACTAGTGCATTAGAAGTAATTCCCCATTTCATCAGGAAGCGCATGTGATTGGAACCACAGCATTACCTTTCCCAGTAATCAGCATTTATTGCACAAAAAGCCAAATCCTTGTTCAATGGACTTTTTCACCACAGTGTTTTCACTTAGCAGATGATGAATTCACCTCAGACAGCAGAGCTTAACATCACTGCAGTATTCATTTGCTTTCAAGCTTTTGTTAAACAAAATGCATGTAGAAGAGGTAAATGAATGTTAAAGGGATAAATGGAAAACAATTTAAAACCCCTTTCACATATGCTTTCTTTTGAACCAATCTGCCCTCTGCCAACAGTTAGGTTCCTACCTAATATCCCAGAGTATTTCTGATACAGTAAGTCTAGTTTCTGCAGTGCTGATGGTGGCAACATGTTAAGAAAATCTCCCAGACTGTTACTGCTGTGAATTTCCTGGGATAATTTACTTTAAAAAAGGAAAAGCAGCATTTATTTCTGTGGTTAAAAACTCCAGATCTGTTGTTATTAGTTTTAATTAAGGAATTAAAAATGGATTTTATTAAAGTGTAATCGGCAAACAGCATTGCACACTTCATGTTCTCTGAAGAACATCATGTGCATTATTGATGCCTGTTCAATTAATTTCAGGTAGTGGCTGTAATTATGTTCAGGTTAGGTGGTACCTAGTTCACCTGTGAAGGGAGAGGCCTGGTCTTGAGTTGGTGAGTTTTCTGGAGATAAAATGCAAAGAGAACTAAACCAAATATGTTCTTCAGAAAAAACAAAACAATTGGTCTGTAGCTTTTGATGAGCAATTTAGTTTCAATAAGCACGAGAAGTCATGAGGAAAAGCACCTAACCTAATTACAATGCCAGTTTTGAGACAAGTCATTTGTCCAAACCACCCTGGGGAATTGTTTTTGTCTGCCTTCTGTGAAAACAAGCCTGTTGGTCCCTCCATGCTGTAAATTTGTGTTTCTGGTTGTTCCTAAGAAATCTTGCAGAGTCTTGGCCCACTTTCTTACCTCTTCTGGTGTTCCTATTTTCTACTCCAGCCAGGCAACGCAGACAACAGACTATTACTCTTAGCAACAATCTTCTCACCATCATTTTACCATTCCAGAAAGCTTTTCAGGAGATGCTTAAAGTACTTGAACTCAAGGTGACTGCCAAGTATTCTCCCAAATCAAGGTGCGCTCCTGACTGCATCCAGCCCAGTAACGAACTGTGTGTTCACACAGCAGCTTTATTCGCATGTGAAGAGACACACTGCCTGCTCAGACTGAGCAACAAATCCAAACAGCAAAGCGCAGCAAATAAAGCCTCTGCCATTTCATAGGGAACAACTTAGGGGATGAGATAACTCCCATCCCTGGGGCTGGACTGATGCACATACAGTGCAAACCCTTCCCCTAGCTCAGAACTGCTCTATCACAATTTCAAACAAGATTCAAGACTGAAAATTAGAACACTTTTGGCAGCAAGTTCACTAAACAAAGTGAGATAGGTTGAAAATGAAATGTGGGCTTTTCTTGCTTACTGGAGCTCTAAGCACAGATTAAAATTCTGATGTTATATGCACTTGCAATAAACATAAGATGTTTATACAACCATTTCTAAGTGCATCTTTAAATCCAAGCCAGTTCAAAGGTCAGGTGCTTTTCAAAACTTCAATTTGAGATCTTTTTTCTGTCCTCCCTTACCTCCACCTTGAAACGAATCACATTTGTAAAGTGAAACATGTTCCCAGATTAGATCATCACCACACACAAAAGCATACCACTTCAAAGCCAAGATCAGCATCACTATACACTCCGTACTGCAACACCCAGAGTTAAGGTGAGATCACTATCTACTTCTGTCTGCAGATTTCTGTGGTTCTATGGAATCTCATGCTAAGGCATCCTTCACTAAGCAGTGCAGCTACTCTGGAGAATATGCTGGTGGTTAAGCATATTAAGCATGTACGCTGCCATTTCTGCATTTACAAAGCACATTTTTTTCCTTCTTGTTTTGTTTTCTTGGCAAGTGTGATCTAAAGGACAGTGTGCTCTTTAGATACCTATTTTTTCCATAGCTATCTAGCTGCAGACAGAATTTGCAAGCCAACAGCCTACATGCATAAACCATCCGGCCTCAGAACCTCACTGTGCCCTGGAGTCCACACCTCTGCATTTCAGTGCAAGGCTGGTGTTTGCCAGGAGTCAGAGACAATAACAAAGTTCAGGTTCCTGAAGGTCTGACAGTTTGCACTGGCCACCTTCTCACCCCAGCTGCTGGGAAGGGCATAGGCAGCACTGATAGCTCTCAAAAAGCCTGGTATGAGCAACTTCTAATTTTGAAAGGAAATCTAGGAAGGCAACATGGATAACAACTGCTTCAATTCCCCTTGTGTCCCTAATTTCTACTGTTTGGAGTATAGACCTTCACCCACTTGGAGTATGCTGCATGAACTATATCACTTCAATGTTAACACAAGAAACCCAGCAAGTGACAGATCTGAAGTGCAGTGACACATGTAGTAAAATGTACAAGAAGGAACAATTTTCTTGTTCCTTGCAGGTGCAGAAGCTATGCTGCCTGCATTGTAATGTGCTCCTTCACACCCCAGGCTGAGAACCCTGTCCAACATCTCTTCCTCTGTCCAATATAAAAATTCATCTGGTTTAGAGAAACAAGTTAGACACGCCTCATACCACAGGGTCAGGAGAGATCACAGTACAGCATCTCCAAGAACAGAGGACACTGAATCTGGCTGCAGAATGGAGCTGAACTAGCAGCTCTGGCAGCTGCGCTATACCAGTCCTCTCTATCTTTTGACAGAGCAAAAGTCCCTTTTTCCCTGCAAACAGGGTGGGGAAAAGAGTCTGCCTGTCTGTAGGTAATGCTGGAGAGGTTAGGGCTCCCTCCCTTACAGATGCCAGCAGAACTCACTCACAGGACTGCTGCTGCCAAGACAAAGGCAATATGGCTTTTCTGCACTGTATCACCTCTAGCACACTAGTAAGAGAGGGAGTCACAGTGGGGTCCTTAGGGCCTGTCAGCAGAATCAGCACCTTTGGAACATCCCTCAAATCCTGCCTAATGTTCCTCTACTCCCTGCTTTCCAAATCTGGAATGCAGCTCTCCAACGGGATCACCCAAATGTGAAGTATGTTTATGGGCAGGTTTAGAAAAGGACTGCTCCTACATCCTGCACAGTCTGACATATGCAGAACTGTTGTTTCAGAGACCGCTAAGTGAAGAGGCAGGTTTGTTATCATAAGCAAGGTCACTGTCCCATTGCAAAGGCAGTTACACATTCAGGCAGTCACAAAGAGATACTGAGCCCCA
This sequence comes from Neopsephotus bourkii, assembly GCF_033783945.1. NCBI lineage: Eukaryota > Metazoa > Chordata > Aves > Psittaciformes > Psittacidae > Neopsephotus > Neopsephotus bourkii. The sequence goes on from NW_026901048.1 coordinate 243,427, forward strand.
CCTCAGTGCATGCTCTCTCACCATGCGTGCTCAAACATGCTCTTGTGTCAGCCACACACACATGCTTTTAATTAACATTCAGGAAAGAGACATGTAAAAGCATTTCTAGATCACTTCTTCCTATCTTTTAAGGCATTCACAGCTGCATTATACACCATCACACTAAGTGGTTAGGAAAATAATAGTGGGAGCTGATGCCACAGGAAATGCTGTTAAGAGTTAAATATGCTGACAACCCTTGGCTTGAAATGCCACGCACAAACCGGGGACACAGGGACAAATCTCATTTCAAAGTTGTTCTGCAAGAAGAATTGGGATCAACTTCTCTGCAACAATGAAGAAAACTTGCTAATTTCTGTATTTTACTCTCCAGCCACATAGGTTTTGACACCAGCCTCACAAGCTTAAAACTGGGCCACCATCCATCCACAGTATATGACAGCCTCATAACAAGACAATGCTGTAGCACCCTGTCTTGGGCAAGTCAAAAGTTACAATCAAAAGTAAAAAAGGGTCAAAAATCCATCTCAAAAGGAGCATGAACAGGTGATTCTCCCCCTATACTCTGCTTTGGTGAGACCCCACCTGCAGTACTATATTCAGCTCTGGGGCTCCCAACACAAGAGGGATGTGGACTTGCTTGAGTGAGTGCAGAGGAAGGCCGCAAAGATGATCACAGGGTTGGAGCACCTCTCCTATGAAGGGGCCTAAAAGAAAGCTGGAAAGGGACTTTTTACAAAGACATGTAACAACAGGACGAGAGGGAATGGCATTAAACTGAAAGAGGGGAGATTTAGATTAGATATTAGGAAGAAATTCTTTACTGAGGTTGGTGAGACACTGGCACAGGCTGCCCAGAGAAGCTGTGTCTGCCCCATCCCTGGCAGTGTTCAAGGCCAGACTGAACAGGGCTTTGAGCAACCTGGTCTCGTGGAAGGTGTCCCTGCCATGGCAGAGGGGTTGGAACTGGATGAGATTTAAAGTCCCTTCCAACTCAAACCATTCTACAATGCTATGAAAAGCTCTGAGCTTGTGGTAATGTCTGACTTGCAAGAGAAAAATGAATGCTTGTGCTCATGCAGCAACACAGCCATATCATTGCTAGATCCACAGGGAAGATGTGGTTTAGAAATGCTTTAATTTGACCTCTAAGCAAAAGCAAACTTGGTACGGAGCATTCACAAGGAAAAGGTGCATATTTGAGTGAGTAATGAAGCAAACCCCTTCCCCCCTCCCTGCCTGCCCACCACTGCCCAAGCGCAGACCTGTTCTCTGGGATGCAGGAAGGTCACTGGTTGCAGGCAGAGTACCTGTTGGTCCAGTAGGTAATGCACTAGCCACAGAAGTTGCTGGAGGTCCCGGCCTGCCAAGCTGAAAGGATGCGCCCGAAGGAGGAAGAGGGAAGGAAGAGGGATTCAGGCTTGTTGGGGAGGGTTGAGGCTGCCCAGGATAAAGTGGGGAGTACATGAAGTGGGCAGGGGCAGAGGATGGGTAAGGAGGGGTGGTATTAGGAGCAGGGTTTGGGTAAGAGGCTGAAGCAGGGGCAACAGTAGGCTGCTGAGGCTGATAGAGAGCTAGTCCCCCTGTTCCACGGGAGTATTGCTGTGCGGCCTGATACGCTACAAACAGGGAGAAAAGGCATTTAGTCAGTGAGTTCATAAGAGGAGCAAGTTTCATCTGTCTCTGCTTCCTTCTCCACCTGACTCTCTTCTTGCCCCTTCCCCCTCAAACCACTTAAGCTGCCCAGCCAAATCTGGCTCCTACAGCTCTGCCTGTACTTACAGAACTGCTCAAAACCTCAGCCTGCGCTGGGAGTGGGGTGCCAGAGCAAGGACTCCCATTTTACCTCACAAACTCTTCTGTCCAGACCCACCATGCCACTTGGGCTGAGACTGGGGCACATGGATGCTGATGTTTTCTGGACCATTACAATCCTCATGGTGCCTCTCAGTGAAGAGAAGCACACACCCCAGGTTTGCACAAAGCAAAAGCCTAGGCCAAAGAACTGAACAGCAGCCTCTGGAAGTGAATTCAAGCTCACAGTCTTTCACTGTGGGCCCTGCAGCTTAGTTAACTTCACAGCCTCTTCTCTGCTAATCTATGCCCATTTAGTCCTCCCTGGTGTCTGTAATTTCAGTCTCCTGCTTTGAGTGTACAGTCAGTACTCTACTCCCTTCCTCACCCACCTGTGCTACTGCCCTTCCCTCCTCATCCTTTTTCCCATCTTCATGGAATCCCAGTGAGAAATGGATAGTCCAGCTACACACACATGAGTTGGGTCACTCTTTGCAAGGCCCATACTGCTTCTTCAGGACTCACACTGAGGGGATTCCGATCCCAACACACCCTTGGGAAGGGCCAGCTGAGGAGTGAGTCTAAGAGCCATGGGTGGACACCTCAGCAGAGGAGACAAGGTCTGACAGAGGGTGCCTGATGGCTGGACCTCACCAAGAAACAACAAGCCCCAGATACTATCTCAGGAGCTTCCCACCCAAGAAATGTGGGACTGGCATGGTCTGAATACTTACATCTCCAACTTGGCTACCCCCAAGTAAATGCAGCCTCACCAGTGGCTGGCCCATCTGGGTAGGAGCGAGAAGAGAGCTGCTGTTACTCACTCTGCGGATACGTCGGCCGGGTCCCTGCTTGTGAGTACATGCTGTAATTGTCAGATGTGGCTTGCTGAGGTGGCATGTTGGGGTTAACGGCACCTGGCATGATAAACCCTGGAGGAGGTGGGTTGTCTCCCTGTAGAAAAAGATTGCAGGAAAAAAGGGTAGGGTAAGATAGGATTTAGTCAGCAATGGTAATGCAATGTGAAGCAGAACTGTAACAAAATGGTCAGTTCACATTTCAAGGTCTGAAACCACATTCCCTGAAAGAACCACCAGCACAGGGACAAATGCCTCCAACCACCCCAGTGCCTTAGGGTGCTCAGCATAACACTGAAAGCACAGCCTGTATGTGCAGTGACTTCAGCAGCAGCAGGGCAGCACATACCTTCCTGCACAAGGAAGAGGTCCTTGCCAGCACTGCCTGTTATTCAAGCAGTCTGAGAGTGCTCTGCCATCCACAACTTTCAACCAAAAAACTTTAACTCTGAAGCTTCTAATTTCCATGGGAAAGAGGGAAAAGAAAAATATTACCACACCATCCAGTGTAAGGCAAGGGCTGAGGGGGCTCAGGTCACAGTGACCTCCCACCCAAGGCTTCCCAGAGCCACTCATCTGGACATTGGTGAAAGAGACATAGAGGAGCAAAACCACGTGGAAGCTGCTCTTTCCATCTGTCCATATCAGACTGTGTCAAGCAGACAGACTACACCAGGGGACATACTGGGGTAGATCAGGGGCTCAGAGAGGAATAATGAAGGTTATACCTGTGTGTCAGAGGGACAGCCTGCAGGAGGATGGCTGGGAAAGGCAGTAGGAGTTTTGTTACTCCAGGTAGTGACAGTAGGGGCAATTCTAACCTGAATCGAACAAAGAAATACCAATCATGGAAAACAAAACAATAAAATAACTCTAAAGGGTTTCAACAGAATGATATGCAAAGAAGTGAACACTAAGAGGTTTGCATGCTGGCACTTGCAGCACAGCCATAAAATCTCAGGGGAAGAAGGAAAAGTGCATTCAAGACAGATGAAATCACTGTGCGTTGGAACTGAAGTGAGTTGCAGAGTGAAGACGAAGCACAGCAGAGACACAGCTACAACAGGCTGTGGAGCAAGTGCAGGGTTACATGTGCCAGTGAGCCAGTTCTGCCTCTTTCATCACACCTTGCTATGGCAGAAGCTCCCCTCAGACTACTACAGGACACCAAGTGTTGCTAACCACAGTCAGAAGCTCCATATTAAGTTCAAACATACTGCCTCACACAAAAGCAGTTCAGACTGAGCTTAAATGAATTAAAAAAAAAGTTAAAATTCAATATTCAGCTCCTCCACATGCATGAACATCTTAATGCTAACCGCTTCCCAGGCAGCCTCTCACAGCAACTTTCCTCTAGCTTACTTCTTTTCCACTCCAAAGCTTTTCAGTTCCATATGACCCCTACTACCCTTCCGATCAGACAGAAACTTCCTATGCCTGTGACACTCCCAAGCAAGGAGAAGATGTGCTGTGCCTGGCATGCACAGTGAGGGTCAGAAGCCTGACAATGGAATGCAGACAGAGGGAAAGCTGTGACCTAAAGTCCTGGCTGGCCCAGCTGGCTTCAGTCTGTCTCTAAGCCCTTTGCAGTGCTGAACTGATGGTGCAGTCAGCTGTACAACAACCACTGCTAATGTCTGCATAAGTCATCACTGGATTCATCTAGAAGACTCTTCCATTCCCTTGCATGCCTATTTTTTTTTCAGATGAAAAAGAAGGTTCAAAAACTTTGCTGAAAAGAAACTAAGCTTTAAGTACATGGTCCTATTTGAATAACAATTTAAAAAAGGCTGCCTCATGCTTGAACAAGCCCTATGTACGCATTTCCTCACATATATAATTTCTTTCTCTTCTGGTTCACCAGCATACTGTTGGCACCTGACACAGCACTTGTCTCTTTCAAGCCCTTGCTGCTGAGCATGAGCTCCCTGGAAAGCCAAGAACACAGGGGTAACTCACTCACAGTGTGCTTGTGGGGCTGTGATACACCCAGCTTTTTATAAATGAGCAGGGCTTGCTCAGAATAATAGCTTGAAGCATTCCTGAAACAGCAGTAGGAGACGGAACTCCGGTTTAAAAGGCATTGCCACCTAGAGGACAGTAGCTGTTTTCCACAGCCAAACGGTAAGTGCAGCATTGCTTCTCGAGGGAATTCACCAGTTACGAGGAGGAAGGCAACAGATGCAGGAAATAGTAGTTAATTATTGACAATGATGCATTTAGAGTTATACACAACGGTGTTAGCAAGGTAATCTTGTATGAACAGGATGAAGGCTTTGACCCTTCTGAAAACTACCTTGTGAACACCCTGGAGAGAAGGTAAAGGCATCTCTCCCTCTCAATAACACTGATGCATTTTAAACGGGCAGTTCCCTCTTCTGTGGTTGTTTCAGGGATGTCTTCTTAACATTAAGAGGGAGAGAACAAAGCCCAACCCCCCAGCTTTTCAGTTCTTCTCTCCTGCCCCATTATTCTGGTAGGCAGTGTCTGGAAGGCAGCACTGACAGCAACATGCTTCTGCTTGTGTCAATCTCCTCTGCACAAGGAAAACACCAGCAACACAAACACAGCTCTGCTCTCAGGAAAGCCTAGCCCAGAGCTCCTGTGTAGAGCATGGCCAGATGAGCTCCAGCTCTGTGCTGAGGGATTACAGACTTGGTGATGGTCCTCAAGCATTCACACAGTCAGGGCTGCCCACTGTACCACACTCTGATGGCCAGTGTGGTCTGGTGCAGTGCCATCTTCAAGCTACAGATAAAACTAGGGCATCTGCCTCCTCTCTTTCTCCTCTTCCTCCCTGCACAGCCTCCAGCTCCCTTATTAGTCCCATACTCACCAGGTGTTTCTTCTCACACAGATCACTCTCAGCCTAGGTCAGTTTCCGACTCCTATCCCACCTCGGCCCATGCCTATGCCACCTTACGCCCAGCTGGGAAGGTGTTTTCATAGTAGGTTGGACCCACGACTGCTGAAACATGCCTGTAGTTCGCTATTGCCACTGCTCGGCTACTTCTGCAGCCAACACCAGAGCTGGCAGGAGAAAACACAACAGCCCCAGAAGAGGCCTGTGAGCAGCATAAGCAAACCCCAAGGCCTGCAGGGATAGGACAACATCAGGAACTAGAGTGCAAGCACAGAAAAATCCTGTAGTGCTCTCCCACACAGTCATTCCTGGCACTGAAGCACATTTTCAAACAAAGGGGGAAAGCACCTGATCTTCAGAAGCAGGCTACTTGACAAGGTGTTTAACAGATGTTTCCAGGTAAGCAGTAAAGGATGCCAACTGCACTGGTTGAAAAGCAGCACCAGTGACTTCCACTACAAGGCTCTCAGCAGAGGTATGTCATACTGCTCCAGTTCATATCAAGAGAAAGACAAAAAAATTCCTCTATCCCATCACTCTCCAGAACTCAAACACCATGCTCCTCCCTGACTGCCAAAAGCCATTTACCTGTTGGTAATACTGCTGGGCTGGAGCCTGGGGCCCCTGCATCTGTCCAGCCACAGGGCCAGCTCGTCCTTTGGGCATGGGCTGTCTCTCATATGGTGTTTTGACGGCCTCCTGTCCCTGTGGAAGCTCCCCTTGGGCTCTGCAAAGCCGGTCCCGTAACTGCATGATGTTTGGCTGCAATCAGAAAAGGACAGGGAAGGAAGGTTTACTGCATTGCCTGTCACCTAGTGCATCACATCAAGAGGCTGACTGGCCACACAGTGATGAGCTCTCTCAGAAGCTTGCTCTGGCTATTTGATTGGAATAAGCCTTTTCTGCCTGAGACATAGGGCCATTAGAACTGTCTGCCTCCTATCTTGGGCTGCATTATTCACAAGACAGCCTGCCAATGAATACCAGCTGACTGAAGATGAGAAATCAGAAGAAAACAACCAAGTGTCAAGGTACGTATTTCACTGTGTCTGGCTTGCAGGAGAGACAGCTGCCCCTTTGGCAGCCACTAGCTGCAAGGGCAAGGGTGTGAAGTGAAGAGGGAGAAGAACAAAGCCGTGTACTTCTGCCAGCTCAGAGAGGCCAACACAGGGAGTGGAGAAACAGTCAAACTGTCACATCCCAAGGTGCATTTCGAATGGCAGTCCTGCTGGCTACCTACGTATACAGACATATACACATACTTGAAGCACACTTATTCACAGAGAGATAGAGTAAAACACCTGAATGGCCTGTACCTGGTTGGTGTTTTCAGGAAGGAAAGTCAAAGCTGCAGCAATGCTGCCCTGGGCAGCCAGAAGGTTGGCATACTGACTCATCTTCTCAGCCAAAAGGGCCCCCACAGCATTCGGGTCCACAGCCTGGGTGAGCTGCACGGCTTTGCGCAGGATTACAACTTTCTCTATTAAATCCTGGAAGAGAAAGAAGAAACCAAAAGCAAACACATTGGGTGGAGTCCAAAGCCAAAAGTACCGCTTTTATTAATCAGGATTTCAAAGCACTGTGAGCACTGAGCATGTTCACCAAAAGAGTATGCTTTCATAACAATATCTGGTGAGATACATGAGAGTGAAGAGAAACATCATGCCCATCACTGTTATTAGTGCTAGGGTCCTACACATTCATTTGCAGCGTTTTAGTAAGTCACTTCACTATGTTAATCAAAAAGATCTCACAACTCCCTTGGGAGAGGTTGTCCATGGTCTTCCAGTTGTTACTGCAAAAATGGTTTTCCTGGTATTCACCAGGAATAGTCCATATCTGTACAAGGATGTGCCTTCCTTGCACATCTCCAAATACCAGAGCTGGTCTTGGTTGCGTTTCCTTGTAGTACTAAATTACAGGAACATTTTCTGGTCAGTTCTCTCATGGTTATCTTATTTTCACTACATTTTATTGGAAGATACTACGAATATTCATTTGCCAGTATTAACATACAATCCCTCTTTAAAATCTTGTAATAGATTTAGTAAGAGTGCCCAACACACAGGATTCCAACCATACATCACTAATAAGGGCCGTTTACTGACTGCTCAGTAATACATTTTTGTTTTTCCCAACAAATCAGCACTTCAAAAAATGCAAGGAAAAAACCCATAAATCAATTCAAAGCAGCAGCTTCTACAAGGTTCAGCAATTCCACATTATAGTAAACAAGCAGCCTCATAATGACACCAACAATATTTTCCAATTTTAGTGTCCGAGCAAACAAAGCCATGAAATCAAAATGCAAATTCAGCTGAAAGGTAAATGTAGAAACAGAGCCCTCAAAAATCAAGAGACTAGAAAGTAATTTTGATAATTCAAAACTGAGGGAAGTTAATAATGTGAAGCAAAGCTCACATATATTCCAGTTCCTTCAATTAACTACAGAGAGACTCACAGCACTACCAGGTAACATCACTGTAAGTACTTTCTAAAACTGGTTCTTCAAAGGCCCTGAACAGATGGAGAAAACTAAGATTATAGTATAAAATAAATGACTCCATAATTGCTTCATCTCACTGCCATCAATCCTATTCCCCCAAGATATTTGCTATATGCAATATATTTCACCGCTGGAAACCAAGGCATGTATGTGCAACCCCCTAAAGAAAACTCTCATGAGAACCTTCCTACATGAGAAATTCTCTCCAGATTTCACTCTAATTAATTAAATTTCTTGTCCTGAACACCCATGACACCTCTTTCAAAAGCAAAAACATCCAAGTATTCCTTTATTGCAAAAGATACAGGCATTCAAAGCTGCTCCTTTGTTACCAAAACCCCCTAAACCCTACAACTACCTTTTAAAACAAGCAGCATATTAGCGCATCTACCCAAAGAACAGAGCAGACAAGGACCATTGTGATTCATGACACATTTCCCAATACCATACCTTATGTTATTTTGATGAAAGCCACCCATTCCAGAATTAAAAGACTGCCATCCTGAGATGCATGCATCTATGTCAGCACCAAAGCTCTACACTAGATCACTTAAGTGTAGAATGACTGCAGTGCATTACTTCCAACATCTTTCTTACAGAATTACCAACCTGAAGGGACAAGGGGCTGTTTCCATCCTGAGCTTTGGTCCAACAAGCAACAAGTTTTTCCACGTTGCCAGCACAGATATAACAGAGACAAGCCTGTGTCTGCAGAAGGCTGTCCCCCTCGTTCTCCAGCCTGTTACCCAGGAGGTCTAGGAAAAACATGAACAAAGAAGATATGGATGAATCACCTGGGTAATCCCTCCATCACTGCCAAGGTGGAGGAAGCCTGCAATGCCTGTTGTGTCTACTCAGGGCAGTGGAGAAGGGATATTGCCTATGGGTTCCACTGGTAAGGACATACTCTGATATCCAGCACAGATAATCTCATGGGAGCCCAAGCCATTTCAGAGGCAGTTACTGTCATGGCAGCAAGAACTTGCCAAATGCCTTTAATCCGGAGACATCAGAAAGGATAGCCCATCTGCCAACCTGATAAAGGACAAGAGGCCAGGGTTTGATTCTCCTCTCTGCCACCCATTTTTTGCAGTCCCTCACTTCAGGAGCACAACTGGATGCTGTAGCTGTAAGCAACAAATCCCCAGTAGTGCTCCAGGTCAAGGTGTGCAAAGTGAGTTATACAGCTCCCTAGACACCGTGGCTGGTGTCCGAGAGGCATAGGGATGTCAGACACACACCTATTGGCAATATAACTTCCCTGAGGGTTAAAAACCCAGCCAGCTGTCTGCCATGCAACACGAGGGCAGTCACGCACACTGCCTGTGAAAAAGGACTCCTTCCAAGAAGTTAAATTTGCTCATGGGAAATAAGAGTGAAGTGCTTCCTGAAAACATTTCCACTTGTGTTCCACATACACTCCAAGACACAGGTCCCTTGGCTGAAACGCTTATCACATCAACATCATTGTTATCCATCTGCAGTAAGAGACCAGCAGCCGTGCACTACACAGGCAATGCCAGGACACAGCTACATGCAAGAGTCTGGGTTCTGTGCTTAGACAATCAGGGAACATACTGGGAAGACAGCACCCCAGGGGTTCCTCTCCTCTTCTGCAACAGGACCAAAGAACTGTATTACCCATCAAAGAAGCTATAGAGGCATTACAGTAGTTTACTTGAAGGAAAACAATCATGGCAAAGTGTTGTTTTGCTGTAAGTGGAATAAGTGACATCCAGTCTGTAAAGTATCCTTACCACAAAGGGCTGCAAACTCATCTGGCCTGGCATAAGTGAGCACCGCAGCCAAAGCCTCTCTCCAATTCTGCAGATCACAAGACTGCACAATCTCTTTCCAGTTCTTCATTACCACTGCGGTGATGAGCTAGACCAGAAGGAGAGAGACTGCAGTTAAGATCCTGGTAGGATTTCCTTTGGGTTTTTTTTAGTATACAGTACAATATGTATCTATTAAAGTGTATTTATCCTCACTGCATCCACGGTCACAGAAGATACTGCACTAGAACTCAACAGCCACACAAGAGTACATTTTACTACAAAAGGGTATCAGTGCAAATCACAAAACAAGCTCAGATAACAGACAGGCCAGTTATTCTTGCTACAAAACATCCAAGAAAAGAATGTACAAATCTCTGAAAGCTGGGTTTGCTGCAGATGGCTTTCAGCACTGTCTTTGCAGACAATGGTAACATATCCAGTATTTAGCTACAAATCTCGCCCAGAAAGGCATATAAATTTTATTTGTCAAACTGATTCATTCAGCTTTCAGTTCCTGGCTTCAGGCTGACCAGTGAGGGGCAGTGGAAAAGGGTGTCTGAAAAGCAGCAGCAACCTGGCAGCATTACCAGCCTGGGCTGTCTGCAGTATCCCTTCCCTGAACCCACACACACAGGCTGCCTGTCCACAGGCCTTCAGAATGAAATTCCAGTTTCATCTCAAACTCTATCTCAAGTTATTTTGTTTCAGACAAAAGAGACTTGGCAGCTGTGCTGCTATTTAGCAAACAGAGCCCTTATCATGCCAAGATTTCAAGCTCAGAAAACAGTTAAACAATCTGGAACGTGCAGTTTGGGACCAGAAAATAAAAAAAAACACACCTGAACAACAAATGCAAGGTCCTAACTACAGGGTTAACCCTCACCTATTAGCACAGGCACAGGTAACTGGTCAGCCTTCCATAAAAATGTATTTTCCCAGAGGATGAACTACAGTGAAGGAATTTCCCATGCACAACAAAATTCTGCTTTCTCTGATTAGGCCAGAGAGAGGAAAGAAGAAGGGGAAGAAATCCTGCAGTCTTAATACTTGAGACGTTCCTCTTTTCACTTGTCCACTACTACAAATATAAACTGTTCCTACCTCAAACTGGATCACAGGCAATGACCAGCAAAACCCCACCTACAGACCCCAGCCTGTGGTGCTGCGTGCCCTAACTACCCACGTGACTATGCTTTGCAGCCTTCAGCCCTGCTTCAGGAAAGCACTTAAGCACATGCCCATTTTTATAGGCTGCTTCCTGCTAACTGTATAAAACATCCTTCTTTGGCAACAGACCGCTAAAAAGTGACCATGAGCAACTTTCTCCCCTCCTCTCAAGCAGCCATCCTTGCCAAACTATTGTCCTTTTAAGTGCTCTTTTAAGGCCGCTTCTCCTGCTTCATATCCCCTGTTGCTACTTTCTCACATTAGTAAAGAAGAAAGATTTGAACAAGCAGCATCAGCAATCCCTAGCATTGCAAAGAGCTGGAAAGAATAATAACCAGCTGGCCATAACACTGTTTCCTAGACAAAGGGTGACTGACCTACCCTGGGCGTACTTTGCTCTCTTCTGTGTATGCAGTGCAATGAAGCATCTGCAAAATGTGTTAAGACTAATCACAGGCAGAAATCAACAGTGTTGCTGGCACTGAACATAGGTCATGTGTAACTGGTGAAAAATGGGACAACACAAGAGACTGAAATGTGTGCTGCTTAAGAGAATTATCTTTAGCAGTGAAAATCTACTAGTGTATATGTAACTCAAGACATTGGAGACAACGTAAAGAATACTTGTCTCGTATACTGATATCCAGGTAATGTGTCTGTTCTCTCCTTATCAATGCATTAAAAACAGGTAACAGAAATCCTTCTGCTCTGAAATCTTGTGGATGACTTGGATACTTAATAGCTTCTCAGCTATAAGTATTCTTTCTCACAGAAATAAACCCATGAAATCACAAGAAAACTTTTAAGGTGAAAAAGGTAGTTGCCAAAGGCCAACATGCATGCTGTTTCTTAACTGAAAAAACATACCCTGGTAATTTTGCTCTGCATCTTAGCAAAGTACTTTTCCTGTGTTCTAGACAGCAGCTCTTGTCCGCCTGCGATGGCCAAGATAATGGCGTCAGCCATACGGTTATCATGCAAGCAGAGATCTACTGCACTCTCAAAGTTACCCGTCAGCAAAGCCTGAGTAATCAAACCGTCCACATCTGCAACAAGAGAGGAATGCATTTTCAAAAGATGGCACAACAGTCACTAAAACATGCAACAGCACGTGATTCTGTTCAGATGTACAACACTGTGCAAAGTTCTCTGCAAATCAGCCTGCTCCAGGCAGGTACTTATATAGGGATGTTTAGGTCCGTCCTCAGTCTCAAACATTCTGTGGTCACAGCCACATCAGGTGGGGCACTGTCAAGCATCACTTACCTGCTCCAGAGCAAGGTGCTAGAGGTCTAAATGATCTCTGAAACAACTACCCTGCATACACTGCCAAAGTCAAGCCTAGATAGGGATCAGTGGCTTCTGTGTTATTCACCGTCTGCTACAGGTTTCTGAACAAACAGAAATGTTAGCTCTTCATGCATTATCAGGTGTGTGTTCTTTCATATCATAAATCACTCAGAGTAGCTGCATTTCAATTACGGGATATGCAAGTGCTGTATACTTCCTTTCCTTCCCTAGAGAAGCGGTACTTTCATGTGCCTTGAGACTGCTGTGAAGTGAACGGAAAGTCATGATAATCTTTCCAATCTGTGTAAAAATTGTCTTCTCACTGGAACACCAGTATCAACATCAGTATTTATAAATATCAGCACTGCACTGAAATCAATATCAAGGTTTTTTTTACCTCCACTAACAGAGATGTTAAATGTCGTCTTTGCAGTTCTCAAATCTTCCGTTTCTTGTTTATGGTCCTTCACCCTCTAAGAGAAAGGAAATACATAATTTTCTGAGATTATGTATTTGAGATTATGTAAACATTTAGGATATATACACAGACTATACACACACATTTAAAAACATATACGTCTTGCATTACAAGTAAAAGACCTTCAGACTACCAGTCACCTAAGAGATCATTAACTTAGAAGGGAAGAGTATCCCTGTCATTGTTTCAGCACAGGGATAATCAGCTTCCCCTGGTGCCTGCATAAAGTCACCCCTACGCACACTGGGAAAGGCCTGGGCTTATCAAAGGACCCCCAGTGCATGTAAGCACACCATTATAAAATAACTGTTCTAAGAGATCAGTTTTTAAAATGGATACCAAGTGGAAAAAGTGCTGGAAGCCCCAGATTTCTAATCACCAGGGAAGGATTGTACAAGCACAAGTGTGCATACAGAGAGATCACGAATAACTGCAACCGGATGCCTGGATCCTGGGTACTGACTCGCATGCACACATCTGCACCCATATACAAACAACCCCCCCCAAGCCAAACAACAGCCACAATTATAAAATCAGGAACCACCTCCCTTCTCTCCTCTTTGACCTTCAACCCCTATCAAGAACAGATTACCATAATGCTACCTAAGTTTCACTGTGCTCCGCTTAAAAGACTTTCAGCTCATCTTTGAAACACCCAGCACTTGGCACACACCCTAGTTTAATTATGCAAAACACATGAACACATGCCTTGATTTTCAACACAGATCAGTGTGGTCCACAGAGACTTAAGTGCTTTGTATTAGTACGAAAGTGGACAGAAGCTGCTTTTTTATAAAGCTCCACCAGGAATTAAGTTACAGACCATTCCCTGCAAGTACTTGGATTTTGAGACTTTAAACAAAACCTTTTTAAAGAAAGAAACAAACAAAAACCAAAACAAACCCAGGAGGGAAGTCTCCCTCCACCACCAATTTTCACAGTAAAGTCTAAGAAGAGCGCAGAAATTGTCCCACAAACTGTCCCCTCTGTCATAAACCAGTATGGTAGTACAGTGGGAGGTCAAGAGTCTGCTGAGAATACCATGCTTAAATGCTGATCGGTGAAACTGTACTTCAGGGGATGAAGAGTAAGTACATAGTCAACCAAGAACAAGCATACGGGATTGGGAAGTAAGTCTGAAACAACCTTTGTTTGACTTATGAAAGGAGGCAGCACCTAGAAAATTATTTTGCTGTCAGATAACGTGTGATGTGCGTCTGGTATGAGTTAAGAGCATGTTGTGACTATCACAAGAATAATGTCCCCATCCAGTTACTTTATGTGTGTGACAGCAATCCCCAGTGCATCATCAGTGGCTTCAGCCAACCTCACAAATATTTACCACCCATGTTGGTAGGCAGACATCATGTCTGGATGTGAATGCTCTCCTAAAAGAGACATTTGTTGTGAGACATCTAAAATCTTCATGACCGCATACAGCAAAGGCCTTAGATACATGTGTCTGCCACTACAGGGTCTAATGAATTTGCAAGTCATCAAGCACCTAGCCTAAGGCAGCACTATTTTGCTGTCCTTAACAGACTGTCGTATGAGCAAGTGCACCATTCCAACATGCATGAGCCACAAACCATCCTCCTCACCTTCACAGACAACTGCAGACAAGCATTAAGCACAGATCTGAGCACAGGGAACACAGGTAATTTTGGGCTAACAGCTCAAATTCTAACGAAAAAGAGACTGAGAGAATGGGGGAGAATCAAGCTGGCCTGTTCACAGTGATACTAGTATTTTCAGTGCTATTAACCTCACATGGCAAAGGCTGTGTCCTTAAATATGAGGACAGACTTGTCCCCATATTTAAAACAGACGGCTGAAAACAATGCTGCTGAAATGGACAGAAATGAATAAAAGCTGTAGGATCCCAAAGACAGACCTGGTGGAGCACAAGCTGCCTGTTGATGAATGTGGCTGAACTGTTGCAACAGACATTCATAAGGCAGCTAGCTACCAAAGCCTTGATGTACCACAGCGGCCATCTCTGCAAAGGGTTATTCCTAGGAACAGGGCAGTAATAACGTGACAGCTTGGTAACAATCAACCAGAGAAGAAAGAGGAAAGGGAGGGGAGAAAGAAAATAAGAAAAAGAAAAAGGAATGCATTACAGTTTTGGCAGAAGATCATTTAATATCTGTTAGGGAAATGTCAGAATGAACATTATGTCAGAATAAAGTCCTTGAGTCTGGTCACAACTGGGCTATTAGAAAATGAGCTTGTTCTCCATTGCCACCAAAATCTATTCACATGATACCTGAGGCTGATGAGAAAAATCTCAAGCAACTTAATAAAAGCCCACATTTTACTCATTCTCAATAACTTCCTGAATTTCCATATATCCTCAGCACTAGGAAAAGCCAACAAAAATGCTCTTAATATAGTAAAAAAGTAGACAGAAGGTCAAAAGTGTTAGTTTAGAGAGTGACAGATACCTCTCCCAAGAACTGCTCCTCTGCAGCCTGGCCTTCGCCTCCCTCATTTGGCACAGATTCATCAGATTCTGCAGAAGCCTTCAGCAGAGAGAAGATGCGATAAAACCAAAAAAAGCCAGCAAAAGAGGAAGACATACTTTGCACTACAGAGTATAGCCACCTTCCCACCACCACCACCCAAACCCTGACTGCTAATCACTGAAACACATTGGTAATACATGTTTGAGGACAACAAACATGGTAGAGGCCCTCCATTTCCTTACTCTGGGTCATCATACAGTACTTTGTGCTGTTTTTGTCTTAGCTGCCTGAAAACATGCAGCAAACCTTTTCTTCCCCATTAGGCAAATATAGATGACATCTGAAATGTCTATGACACAAATGCAACGCAGGCTCCCCTTTGTAGACTCAGGACACTGCGATTACAATGGCTGAACTGTATTTATCACTCTTGCAGGGAAGTGTTATGGGACCATACTCTCAGTGCTGCTTTTGTTACAACCTGGGGAAGGTGCTGCTTTTGAAACAAGCTGCTGGTCAGCAAAGCTCTGCCCTGTATCTCACAGGCATCACAAAATGTCACAGTAGGCAAGAAACAGGCAGCAAAGAGTAAAGGTGGAGGGACATCACCAAGATCCCAAACTGAGAGCCCCTTGTTGGGAAACACATTTGAGCAGGAAAAAAGTGGTTGTTTTTCTTCAGAAGTACATTCATCCTACTGAATGTAGGAACTTGTCATTTGCTGGGTTTTTTGTGACTTACTTTGGAACAGCTACCAATTGGAAAGCAAAATTATTCTTACTTTGCATATGAGTACAGCATTATAAAACTGAAGAGTTGTACACAATGCGTTTGCTTACCTCTCCCAAATCACCATCTGTAAGACTCTCTTCATTCAGAGTGGACGTAATCTAGAAAACAACCACAAGCAGCGCTCTATTTTAGAAAGGCAGGCCATTCACTGACCTATCAGACTGAAAAACTGGAACAAGTAGTCAATATGTCGCTTACAGAACACTTAATATGAAGCCAAAGCTATTTCCTTTCCAAGACTGGCAATGGATTTACTGCTAAGCCCTCTGCATCCCAAGCTTTGATGGGAACAACAGCCTTTAAACCTTTAATTGTTAACTCAAGGGCCTCAAAACTCACTAGAGCTCCTGGAAACCACAGTAATAAACATGATATCAGAACATGCAGGACGAAACGCTCCAACTGCTCTAGTCAGGGAAAATGAAACAGTGGCAATTCTTGTGGAGCAGGGAGCCTGTCAGCAAGCCATGGTTTCAAGCACAGCAGGCATATAGGTGTGGGCTAGGATTTTCCAAGGTACAGAAGACTTAAAATGCCCAGCTTTTACAACTTTGCAAAGCAAATCATGACTCCAGATTCAGTTAGGGCCCTCAAAAATGCCGACTTAATGTATGGAGTTTAGAACACATGCAGAAAATATATTAGTATGGCATCTGGGAGACTGGGTTTTCTAATGCTGCTCATGTTATCTACTGCTTTTAGTATTTCAGGTTTTATTTTACCCTTGAGCCTGGTTCTGATTTAGTTCTGGCTTAGTGAGTTTATCATTTGGGTATCAAATTTTCAGAGAAGCTGTCCTGTATTTTTTCCTTACATTAAAATCATGGATTCAACTTCAACACTGAATTCTTTGTTGAGAAACAGATACATGAAAACATGGCCTTGCAGCTCCCCTCATCTGTTCCTCAGATACTGAAATAATGGGGCAGGCTCAGCATTTCTGCCCAAAGAAGTGGTAAATGGTCCATCCCTGGCAGTGTTCAAGGCCAGGCTGAATGGGGCCTTTGGCAACATGGTCTAGTGGAAGGTGTCCCTGCCCATGCCAGGGGGGTTGAAACTGGGTGATCTTTAAGGTCCTTTCCAACCCAAACCGTTCTGTGATTCTATGATTTTCCCAGCTTCTCCCCATGCACAAGACAGATCAAACCCAGACAAGAGTGGCAGTGGGCTCCATGAAGCAGCTCTGCAGGACCACCACTAAATTTCAACTGGATTTTCTAACTGAGATCTGCTTTTCAAAATGAGGACTGCCCTTGCTGTGATTGCCTCCGAGTCCTGCAACCTGAGGACAGAGTGTTAGCAAAACCACAGGCTTCTTTCTGTCACTGTAATAAGTTTGCCCTGGAGGCAATTTAATGCATAAGCATAAAAACATTTCTATGAAGTCAGCCTTTGAAAGGAAAACTTCAGTTTAATACAATGAAAATGAGTCAAACATTCAAATCCACTGAATCATAACTGAAAAAATACTAGACAGTTCCTAGGTACAGCATGGAAAGCAACAAAGACCCAAAGTGCACAGCAGGTATCCCCCCTGTAACATCGAGATAAGAATCCTCCTCCAGCTTGGAAGAAAGCTCTGTACTTAAGATGTGCAAATTGCTT
This sequence comes from Neopsephotus bourkii, assembly GCF_033783945.1. Classification (NCBI taxonomy): domain Eukaryota; kingdom Metazoa; phylum Chordata; class Aves; order Psittaciformes; family Psittacidae; genus Neopsephotus; species Neopsephotus bourkii. The sequence continues at coordinate 261,025 of NW_026901048.1, forward strand.
CCTGGTAATCCAAACTTTGCCTTTCCAATAGTTTGATTTTTTTTTTCCTAAAAATGAATGGTGTCCCACACAATAAAAAAAGACTATTTTAGTTTCTCCAAGGTAGTTAATGAAACCCTGAAGACTGCTAACATGTTCTTCAACCAGAAAGGCTAAACCCAGATCAGATTTGATGATGCTACAGTAGAAAGATGACACATAGCAAAATTACATGGATATCAAAGCTTCTTGATGGGTAAGAATTTCACATCAGCCTTGGACAGTCAAATGTAGACACGCCTCTGAAGTCTGTTGCCTGCTTTGAAATTCTCCTTAAACATCCACACTCCAAGATGCCAACAGCTGATAGGAAAACCCCAACCAAGCAAACTGCCTGCTGTAAGAATTCTGAAGTCAGTCACAAGTGGCTTATCTAGACAAAGTTTAAAGAACAGAAGAAGATTTCTAGTGTCCTAAGGAACAAAGAAATCCCTTAAATTACAGAACTATTCAAATCAGCCATGCTCGAACAGAAGCTTCAGCACCATAGATAACAGTTGTATTATGGCTATTAGGAGAGCTGCAGCACTGACAACTACCATCTGCTGGGAAACACTGAAAATGATGTTGTATAAAACCTTATTGAATAACAGCCTGTGGATTTACTGGATATACTGGTACTTGCTATTCCAATCTCAAGTAAATAAGTCCTTCAACCACAAATCAACATTTTGGCTTTACTCTGTGGATATTTCCATCAGTAACGCATTTAACACAAGCACAGCTTCCAGGCACACTTACTTTCTTCCTCAGATCATCTTTCCTGTATCCCAGAAGCTCAAGGTATTTAACACGTGAATCTTCTTCAAAGTTCACCTTTAAAAACCAAAGTTAAAGATTATATTGCAATTCACAATTTTTCCATTTCCTCCCTCACTGGCTCTAATTATTTGACTGGCACAAATTACCCAGTGAGAGCTAATGACAGTGGAGACAGTGTAATAGAGAGAACTGAAAAGGCCTAGAGTGACTTTGTCACTCAATCAGGTAGGCAAGGCTTCAATCTGGTTATCGTAGGTGAACAGTCTGCTTTATCTGCTTCACTTCGAAACCTCTAAATGTTCACAGTGAGCAGTGAAAAGCATGTCTAAGAATGTCCCAAAGCTTTATCCCTTCTCACCAGCTCACTGTAAACAGATGTAGTGATGGGGGATGTCAAAAAACACAGGATACTTTCCCCCACACCTTGGCTTCTCCAATGATTTCTCATGAACCCCGTGAATATCCTAAGGACCCTTTCTCTTCTGGTGGGCCACTTCCAACGACAGGGTTCATGAGCACTGTTCCAACAGCCTACACTTCTGGATCCCAGCATCTCTTCTGCTAAAACATGTATTGTGCAAAAGGAACCACCTCTCCCAGTTCCAGTGGGCAACTCCTGAACCTCTTACCTTTAAGAAGGCCCACACATTCTTCTCAAAGTCAGCTTGGGCCATATCTATTTTCTTCTGACAGTAGTTGACAAAGCCTTCACATTGCACAGCCTCCTGCAGCTGGTTCGAGCGGGCCAGGAACTCCTTCTCTGTAACAACCTGGCTCACGTAGACATGGTGACGCTGCTGCTGCTGCTCAACACCTGGCTGCTGCTGCTGAGTCTTGGTATTCCCAAATGTAACCAGCTTCCCTCCAAACTGGAATTGAGGCACACATGCAGTGTGTAAAATATAGGGGGTTTGGAACTAGATGATCTCAAGATCCTTTCCAACCCTAACCATTCTATGATTAAGTATATGCTCAACTGTTCACCATTTAAAAACCTACTTAGAAATGGGCAGTAAGTTGTGTCATCATTTGGAGAGAAGTAAAATCCACAGAAGAAAAAAAAAAAATCAGAAGAGGCTTATAATATTAGTTCATTCTATAACTCAAAGTTAATTTACACAAGCCAGTCCAATAAATGACGAAGTCACCAAGGCAAAAAGCCGAGCCACAAAAAAGTCTAACAGCTAGCTCTTGGAAAACCGTAAGATATTTGCTCAGTTTGGTCCCATTCTCCCCTCCCAATGTATATTTGTTAACTCCAAAGCAAGCACTGCACATAAATAAAAGCAAAGTCCTAATTCCAGAACAGAAAGAAACAAATGCCTGTTGGCAACACAACACAACACCACTTTGTTTCTTTTTCCCCAAGCATTTTTGTCATGCCTCTGCTGGCTTGCTGTCCCAGGGGCCCCATCTGGAAGCTGCCACAAGCACATCCCACCACAATGACCAACAAGGGAATTTCTCCCAAGGTGGAGCACAATTTTGGACTCCCCTCTTCCTAAAGTGTTTTGCAGGTGCCACCATTATTTCCCTTCTTGCCTGGCCAACCACGCCCAGCCTTGTCTCCTGCTTACCGAAAATGATGCTCCTACAGGACACCGGATCCATTTGGGTGGTTTCTTCAGGGGCAGAACAACACTTTTTGGGGCCGTCTGCTGGGGAAGCTGCAAGGGTGGGAGGGGCTGTCCCGTACCAAATGGATCGAGGTTCCCAAATGACGATGAAAGCTTCAATAACAGAACGGGGGGGGAAAGGGTGGGTGACAAGTGACACATCTCCAATAAACTAAACACAAGCATTTATTTGCACTGGACTGGTGCTCCTGCAAGCTCGTGCAAACACTTCCCGTAAGCCCATGTTTTGTTCCCTACTCTTTCTGCCCATATTCTTAGCTGAACATATTTCAATACCTGGTCAACTTGCTTCTGTCTCAAACCATCTGTGCTGCCTCCCATGATAGAGTAAATGCTGATCCGTCCATCAAAAGAAGCCGCAGACAAGATAGCAGGGTTCCTAGGACACCACTGGATATCAAAGCACCATTGTGTGTTCGTGGGCAACTCATACAGCACCTGGGCAGCAAAAGAAGTCCAATAAATTAGGGCTTTTATGGAGCACCATGTCCAACAGCAAGAATTCTTCTGCCTGCCCTGAGACTGGTCTGCTCTTCTTGCTCCCAACAGCCTCCATGTCACTGTACACACTAACAGTGGGCAAGCCCTGACAATCCCCAAACAGGAGATTGTAACACACCACCACTTAATTTCTTTCTCCTCCTCCCATTTTAAATCTTCTGTTTAATCCACACAGGACAAACTATGCAGGCAGGGTATGTCTATGCTCTCCCACTGCAAGCTGCTGCTGATATTCATGCTAGCTAATTCAGAGCTAATCTGCATATCTCTACACACTACACAGAGACATGTCCAGGCTCCAAAGTAAGTCTGTTTTTGCAGGAAATTAGGAATGTTAAAACTTGCACTCTGGGCAGACAGCCTCTGCTGCCTTGGAATAGACAAGCCCACCACTGCAGCAGGCATTTAATCATAAATTAGGAAATGGAGCAAAATGTTAACTCTCCTGCTGTGTCCCAGGAAACTGATTTTCATTTTTAACCAAACATGTAGCATGATTCATCCACTTGTAAAGCTTTCCCAATAGCAGAGGATGCAGCTCAGATAACTCATTTACCACCTCACAGCTTTTTTACTTTTGTGCCTATGTCTGAATTTTAAAACACTTCTCATTCCGTCACCCAGGATTATTGCCCACTGCAGGAAAGGAGCCCTCCAGTGTGCCCAAAGCCCTCAAGGGACAAACACTAAAGTTGTCTGAAAAAAGGATCTGTATTCATTTTGAAAGGTATCCCCAGGCACAAAAGGGCAGGGGGGGAACACACTGAAGTGGCTTTCACTGATCTGACACTATTGTAGTACAGAATCTTTCTAGTCTGGATAAAAGTTCTTACACTTACAGAAGGAAAAAGGCAATTGTAACAGTAAAACAGCCACATCAGGCCCAAACTGAAAGACTATGAAGCAAATACTTAGTGTAAGTGGGGCCATTTCTATCCCTTAGAATAAGCAGGGACCTTACTGCTTAGGAGAAAAGCAGTAAGGACAAATATGTAATACTGCAATACTAGGAAGGAATCCTGCACCACCAGGACAAGCTCAGAAGGCACATATACCAAGCACAGGTACAGAGGATATGGAGAAACATCCCACAGAAGCATCATTCCTAGGAATGCAAGCACACCAACACTGCTTTGCATATGCTATTGTGCCACCTCTGAATAAAGATGTTTTTAAATGTTGTGTGTACAATACCTCTCCTGTGTTAGGATTGGAGCAGAGAATTTTAGCATCCTTCCCACAGCTAAGCAGCAGCTCTGAATCTGCCATACTCCAAGCAATGGTCAGTATACCCCTGTGTGAAAAGTCACAACCAAAAAGTTTAATGTAAACACGAAATAATGATAAAGTGTATTTATAATTAAAGTTTCTACATTAGCTGAGCATTTCACTTCAAAATATCCTCCCCGCTCCTTCCTTTTCCAAATGAAGTTTTTCAACGTTATCAGCACTTTATTTATCGAAATAGATGCTTCCTATTTTCTGCATGAAGAGGTATAAAGGTGCAGCCATTGCACATGAAAATTAAATGCAGCAGTCATGCAGGAGAACCTGGACACCAATGCAACAAAAGGGTCTGTTTGCCTGTAATATCCTTAACATACAGTGTGTAAACTCGTAGTTAAGGTAGGTGAGTACAGAGTTCGTCAGCTTCTTTTTATTAGCAGAAGACTAAAGTCAGCAGAACTACTGGCAGCAGTTTTGGTAGACGCTGCAACACTGACCTCTTGCTGCTCTCCCTCCTTAAATCCAAGTGCCAGTTTGGGGCAATAAAGAAAGTTTCACTAGCAGTTGAGGAGGGAAAAGGGTTGAACAAAATATTTCCTTGTATCCAAGTTTAAGGCATTTAGAAACAAACTAGCAGCTTCAGTATCTCAGCAGGATGGTGTTTTTTTTACTCTGGGGTCTGCTCCCTAAATAAACCAGCAGGTGCCCAAAAGGCAAGCCTTTCAGGACACAGGACTGGGTAGTCAGCAAGTAAGCATGTAACACTGCTGCTGCTGGAATCATTGCCTCCAATTGAGTCTTCACAGGGGACTGAGCAAGAAGTGAGATGTACAAACTGGTACGCAATCACCAAACACCGAGAAGCAGCAGGCCACGTAAGCCTCATTACCTTGAATGGCTTTCTAGAACACGAAGTGGTGAGGAGGCAAATCTTAGGTCCCACATTTGAATCACAGGCATCCTGTCATCCTCCGAAGCCAAAACCATCTGGGTAGCAACATCAGGGTGCCATGCCAGGCCTGAGCAGTGCATCTGAGGGACAACATTGTGCCACAGCATAAAATAAATAAGCAGCATTACAGGACAAAAGACAAATAGCCTAAATATGTCTACATGCATGGTAAAACAAAGGAATTTGCAGCTGTTGCTGGGCATTAATTCTGACTGCATGTAGCTTATGATACTTTCCTTGTTTTCATGGGTGAGGAGATCTGCAGTTACGTTCCAAAGGTCCTCTCAAATAACAGTCTTTGTGCTTTCTTGTATACAGTCCGACACTTCAATGTAAGAAAACCATGCAGCCTTCTGTACAAACCTTTTCCTCTAATATTTTTATAATAAAAGCCATCAGTAGGCAGAGGTTATTGTCATGTGAGTATTGTATCACTAGAATACAATCACAGATGAAGACAATCTGCTGTACTACTGTTACGTTAGGCAACAAATACTGAAAACATTGAGAGTTACACAGCTTATCAGAGTATTAGTGCAGTGATCAAGCAGCTACTTCAGGAGCATCCATTTGTAAATTCCATTTTGAACTCTTGCTACATCTTCCAAGTTTATTACTGCAATATTCCGTTTAAAATATACAGGATTATACAGAGATATGTCACTCTCCACAAGTTTGCTAGTATCTTTTTTACATTTACACTGCCTGAGGAGCATGCATGGTGGTTGTAACTATATGAAGCAGGGCAGTCCCTTGTGACCCATTCAATGGCAACACTCCTCTGTGGCCACAGACCATGCCCTCTCCAAGCTCAGCTGCAGCCTGCTTTCATTTCCAGGTCTAGACCTGCAGAAGCACAGACCCCAGCTCCTTCAGTGTCCTGCCAGGGCTCAGCCCTTTTGTGCTTATCCCACCAGTGAAACTAAGGAGTAAGGCCTCTCTGTCCAAGCATTAAGTCATGACATTACCTGTTCTGCAAAAGTTTATGTGCTCACCTAGTGCATGTCAGCTGCAACCTCATCTCTCCAGCACACAAAACATGTCATTTCTGACTAGCTGAACAGAAGTCCTTCTGTGGTAGCTCCTGCCAGATCGTAATGGCGTTCTTCAAACTAAATTACTGCTCTACTAGGAAATCAGAGTGCCTTGCTTCAGTCTGCATCTGCCTATTTTTGTTTAAATTGATGACAAAACCCCTGCATATCCATAACCTTTTAAGAGAAAGCATCAGATATTTATTAGATTGTATAAAACTGGGCCAGGCACCAGTATCTTTAGGTAATGAAACAAGGGATGCTATAACCTGTCCCCACATGCCACGTCTCCCAAAAAGCACCCATGCAGCTGTGTGAGAGCCAACTCACCCGGTTACTGTGGTCACTGACTTTGATGATGGGTTCATTCTTCCTGAGATCCCACACAGTAGCTCGGCCACTAGGGCTGGCGGATGCCAGGATGTGCTGGACTTGCCTGTTCCAGGCAATGCAGCTGACGTCCTCAAGAGGCTGTTGCACACACAGAACAGCCTTTCACAACCTTTTCAAATCCAAGACTCAAAGCCTGTTATTTTCAGGACTCGCTAAGTGACAAATCTGCAAGGAGATCATTCCAGGTACTGCATGTGTTCTAGTTTTCTATGTACACACGCTGTAGGGTAGAAAACCCCAAACTATCAGCTGTTAGCATTTCACTAATATCTGCATTTTTGGCTTTACAATGTGATACATTAGTCACTTAAAGAAGACTAACCACAACTGCCTTAAAGACCAGCAAATTACTCCATGGAAGTATACCCAGGTACATGAACTGTCCTTTTGCCTTGTATTAGGATTTGACTTAAAAAAGCCCACAAAATTCCTTCAAGCAATTATATTTATTTTTGTTATTCTTCCCCCAACTGCTTATTTTTGCTCCAAAAATGAAAAGCAATGTTAACCCAGCCCTTGTTGCACTATTATTTCCAGCTGTCATTATGCATAGGAGCTAAAAGATTTCCTGGACTAAAAAATTAGTATAAGACATAAAAAAATCCTATACAGGGATGTTTAACTGAGATGAGCATCCTCCAAAATGCCCACATAGTAATAAACAATTCAGACTAAACCAAGTATCCAAACCCACAGAGTTTAAAGTAAAAATCTTTAAAGTGAAGATTATGCCTTACCCCATTTCTACACTTTGTTGTCTACAAATTATTATGCAGTAATAAATCCATCTTCCAGTAACCACAAACTGCTTATGCAATTTTTAACAGCTACAGAAACATACATGCATTGAAATAACCCACTCCCATTCTATCGCCTTCAGAAGACAAAAGGCACAAAAGGCTATTGTTTCCCTTAGATCTATTAAGAGACACAGGCTGAATACTGTCCCTTAAGTATAGCAATTAAGCACTCCCTGCTATACCTACTGCCCCATCTTCTGACTTCTCAGCAGCTGGTTTTTGTACTCCTCTCATTTTCCTCAGTCTGAACCTTCATGACCTTCAGATTCACACATGCAGTGAAACATGCTTTGAGTCACAGGCATGTCAAATGGAGAGAAATATCTCAAGACCCACAGTTTAATAAGCACATTACAAAATTTAAGTACCAATAGAAGGCCTATTTTTGCTGGCCTTCAGGAAAGCCACTGGAGAACAAAATGCAGGAACAGGAGATACCTGTTGTACCATCCTTTAAGGTCGGTATATAACACTGCCAGAAACGTAGCTCATGGCCAACTATAATCAACTGCTATCCAAGTTAGACTTCAGAAAGCAACCCCTGCCTGAGACAGCTTTAAAACTGTAGATTTCAAAGAGCTCTTGACTCAAGTGACATGCATTCAACTGACATACATATTTTCCATTAGTCTGCTCTGCAGTATTTAACAAAACCAAATCTGGTACCTGTGTCTTCACTCCTGGTGTCATTGGTGTTGCAAAATTGTTCAAGTCCCAGATATAGATTTCAGACTCATTAGCACCAGAGGCCACCAGATTAGTCTGTAAGACACATTCATAGATGTTAAGATTATTTTCTGCATCAGTTTTCACAGCCTTAGCTGCTAGGAGGCATCAGATCCGCAGGACTGTGCCAATTTCTACTGTTGGCTCAGGATACAGCCTTTGGCTCACACAGCATTACCTCTGTGAAAAAAATCAAGTCTGAGACTGAAGGTAAAGCTGAATAAATAAAAAAGTCCCTACACTGCACTAGACTGGCATGCCATGACCAAAATTCCTGTTCTGTGGAGTGCTCCTTGTACTGCATGGCAAACACTGATAGGTAAGTGGAAAGCAGTGACACTTCAGGGAGGGGGCAGATGAGGAAGCAGTGCTGCAGCTATCAGAGAGCACCACACAGCTTTACTCCGAGCAGACCATAACATGTGGGTCAGGCTGGAAGGAGCAGAGCATTTGTGCCTCCAGCAGTAGACAGCACCCTCCAACAGTGAGTGCAACCATCTAGAGCAATCCTGCATCTGAGAGGCAGAAGTCCAGGCAGGGTGACATGAGCCAAAGGGCACTAAGAGCCCTTTGATCACATCCCGAGGGAATCCTGACTTTGCAACAGGCAGAAAGGGAAAGGAATTGATTCAGAGGACTAAATGAACCCAGGGCGGCCTTGCTGAAAGCAAGTGTGCAGGGACAGAAGTGCTACTTAGGAAACAAACTGAATTCTCACACAGCTGGTGAAGAAAAAACAACCTAATGTATCTAGAAGTAAACAAGTGCTCACTAGTGCTGGAGGAAAGCTTGTTGGAAGAAATAGAGACTGGCTAAAAACACCACATAAGACCACCCATACTTTACCCATGGGCTGAGCTAAAGACCCACTGAATTGACAGTGTAATTTGACAAGGGGAAGGAATGAATCAGACACCTTAAACACTTCCATTTCCCATTCTGAAACACCAGTAACAGGACAGGTTTTACCTACTAAATACAGACGCCCAAACACCAAATTCAGTTCATGCTTTTCAGGGAAGGGGAAAACAAGAGAAACATTTGAGGTTATAAGTTAAGACAGGTCACCCGTCTATGATGGTACATGATAAACAGCAGAAAACCAACCTGGAACATGTTGACATCAAGCGCTCTTACTGGTCCTGTGTGCTTGTCTTTCTGGGCAATTATTACTTCAGCATCTCCAGCTATGATTTTGGCTGGGTCATACAGAATGACATTTCCATTTTCACCCCCGGCAATCAGGACTCCAGAGACTGTCTCACCTGAGGTCATGTTATGCGGTCCCCAGATCAGCTTGTGGTACCTGTAAGACACAGAGGTCTCCACGGTCTACAACTATCCACCACCAGCTCCATGTATGCTGATGCACCCCATTTTGCTCACCAGCTAAAACTTTCAGGCTGTTACTAACAGGCAGAGCAGACACATCAAAGCACTACAGGCATTTCTGCTTAAAGAAGAGTCCCTGTACTTTCAACGCTTTCTATCAGAAAGGCCACATGTTCCACTTCTGCTTGTTATCAAAACACAGGTTCACAACACGCACAATCAATAACCCGGAAACTGATAAAACTCCTTTCATCTCCTGACTGCAAAATCAGGTAAGTGCTCGCTACTGCACTGTGATTTTGAGCTCAGCTTTGCGAAACAATAGAGGTAATCAAAGTAAGGGCTATAAGCCCACCAGAAAACCTCGGATGTAAACCTCTGGTACTTGTGAGCAACTCTTACAAAGAGAGGAAAAAGGTGGAACTATAAACATCGCTAACCCTTTTCCATATCTGTGCTCCTGATGTATGTTTCATCTGCTGTACTGAAAGCTCAGCAAATAGCTTATTTGCATCAGACACACTTGTCTCTTGGATCACAATCTATTTTCCAGGCTAAATCAAGAGGAATTAAACATACTTCCAGAAATTAAGTACTTTCACACCACTGTGTCTAGCTGCAAGTACCCACATTTCCTTCAACAAAATGAACTTGCTGCATAAGAAAACAGCACTCCTGTGTATTCAGCCATGCAAAGGATGAACTACTTCTACGCAAAATGACACACTGTCATATACCAGCTCTTAAGCAAGCACAAAGCAAAACAACACAGACTGGAAGGTGGCAACGAGTTACTTCAGCATTCACCGTGTTATTATTAATTCCTTTTATTATCTCTGGACAACTTTCAAGTGATTTATTTAAATCAAAGTAACTTCAGCATGATAAAACGCATACTTCAGAAAGCTAGACAAAAAGCACATGCTGGGTGATGAATACTGTAACAGCCAAGTGCTTAGTCTCCCTAGTCCAGTCTTCAGCTGACAGTGGGGGTTCACCAAACACCGTTACAAACAGAAGTTGGACTGTGATATCAGACAGACCCTTTCCCTGAGTACAATTTTATCCTTCTGCACCAAACTATGTAAGGCTATGAGAAACAGAGTGAGCAACAGGGCTGTCTGGGCACTAGTATTACACCTTACTTTCCTTGGAGAACAAGTAACAAAGCTTGTTGCAGGATTTGTCTTTTGTGGGTTTAATCATCTGGACATTTTCATTCACTGCAAACTAAAATAAAGCTAATTGAGGCACTTCTTGTCATCTTCAATTTAAACAAATAAATAAATTGACCTCCTTTGTAATGGATTTTCTGGGGCAAAGTCAAACTCTTGTGTTGCTCTCCAAGGGAAGTACTTGCAAAGGAGCACTGCATCCTGGGTATAAGGAGTGGGTTTTGGAATCCTTTAAGCAAATGTCACATGCTGAGGGTGGAAAAACAGTCAGCTAAAATGAGGAGGAACAAGGAAATTTAGAATCAAAAAGATCAAACACCTTCCCCAGCTCTCAGCAAGCTGGATGTGTTAACATCAGCTTTGCCCACAGTGCAGGGCATTAAACATAGACTGTGGCTGTTTCACACAAGCTCCATGTACTAAAATGCAGACAAACACAGCGAAAAAGGGGGAAAAAAAGGCAAAAATTGACACGGCACAAAGCCAGCAACTCAATGCCTTCTTCTTCCTCCTGCAAAAGCTACCACAACTGTTATTTAGCCAAATACGAGAGCAAAAGTATGTAGGGTCACGATCTTATTAAGTGCAAAGACACACAATTTCAACCACTCCCAAGTTCTTACAGGCAAAACTCTAGAAACCCAGCAAACTGCATTTGGTCCAGAACTTCAGGAAACAGTTGTAGGCCCTTAGGTCTTGAAGTTACAGCTTTAGAACACGTAATGAAGGCTCATGTCTAATTAATTTCTACTCTTGTCAGAGATGGGGGAGATGACAATTGCTTCTGAAGAAGTGTCAAACTCTCACTTGAACATAATGCTGCAACTGTCTGCACCTCCAGTCACGTTGTTTCAGATCACCAGAAGAAAGAGTGGTTACACTGACACTGTAACTAGTATGAGAAAGCCATGGACCCAGTCCAACCTCAGTGAAAATTTTCACCTGCTTCTCTACCCATGGAAACATCCTGCACTTGCAGCCACATGGTTTCAGCTCATCAAAACCAGCAGCACCCACTGGACCAGCCACCAGAGCTGGGGAGGTGAAAGTTGGACTCTGTGACACTAATATTCCTTTGGACAAGCGCACAGTAAGGAATTAAGAACAAAGTTGAGCTGCAGTCAGGAACTTGGCTTCCCAGCTGTGGGGTAAGGTATGATACACGCACAATATGATTCAGTTTACAGGAATCTCCCTGAAATACCTAAAACACAAACAGGACGGGGCAATGTGAAAAGTTGTGACTGTGTTTTCATAACTTCACATTTCCTTCTGTTGTCTAGAGAATCCCAGAGGCTCCCCAAAATAAACAAGTCTGCATACATATCCAAACCTACCAGCATCAGATTGTTTAGGCTTATTTCAGACCATGAGCTGCTTGCAACTCCTCAGAGTCCAAGCTCACTGCTCCACATCAAGAGAATCCACATGCCTCCACACCTCAGCACTGAACTTCTGCTCCTCTTTTCAACAACTGCAGATAAACCTCATGAAGTGGCCTTTCCACATGCACCACGTGTAACAGTTCCACAGCCATTACTCTTCCCCTACAATCCCACTGCTGACCTGTGAGAGGAGGAAAAGGTGGCACAGGACTTCATATCCAGCGAAGGGTCTGACAAGTCCAACTCAAAGATTTCTAAAGAAGCACTTGTACTAAAAGTTGCATCCAGCTGCTGAGCTGATGTACCTGCAAAGAAGAGTGCTTAGCAGTGAGAAAGTCACAACACACAAAAGAGTAACTGTAAAAGCAACATAAGTAGGGGCATAAAAACATAATGCTTGCACAAAAACTCTGGGATGGGGTCAGGTTTCTCTTTGTTAGATGTAGTTCTATGTAACTGCCCTCCCCATGGTTCCCCCTTTGGGGGTTTCTTCACCAGTAGGAACAGGAAAAGCTTTGGGCAAGTGCCTCTCCCTCCCTGACATGCACAGAAAATGATCAGTTACAAAGAAGCAGCAAGGGACAACCAGCAATTAAGATGGCTGTCACCTTATCCTGGCAGGAGGAAGAGGATGCTTGCTGTCACTTGCAGAACGCAAAACACGTTTGCATGCATGGCACAACTGAATAACTCTACTAAAGGCACTGCACCATATACCCTGTTCCAGTCTTCAGGACACGAAATAATTCTTACAACTTTGAATCACGACTGCTTCATGGCAGCCCCCACATGTAGCCTACTAGCACATGCTTCCCAGAAACTCACCTGTAGCCAGGTATATGGGGTGCTGCTGTGCAGGACTCCATGCCTGCATAGCAGTACGATCAATTTCCTTCAGCTTCATTTCACTGAAAAATAAGGAGAAGAAATATAATGCTTAAATGGAGCATGGGGAGACTGCAGTGCCACATATTCAGCAGCTGCATTAGGACATGGCAGAAGCTGCCAGGGTGCTCATTCTCCTAAGGATATCCCACAGACATCATATCCACCCTCTCCAGAGCACGCTCAGGGAGGAGAGCAATAATTCCCAATGGGCACACAGAGGAAACCCATGGCTGCTGAACAGACTATAACACAGGAAAATCTGGGCAAAGCTTCAACTGCACTGAAAAACCCTCTACTAGCATCATCAAGACACACATAAGGCACCCTACAGCAACTTTCAATCTTAACCCACGAAACCTACCCATCCTCCAGAAAACCCTTGCTGCTGAATACCATCAGCAGCCAGCCAGATCTGAGGAAGAAAAACGGTTTAGCAGCCTCCACCGTCTCATTTCTGGATTTTATTTCAACATTCAAGGTCCGCCCCCCCCCCCCCCCCGGAAACACCGTGCACTGTCAGCGGCCGCCGGTGCCCCGTTTCTGATAGGAACAGAAGTTAAAAAGGTGAAAAACGCGGGTTCCCCCCTCACCTCTGCGTCCCCGGCGCTCACCCAGCCCCGGCCCGCTCCAACGTGGCAGCCGCGGCACCGCCTCTAGCCCGCCACCGGTTTCCGGGCGCGCCCCGCGCCTTCCGGGCGGCGGCGAGCGGGACTCCACCTTTCCCTTACGCGGGAAGGAGTGCGGCGGGGGGGTGGGATAGTGTTGGGTGTGCGGCCGCCTCCTTCCTCGGGCTGTCCTTCGGGATTCTCGGTGCAGGAGCGGCGATCAGCCCTGGGAAAGAGGGAGACAGGCGTTAGGGGCGATCGCCTCTCTAGGGTGTAGAGGAGCCGGGGGAAAGCGCCTGCAACGCGGGGCTGTGGTGCCGGCTGTCCTCAGCTCCATGGCAGTAATCACGGTGGTCATGATGTGAACAGCAGTGAGGCTCATCACCGGACAGGGGCCAGACCCACGGCTAGGGGCTCTCCCGCCTTTCGGGGCGGGGAAACGGAACTAACACACTTGAGATTGCGGCCCGCGGGCTTGCACGGCCCGCGGGCTTGCACAGCCTCCGGTCGCAGCCCCTGACCCACCTCTCACGGCAATCGGAGCAGCACAGCTCCGCCGCCGCTCAGAGGGCGGACGGTGCGCCAGGGGCGGGGGCTGCCCCAGCGCCATGGCGCGGCTGCAGAGGCCCCGCCGCCGGGCATGGTGCAGCCGCACGATGAACCCCCATCACCATCAAGCACCCCGCGGCAGGAGAGAACCTTATTTCCGGGCCCCCCTATATATGTAAAGACTGGAAGCGCTGCTCCCATTGGCTGCGAGGATCGCCGTTTGCCACTGGCTGCTTTTTCCTCTATCGCTGCCACCGGTTGGCTCGGTTCTTTTCTCATTCCCGCTGTCCGCTTACGTCAAACCGAGGCGGAACTGCAGCACCGCTGGAAAAGGACCAGTGACGGCGGCTGGGGAAGCCCGCTAGGCAATGGGGAAGGAGGAAGCGGCGGAGGACGGGCGGTGGTAGCCAATGGGCGGGCGCTGTCCGTGCCGTGCGGCGGTGGCGGCCATGACACGGAGCTGCTCGGCGCTGGGCTGCACTGCCCGCGACAACGGGAGGAGCCGGGAGCGCGGCATCTCCTTCCACCAGTGAGTGCGGCCGCGCCCCGCGCCCCGACCAGTCTCCCTCCGTCCGTGTCTCGCCTCCCTTTCTCCATCTGTCGCAGGTTCCCGGTGGACGCCGCGCAGCGCCGCGAGTGGATCCGCGCCGTGAACCGCGTGGACCCGCAGAGCCACCAGGCCTGGCGACCCGGCCCCGGCGCCATCCTCTGCTCGCGGCACTTTGCCGAAACCGACTTCGAGCGCTACGGGCTGCGGCGGAAGCTGCGGCGGGGAGCCGTGCCCTCCCGCTTCCCACACCCGGTGCGTGTGGGGAACGAGCGTGCTCCCCTCTCCCCCGCTCAGCTGGACCGCGGTGACCTTCCCTCTCCCTTCCCCGGTAGGAGCCGCTGCGCGCCGGCCGGAGGAGCAAGGCCCTCGTCGGAGCTCTGAAGCAGCCTCCCCCCAGCTCCCCCGCTGGGGACCATAACTACAGCCTGAAGGGGCGGCAGGCGGGGAGCGGGGAGGCGCGGCCGCCAGTGGAAGGCTCCCAGCAGCGGCAGCAGCTCCCGGCGGCCCGGAGGTGCCCCCGCACCTGCCCGGCCAGAACGGTGCTGAGCGTCCTGTGGGGGCTGGTGGAAAAGCAGCTCCTTTCTGAGGAAACCGTGAGCTTGTTGCAGGCACAGTTTTCAGGTACTGCTGGGGGCGTTGGCTAAGGCAGAGTGCTGCAGGGCATGCACCCCCTCGCCACAGCTAGGTGTTTTATGATACTGGTGGTGTCCGGAAAAGAAATCTCTGACTGTTAGACTTCTAGGGTAGCATAAAGCATAAAGGCTTTGAGATTTGCAGGTCAGGAATACAACAACAAATCCTTCAAGGAATTAAAATCTCCCTGAAAAATTACTTGAGGCTGGTTACAGTGTTCAGGTCAGACACGTAACCAAAGCTGTTAAACCAAACCATGGCACCATTCAGCTGGTAGATGACTCAAGAATAAAGTTTATTTAACTAGGAAAACCTTGTCTTTTATGCTGTCTGGAAGTGAGCTCTGTTAACATTAGTGATATAAACTGAAGAAGCCATTTCAAATTGCAGTCAACCATAAGATAATGGCTTTTGTAATACCAGCTTCTAAGCAGCACCCACACAGACACAGTCTTTACTTAAAACTGTGGGATGAGATTGGATAGGAAAAGACGTGTTGGGGTCTTGGCCTTAACAATGTGGTAGGGCACACACTTCCTGGCCACTGCCCATCCCTAGGAAGAGTTGAGGCACAGTGATAATACTGCTGAGCTATAAACACCAAGCTTCATGACTGATTGATTCCTAAAGCCACCCTATTGCCTTGTATTCTGCAGCATTTGCATTATATATCCCTCTTAAGTTACCAGCTGTTTATTTGCTTCACTAAAGCTGACTTTTTCTCTTTTAAGCAGATTTGCCTTGTGAGTTGCACAGCTGGAGGCAGATGGCTGAATACTCTCCAGAAATGAGGCAGTTTGCTTGTGTTCTCCACCTCTACCATATTAAGGCTTACAATTATCTACGGAAGATTCTTCCTCTCCCTCATCCTTGCAGTCTGACAAAGCAAGTTTTTATTCATTCATTCTGAATATACTTGCAGGTACTCCTGTAGAAATAGGTGTAACGGATCTGTCCTGAAGATGTTCAGTAGCTTTTCCCTGCTTTGCTTTAGTAACAGAAGCAGAGTGGGAAGTGAGCATCAAGAAACATTGATACTCCTCAACTTGGAGAGCTGCTCTGTGTCCATGCATGTGGGGCATAGCATGAGAATAACAATTTTAGAGTAAGTGTGGAGTTTGCTAAGTATTCCTACGTGAGTGTGGGTGTGAAAAAAGGTATATTTTAGGGCCTCAGCTGCTGCAGAGTCTATATGTGTTTTACTGTTCACTGGGGAGGAAGGAGGAATACAAACAAGCACATGTGCTTTACCACACTGGCACTGTGATGTGCAGTGTAGACTTGTGAGAAGGGAGAGGTGAGGCAAATACTGAAGGGCGGGCAAGTATTATGAGTAAGGTCATCTAAAAAGAAACCACAGGAGGCAGTGTTTAGAGAGCAATCTGTAGTACTCCACCAACAGTAGAAACTGAGTGAGGAGACATGGGCAGGAATAAATGTCAGTAGAGGAAATCAAAACCAATAGGACTATACATGGAAAGCTTTGGGACTCTTTCTGGAAGAGGGAGAAGTCAAGAAGGGAACACGGAAAAAGAGGACTGCATAAAGCCATTAAGACTAGAGCTTTGGGGTTTTTCACCTTGTCCCACAAGGACTCTGGGAAGTTAGTCAATCTCGACAAGTGTCTGTTTCAAAGTTACGGAAGGGAGATACTTCCATATCACATAACTCAGTTGTGTAACCCACACAAGTAGTTATGTGGGCTCAGAATTTAGTACTTTAAGTGCTATCAGACCCATTTACCAAGAGTGAAGTTGTAACAACACATGAAAGAAAAGCTGGAGAAACTCTCCCTGTACAGATTTTGAGTCTCAGACTCCTGTAGTGCAGTTGGTCGACGCACATCAGGTACACTCATTGACCATACCTGCCTTGGGGTGTTTCACACGGCTTCCTACAAAGAACCTGCTTGAAGGAGCGGCAGAAGGGAGTGTATTGAGGACAGTAGCATTCCACATGGGCTGCTGAGGGTTTCACATCATCCAAACTGGATTACAATGTGCAGAGTGAAGAAAACCAGTTGGGAAGGAGAGCAGCCTGGTGTTGCTGGCCACCTGCATAGCCTGATTTGCAATTCTGTGTTTGGTTTAATTTTTCCTGATCTTTAATTGTCCTGACCTTCTATATATTGGAAAGGCAGGAGGCTGCTTTAATTCCCTTCATGGTCGATACTTTTGCTTCCCACCACTAGGGTGTGAGAACAGAAATTCGGACTATGCATTAAGAAAGGGAGGGTTTGCTCTGCCCTAGCCTGCTCTACAGCTCCAGACAGGGCTGACTATGTCCTCTGTGGTAAAAGGTGGTGACTGTTGCTTCCCTTTTCTCAGATCACATCTCCTAATCGCACCCTGCCCTTTTTTTCCAGTTGGCTGTCTACTAATAAGGCTGCTGCAGGCTTCAGCAACAACATGTTTCTCTGCCTTCAGGAAAAGGTGGAGAGAGGGGAACAGGACTACTGCTACTGTGCCCTGATGGTACAAGACATGTCCCTGCAGAAACAGCGGGAGTGGGACCCACAAACCCAGTGCCTGACAGGCTTTGTTGACTTGGGCGCAGGCGTCCTTGATGCTGATGAAGCTCCGTTGGCCTCAGAAGCAATAATACTCATGGCAGTTGGCACCTCAAGTCCCTGGGCAGCTCCACTTGGCTACTTCTTTGTGAACAGCACGACTGGCTGCTTGCTTGCTCAGCTGCTTCGTCAGGCCATCAACAAACTGAACAACATTGGCGTCAGGGTGCTGGCTGTGACGTCAGGTGCCACTGCTTGCGGTGCTCAGACTGCCAGAGCTCTGGGGATCAGGATGGATCCTGAAAGGATTCAGTGCACTTTCCAGCATCCGCCCGGCTCTGCTCACAGCATCACATATTTCTTTGATGTTTGCCATGCCCTCCAGCTGATAAGGAATGCTCTGCAGTGCTTCCAGAAGATAGAGTGGCCCGGTGACACCGTGCGGTGGCAGCATGTGGTGGAGCTTGCGGTTTTGCAGGAGCAGAGGATATCGGAGCTGTGCAGTTCCAAGTCAGGCAGATCTGGGAGTAAGGGGAGTTACCACCTGAAGGTCAACCCTGCTACTCAGTTGTTCAGCGAGGGTGTTGCTGATGCGCTGGAACACCTCCAGAAGCTGGGGCTGGCCTCATTCCAGAACTGCAGCGGTACTGTCAAGTTTGTGCGGTTGATGAGCCATCTGTGTGATGTATTTTATGGCAGAGGCCCCTATAGAATGGGACTGATGGGGCCTTTGCTAGTTGGGAATTACACCAAAATAACCCACCTCTTTAATGAGGCCAAGAGCGTCTTTATCACCTTCATGGACTCTATGGGGAGATACATTATTAAGAGCAAACGGAAACTAGGATTTCTGAGTTTGTTGCTTAATGCTGAAAGCCTCAAGTGGCTTTACACCAACTATGTGTCTCCAAAAAGCTCTTCTTCCCACCACCTCCTGACTTACGCCTTCAGCCTCGACCCCCTGGAGCTGTTTCTAAGCACTCTACAGCAAGCCTGTGGCAATGGGAATCCCACATGCACTGCGTTCCAGGCTGCTTATCAAAAACTGCTGGCCAGCTGCAACCTAGCATTAGGCTCACCACACAGCAGTGGCTCAGGCAGTATAAGCTCCTGGGACATAGCCCTGTCTCGCAGGAGAGATCTGACCCTTGGCAGTGTTCGGGCTCAATATAACCCAGCTCATGGGAGGACACTGGCAACAGAGTACCCCTATTGTGCAGGCCTTCTTTTGTGTGGCTCTGCACTGGGTAATGCACTGACAGACCTATCCCTGCATGTACAGAGCATCACCTGCACTGCAGGCTGCATTGCTGAGCAATTAGCCTCGGACTTGCAATGTGAGGTTTGTGTTGCTTCCCTCTTTGACTCAGATGAGAGCAGGCTAAGATGCAGGTCAGTACTGTACATAAAAAAGCTGGGTGGGGTTAGTCTGCCCTCAGCAAGTGTGTACCGCATAACAAGCATTTCAGAACAAGTCCTAAACTGGTATGGCAAAGTAGGAGGCAGCAACAAAAACACCAAGCTATGGCACTTGTCCCTGGAACAGAAAATCTTCCAGAAGCTCCTGGGAGAAAGTTCCCTCTTCCCCACTCTCACAAACCATTTGTTTCACGGGGAGGTGTGCGTCAACAATCATTACATAATCTTAGTAAAGGAAATAACACGATGTTATTTAAAGGTCAAAACAAACTGTGCCAAACACCTGGAGTTGAAATACCATTGTGGAAGGCACAAATTGAAGACAGTGAAGGGAAAACATTTGCTTCCCTCACCACTGGGTAGCTGTCAGTCAGGCCAAACCCACATGGGATCATGAGTACTCAGTGCTGTTCCAAGGATGGCTGTTTCTAAGGCTTAGTGATAGCCAGGTCTAGGCAACACAAGCAAGGAAGTGATGTGGTGTTTTCTCATGATGTGGCTGGCAAAACGTGTTGATAAGCGTGATGTGTTGGGCCACTGCAAAGCACCTGATTTGGCTGAGCAAGGCAAGGAAGCACATCTGATCCTGTGTTCCATCTAGCAATCCTGAAGCAGCCACGCATTTTGTGCAACTTACATGGCAGGCCAGGATTAGCAATGGTTGCTCAAGATGCCTGGGGAAATGGCAGGGGACACTGCAGAGTGTATGCTAGAGGCACTGGATAGCTTAGTGCTATGAATGTACTTGCCAGAAGACTGATGAGTCTTCCACATGGCTGAGGAGAATCTTGCATGCTGGCAGTTTGATTTCACTGAAGTAAGTCTGCTTTAAAAAAGCTGGAAGCAAGAACGCGTGCAGAGCTCTTAAAAAGGAAAATAAAGATGTGAAAAGAAAATGGCACTCAAGTTGTACAGAAGCCTCCACTCCTACGTGTTTTGTCAAGCAGCTAAACAAGCTGGTTTAGTCTAGATCCCCTGGAGGGGGAAACTACAATATCAAACTGCACCCCCAAAGCCCCACACTTTACAAGCGAGGTAGTGGATACTGAGCAGAGAGGCTGTTGTCCATAAAGGTGAGGGTAGCACCAAGGCTGGGCCCAGGCTATTGTACCCAGCAGTGCTGACACCCTGCTGTCTGGGCAGGAGCCTCAGGCACCAGCATATGGGTTGTGCTGCAGCAGGGCAAGCATTTTAGGTTGCATTTTATGGCCCCATCCTCCCAGAGCTGGTATGTCCCCTGCAGCCCAGGGTACAGATGCTGTTTCCTCTGATTACTTGAAACAGATTTGGTGGTACCAGGCAGGATTGAATTGTTCAGTTCATTTCCATGGCAAGGAAGCTGCTTTGGTATGCAGTGCTTTACCTGGAATAGCAAAGTTTGGCATAACTGCTGCTAGACTTTGCTGTGCAGGACAGCAGTTGCAGCCATAGAGTTGGAAGGCAACTATTTCCCACAGAACTATGGCTGTTAAGTCACTTTCAAGCCACACGTTGGAGATGGAATGAAAAGGTGATCCCTCATGTCTCAGGACAATAATAATAATAATAATAATAATAATGTCACAAAGTGACATTCTGCCTACTAGGGACAAAACTGGCTCTGGTCAATCTGGGTTCTTCCTCCTCCCCTAAGTCCTACTTATGGTGGAGCAGAGCTGCTGCACTCAATTCCTCAGGCTCTGCTTTGAGATTAGCAGCACCCCAGAACTTCATGCAATCTCTTCTGGGAGTAGCAAACCAAAACCTCCAGAGTTCCATCCCCCACCAGTCCGATTACCTGTGCAAAAAGCCATGTTGAAGCTGTCACTGCCATGGACCCATTGCAGCTACAAGAGACTCTAGGAAACTATTTCCTTCTCATTTATATGTGATTTTTAGGGCAACTGGCAACACTGCTGAGATCCCAGTGGCAGATTGGTTGCGTTCACATAATGTAGCACTTGTACTGCTTACATGTCCAGCTGCAATATGAGCTGGGCCATCGGGAACAGGCACTTCCTCACTGTGCATTTGTTTCAGCTGGACATAAGCCTGCTGCCACTTTCTTTTTACATGGGGGAGCTTGTCTTGCTTAGCTCATGCTGAGCCTCCTCCTGAATGGGTAGGTCATCCACAAAGATGTGCATGAGCTCATGGCCCCTAATGAAGGTGTGGACATGGCAGGCATGCTGTGCACAGAGCTTCCCCACCTCTGAACTTCTGTGTTTTCTGCTGTGCTGCCCACCAGTGAACTAAGCTGGAGACCGTGCTGCAGCTGGGCTGACATGGAGCTCTATGTTCCTGTGGCTGACCTGCCCATACTCATGACTGCCACAGTTCACACACCCTTTTGTAATTCACTGAAATGCTGATGATGGAGGTTTCCAAGAGATGCTGAGGAAGTTTTACAGGGCTTGGTAGGATGAAGTTCGAGCTAAACCACGTAATTAGAAGTGTGGCAGTTACCCAGTTAGTCAAATATTCTAAAGGAAACTTGCAGTTGTATTAGGAACCTTGTACCAATTGCCATTATTTCCCAGAAATACATACCTTCTGTTGCCCTCTGCAGATACTGCTGGCTGGGCTTGCACCACAGGAGCTGTCAACTTTCAGTGGAGTCTTTCAGCATTCCTAACACCACAATTGCAATCAAGTGATTTTCCACACTACTCCCTTTCCCACAGTGTTTTTTGGACAGTGCTTTCTCTTCCCAGCAACTCCTTGCTCAGACATTCATCATCTCTGAAACGCCCTCATTCTTGCTTCTACCATGCCCTCCATACAAAGTTATTCCACGTCACTCTGAGCACCACATTCCTTCTCTCAGTCTTCTAACTGCACCCTAAGGTAACACAGAGCCTTCTCTCATGGCAGCTGGTGTAGAAGGGGGAAAAGCTCAGTCCAGTAACATCTTTTGTTCTCTCAGCATCCTAACACCACTCTTAAGACTCCCTCAGCATTGACTGTACACTACCTTTGCCACACTGCTAGAGTTGTTTTTTTTAAGCTGAACATGGAGATTGGCTGCACACAAATAAAACCAGGCTTTACTTTGAGAAACAAACCACAAGCTCTCTTAGCTGACTTGTATTCCTTAATGCAACGTAGTAATAAGAGTTTTTGCAAGAGCTGCTCACAAATCTCTGCAGAAGACACAAAAGCCACAAGAAACCAGCACATTGTATCCTGCTAACAACAAAAATTTGCCTGTGCTCCTCAATGAGCTCTTTGTAGCACCATGCTGTTTTCAAGAGCACTGCAGAATGGCCTAGGATGTCCTTCTGCCCAGTCTGAACCTAGCCATTACCCAGCCATGCACATAAAAAGCCCCACGCTTTCTCATTAGAGTTTAAAAGAAATGAAGAAACTATCATCTGGGCTCAACTACCTGATGCTGGCTTGACACATTCTGGCCCTTTACGAACTGTGCCACCACGTGACACAAATTACTATGCATGACAGTATGCCAGTAACCAAGGGTTTATCTCTGACAGGATGTCATCTCATACTGAAAATCCAGGCCAGTTCTTGCATCAGAAACAGGCCTGGTGTTAACAACTGTCTTTTGATAGTTCAGTGAGAGTCATCTGTGAACAATATTCAGGGCTGAAGGCTAGGAGTACAAAAAATTTGTATTTACAGAATAGTATAAAGGTTTATTTTTCTTTGTGATTTATCGGACTGTTTCATTTGTACAATATAGAAAAGTGTATTCTTCGAATAGGTCTAGTAAATACAAATTTAATTTGTCTACTTTTCAGATGTAAACAGAACTAGAAAATGAACCCTTTGCCCCATTCCCAATTATTTTTTATGTAACTGGATGAACCTGACTGTAACTCTTGTCCAGCAGTTTGATGCGAATGGCTAAGGAAGTACAAAACCAATTCACACAATCTACACCGAGGGGGGAGAGGAATCTTAATATTTGAGAAAGCTTGTTCAAAGCAAAATAGAAGAACCAGGAGCATTTGATTGCACCTTTAAAGTCTTTACAAGCAAAATATTCTCAAGCAATGCCATCATACATAATTACAACTGTCATCTAAATTCCACAAGTGTTTTTGCACACTGGATATAAATACACATCACAAAAGGTGCAATTTAGAGTAAGACATGGTATATATACAAAATTAACATGGGCTGAAGTCTAACCAAAAGAAGGCATATTGCAATCTGTTTGGAAAATAACATAAGTAGGTATTACTTGATTCACTTACACTAATTTACATTTATACAAATCTTACTGGACATACTATAGTAGGTCACTGGAAGTAAATCGAGTATCTGCGCTATCTACATGTAAAGTTACTGCACTGATTTTTTAGTAAATCCAAGTCCTAATTATGAAAAAAATTATGTACACAAGAGGTGGGGTCCCTTTTCAGAGACTCGCTATTCATTTTCAGGGAAATACTAATAGCAGACAGGGCCCTTCAGACAGTGACTGGCAGGTCAAACCTTGTTTGCAAGGATGACTCAATGGTCACTGCTGCTGGCCACCTCCCAGGCCCTTCAAGCCCCTGAGGCATTTTGAGGAGGCACCAGAGAAGGGTCAAGGGCTTTTCTGCTCAGTGCACAGGACTGGGGTGAAGACAGAAGGGGAAGCATCCTCCCACCCTATTGCCATCATACATGTAGGCACTTAGCTCTGCTGCTGGTTTGCCCAACCCCTACCTTTCTCCAGCCTGGCCCTGCTAGAAAACCTGGAGAAAGAGCTCTGCTGCTTTTCTCTGTATTTACATTTTTTACATATGGAATACTAAATCTTTTTTGGAAAAAACTAAATAGTTCAGACTGCAGTGAGACAGGTAATAAAAATGCCTGTGATTAAAATATAGTTATAGACATCCATGGTAGGTAAATAATCTACTAGGTTAATTTTGCAAATGTGTTCTGCTACCAGAAACGTGATCTGAGATTGCCTGTATCAAATACTGAAAAATATCCCCTGCCCATAGTCTATACACAGCTATAGTTTGTTGCCCTTGCCCACCCCCTCACCCCCCCCCCCCTCCCGGGCCCCCCCCAGCTTTGTGTAAAAGGATCTGTGTATCTGTTTTGAAAGCAAACCTGATTTTGTGCTAGCATCCTCTCTGATCATGGCTCTCAGTCATTCAAACAACACTTAAACAACCCTTATGCCAACTGAGCTGACGACATACAGAGGAGAAGCACCCTGAAGACCCACAACCAGGCTGAACATGACCCTACCTCTGTTTGCAAGTCAGTTTGGATGCAGATTGTCTCAAGTCCTCATTAAGACAACTGTGGTTCCAACACCTCCCATGACCTCACAGCTTCTTAGGCTTAAATGCTTTCCAGGGTTACAGCTTAATCCTCAAAAACACCACAGACTGCACAGCCCTATCTCCAGTGAGGGATTAGGCTGTTGCAGACTTCTGAAAAACCAGGTAAACACCTAAGAAATAGCATTTGTTGGCTGCATGCTTAGGTAACACTGTACACTGAAGCAGATACCTGGCATTGTGGTGTGGCTGCCCTTCCTCACTTCTGAGAACAGGCCACTGTCTCAGCCTTCAAGTTCCAGTTTAACCAACTCATCTCTCAGCCTCATTCCTATCAAAAAATTCCCACTAATTCCGTCTAAACTCCTCGGGCCCCACTCCAGCAAGATTCTCCACCACTTGCCCAACAATAAATATTCAACCCACTCCTCTGCATTACTGTTTGTGTATTTCACAGTGCTCCATGCGCTAATGGAACATGCTGTGTCAGGTCCCAAATACAAGTACTACCTTCTACTTAGATGCTTTTACACACTTCCTTTCAGAATTATCTTGGATACAGCAGTACCTCCTTATTATGGGCCTGTTGCCAAAAGCATCGCCTATCTGTTGACATCACCTGCGTTTTCCTGTATGCACAAAGTAATGCAACTCCATACATTGTAATAATATATATTATAATAATTTCTATATGCCCTTCAGGTAGTTATTCTGGGGTAAAGAGGAGAATACATCTAATTTTTAAGAAACCCAAGGTAAAAGCTGTACACCAGGAAGAAAATTGACCATTAAGCATTGTCTTAAGTAGAAGAGGATTTAACTAAGATTTAAAAGGCTCTACATATTGTTATAAAAAGATTTGCATGTTTCGATATTATGCAGGTCAATTTACAATAAGCACCAAATTAACAAATATTAAATCCTCTATGCCAAACCAAAGTGCCCCTGTGCCTTAAGTGTTCTGTTCAGTCCGCTTCATTGTGGCTCATGTGCACGAGTCAGCAGTTCATGGCACAGGGGTCACTTCTGGACTTTCCTGCAGAGTTAATAACTCTCATCAAACAGCGTCCAAACTCCTCCAGGATCATGCGCTCTGCTGCAGCTTTTGACTTGCCTGTCTTCTCTGCTTGCTCTGCCTGTGCAAGAAGGCATTCACAGGTTGCATCAGCTACCTCCTTGGTTACAAATGTGAAGGGCAACCTGGAACAAAAGAAAGATCCAGTTGCTCTCAGCAAAACCACACAATGTGCCTAACTCCAGGGCTAGGCAACATTTTAATACAAGGACTGATGAGAGTTCATCTGTCCTATTGCTTCCAGAAGCCTTGAGGCAAAAAAAAGGGAGTGAATAAACCATAGTTACAGTAAAATGGTGGGCCATTGTGCCTTGGTGCCTGCCTCCACGGATGTATATTTTGAAACAGAAATGCCCAAGTACATAGAATTCTCCAGCTTTTACTATAAGAGCAACTCAAGGATTACATACTCTCAGTAGATGGGACACTTGTACTTCATGCTTTCGGTGAGCACATGGGCAACCATGAGAAGATTAGCTTAGTTATATGCTTGAACAAAGGTAAGCTTGGCATACCATAGGTTCCATAGAAAGCACAGTTGTGTGAACAAAAAGTTCCATTCATGAGAGTGCTTCTACAGTTTACACAGATAACATTCAAAGATGACCTGTCACATAGGAAAAAAAGAACACATTAGAAGCAACTGAAAGAGGGTGCTGCATAACTTACTTCCCACCACCACTGCTGAGTGCTGGTGTTGGCCTTGTCAGCAGATCTGAGATCTGGGAAGATAACTTAGTCTTTGCAGCAGTCTGCTGCTGGACCCTAACTTCTGCAGCATCTGCTAAATGCATCAATGTCTTTCGCTCTGGGCTTTCTTCAAAATTTTTACAGCCAATGCATTTGCATATGGAAGAACACATGATTTTTGCCTGAAAGAAACAAACAAAAAATGAGAAACCTCTTGTAACTGACTCCCTTTATAACAAGCCACAACAAAATGCAGATCTTGTTTTAATCTTTCATCAATTAACCATGAGAAGAAACCTCCAAGCACCAGTTTTCTAACTTCTCACCTCAAACTGAGATGCCTTCTCAGAATGCATACTTGAATCAAAGGCAAATCAATGGTTACCCACTCATCCCTCTGTTCACCAATCTACTGTTTCCAGTGGAATTTACGTGGTTGAGCTACTAGAGGTCAGTCTGCCACATCCACAGACTGATTAGTCAGCTGATGAAACAACTTTTGCTTGTCTTCTACAGACATGTTCTATCTCAGAGTGTCTGTTGGATCCTGCTTCAACATCTCTTAGGGAACTGGAGCGGCAGATTTCTTTAGGAAATCCTGCTCCTCAGTAAAGGACAAATTCAAGCCCAAGTTCAAAGTTGCTATGTGGTTTACACTTAAGCTCATACAGCAGAAGTAACCAGTTTTGCCATATACGAGTCTTTCTATGTGTAAGCTGCTGGGAGAAAATACATTACAGTAGTAGAAAAGAACAGAACAGAAAACATGATAGTAATACAAAGAGACAGAACAAATAAGAGAGGTCACGGCACTGAAGGGAAAAAGCCAGTACTTTTAAGAGATAATGTTTTGTACCTCATAGCATTCGCAGTAGTTTTTGAGACATCCCGAGCGTTTACAGTTGCACCCTTTGCTGTGTCTCCGATCCGATTCTCCTTCCTTTCCTTTCCCTATCTTGGGCTTGAAGGCTTCAGGATTTCTGTCAAGGCAGGCCTGTCAATGCAGACCCAAAGGGTCAGTCACTGAATGCAGGGAGCAGAATTTAGAGGTGCAATAAAAGGATTTAAGCCTTCCACTTGTGGGAAATCAGGGCATTATACACCCACTCTCCCCCATACCATAGCTTCAGAAGATACAAGCTAAACGGCTTTCATCCCAGGGGCAGAGGAAGAGGCCCCTCACCTTTATTGCTTTTTGCCTATCATTTTCATGGTCCAGGTTGTTATAACAATTTGTGCAGTTGCAGTTATTGCAGAATTCACCATTTGCAAAACAATCACAGTACCTGAAACAGAAGATGCAGAAGACATTTGTAAACATGACCATTACACTGGTGTTAGTACTGATGGCAGCAGCACAAGTTCCTAGTCTGACAATATGCACACACACCAGTAAGGTAAGAGGGTCACCCTATGCTCAACTTCACGCGTACAAGTTGCACAAGCCTTATTGCAAGGCCTAAATCCTCTAGTGCAGGTCCAGTTGCTGTCTAAAGATACAGGTATAACTCAAGGGTAGTTGACTTCCTGTGGCTTGCCCAGGGTAATACTACAAGAACTAGATGAGGGTTGCCCTGGAGTTCACTACAGCCTTTCAGTTGGTAGAAATGCATTTTGATCATTTTCAGCATCCTGAATGGTCTCAGAGATAAACTATATCAGAACCTTTTACAAGTTGCAATGGCCTTACAAATTCTTACAATTCTTATAAGGACACTGAATGAAATAACAGAATAACTCATCAAAATGAGCAAGACTCAGACCTATCAGTGAAGAATCCTTTGACTGTTAGTCATTTAAGAAAATAGAAACACGGCCCAATTTTTCTGAAGTACTTGATGCAGCACAGTATTACTGATGCACTTTACCAAAGTATAGTAGACGCCCACTGATGATACCATGGGATGTCATTTCAATCATAGCAACAACACAACTATAGCTGCTGCGTGGAATTGGCTCCACCATACAAGAAGGCTGTGAAGTTAGAAAAATCATTAAATGTTAGGGTCCATATAGCTCACAGGAGTTGCAAAATTACACAGGCACTGCAACATCTTCACCAATATCAACAGCAACCTTAAATTAGCATCTGGACACAATATTTCTGACATAAACACATTATATTTTGATATTTGGCATAAGTTTGTGTTGTCAAACATAAGGCTTAAAATTACCCCCCAAACCAAACCCAAGATGTACTTACAATTTCAAACACAGAGACTTGGTACAATTGCAAGGCTTCCTAGGGCGGTTTGCTGATTCACAGGGAATTATTCTGTGTAGGAAAAAAGTGCATTTAGATGAATGCACAGTGTTTTACCAGTTTCTTCCTATTTTAAAGTCAAGTAAATAACTCATAATAAAAACTTAAAAAAAAGTCTTTATATTTCCCTTGCATTACTTTTTTTGGCTGAATGCATTTAAGTAACTATTATACACAGTACCTTTATATAATGCTTTTCAAACTCAAAGACCTGGGTTATTTGTTACAAATCTGGCTGTATGCCTGAAGCAGAAATGAGGCTTAAAGCTAGAGGAAGCATTGTAACTGAAAACTGGAATTACAAAACTTCCCCAGAACTTCTCCACATGCAGGGGGACAAGGTTCACTCAAAATGATTACGCTTTTCATTGTGTTCTAGTTGGAATTAAAAACAAATAAAAACTTCTTGAATAATGGGAAAGCAAGCCAAAACATGGTTTATAGATAAATTTTGTATCAGACACAGTCTGTTAACTGCTCTTAAAACTCAGATTTTGTGTCACGAATCACTTTTGATGACATTCATTCCATCCTTGTCCAACAATTTCTGCATGTAGTATCAGAGATTAAATCAAACCCATTCATTTGAATCGTGGCATCTGGATTTGGGATTAGTTTGTATTAGTTGAGGTTGCAGCAACAAAAAGCACTTTGTTGTTTACAATTTCCAGCAAACAATAACACAAAAGGACTGTGCGGAACAGCTAAGCCTGCTGGATTGACAAAGGGAAAATAATATGTGTTAGCTGTTATTTTCATCCTTAAAGGAAAAATATGAGACTGAAAACCACCAAAGCCTTCTTACTAGGCTCCATTTTAGGCTTCAGTTCCATTTTGCTGTTCAGCTTGATTTCTGCGTATGCTAAGCATCTAGCTCTTGTATCATCTAGCATCTTTTTCCAGCAATGCCCAGAAAAAATTGAGGCCTGTAGCTCCCAAGTACAATGCAAAATGAAGAATGAGCAACAGGGAGGTTTCAGATCATCTTCCTGCTACTGAGTTCAGAAAACAAATCAAAACACAGCTTTCATCAGGAAACCGGCTCAACTGTCAGACAGATCCATGCTCTCTATTCAGAGGTAATAACCATACCGCAGTATACTTGATTTTCTTGGAATGCCCCCCAAACCAAACTCCAACACCTCAGCTCCCGCCCTTCCTTATAATGGGACTGAAAGATGATGCTCATTCAGAACCCTACACTGCAGGAGTTTTGGTTTTGTTAGGTTTTGTTGTTGTTACAAAACACTCACCCGTTGAATGGTAGCCTTGCTTGGGACTGGATACAAGGTGTCCCTGTAAAGCCAGTGTTGCTTGCTATAGATACATATGATGATTGCTGTAGCTAGCAAAAAGGTTAATAAAATAATAAAGGAAATTAGAATATACACTAGAGCATGTGTAGCTAGTCTTTGTTACAAAAATAATATATGCTGTAAGCACAGTTTCAGGCACATGTAGAATTTGGACGAGGCAACAATTTCCTGTCTCCATACTTTGCATAAAGACACTATTTTAGATATTTTTGTTCTCTATTACAATGCTACAGCCACACAGATAACAGACCACACACAGAAACATTCACACCACAAACAGTTCCAGCTCCTAAAAACATGCTCAAAATGCTTTTCCCTGCTTTGCCCCTAATAGAGCAGGACTGCTTCCTGCTCAAATACTTTAACAGCTTCCTTTATATATAAGCCACTTATGTAATTAAATAAAAACAAGTAAAATTATTTACGTTCGCTATATACCTGGACCCAGAGTTTGTTTTTCACATACTCCACCCCCCCCCCAACCTTGAAATAAACCTGCCAAACAATGCTGTTTTGGGCTTCCTTCATTGGTATTACCTACATGCAGTTGTTTATTCCTGCTGGGACAGATTCTGAAGACAGATTAGCACATAAAACATGGACCTACCAGGGCCAGGCCACAGGGGACAGACTGTCTGGAGCACAAAACCTCTGAGGAGAGGTCCAGCAAATGGCATTTAGTTTAAGGTAAGATTTATGGAAGTGGAAAGACTCAGTAAGAGTCTTCAGGGTCAAACTGCAGTTGTGACAAAAACAGAAAGGAATCAGAAGTGACACTGGCAACAGTAATGCCATGAGTCATTGATCATACAGACTGGCTGGTCAGCCTTCAGCTGAAGGTTTAATTTATTCTCCTTTTTATTCTGAGCATTGGTCAGATCTTGGCAAAGAGTAAAAACTTAAATCTTGGACAGGGGCTGGTGTGACCAGTACCACCTGCTCCTGACCCTTGATAATGTGGTTATCATAAGTACCACAATTTTATAATGCAAGCAGCCATTCTCTCTGACAAAGTGGGTCACATATTTGTTCCCTTTCCCCTCATTATCAGGCCCTGAAAGTCTTGTGAATCAAGTAGACAAACTAAATAGATTTCTTCTTCCCCTCGTTACTGGTCTCAGGAGTCCTGGGCACAAGACCAAATACTCCCTTCTTTACTGGCTGTGAAGGTATCAGGCGCCCAGACAACAAAGTCCCTGCCACAGATCAGGGAAGTGTAACAGCACACAGAGCACTGTCTATAAAATCGAGCAGTTACAAGCCCTACATGAGAAATTGAATCAGAACTGCTGCTGGACAGTGAGACCTGTGACCCCTTTGCTTCTGCTGACATCTGCTTTTTCTGAGTGACTCGTACTTTTCTGTATGATTTTCAAGTCCAAATTATTATTGTTACATAGATAAAGCAAACCATGTATTAAGATCTGACCTGACCTGCAGAGGGTCTAGGTGATTAGAAATTATAAGCTAAGTTGTATTATAAATTCTGTACTACACTACTTACATTGTACTACACTCACCCTGCTTATAGAAATTCTCTACTATTTTGATTCTATGCTACACTAATAAAAAAATCCTGTTAAAAAAATACATCTTAAATTATAACTACGATTTAGTGCCACCATCATTCTGCCAAGGATCCCTAAAAGAAACTGCCTGTCCCCTCAAGTGTCAGGTGACAGTAGGAAGTAAGAACCTTTAAGAGGAAGGCAGTGTGTTCCACAACAGAACTATTTCCTTCTTTATCTCTGGGTTAACAGCATACCTGTGTGACATACTGAGCTGGAAGAACTGCATACCCAACATTTCCTGTACCAGGTGCTGGTGCCAGTACAGTGCCTGGTGGGAGGTTGGTGAGGTTGGGCTGTATCTGTGGCAGTGGGGTGGCTGGCATAATAAGTCTTTGTTGGGGCTGACTAGTAGTAACTCTCTGTGAAGTTGGGTTGATCGGTTTGGGCACCACCTGGGGAGAAAGAGATCTTAATGAAATCATTGTTTTGTTGATTCAAAAGGCACTTCTATTAGAATATTTCATTACAGTGCTGAAACCACTTTTCTTGTCACCCAACCAAACTAAGTCAGGAATATACCTTTTACACTTAGCTCACCTGTTTCACAGTCTGTGCTGGCACTATGGGGACAGACATCCGCACTGGGGTTGCATTCACTACCACTGGCTTTGCTAGTATCAAGAAACAACATCACATTAACACATTGTTATTCAGACTCCACGGATAAGTCCTCCAGACTTTCACATGCGCTTAAAGCAAAGATATTTAAACTGTAACTAATGCACCAAGATTAACTGACCTAACTCATGGCACACAACACTTATGGCTAAAGAACACTTCTGTAAAGAGCTATTTGGCACAAGAGTGCGCACACACATTTCACAGCTATAGCTTAAAAAACAGCTTGAGTGCAGAGCTCCTCTGGACACTGGATTTCTCTTGGCAAGAGGAGAATACACAAACCACAGCCTGGTTTGAAAGCCTTTATTCCATCACAGCTCCAGAAACCATGGACAGAAGCCAGCAGTAAAATCTGGTGCTTCTAAAGCATTTTATGTGTAAGGATCTTCAAGTTGCAGGACTTCTGGCAACATGTTTGTGGACTGTCCTAGCTTCATGCTTTTCACAGAGAGGATCTGGGACTTGCCACAGATCACCCACAAAGCTGACAAATTAGGGAAAAGCAATATAAAATGCTTCAAAGATTCAGGTCCAACTACAGAGCACTTAGTCACAGAGGAGTATTTCCACATGCAAATCAAAGATAACAGAATGTGAAATGTATAGGAGTCTTGCCACAAAACCAAATACATGGCAGTCTTGATAGATCTCAATCATGTACTGCTTTTAATCCTTACAAAACAAACAAGAAAAAAACCAAGAAAAACAATATATTAGCACTTACCCTGTTGAAGAGGCTGTGTATTCGTACTGGGATTTTGACTGGCCGACTGGGTTGAACTAT
Source organism: Neopsephotus bourkii (assembly GCF_033783945.1). Taxonomy (NCBI): domain Eukaryota; kingdom Metazoa; phylum Chordata; class Aves; order Psittaciformes; family Psittacidae; genus Neopsephotus; species Neopsephotus bourkii. The sequence continues at coordinate 293,689 of NW_026901048.1, forward strand.
TGGCTGTTGTGGCAGTAACAAGTCTGACATAATGGAACTTGCTTCCAGGTACCTGAATTTGCTGAACATTGGGTGCAGTTGCCAAGGGAATAATTGTCTTAAATTGAGATGTGCCCACTCCTCCTACAGTAATGGTCTGCACTGCTGATTTCACAGCCTGTTAAGCCAACACAGACAGCACAAAGTTACTTGTACAAAGACAAAGAAAACATCAGCACATTTATTCCTCAGTAACTTTTTGATCCATTCGTATCCTTGAGAAGCAAGTTACCCCACTTTTTCTTTGAGAAGTAAAACACATGCAGAGCGATTAAATGCCTCAACAACTCAGAGGAAACTCAATTCCATTTTCAATGATCTACAAAAACCACCAGAACAAACTAATATTTACATGAGTAGGGTGACTCAGTCCACTTGCCCAGATACAATGTCTGCCAAAAAGACTTCAGGTACACATAACATTGCTTAGTTTGTATGCAAAATCAAGCCTAGAAATATATTCCTACTAATAAAACCACATGGTAAGAACTTGCAGAACTGTTAGTGTTGGACTATGGCATGGTTTATTACTGTGTACATAGATACATCCTGTTAAAAAAGTCTGCGACTAATACACAGAAATCACTGTGCAGCCCTTGAGAAGCAAATGGAACAGTGTCCATAAACTTATAGCTGAAGACATGAGAAAGATGGTACCAGCTGAGAAACTAAAGAAGCAAGAACAATGTAGAGTAAGAAAACAAATTTAACTAAAAAAGCAAAGATGGGAAAGAACGGGAGCTCAGCAGACCTGTGCTACCTCACAGCTGGAAGTCAGTATGTCTGGAATGTGCATCTTTCCACTCTCAAACTACAAACTGACAACAAGTGTTTATTTTGTTTACACACATTCAGAACTCTACCAGATTGATAACAGCCTCCTTTTCTAGCCTTATTGACAACCTCAAACCTTGGTTTATTCCTCCTCTTTATCCTTCCACCTAACTTCTTTCGGAGCTCAGCTTTTTATTCTCAGTATCTTTTAATATCAATATTAAACATATCACTGGCATTAAGTTTTAGTATTAAATTTGATTGATAGTATGATGTGACTTCATAGTAAAAGCTCTCCCCAGCTCCCCAGCTTTCAACAGCTACACAAATGAAATGTCAATTTTCACATATTTCCCTGGAAATAAGCCCAGTATTTAAAAAGAAAGTGCTGTCTTGTGATTTTTTTTTTTTTTAAATATACTGAAACCTTAACAACCCTGAGCAATTCAAAATAAGCACTATCTGTAAGCACAGTCGCAGCTTAACGGTTATCAGAGGGAGACCAGTGTGGCCAAAGTTCCTTCTACCACACAAGCTAGTGGCTCCAGTCCAAGGACAACTCAGAAAATTGTAGAATTGAAATGCCAGGTCTTCCAAAGGCATGTTCTTGAGCCCAGGGAAGGGAGGTGAAACCACTGTGTTGTGTCAGACAGCTTTGTATCAGAACTTGGTATGCATACCCCACAGCCACCTCTGTTTTTTCACTTCAGGTGCTTGCATTAGAGTAACTTAACCTTTTAACAACTATTTCAATAAGACCATTTTGCTAGTTTCACTCTGAAATAAATTCAAATCATACTCATGTCCACATCCCCGTATCAGCATTCTAATTGTCATCTGTATCAGTAAGACGAGACTAGCAAAACCTGTCCGAGTCTCTGGTCTTGTGCTGTACATGCAACTGTGCCTACTCCCTGCTATATCAACTCTGGTTATTTATATTCATACGCATCACTTCAAGTTTACCAAAACAAGAATGCAAAAAGTAAGACAGAAAAAGATTCTCCTCAGTTTACAAAAGCGGAAAAGTGTAAAAACAGTAGTTTGCAAGAAAGGTCAGTTTTGTCTAGTCATTCATTACTGCAAATAAATTTATAAACCCCATTTTTCTGGAAATGAGACACAGGAAATTACTATTTTTGAATTCTGTAGGTCTCAGACCATGGCATCTTGCTTATGCAGACCTCTGCCATGAGAACTCTTGCCACTCAACTGTTGCAAACCTCAGAAACACCTGGAAAGCAGCCCTAGTCAGTGGCATGGAAACCCTGCTACAAGAGGTAGAACCACCCAAAGAACTCTTCCTCATATCATAGCGAGCCTTTCAGTTGACTTGGGAGATCCAGTATACAGAGATGAGAACTTGCACCAAGTGGGGCTTTCCAGGCTGGAAAGCTGCTTCTTAACAGCACGTCCTTGCATGTATTTGCAATGGTTTGCACCCCTTGACTGAAAATGTTCTTTTTTACACTGCTTTTGCCAATTCTTAAGTAGACACCATTACAAGAACACCTTGGGACTGACCATTGCCAATTTGCGGTTCAACTCGAGTTTCCCGCAAGTGATGACACAGAGACATGCTAGAAGACAAAGGAAAGTCAGTCTGTACCTGGGCGGTTGTGTGGTTGACTATAGCCTTCCCAGGGGAGGAGGGTGCTGACTGCTGCACTGTGAGGATCTGCTGTCCTAACGCTACATTCAGTGGGACGCCCACCGTCTTCTGGGGGGAGTTGGGAGGCTGGGAGGCCACTGACACCACTGTTAGCTGCTTGGCAAAACAAAGAGGCAGTTTAAATCTCTGCACAGGATACAAGACCCTGTACATATACATTCCCCTCCTCATGAAAGTACAGATCTCCACCAGTACAAAGAGTTCTTTCTGTGAACAAGGGTGCTGTATTTAATCATGACTGACAGAGGTCTGTGTGTGCAACAACAGCAAACACGTTAAAAACTTCAAGGTATTGCTGGTTTCCAGTGCGAAAAGGTCCCTGCAGAAAGCCAGTACAGCTTCTGTTTTATTTGGTTTGGGTTTTTTGTTTGGTTTTTACAGAAACCTGCCCACTGAAGCCTGAGCATTGTCAAGGATGGGTTTTCTGAATAACAGCTTTACAATCAGTACCACACTACTTCATCATAAAAAGAAGTTTTAAAGGAGAGCTATGAAAATAAAAAAACAAGCCCCCAAAAAACCCAGCCCCCCCCCAAAATAAAACAACCCCAAAATCTCACCTTACACTACTGATTATCCAAAGCATAAGGACTTCAGTATTTTCAAATCTGCTTTCCAGAATCCAACAGAAATCCAGTCTTTGACTGCATTTCTGCAGAGTGCAGCATTTGAATATTCTATATAGCCACATCCCTTCCAAGTTTGGTTTTCTACTTTTTGTTCTATACTCCCTTCTTCATGTTTTAAAAAAACTTCCAATTTTTTAAACCATTTGTTTTTAAAAGATGCTTTAAAATTACTTATTCACAGTAAATTTGAGATGTAACCCTGAAGAGTCTTTTCATTGTTCATCTTGATTCTAGATTTTTTGCTTTAAACTTCTTGCTCATGTTGCTTCACTCAGTAATAATTCTCAAACACAAGTCCTTCATTCCATTTGTATAACAATACACAGCTAAAACATGGCCAAACTATGAGAATTCTTTACTGTTATGCTAATTTTCATACATGGTATTTAGTTTGTATGCACCATGCATCTTCCCCCTCCCCAACTCTTCCTTTCTCCAGAAATATTCTTCTTCTCAAGACAATTTTATCAAGCCTAAAATACCAGCATCACCATTACACTTATTTGTAAAGGAGCTTACGATGGATAAATTATATTTCCTATCTATTTCCCACTAGTGCCAGTCTCCAGCTCTGTAATTGTCAAGGAACACCACAAATCTCACTTCAGACGTGATTAAGGAAAACTAAATTATCTATGCAGTAGCAGGCAGTGATTACTATGTGCTGACTTATTAACATCATTGAGGTCTCCTCTTAAACAGCCTGTTGACATTTTATGAAGGCATTAAGAAAAAAGACAAAAACTCTCAGCACTTGGTTAAGAGAGAACAGTTGCTCTTGGAATGGATGTTTAGGGAATGGCAAGACACGGTAAGAATGGAAAACTAACACAGTAATGCACATTCACTTAAAAACACAGTAAGGAAGCCAACTGAAAAAATTTAGCTTAGGCCATTACCGCAGAACATTATGATGCACAACAGATACTCAACTGCATTATAGCTTGTGATAGGAGTAGTGGGATCATAAACAACTTGTTGCAAAGACAAAGAGAGCTCCACTCAGACCACTGTGCAGGAGGGATAGAAGGCTATAGCCAGAATCAGAACCTTACCTTATTAGGGGATTTGAGTGGCGAAATAGCTATTTTATTTGGTGTCTGCTGTGTAGTTGTACTCAAAGATGATCCAATGACTCCACTTTCAGAGATTGTTATTGTCTTTGGTGGTGTTCCTGGAGCAGACTGTGAAAGAACCCTACCTATAAATAACAAAGATACCATCAGCTCAAGTTATCCCTGTTTACACTGACTTTTAAAGCAAAGTTTTTCTCTGCATATTGTACAGTTGTTAATACTCTGGTGAGCGTATCACATTGTAGGAAGGCCATCAGCAAAATTTAGCAACAAAGAATAAAATAGCTGCCATTATTGCAAATAAAAAGACATTCCACTTGGTCTTAAAAACTCACAAAACATACACTAATCTTTCTCTGATACTAACTTGAAAATTCTTTAAAGCCAGGACAGCATACCGAGGCACACAGCCCTCCAAAGCCCCTGCACTGTGCCCAGACACCCATCCAGCTGACAGTTTCCTATGAACCTCCTGGGCTAACGCCAATGTACAGAAAAACTGAGCATCTCTGTGGGGTACTTCCTTTAAAATCCTCAGCCATCAGAAACGAGCTGTGTTACACTGACCAAGAAAAAAGGGTTTGATCTGTCTATGCTCAAATCTAAGTATTTTTTGTCTTCTCCATGTTGGTGTTTTTTTCACTGCCTAACAGAAAATGACACTCCTATGAAAATGTGGGTGATGGTATAACTCTACACACTATCTGCTTTTACAACAGCAAAAAAGGTTAAACACCAAAACCAGCAGCTCCAATCATGAAATGTCTTAGGAATACTGCAAAACTCCCAGTGTGGGAAACATTTTTAAATTATCATTATTATTATTATTTTTCATACTTCCAGCTTGACCACTGACTGAGCTTTGCTCTGCTGCATTTCAGCTCAGACTCATTTCTTTTACAGCTTCTCTGTAACCCATTCTCTTGTACCACTTTTATCAAAATAAGAAACAAACTCCAGCGTAATTTTTTCATCCAAAACCAACCAGTGGCATGACAATTAAGTCAACTATAACTAACAAGAGAAAGCACTATCCTTACGGAAAGCTGCCTTCCTCTCAAGTCTATGTGTTCAAAAATAACCTTCACTTTTGTGCAACCTAAGTAGCAGCTGCTGGCAACTATTTTCTCTGTTAATTCACATGCAACATGAAAAATGTCAGTGAGGGAATTTTACCATTTACTTTGAGTTTGTTTTATCTTGGTGACAGTTTTCCCTTTCTCACTATGTCCCCGCTGTACCCTTTGGCATCAGGTTCCTAAACAGAACCTGGCTGCTTATATTGACAAGCCTTTCAAATTTGCAACTTCCACCTCAGTTTGCAGAAATTCCAGAGCAATTAAAAATTTATCAGATTCATAAAAGCATGCACACAAAAATTAAAACACAACACACGAATGTAACATCTTCCCCAAAATAATGCCAGTCTCTCAAAGCCAGCAAACTGTGCTGACTGTTCAGGATGGCAAGAGGAAAGGCAGATGTTTAAAAAGACTTCCATCTCCATTAGAAGCATTTACTAGGTGATGCTTCTCTCACAGGAACAGGAACCTGTACTCTCAATTTTCTGAGATTTAAAAGCTGGAAGTTGGTTTATTTTGTAACATACCTGCTTGTCAGTATTATGTAGGTATGTTTTGCTATGCACATTTCCTTTCAGTCTGGAGGCAACAAACTTAAAAACATGCTCTCCTTAGTGTTATTTTTGTTGTGGTTCCTTCCTGTTTACCAATTTTCATGTAATGCAGCTTCATTTCAGGGTTTTTAATGTCTTTTTTCTTCTGTTAGTTTGTTGTTGTTTGGTTTGGTTTGTTGTTTTGTTTTTTTCAAATACACAAACTGCTGAACTCGGAAATTTATAAACACAGTGAACCAATCTTCTTATTCACAGGTCTGTACATTTAGAAGGGGAATTGTTTCAGAAAGGAGAAAAACTGGGGAGTGGGAAAGGGAATCCGTCTTTCACTTGAAACACAAGTCAGACATCAGGTGTAAGGGAGCCTGACAACTTCAGGAAAAGACTGTTTCAGTTATGTGTCTATCAATGTTTTGAATAAGGAGACATTTGCATTCTTTTTAAAACCAGCTCAAATCCCATTCTTAGAGGCTTAAAAATTTTTTTTAAATATGTGGAAAAATTTTAGGCCTACTTGGTTCGGTCAATATGGAAGTAGCTGGAGATATCCTTCAAAGCTTTGAAGATGACTCTGGCTTCCTACATTTGTCCTTTTCAAATAATTTAGACATGTCTAAGATGTTACCTGCATACATGCAATGATGCATCTCACAGGGGACACATCAGTCCCACTGACATAATAAATGACTGCATTGTGGGTTTTTTTTCTTTAAAGGACACAGATTTGTTTTCCAAAGAGACAACCCATTTCTTACTTGCCTTAATTATTTTCTTAAGACTCTTCTGCAATGCTTATTTTTTAAGTAGGTGAGTAACTTAACAGAAACACAGATTTTGTTCACTTTTTTTCCCCCACTCAAACATTTTCCTTTTATTTGAATGTATCACATTTAAGACCAACAAAAAGCAGATTAAAGTAATACACAAGCAGGTGTCTCCTTTTCCCTCCTGTGTATTTACACAATGTATCTATGAATACTTTGTTTATTGTACAGCCTTTTCTTTGGTATTCTTTTTCTCCTCCCCAACATCTGGAAACTAAAGGTATCCTACAGTAAAAGCAAAATGATCAAATTCCACAACCACAAAGATAATTCTAAATAAGCGTAAAGGTACCAAAATCTACAGTAATCTGCTTCTACCTACAAATTCTCTGCTGATTTCCGCCCCTCCAATTGCCTGAGGTACTTCAACAGAAACTGCACCAAAATCATTGAGACGGAAAAATTTCTACAGTTACCATCTCTTTGAACAGCTCTTAAAAATGGTAAAGCAAAACAAGTCAAACTAGTACAACCTGCAATGACTGGTGACACTTGAGTGGTCTGCCCTGTAACAGCTTTGCTATTGATTGGTTTTGCAAAGATCAGCTTGGTGATCACTGGGCCAGAAGTTGGGGTTCGGGTCTTCTTTGCAATCTGAAAGATAAAGGGTGAAAAAATTAATCTAAATTAACTTGAGCATTTTGGATCGGAATTATTGCATTGTCAAGTACATCAGAAAATAGAAAGGGCAATACTTGCACACATAATGAAAATATCTTATCTCGCATTTCACCTCCATTTCTCACTATGGAGAGAACTAGGATATCATTCACGCCACTTTAGAAAACCAGCCACTAAAGCAGGATAGCCAAATCCTTTAAAGCTTTTTTTTCCTAAGATATTTCTCTGTGCAAACCTCTTCAAAAGCACAGCTCTGAATATTTGAAACTGTAAAAGTTACTACTTTTTAGTCAAGCAGGACAAAATTTGTTCCTTAAGTTGTTTAAATATGGCAACTAGCAGTCTGAAACATCTCTTGGCCTATAATGACATAGCAGCACACTTCTACCCTGAAAATGGGGAAGCAGTTCTCAAAATATGTGGATCATCATTCCCTGAAAGTTTTGGGTACTCACTGGTCAAGAACAAATCAGTTACATCTAGGTACAAGGGTTTCTTTTTATTTTAATTTTACTTCTGTGATCCAGTCTTCTGAAACACAGCTGGCCCAGGAGCACGTAACGTGCGATTTAATGTGACAGATTAACTTGACATTTCTATAAGCAGGGTTTTGTTAGTTTTAAAGCCTTAAACAAGACTTCTAACCCTTTTTCCACTCTGACAGAAATTAACTACCAGATGAATTTATCCTAATAGTTTCTGTGTAACTGCAGAGGCTGCTTGCCAATGCAGACTATCACTAGGATCCTCCCTGAATCCAGATGAGTACTGGAAGGCATTACTGAAGCCCTTACGCTTATCCAGCCCATAGGTCAGGCCCATACTGCTTCTCCTCCACCACACAACCCAGCCACATCCCAAAGGCACCAGCTGCCAACTCAAGCAATATCAGAGAGGCATGACATGGGCATCCACACGGTAAGCAACCTCCCAAAGGCACAGAACCACTTTTGTCAATCAAGTAGTTAAACTGGAGAAATCTCTGACATAGAGATGGCAGCCTGAGAAAGCTGCAGGTGCTTAAATGAAGCAATTGGGCAGGCTGAATGTTATGGTATCCTACAAAAACCCCTATTCTACTTACAGAATTTGCTGACTGAAATACCTACTTTACAGCAGAGTAACACCAAAACATTTGAAGTATTTGGTAGCACATAAATTCCACAGCTGCCCGGCAAAGAGGGCAAATGAGGCTGTTTCAGCTCTCAGCAGCACACTCGCAGCACGGACAAGGAAGCCAGGGCTCCCTCATGCTATTGCACTGGATCCCTCCAGCCTGCCATGTAAAGCAAACACCACTTCTGCACACCTGAGCTGCGCTCAGCCAAGGGAAGCCAGCAATGAGCAGCTCTGACACCAGGCAGCGACAGAAAAAAAGACCTAATTTAAAGAAAACCATGTGCTGCTTCACAGTTAAGAGTACTAGTAAGTGGTCCTCAGAGGAAACAGATCACGGCAGATGATTTACTGCAATATGCTGCACCCAAGACACATTAGCTGCTTTATAGGCAATATATAATAGTCAAGGCTTAAAATGAAACAAGAACAAAAAAGATACTCTTTTTGGAGATATATTAACTAAAACTTTGAGACATAACTTCTTTGAAGATGGAAGCTTCATTCACAGCCCAGTTTGTGGATTTTACTCAATGCCATTTTAACATTTCAAGGATTCAGTTCTCTTAGTACAGAGCTGATAGGTGAGCAGGCATTTTATCATCAAATCTTTTTGTAAATTTGCACGTCTTAATTTCTGACAAATTCCCCACATTTCATCTGCTTGATTTGCGGCTTCTGTTCTGCTGAAATTGATCTTACCCTGCCATAAGGTATTGTAACTCAACTGCTATTGCTTTTACTCTCTGCAGGAAGGGCAAAGTCTGGCTCAGAACATGATCAACACCCAGCAGCAACAGCCAGCTCTGGGCAACAGCAGTCATTTTCCAGTAACAGTCAATAAATGTTTAAATGACTTACATGAGTACATATAAAATACTAGCCACCTGTTAACATGAAATACTTCAGAAAGAAAACTAATAATCCTAAGCCACTGCAAGTAGCCGTGCTTCCCTTAGACTCAACTTGCAGTATCATCCTCAGATAAATTCCCTCCTACTTTTGGGGTAAACTGTCTACAAAGAATGGGCTCTAAGAAATGAGTGAGTCTCCTCAGGGCTCAGGAAATATGGCAAAACTCAAATGTGATTGGTTATAGGTGAGGAATACCCCCTTGGCTCACAAGTGCAGGCAATGTAATCCTGCCCTTAATTACTGCCAAGCCATCCTTTCTGAAGCTTTTGCCACTGGAGCTTATAACTCCCCAGCCACCTGTGAAAGTCTTCTGGGGATCAGTGGGAAACTTGCTACCCACTTCAGTACAGACTGGAGAAACCAGAGGAAATAATCAAGATGACAGACTGCTCCTTCGATACTTCAGAAACAGCAAGTTCTCCAGAGCCCTTTGCCATTGCTTGCACTAATCACAGGAAGCTTCGTATTATTTCTCTGCCCATGCAATTAAGATTGCAAAAATATTTCATGGGGCATCAAGCTCTCCTATAAGAAAATTATTACATTTAAAAGAACACACCAACCTTCTTCCCCTTTCAGAAGAGGTTTTTCTGCAAGCATCTTTATTTTAAGGAAAAATTCATGTCTTCCTAAATACTCTACACAGAACAAGATGAACAGCAAGTTTCTACAGCCATACTTTGTTTTCTGCTGTCAAATCATGTTCTGCCCATACAGAAAAAGGAACATGCATATCTTGCATTACTGCTGGATTGAATATCCCCACAGTCAGCCACCACAAAGGAGCTAACATACTATAAATGCACTCCCTAGATGACCTCATGGGAGCTTGTCAATGTAACCACACCCTATGTAATATATTTGGCATAATATGAAAAATCATGGACTGTAGAAATCGGATAATGGTATACTTCACAGAAAACTAAGAAACTGAGCTAGGAATAGGAGTTTGCTCTGGAGTTATGGAGTCCATGATGTCACTTTCCAAAGATGACATAAAGCAAAAAAGATAGCGTAGCAATCAGTTGTCTTGCCACATTAGCAACAATGCTATGGAAACATAGATATAACTACTAAATGCAGATCCAGTTACCACGTCAAGACAAGTTCAAGTTAGACTAGCTTACTGACAGCAATGGCAATGGGTCTGGAAATCTGGTTGAGAGTCACCTGCAAGGTCTAACTCCTGCTTAATGCACTTGCAAGTAGGACACCAGCAGGCACATCATTATTTTTAAGCCTGTACACAGGCAGGATCCATAGGCTGAAAGCAGATGTACTTACCCAATAGTTTTGGCCACACATCCAAGGCAGTGGTTTGAACTATATCAGGACAAGCTGCCAAGGGACAGTAACAAACCTCTGGATATAGATGAAGACCATGGCCCTGTCACATTTTACACCTCACAGCCTCATACCTCTAAAATTGTAGTCAAAGAAGCCAGATTCCAAGGAACATGTGCTCAACTCTATCAATACCTTTTCTCAAGTGCCAAGATTTCAAATGTCACAATTAAATGGGAGCAAGGCTAATTGAGTTTTTCTAATGATCAGCAAAGCCCCTGCAACAGTGCCAAGGTAAGGAGAACTGAAGAGAGCTCTTTGTCAACTATTCTTCTAACAATTCACTTTTCAACACCAAGTCCGACTGCTGTGCTGCCTTCTATCCACAAGAGATAAGATACACAAGACCACTGGGAGTCAGGGAGACATTCACAGCTTCCTTTTTCTACTCACTGAAAGGTTAAGAGGCATGTTCAGGATGATGGGGTGAATGCCCAACTTCATTTTCTAAGCCAGGGACTCAAGGCATGTCATTCGTTATAGGGCAGACCATGAATCTCACACCTAGCTCCATATAATACATACCTCTGATACTTCACTTCTCCCTATAATTCATTACAGGGAAAAGCACTGCCTGGGAAGTGCTAATGTAATAATCTTCCTGCAGAATCATGTGCTTATAACCAACTGAACCAACTTATAACCGGCCTTGCTTTTCATTTCTACTTTCTCCTCATAAGAGGAAAGTAATGATGGGTGTTAACAATTCAATCTGTTTTGTAAATACAAGTGAAGGTTTAATAGGAGACCACAACACAACTAATTTACTCAAACTGCAATTAACTAGATGCAAGTCCATTTGTAACAGCTTCTATTAAGGAAGCTATAGAATTCCTAATGACAAATAGCAGAGGTCAATCATCAAGTTACTATATTTCAGTCACTGATGACACAGGTAATCTCACACAAGCAAAAGCATATCACAGCTAAGTAATTCTCCTCAGTTTCCTGTATTTCTCACTTGGCAGTGAGTAGCTGAAGCCAAAAACCAGGAACTGATCCACTCTTAAACATTCATATTCTGAGTCAGAGCAGAGATTTTTTTGAAAGCTAGAATGACAACAAAATCACTAATGACCAAGGTAGAAAAATGAAAAGTCACTTGAGAAAATGGATATATTTTAAACAGCCATTATTAAACATGTTTTCCATAAGCATGATGTAGCAACAAAAAAAAAAAAGGAAAAGGAAACTGGATCAGGGATCATTTGCAGATTTAAACCAAACCATCTTGAAAGTTGCTCACATTTGCTTGCCATGAAATGCTAGTTGGGGAACTTACCATTCAGCTAATAACACGCTTAGAAGTCTGTCATTTTTCACGGACAGCAAATTAGTTTTTATAGGCATACATTGAGTTTAATTTCTCACTTCATTTAGACAGTAAAATAAATATTTTTCCATTATAACCTGCATCATCTTCTATTTTTTCCTTCACTTTCACAAGACCTTATTTCTGCCTTACCACCAACTAGAACAAACATTTAGTTCTGCCACACACCAGATGAAAATTGGACCCTTTGGGTTATAACTCTAGTCTTTTCAAAACATTTTCAGATCCCATCAGATTCTGTGATTTCAAATATCTCAAGATCCACACCAGACACTGGGGACAAGACCTTGAAGTGTCCATCTTACAATAGCATCTAGTCTATCACTACCTGTTAGCAAGCTTAACCAGATTTGAGACAGATAAGATTGCCCTTTCTGTTCTTTTTCAAATGCTGCTAAGTTTTTTCAGAGTTTATTTAAACAAACTAGATATAATAGTAGAAGCTACTATTTCATAAAGGAGTAATGCAGTATACATTTTGAATAAAGAACACACATATAGGGTCCAATTCAGTCTTCCTGAAAGCATGCAGAAACTTTTTATAAAATCCTAATAATGGGAAAATTCTCTTCAATTTACTGAATTTTAATAGCTCACTTTCTCAGAGGCAAATCCCAAGTTTCTAGACAGTAGCTAGAAGTAAAAGGGCATAAAATGGTAAATGCATCCACAGATGAAAGCATAGGCTAAGAGTAGCATTGTATTTGTTAATACAAGGAATAAACACAACAGCTGAAAGCAACCAGGTGTCAGTTCAGTGAAGGAAATGGACCACATCTGCATCAACAAAATTGTTCTTAATATGTTTCATCAGCACAGCTCACTTTACCTGTACTGTTTTTAATTGCTGGGTCTGCAAAACAGACGGCTGGGATGCAGTATTTACCAACTGATTTCCTTGCGTCAAAGATGAGACACCAACAACAGGTTTCACTTCCGATCGACCTCCAATAACAACTTTGATCTGCTGGCCTTGTACCTTGGAGTCTCCACCTTGGGCTTGGGACACAGCCTTCTGTGCTTGTGGGAGCTGGTTGTGCGGTAATGCTAAAACAATAGGTTGGCCAGATTTGCCCAAAGTTGTTACAATTAGTTTTTGCCCATCTGGTTTAATATTCTGATTGCCTATTTTAATATCAGCAGTCTTGTTCAGAATAATTTGATTGGCTGATATAGTGACGGGGGTCTGAGCACCAAGTTTATGTAGGCCACTTGGAAAGGTAGGCTTTACTACTGCATTCACATCAGTTTTTGGGGTTGTGTTCGCTGTTGTGTCGCTTGAGTGATTGCTCTGTGCAGTAACTGATTCTGTAGTGACTGTGGTTGTAGCTGAGGAGTCGCTGGCGGAGCTTATGCTCACTATTTCTTCCAGTTCTGTTTCCATGGGAATAGAGTCTCCCATTGGCGACGACACGATAACCGCCTCGATGCTGTCATCTTCCACCAGAGTTATACCGGTGTCCATTATTTCCTCAGGGAGCAAGCTGTTGACTTCCGCTGAAACCACCTCCATTTTAGCAGTTGTGGCAGTGATGACCGGAGCAGGTACTGCAATATTTTAAACAGTTATTGGCTTCCAGAAAACATACATTTTCAAAGCTTTATGAATGATACTACCAAAGAAGAAAATACAGTAGGAGAAATTTTTTCAGACTAAAGGTATTGTGCATGCACAAAAGGGATATAATGAAAAATAAATGTAGTCAAACCATAACACATTCAGCTGAATATACTCTCTGAACTTATATCAAACCTCTTCAAATCATCTACTGCAATCAAATCAAGGCACTGACTTGCTGTGGATTACCAGCTCACTCTTGCCAACACAGTACACAAAGCAGTAATTGTGTCCGTCCTCCCCTAAGGTACAGGTACCTTGTTCTCATACATTCAAGATTACTGAAATATAAAGCAAGAGCTAAACAGCTTTAAAATTCCAACAGATGATAATTACTTTTCTCATACATGTCAACACTGGTTGTCATGCAGGTTGTCTTGCCTCAAGACGCTTGCTGCCGATACCTGATGTAATGGGTTCACTTTTTTCAAAATTCTCACCTTGGAAATCTCATAAAAACAAAGAGCTGTCTAGAGATGCTTTAACACCCCCACACACTCAATCAGCAGCCTGCCTACGCCAGGACCACACCAAATCACTGCCCTTCCAAGATGGACACATAATTCCTCATGAAAAGAGCAGCTCAACAACTTTTTCCCCTCACTACTCACAAGAAAATATAATGTCTAAACAAATGAAATGTGTTCTAAACACAAAACAATGAACAACCCCTCTGAAAGTAAACAGAATTTTCTAAGTTAAGTAAGAGTGACCTATTTATATATATATATATATAAAAAAACCCTTCAGCAAGATTCAAAGCCATAATAACTTCCCACTTAAGAAACCTTAAAGACTGGAAATGGTCATATCTACCATTCCCACCAGAACTATATCACTTTCAGAGACTGAAAAGTGATCAGCTTAATCAGGCACTTTTCCAACTTGCTGATCAATCCCATCAACATACTTGGGCACTGGACATGTGAGCACACTGCATGGTTACATGTTATTGAGTACCATTATAAGCTCAAGATGACAAGATCCTTGCAAATTAAGTTTTCTACTTGCTAAGAAACACAGATCTGAGTTACTCATAATAAGCGACATTTACAATTAAGGAACCGTGCCACTAAGACCACTTTACAAATGCTCAGGTGACATTGATTTGTCCAGAGTCATTGTGATTCCATTTTGCACAGCAGCTAACTACAGCTGAGTTTCACCCATGACGTAGGAGGATGGGGAGAAAACCCTTCTATAATCTACCTAATTTCCATGTCAAGCTCAGCAGGCTGCTACTGAGTTCCTGTTTCTTGGCAGCCCATGGTCATCCTGATTATAAAGGGTGCCATCCTGAATCCCTTCACCTCCAGGGTACGAGCCACATCAAACTGCTGTGATACTCAAGAAGCCAAGCTATGAAAGAAATCATTCAGATGAGTGACAGCCAAACTCACGCACAGCTCACTTACTGGCAGGCATTTAAAGATACAAAATTATCTGATGTCACTGCCAGAAATACCTCCTTTGGAAAGCATTTGTCCCAAAGTAATGCCAAGTACAGCTTGCAGCGATGCCAGGCCTAGTAACTAGCACTAGACAAAACAGTTTACTCCTAAGGACACACTGGTAATGGTATCACACTGCTCTCAAAGTCAAATTGGTTAAAGGCATATCAGATTTCACAGATTCTTGTCATATTTTAACAGTATGGCCACAAAGTATTTACAGCTATTTAAATATATTAAACAGTTCAACAGTTTTTTTATATTCTTCATTCTTAAGGTTACACAGCAGTAAATGGCTATTAAATAGCTCTAGTTGAAAGGATATTTAAATTAAAATGCACCAAGTCAGAGTTTTAAATAGTATTCTGACTTCAAACAAACCACTTGCAAGTCAGAATGCATAAGGACAAGAAATACATCAATTACATCACATTTGGAATAAGAAATTGACAAGTTAAAAGAAAAGAAACATTATGGCCATCACACTGGAGCATCTTACAGCTATTAGATATCATCATTTTACAGCTGGCTTCCAATAACGTATTCAGGCTCACGTCATCAACAGCAGCAAGAACCGCAACACAAGCCCGTTGTTCTGTTTCTCCCTGCATATCGGATATGACTGAAATAGATACATGAAGTGCAACAATGAAAACCTCATCCTAGCTACAGGACAGGCAGCTGTCAAAGGCAGCTTCAACTTCCCTGCAGATTTTACTTCTATGTATTTAGTCAGGATTTCTCAACAGCTGCTGTTTTTTGTGTGGGTTTCCACCCCCCCCAATGCTTTTATACAAAACACAGTTTCCATTCTTCCAGCTCCTCTACTAAAGTGATTTCCAACAGTAAAAGCATGCCAACCTCTTTTAAGATTTAAACAACTTCGAGATCTTTAAGACAGGGTAGAGAATTATTTCGCTTATTAAAATAACCAAAAAAACAACTTGAAAGTTTCCTTCGCTTCAACAATTCAGCTTTAAATAAGAGCTGTACCTACACCCCCCAAAAATATGCACTACTAAATGTTTACACACATTTAGCTCAAAACCTGAAGAAAAACCAACCTCAACAAAGAAAGCGGGTAAGTGTATACCAGAGGGGAAACTCCCCCAGAATTCTAAGATCAGATTACTAAATAGAAAAATCTATCCTACAAAATAACAGCCATACAACTACACTAAAAGGTATTCACATTATGAAGATTTGTTTAGAAAAAGACTAAGTTCCAGCATAGCTCAGGGCTCACAACCAGCCAAGCACATACAAAGAAGTTAGGGACTAAGGCATGTTGTCGGCAAAGTCTTGGAGCAACAACTTTAAAAAATACTAGGAGGAAGACGGGGGCAAAAGCTCAGCTGAAGTGAAGCACCTCTGATCATCTTACCTATAGCACAGATTCACAAGAATACATGTACATTGTCATAAAGGGCAAAAGGTATTTATAAGGAAGAGGATAAAGAATGCCATTGTTATTGGCAAAAATACAGAATAGTGTCTGACAGATACCTGTGAACTTTGATCTATTTTTTCCTTTTCTGTCACTAGATGTCAGTGCAGAATCTTTAAGAAACTAGCACTGTTAAAGTGTTGGGATTCGTTACACCACCACTTTTATTGATAAAACCCCACAAAGCAGCCACACTAAACAGGAAAAAAAAAAAGTCAAAATAATCGATAAAGCATACTGATCTGCAAACAATGGAGCAAAATGCAAGATATAACAATGCCTGTACTTTACAGTAACTAACTGCCTCTCACTACATCTCCAGAAATGCCCCCTTTTCGCTAAGAATAGCCAACCTTACAGTCCAAACCCATGAGCAGTTTGAGTGCAGCACTTACATGAGTATATGTTACAAAATCATCAGTAAAGCTACATATGTACTGCAAGGAATACTCTTCAGAATCCAGATTACACAGGAATAAGGCTGCTGAGCAACTTTTCAGGAGGGCCCGAGATGGTGCTGCATGTTAGCAAGGTCATCACAATGAAGTAGTGGACCAAGGGACTTGTCACCATTTGTGGCCCCATTAACAGTCCCCTTCCTGTTCACTACTTAGTACACAGCAGAGGCCTAGTGACACTCAACCATGGCAAGATTCTGGTATAACTTGACAGAGCATTTGCCAGACCTGCCTTCAGCCATCAGCAATGTTAATTTTAAACTAAATTCTGAAGTGTCATTTTCACTAGAAAATACATAAATCAAACCAGTAGCAGCTTTTATATAAGCACCTATCTCCAAGTGCAAAAAAAACCACACCCCAAAATCAAAAGCCTCAAATACATTAAGTCCAACATAGCCCCTTAGATAGCAGGGATTATCTTGGGATCAGTAAAACTGTCGCTGCAAGCTAAGCAAATGCTAACTGAAGCCAAGTATCTTTGCTGGATACAGCAACTAGTAGCTCTTTAAAACTGGAGTAGATACACACATTTAAGTGCAGCATTATGAAGGGCCAGAAAAGACAAATATTTTCAAACTTCCTGAGCTAACAACAGCAAAAACCCTTATAAAAGAAGTAGAAAGAGGAATGATCACACACCACAAAAAATCCCTATGCTCAAGAGATCACCACTGGTGCGACTGTCCAGGAGACAAATCACATGCATGTGTAGCACATGTAAAACTAGTTCTCTATCACTACGAGAAGATGGAATTGTGACCATTATTAATTATTATAATTTTCTTCCTGAGGAATATAATGCAGGATACAGTTTCACAGCTTCAGAAAAACAGAAAGTCAGAATACTTGCATTAAGGGACTTCTGGGCACCTCCACATACCTTCTGTGCTGCAAAAGGCCACATCTTTTGCATAGATCAGTAATGTTAAGGCAACATTATCAGCCTTTTAAGAGAATCAAGGTGCAAGCCTAATAATTTGCAAAGTGTAAGGGAGAACACCAGTAGTTATAATAACTCTTGAGGGATTTACTAAGCAGGAGTGTAGGGGGGTTGAAATGAGGCTGGAAACTGCATCAAATGAGGCTGGAAACTGAATCAGAAAGCAGTAGTGGACAACCAAACAAGTAACTGTTCACTGAGTAAAACAGACTCGAAATGTGAATGTGTGTGTGTGTGTGTGTGTGTGTGTGTGTGTGTGTGTGCACGTGTGTCCACCAAAACACAGTATCAACAGTTAGGTAATACAAAAGGGATTTGGCATTTCCTCTGCTGAGACAAAATGTGGCACCAATATTTTTTTCAAATAAAGGTGGAGCAAGGGACTGTCAGCAGGCTATAGTTCAGATTTGAGGATTTCAAAATGCAAAAATCTCACAATATTTGCATAAACTTATACTCATAAATCATCACATTTCTCTTAACTAGTAAAGAGTTTTAAAACCATTGTTTATTTAACCCCTTAATCCATCCATTAGAACAAAGGTAAAAGCAGAAGGAAGAAGGGGAATACAGAAGGGATGCTCGATCATTTATCTGAGAAGGATCAGAGAGATGCTGTCAGCCATATGGAATTAAAGCTGAGGTATTTAAATGCTTTTCAAATTTTTCAAGTTCTGCTTATCTGCGCTCTCCAGTGATGGCAATATATAAACTCAGGAAGGCTGCTGAGCTGAAAAAACCTGATTCTGGGGGTCTTGAGAGCTTAAGCAGTTTAAAATTACTAGGCCTTGAGTGGTTAGAAGCTGCCACAACAGACAGTTCCAAGTATGATCCAGTTGAACACTGCAGTACCAATTCATTTGCCTGCTCTCATTCCCCTTTCGAATCCCAGCTCTTGGGATGCGGATGGGGGGGGGGAAAACACCAAAACATCTTGCAATTATTCAAGTCTGGAACAGTTACTAAGCTTTCCACACTGCTATTGTTGACATATAACACTACGAAATATTGACAAGGACAGTTAAAACACAATGAGTCAAAAAAACCCCACAGAGGAACAAAGACATGATGCTCTTCATAGGCATGCTGTAAAGAAAAACAATCATTTATATTTTCAACAATTCCTGTCCTATTGTCTTCAAAACAGAAATGCTTTACCAACATATTGATAAGAAATACATTGCTGTCACCACAAAAATCTTTAGTTGATCATATGCAAAGCTTTAGAAGCAATGCATGCTACATGACTGAATCTTCTTCCTTCACCACAACTATTACAAACATACTTTAAGACACAGCTATCCTGTGACCTGTAGCTGTTTTCTTCACATCAGAATTAATTCTCACATACAAGGAATTACAGCATGCTACCACAGAAATTAGATTATAGGCACTGAATACAAAAGCAATTTTTACAATCAAATTAGCAAAGACCTTTGATATAGCACATCACTACAAACCCCCACATGTCACAGAAAACCTTTCAGGAAAAACAGAAGCTAGAGAAAGAGGGAAAAAAATGCAACCAAGTCCCTGATGATGGCAGCACGTCGTACAAATTGTAAATGGCTGAATCACATTACATGCACATGTGAGTGCATTACTTGATAGAAAAAACAGCATTTTAAAACACTCAAATATCTAACTCCAGATTGAATAACCCCTTTTCACCACAAGAAGAAAATACTACATTGCCCATATGTACCATTAATTACAAAACAAGTTTAGTAAAGAGCATTCTAGCTATTGTGAGGTATTGAGTAGTATTACTGAAAAAAACCCTAACAACTAAAAAACTCCACAACAAACCAAAACCCCAGAACCAACAGAACTCCAAGCACTCACCCAGAACCATTACTATCTAGAAAACTAAGCTACTTAAAGGTCAAATTACTTTCCCATGCATGGCTCAGCCGTTATGTAGCTCTCACATGCTAGTTATATGTCCATTAAGTAGGGGGCAAAACCATACCATTTTACTAATATCAGTCTACATTTCAAGCCATGTCTACATTTCATACATAGATACACATCTCAATCATCAGTTGACACTTTAAACATTTGTTATTTGGGGCTCACAGCAAGCTGAAAACTTTAGACTTCCATATCATTCTGAAGATAGAGTAGGATCAGCAAACTGATGATAAATCTGCTTCTTGAGAACTACTTAGTGCCCTTTAAGGTCCTAGTCCTCACCAGTGCTAAATAAATTCCAGAGTGTGCTGAAGAGCAAAAGCATTACTATTATGCGAGCACTGCCTGCCAATCTAATGGTGCAACATTCTGCAGAAAAAAAAAAAGAGAACATAAATACGTGTATATTTTTCAAGTGATTGGTATACCCAGGCTAAGATGGTAGAAATAGACAAGCGATTGGAATAGCCATTTGTGTTCCAACTACTAACAAATACATTCTGCTGACTACAGAAAGAGGTTCCACACACATCTCTTAAAAAGGAGTGTTGAAGGTCACTTTATCATGGTAGGGTTAAAGTCCTAAACACTGCTTGTTTAGCACACACCTTACTTATAGCAACTTTCCACAAAAGAACTAGAAATAACATTCACTGCAGCAGAAAACCTCAAAGCAGTTCAGTCTGCTTTCTGTAACTGGAAAAAACATTCTACTTTCAAGCAAGTCCCAAGCAAACTAAAAAAAAAAAAAAAAAAAAAAGAAATCAGAACATTTCCCTTTGCCCTTTCCCTTGATTTGCATGTCCATTTCAGTCACTTTTCACAACATACAGTAGCACTAAAGCTGAAAATCAAAACTGCACTGGTGTTCTTAGGATCATTAAACATATTCTGAATGTGTTCACTGACGTGAACAATCCAGTGTTTGGGGTTGTATATTCCAAGGCCCTTACATTTAATGAAGCACTTCTAACCTTATGTTCTATGAAAAATCTGTGGTAAGACCAAAAGAAATAACCTGTAAAATTATTTTATTTTCTGCAGTGTTTAGGAGGCCAAAAGTAAAGCATTAAGAATCTGAAGTCAAAATAATGTAGTGAACTTAGCTTGCCAAAAACCCCCAGAACCCAACAAAACAACAACAACAAAAAAAACCCAAACAAAAACCCCAAACCACCGAAACAACCCACACTGAAAAAAAACCCCCAAACCAACAAACTCTAAACATGAAGAGGACTTATCACTAGGCCCAAGAAACACATATTTTGGTCTTTTAAATATAGTTTGAAACAAAAGCCTTGCTTTCCAAATGTCTCTCGAATGTGGGGCTACAGAAGAATTCAGAACACACAGTGATATCATACCAAGAACACTTACAAACAAGCACAAAACCTGCCATCATAGGCTTGATACAGAGCTCCCCACAGACTTTTGACAGGTGTTATCATATTGGCCACCTTTTAAGATTAGGCTTCCTGCCAGCAATTTCAGCAAGAGTGCATTTAAGCACTGTATTTTATGAGCAAAGGTTCATCACAACATAATTGCAGCCCAGCAATTTTATTGAGACACTGCAAATAAGGAAGCACAATGACCATGCAGTATATTACATGTATACTTCAGTAGTGTGGGCCAGTCAGAAGGTACAATACAGAAGTTCATTCTAATAAAAACACACACAACACTTAGTGTGGTATTTCCTTTCTAAAACATATGCTAACATAGGATAGAAAAATGTTTTGCCCTAAAAACTTCATTCGTTATGTGTCTTATGCAAACATATGATTCTTTTCAAAAGTTAGAACACAGAGAAGAAAAACAGATACAAATCTAAGACCATAAACTGTAATGATTTCAGGGTAGTGCTGTCAAGATATGGACAGCAGTGAAAGCTATTATGGGCAGTACTGCTTTTTAAGCTTCTTGTAGAAATATAAGTTGGGTAATTTTTTTTTATTTTTCAGTCCAGTGGAGCATTTTAAGAAAAGCAAAATAGATCAAACAGTTATATTGCAGTGATTTACCACAAACATGTGTCTAGCTGCAGATCTCCACATCTCTACTGGCCTTAAACATGGCAACACTTAACAAGAGAAGAATATATTTACTTAAGAAGGACTGAGCTTTAAATATATAGGTCACCTGCAGGCAAACTGTGACTTGGTTCAGATGCCAAAAAACACTATTACCCCCTTCCTTCAATCTCTAGATAAAGCACCTCTATGTTTCTCTTGGGGAAAGCTTATTTAAATAACCAGGATTGTGCAATAGCCGACTGACTTCTGTGGAATGAAATTCCACATTAAGATTTTGAGTCAAGAGATCAATTAAATAGGAGAAATGGGAATTTCAGTGTAATCTTCATCACAGAATCCTGTGGGCCACTTCCAATGCAGGCTTCTCAGACCTTTGAAGTCTCATTTACCTTAACACAAAAGGTTGAAGCGCTTCTGAAACACAAACTGGTTAAGTTTTACTAGGTGTACATAAGAAAACCAACAGTTATGCTTTTGGATAAACATATATACATACAAAAATCTTACAGAGAGAACTAGCCAGAGAAGCATTTCAGAGACTAGGACACACACCATCCCTTACAACCTTTGTTTTCAATATTCTGTAAGTGACACAGATATATTTACTGTATCTTACTCTATTCATTCACATTCCTGGAGATGCTTTATTCCAGACAGCATACCAATATCACCTAGAAGGAAGGATTCCTCGCATGAACCCTCCATGCTGTTTACTATATCCCTTTCTGTCCTTAGAGGATACTCTCCCCAGTTTGACTTCCATGCCAAACATGCTCTAACACTAGTTGGAAAAGTCACCACTACACCGTCCGAGTTGAAATGGATCCAGAGAGCTCATCTCCTTATCAGAATTAATAAAAGAAGAAATGATCATATGCAAAGGCCAGAATTTGTTCCTGCATGAAA
Source organism: Neopsephotus bourkii (assembly GCF_033783945.1). Classification (NCBI taxonomy): domain Eukaryota; kingdom Metazoa; phylum Chordata; class Aves; order Psittaciformes; family Psittacidae; genus Neopsephotus; species Neopsephotus bourkii. The sequence continues at coordinate 316,441 of NW_026901048.1, forward strand.
AAAAGTTAGGTTTTTTAATGTTGCAAGATCACCTAGCTTATAGCTTCCCTCTTTACTACATCCAAGACTAATTTGTATACACAGAAGAAGCTTTTGTCAACTATCAATTTTTAATTTTGGGGATTGGACTTTAACAGCATTATATACGATGGGACACTGAAGCTGATCTGCAGCCACAGCAGGTTATCTGCTGTGACTCAAGCCGACTTAGTCAATCACTATGCCATGTTAAAGTGCCACCTACCCACAATGAGCTGGACACATCTGAGTCAGAGGTTGTCTCAGTAAGTTCCACCAGCATCCAGCTTGGGACATGCACCCAAACAGCTCTCTGTCAAACTGTACAGTCTATCAAAACTAACAAAGCAGTAGCAATGTAACTTATAAGTGACAACTTTCTGAAAATTGTATAGCATCTGCATTGTTAAGGGTAGTCTAGGTTCTTACTATGTGGACAACTAAGAGATAACTTTCTTTCAAGGATAAAGCTTATTTTGCAGCCATAAACAAATATTAGAAGTGGAAGCAAATATAACAATGGTGATAGAAGTTAAGAATATTTGTTAAGAATCCAGGAAATCCAAATTGTGAAAGCTTTTTATTCAACCTGTATCTTATTGCTGACATGACACAAAAACGCACCTTCCCATTCAACAGAGAAAATGAGCTCTTATTTTTCTCAGTAATAAGTGAAACCTCACAAGTAGTCTCCCTCTGTTATGTCTTCTGTTTCTTTCCTGGAAGCATCCTATACAATCATTTTTTTTTTCTTCACAGGAAACGGAAGTGACAACCTTTGCTATCATTGTAGGTGATGAATTGACTACAGCCTTGTTGGTCCCTCTGCTACTGCCAGTTCACACGACTGGCACCAGACCTATTCTTCGCAAGTGGAAAAAAATACTCTTCATTTAACGTTCCAGATATTAACCCAGCAAACAGAAGACTGAACACACTACGTAAAAACGTAAGGTTCACGGTTCCCAGAGTCTTGACTGCTTGCTAGTCTAAATGACATAGAACACCCACCTATCCAAAGCAGAAACAAGCTACAGTTAAGAAAGGGAAGATCAATTGTATGCTTTAGATTATTTCAATGAGGGGAGTGGGGATGGGGGGGGGACATATCTTAGAAACAAATAATTTTATTGGGTCAATACTAGTTCATTTCCTTGTTTGCTGCATTTTCCCATTCCTTTTTACCAAGTACATACAAGCACACATCAACTATTCCAGAAAGCTGAAATTCAAAGATCAATGGCACAAAAAGATAGGAAATGCAGTTCTTCAAAGTCATGACATTGGACATGCTCTCTCATTTGCTAGAAGAGCCTTCATAGAAGCATACACATGCCCAAAATCCACCCTTTACTGCTGACATATAATCAAATGAAAGACCACAACTGCACATAGGCAATCTTACTATACTACAGCTCTCCTAATTAAGTGCCATACTTAAATTTTGCTCCCATTTAAAAAATGGGTAAAATAGTGTAATTCATTTTATGCATTACACTTTTTTTTTTTTTTACTCTCTAACACTCTACATTTTGTCTCTAAAATTGAAACAGTTGTTTTGCTGTAAACCAAAGAACTACAAAATCACTCAGCACTGCAGTTTTTTTTTTAACAGTGTCTTTTGTTTAAGCTTACCGAGCTGGAGATTGCCTTAAAATTATACATATCATGAAACAAAAAAATGATTAATCCATAAGAAAGCTAAGCTCCACAAAATGGAAAACTTAATCATCTAGGACTGCAAACTCACCATGTTTGAACATGTAATAGCAGAATGAAAACAGATCACTTTAACACACTAAAAAAACATGCATTTGGAACACTGACAAAATAATTTCCACTCTCTTTCCCATTCCCTGCAGAAGACAAGGTATGGAGGCAGTTTGCTTGCACGCTTCCCAGATGATCATGTCTCTAGGTTTATCATATATAATACCAATGGCAAACCATAGCAAGGAAAAAAAGCCAACTGTACTCCTCCTTATCAAATGCTCAATACATAACTACTGCAAGTATACTGTCTTTTTCTCATCAGTTACAAGGAGTACTAAGAAAATACCAGGTGTTCTTTACTGCAAATTTAACCATCTATAGTTGCAAAATTCAAAGTAATAGTTCCCAAGGCAACCATAATTCGCTCAAGCAACACTCACCATCCCCTTTCTATTACTCCACATTCTGTTAAGTGAACACTCCCTATGTGATGCACCATACATACAACTGTGAACAGCATATCAGAGGAACAGGCAAGGTGATTAATATAATAGCTATCAAGTGATATGGACATGAGAGTTTTATATTACACAGTTAAAGTTTTGGGGTTTTGTTGTTGTTGGGGTTTTTTGTTTGTTTCTTCACTATGTGAAGAAAAATTATGCTCATGTCTCTACTGCCATGTTTATAATAGAGGTGCTAGCTGTTTTCTTTTAAAGAACGATGGAGGAAAAAACCCTCAAACCCATAAACAAAACCCAAAGAACCCAAATCAAACTAACCAACCACTTGCCCCCACATCAATTGTGTGGAAATTCTTCTTCCCTTGGCAAGTTTGGGGTAATTTAAGCTTCTATTATAATTCTAAAAGGAGAACTACCAACTAAGAAACTTTGTGTGTCAAACTGGTAATTATATACTAATAAAACAAGCACCTGCCAAGTTTTTTTTAAGCTTCACTGTGAAAAACATCCTAGCAGTATCTTTATTGCACTGTTATTTCAAAAAGCATCCTTTGCTACTTTGAACACTGTGTGCACATGATTAGCAGCATTACTTTCCTTACACTCCAATTCCCTGTGTGTATTAAGCCAGCACTACTGCAAAGCTCTCCTGTCCTCCTTTGGCATCTGCCTGTTCATTTCCATACATTTTCAGCCCTCCTTACGCTAGCAAACATTTATGTAGATGCAAAGGCAGTTCAGGTGAAGGAACCAAGCTGGGTTAAAGCTAGACATCCAAACCAAACTGTGGGCTGTCACAGGCAACTTTCTCCACACTGCTGATGGTGTGCAACCCTGGAATAAAACTATCCCACCAAGTAGTGAGCCAATTCTGGTAGGTCAGTGTGCTGAGATATCTCAGTTCAAAGTCTATAAGCACCCAAACAGCACTAAGAAATCACACTACAACCAACAATCTATCTGAGTCATAGTGCTGGGGAAATCCATGAACCTCCCTCTCCTGTTCCAGCTTGGCATTTATACTCCCTGCACACAGGAAAGGGGAAGAATACAACCAACTCTCAGTGGTGGCAGAACATATCAGGCCATTTTGTGCTAATTCACTCTAACCTAGACATAAGCCAGGTTTGTTTTAATGCAGATCAGTCCTTAAATGTGGTCTATGTGTAGCTGCTTAAGTGCTGACAAAGCAGAAGAGAAGGGGAAAGCATAGAATAGGAAGAAGCTGTCAGAAAAGAGAGGAACCATCTTCCTCACCAGCAAAGCAGTAACAAGTACACACGGGATTATACCAGTGCATAGCCACATTGTCTCCCAAATATATCAGAGAGTAAAAAAATAGAAAAAAAACATTGACAGCAAGTACAGAACTACAAAAAACTGTCAGAAAAGCTCTGTCCAGACACTTTAATTAGATTTTAAACCAGAACATTTTCGCTTGCTTGCAGATTGTGTCTCCTGTTTCATTCAGAACTTTTGTTTTTGGGGGAAAGAGCAGATTAAGGAATGTAACCAGACCTGAGATCACCGGGAACTTTTTGATATAAATGCTAAAAAATACTCCAACACCAAACCAACCAATCACCAAAAGAACCCAAAAATCTTTTCACAGCAGACTCATCTAAAAATGTTGCTAAAACATTCTTCAGATTGGCTTCTCAAGTCCATAGCAGAAACTGCTGTTACTCCAAAGAAAGGAAACAACCCAGCCAGATCACAGAGATGCTTGAACTTGTATGACAGATCAGGGCAGAGCCCAAAACCAAGGACATAACCCTCATGTGGGTAGCAACATGTTCAATTGTAGTAATACGGCTTGTAAAGAGGAATGACACACAAGTTGGAAGAGTTAAGGAACCACTAATCTACATCTGGATCTGGAACATGAGAAACCTGAACCTCTTGCATCATGTAGCTATGCCCTCCCACCACAGATCAAAGGGTTATTCTAGCCGTCTTGCACAAGAAAAACTTCTGTGTTTTCTAGTGTTGTCAAGTGAGCAAGCCTAGTCACAGGCTGTAGTGAAAGACACATGCTGCTGTGCTGGTTTTGGCTGGGATGGAGTTAATTTTTTTCACAGTAGCTGGTATGGGGCTATGTCTTAGATTTTTGTGCTGAAAACAGTCATGAAAATACAAGGGATGTTACTGCTGAACAGTGCCTATACAGAGTAAAGACCTTTTCTGCTTCTCACCTCACTCCGCCAGGACAAAAAGCTGGGAGAAGACACAGCTGGGACAGTTGACCTTAACTCACTAAAAGGATATGCCATACTATATGACATAATGTTCAGTATACACAGCTGCAGAAAGAAGGAGGAAGGGGGGAATGCTTAGTGTCATAGTGACTGTGTTCCCAACTAACTGTTACAAACGATGGATCTCACTTTCTTGAAGACGGCTTAACACCTGCCTGTTGATGGGAAGCAATGAATTAGTTCCCTGTTTTGTACTGCTTGTGTGCAAGGCTTTTGCTTTACATATTACATTGTCTTTATCTCAAACCACGAGTTTTCTCATTTTTACTCTTCTGATTCTCTCCCCCCTCCCACAAGAGGCGCAAGTGGCTGTGTGGTGCTTAGTTGCTGGCTGGGTTTAAACCATAACAGCTCCTTACCAGTTCTCTAAGCAACTGTAGAAAGGAAACCACTCAAATGTAGAGCCTGGCAAAATAAAAGCCCTTGAATCAAGAGTTCAAGAAATGTTTTACAGTTCTTGTTGGGTGATCCTTCAGCTAATAATAATATCCCCCCCCAAAAATACTGAACACTCAAACCCAACTTGCCTCTCCCCCCAAAACCACCAAAACCCCCCAACAGAATCAAACAACTAACAAACAAAACCACCCAGAACCCTGAGTTTGTCTCCTAGTTGCTTGTTATGAATCCCATCATTGTAGCATATAAATTCCGCAGGACACTGAGATGTGCTTATAACTGTACATGAGGAAAGCACTACCTCTGTAGCAAAGGAATGGAACAGAAGCACAAGCAGGCCAAGTGATAGATAAGAAAGCACATTTCATTCCTGAAGCAAGAATCAAACCAGACATCTCCAATCTACCTTACTCCCACCCTACATTATTTTTCTAACAAATGTAAGGAAAAGAACCTAAGAGGCTTTGACTACTTTTCAAAAGCAAAAAGAAATTATATCCAAACATATGAGACAACAATGTCTTTATCGCTGAAATCTGGCTGCCACACTCCATTTTCCTGTGGTTAGCAGATACCAAACCTGAAACCAGTTAAAGCTTTTTGAGAATTCTAGCTGAAGCATTCAGAGCATGCAGTTACAAACTATCTCAGTTTGGATACCACAGAAGTATAACCAAGTCAAACAACAGAGAGTTCTGGATACATAGTATGAACAATCAACCCTGCATAACAAGCTTTCCAAACTTACTGCATTACAAGGAGCATGAAGTACTTTCAAACCCATTTGAGAATCTAGGCTCTATTTTCTAATACACTCTCCAAGCCAGCGTTTAAAAGTGCCTGACCTACAGGGCAATACAGCCTTACATCTGCCTGTAGGTTGATACAAGTCTGTATAAAATATGTAACTACTTGCTGACACATATGTAAAGTGGGTATCTTGAGGGGGGGGGAAAAAAAAAAGACAAGTCTAATGCATTTTATTTTACAAAAGGATTCCCCTAACAGAATAAATACTCAGCTGATACCTTGCTATTCTTCTTATCTCTAATCAGTCAAAGTTATTGTGATTAAGCTAACCACACACACAAGACATTGCCTTTATGTAAACACTGCAAAGAATATTCTAAATTACTTTTCTAGATTCAGTATTTTCTACAATAACTGCAATATACTTCAAGCAACTGTTCAGAAGGATGAGCTTCATGGCAGACCGTGTAAATATCTGTTCTTTCTTCACTTAAGTATTAAGTCTGAGGGCTTTCCTCCTGTTCACAATCTTGTTCAATGCCACAGTGCTTTCCAGAACTCAAAACGTCCATCCCAAACATTACGTAATTAGTACACGATGTGCTTCAAAGTCAAAGCCACAAATAATTAGTAACACATTCTGATCGCCAATATACCTCATAAAAAGAGCAATGAAAACAGAAGCAGGGACTATCCCAAAAGAGAGTCCAGCTAAATTCACTTCAAACTCAACAGCTGCCCTCAGCTGTGCTGCAGCACACTGAAGGCACAGGTACATCCTCATACTTGGGAGAATTAAGAAGTGTGGAAAACAGACTATGCCGTTTTCACCACACCCCACTCTGCAAGCAGAGCCTGAGTGAGCATCCCCGCAGAGAAAGGAAGGTCGTCATCCCACTGGTCCAAGTCCAGCACAGCCCTGGCAGGTCCTCTGGGGGCAGCCTGGTCCCTCCAACGACCCACACCGGCAAATCAAAAATTAGCGGGCTTGGAAGAGACCTTTAAACTCATCAAGTCCAGCCATTATTCCAGGACTACCAAGACCACCACTAAACCATGTCACTAAGTGCCTCGTCTATCCAGTTTATAAACCTTTCCAGAGACAGTGATTCCACCACTGACCAGAGAAGCCTGTTTCAATGCCTGCCCACCCCCTTCGGTAAATAAATTGTTCCTAATATCCAGTGTAAACCATCCCTGGTGCAGCTTCAGGTCGTTACCTTTCGTCCTGTCACTTGTTACTGGCGAGAAGAGACCAACCCCATCTCACTACAACCTCCTTTCAGGTAGCTGATGAGAGCAAAAACCTGGAGAGAAGAGCCTCCGGCCCTAAACCAGTTGCCACCGCGTCCCGCCGCCGCCACAACCGGGGACCTGGGAGCACCGACCCCGAAGGCTCCCCAACGCCCGACGCGGTGTCCCGTAGGCCAAAGGAGCTGACGAGGCCCGCCGGCCCCGGGCCCAGCGAGGTGAGCCCCAGCAGCCACCACCATTGGAACCGCACGACGGCCGCCGCCGCCCGCCCCGCCGCGATCATTCCCCCCGTCCGACCCCCTGGGCTTCACCTCATCGGCGGGCGAGAGCCGCCGGGCGCCGCCAGCAGCCGCCACCGTATTTCGAAAGATCCGCCATTTTCAACCCGTCACCACCGGTCCCCGCGGCCCGCCCCCGCCGCACCTGCCCCCGCCGCCCCGCCCCGATCTGCCCCACCGCCAAACACCAACTGCTTCCGGACCGGCAGGGAAGGCGGCGGGCTCTGCACGGATCCCCTGTCCAAGGAGGAAGCCTCGGCGTCGCCGTCCTCCACCCGCCGACTCCTCCCGCCCGGCCGCCGCTCCCCGGGCCCTTTTTAACCCCACGGCTCCGCCGCAGCTTTGGGCGCAGGTGATCTCAACGACCAACGGTGATGAGACCCGCCGAGCGGGCATTCCCCGCGGAAGCGGGGCGACCTGAATGCCTGTGCCCGAAAGCCTGGGGAGGTCGGCGGGGCCGCCCGGGAGCCCGCCCCGCGGCAGGGAGCGCGCCCAGCGGGGCTAGGCCTGTGCCTCTCAGACGGGAGGAGGTTGTCAGTGCTTTGCCGCTCTCTCCTGGGCTTCGCCACTGCCCCCCCCCGTCAGCGGGGCTGTGCCTCCGCCCGCTTCTTCATCCTCCTGCCGCCGCTTTCCCGCCCCTCGCACTCACCGGGCGGGCGGGCGCTCTTCCCTCTCCTCCTCCTCCTCCGCCACTATTGCTATTAATGCTTCTCACCGCCCGCTCCCCGTGCCTTGCGCCGCCGCCGGTCCAGTACCCTCCGCTACCGCGGCCGGCGGCCGTGGCGGCGGCAGCGGCCGGGACGAAGCAGCCGTGTTTGTTCAAAATCACGCGCCCCGCGCCATTCCCCCGCCGCATCCCATAATACTGCCCCTCGCCGCCCTGGCAACCGCCGGCGCGGCGCCCCACCCCGCACTTCCGGGACCGCCTCCCTGCCCGCTTCCGGAACTGCTCGCCACCCTCAAGGAGGACCCAGCGCGGCCTGCGTTGGGTTGGTCTTGGTCTGGGTTAGAGGCCGCCAGCAAGCGTGATTCTATACGTGTATATGTATATTTATATACATGCCTCTTCGCGGCCCTGAGGGGCACATGTGCGGGGGGTCTGCCTGAGCTTTTTCCCCTCTAGCCGAGTGCTGCCTGTTGCGGCCCTCCCTGCTCTTCACGTGACCCCGCCGCGCCGCGTCCCGTCTATCCTGCCGGCGGCGCGGCTCTATGAGGAGGCGCGCGTCGCTCTAGGGGGACGGCGGTGGGTTGGCGAAGATGGCGGCCGCTGTGAGGCAGGACCTGGCGCAGCTGATGAACTCCAGTGGCTCGCACAAGGATCTGGCGGGCAAGTGAGTGCCGGCCCCGGCAGGGAGGAGGGGGGCGAGTGGCCCTTGGGAACGGGGAGAGGTGAAAAGGAGGCTGCCGGCCCCTGGGCGGGCGAGGCGGCTCTTGCCCCACGGCCGCCCTTTTTTCAGTAGATTTCGCTTCGTGATTTTGTTATTTTTTGTTTATTTATCGTTTGTAACAATGATCTGTTCTGTGCTGGCGGTGTCTCGGCATAGGCTTGGGGCCTTAGCGATCTCCTGTGTGTGCCCGTAGCACCTCAGCTCGACTGCATGCCCGTCGGCTGCGCGAAACTGAGGCCAGGGAACTTGTTTTCTGTAGATATGTCAGTAACCCCATTATTCTTATTTTCATTAGTGTGGGTATTTTTGATAGCAAACGTTGGGATTTGAGCTACTCAGTGGAATGTGTCATGTACATTTTCTTTCACCTGAGAATTCGGTCAGATGTCAGTCAGTAAACAGAAATTCTTCCCCAGTCTGATTGCTTATTTTGTAGAGGAATTGCTTCACTTTTAGGAGTTCTGTGTAAAAACTACAGGAGTTCTGTGTAAAAACTTGGAAAAGATCCTCTCAAAATGTGGTTTCATCATGAATGTAGTACTTAACCAGTATGGCACACGCTGAGATTATGGCCCAGGCAAAGTGAATTAATTTCATGCAGTGTGAAAACTGGAGTTGTCATTTTTTGCAGGAATAAACACTTAAAAATGCAGAGCCTGTGCCTATGCTCATATCAAGTGGCCGTAACATTAATCATGGCCTACTCCCATCACTGTTTCTCATTCTCATTGACTATGGCAATTTGAACATTTGACTAACTTCATTAACCTTAATTCCTGAGTGATGTAGTTTTTATTACTTTTTCTGTGCACTATCCTAAGGAGATGATTTCTTTTTTTAACTTTAAAATTTACGTATATATTCTTAGATAAGAAAATAATGAACTATGTTATCTGAGAATCTAGTTCTGGGATACCAATTCCAAGTGAATGTTCCTGACATTTGAGCAAAAACACTTGGGAGAATTGCTACCTCAAGAATATAGAAAATAAAAGTATAAGTAGGGCTCTGACATAGAAAATTTAATAAAAGAAATGCAACTTTTTAGTGAAAAAATGTGCCCTATGAGTGAATTTTTTTTATTTTTTTTTTTTTTGTCTGTGGACAGATATCGTCAAATATTGGAAAAAGCCATTCAGCTGTCGGGGGCAGAACAACTTGAAGCTTTGAAAGCTTTTGTAGAAGCAAGTAAGTGCATCTAGTGTAGTCGATTGCACACTAAGTGAAGGCCAGAGGTCTATGGGACTGAGTATTTGTTAACTCTATGTGAGGCTACGTAAATAAGTGGTATTTTGGTCCTGTAGGAGTTCAAACACAAATAAAGGAGGAACCATCATCACCACATTCAGAAGTTTAGGGAGAATGGGCTTGTAAGGTTTGCAAGTGATAACAGCTTTCTAACTTGACAGTGTGACAGGGTCAGAAGGTAAAAACATCAAGTAATCTCTTAAATGCTAAATTTGATACTGAATGCCAGGTGGTATTTAAACTAACAACCCCCTTCTTTTCCCATCTCAAATTGGTTTGAAAAACTATCAAGAAGAAATGATAGTGTGGTTTTGTTTTTTTTGGTGTTGTATTAGATTTTTGGTTAATAGTAGACCTCTATAAATTATACCAGTTACGATTTTTTAAAGTTAAGAATAAGCTTAGTGAATTTAGCTTAATGTTTTGTTTTGTTCAAGATGTTTCAGCAACTGAGAACAGTGATTCAGGATGAAGCATCTCTCTAAACTGAATCAAAGTGAGAAATTAATTATTTGTCAGGTTAGAACTCTGGTGACCTCTAGTGTAAATAAACTTTCCAAGAAGGAAAAAAAAATAATCACCAAGAAGGAAAAAAATAATCAAAAAAAAAAAACCAAAGAAAACCCCCCAAATTTCACATAGATACAGATTTTGAAACTTGAACTACTCAAAATTAATCCAAAAGCAAGTTACTGCTTACAGTGAAGGCACTGACAGGCATTGCATCTATCTTGTGTTTTTCTTCCATGTGTCTCTCAACCAGTGGTGAACGAGAATGTCAGTCTAGTGATCTCACGTCAGCTACTGACAGACTTCTGTACACATCTTCCAAGTCTTCCTGACAGCACAGCCAAAGAAATTTACCACTTCACCTTGGAAAAAATACAGCCCAGAGTTATTTCATTTGAAGAGCAGGTGAGAGATCAGTGACAAGGAGTTTTTTGTTCGCAGGCTTGGTTTGTTTTGTTGTTTTTTTTTTTTCTGCTTATCTGTTTATGATTTTAAGTCTTCAAAACTGTTCAAAACGAATGTTCCTACTTAGAGTCCAGTTTTGCATTCCTGTACATGCAAAACCTGAGCAAAATGTAGAGAGTATTTAGGACCTAGCAAAGGATACAGACTTTGTTACTTCATCAGGATGCTGGGCATTTAATTCCTCTGCTCCAGGAAAATGGCCTCTTAAAATGAAACAACGCTTGAGCTACTGGGAGTACTGTTGAGAGACATGCTGGTTCTTACTATATTGCATTTTACACAGCTAAAGGAACAGGCAGGTGATGTAAAGAGAGAAGCATCTTGATAAATAGTTGTTGTTTCAAAATAAATATGTGTGCTTTTCAGCCATAATAATTTTACCAGAAAAAAATGTTCTCTTGAATTGTAGTTCTTGTTAACTGCTGAATGTGCAGCAGTTGCTTTTCAGTTCAGTCCTTGGTTTTGTTATGTGAGCATTCACCATTATCTGAGAGTTTTTACAGATGATGTTTACGTAAAAAGCCTTTAGGATCTAGCATTTGAGAAGAAAAGCAAGGCAGTTTCTGCCATGATTTTTATTTGCTTCTCTTTATCTTCTTTTTAATCAGCTTTTACTCTAAGTATTAATTGAACATGCTTGCCTATATGTTAGAATGATTATGCATAAATTAAATCCAAGACATCAGATGATTCCTTTTTTTTCTACCGACACTTTTGCATATAAAACCCAGATTATAAGCACTAATATTTTAGCTGCTGACAGAGGCTCTACAAAATAGAAGTTTCTGCATTAAGATTGAATCGTAGTTCACCTCATTCATATCTTACAGGCATGGTATGAGATATAACTGCAAGAAATGGCTTGTGAATCTTGATGCACCAGTTCTTGGAAGCCTCATTTAATCTTTTTAAAAGCTTTATAAAAGGTTAATACCTATCGGTCCTTGAAGATAAATTCCTTTTAGTTTGTCAGAAGCTTCAGCGAAAATGCTTCGAACCAGCACTCGTATTTAAAAAGCTTGGTATTGAAGTCTGATCCAGGAGTTCCACATGGCACTTCTCATGTGGGAAGAGTTGCATATGTGCAGGTTGCTTTGTCTGTGGAGCTAGGGTACTGGTTGAGGGGATTCATGAGCAAGAACAAATACTGTGCAGGTTAATACAGAGCTATGCAACTTCTATAGCATTTGCTATTACTTTTGTTTTTGTTGAGGTCGCTTCAGTAAGGCAACATCTTGCATCAATCTATGAGAAAGAAGAAGACTGGAGAAATGCAGCGCAAGTATTGGTGGGGATCCCTTTGGAAACAGGGCAAAAGTAAGTTCTGTGCTAGACGTAGTTCTGGGTTGTTAAATATGTTTGCTGCCTTTGTACTTAACTAGACCAGTGAGTGAGAATTTTTGGGTTGCATGTTATCCCAGAGTTTCAGTAGCTGATGACAGAACTGTTGTTGGATGACGAAAGCATAGCTTGATGTGACAACATGTTTAGTGGGTCAAAATACTGCACTGGAAGTTTTGCAATGTTTATTACTCTCGATAAAACAGCCTTTTTGATAGTATTTCACAAAACTGCTTCTAAGTTATTTAAAGGTTCTTCGAAGGTGGCAGTTCTACCATGTGTTTGCCTTTACAGTTCTCAATGAAGACATAATTTGAAATTGGATATTAATAAATACAGTTGAGGGGTTTTGTGGTGTTTTGTTTCTTTGTGGATTGGTTGGGGCTTTTTAATTCTAGAACTCTTTCTGTTACTTTTCTTTGACTGTCCTTTCTATCCTTTTTCTCGTGTGCATGTAGAAGGAATTGCTATAGCTTTTGCATATTTAGCACCTATTTGTTCCACTTGAAGATTGCTTCTTAACTGAAGCAGTCAGCGGCTTAAAAAACTAGTCCACTAAAACCACATTATTAGAGTGTACATTTGTCTCTTGATGGACAGCATTATTTCTGTTAGTGTTCGTAGGAGCCAGTTCTATGTTGGCATTCATCTCAAATTTCCTTACCCTGAACAGAGCATACTAATTTTGTTGTTAGGGGCGAAGAAAGCAAGGTAAAGCAAATGTTGCCAAATGCTTAAGAATCATAATACATGCTAAGAACAGCTAAGAGCACGGGTACTTGCGGAGCGACTCTGAGTATTTGCATTTCTGTTTCTCTACAGACAGTACAATGTAGACTATAAACTGGAGACCTACCTGAAAATTGCCAGGCTGTATCTGGAAGATGATGACCCAGTTCAAGCAGAAGCTTATATTAATCGAGCTTCCCTGCTTCAGAATGAATCGACTAACGAACAGCTGCAAATCCATTATAAGGTTGTCTGACTTGCTTTATTGCTTTTTCTTTCTAAAGAGTGGTGATTCCACATTGAGATGTTTTCATACAGTGCAGCTAAAACTTTCATAATGAGAAAATAGACAAAGGGAAAAGCTTCTAAGTGGTTTTGGGAGCTTGAGAGCCACATCTTAGCAATAATTAAACAGCTCATACTTTATGATTTGAAGATAAGTCTGCAAAGGTTATTTAAATGCCAGCTTTACTGGCATTATTGAAAATAAAACTTAGGCTTCAAAGTGTCCGAAATGTTGTTGAAAATTTTGCCTTCACTGTTGTCTGTAAATCTAAGTAGGGAAATAAATTGCATCCAATATTAGGAATGAGAGAAACTTCCCCCTCCCCTTGTGTAGTTAACTAGTAGGTCACATCCATAAACGTAGCTTTAAGTCTCAAGTAATGAAGTAATTGCAAACCTTTTGTGGGTTTACTGTGTACATAGTTCATACACTAATTTCTCAAAGCATTTTAGTAACTGGGATGAGCAGTGATAACTATAGTGTGACAGTACTAATCAGGAGGTGGTGGTGTTTAAAATTCAACAGCGCAAAGCAGATGTGCCACAAGCTCATGAGCTGTAATTTGGGGGGGGTAGGGGTGGGGTGTGTGTTTTGTTTTGTTGGTTTTTCCTTTTTTTCTCCCACTCTGTGTTTTAAAGCATGCACTCAGTTGGAAGTGTAAATATTTTCTGTAAGCATTTAGAAAGTTTAGAGGGGAGAGAAGAAAGATCAGATGCTGTTACAGTGCTGAAAGGAAAAAAAACACTTGAAACATACAAATTGCTACCTAAGTGCTAGCTGTCAATGTCAGTAGTGAAGGGGAAGTTTATGTAAGTACAGTGTCAGCTGTACAATATTTCATTTACTTAGTTTCTGGCATTTAGACATTTGCAGTGTTTAACATGTGAATAGTGCTGGGAAATGCACTTTCAATTCCTTTCCTTGATGCTTTAGTAAGGGCTTTACAAGTTGAGCTAATAATTCGAAGACAGATTTCCCTAAGATGCAGTGAAGCTATGTTTATGGGAGCTGTCACTTCATAATGTGTCAATTTATACACCCCTATATTATGCAGCCACCCCTGTTATTTTTTTCTGAGACATATCTTCTTTCTAGGTTTGCTATGCTCGAGTTCTTGATTACAGAAGAAAGTTCATTGAGGCTGCCCAAAGATACAATGAGCTGTCCTATAAGAGCATAGTCCATGAAACTGAGCGACTGGAGGCATTAAAGCATGCTTTGCATTGTACTATTTTGGCATCAGCAGGTAAAAAACATGGTACATTTTTGTATGGAAGACCCAACATAGGTATTTCATATCCCGTGAAGCAAGTCAGCTTGTGCATTACTCGTAGGGAGGGATCTTGTAACTAAGATTTGATAAGGAATCCAGAATTCTGAGTATGGTGTCAGAATTGCCTATTGGCATACTGTTAACTCAGATTTGGATTAGTTCTGTGTCTTTGCTACTGATAAGGTGTTTTTGGACTGAATACAACAGAGTTTCTTTGGTAGAGCTTTGTTGGTTATTTACATTTATTGAGGAAAAAATCATGATAACTGTTGTTTGTCTCTAAACACTCAATACTTTGGTGATCATTTAGGAGGATTCTTCTTGACTCTCCTAGGACAACAGCGTTCTCGAATGCTTGCTACACTCTTCAAGGATGAGAGATGCCAGCAGCTGGCAGCCTATGGGATCTTGGAGAAAATGTATCTTGACAGAATTATTCGTGGAAATCAACTGCAAGAGTTTGCAGCTATGCTAATGCCTCACCAGAAAGCAACTACAGCTGATGGTACATATTTCTCTAAAGCCTTGTAGTGCTAGGTCTGTCATCCACAGGAGTTAGATTTGCCCAATGCAGTCAAGAAGTGTGATGGAAAAGAATTTATTATTGCTTATATGGTTATTTTAAAATTATTTCCCAACATGTTACCCTCAGTATAGTTTAATAGTAAAGCTTCTTACCATAGTTGACCTTTCTGATTGGCTATTAAGGTTTTGAAGTATTCTTCTAGAAGATAACTTGTGAAATGGTGTCTTCTCTGTCCATGTGCAGTCCTCTTCACCGACAGCTTCCCAGGGTTTCTATCCTTGCCTCGTACTTTGAGTCTCTGTCCTTTTGAACTTCTCCAGTTCTAAGGCACTGTTATAAATAGGATGCCTAGAAACATGTGATATGCATGAAGCTGTAAATGGTCTGTACAGATCATAAATTTATTTGGACTGCTTCCTGACTTGGTTGGAAGATGAGCGATAGTGAGGGGGTGACTTGGACCTTGCACTCTCCAAATCTTTTCCTGGTCTGTTTCAGTGACATACTAGCTCTGTTCTTGGAACCTCTGAACAGTGAGAAATACATGAAGTAGTGACTTCACTGAAATCTTAAACACTCTGGTCTCAATTTTCTGAATTAGAAGAATATTGAAGTGGAAAAATACATAAGCACAAAGCACCTCTTAATCAGGAAAACCTTCCTAATGAACAGTGCTCATTGATTAAGGACAAATAAATAACTGTGCAACCACACAGGTGAAAATCGATGAAAGGTGCTTACTAACAATAAGCTGCAGTCCTTTCCTTGGGTCAATTTGTGGCTGTCCATGTAAGGTAAAGAATGGAGGTTAGTTGGTATTTAATAATGTGCTTATCTTCAACTGAAGGTTAAAGGGCAAATGAGTTAAATTTTTAAATCAAGAAGAGAGCAATTACATGAAGGTTTATCATCATAAAAGCATAGTAAGGGACTGGTTAATTTTACTCCTAAGTACTTTAATGAATAAACCAAATGTGATGGTCTTTCCATTTGGCAAGCTAGGGCCTGATCACAGAAGGTAAATCTCCCTCAGTTCTGATGCTGAGTCTTGTAGGAAAACCAACTGCTCTGCTGGAAATTAAATAAAAGGGTTTAAGCTGCCTGTCTTAAAATGAACCACATTATCCACCATCCATTTTTTGTTCACTTTCCTCTGCATAGCAGAACATTGATGCAAGGCAGATGCATCTGGACCTTATGCACACATAACCTCTTTGTTTTCCATTTCCTCTACAGTATAAACCAAATATTTTAATCATACAGTAATGATTTTTTTTTTCCTCATCTAACCCCTAAGGTTCCAGTATCCTGGACAGAGCTGTTATTGAACACAACTTACTATCTGCAAGCAAACTTTACAATAACATTACTTTTGAAGAGCTTGGAGCATTACTAGAGATCCCTGCAGCTAAGGTATCAGTTTCCTACATCTTGTAAAAACAAGGAGCATCAGAGACATGAGAAAACAGCTGTAGTAAATATTAGGTAGACAAGTTAAATATTAAGAAATAATGTATTATGAGGAAGATTAAATATCTAGGACACCTTATGAGAAGGTACACAATGTGAAATGAACAATAGAGGAGCTAGAACCACTGACAGTATGTCTAATCATGTCATTCATGTTGTTGGTGGGTCCCCAACCCCAGCATGTGGAGATGTTGAAAAACCCATAAGGGTTATAAAGTCTTAATAATTTTAAACTTGTTTCAGAATGGAAGAAGTTTCTAACATCTTTCTTCTGTTATTTCAGGCAGAAAAGATAGCATCTCAGATGATAACTGAAGGTCGCATGAATGGATTCATTGATCAGATTGACGGAATCGTTCATTTTGAGAGTAAGCTCCACCACAGTAATTTATTTGTTTAAGCACCACACAGAGTGAGCTTTTTTGAGTTGTTGCCTCACAGGGTGAGAAAATTCCATGCCTTAGTATCTTGTCTGAAGCGAGCTTGCTGTCTCTTGCTGTGGCCAGGAGGTGGCAGAGTTTGCCTTAACGGAGGACCACACTTCGCCCACCCTCCCTACCATGCGTTCTCGTAACCACTGGAAAGTGGGAATTCATTCCATCAGTCTCCATGTAAGAGCAGGTTCACCAGGAAGTTTCCTATTCGGTTCTACTTTGCAGTGCAGGAGTTAGGCTTCTGAAAGACAGCCAAAATCATTATAGCTTTTGAATAAAAAAATTAGTGTGATGTAGCTGCCAGGAGTGTTCCTCTTTGAGGTAGGTGGGGGCAGTGGCAGAAGAAAACGTTGCAGTTGAAAAGGCAAAATAATCACTAAGATTTACGTTGTTTTGGACGGCTTTTGTTTGATGTTTGTTGTTTTTTTTTTTAATTTATTTTTCCAGCTCGTGAAGCTTTGCCAACTTGGGACAAGCAGATTCAGTCACTGTGTTTCCAGGTTAACAACCTGCTGGAGAAGATAAGTCAGACAGCTCCAGAATGGACAGCGCAGGCAATGGAGGCCCAGATGGCTCAGTAACTGTACAGCCTTTGTCTGAATGGAGGCACTCAACCACCTGCTGTACTGGAAGAGGGAAACTGATTAGGACTGTGAACCAAATGAATAAACCACTTCATTTCCACACCTCTGCTTTCACTCTGGCTTAGGACACAGTTAG
Organism: Neopsephotus bourkii; assembly: GCF_033783945.1. Taxonomy (NCBI): domain Eukaryota; kingdom Metazoa; phylum Chordata; class Aves; order Psittaciformes; family Psittacidae; genus Neopsephotus; species Neopsephotus bourkii. Next base: position 333,965 of record NW_026901048.1, read on the forward strand.
GTGATACCATATTTGGTGTGAGAGTCTCCCACTTCCCTGAGCATAGAATGATGCTGTTGCTGCCTCTGCATTGCACTCTGCTGTCTTGAAAGCTGTCGTTTACACATAAGAGCAGCTGTGATGTCTACAGCAAACCTTGGTTTTGGTTTATTTAATTTTTTTTCTCCACTGTATTGCTATAGCTTTGTACCCTGTTACTTCATAAAATGCTTGTTCTGTTGTGAAAATGAAAGTGCCATGTTTCTTTTAGTTGTAATTATTCTAATAAAGGCTGGAATGAGCCTCTTGGTTTATGTGTTGCAGGGACCTGGGTTTGGGTTTTTTTTTTCGTTTTTTTTTTTTCCCCTTAGCAGTAACTTGAAATAAGTTGAGTTTTTGGAATTATCAGTTCTAGCCCCTGAAAATGTTAAATGAAAACCAGCTTTTTTCCTTCTCTGTTCATAAAACTCAAGTCTGAAATCTTAACTGGATAAAATACTGACCCTTATGCGTTAGTGCAGAGGGCACAGTTATCTGTTCTGAGAGATGGAGTAAAGACCAGTTTTCCCAAGTTGTTGCAATTACATGGTAAGAGATGAGAACATAGCACATGCCAAATGAGGTAAGCTGAGTATGCTCTTTGTTATATTTTCTAGGTCAGCATGAACTGGTAATTTAACAAAACTATCCATAGTGGTTTATTTGGAACTGAAGGTATAAGAAGAAACTTAACAGGTAGTGATTCTGTGCTACAGAAGATTAAACACTTGAAACTGTAGCGGCTGGAGAACACTGTGCAGCTTACTTACAACTAGGTAAAGGACCTGGACAGGCTGGAGAGTTGGGCAGGGAATAACTTGATGAAATATAACAAGGGAAAGCGTAGAGTCCTGCATCTGGGCAGGAACAACCCCAGGTTCCAGTATAGACTGGGGAATGACCTGTTAGAGAGCAGTGTAGGGGAGAGGGACCTGGGGGTCCTGGTGGACGATAGGGTGACCATGAGCCGACGCTGTGCCCTTGTGGCCAAGAAGGCCAATGGCATCCTGGGTTGTATTAGAAGGGGGGTGGTTAGTAGGTCGAAAGAGGTCCTCCTTCCCCTCTACTCGGCCCTGGTGAGACCTCATCTGGAATATTGTGTCCAGTTCTGGGCCCCTCAGTTTAAGGACAGGGACCTGCTGGAGAGAGTCCAGCGCAGGGCAACTAAGATGATTAAGGGAGTGGAGCATCTCCCTTATGAGGAAAGACTGAGAGAGCTGGGTCTCTATAGTTTGGAGGAGACTGAGGGGTGACCTTATTGTATATAAATATATAAAGGGGGAGTGTCATGAGGATGGAGCCAAGCTCTTCTCAGTGGCAAACAATGAAAGGACAAGGGGCAATGGGTACAAACTGGAACACAAGAGGTTCCACTTAAACTTGAGAAGAAACTTCTTCTCAGTGAGGGTGACGGAACACTGGAACAGGCTGCCCAGGGAGGTTGTGGAGTCTCCTTCTGTGGAGACATTCAAAACCCGCCTGGACACGTTCCTGTGTAACCTTATCTAGGTGTTCCTGCTCCGGCGGGGGGATTGGACTAGATGATCTTTTGAGGTCCCTTCCAATCTCTAACATACTGTGATACTGTGATACTGTATCACATAAGTGGGGCTAATCTGAAAAGTTTATGCACAGGAAGGAGGTATCACAGTGTCCCTCTGATGTTTGTCAGCCTGGAGTTGTGTGCTCTACCCATCCTTACGGTCTGCCAGGTATGAGTCTTGTGTGATTTGCTGGAGAGGTTTTCACAGCTCTTCTGGTAATGGAGAGGCAAGGCAGAGTTTCATGAATAGCTGTTCCTGTCTAGAGGTTATGTTCTACTTTGAGGTCATCCTGTTCAGGTTGTAATTCCAGCTTTGATGTGAATTACTTTGGCTCCTTTTTCATTTCAGTCAAGTTATGTTACTATTAATGAGGTTTCAGTCTTTGGTTCATCCTGGTCTTTTTGTGTCAAAATTTGGAGGATGTTGATGTCTTTGAGTCAAAAGTCTTGGCTTAATCCATAACCCTGGTGCCTTGATTTTTTTTTTCCACCCCCCCCCCCCCTTTTTTTTTTCCTACATCCTGTTGATGTATTTGGAATTTAGGTTTATAGTGCTATTAGGTATTTAGAAAAGCCATGAGCCAAGTGACACGTGGTTCATCGATAAATAAGATTCATTTTTGTAAACATGGCAAGTGACCAACTGACCAAGTAAGTTATTCCTGGTTGGTAGCATCTTCTAGTTTCTCTGAGAGGGAGTGTGGCAGAGCAGCTGTGGGACCAGGAAGGAGCTACCCACTCCAGACATCTAAAGTTCGCACTAAAAGAGCAGGGGTAGATTTTTCAGGTCCTTATTATACACAGAGGTTGGGTGGCTGTTGTCCTTCAGTGTGGGCTAACATAGTTCAGTATAAGGGTCTCTGTCTACTGGGAATGATGTCTGGCACTGGACCTTCACCTCAAATGCCCACAAGGATCATGTGTCTTACTAAAGAGCCTCCTATCTTACTCTCTAACAGCAGCTGTGAATAATTTGTTGACAATGGGAGAGATGCTGGCAGATGGTAGTTAAGGCCAAGCTGACCATCAGCAAGTCCTGAGCGTGCTGTACATATCTTTGCTGTACTGCTTTTTCCAAGGCAATTGTGTCAAAGCTCAGAGCTAGCTTTGGCAGTTCATTGGCTAGCTTATTTCCAGACAACCTTTTATCCTCTCAACCCTCCCAGTTACTTTAAAAGCAACTACAGAGTCAAAACATTGTGGACAGTGTAAGACAGATACTGTCTAGGTTGAATGGGGCTTTGAGCAACCTGGTCTAGCAGAAGGTGTCCTTGCCTGTGGCAGGGGAGTTGGAACTAGATGAACTTTAGGGTCTCTTCTAACTCAAGTGGTTCTATGATTCTATACACAGTATCTGAGTAGTAGTTACTTGAGTAGTAATCTAGTATCAGCAGAAAAAATATTCAAAAAAATTGTGGTTAGGCTTTTGATCAGTTCATTGAAGTGCAGAGACTTAACCATAATTAAAATAGACTTTAAGTGGTGTCGTAAATTCACTCCATTAACTAGTCATACCTTTACATCTTGAGATTTGCAGTGTAACCTTTGTTAGCAGCAGTTCTCCAGAGGCTCAGATACTCTGTCTCATTTCTTCAGAGCAGGTTCATTTTTTTTCTTGTTTAGCCAGAAATTTGCTTATGTTTTGACTTTGTTTATATTCTTTTCCACTCTAGAATGCTTCAGTGATCCATGAAACTTAACGTTATTATGGATTTGGGGTTAAGTTGGATGCACAAGCTCTCATCTGTTGATTCCTACAAGGAGATGAATTCATGGTTTTGCAATCACAGAAATTTAGCCTGATTGCAATATAATATTCATTGCCAAGATTTCACTCATTTCAATGATCCAATCAGGGAGAAAAAAACATTTTCAGAATCATCTAAATATGAAAACAGCATTTGTAGGGGAAATGTTTCCTAAACAAAACCAAGCAAGGAGAATTTGCTTATTACTGGAACTGACATAGCAAAGAGAGTAGCCTGAAAGTTTTTATTTGCTACTAGTAAATATCTTAATGCAACTCTTAAAAAAAAGTGAAGCATTTAGTGATACTGGCATTCACAGAATTTTAGTAGATTTAGATACTCTTTCCATTGCTGCTGTTGATGTTTAAAAACCTCTGAAGACTAATGATTTTTTATGCTTCGTCATCTCCATTCTGCTGGAAGCTCCATTCAGTAGAGTGCATATCTGGCTGCATACCTTGGATTGAAGCAACTTCACATTTTTCAGTTCTTTAACTGATCATGAAAACAGGGTTGGATGACAAGGCAAGCCTCCCTCAAGAAAGGAATTCATAAGGTTTCAGGAGGTCAAGCTCTGGGTGACATCACATCACTGTTTTTTCAACTCATTTTACAGAAGCAAGTGCTTACTATCAAATTCTTTAATATAGGAAAGAGCACAGAGAGCATGTACACTTGCTGTATTTACTACACTTGTCTAGATTCATAAAGAGGTGTCTTGTTTCAAGGCACCTTGCCACTATTACTAAGAAACTGAAGTGAGTCTCAATTATGTTATTCTTTACTATGCAAGTATTCTTGCATATGTTGGTCCAACAGCATCAGAAATGGAAAAGCAAAATGGTGATGTAAATGGTGTGCCTTCTCAAGGCTGAAGACTATTTTTACCACATATTTTCAAGTGAAATTACTTGTTACTAGTCCAAAGTCGTACTGGCTGAGAATCCTTTCTCCCTTCACGAGAAATACGGGCATAGTCACTATTAGTCTACAGCCTGCTGTTTTTCTTCTTACTTACAGATTATTTTAAAAAAAATAAATATATATCTATCTATATATATGTATATATATATATATAAGCAAGTCACATTGACCTCTGCACACAGTTCTGCTCTTGGGAGCATGCCCTTTGCAGTTGGAGGTGTGCTATGTTTGCCATTCATATACATCCCAATTTAGGGCATTTGCTGCTTCATTTTGCTCCTTAAGGGAGAAGACTGCTCTAAAAAGATGAACAGCTGTTCATAGCTGTTTGTGGAGTTTCTTTTCTCCCTGTGGGGCAGGAATGACCTCTGGAAAGCAATGCACAGATCTACTGAACCACTTCTGAGAGGAGAAGCTTAAGTGGCCAACTGTAGCCTCAAAAACCAAGATGACCTTTGGTGGTCAGCTAACAGAACAAGTGAACAGGGCAGTGCTAACCCTTCTGAGCTCACACACTGACCCTGGCTTCAGCCCTGCCTTAATGCGTGAGCCAAAACCAGCAGCTCTCCACTAGATGGAGAGCGAAGTACACATAACCAATGTAGAGGCCTTAGCCCTCGTGGAAGACTACCAGCACATTCACAATTTCATTTTGCGACTAAACTGTGTTCATCTGTAGCAAGCACAGAAGAACGAATTGATCAGCCTCCTGGCTTTTTACATTTCTGAGTCTTTACTTGTACTCAAAACGTATTATAAAGCTTGCTTCCCACATGCATGGCTCAGGCTGTACTTCTGTACTTCAACTATTGGATCACTTGATACCAGAAAGTTTTCCCTCCAGCAGAGGAAAAAATGACAGGAATACCTGCATCTTTATCAGTGTGTTCATTATGTTTATGCGAGAACTGATAATATGTCTTGAATGTATTTGTATGTGCTAAAGAGAGGTCTGAAAGATGTTTTTGTACCTAATTGGGGAAGGTTTAAAGTATTCAACCTATTCCACTCGTTTTTATGCAAGGAACAGTTTATCAACTATGCTGAGTTGATACAAGTGCACTTCAATTACATTGTTTGCCTGAAATGATGCAGGAAGCTAACTGACCATGTGTCTCACAAGTTTGGTAGCTTCTGCTAAACTTTAGTGTTCAAGAGCAAAGAAAGCTGTCTTTTATGCATATGTACATTCAGCATTTGCTGGTTTTTGCTTTCACTAATGCAAAATCTTTTAGCTTCAGTTTTTTTTTGTTTTTTTTTTTTTTTTTGTTTTTAATAAATGAAAAAAAGAAGTTGTTTGCTTTAATATTACTACCATGACCAGATTACCAGTATACTTATTCTGGGCTGAATCTGAAGTGCTTCATAATTTCTTATTTGCGTGTTACTATGCTATAAAGCAAGTAATTGGTAAAATACTTTCACAGCATAGCATGCGTGGAATGGTTTTAGGAATGATTGAGGAAAGCATGTATTAACAACATGTATTAACAGTTACTGCATAATTCGGGGTGACATCTGGCAGGTTTGTCTTTTTGTTGGCTTTCAAATGCTGTAATCAGCATTGCAACTTCTACACTTAAGAGTACACAACATACTTCCATTTTTGTTTTCAAAGAATGATATTTTAGTACCTGATCATTTCTGTAATCAAAACACGTACTGGTGGTGTGACTTTGCTTTCAAAACCTGCGCTGCAGTTACACGCCTCAGTGCCACTAAAGCATCACGTAACAATTTGCAGTAATTGTTACTGTTTTCAAGGCCAGGAAGCATGAAGAATGCGTTCTTCAGCATATTCTGCTTAGCTGGGCTCTGCTATATGTATCAACAGCAGTGCCAAGTTGCTGCACTAACTATAAAATTAGAAGGAAATTGTAGGGTGTAGTATTCTGTAACTGCTTCATGTGGTTAAAATCCCCTACCAGCTATAATGCTGTGCTCTGAAGAATGGGAAATAGTAACTTTCTACAGTTACCACTGCCTTGTTTAGCTACATTGGGTATGGTATTTTGTTGTGGCTCCTTATAACCTCCAGCACTATAGGGAATAACATTACTAGGTTTTTGTTCCTTGAACTAGTGCGTTTATTACCTGGAAACAGGTAATTGTGGTTATGTATTTCTGCTTTACAGTAGTGTATCAAAACAGGAAGGGGCAGTTGGAGAGTTTTTTGAAGTACCGCAGTCTTTGTAAGATGTCACTTGAATGTGCTCCAAGCCTGTGCTGTTTCCTTTTTTGTCATCTCCTTTTTGGAAGTGAAGTGAATCCTAAGATACAAGTCCCCTTGTTCCCCAGGTGAGATGCCAGGCCTCTTTCAAAGTATATACTCAATGGGTATACTTGCAAAAGTATATACATTGAGTAATCATAAAGACTCAGAGATTGAGAAAAATTATGTATTAAAAATGGAAAAAGGCAGTGTTTGTTTGTTCTCACCTGTGTTGTGGTAGTCTGTTCACCTCCACTGTGCAGCACTGTGGGGACTGAAAGCATTGATGTGGTGTGGTATAGTTTTAAGCTTTAAATGAAGGCTAGCACAGAAAAAAGTTGATGCAGCAACATTCAAGAGTATATGGTAGTGGGAGACTGGATTCTCAACCACAGTTCCAAGTCTGCCATGTAAGGAAGCTACTAGAACTGTTTTCAAAAAGATTAAGTTCAGGTTATTTTGATGCTAAGAAGTTTTAAATCCTTAAAAACACACATATCTAAGCTTGATCCTAGTTCATAGGTTTTGTTTAGCACAGAGAAGAAAAGGCAGTAAAAGGGGGGGGGGGGCCCCGCCCGTGTTGAATAAAAAGTTTCTCAACATAGCCATAAAGCCTAAAGGCTTTTCTACAAACTTTTTGAGAACAGAAGCTACATATATATAACAAAAGCTGTAGCTTGATGTAAGACATTTCATTTTGCTTAAAGCAGTGCTGAAAGATGCGGCTGGAAATCTAAACCTACCTTTACCAGCCACTGACTAATATCTTTGATCTATGGGGTTTCGATAATGGAGTTCAGTAGCTGTTCCCTGAACCTGAAGGCATCTTGTATGATTAGATGCTTTTTTCTTCCATGCAGAATAAAGATTAGCACACAGGGGAGGATTAGCAGAGAGTGGAATATTACGACTTCCCTGGTCAGGCAACAAAACAAGCAAGCTCATCAAGTAGTATGTACATTAACTTCTGGGTCTGAAGCAGAAGGTTACATTCAATTTTCCAATAAGGTAATCATGCTTCACCTGTAAGTTTGAATTTAACTAAAGAAATACATGTTTAAATTCTTTGATTGAAAAGTGGAGTCAGCTGCTGGAGTACATATTGCCACATGTGAAACTTCTTTCTTTAATTCTTGTTTTTCTGTTGTGGCTTGCTGTAGTCGATCAGGAAAATGTTTTTCACCTCTTGGTAGCTACGTGCCACACCTTTGCTTAGAAGTAACCTTATAGTTTCTACTTTTTCAGTATTTGAGGGGGTCTGTGGGCCTGGGAGAAAAGAGGTACCTGGCTTCTCTGTGGGTGCTCAGCTGAAGGAGGTGGTGATGCTTTTCTGTGGGAAGATGTGGGCTATCCTGAGCACACTGGGCACTGTGAGCAATGTGGGGGTTTAGGCTTTTTGGAAATAAGCTATTCTTGCCTTATGAAGAACAGACTTGATTCAAGCATTGGTGTTGCAGGGAGTTAAGCAGCCATGGTGAACACAGGTCTCAGGAAGCATTATGCTATGTTAAGCCATTAGCAAGTATGAATGAACAAACAGAAGCAATGTGACAGTAGCATTAGGTACCAAGCTAAGAAGGTGAAATGTAGGGGGAACCAGGAGGAGCCTGTGGTGTGTTTGTGCTGGGAGTTTAGCAAATGCTCGCATCCTCCAGCAGTGGTGGGACGTGTTCCTCTTTTTGGATATGGGATCATCCTTGTTGTTTTCACTTTTCTCCACTGATGGTTGGAAAGTGGTGTTAGATAAATTTGTGGGAGTTTGGCCTCAGCAAATAACTGATTTCTTGTTGGGGATATGGTCTCTGGCTTCAAAGCCCTTTTGGGATGGCAGGCATTTGGCTGAAGCTGTGGTGCTGTCATCAAATGACTAGGCATCTCTGGCATGCTTTCAGACACAAGCCACAGCTAACTAGGGAATGCAGGTACCTTTGGGTGGGTTGGGTAGTAGCTGGATGATGATACTGTGGGTGTCAGTGATGTCTAGTCTTAGACACCCAAAAAAGTAGAACAACTACTAAGCAGCAATGCTTGTTGATCTGTGTTGGATGGGAAAATACATATAGGTACATAAGCCTTTGAATCCCCTAACCACCTGAGTTTTCCCTTGTAGGAGAATTATTAAACATAGGTAAGAAGCTAATAAGTGTGCCTTGTCTGCTGCTGAAGAATAGTGAGTGTCCTCAACATCTTATTAGTGCTGATGAATGACAGAGCTGCACAGCTGGGGGAAATGAAAAGGCAGGTGGGTGACTTTTCAAATCTTTATCTTTTCAGTCTTCCCTACTTTGACTACTTCCCTAATTTTCAGTCTTCCCTACTTTGCATGTGTGGGGCTGTTGTTAGAAGGATGGTGGGGTTGTTCAGAAATGCCTTCTGCTGTTAGCTTAGATCCTGTGTCATTGGACGTATTATTAATGTAATCTACAAATAGTGGTGCTGGTCATGATATTGCAGGTGCTCTTTGAAATCCCATCAACATAGTGCTGCCTGGCATGAATGTGGAGAGCCCTTCAGAGCCAGCCTGGTAAAAGACTGCTAAAAGAGAAAGATTAGATTAGCAGCTGTAATTCCTTGTCACACTGAACTTTTGTGTATTTTTATTTTAAAAAGGGCAATTTACAATTCGATTACGTGTCCTGACATGCTGTTCATTTCATAGTCAATTGTTCCTCCTCTCTCTGCCCAAGGACAGACCTGGTCTTATCCTGATCCTGCTTTTGATGCTGTGTGACAACAGATCTCTCATTGCCAAGCTACAGTGTGCACCAGCCTGGGCTGAGGAATATTGCTTTAGCATATGGGATAATCATCTTGGGGCTTCTGCTGGGAGGAAGACGTCTGGCAGAAAATGGTCTGGCTTGTGTTGAAGGGTTATTACAAACCCACCTGTCCATCCTGTTTTCAAACAAGGCACTGGGGATGTTTAGGTCTGTTTATACATACGGAGGCTGGGAGGGAAGTAGGAATTGGACAGAGCAAGCATGGGCAGAATTGCAGGTGGTTAAAGAGAAAGTCATGTTTGCTTTGCATATACACTGTATTTAATTGTTCTAGATAAGGCTGTTAAGGACAGATTCTGTACTCTATAGTGTACACTGAGTAGATGGCTTGATTCCTACAGATGACTGGTTTTGGACCTTTCTTTCACTAAGGTACTGTAATTGCCATGTTGTTCTCTGGTGGCTTACTTTTACTCAAATGTAATGCTAGGAGATAGATACCAGCCAGCTGCTTCCTGCTCCTGAGGATCTAAAACCATTATGATAGTTAAAGGAGAAAATAGTTAATGATGCTCCATGTCCTCCTCCAAGCTAGTTATTTAATTTCCCACATTTGTGGAGTTGGCAGCCATTTTCTTTCTTTGTTGACATGTTACAATTGCTTCTGGCTGCTATCAGCATCAATTGTGGCATTAGCTTGTATTGCAACAGGAGAGAATCTATGCAAATGGTTAGTTCTTCTTTCTCATCAGAACATAGCAATCAATTTCTAAGCTGCTGGGGCTAGCAGAACAAACCATTGCGTTTTCACAAAATAAGAGATATTCCATTTTGGTGGGAAGTCCCTTGTACTTAGCTGGATTGATTTCCTGAGAGAAACAAAGTCAGTTTAGGGGTTCTGCGAGTTGGATGCAGTGCATAGGAAGGGAGTCTGTTGTCTTGTGTTTGAAGGGCTTCAGAAACTAAACATTACCTCTGTCTCAAAGCAAATATAACTAGGTTGTAGTGGGTGTACAGGTCTTCTGTCAGCACCTGTGCATCTCATGCAGGTAACCTGTCTTACTATTCTACACTAAGCGTGGGCACTTAATGCAATTTGCATTCAGTGTTGGGCAGTGAATCTGATGCCAATCATAATTGCTTTCTGATCAACTGTTGCAGACTTTGCCCTTAAAGAAATGTGTCTGCGGGAGCTGAAGAGTAGGCCTTATCTTTTAACTCAAAGTTAATCTTTTAAGCTAACTCTCTAAAATACTTTGCAAAGTGGACAACTGATTTTAAAAAAACCCAGAACAATGAAAGTGAGGTCATTGGGATACAGAGAACAAGACTGTACAGGGCAAGACTTTTTCTGTAATTGACTGTTTGTTCTCATGGTGGTGAATACAGGTTTTAACAAAGGGTAGTCTTGCTTTACAGGAAGTTTGATCTTCTGTGTTGGCCTCATGGCAGACAGAAAGCTGGTTGAAGTTCACTGTTTCTGGACACAGAGAGCAACTGCTGTACTCACAGTCTCAGCCAGGTAAATAGCCTTTTGTGAAAACAGCGTGTTCTCTGTTAGTTTCGGGTGTTCACTAACAGTTTTGTATGCTAGGTACAGTTAGAAACCTTGTTCTGTGTCACTCCTGTTAACCAGGGTCTGGTGAGCTCCGTGTGTGGCTGGGATATGTGCCCTGGGTGTGCACAGAGTGCTGTGTTTTCCCAGTAGCATTCATGGAGTTATAAACATGCCCCAAAGTGCTACAGACATGCGAGAGTAACTAAACCTTTTTTTTCCAAGGGGTAGCCCATGAGGAGAGAGCCCAGCTTGAGTTAGCAGAACTGTACTTCTCAGAGCTGGTGCTGGGGCATATTTTGACACTACTCTCACAGAACTACCAGCATGGGCCTAATTCTGAGCAAGCAAGTAGTCTCTGATGAAATGGATCACAAGCACGTGCAGCAGAAGCTAGTTAGGAAACCAAGTGAAAATATCCTGTCAAATTACTTATTAGCACAAATGGCTGCTGTAAAACGGCACTGGGTTTAGTACCTAAAATGTTCCCATTAAAAAGTTACTCTTTAAACTGATTATTTGTTTTCGGGCATGTCTTAAAGAATCAATGGCGTGCAGTATTGTTTTGGCTTGTGGTATGTTTGCATGGGGTATGTTTTATTCATGTTTTCCATGCAGTTGGTTTTTTGTTTCCTGGAAATGGCTGCTATGTGTGGTGACCTGGAGAGCTACCTAATGTCTAAACTGCATCTCCACACCTGTGTGGGTGAAATAACTGAGTAGTTTTCCTTAATGAGCAGCTGAATCCCACAGTGGAAGTTTCCAGTGCAAGGAGAAAAGCTATGTGTGCAGGACACAGCAAGCTACTATTGCACCTTGTTCTGTCCATCACACGGTTATTCCTATGGGAATTCTCCAAGTTGAAGAGCAGGAGAGAAAGAAGTGCCAAACTTCGCTGCAAGGCACTTCCTGTGGGTTTTGCTTTATGACAGTCAGGTAACAGAATGTAGATTTCCCTTTCAAGCTTATGTTCACCTGCTGTGTCCATGCTGCAAAAGGCTTTGTACCATAGACACATCCAAGCTACGTATCAAAGACCAGGACAAAAAAGACTGCACTGAATTCTGAGCTTGTGTAGCTAGCCTCCTGTAAGTTCTCAGTTCAGCTCAGTTAAGGCTTGCCTTCATATCTCTTGATTGTATCATAATAAGTTTTGTGCATGGCTAATAGGGTTTTTGGTTGCTTTGAAATCTATGAGCTGCCTTTTCCAAGGGTAGCTGTGGCCTTATGGCAGTCACCTAGTAAAGGGCTGCATCAGGTCGGCACAAGCACTTCTAAAAGCGGCAAAACCAGCATAGGGGAATATGCTGCAGAGTATATGAAAATTCCTCTAGAGAACATCCTGTGGCTATGAGCTGTTATAAGTTGCTTTCAAGCTCTCACCTGACCACGTTGCTTCCTGCCACCAGCAGTTTGTGTGCTTGACAGGAGATGACTTCCTTTCTCATTAGTGACAGTGGGAATCTGCTCAAGGAAGGGTTTTCTCCAGGCCATCTCTCCTCTTGAGCCCTTTCTACAACACTAATCAACTCACCTGCTGCCATAAAACCTGAGTACTAGCCATACAAGACCTGGTTGATGCTCAGACACTTGACATTTTGTCAGATGGATCATTCTTAATGTGCTCTGCAGCTGGTCTCCTTCACTGCTCATAATCTCTGCTGAGACATTTTAAGCTCCTATGGACACACAGTGATTCACAGTGGTGATATGGTTTATTTTCAGTATTAACATAGAGGACGCATCACCTCACTGAACACAAGAGACTCCATGCTGGTGCATTGGGAGTCTCAGGAAAAGCCTAAAGGTTGCTGAGCAAAGGCTACAGAAATTCTTTCTTAAACACAGTAAATTAAAACCTGATTTCTTCTGTCAGAGGTCTTGCTGGTGACTTGTGCCCACCTGAATTAGGGTTTCTGAGTACTAGAGAGGACAGCTAAATGTTTGGGACAACTTGCCATCTTAGTGTGGCCTGCAAGGTAGGGAGTAAGGATGCTTCTCATGCGGCATTACTTGTTGTACTGTATGGATGACTTAATCACCCCACCTCCTGTAATTGAGAGACATGTAGCATCATAGCCAGGGATTTATATTTCTTTGATGAAAAATGCCCTACAGGTATTTCCCTAACATTGGAGGGCAAACTGTCGAATTATGCTGGTCCCTGGCTCCTTCTGGGTTTAAAATTCCTCGGAGAAGGCTCAGCCAGAGTGTTTTGTTCTAATACCCAGAGGCAAAAATTAGTCTTTGCTCTTCCATTGATTCCTCTTTAGGAAAGAATAAATAGCAGTGTATTGCAAAGATCTGTTTAGACAAGAAAAATTACAAAACGCAGCCAAGAGTTATGTAAAAGTTTAGGGTCCCTTGGGGATTTGAGGTTTTCAGGCTCGCTAGGCTTAGAGACAAACCTTGGAAGAAGTAGTCTGAAGCTGTGATGGGCTGCCATGCAAAGCCCTTGCATGTCCAAGCGAATGAGTTCCAGGGTATTTGTCACAGGGGAAAATGCAACCCAGTCCAAAACCCCCTTAATGCCAGTGGTTCAGATATGGGAGGACATGGACCCTTGTCCTCTGCCTTTAATTTACAAATGAGCTAATACTAGCCCACCTGAATTAGAGTTCCTGAACACCAGAGAGGTCAGACAAGTGTGGCTTGTCCCAAACCATCTTCGTGTGGCCTGCAAGATGGTGAGGGAGTGATGGAACTTTTCATGCAGTTCTACCTGTTGTATGGTGTGGATAACTAGTCATCCAGTCTCCTTAGGTGAGAGACACCGGAGTGGTTCACCTTTTCAGATGTGTGACATTGCATGCCCACGAGAGCGCTGCTCTTCCTGCTTGCCTGTGGAGGGAGCCAATATGCCTTGGATGTTAACATGTTTACGCCACCCTTAAACAGCATTCGTTGCGCAGTACAAACGGTATTCAGAGCACTCCCCGTGTCACCCTGACCTGCATGATCCCAAGGGTTAATCGTTCCTCTGAGAATTATACTGAGATCACCCACATTGATTAACCTTTTCTGTCGAGACTGAAAAGAGCCACCGATATGCTCACGAATGGAAAACGTGCTTGTGTTGATGGTAACAGCATCAGTGTAACTAACGTGACAGTACACTAGTGCTGTCACTTCAAACTAAAAGGGAGAAAAACTAGTTTATACACATTGAGACAGAGACAATGTAGCAAAGCTATTTCTCCTGGTCTGAGTATATTTCTGTGTTTGATTTTCTGAGGTGTTCCTAGCTATTTCTTCAGCTTGTGAGTGATAACAATTTTCTTGACAATGCTTTCCTTGTTATCAAAGCTTGCACTCTAATGGATAGAAAACTGCCATTTCATCTTTTACAGCCAGCTGACCTACTAGAATAAATGCACTTCACCCAGTGAGCCATTGTGGTTTTTTTTTCTCTTACTTCATATGTCTGGCTCTTTGGAGCAATTTTCCTTTTTATACTGCAGTGATTAGTAAAAAGCAGTGGAATGTTACTGATAGCATCTGGGACTATCAGTCTTCTTAGAGAGACTACAGCAGGGCAAGCTAACTTCAGTGTGCCTGTTGATGTGTATATGCCCCTTTGACTGCAAGATCTAGAAGCAGCCCCATTGCAAGATGCTGGTTCTCTAACTGGGACTGCTTCATATTGAGTCCCTGTTTCTTGGTTACTTTCCCATGGTTGCATGAGCATCAGGTATATGGTTAATCCTAAGAGAGCAGTGGAAGAAATGCCTTCTCTTCAATGCATACAATCTCATAGATCCTGAGTATGGTAACTTCCTATTAGTCTAGAGAGAAGTTCCTTTGGCTCCTGACTGCAATAAAGAGTTTATTGAGAAAGCAGAGCCACAGGTGCTCAATGATTCCCAGGGCTATGCTTTAGAGAAACTAAGTTTTGATAAGGACTGTCAGTCTATCCAGATGACATAAATATCCTTCCTCCCCTCAAATGCTGAATGGTAGAACTGGACAAAACCACTGACAGTGTCAGAACTGAGACTCCTACTCTGTAAGGAGATCTTTGAGGCAGCAACATAGAAAATCTACAAAATCCAGCCTGAAGCAAGTGCTCATTTTCAGCTGAAATCTTCCCAGCAGCTCCTTGTCTAAGGGAAGATGGGAGATATATGACAGGCTCTGATCCATGGCTGTGAGCTGAACTGTCTTGGGATTGGGGTGCAATGCTAATACAAATAGTCACATAGTAACAATAGGAAAATGTTATCTCTATTTACTGTAATACAGACTTTCCTTGAGTCATGAGGTAGCAGACAACAGGCAGTGCCAAGGGCAGCTGTAATGAAGATTGTGACTGGACATTTTGGGATTAAATTAAGGGTTTGTTTTCTTTGCAGAAACTATCTCAGTGCTTGCAGCTGGAGAAATTGTTGTGGTACTCCTTCAAAATGTACCACAGTTAGCATCACCTATGATTGAGGGAAGCAGAACAGACTTCTGGCTGTGGTGGAATGGGAGCCATGAAAAAGGGATGAAGATGTGCAGAGACTATTCCCTCTTCTCTTGCACCTTCCATCAAGTCACGCAGGTCTAATAAGCATGTAGCTATAGGATGAATGAAATTGGTACTGCTAGAGTTAAGGTTGTACAGAATGATACAGCATGCCTTCAACACACTCTCTAAATGGGATGGATGGATGGAGCAGGGAAATAAAGTTGGAGGGGAGTAGAAAGTGAGCCAGTTAGATTTCTGATGTGTCTGAAATTCTGTGAATTTGATGGGAGGATATGTGTTGGCAGGGTGCATGAGTCACAGATCAACAACTTTATTGATACGGCTGGTAATCCCACCGGGTACAAAACCCTGTGCTTACGAGGGTCAGGAATGTTGGGCTTCTCATTTAGATGCTACCTGTGAAACTTGTTTGCTAGTATCATACTGATCCTGAGCGCAGGGGTCTTGCAGCCACAGGGTGGAATGTAAGAATTCAAACAAGGTAAAAGCTGTTTCTTAGCAAGTTGTTACTCATTAAGTGTCCTTCTGATCTCTACTACTCTTCTGTTTACACAAATGCCATTTACTACCATGCTTTTTTAACTTGTCTGTATGAAAGTTGAGAAGGAACTGTCTCTGTCCGTTAAAACTGCTACAAATCTGTTAGACTGTACACATGATGGATCTAAGTATACATTTAGGTAAAAATATAACACAGCTGCTCAGCATTCTGTTTTCGCCAGTGGAAAGACTATATTTCAAGACAGTGGTGAAATGTCAAGTGAATTATGGGGTTTGTCTTCTTACTTGTGAAAGTAAAGTATATATTCTATAATCTGAACCAGACTAGTTTTTAATTATGTGCTACTTTGCTTTGATTTACTAGGCAGGTTATCTAGAGGCCACAACACTAGCAGATTTACCACAGTAAGCCTGGAATGACTTAAAGGGCAAACATTAGACCAAGTATTTCTCTTTTAGCAGGCTACCATAGTTTTTTAGCTAGCTTTCTTTCATCTTCTTTCCATAAGATTAACTCTTTTTGTGGTTTAGTATCAGCTTCTCCTGCCTATTTTATGTTTGGCTATTAATTAACCCTGTAGATTCTGCATATAGTTTACATCCACAGTTTTCTGGAGAAATAGATGTAACTTGCCTATGCAGGGATTTTAGCTAATTAACTACTCTCTTGTGGACGTCTGAGACTGGAAAAACAAGCTAGAGGCACTTGCTGGTTCAGTGAAATGTATGCATTGTTGCTTGGGCAGTGATTCTCAGTCTGTGGCTGTTGCTCTGTATCTAGGACCCTGGGCAAGACCTTGAGCATCAGGGAATTAAAGCTGAAACAGACACAGCTGCTGATGCTATGGGGTGGATTGACTGGCAGAGCGAAGAGTGGTGATGCTAGTAAGCCTTAACTTCTTGGTACTGATGGCTAGAGACAAGCAAACTTGGGGAGCCACACTCAATGTTGCTGTTAGACCTCTTTGACCCCAAGTCTAATTTTCTGCTGATGTCTTGTGAGATGTAATGCTCTTCAGTCTTGCAATTCCACCTTTGAGCTGCTGCTGGGATGCCTGTCCAAAGCCACCTGGGTGCTGGGTAGCTTGGTGAGGATAGGTCCTGGACAGTTTGGGCATGGTCAGAGAAAGGCACCTGGAATGCAGATGCATCCAGGACCAAATGGCATTTGGCTAACTGGAGCCTTGCATACCTCCTGGAACAGTTCTGGTAGGCAGCACATGATGGGAGATGATATCCCTGCATGCTCACTGTAGTCCCACACTATTGATAGCAAGACAGATGTCTAATCTTCCCAAACATGTGATGGTCTAGCCAAAAAACAGTGAGATTTTACTCTCTTGCTCTGGTCTCATGACTGAATTTTGTGTTCAAATAAAACCCCAACAGTTTCTGCAGAGAGGTTTTTAGTCAGACAGCCATTTCTTATCAATGGATTGAGTGCTTGTGATCAGTAGTGAAAATCTGACATAAGTTTTATTTGGCTTTTCCCTGCATGCCGGTCATAGATAATTCTGTATTCTGACAGCACATTTAGAGGCATTGTGGGTAGACTTCCAACATTACAGTAACAGTTTCTCAGCCTCTACCATGGCCAGCTGAAAAGGTTAGTTTGGATCACTAAAGATAAAAGGTGAGAAATGCTAAATATAAGAACATCCCAAACTGCTTATGGTTAATTTAGTAGATTTGATAAAATTCATAATACACTGAGACTGCAGGACTGTCATTAGACCAAAATCCCTGTATAAAGTACCTAGTAATTTTACCTAGTGCAAAGTAGCCAGTAAAACAACAACACGATGCTGTTTTGAGCTGCCATTGTCTTGGAAGTTTTTTTGAAGTCACATGATTCAAATAAGGGCTCTTACATGAAAATAAGGAGATGCTAACAGAGAGTATTTTAGAGAAAATGTTGCATCAATAACTTGACAAATAGGACACTGCAAGCAGAACAGGTGTCAAAAGCTAGTGAGCAGTCATATTGTGCTGGAAGAATGACTACAGTTTTCGTATCTACTGATGCTGCAGCCTGACCCTGCTTTCTTCTGGGATCTTAAGTTCTTTTAGCTTATTTGATGCCTTAGGTAACTCAACTGTAAAACGGACATATGGGCATTCAGCTTTTGTACTGAAAATGATTTCTTGATGTGTAATCAAGTGCTGCAAAACAAGCTGGCATTTGTCAGTGAGCAGTGAAATTGGATTTGTTCACTAGTTACTTAAGTTAGAGTTTTGAGTTGCTTTTTGGTTATTCTTATATCAGTATAAAATTTATCTGAAGAATTAGGTAAGTAGAAGGCCAATTATTTGCTCTCAAACGGTATAGTGCCCATCCCTAGTGGTTTGCAATAGGAGGTAGAACAGCATCTGCCTCACACATACCCATGACTGGTTGGTAAATTAAGTCAAGGAAGACTTAATTTGCCCCTACTCCACAAATAACCTAATTTTCACAAATATCGATGTTTTAAAGAAACTCCATAAGCAGCAAAACTGGATGGAACTCTTCATTCAACAGCTTTGCCTAACAGTAAGTGCTGAGTGTATGTACTGAGCCTGCTATAAATATTACCAGAGCCTCCTCTGACCAGCCCAAAGCAGAGACATGCTTTTTTCATTTACTCATCATGCAGTTAGTGTGCACTGCCAAGGTTGTGGAGAACTAGATGAATTACTTGATATGTATTGGAAGCCAGGTAGTGTCTCAAACTGACCTCTCCCAAGAGCTAGAGCTGCACTTGATTATTTTTAATAGGAAGTTTTTAATTACCTTGTCACTTATGTACACCAAATTTGCAGACAGGCTTTAGTGAGCCTGCATATTGCAATACAGCTACTGAGTATAGCACAGTATTGTTGATGTACTTTAGTAGGTCTGTTAAGGGGTTTTTAATTCTTGATATTAGTATCAAGTTATTGTATATACAACTTTGGAAGTGTGCATTTTTTTTTCTCTTTTAAAACATCTATAAAGAAAAGTAAACCTACCAGTTTAGAAACACCTTTGAGCACCAAGAAACAATGGCTGTGTTCACTGCCTCTTGGTGCCAGGGTAGCTTAATACATTTTTTTCTATCTGTTGTGGATGTGTTTTGCTAGAGCCATGACTAACTGCTGTTAAGGCAAATCATAGACAGATACAGAATGGTTGCACTTAGAAAAGGAGGAAATAACAACAGGGTAGCTAACTGAAGTGATGCTTGTGTCAAGTGAAAGGGAGGACCAAGGAAAGGCACTGAAAGCTGAAGTATAAAGCAGTGGTTATGGGAAACAGGAGGAGGGAAATAGAGCCTCATGCTGCATTTGCCTTCTGGTGACTAAAAAATTAGCTTCAGCTGCCTGTGTGATACTAGCCTGGTTGTTGTTTGACAATCACCATTTGTTCCCAAGCCACCTATTTCACGGAATTTATTCTCCTGAAGTAAATCTCAGTGAATGTTTATATAAGCCTGTCTGTCTGCATCGTGAATTTACTTTCATGCTGTAAACAAGTATCTAAGGTGAACTTGTAAACAGTGTCCAAATATAACATTTGAGCAAGAAGAAGTAGAAAGTCAGTCTGCAGAGAGCCATCTTGTACAGAGCAGTTAATTTTTAAGTTGTAAACACATCAGCAATGCATAGAGGGCTATAATTTGCACTTCCTTTTTTTGCTTCACATGGCTGTGCCCACTACTTTTTCCTGGACACAGTTATATATGTTAAAAAGTAGCATGAGGTTTTCACAGCAAATGGTGTTACTTAACTGAGATTTTACAACTGTTAACCTTTAAGGTCAGCACAGTTTCTCTGGGTCACAGCAGAATCAGATACTCCACAATACACAATCCAGATTTGTTCTTTGCTTGAGATGAGGTATGGAGGAGAAAACCAGGTGGTGAGTGCAAACAGTGATTCTGTGCTTCTGGAGATAGGTTGTGTGGTGCTGGCATGGGGGAGGTCAGATCCACTCCTTCTAAATTTGAAATCAAGGAATCCACAAATGGATAGTGCCATGCATCAAGTATACTGAGTGCAGGCATAGAAAAGATTAATTATCTAATGTAAATGTAATAACAACAGTATCAGAAAAAGCAGTTGTTGCTGTGTTATTAGTGAGATTTCCTGACTACTTGGTAATGCATGGTAGAGTGACACGAAGAATCCAGTTTGCTGTTGCATTTCCTGAGGGTAGAAAAGGCATTTCATTGGTTTTTTGCAGGTAGTATTTTTGTATCTAAATCAATTGGTTGGTCTGGATGCTTTGTTGAGGCCCTGTCCTAATCCCTGATAAGTGGGAACCAGGCCACGGATACTACCAGAACTGAAATTAAGTGAAGTGGACATGAGCACCACTCATACAATCAAGTATAGCACCTTTAGAAACTGTTGTGGGGAATGCAATGAATGTGCACTCTCACTGTTACTCATGGTCTTTGTTATTCAAGAGTTTGAGGCCTGAAGTGCTGACTTGACTGGTGTTGGGGACCCTGGAGGCAGGCAGGTGTACTGTAGCAGAGCATCTACTGTGTAGCTGAAACAGTGAAGAAAAAGTCCTGTTCATGACTTTGCTGCTGTTGTGAGGAATTTCTTCCTAATATCTGATCTAAATCTACCCTCTTTAATTTTAAAGCCATTAGCCCTTGTCCTATCACTACATGCGCTTGGAAAAGTCCCTCTACAGCTTTCTTGTGGACCCCCTTTAGATACTGGAAGGCTACTCTGAGGTCTCTCCTGAGTATTCTCCAGGCTGAACAAGCCCAGCTTTCTCAGCCTGTCTCCATAGGAGAGGTTCTCCAGCCTCTGATTGTCTTTGTGGCCCTCCTCTGGACTCATGCTTACCGCCTGCATCTTTCTTATGCTGGGGACCCCAGAGCTGGATGCAGTACTGCAGGTGGGGTCTCAGCAGAGCATAGTAGAGGGGGAGAATCATCTTCCTTGACCTGCTGGTCACGCTCCTTTTGATGCAGCCCAGTATACGATTGGTTTCTGAGCTGCAAGCGCACACTGTTGGATCATGTAGAGCTTCTCATCAATCAACACCCCCAAGTCCTTCTCAGGGCATTCTCAATCCAGTGAGCCTTTAGTAAAGTTACAAACTTGTAGAGAGAAAAAAAGTTCACCAAGTCATTAGTTCTATACGTGACCAAAGCACAGAGTTGGAAGATATTGCAGGCTAAAGCAAGGTAATCTTTTTTCAATTCTCCCCTCTCTGATCTCAGGAACAAGCTAGAATACTTAAAAAAAATCAGCCTTATTTCTTCTTGATAATGATCAAATAAGTAGAGGTAATGTTTGAATAAAAATAATGGCACAAAAAAATTCATCTGGGGAAAACTTTTCATGAGCAGGGAAATGGTTAAATTTGTGTCAGATTTTATGCTGTTAGTAAGATTTCATCACTGCATATCTTTAAGCTTCGCTTGATTCATGCAGGCTTAACGTAGCAAATATAAATTAACAAAGGATTAGCACTTTGATCTATCACTGGCATGTGACAGCAGTTGCCCTGTGTTGATGAATGAACAATAATTGATAGAGTGCTTTAGGGTGTCCTTATAGCGAAGTTGAAGAAATTTGAAAGCTGGCACCTATTGCACTTTGATGACACTTTTTCTGCAGGGCTGCATTGTACTGTGTTAAAACAAGTGTTTTATCTCATTTCCCACTGAAAGTGACAGGGAAATAATCTATCCAATGCTTGCATTCTACTAATTGTGTTGCGGGATGACCTTATCAGCTACACTCAAAGCTACACTTTGGTACTGGAGTCTTCATTTCAAGCCCATAAAGATAGTCTCCATGATTTTGGACACCTCAGTTAAGACTACATGTGGGCTTGGCAATACAGGAGGACTGTGGCATGGTGGCAGTTGTGGTCATTCCCTCTTTATTCTGTCAACTGCCACTTAAGGAGGCACTTGGCTGCTAAGCTATTGCCACCAATGTCCAGTGCTTGTGAAGAAAAGCAAGGATTTTACTTTCCTGTAACAATTGTCCAGGTTGCAGCATGGTGTAGTGCCATGGATGTCCTTTCATGGCTGGACTTGACTATTTAAATCCTCAGCCATGAAAATCACTCAGTAATGTATACAAGGCATCAGCTCAGACTTGATTCTGAAGTATGATCATGAACCAGTGGTTGAGCCAGATGAAAAAGTCTGGCTGACTGCTATGGTCAATGAACCTTAAACTCTCACTAATTGTCAGCAGTAAGTAATTAATCCTCTCTTCAACCCCTTTGCTCCCACTTGCAGTTTGGATGCTTTGCAGATCTTCAGATCAGAACTCTTGAATAAGGGGTATTTAGGCACAAAGAAAAGTAAATCTGAACTATTCTGTGCTAGATCTATTAGATATATTAGATTAGATATTAAGATCTAAGGAGACTCTTTACCAACTTTGAAAAAAAAATTGACGCACCTTCTTCTATCTGGGGCTGAGATCTCTCAGCTATTTATTTATTCAGACTGAGCTAGGATTTTGTTTGGTGCTTTATCTGTTTGATGTCCAAATACCGTCAGCTTAAGTCCTGTGTGCTTTGCCATGTGCTTTTCAGATGTCTCCAA
Organism: Neopsephotus bourkii; assembly: GCF_033783945.1. Taxonomy (NCBI): domain Eukaryota; kingdom Metazoa; phylum Chordata; class Aves; order Psittaciformes; family Psittacidae; genus Neopsephotus; species Neopsephotus bourkii. Next base: position 356,208 of record NW_026901048.1, read on the forward strand.
GATTCTAGCTGAGACAAGTACAGAGACAAGACCTGAACTATGGGCCTTAAGAAAGTTGTTGGCTTCCAGATGGGTTAAAAAAAAAAAACAAACCAGCAGAAGTGCTCCTGAACTGAGGAATGCAACAGTTGCTAGGCAGGGTTACCAACTATACCTTGGTGTCATGTCAACTTGGTGTGCCCAACACTCTAACAGTAGAGCAGCATGAGTAGTGCAGTGCTACAACTGGACTGAAACTGACTGGCCAATGTGGAAATAGTTTACTGAGTCAGCATGAGTTTCTGTACTGTTCAAGCAAAGTTTATTGTCTCTGTCCCAAAAACAAGTCAAAAGGGAAAAGGGGAAAGAAAGGGCAAGGATCCTGCAGGATAAAGGACAAGAGACTGCAATTGCTGCTTCTCCCAAGTACAGGCTCCTGAACTCCCAACTACAGGTCACTGATCTGAAATGCCAGTTAGGGAAAGCTTTTACTTTCTGGACAGTAGCAACTGCTTCACAATTGAAGTTGAAACTGACTTTTCTGTAAAATCGCCTTTATCCACTTTGCAGGAATTTTCCCAAGAGAAACCACTGTGTTTGCATTCAGGTGTGACAAGTAGATGCTTAGATTTCCTTTCCCCACATCTGGGAGCAGTGTGGTTTCCCAGCCGAAAAGGAGTCTGCCAGTGCTGTATTGCTGAGCACCCTTGTCTGAGCTTTTGTGCAGTAGTGAACTTCATAGGGAGAACTTGGTGATCAAAAGTAGATGAGATAAACTCTTAGGTCAGATGCACCATTTCAACAAACAGTTCCCTCTGTTTAGAAGCAGTTGGATGGGCTGTACTTCAGTACAGGCCTAAACTGATTACAAAAACATAGCTCAAGTGCCCATCTATCTGGTCAGCCCAGCCTGTGCAGGTAACTCAAAGGAGTTGGACTGAGAAAAGTGCCACATGGCTTAAAGTCATACATTTTCCCTAAAGTCTTGCTTTTCAAAATTATTAAAATAAGATGCATGCTGCTTTTAAAGCCAGAGTTGGAAGCTGAAAAATCCTAGTGTTGTAGTTTTGTACCATAGTGAGGAAAAACTTGACGCCAATATGTGTCCATTAGTGGAGTAGTAATCTGGGATTCTGATCTTCACCTCTCAAAAAAAAGAACTGCATGTACCTCAGTACTGACCAGATCTCAAGGCTGTAAGGAATGTCTGGCCTGTGGAGTCAGATGTTGTGTACTCATCCTTGTTTTTGCTGGGAAGTATTGTTAATGCTGAATGCAAGCACTGAGTTTGGGGGGTGTGTGTGTGACATTTATTGGTGGATGAAATGAGGGCTGAAGTTGTTCATGTAATAAGTAGTCCCCAAGGACAAGCATAGTTTCTCCTGCAGAAGCCATGGATCCTGTGCTAATGCCTCATCTGAACCATGGTCAGAATGGCTTGCAAATAGAGAAGGGGTTATCTATGGGAGGGACTCATGCCCTGCTTGCTGCTGGGAGAAGGTGTATCAGATGATTTGGGCAATTCCAGGTATTTACAAGGAGAATAGAAAAGGAATATATTTGAGAAAGGAACAGTAACAGTTCAAGTTCCTGCTTGGACAAGTTTGTATTGTTCTGTTAATGTAAGTAATGTCTTAAGAGGGTTGGGTATGTAGGCTAGTGAAAATGTTGACACCTAAGGATATTTGCCCAAGGATTTTTCCTTGGAGGTTATATCACATGAGGCAGATTCTGATAAAGGAAAATCATTGTGCATCTTTCAAAGTAGGAAATGACCTAGTAGTTAAACCACCTTTGATTTTTGTTACTCAAATAGACTTCTGATGCAAGGCTTAGTATTTTAGAAAGTTGGCTAATCAACTGTAGTATTTATGTAAGCTTTTGTTTTTGTGTGTGTGTGTTTTGGTTTTTTTTTTGGTTTTTTTTTTTTTTTTTTTTTTTCTGTTTGGCTATCCTGCTTGGAAAGACTTGTATTTCATCACTAAGTATTGGCTGGAATACACTTCAAGGGCTTCATTGTTCATAAAGGAGTTTAATCAGCTTGGGACAAGACATCTGTGAGGCATACTGAATATCCAACAGGAAGAGGATCATAAGGAGAGTGTGCCTTGTGCATATGTACCCAGCAATGCTCTGTGTATGTCAGTTTTGCTGTTGGCATAATTGTGTATAGGACAGGCTCAGAAGATAAAATTAATCTGACGCACTCTCAGAGTTTAAGAGAGCGTATTTTTAATGAAAATAGTGTTTGAAAACTAAGTTTTTTCCTTTAAGCAGGATCAGGAAAGGGAGATGCCATGATTTTACAGAAAAGTCAGTTTCAACTTCAATTGTGAAGCAGTTGCTACTGTCCAGAAAGTAAAAGCTTTCCCTAACTGGCATTTCAGATCAGTGGCCTGTAGTTGGGAGAAGTAGCAATTGCAGTCTCTTGTCCTTTATCCTGCAGGATCCTTGCCCTTTCTTTCCCCCTTTTCTCTTTTGACTTGTTCTTGGGACAGAGACAATAAACTTTGCTTGAACAGTACAGAAACTCATGCTGGTCAATGAGAAAATGAACATGAGCCTGCAGTGTGCGCTTGCAGCCCAGAAAGCCAACCGTATCCTGGGCAGCATCAAAAGGAGTGTCACCAGCAGGTCGAAGGAAGTGATCCTGCCCCTCTACTCCGCTCTCGTGAGACCTCACTTGGAGTATTGTGTGCAGTTCTGGTGTCCTCAACATAAAAAGGACATGGAACTGTTGGAACAAGTCCAGAGGAGGGCCACGAGGATGATCAGGGGACTGGAGCACCTCCCATATGAAGACAGGCTGAGAAAGTTGAGGCTGTTCAGCCTGGAGAAGAGAAGGCTGCGTGGAGACCTCATAGCAGCCTTCCAGTACCTGAAGGGGGCCTATAGGGATGCTGGGGAGGGACTCTTCATTAGGGACTGTAGTGACAGGACAAGGGGTAATGGGTTAAGACTTAAACAGGGGAAGTTTAGATTGGATATAAGGAGGAAATTCTTTCCTGTTAGGGCGGTGAGGCACTGGAATAGGTTGCCCGGGGAGGTTGTGAATGCTCCATCCATGGCAGTGTTCAAGGCCAGGTTGGACGAGGCCTTGGTTGATAGGTTTAGAGCGAGGTGCCCCTGCCCATGGCAGTGGGTTGGAGCTTGATGATCTTAAGGTCCTTTCCAACCCTAACTATTCTATGATTCTATGGTGGTCAATGAATATAAAACATCACTCTGAGCTTGTGTGGTCTGGTGACAGTGCCAGCTCTTCTACTGATCAGCCACACCACCCAAAGCATTGTGTGTCAAGCCTGCCTCAGTTCTTCTTCCTGTGAAATAGGGAGAGTGACTGCCTTCTCCTAATGCTTCCACATCTGTGGGAAAGAACATGGCATAAATACTAACAAGGAAAATAGTTTTCAGTCTCACAACTGCTGTCGCAGGCCTTAAACTCTTGAAAGTTTGCTATCTGTGGAAATCAGCTGATCTGCACTCAGGTTAAGGTTTCTGGCCTGTGCAGAGCAAAACTTAGCACTAATCCTGCTCACTTCTAGGAATAAGCTTTCCCTCTGGAATATACACCTTCTTCTTTGCAGGAGTCTATGTTCACTTGTGAAGACAATGGATGAAGATTATACTGCTGTGGTGCTAAAGCAAATTTGAAATTTCAGACTATTTCCTTTCAGTTGGTATCTGTTATTCATCTGAGCAGAGCATTTCTAGGATGTGATAGCTCTTTAGGGAGTACCTGGCTTCGACTTGAAGTAATAAAGGAGAGGAAGAATAAAAAGAGTGGTCTGTATAATATACATAGCAATGCACTTCTAGATGCTTCAGTAGACTTCTTCATTTTGACTGCAGCCTTTCACGTTACCTCTGGCTGCACTTGTTTAGCTGCAGCCTTTAGCTCTTCGTCTTGTTTGGGTATTCTCTTTGAAAGGATTTACTCTTTTTTTTTTCCTGTATGAATTGGCCAGAAGACATTTCGAGGGCTTATTGATCATGCTGGAGTTTACTTGCTTTGGAACAAGCCTCCAATGAGGCATGCTTGTAAGGTGCTTCCTACACTTTATGGACTGTAAAGCATAACTTTCTTTAATCTGCTTCCTCTGTAAACTTGCTGTGGCCAGATTTTTCCCAGTTTCTGCTTGCCCCCACACCTCCAGTGAAGTGTGAGGATGCAGTGAACCCTATCCTTTCTTGAAGGTGACCGGTGAGCGAGGCTTGTTTTATGAGGAGCTGTGCCAAGTTCCTCAGGATGTGTGAGTTTTGGAAACTAGGCAGAAATGCCTCTTGCCTCTTAGTCCTGAGCCAGCACTAAGCTCTTATCAGTTCAAGCATTATTTCTTTTTTTTTTTTTTTTGTTATGGAAAGACAAGTCTGTTCTCATCTGTTGCTTCTTGTTGAATTTTTGGGAGATTTCTCTAACTTCACGGTTAAGAGAAAGCTGCTTAATTTATCGGGGATTTAAAGAAATGTGACATGCAGTGGCAGATCTGAAACTTGGATTCATGTAGTTTCTTGTTGAAAGGAAAACAGGTTTCACAGTAAATATTCAGGGGCAGATATATCACAGAGCTAAGCTTCAGAGCTGCAGTTTGTAACCATGCCCTGGCTGGGCTCTGGTGTAACCTCTGTGCCACCTGTGTTGGATACAGTCACCAAAGCCGAGTGAGGGAAGCTTGTGGGACCAAGGGGAATTTGGGGGTCCCTACTGCTGCCCAGGAGGGGGAGGGACAAGCTGAGTTTGAGGAGGAGGTTAGCTGACCAAATTAATACATCTCTGCTTTTTCAGTGGTTCCTTTTTAGGAACTTGGAATTTTCAGTGTACCTCACGTACCAAAGAACAAATGTATCAGGAAAGACTAATTAAACGGATATGTTTTTGTTTCTTTATTATGAGCCTCCTTTTCTGCAGCTCCCAGTTCCTTCAGCTGCTCCTCATATAAGGCTTCTTCTGTAGACCCTTCTCCAGCTTTGCTGGACATGCTCCCGTGATTTAATGTATTTCTCATAGTGAGGAGCCCAGAACTGAACACAGTATTTGAGGTACGGCCTCACCAGTACTGAGTACAGGGGGACAATCACTTCACTGGCTCTGCTGACCACACTGTTTCTGTTACAAGCCAGGATGCCACTGGCCTTCTTGACCACTTGGGCACAAGCTGCTCATGTTCAGCTGACAGTCTATCAGGTTGTCACTTATACTCCTTGCAGACCTGCTATCTCAGCTCAACTTGTTGAGAACAAGTATCTTAAGCAAGTGTGAAGATGCTGAGTTTTCTACTATCATAGTTGAGCTTGTTTTGTGGTCCTTGCATGCAGAATATGATTGTTTAGACTGTTCTAGCACTTTCTGCTACAGGCAACAGTCTTGTGTAGGAAACGATTGAAAATTAGTGTTACATAAAAAAGGCAGATGAGTTTGAAAGTCTGAATTGGTAACAAATCATCTATAAGACATTTGAAGTTAAGTAGCTATTTGCATGCTTTTGTAGGCATGCTTTTGAAAGCTTGCTTCCCCATAGACTATTTCTGTTGTTAAATCGCATCATTGCCTCTTTTAAAAGCTCTGCTTAAAAAGTTCAGAGGTGATGTAGAGAAAAAGAGTTATGATGTTTTCCCCTTTTTTTATTAGGCAAGAGAAAAAAATGGTTGTTAAAAATAAAAACTTGTCACCAGAAATTTTGATCTACTGCTGACAAATGTAAAGCAAAGGCCAACGAAGATAAATTGACAAAATTAGGTGACATAACATGAAGGGTCTGCAAAACCAGAAGGGAGCATGATGGTAGAGTAAAATGTAGCACAGACAAGTTTAGTCTTAATTTTTGCTGATAGTGGTGTTTTCTTTTTTGCGAGTAATGAAAGGAACCTCCTTAATGTATATTTATCATGAAAATTACGAGATTGTTTATAATAACACAAGTTCACATGGATATATAAAACTGTCTGCTGCTAGTACCAAGGAAACCTTTCCATTTACTCTAACTTGTTATCATAGAGGAGCAATAAATGCCTTCTAAGCTTAAACAAAGATTTTTGGGGTTTGCTCTAAACAAGGTTGCAGTGAGTATGTGCTGACAATACTTTATAATTTCTCCTCTAGAAAGAAGGGTGGAGTGCATATCTGTATTCATAACATTTCCTGGCAATAGTGTGTGTTTATGTTTTACTGTCAGAAAATTGTGTCTCACGATAGTGCTAGCTGGACTGTCTCTCCATGTTTTAAATTACTAGACTTTGGATGTTTCAGATATGGATACACCCTTTCAGTTTATCTTGTTTTCCCACCATTGTTTCTGCTTGGTCAAAAGTGGATCAAAGTCTGATGAGAAATAACATGGAAATTTGGGACGGTTGAATGGGGACCACAAAAAAGCAGCAGAAGTTTCATAGGAAGTGCCTCAGGGATAATGTCTGGAGAGCAAGCTGCAGCGAACGTTTTGGGGGTGGAACTGAACGTGAAGAATGATGACAATGGTATCTTTGTCTCTCCGGGGAGCAGTGGGAGAAGAGGCATGTAGGGTGTACAGCACAGCAACCCCTAGTAGCAATCTAGCTAGGCTCTAGGCAGAAGGACTGAAGAGAAGCAAACTGCCTCTCTATGGGCCTTGCTTGCTGCTTGGATATGGACCTTGGAGATTACGCAGGGGATCTTGGAGGGAAGACAGCCTCTCCAGCAAGGAGATGTCCTCCTAAAACCTGTTCTGGTGCAGATGCATCCTGGTGGGCTGTGTCTTGGGGTAAGGAAATCTAGGAAGGTGAACCCTCCAACTTCGTAACCCAGGTGATATTTAGATCAGGAGAGCTTGTTTTATGGGGAAACCTGAAGCTTCTTGCCCCATGAACTGTCTGCTAAATCGACATTTCTGTAGGCAGTAAAATTTGATAAGGAATAGCAAGAGAAGCCAGATCCCTTCAGTGTTTGTATATGTGACAGTTGATATTTCTCACAGCAGAGACAGAGCTGAATGGTTGCCCTCAGGGCAAAATGATGGACTACTTCAGAGGCTCTGTAGCTCATCCTGTGCAATGAATGAGACTCTCTCCTAGACCTCAGTGCAAGAGCCCTGGTTATTAATCTGCTGAAGTCAACTGTACTGCTAAAGCTCTAGCAAATGAAGTTTAAAATGGCTTCATGTACCTAAAGGTAGAATATAATTCTCCTATTGGAGGTGGGTGACAGGATTAAAAATAGGCTTTCAAGATTATCAGCAATGTGGTAATTGGTTCTGTTGCCTGCTTTGGGGTGCAGGATACTGACAAATGAATTGGAGACAGTGTCATCTGTCTGAAGTGCTCAGGCTCTGATACAGTCTGAAAGAGCTTGTCAGTTTAATATTGTGTGTGACTGTAATGGTTGTCAGACATAAATTGAATGGATTGGGCAGGGAAAAAAAATCCACTATTTAAATGTGAGTCCTGGCTCTAGGAAGGTGGCTATCCATAAAGTTTTAAATAATATATTAATACTTGTAACAGGGATGTTAGGGGTAAATTGCAAGTGCACATGATTATTTTCACCTTTGACGTCTGGTATGCAGTTTTGGTGTGGGCTGAAGGTCCAAAATATGACTTAATCTGAATTTCATATCCTACATTTCAGGGGCACTGAAGTCTGAGACTTGTCTGTTCAGTAAATAGTGGACACCAGCTCCTCATTTAATCATTCATGGTGGTACTCAAGTTTCTGTTCAGTTATCTGCCCAACTTAAATTGTTGGACCTCACTGCTCTTTTACACTAATACTTCTGATGTGTCTGTTAACCCCAGAAGTCATATGTGCACCACCTAAGTTTGAGGGTGTTGTATTATCAGTTACAAGGCTGTCTGGACCGAATAGAGGTTGTCGGTTACAACCCTTGAAGATGTGTGATCTCAGGTCAACCATTCCACCCCCAAAGTGAGGCTGGTCTTGTATGCTTACAATTGGAAGGGAACAGTAGGGAAGAAGGAAATAAATTGGTTGTCTAAAAAATAGCTTGACTTTTAAATCTTCAAGGTACTTCAGGCTGTACTGAATCAAAGGCAGAATCTCCAGTAATGAATTCCACAAGGACTTGGGTTCAGTTCATCCTTCTGTCTTAGTTACTTAATTGGGTTTCATTGTCTTGTTTCCTGAATGCTTGCTGGCTTGTTACTGCTCTGAGATTTATGGACGTGCCTGTTCTGTCCAAGGCAGATACAGGGTAAAAGTTCAGGCAAGAGGCAGGTAGCTCCTGTAGGCTGTATTTGCTCTGTATTCAAGCAAATGTAGTGTTGATATTCTATCTTTGCTGAAAGTATTATAGCATTTTGCTATTACTGGTGCCAAACTGAAGAAGTGTGAAAAATATTCAATGGTATGACCAAGGGAGCAACATTTCCCCCAAATATATGAAAACAGGCAAAGTAAATGTTCTCTATGGTAAGGCTTAATAATTGTCTTAGATAGGAACAGAAACTAATCATCTCTGAAAAGAAGTTTGTCAGAAGTTGCTAAGAACCTCACAGTTAAGCTTATTGATTTAGGTAGCTGCCTGTCCTACACAGTCATTATATCTATCAGAAATACCTAACATCATTAGGTAGTTTAATGGGTTTTCTATCCAATCCTTCCATCCTATCATGCCCTTCCCTTTGCAGAGCATAAAGGAGTATTACACAATGTTTTCTTTAGCTTCCCAGTCTACTTTTAAATGCTGAAGGTGTGAGAGTTTGTGCTAATTTATCTGCAGGTAGCATTTGGCAAGTGCCTGAGAAGACAGTGTGGGTATTTCAGTCTTGCCACTTAATCTGACAGTTGAAAACGAATGCTGCTTATGCTGTCTCATGCTTCTTTGTATTAAGTCCCTTATGGTTCCTTATTCATAGTGGTATGGTAATAGTACTGTGCTTGGTGAATATAAGTGTGGCTTAATCTTTTGGAATCTTAAAAAAACAAAAACAAAAACAAAAACCAAACAACCAAGCACCCCCAAACCAACCAACCAAGCACCCCCAAACCAACCAACCAACCAAAAAGCCTTTTACTCTCCATTTTGAGGCAAGGATTCAGATTTAGCAGCAGAATAGGGAAACTGCTAATCAAACACACAGAGACATATCCAATTTCCCCCATGTACAGACCAGAGTGCTGGTTAGTTTGATTGCTGTATCTAACCCCAAACCATTAAAACCCAAGTCCTTGGTAAGTCCTGGGGGACTAAACCTAAAGCTTTGGCCACAAGATTGAACATTACTAGCTGAGAGATGAGAATTAGCCTAGTTACCAAAATGACTGTGCTTCGATTAGAAGGCAAGATTTCAAAAGCAGCTCAGGCCAGAAACTTAAAAGTTACTTTAATTCAAGATATGCTTCTGGCAATTTCTTTTTCTCATGCGGCCCTATCTACAGCCAGGACTGAATCTTCTTTATACTGCAAGGAAGTCTGAAAGAGAAGCCCATTCCTGTCTTGCCTGGATAGCCTGTGAGGCAGACTTTCTCCCCTGTGAATTCATTAAGCTCAGGTTTGATGTAAAGCTAAATCTGAAGTTTGGAGCTTCGGGCTATTTTGTTTTCATACCTGCTGCTCAGTCTGTTCCTGTTTCTAGCAATGATAGATTCCCTTTTACCTCTACATCAAATGAGTCAATTGTGCAGTTCTGGAAAGGAAGCTAGAAGTCCTGCTTTCTCACCTGTGCAAGGACTGTCTGAGCCGAGATTTGCTGAGGTTCTATCATCTGCTCACTGACTGATGCTGAATGCCTTAAATACTCCTCCCTCCTCTGTAGTTTTTCTTACAGTTGGTGATGGTCTAAAAAGACCTACATGAACTTTTTCTCACAGTTAAGGTCGAAGAGTGTTTACATGTTTGTTTCATATGCAATAGCCCTATGTAAGGAGGGGCTGTGCTGCTGAGAGGTAGAAGTAGTTCCTTCTATAGTTAACCACTTGGAAAGCAGAGTGGTTTTTATGTAACTTGCAGGATCCTTTTTCTTGCTGCACTCTAGTTACAGTCCTTCAGTTCCTTGCGGTGTAAGAGTAACAGTGAATCCTCATTAAAGGTGGGGAAAAACAGAGTTGGAGATTTCTGATGGTTGGCATAAGCTCTCATTGGCCTTAAGACATAAGAGTGTACCATGACACTTTCTAGCTGGTCATTCAGCATTACACTGTTCTGAGTGTGCCAGGATGTCCCTGTCTTCATGTTGCCTTTGGCTTCGTCTGCAAGATGTGGTTATGCCCTACAGAAGGGCTCATGTTCTTAGTAGCTTGCTACTACTGATCTCTCTTGAGGTAGAGCTTGGGGTTCTGAGCCTTTTGCCTATGTAGAGAATTAATGAATCATAGAGTCATAGAACGGCTTGGGTTGCAAGGTTGGATCCCTTAAAGATAATTTAGTTCAAACTCCCTCCCATGGGCAAGGACACCTTCCACGAGACCAGGCTTCTCAAAGTCCTGTCCAACCTGGCCTTGAACACTGCCAGGGATGGGGCAACCATAGCTTCTCTGGGCAACCTGTGCCAGTGCTTTGCCAACAGCATGGTGAAGAGCTAACGCTTGCTTTTATGGACTATTTGGCCTTTTAAGAAGGAACTATCTTATGTGATGGCAAGAAATAAGTCAGGCATATGTTTCTGTCACCCTGAGCAAAAAGCAAAGTTGTGTAAGAAATCAATGTTTTATTTAAATGTGTTTTAATTCTGACAGCTTCCTTACTGAGCTTGCCTTCCAATTTCAGGGTCGCTGTTTTTTTTATTTAAGCAGTTAAACTTCAGTTCTATGGGAACTCTTTTGAGTAAAAGAAAACTATTATGCACAAGAAGTAGACAACTGACTTACATTGTTCTGTTTTACACCAGTGAAAGGGCAAAAGGCAATGGCCACAGACAAGAAAATCTGCTTTTAACGTACGAAATCTTTCTCATGTAAAGTTGGTGTCATGGTTTAAACCCAGCCAGTAACTCAGAACCATGCCAGCTGCTTGCTCACTCTTCCCCCAGCTTTCCTCCCCCCTCTCTCCGAGGGCTGGGGAGGAGAATCGAAAGAATGTAACTCTCACGGGTTGAGATAAGAACAGCCCAGTAACTGAGGTATAACACAGATCACTGCTGCTACCAACAACAATAATAATGATAAGGGAAATAACAAGGGAAGAGAATACAACTGCTCACCACCCTCTGACCGATACCCAGCCTGACCCCAGCAGTGATCTAGCCCTTCCGGGTAACTGCCCCCAGTTTACATTTGGGCGTGACGTGCTGTGGTATGGAATACCTTTGGCTAGTTTGGGTCAGGTGTCCTGTCTCTGCTTCCTCCCAGCTTCCCTCCTCCCTGGCAGAGCATGAGACTCAGAAAGTCCTTGGTCAGACTAAACACTACTGAGCAACAACTAAAAACATTGGTGTTATCACCACTGTTCCCAGGCTGAAAGTCAAAACCACAGCACTTCACTGGCTTAAAGGGGAGAAATGACTGCTACTGCTGAACCTGGGACAGTTGGTCAAGGAGGATCAGAAGTTGCTGAGAGAGGCTGTGAAATCTCCATTCTTGGAGATATTCAAAACACAAATGAACCTGGTCCTGGACAGCTTGTTCTAGCTGACCTGTGTTAAGTAGCAGCATTGGACCACAACACCTCCAGAGGCCTTTTCCAACTCAGTCCTCTGGTGTTTGTGTGGAGGCTGCAACCTTTCCCTCTTCAAGTGTCTATGTAGGGCAAAAAGCCATGAAAGAGAAGAAGACTCAGGAATGATGCCCTTTTTTGCTGAAACTTGTAATAATGAATTTACTGTTCTAGACTATAAAATGTGAAGAGGAATTCTAGGCTTTATAGTATTCCCTGTAAAAGTAGGCTGACTTGGTCTGCATCTACACGAACAAGTCTATTAAACACTGTTGTGATCTGCTACAGCGTGATTCAAGATGGTCTTCAGTTTTTAGCTTGCATGCTTTCTGTATCTTCTTACCCTGATGATCCTGTTGAAATACATGTATAAAAGCAGGTTCAACACTTGATTTGGCAGAAGTGCTTCATATGCATGACTTTGAAATGGCAGCCTCAGCTTAGACCTATGTGCCGTCTGCCTTAAGAGAAAGGTGACATCCTTAAATATCATGCATTTTCCCTTTATATAACACATGTAATGTGTATAAAATTAATGTACTTTATAGAGATGAAGACCAGACTATTTTGGGGATGTTTTGGCTTACTTTTACAGGTTATTCATTGTATCCTTTCACCTGTAAAGCCACATGCCCTATAGTTGAAAAATCCAACAATATAAACTTTGGAGTGAAAAAGAAAAAAAAATAAATACATTAAATAGTTTCCTTGAACATGAAAATCTAAGCTCTTCTGTTTTGGAAAATATTAATGTTAAAAATCAAATGCTGATAGTCACAGTGCTGGTAGAAACCTTTCCATTTCCAGGAGACAACATCTCTCTCTGAGCCTTTGCAGGAGCATTAAAATATGTCCTTCGGGCATCCTTCTCTGAATGGTGGTGAAATGAACATGGCTTAACCTGAAACATGGAACAGCATGGGAAAGGGAGAGGTGGACTTCATACACAATGCTTTTGAGGGAAGAAAACTAGTCTTTGAATAGTTCTAATAAATAATGGAGGGGGCAGACTGTAGGTAAGCTGAGCATAGTGCAATACTTGTAGTAGCCTTGTGTTTTATAAACTCTTGCAAAAAATGTGATTTGCACTTGTGGTGAGAACAGAACCATATCATCAAAGCCTGATGCAAAGTTGATGCCTTTTTACCTGAAAATTCCCCTAATGGAGTTAAAATTTCCTTAATGCTGCCTTGCAACTTGCTTAACTTGATCTATCACTAGGGTTTAACTCAAGGATGAGTGGGTCTTTTACCTCATTTGCAATGTGTGCAGATATTAGAGATACTTAAAACTGTGCTTCTTTATTAGTGCTAGCAGAGGACAGTGTTATAACAGTGACTTTGTCCTGCTGCTGAAGTATTGAGTAGCCTCAGGTTAGTGGCTTACAGAAGCTGCAAGTACAGAGTCTACATTTCATGCTTTACTGTGGAGTTTAAAATACACTGGAATGCCATTAACCTCAAAACAGAAAGCCAATCAAATTGTCAGCTGGAATAATAGTGGTATTCCCATATCCTATAAATAGTTTACCTTCTGTTCTGCTTTGTTTTGCTACTTGAGGTAAGGTGGAATGGAGGTTAAGCTTGGGCTCTGAGTATATTTTTAACACACTTGGTAAATTAATGCAACAAACAAATGTAAATAATTAATTTAACATGCTCTTTGTCAGGGACCAAGCTACTAGTAAAAAATTTGTGTCTGAGGGTTAGAGTTGTTTCTTAGTGTAGATAAAGAAAGCCTTTGCAGAATACTGCAGGGGGCTGTCATTCTCTGTATTAATGCCTCTTGATATGAGTTTTGATTTGGCAGAGAATTTACAATTAATACAGTGTGGTACACTATCTGATTATAGCAAGCTTCAACTAAAGGTACTCCGGCAACACAGACACACAATTATCTGTTTCTCTGAGTTTGTTTTATAACTTCAAAATGTTATTTTTGATCTTGTTGCCTTTGACTTAAATTACTATGTTACGGTTGAATATTTGGGAACATTTCTAATAGCCAGCTGTAAGATATAGTATGATGTCAAAAACACTCTTAAGCTAATGAGTTTTCAGAAGTCATTAAACAGCTTTTTTTGGAAAAAGGATGAGCTTTACTTTTCCTAGGAAAGCAGCAGAAAGTTGTCACAAACGTGGGCATAAACAGTGGGAGAGTTAAGTGTGCACAACCAGGTTACCACAATTTCCAAGGGAAACGTTGCAGAATGGTTTATGAATACGTTGTGGGTTTTTTTGTGAGAGAGAAACTCAGGACATGTAGAATTCTGTTTTGAAATAAAGCATGAGTTAATATCTGCGAAAAAAAAAATCCCTAATTGAGCATAACTTATAGAGTGAGTTCAAATTCTGAACAGAAAGTATGCTCGCAAAGAAGGTGACTTTATGGCATGAAGCAGGTGGAACAAAATGTGAATTAGGCAGGAGTAATGTGAGAGAGAACTGAGATTCTGAGAAAAGAGCTGTGTGTGTTTACTGGTGTTTTGTTATAGCTACCTCATTCTGTTATGTATTGTCTTAAAGGTATCTTGTCTAATGCTTTCAGAGCCGCAGATGGTTGAGGAAACATGCAGCTGGTGAAGGCCTAGGCTTATGCAAAAGTTGCTCACAAAAGCAAATTGCAGAAAGGATCGTACTGTGTTTTGAAAGGTGTTATCTGGATTAGTGTTCTGAAAGTCCACATTAAATATTCATAGTTCCCAACAATAAGACTGAAAGTTAAATTGCATCACAGCCGTTGCAGCTGTTCCATGTATTCCTAAAGCCTGATGGATACCTTTTCATTTTGATAGCTTTGGCTGTCAAGAATCCTTGCTGCTCTTTCTGCAGAGTGGAAACGTGACTCTCTATGTGGGTCATGCTTCATGTTTAGGTCTCTCTGTAAATACAGTGGTTTTCTTAAAAAACAGGAACACTGAAGCTTCTTTAAATTTGGAGTTTGATATGGTTTCCCTTTGGAATATATTTAGTGTAAGGGTTTCGTACCAGCAGCAGTACACACCTCTCGAAACAGGAATAACAAAACTGACAGGGAAAATCTAAAGTGAGGTCTCCTGTATTGTTCCTGAATTTCCATCCAGAAAATTAAGCTATTGGTTTTGAAGTGCCCAGCAATGCAGATCTGTAAGCTTGCTGGTGCTGAAGAGATGCTTTCTCTTCGGACTGCTACAGAGAAAACATATTGTGTAGGGAGAGTTTTCTCTTACCTGTCATGAGTGTTTAGTTTCAGAAACTAAACCTTTGAGAAGGTGACCCATTCCCTTCCATTGCAGTTCTTATGGAAGTGTTGATTGTAAAATGTCTCTGGCTTGTGTGACTGTCAGGGAACATGTTAGCTGAAAAGGCTGGTGTTTCTCTCTGATTTCTGCTAAACCTGTCTGTATTAGTTTTACCTGGCTAGCAATGGGTTGACAGTTAAGGCAGCTGAAAGAATGGTTCAGATGAAATTTAGTATTCCAGTGTTCCCCAGTAAGAAGAGCCATTATGTTGGTTTATTGCTAAATCCAGCAGTGGCAGCTGTACTAGATGGGCTGTAAAGGTACGCGTCTGTATAGCATAACTTCTACTTTATTGGTCTTTTGCTTCAGTGATATTTTAAGTTTTATGATGGATAAAGGCGTTTCTGGCATTGCCTGAAATGAATTATCCCTTTAGGTTCCTCAACTACTTATTGCTTTTGGTGCAAGCACAAAATGTAAGGTGTGTTCTGAGCTGATAGCTTAAAAAAAAGGCACTGAGAAAATTTGAGAAATGCCTCACAGTTATGTTTTTCTTAATCAATATGGTTGCAGGGTATGCACCATAAATCATCTCTTAGATAAAACATGGAATGATGCAAAGATGGAAAGAAAACTTTGCAGGCAGGAAACTTTGCAGGCTTTCTCAGATCTGGTATTACTCAGAGCCACTTTAGGTCAGTAATGACTGAGAGACATTTTTGTGTTTTGTTCTGATGATTGTTTTACAGCAGCTTGTGCCAGACACAGGTGCAGATATCAAATAGGAGGTATCTTTCAGCTATTGTAGGCAATATAACCAGAGTTTTTCTGAAGGAATAGGCAATATAACAAAGAAGGTACTTTGCTCCTTCTGTCAAGTAATCTTCCCAAGATGCTATTACAGAACTCATTTGGATTTCTGTGCCATCCTTTAGAAGACAAAGACTTCTTCTGGGGTTAAACTGGGGTAATTAAGAAAATAGTGTGCTATGGTTCACTAGTGCAGAGCATATGGGCAGCTGCCTACTTTGAGAGAGAAAAAATAAACATGGCTTGTATGTACAAGCCAAACACTTGCAGGTGCTCTAGAATTCATGATGTCATGGGCGATGGATTTCAAGGGGGATGGACAGGACTCTTAACATTAGAAGGAGGCTAAAGATGCTAGAGGAGAGATCAGGGTGTGTAAATGCTCACTTTACTCCCCCTATCTAATACTGTTAAAAGATTACAGTCATATCCTTCCATTGATCCTAAATAAGGATTAGGGGCACTTTATACATTACAGCACATTTGACATATTTGAAGTGATATATCTTATCAATGAGACTGGGTTTTTTGACAGATTTTTTCCAGACAGGGGTATAATTCACTTATTTGGTTGCACTTTAGGCCACTGTGCTCATGGTTTGGGACTGCTAGTTTTAATAAGGAGCAAGCTAATGATAATGAAGAGGAGTGTGTAAAAGTGCTGGGAAATGAAACTGAAGAACAGTTACAGTGTTTGACTTACACTGTGAAGAGGAGGTTCACCTTTCCAGATGGAAGTTCCTTTCTTGTGTGTCTTAATAGGCTAGGTTTTCTATTTCTCTCAACACAGAGCTAAGCTGTCCTCTCTTGCATCTACTCTCCAGAGGCCTTCCTGTTGAGAAAACTTGATTATGTTAAGTTGTCATCTCTGAGAATGGAAATTCTATGTGTGTTAGTGTCTCTAACAGGCCGTTATGCCTGCAGATTGTTACTTGTCTACTTGGGTTGTATCAGAGCTGACACAGGTGACCCAAATGAACCTCCTCAGAAATAATTTTGCATGACCTTGTATTGCTAGTTCAAATGATCGAGTTGCTAGCAACACAAAAAAAGAACTAGTTGTTCAATTTTGTGGTAGTAGTATATTTATTCATCTTAAATTTCAAACACTTTGAATTCAGTTACTAATAGAAGCTGTTTGGTCTTAAATGCCATCATTAGTTAACCACTTTCAGTTAATTTTAAGCTTCTTGCATAAAATTCAGTTGGTTGAATGCCCAGCAGAATCAGTAGTTCTGCATACAGTCATTTGCTCATTAAATGTGCTACTTGGTGGGTTTTTTTGTCTGGTCTCTGGGTTGGTATTTTACCCTTGATGTACTGTACAGGTCAGTTCTGTCTTTCCAGGATGCTATCATTGTGAATTTAACCAAAGAATTAAAAAAAAATCAGGGCAAAGCCTCATCCAGTAGTTAAAGCACAGGACTAGGAGTACAGCCTACTTAATTCCAGGCTGTAGTGCAATGCAGGTGTTACTATGGTAACTTTTTTAAATCAAAAAGTATGTGGGTACACCGATTTTTCCCAGCAGAGAATTGGGA
The DNA here is from genome assembly GCF_033783945.1 of Neopsephotus bourkii. Taxonomy (NCBI): domain Eukaryota; kingdom Metazoa; phylum Chordata; class Aves; order Psittaciformes; family Psittacidae; genus Neopsephotus; species Neopsephotus bourkii. The sequence continues at coordinate 373,340 of NW_026901048.1, forward strand.
GACCATTAGTTCTGCCCATGTGAGATTCGGGCTCTGAGCTGTTTTGCAACTGGGCTTCTCATTGAAAGCCAAGGCAATTAAGGGCTAAATGAGCATTTGAAAAGTTAATTAATAACACTTATCTTCTGAGCAGTTACTACAAGTAGATTGAATAGTATGTGGAAGGGTGGCATGATCTGTCCTCAACTACAATAGCAGTGGGGGAAGAAAGTATTTATGGGCATGACCTGAAGATTTAACTGTTCAATTGCCTCTGTATGTCAAATTATTTCTATTCCATACATATTTCCTGAAAACTTCCTGGAGTAGCAGCTGTTAAGGGAAGGACTAATGTTTCCAAACCCGTGCCATGCAACACATTCATAGACTGCCCAGGCTGGCTTTCAGTCAGTTTTCACTGTGGTTTCAAGCAGAGTTGACACGGGATATGGATGGCCAATGGGAAAGGGCAGCACATCTGTCTTCTGGTGACTTTTACTCTTTAAACTGTTTGTTTTCAGTGCAATATGAGATTCCTGGCAGATGAAATCTGTGTTTACTTTCCCAGAGCACAGGAAAGCTGGCTCCCTGGCAACTGTTATGGTTTCATTAAGATTTGAGATTTTTAATGGGGGTAGAACATTTTGTACCACTTTCACTGTCACTTGACACCCTGGTGATGAGACCAATGAAACCCAATTCTATTTGTACATATGTACGCCCTGTCCTAAACTGGGATTGCAAGGGCTTATGTCCTTCAATGTAGCAGCTGGCTATTAAGAAGTTCCTTTCAAAAAGACCACTGCTGTAAATGTTCCCACTGACCTCATGTGCTTGCCCCCTGCAGTGCTCTCTGAAGGCTCTGTCTAAAGCAGGCATAGCTGTATTGGAATAATACCTAAGCTTTTCCCTGGTACCTCAAGAAGATTTACTGTAGTCTCCCTCCTAAACAAAGGTCAGACCAAGAGGAATCTAGACAGGGGTTATTAATCACACTTGCTAGAGGAGAGCAGAAGAGGAGAACACAGGAGACAAAAGGATAAGAAATCCCTTTACATGAATTGTCTGTGTCAGGCCATTGAATGAAAATGGTCAGTGATGTGTCAGGAAGCTGAGTAATGAATGGTATGTTTTCACTTGTTTCAGCTTTCTAGAACCTCTGCATGATGCAGCTACCATAGAAGATGACCTCTTCTGACACCGAAAGACACCATAAAAAATTAGTCACAAGTCTGCAAATGCTTGGGGAGATGGTTTATAGGACTTGAGGCTGGTAGGCTCATAAGGTGAAGAGCTGCAGCATGGGAGATGGCTGCTCCTTGCTGTTTGCTGGTCACCTGTAAATACATCTTCTGACCCTTCACCATCCCCTTCAAGACTGTCACATTAAACATCAAAGGAGGACTTCAAGACTCAGGATTTTTTGACTATGCAAAATTGTTTGACCACTATATGTTGTGTATTGTGATCTGCTGTGTACTGGTCCTAAGACTTGGTTTTTGTCTTGAGTTCCAGATGTGGTTGCTTGCAAGTGGCACAGACTCTGGAACTAAGAAAATGAAATGAGGCAGAGTGTCCTTCAGGTATCGATACCATTTTAGGGTGGGTAAGATCAGGTTCTAGAAGGGAAGAAGGAGATCTAAGGCTAGGGTATTTTAGGTTATATAGCTCTAGATTAAGAGTCTTGTACATGTTTTGATAACAGATTTAAGCATTACTGTTCCCTTATTAATTAGTACCTGAGTTCTCTGTACCAGTTATGTGTACTTTATTTCATGTGTCAGGTTTGTTTGTGTTGATAATTATCCTTGCTCTGTGTCAATGTTCATACAGTTATAGAACCGAACTTGTTTGAAGTTCAACTAATTACTAGTTAAGTGTAAAGAAAATATTTTCCCATGAATATAATCTTTTTGGTAAACATTCATGTGATGAAGACTTGCTGTGGAAACTGTTCTTATGTTTGGGAAGATCCTACTTTGAAATCCCTTTGTGTTGCTGAAAAAGGGTGTCAGTATTAGGCACAGGAAGCCTGTGGAAATAAAATTTTGCCTAATTATGTGATATTGATAAATTTTTCTGTACTCCCTAAAAGATTCTTGGGATAAGGCTAAAATTAAGGGCCACATTTTCAACAGTATCTGAGTAAACCTTACAACCTGTTTGAGGAAACAGGGTATGGTTCTTCATTTTGCATGAGCAAGTCACAGCTTGAGTTGCAAGGTTTTGATAAATGGGAAATTTTGGTACTGATTTCTTGGGTTGGAAACAACTCTGTGATGTCTTTTCTTGTACTATGTTCTTGCTTTTGTCTTCAGTTAGGTCACACTATTATATCAAGGCAAAACAGCATTTTGGCTGGGATCCTGAATGCAGTATTCTCCCTTTTATTTGTGATCTGAGGTCTGTAGGAGGCCACTAGAGATGATGACTGGGAGCAAATGAAAGAGTGCTAGTACAGAAAGCTATAATGACATAATCAAGCATCTGTTACTATAATGTGAATGTTGGTCATTCTGGGAGCTGGGGCATGGATTGTTATAAGCTCTTTTCTGAGGTTATTTCAAAAGCAGATATTGAGGCTGGCAAGGTCTGGGGCAGGTTTGATTCTCTAGGGCTTCCAAGTGCATGCTGAGTTAAAAGTTACGAATGCATCAAGAAGCAGTTTTTCTGAGCATAAGTTTTTTTTCTCCTTTAACTTATGCTTGACCTCAATATTAAATACCTTGGTCACCATCTGAATGAATTATATAGTGTAGGTCATTTAAAAACAGAAAATAGAAGCCTGCAATAGGCTTTGATAGGGTTGGTGAGTGTTCTTGAAACCGGAGGGTTGAGCAGAACTGAGCAAAATGATATGATCTCTTTACTGGGAGCTGACATTCTTTCATAAGTCATCACTGTGCTACCTGGCTAGGTAACTGGGTTTGCAATTTGCCATTCTTTCTACAAAAGGCCTACTACGCAACTGGACATTAGCAGCTAATGAATTGCAGACTATAGCATCTTTCTTCTTTCACATTTGATCTGTTTCTTGCCTGTTTGGTAAAACAGTTTAGACTCAGTATAGTGAAATAATAGCAGGAAAAAGTATTATTCATATGGGTAACAGAGCTGCATAGTTACTTCACGTGCTATTACAGCTAGTTTGTCTCTCTACAATTCAAATGTGCTCAAAGGATTAGGTTTTGAAAACCTATAATGTGAAGTGACGCAGACAGTTAAGCAAGTCAAGTGAAATTAAAAAATAAATAATGACAAAATTTTTCTTGGCTTATTATACTTCACAGCATCTTTGAATCTTGAAATTGATCACTTTCACAAAATATCTTTAGCAAATAGTTAGAGTATACTCACTGTGTGATCATGCTTTATTTCCCTGGATGTACATTGATTGATTTATCATTGAATGCCTGTTAGTTCTTAAGCTATGACAAAAGTAATTTTTTAGTGGCTTAAGCCGTGAACCATTTGAGTTTTGAAGGTCTGGGGGGAACCTAGGGGTTTTGGTTTGGATTTTTTACAATGACTTAAAATTAAACATACTTAGGATATAATCTTTTCTTAACCTCAAAGTAATCAAAATGTATGTGGAAAAATGGCGTTTCACATTTTTTGTCGTGTGTTATTATTGAGGAAGTAAAAAATAGATGAGTACTTGGTGGTGCGCTAAGGCTGCTTGGTGTGCTTCATGAAGAGGTTGCTCATGGTTGTCCTGACTTTATTGCCCTCTCAAATAACTTGTGGTGGTTAATGTGCATTGAGCGGCCATTAGATTATAAAAAATTCTTAACAGGTGATCAAAGCAAAGTGTCCAGAAGGCAGGAGTCACTACATAAAAGAGGTGAGGCAGTCTTTCAGCACTGTCATCTTGTAGGTAGTTTTTATCAGTGCTCGTTACTATCTTCTATTGTCCAACTTGGTTTGAGGCATAGTTTCAGTATGGTTTACAAGGGAAGATTTGGGAAAGCTTTTGAGGCATATCTGCTACAGAAAGTGCATTGTAGTCTTCAGTTTGTACTAAATTGATATTTAATTCATTGTACGAAAGTGCTTTTCCCACTGTTCATCCTCTAGCCTAATATAGATGCATCTGTAGATGTTCCATAAACACAACATTGGCTACAGCAGAGCTCAATGACCCAATGACCTGCTTCATTAACACTTGTTCTGGGGCTTTCCAGTATCTGATGGAAGGGCCTAGATCCCACTGTTCTTTGTTTCTCTTGTGTTTCAGTTGAGATCAGTGCTAACTAATGATAAGTGGGAGAATAATGTAGTGTTGCAAATACTTTTACAATAGCACTGCTTATTTTACACTCTTTCTGTCTGTAGAAGAGTAGGTTCCTTTCGATGCTGTATAAAAAAGTGCCATATGTTCATTTTATGTCAAGATCTTATTCTCTCATAGGTGCTTGACTTGTAGACATGAGGAATCAGAGCTCCACATGAGGAATAAGTTGAAAGTATAAATCAGATTGTTCAGTTGGTCCAGGCTATGGTTTCTAAAGCAAACTGAAACATGCTGATGGTTCTCTGGTGGTTGATGTAGGTTTGTTCACTGCATGTTTGGTTGTTTTTTTGCTTCTGTAGGCTCTATTTCTGCTTTCCCTGTTCTGAAACTTTAAAGATGCCCACAAGTGTTTTTCCATTAGTAAATTGAAGGTTTGAGGGAAGACAAAAATAAGATGAAACAGAGTTCCTGTTGATTTTCATCCTGCCTCTGCCATAAGGGAAATATAACATGTTTTCAGGTTACTTAGATGTGGAAATTGTGGGCATATGATGTCAAGCACCTTGTGTAATATGCAACTCTGCTTCTTTGGCCTTTCATTTTTCATCAGGGAATCTCAAGTCTTCCTTGCCAGACTGAAATCCATTAGGTTCCTGTGTGATATGTAAACATTTTGTATTGATATTCTTCCATAAATTTGGTCTAAATCAAATGCTGGGTTATTGACATGCCTCAGAGGAAATTCCTATTTTGGCTTAATGTCATGCTTATCAACGTAGAATTTTTTTCCAGTGTATCTTCCATGATTTAGAGGTGATGTGAAACTCTGTACTTGATTTCTTTCTGTATGAACATGATAAAAAAGAGAGGTTTTGTTTCATAAAGGTCAGATTACATGAAAAAGTCACACTGTTTTGGGGGATTCTTCTTGGACACATGCACTTTTACTGGGTCGTATGTGGGTGGCCTGCCCTGATAAAATCAAATATTTGAGTAGGCTGCTTGTGGACTGCTCAGTAAACAGCTCAAGTACTGTGTTTAGAAGTGTCTTAAAAGGCAATCGTGCAACATTTTCTGCTCAGCATATTGCAAAATCTTTGGTAGCTCCTTTTCAATAATCTGCTTGCATTTACTGTCCTGTTACGTTTCTGAAGTTATTGGAAAGAAGTCTCTCTAGTAACACCTAAAGTGTTTATTTTCTCTTGATTTTCTTTTTGTCTTGTGCATCAAAAAGACTGTGACCCATCCTTACCTTAAAGGGCTAGAAGAGCTAGGTTACCAGGATATTAACACAGTGCTACCCTCCCTCCAGTCTCAACAACCTTTTTATTATTTGCTTCACATACATAATTCTCCTTTCACCGTTCCCTGCATGCACACTGAATGTTGCAAGCAATCAACAGCTCTATTTTCAGACACTGTAAGGCTTCACTGTTTACAGACTTTGTTTGGTGACTGACATGATAATTTCCTGGTTTCAGGTTAGGTCAAAATATAGGTAACTTGGTAAACATGTGTTTTTAGTGAGGGTGGTGAGCACAAAGATGGTGTTTCACGAAACTCTGTGAGAACACCTGGAATGACTTTTATACATATTGGGCATGTCTCTTCTGTGTTGATAAACCTGTGGGCAGGGTTTACATACATGGTGTTTGACTCACCTTTGCCAAGCTACCTGGGTTAGTTCATATCTCAGGATTTTTGGGACATGGCTTGGGTTTGAACCTTAAATCTCTGAGTGTGACATAGATACAGGAATTACAGAAGGTCACCTTAGCTCCCCAGGCTTATGCAATGCTCTTGGAGAGGGTTGCCAAATCTTCTCAGTGCGTTGCCTGGATATTTGGGAGTCTTTGTCTTCCATGCGTCTCATAATTGATTTGGTCCATAGTTTGCTCTTTCCTTGTGTCCTGGCAAGGAGGTCTGTGTTATATTTTTCTGGCTAAGTTTGCCCTTACTTAGCCCCTGTCCTTCATTTTTCTTCTTGAGCCTGCTTTTCGTAAGTATAACCTTCCAAAAAAGTTATTGTGGAGGTGTTCTGTTTCATTTCCTTTTTTTTTTTGTTGTTGGTTGATTTTTGATTTGGTTTGTTTTAAAGGTACCTGGAGTTCATAGAACAGGGCTAAAATGTGTTTAACTCCCTGTTTGGCAAGCTGCTTCCCCATGGTGATATTAACGTGTTGGTGAAGAAAGGAAGCAGAACTTTTCCTTCCTGGTAACTCAGTCCAGTAAAATCATAGATTGCCAGAACTTGTTTTCTGCCTGCCCCAGTCTGACCTCAGTTAATACTTGGCTTGGGGGAGAACTCTTGCTTGTTATTACGTGTTAGCAAGTTAAATATTTAATGAATTAACTTGACAGCTCACCTAGTTTTACTGCACACCTACAACTGAGATGCTTGATTACAAAGTATTATCACAAAGCTGAAATAAAATATTCATATATAGTTAATGTGAAATCCCTAGTAGCTAACATTCCACAGTGGCTTCCCTGTGCATGAGATCCTGTCTTCCACACTTGTAGTGTGTACGTTCTGCTCCACTGCAGCATGTTCTCCCGTATAGCTTGGGATATCAGTGTATTCCAGTGTCTAGCTGCCCCTTAGACAACCAAAAAAGGGGTGGCACTGATTAACCCAGAAGTTAAAGTAGGAGGTCTCCTGCTTGCATATTCACAGGGTAAAAATTATGCTTCTTGCTGACTCTTTCACTGCATGCCTTTTTGCCATGACTTTCATTTGGTATTCTGTCTGTGGCAGGCAGATGGAAGACTAAAAGCAGGTGTGAAATTTGACACAGAGCTTTGAAGCCACCGGTGAAATAAGGATGGAATCCCTCCACCTTTGTTCAGTGTCTTCCTCTTTGGTCCTGAAGACATTGCACTTATTCTTATTCTGTCTGAATTGCTCTATTTTGTTTCTTCATTCAAATCTAAATGGTGACATAATGATGGAGTAGAATTCTGGGGATGAAAGGAAAGTTTGGTATTCATAGAATCATAGAATAGTTAGGGCTGGAAAGGACGTCAAGGTCATCAAGTTCCAACCCCCCGCCATGGGCAGGAACACCTCCCACTAAACCATGCCAACCAAGGCTTTGTCCAACCTGGCCTTGAACACTGCCAGGGATGGAGCTTTCACAGCTTCCTTGGGCAACTCATTCCAGTGCCTCATCACCTTTACAGGAAAGAACTTCCTCCTTATATCCAGTCTAAACTTCCCCTGTTTAAATTTTAACCCATTACCCCTTGTCCTGTTGCTACAGTCCCTAATGAAGAGTCCATCACCAGCATCCCTATATGCCCCCTTCAGATACTGAAAGGCTGCTATGAAGTCTCCACGCAGCCTTCTCTTCTCCAGGCTGAACAGCCCCAACTTTCTCAGGCTATCTTCATACGGAAGGAACGCTGGTCCCCTGATCATTCTCGTGGCCCTCCTCCAGACTTGTTCCAACAGTTCCATGTCTTTTTTATGCTGAGGACACCAGAACTGCACACAATACTCCAAGTGAGGTCTCCCGAGAGCAGAATAAAGGGGCAGAATCACCTCCTTCTACCTGCTGGTCACACTCCTTTTGACACAGCCCAGGATACAGTTGGCTTTCTGAGCTGCAAGCACACACTGAAGCACCCCCAAGTCCTCCTTGGGCTGCTCTGAATCTCTTCCCTGCCCAACCTGTAGCTGTGCCTGGGATTGCTGCGACCCAGGTGTAGGACCTTGCACTTGGCATGGTTAAACTTCATCAGGTTGGCATCAGCCCACCTTACAAGTGTGTCAAGGTCCCTCTGGATGGCATTCCTTCCCTCCAGCGTATCAACCGAATCACACAGCTTGGTGTCATTGGCAAACTTGCTGAGGGTGCACTCAATCCCACTGTCCATGTCAGTGACAAAGGTGTTGAACAAGACCGGTCCCAACACCGATCCCTGAGGGACACTGCTCGTTACTGGTCTCCAGCTGGACATTGAGACATTGACAACTCTTTGTATGCGGCCATCCAGCCAGTTCTTTACCCACTGAGTGGTCCACCTATTAAATTGATGCCTCTTCAATTTAGAGACAAGGATGTCATGTGGGACAGTGTCAAACACATTACACAAGCCCATGCAGATGACATCAACTGCTCTACCCCTGTCCATCAGATCCGTAACCCCATCATAGAAGGCCACCAAATTGGTGAGGTAGGATTTCCCCTTAGTGAAGCCATGCTGGATGTCACCAAGCACCTTGTTGTTTTTCATGTGCCTTAGCATGCCTTCCAGGATGCTGTAAGGCATGTGACAGCCCAGTGAGAGAAACCAAATACAAAGCTAAAGCTGTTTTGTAAGAAAACAGACGCAGTTCATATTAATTTAATGACACTGGCTGAAAATTGATTTAAAACAATGCAATTTAAGCTGTTTTAAAATGGATTAAAGCCCACTGATTTTAAGTGAAAATAAAAATGCTCTATGTCACACTAAGGTAAAGGTGGAATAATTTCTCTAGGTGCTTGTTTGTTTTGTCAGCATGGTGTTCATTGCTGTTCTTGCTTTGCTTTATTTTATAAAAGACCTTGTATTCAGGCTCTAACAAACCATCACTGTCTCAGGGTGGTTGCTGTCTTCCACCTTTTCTTCCATTCACACTAGTCTTACTGCCTCAGAAGGCTGGGACTGTCTATAAGGAAGGTGCTGTTAGCCATAAAGCCTGCACACGTAGGGAGAGCCACTGAGAGGCAGGTGGAAAACAAACATTAATTTTTTGATTTTAAAAAAGGTCATGGGAGGCAAAAGTTCGGGATGAGTCAGCATGAAGCTCTGTCTGAGTCAGGGTCACATCACAGTTTTGGATGTATTTTAGTCTGTCATTCATTGACAACCCCTTTCAGAGAGAAAAAGGAAGGCTTTTTTAAGTCTTTGTACTAATAAAGTGTTTTGGGAGATGTACCCTGTAGGTAGCAGCTACTGTGTATTAAGGATTTTAAACCAACAACAACAAGAAAAAAACCCCAAACTAATTTACAAGTACTTTTAGAGTAAAGGAAATGGAACTAAACAAACCAATTGTCTTTAAGGTAAGGTTGTCTGAGCCTTAGGTACGGTATGGCATGGCTTAGAGTCATCCATGGAAATAAATAGGAAGTATACCTGTTTACATCATTTGGGAAATGGATGTTATCTCTGATTTTTCAGATTTCTTGCTCATCAAGCACTGAGGCAGGAGCCAGCATAAAAATATGACTGGTTAAAGAGGCAATAACTCTCCCAATGGCTGTAATAACAAAGTTCTTTTGTGATTTAAAAGAACATCATGTTGAAACATTAAAGCATATGGAAGGCTTCCAGATTAAGAAAATTAATGAAACTTAGAAGCTTCTGATTTATAGTACCACTGAATACAAAGCTTTACAAGATTGTCTCATTCAGAAGCCTATAATTAGAGTATAGCTTTCTTGTGGGAAACTGTTTCTTTGCGTAATTGAAAAGACAAATTCCTTCCTAGTTCTAGCATATATTTTTATTTATTTTTCATGTTATGATTCAGAAACAAGTATTTTTTTCCAAAGGTTAAAAAGTCAGCAATTCTTATTTGACAATGTGTGACTCAACTACATTCAAGCAAATCATACATGAAATGAGAACTAGCATTCAGGACTGTCTTTATCACACAGAAGTCTTTTGTTGTTTTATTAGGTTTTGGGTTTTTTTGTTTTTTTTTTTTGTAATAAGTTAACCCTGAAATTAAGTTGATTGAATCTGTCTTAAAGACTGCTCTGTTTAAGCAGTTTAGTGAAGGAGAGGTTGTCAAATAATCATTTGCCTGAGGTTATGATGATATTTAATACCTGTATAGGAACCTCTGGCTCCTCCTTTGCCCTCTTTGGCACAGCAAATGGGAATAATAACCTAATTGAGAATTATAGGCTCCACAAGAACATGCGCATAATCTGTTACTGTTCTCTCTGAATCTTTTGTAGGTACATCAAGAACAAATGGTGGTTTCTTCACAGCCAAGATCCAGCAGCTTTTGATTATCTCCCATTTCTAAATGTCTGATTTGTTTTGCTATATGTTCAAGTTAGTCAGCTGTAGTAAAAAATGTCTCCAGTGCAGAAGCTTTTAGAAAAGTCAGGTGTTTCAGTTAACTGACACTATTGGAAAACAGAAAACAGTCTAGCTAGTTTGGGATGAGTCCAAATGTACAGTTGAAATATTTGAAACTCAGCACTGTTTGATGACTGATATATTCTTGCAAAGTCTGCATACTTAGAAATAATGGAGTGTAGATTTCTTGATATCCTTTCTAAGTTGTTCTAGAAACGGAGGAGGCTCTGGAATCACAGTATAACTCAGGATCTAAATTGGTATCTAACTGAAGTATAGTTCCCCTGGTTTAAGTAGAGGGAGAATATTGTCCCATCTTCACATGCCCAGACAACCTTCCTGAGTTGGGTGCTTTGGTACTTGAGGGTGGATTGGTGAGGAGATGCAGAACTTCTTCAGAAGTAATGCCATATTTGTGCTTGCTACCAGATTGACCTGACATTTCTCTTTATACCTGGAGAGTGCTCTGTGCTTACTTGGATGTCTTATTTGGTGCAGATGTTTCATGTCTTGAATGTCAATTTTATAGAAGAGTTTAAGGGGTTAAGGTCAGGCTGGTTGGGTTTATCCCTTAGTTAGGTCAGCTGTCATACATTTGGGACTATCTCACCAGCCAGGGAGAGCCTGCTCTACAGTTAAACATCTTTCTTTGCTACCTTTCCATTCTGATAAACTGAAGTAGCTCTCACTGAGCTTTAGTTAACTCTTGCATGTTTCTTATATGCCCCCTGTGAGTTTGGCTTAGTCAAGACTGCCCTTTCTGTAATAACTTATGATCTAAGCTCCAGATACTGCAATAAAAAGAAAAAACAACTGAACAAGTGAATGATGGATCCTGAGATGAGATCATTGTGCAAAATAATGAACAACACCTTTCAGAAATGAAATACTACTGTAATTCCAGTGATGTTCTGGCTATCATAGTTGAGTTACTATTGCCCTGGAGGTTTTGTAATCAACCTACTGTATTTCAGTCTCACGTCTGCTAAAACACCCCAGATAAGTGACTATACTGATTCAGTTACACTCATTTATTACATGCTTACATTCAGTGTAGGCAGAGAGATAAAAAGGCAATCTTCTGTACAGAGGATACTCACAACAGGACAAGTGAGTTGGTACTAATAGAGGGGACCAATAAATGTGGAAAGGAAAAAACTAGCCTCTCATGAGGGTTTGGTTAAATATGAAATGAGGAGCAGCTTACTGCTGAGGCCTCCAGTTCCCCTGTACCAAGACTGTGCCTGTTTACAGTTCTGCATGAATCAAACCTCTTGCAGACCAGCCTCTCAAAGCATGCTATGGCTATACTGCTTTAACTACTATTCTGTGATAACTCTGAAGATAATAAACATGAGAATTTTCCTGTCAAGTACTTCATGGTCAGAAACTCAGAAAGGTGTGGACTTCTCAGTTTCTAGGTTTGGCCTTGCTCAGATGGCTACCTTCTGTATTTTGTAAGGAAGAATCAAGCAGTACCAGTTTTTCAACAGGGAAGTAGAAAAGAGTATCAGGTTTTACCTTTTTAAAGATGCTGTTACAAAGCAGATTCAAGCTGTGACTTTGATATTGGTGGTTTGTCAGTTTTCCTACAGTGAAAATTGCTGTAGAGATCATAGTCAATACAGGTAAAAAGAGAATGTCCAAAATTTTACACAGAAGATGGTTGAACACTGGCTTTGCAGGGCACTGCTGCTGTGCAGCATAAGATGTGTTTCATTGTCCTGCTCTCTGTGTGAGTTTCCTTTCCTGGTCTGTCTGACCATGTACTGATGTTACTCAGGGTAAAATGGCCAGCCTGATTGTGAAGCCACGAGTTGATTCTGATACCTCATCGTAAAGCAGATGAATGGGAGTATTGCATTCAAACATGTAACAGCAACACAGCTGAAGTATCAGGCATCAGTGACAGCTCTTAAAAGTAGAGCTCTGGAGGTGCTCTGTGTGATGGTGGTGGTGGGGGGAGGCTTTCTTGTTACAGGAGTGGATCATAAAAATTACACATAACAGCTAGTAGGAAACTTAGCTGCTACAGAGGCCCTGTGCAAGACTGAGTAATGCTAAATAATACTGGTGAAATATTGCTGCTGGAGGCAGCAGTAAGGGGTCTGGAGACTCATCTTGCAGATATTTGTCTGTATATTCTTTCTAATATGAGAAGTCATTTATCAACAGGAGTAGCCGCAAACATACCTAGGAGAGCTCTGTAGCAAAAGACAGGATCAGCATACTGATGTGAATGTATACGTGAAGTTTAGTTTAATTAACAAATACACTGTGTACCATGTTAGTGCAATTATTGCACCTGAAGGAAACTAGCTATTGAACTTGATTTTACACCATCTGGAAAGCAAAGTCATAATTTGAGCTATTGTTTTGCTAATACCTGTGAAAGCTAAGAGAAAACACATAAGAATTAAGTAATGAAGATTTTATGGGAGTCTTGCCAATGGTCTCTGATTTTTGGAAGAGTGCAAAGAAGGAATATGTTTACTTGTTTTGGTAAGGGACGTAGGGCTGGGAGGAAAATTAGCGACAATTTTTTATTAAACATGGATTGAAGTGGAAGAGCAAAGAAAATGGAGAGTCCTAACACCAAGGCATACCCAGATCATACCACGCAGACAGTAAAGCCAGAGGTGTTTGTATTCCACATCGCATAGCAATGTTTTGTTTTTTTTTTTTGTTTTCATGCAAGCATTTGTTGATGAACTGAAAAACATGTATTATTCAGTCTCACTAAGCTGCAGTACTTGTAATGATTTCTGACAACTGTCAGTATGCCTGGGCACCTCATCAGAACATGCTTTGCTTGACAAAAGCACCTGAGGATGAAAGAAACTTTAGGTATTAATTCTCTTTTAAAGTTTGCAGCATTATTATAATTACATGAAAATGTGGTCTACTTAAACCCCCTCTATCAGCTGTTAGAACAGGATACTGCTGCGTTCCCATTGATAGGGTAATTTCTATTGTAGGAATCCATACTAATTAAAGGTAAAAGGAGCTCTGTAACATACTGTGTTTGGAAGGGAGCTTAATTGTGGCAGATTCACAATCACTTGTAAGAACTCCATGTAAGATGATACTCGTGGATCTAGAAATATACCAATGAAGAACGAAGAACAGGTGGAAACAAGTTTCCAGGGATTTTTTTGGATGGACATAGAATCACAGAATGCTCTGGGTTGGAGGGACCTCAACTAGCTCCAACTCCCCTGCCATGGGCAGAGACACCTTCCACTATACCAAGTTGCTCTAAGCCCCATTGAATCTGGCCTTGAATGCTGCCAGGGATGGAGCAGCCACAACTTCTCTGGGCAATCTGTGCCAGTGTCTCACCAACCTCATAGTGAAGGATATTTCCCTAATATCTAATATAAAACTATCCTCTTTAAAGTCATTACCCCTTGTCCTGTCACTACAAGTCCTTGTAACAAGTCCCTCTCCAGATTTCCTGTAGGTCCCCCTTAGGTACTGGAAGGCTGCTCTAAGGTCTAACTGGAGCCTTCTCCAGGCTGACCAAGCCCAACTCTCTCAGCCTGTCTTCATAGGATAGGTTCTCCGTTCCTCAGATCATCTTTGTGGCCTCCTCTGGACTCACTCCAACAGATCCAATTCCCCCTTGTGCTGGGGAACACAGAACTGGATGTAGTACTGCAGGTACTCATGAGAGTGGAATAGAGGGGCAGAATCACCTCCCTTCTGAAGCATTAGATCATAAATGTTTAAAATTAAGTATAGGGGGAAGTGCATGTTGAAGAAACATTGCATATTCAGAGTGAACAAGACCAATGAACCCCTTGTCACTAGTAAATGGACATAAAAATTCTGTTCAGAAAATAATTAAATTGTTATAAAATATGATTTTATTTCAAGAATGGTCTTTTACTTGTGCTGCTGTTGCCATGACACAAGTAAGCGTTATGGGAAGACAAGTAAGTCTAGAAGTCTGCATGATTCATTGAATTGTTGAATCCATTTTAGAGTAAGGACAGAATTGTTGTGTAGAGCTGTATTTTAGCATGTTGCACAGGATATGTATTGTCTTTACAGTTTCTGTTGTAAGCATTTTGCTTGTTTATACACTGTCATAGGATGGCATGTGGGTAAGAGTGCAATCTACATGTCAAGGAAATAATGGTTTCCTATTTCCAAAAGTACAAAAAGCAGAAAACTGGAATAGTTGTTACTGAAAAAATTGTGATCATGTTGGTATTGGGTATTAAAGTTGAATTTTCTGTTTCTCTCTAGCAAAAAACCCACTAAATATTGCCTCTGTTGACAAGGTGGCTACAGCATTCAGGAGGAATACTGAGCAGCTATATTGTGTGAGTAATATCTTGCAACAGTTGGCCTTGACAGTATTACACTTTCTTAAGCGGATTTATAATCAACTAATATTTGAACACCTCCTTTCAACACTTAAAGCATCAGCTTTTATTTTGTCATGACTGTTTCAGAAGGCAGTCTCTATCGAGTATGAGGACTATTTTCCCCCAAATTTCAGTCTCCTGAAATGCTAAATGAGATGTTTGCAGCTTTAACGAGAGGCATATTTCTTAGTTCATCACTGGTGCTGTCACAAAGGATATTTGCGCTCTTGTTTGGACAACAGAAGTTTCATTCTAACAATTTCCAGGTAGAAAAAAACTGAATGCTGAAGCCCAGCTTTAATTAAGTGTGCAGCATCTAGCTTAGCTTCTTTAAAAGGCTTAGACAATGAAATACCTAATAATTAAAGGGATAAGGTAAGCTAATAACTAGAAGCTAAAACAAAGAACCAAGTCTGGTTTCTTTTAATCATGAAGTGGGTTGGACTTGAGCATTGCAGCCCTTGTGGCTTAGTTCATCTAGCTGAAGTAATAAATGTAGTGCTCATGAAAAAGGGAGTGAAAAATAGTTGACAGCAACTTTACAAGACCCATTAATTTTCTAGATACTGCCACAGAGGAAAACATGACAGTGTGATGGGTATTTTTCTAAAACAAGCAAAAAACCCCACTAGTACTACTATTTCAGAGCTGAGATAACTCAATAGACACTGGAGCTTACCTGTCAGCTTGCTACATCGAGGCTGTTGCTGTGAGCAAAGAATTGCTGGATTTAGAAGAAAAAGAAGAACTGATGTTCTGGATATGTTATATGTTATATACGTCTCTTTATTGATGGCCTTATTGAAATGTGATAGAATTTGAAAGGCATTTTGCTGGTACTGATATCTTTCAGGGCAGAGTTACATTAACAGTAGTGTCCATGATATTTTAAATCTGGAAATTTTTTCAGTTTCTGTGACAATGTGGATTTTGAAAATTTGTACCAGAAACTATAGTTAAAATTTAGACATTATAGTCTAGACAGAATTTCTGGAAATTCTTTTCTTGCTACAGAGTTGGCTCTAATTGAATAACTAGACTATTTATTACACTTTATTAAATACTGCATTAGTCAAATCCTTTTTGACTTTGTCCATTAATTCATGTCTGCTCCTTTCTGTATATTCAGGTCCTTAGGTATAGAGGGTAATTGCTATTCTTATTTTCATGATCATATACACAATGTATACTGGAAAAGAGAAAAATAACATCTTGCATAATCAGCTGAAAAAGTAACATCTCATATAATGAGCTGACAAAAAAGCATGGCTGTGCACCTTTGAGCACACCTTTGAAGTTCAAGCAGGCCAAAGAAGCTCGGGGAAGAAACATTAAGGTGAATGTTTTACCAACTTGATCTACAAAGAGATCTAGTAGATATAGTGGAAGGCTGGGATTACTTTTAGGTAGGTGGCTAGTGTTGGAAGAACAGATTGTTAGATAAAGGAAGATTTTTGACTTGGTTTGCTTTTATCAAAGCATCTTACAGACATTTCAACATCAGTATGATTGTGACTTACAGTACTGGGTAGTAATATTCTGTCAGACGATGTTCATCTTGGAAAAACAATGATGAAGGATTGCTATTTTACAAAAGGGCTTAGAGTTTAACATACTTGGTGATGGGCTTGAAACTGATAGTATTCAGAAGCAAGAACTGAAGACGATACCAGACAAGAAATAAGGAATAAGATTTGACGTCTGTATTTTCAAAGGCTGTTATATAGTGGTTTCCCTTTGCATAGTGTTAGATAAAAAAAAAAAAGTTTTCTCTGCATTTTATTTGGAAATACACTTTGAAGTTAGCTGTCATAGTAGAAGCTGACATAATTTAGGAGGGTTAAAAGTGTAAAGTATTTCTACAACAATATTGCAGCAATTTTTTAATTTATGTTGTTTATTAAAGGTATTTATCAAGGTGAGCAGACCTTAATCACACTTTATTTTTTTCCCTTTAAAAACACCTCTTTCAATGCATATTAGTAGAAAAATATTGTAGTTTGGAGAAAACATGTAAGAAACGGTTGCCATATCTGATAAGATGATTTTTCATTATTTTTGCATGAGTCTGCTTATATTCTGTGACTTAATGTTTGAAATGACAACACTGGTGATGTTATTTCAGAAGGATGAGTTTACTACAAATTACATGTAGTAAAAAAAGTGGGGTTTCTGAAAGATGACATCTCTCGGAAGCAGCTATTTCATGACATACAATCTCTATCTTTTTATTGTATGGAAACTTTCCTTCTAAGTGGTTGTCAGAAAACCTTAGAAGGAAGGAAAGACACTTTGCTGATCCTAGGACAGTGTTTGTTTCATAGGTGTGTGCTTATCTCTGACAACCACAGCAGATCTAATACATATTTTCCACAAAATTTTTCAGGCCAGTATTGTCTGTGCTTTCTTCACCAATGATGAAGCTAAAGATGATGGTAAAGAAAATGTTGAAAGGAAAGTATGCACAGCACACAGTGAGAGATCTTTTCAACATCAGAGCGGAAGTGGCTTTTTGGTAGGTAACCAGCTTTTCCACATTTTGTATAAATTGAGAAGTTTCAGGAGGCTTTCAGAGGGCAGAGGAATACCAAATTCCCATGAAGCTGAGCTTGTTGAACCCAACCAAGGCATTCTCAAAAACTGCTGAAGCAAGCAAGCCCAGAAAACAAGGCCAAATTCTGTTTTGAACATATATAAAACGTAAAAATTGCTACAGCCTGGATGGGACAAATTCCATGGACATATCGTGGAAGATACTCTAGTGGTTTTTTTCCATCAAATTAAGTTCTTACAAGGAACACATCTTCATACTAGTGCTCACGCTGTATTACTATATTCTTAGAAAAAAAATCCCAAAAGCAAGCCACACTTTGCACAAGCTGGGCAAGGGAAATGGAACACAAATGCTATTGTAGGACAAAAATTCATTTGAAGAACGGGAAAATGCCACCATCAAGATTTCAGCAGTATGGGTTCAGCCCTTCTCTTAGTTTTCTGTTCTCCTGGTAGTGAAATGGTTATAGTAGCTATTTAAATAGCAGAGGAAACTGGAGAAGGGTAAGAAAGGGATAGTCCAGAGGAACTAGAAATGGAATAGCACAGAAGGATGTCACTTTCTACATAATTTTGCCTTGCTACAAGCTGTTGAGGGCTTTATCGTTGTCATCAGTCCCCGCTGTCAAACTTTAGACTTAGTTCACCTCTGTCAACCGGAGGATGAGTCTTGTAGTGAAGCTAAGGTATGCAGATCAGCACTGAGAGCATAGGTCTTTCAGAAGAGAGACTTCATAATGCATGCTAGGCAGAGAATATTTTGCAATTGTACAAAGAAAGATTAAAATATGAAGAGAAGGATCCCAGATGAAAATGAGACCAGATGTTTTAATTTGCATAGAAGCCAATTGTGATTTTGAATTTTGCATGTGGCTGAATTTAAATGATCTTAAACACCCATAATTTGCTCTATTTATGGAGCTGGGAAATCTATATCTCTGTGGAATTTGGTGCAACTTATTTAGATTAGCAATAACCTAACCAATAAGGGAAACTCCAGTCTGAGTTTTTTCATTACCTCAGGCTGTAACTGTCACTAGTGTGTGACTGTGCAGCTGAATGTTATCTGGTGAGCTGCCCTGATGAAGCAAACAGCTGGCTTTGCCTGAGATTCTGGAAAAGAATTGATTAAATTTTTACAGGTTCAGAAGTACCAGTGAAGTTTTGGAAACGTGCTTGAGGCTATAAAATGGTCACTTTGATCCAGGACTATTTGGTGTTTGGACTTGTTCAAATGTTGGAGTTTGGTTTGGCCATTTGTGGGGACAGCCCAAGTAGATAATTACTATTTTGTGCAATGCACCTGATCATCAAGGCACAGGTTTTCTCTTAGGTCTACTTCAGTATTTGTTCTTGCTTGATTACTGAATTTATTTTACAAGGCAGAAATGCAAAAATACTCCTAGAAGGTGATGATACAAGACGTTTTGGCCAAAATGGAAGCATGAGTTGTGTGGAAAAAAAGGCAGGAGCTGACTGCCTTGAATATCCTCGGTTGGCCTGTGAAAGTTTTGTTTGGCAGAAGGATGGTGATAAGAGTTGGGCAGTAGTCTAAAGCCTCCGAAGAAATGGTGTCTGTGTCATTAAGTTTTCTGCAGAAGGGTGCAACGCTCTAGTTTTTCTTCCTATGTTTGAAGAATAACACAAGCCTAGCATTTGATTTCCCCTTCTGACTAAAAATACTATTGTGAGCATAGGTCGGTGTGTAGCGCTGCCCCAGAAGGCACCCTTGTCATCCATCACCACATGGAGAAATGCTTTAATATGTATTTATTTCTTAGGGTGAGAGGCAGGCATAATGCTTTTTCTTTGTTTTCCTAAAAGTGCCTGTAACATAATGCTGTTCATTCAGGTGTGAACTGAATGCATTCAGTGCTGAAGGAATTGGTCCCTTTACATCTGAAGTTGATTTGTGCAAGCAGTTCTCACACATAAGTTTGGGACCAATTGATATGATTTTCATGCCATTTGAGAGACTGTAGGTACATGCGTTGTATCAATGAATTACATAGTTTCCTGTAATTGCTGCTTCTCCAGTGCAGCAAACTTGTAATTGCAGGAAAGAATAATGGTACCTAGGGAGAACAGCAAACAGGACTGCAGAGAGGTGTGAAGGAAGAACATATACGCTAAAATTGTCCTGGTGACATTATAAAGCACAAAAGTAGCGTCTGAGTGCTTTATGCTACTGTTTATATGCTTAATGGAAACAACAAAATTGCCTTTGAAATATTTTTAGAAATCTTTCAAGACTTCTTGTCCAATATTACAGATATTCTTTTTCCCCTGGGCTCAACAAACACCACCAAAAAACCCCAAACCCAAACCAAGAAACCAACCAAACCACCAACCTCCAAAACACAGGAGTCTTTCCATCCTATTTTTGTCAATGAAATAAGATTCATTTTTTTGATGTGAAAGCTGCTAAGTAAAAGCATTCAGAGCAAATCAATTCTTCCTAAAAATTCTGGAAACAAAATGGAATTGGATGTAAAGGCATAGTTTATTATTGACTTGTGGCCATCCTGCACATATTAGAAAACGAATTAGAGCTTTTTAGGAGCCACTCTATTTAAAAGAGAGCTAAATTAAATTGTTTACTTTTCTATCCAGATCATTTCTTTTCTGTCCATTGCATTCCGTCACAGTTACGACTCGTTGCACCACTTTCACCCCATGCTAATCCTAAAACGTGCCATGCATCTTGTACACAAAATGTTAGGATTTTTGGTTAGAACTGAATAGTTGTTTTAAACCAGAGTAAATGGTTGCCTCCAGTCTGTAAAAGATATAAACATTTATTATTTGATGATAATATTCACAAAAGCAGCCACACGAAATCACTGACTTCTCAGCCTCTGCTATCAAGGGACACCTGCAAAATATTTGCAAAATGAGACTGTGAACTAAAATTCCATATTAGTATACTGAAAAGTAAGGAGCCAGTGAACTTATTTTATTATCTGTTACAGTTTTCCTATTGGCTGCTCCTGATAATGTGAATGATAATGGCTGGGTTTTTTTCACCTTTGAGATGGACAAAGAGTTCATTCCCCTCATTCTGCTAACAAGATTTTTCTGTGTGATGATACTGTCATCAGTTTGGTTCTTCTTCCCCACAGGAAATGTCCAATTGATTAATGTAATTACATTTTACTAAAACCAACTGTGATTCACTTGTATTAGATTTTTACTTTGCTTCTCCATCATGTGAAGCCAAAGCTTACCATTTACTCACTCAGTGATGACACATGTTAACAGTGTAATTCATAGAAACATTTTCTTTTACAGAGAAAGATTTTCAGTGGGTGTACCAGAGCATTTAACCTTTTGACTTAATTGAACCATGGTGATGGATGAAGAGATTTAAAATATTTGTAAAACCAGTATTAAAGCAGCAACAGTGAAGTGCAGTTTGTGGCCTGCACTCTGCTGCCAAAGAGATTGAGAAAAATGTGTTGGCAGTATCAACTATTGCATATTGTTTACTTTACTTACTTACTTCAACTGAATTCGCACTGGAGTTCTATCATGTCCAGTATGGCAGCACTTGGTGATGGCATGACTTCATTCATGTTCACTTCTACTTTCTTTTAGAATTTTGTACTGGCCATATGGGACTATCAAAGGTTGACTGGGTCTTACTCATCAGTCCTTGACTTTCCAGTTGCTGAATCAGCTTACGGATGGAACCAACAACCCTTGATTGGAGTTGTATTGTCACCAGCACATTGTCATGGTAGCAATTGGTACCTGCTGTTCTTTAACTGATAGTAACCCTATAACAGAAAGATCCTCTGAGAGACCAGGCAAGATAGGCAGCTTCTTGATCTTCTGTGTACTTAAGGCAGTTATACCAAAAGCCCATCGGTACCTTTTTGGGCCCTTGAAGTACCCTATCCTAACTTAGTCTGTGCTAAGGATACTTGAAGCCTCCAGATTAGGCACAGTAGGATGCTTCTGCCACTCATTTCAGTCAGGAGACATACCAGTCCTCTCTGTTGCTATGTATCCAACTGCAGTACTGTTCCACAGTAACAGGAGTGCAGAAATAACAGACATAATGAGAATAAGAAACAAAGTGGTCTGTGTACTACAGGACTTGAGTCACATGCCAGAAGAAATTCTCTGCTGTTTCTCATCTGTGCTCATGTGGAGTGTGTAAATACCCACTGAGACCTGCTGCAGAGCAGACGTGGTCATCAGGTGTAGCGATCAAGTGATGAACAGGTAGAAAAGGTGGTATATGAGGAGGGCATGTCTAAGTTTCAGGAGTAGTCAGAAAAGGCATTTCAGTTTATGCTCTCCATTCTCAGTCTTGAAAAGAAAGTCTATACATCCCAAAGGTACAGATGATAGACAGCAGTCTGTCTAGAGAAGTCCTCCCAGATGGTAAGTGGTGCTTATCATTGGTGGTAATGGAGCACCCATGATCTTTGAAGCTGAGAGCTTCTGTGCTGTATAGTGTAATAGGTACCTGCAAATTGTGTTGTGGATTTTGGAGATTTTACATGCTAATGTGCTTTCATCTTCTTTTTAGTGCATCTTAAAGCAGTTTTTGCCCAGTTGATACATTTATTTTGGGCCTGTCTGGTTTTGTGTGTTATGCACAATTTGGTATGGATTTACCTTGGATCCTTAACTTCCCAATGTCCTTATTCACTTTTTCATTCTCTCATTTCTTGAGGGTGCTTTGGCCACATGCCATGAGTCAGTAGCATACTGAAATAGGAGGTATACTAGAATTTCTGTGACTGTTTTTAAATTAATGTATAAATCAATTTCTCGGATGTTGCTTGGGGTGAGTGACTTAGTGTTATAAATGAGGTTTTCATCTTTGTTTCTCCCAGTAACAGTGGGGTGTAGTGTGTAGTTGGCTGGCATAGGTGATGGTTTCATGATTGTAGTTCATAAGTATAATGCAGATGGCTTTGGGAAGGAATTGAGCAGAAATATCAGCATTGGAGTATTGCCATCAAAGCATCTGTGAAATGGAATGTTTCTGCCTTTACACGCCTTTCAGAGTTTAGTTAATGTATATGACTGAGCAGTAGTAAAAACGGTTTATTTTCTCCTCTAAACACAGTCTGTGTTGAGCATGTCTTTTTCTCCTTTGGGAGTCCCTTCCCATCTCCCAGTTGGCAGTATCATTTTAATAATCAGGATATTGCTGCAGGTAGATGCCCACAGGTAGGTCAGTGAAACAGTGGTGTGTCTGCTTAGGATTTCTTCTTCTGCTGCAGTATATAGCTGGCCCTGTGTCTGTAAGCTTTGGAAAAACTAAGTTACTGAGTCATATTACTTAAGTTACTGTGCATCTCAAAACAAGAGATGTGTCTGAATGTGATTTGTTTTTCTGAAGCAATTTTCAGCCCAGAGTTCATAAGAGCAAAATGATGGCCACTTCTCACTTGCTCTTTTGAGACTGTTTACCCCACATAGCGGAACCAATACTAACTACTTTTTCCTCCCCTCTTCCAGGCCATCTACATGCCACCAAACATGGAAAAAATTATGAGGCCCTGCCCAAAATTTTCCTGTGCCAGAAAAGATCCTAGAATCAGTGAGAGCTCTGTGATTTTTATGGTCTGTGTAAAAATTGGCAAGGCATTATTTAGTCATGCTTTATACAGTTGCTTGAAGTGATAGTAGATGCGTTTCCTGATCCATTGAGATGGGATTCACAGTACAAATTCCTCTTTACTTTGCTTCCAGAGTGGGTGATTTCATCCTGTCCATCTACAATAGAAAATACAGAAAGGAAAGTGCTGTGCCAGAATCTTGAGAACTGAGCTTGAGTATCCAACAGTCACTGTATGCATATAAGGTTTCTGTTGCTTCCTAATGGAAGCACAACATGTTGGGCATTGTAGAAACAGAGAGTCATTGTCCCAGGGAGTTTAAGTTGAAACAGATGTGTTAGAAGTGGGGGAGGAAGAGAAAGGCACAGAATAGCAGCATGGGTTGCCCAGATTTGCTTGGCTGGCAGAAACTTGGACTAGAACTCAAATCTCATGGCCTCTAGCTCATTGCTTTTTTTGGGCTGGATCCTGTTCTCTGTTTATATCCCTCATGACATCTGTCTCATTTCTGAGACATGCCAGGTAGGTTGAAGAGAAGAAGTTAATGGGACATTACCCCTGCAGTATGGATATCCAGAAGGTCCCAACACTACGATTATATTTCTCTTTTTTTGAAGGGGGAATGTGAGGAGGGAGGGGGGTTACACACAGATTTGCTGAAATATTCCAGTTACAGGATTGACTTGTACATGACTTCTATGCAAGGATCAGTAGGAATGGTTTTACCGTCTGGGATGCATTTTCCAACTCCAAGTTTTTCAGCTCCATTGTCATGTTAGCAATATAGCGACACGCTGCTGTCTGGGGAAGTGGGATGGCTGTGCCAAACCTTCATACCATTGCACTTCTGTAGATGGGCCAGGAATGATTGTGGCTTTTGTTTTTTGAGGGGGGAGCCAGTCACAAGAGTACTGCATTTTCTCTTGCATCTGGTCCCCAAGGTCTGGCAAGCAGGAAGGCTCAGATTGCTACAAAGCCTTGCTCTGTGTTTGACAGCTAGGTTCTGGCTGAGAACTGGCAAGATTTCTGGCAGCCTTTCTTAAAGGGATTTGCTTCCCACTGTGGGCTTAATGGTAGATGCAGTCTGATCTGGTTCCACAGAAAGATTCTTTTCTCGTCTAACCAGCTATGTTTTCTTCTTGCTCTACGGTCACAATTAGATTGGTGAGGGGATCTTGGCTGGGCAATGGGAGGTTTGGATGGAGGAGACTTCAGCAAGTATCACCATCACAGAAGCCTCTGTTGTTCTTTCCCTGATAATAAAAGTTTTACCTCAAAGTCAAAGAGGCTCACAAAATAAATGTACTGGAGCATCAGGTTCAGAGTTCCTAGCCTGAGAGTGGAGGAGAGCAACTTGTCAAGGAAGAGTCAATAGGAGGAGAAACTTTTAACTTGTTAGGGTTTGGAACTTCCTGTGGTGGGGATGAGGCTATTCCTCTGTCAACCATTGTTGGCATGGTAAATGTTCCTTGCAGGACTCCCTGTAAGTGGAAAATTTCTGGTTATTTGACATTGTCTCAGTCTTTCAGAACTGCTTCTCCATAAATGGAGATAAGCAATGACAGAGGGTCTGAAGGGACATGTAAGATTGCAGAGATGGTCAAGAGATCCTGAAGGAAATGTGGTATTAAATGCTGGGAAGCCTGTAATTTCTGTCTGGTACGTAATCCCAAAGCTTTAAAGAGTCCCAGTAATGGGGAGTCAAGCACAGTTGCTGGAAAGTTATCCCTTTGATAGATACAGGTAAATATTATTCCTAATTTGGAATTATTTAGTCTCACTTGCTAGCTGTCCCAAATGGATTTAGCATGCATTTTTAATTCTCTAGTTTTTTTTCCCTGATACCTGATACAGGCAGTGATGCACAGTGTGAGGCAGGTGTGAATGACTGGTAGCCTCAGTCAGATCACTCCCTTGTTTTTCAGCATTTGAGTCCAAATACTAGAAGATGATGATGAGGATCATGAGTTTCCTTATGAGGAAAACTGCAGGACCAATGCCTTCCTGGGAGCAGCTGATGAGGTTCTTAATTCTGGAATTACCAGGTCCCGTCTTAGTTTTTCCATTTTTGGATCTGGATTTCTGTCACAGGTGGTTTCTTCCACAGCTCTGAAGAAGCTGGGGAGCAGTGTCTGTTGATTCCCATGGATAGCATTGCGTTAAATGATGGTTGTGAAGGGCAACCATTTAATCTCGGCAAAAATGAGATTAAATTAAAAACCAAAACCAAACCCCACAGCACAACCTGTATGCCAGGTCCTTTATATTTATATATTTAATACAAATTTCACCAGCTCTGATTAAATAATTGCTTGATGAACTATAGGGGTCAAAAATTCAAAGGTCTGTATATCATCCGTCCTGGATTGTACTGGAAGTAGTAACAACTATCGTTTTGCCTTGGTGACTTGAAAGCATTACTCTTAGTATTAAAGGAAGGGAAGCATTTTCTCTTCTGTAACAGCCCTAATTACCTCATTGTTACAAGAAGTGACCCTTTTCATTTATGTGGCTGCTTGCCTGGAGGAGGAGGTCATTTGCCATAACACTATGATAAAATCTCTGAAATTAAAAACTTTGAGTACACAGGGCATCAGACATACAGTAGGTTCTGGAAAATACTCCTAAAACTAAATGAGGCATGTGGAGATGACAGCATCAGCCTTTATTACCATGATCAGGTATCCAGTTACGTTGCTCTGTTTGAATATTTGATTCTATGCAGTCTCTGCCCATGGCAACCCCTCCACTCACTGCATCTGTGTTGTGTAATGTTGGGGAAACTGTGATGATAGGGGACCTCTGTGACAAGAATAATATAGATACTTTAAAATACTCAGATGTAAAAATCCTGCTCTTGTGCATAGGGTTCTTCTTGCGCAAAGGGAGTACTGCAGTACAAGTACTTCTTGCTTTTCATCTGCTTGCTGAAAAGCAGAGTATCAATACAGAGCTTTAGGGAGAGGAAGAACAGATGACAATGACATTGCAAGAGGTAGTTGAAGTTTTTTCTGTTGAAAGATTATTAAGCACCTGGAAGGCATAAAACACATAGTGGAAGTACTCTGAGTCAGTTGCATAGCCTTGAAAACAGCTTGTATGTGGGAGAGAATGCAAGAGTGGCATTCATGTATCAGTAGAAAGAGGTCCCTATTTATGTTTGATCAAAACGAAGTATGCAGAGTGGCAAATGGGGCTTTTGGACTATGAAGATAAAAGCTTTATTTTGCTGTACTGTTAAAAATACATGGCGCAAGAGCTCTCCAGTATTTTGAAGTAAGTGCACTGTTTGAAATGGAGGCATGTCAGTCATACCTCAGGATGCATTCAAAAGAATGGAAGAGAAAGGACTCTAGACTGCTATGGATTTATAAATATTGAATTTGTTGCTAGAACTATCTGTCACTTGAATCCCCTCTTGGAATTTGAAGAGCTTAATTGGGAGATCCTGAAAGCTCCCAAAGCAAACAGTGAAGCAGAGTAAATGTTAAGCAGCTGTCATTTAGTGCTTTAAAACTCAACTGGCTCTCCAGATGAAGCAGGGAGCTGTGGCTGTGTTTGTTCTAGTTCTGAGCTCTCAGTTCTGTGCTACAGTGCAGTAGATAGTTTGTGCTTATCCCCAAAATCTCTGGTCATGCTTTAGGAGCTCATAGCCGATTTACTGCAGAGCACTGGCAAGGACTTTGTGCAATGTGCCATCTTTGAACCCCCGTGATTTCACTATCTGAATGCTGTTTTCAAAGAAGAAGTGGACAAATATAGGACAAACACAACTGGAGAAAGTTGTGTAGAAAGATGCTATGCTAATGAGTTTGGGAAGTGATGAATATCATATCACTTAACTGTCTGCTTTCATAGTGTCCAGACAAAAGAAGGTTTTCTCCAAGTTAGGCAGAGCTTCACAATGAGCCATGAAGATAACTGTGCTGCAATACTGCTGCACTGAAATAGCACTCAGGTTTTCCTTAGCTCCAGTTCATGTGATGCATAGTGGAGAATAGCAAGCACTGCAGCTTTGAGTACTCAGGTACTTGGTACTCAAGGTGTAACTGAGCTTACAATGAAGGTTGTGATGAAAGGGAGCCTATAGGGATGCTGGGGATGGACTCTTCATTAGGGACTGTAGTGGTAGGACAAGGGGTAATGGGTTAAAACTTAAACAGGGAAAGTTTAGATTGGATATAAGGAGGAAATTCTTCCCTGTTAGGGTGGTGAGGCACTGGAATAGGTTGCCCAAGGAGGTTGTGAATGCTCCATCCCTGGCAGTGTTCAAGGCCAGGTTGGACAGAGCCTTGGGTGACATGGTTTATTGCAAGGTATTGCATGGCAGGGGGGTTGGAACTTGATGATTTTAAGGTCTTTTCCAACCCTAACTATTCTATGATTCTATGGTTCTAAAGTAGCCAGGATTAGAAATCACCAAATTTGAGTAGGATTCCATCTCACCATTTCTGATTTTCTTGTTTGGCTTTACCGTGCTAGTTTAAATCTGCATCATATAATGTATTACGTAGTTGTGGAGCCCCCATCCCTGGCAGTGTTCAAGGCCAGGTAGACTGGGGCTTTGAGCAACCTGATCTAGTGGAAGGTGTCCCTGCCTGTGGCAGAGGGGTTGGAACTGGATGAGCTTTAAGGTCTCTTCCAATTTAAACAATTCTGTGGTTCTATGATTTGTTTCTATTAGCCTTACTTTTTTTGCTTACCAATAAAAGCTGACCAAGAAACACTGGAATGTGTTGTCCAGGGAGGTTGTGAATGTTCCATCCCTGGCGGTGTTCAAGGCCAGGTTGGACAGAGCCTTGGGTGAGATGGTTTAATGTGAGGTGTCCTTGCCCATGGCAGGGGGCTGGAACTTGATGATCTTAAGGTCCTTTCCAACCCTAACTATTCTATGATTCTATGTTCATCTTGCCTGTTTCCTTCTGCATCTTAAATGATGTACTTCATATGATGAAGCTAGTCACTGTTCAGAAGTGACGGATCAGGACTGCCATTGGGGAATCTGTGTTGATGTTAAACACTAGTTCTGTTAGATTCCTCCTTTCCATGTGCCACAAGGGTAAAATACAATGCAGTTGTTGTGTTTGTTTTCTCGACTAAAGAATACAGACATTTCTTAATGAAAGCTGTTTGAGACAAGGGCTTCTTACCCCTCTATGGTTGTTCTTTACTGATGTAACATAACAGAAACTGACTTGGAGGGTGATGTTTTGCTGCTGATGTCAGCAGAAAGTTACTGCTGTGATAGATTTGGACTTGGGGATTTTTAAATGGACACAGATTGTGCCTTCTGCAATAACAGTACCTACGCACTTGCTGTAAAAGCTTTTTGTTACAAGAAAGCATAGGAAGGAGTACAATGGCACCCCAGGAGGATGTTCTCTGTGGTGTTTTCATACTTCTACTCAGAGATTGGCCTTGACAGTTAGGTGAATGAGTGATCTCTGGACAGTGTGCAGACAGCTCAGTGGAAGTCTTGGGAATTGTGAAATACAGATACAATGGCAATGAATTTCATTGCTGAGGTTTTCTGAATCCTTTGCCTGTTGATTTAACTGTGTTAAACTCATCCCATCTGATACATTCATTCCTGCAGTCAGGTTCACTGTGGGGTGCTGTTTTTCCCTTGTAAATTTACTGCTGCTTTATGGGGTGGATGTTTCTGGTTTTCCATTCAGCCTATTAAGAGGCACTGTAAACTAGAGCTCCTGTTTACTGCTGATTAATACCCTCTAGTCACTTGAGGAGATTGCTTCTCCAGTGGTGAGATCCTCTGAGCTCTTATGGCTTGTTTTTTTCCTACGGCTTAAATTGGTACATTGCTTATGAAAATGCAGTAGCTCAAAGTCTACACCTATGAGAATAAGTTGAGACTATGCATTTTAACACCAGTTAGCAGAAACGCAACTATATTATTAAGTTACCTGCACTCTTGTATGTATATTGAATATATCACCAAAATAAAACCTGACACAAAATATTTTTGGTATTGCTAATTTCAGCTGGGCTGCTGCAGCTGCTAAATGGACAATTGGAGAGTTTTATGTAATGTATTGCACAATCTAAGTGTAGATGTTAAATTTTAGGGGAAGAGATTTTATTTTTAAAATTTTTTTTTTTTTTTCAATGTCAGTGTTCCCAACAGGGACAGGAAAAAAGCTTTTTTTCCCATGTAAATTTCACCTTCTAAAGAACATCCTGTTCTGTAGTTTTTTTAATGTACTTAAAAAAACACCAAGCACAAAAAACCCCAAGAAAACAAAACTGTTATTTTTTGTATGAAATCAAGGACTCTGCAAAATAGCGGTGTCAAACTGAGAAGAAAACTTATGCTATCTGTATATTTGAAGGTTTTACTCTATAGAAAGGAACAGAAAAGTAAAACGTTGTGTTCTACTCTATCTGTGCACATAGGATCCAGACCTTGCTGGTTTGAGCTTTGACTTACAATAAATCAAGATTCACTGTTACATTAGAAAGGGGTTCTTTATTTCTATTCCTTCCTACCTTCTGCTGCCCCTTGAAGGGATGCGTATGCTTGTGTTCTGTGCTTCTGACCAAAGATACAAGGCCAGTTACCTTCCGACTGTCCTGTGGGTCCAAATAAAATTTGCTTTACGGCTGGGAAAGAAGAGTATGTTTATGCTAGTAAGGGCTAATTCCAAAGTAATCTTGAAGAAATACCGGAAGATGTTTAGACAATCAAAGCCAAATGGTGTACAATCATATCTATTCTGAGACCCTGGCAACAGCCTTGTGAAAGAATCAAGTCTTGTGATTCCCAAGTACTTAAACAAAAACATTACTTTTAAAGCTTTTTGTTGATGTACCTGATCTTGCCTTGTTTCTACATTTCTGCATTGGTTTGTCACACTGCAAATCATCGCTATATCTATTGAAGCTCTAGTCTGTGTCTTCTGACACTTTTTCTGGTTCTAAGGAATTAGTATAACTTCAAGCATATATTAGATAGGTGACCATCTTTTCCTCAGTCAGAACACAGTTGAATCAACTTCCTTCTGTGAGTCCAGGATAACCTCATGTTGTTTTTCATAATGTTTTTAGTACAACTCTAGACTCAACAATCTGGACTTGAAGGAAGTAGACCAGATAAAAATGTTTGGACTCTTGTAAGAGTATGAAGAATTATCTGCTGAATACCGATATCCAACTTAAACACTAGGTTATACTGAGCACTTCTACAGAAAGGAAGATTGAAGTGATGAAAAACCTTTTATTCCAGTTCTCTCATGCAACTTGATGCATGACATGCCTATCTTAAGAGTCCTATCTGAGTCCAAGTGATGTAGACCGGAAAACAGAACATGTAGTTAGGAATTATGTTGCTCTGTGCAACTGAAAGTTGTATGTGAGGTTCAGTTGCCAAGTACAGGGATGAAAGAAGTTGCAAGGCAGGGAAAGCAGAAAATATACAGACTGCTGAGGAACATCTTGCTGCAGTTGAGGGAAGTAGATGTCTCGATGTCTCTGGGATCTTTGAGATGAAATGGTTCCAAGCTGGACAGCTATATTTTTGATAGATTTGAAGGTGCCCAAATTATCCAAACATTCCTGATGACTATAAGAAGTTTCCTGTATGTGCAGGGAAGTCTTTACATTTTTCAATCCATTTTCAGATGTGTCAGGTTTGGGCCCTGTCTCCAACAGACTTGCATGTCTGTTCTTTAGGGCTATTAGGTTCACCCATTTGTGAAACATCTTGCAAAATCTCTCCCTATGGGAACAGTAAAGACTTAAGCCACTTGTCAGGGTGCTGAGTATGGCTCATCCTTTTCTTACAGGACACAGAAGGATATTTATTTGGTAAGTTCTGGTTGTGTTTTCTACCTTGTGGCATTAAATTTTGCTGAAACCTGTCATGTTAAATTCGAGTCCTCTCCTTATTGACACTATGATATTGCATGAATGAAGGAAACAGCAGTGAGCCAGCAATAAAAAGTATCCAACAAAAGTTAAAACAATAGTGTTTAAAATTTCTACATCTTCCAAAATATTCCAGGCACTGGGGAGATAAGACAGATTTAATCTGTGAGTTAAGAATACTGATTGCCATGAAACTGAAAAATGACTGTCCAGTCTGTTCTACTGCGCAACATAACCAGAGAGAATAGGATGAGAAGATTCAAAATCTTAGTTCCCTGTCATGTGAAGTCTTTGATATGTCTCATTTTGCTCAGGTTTGGTGTCCTAGGAGTTAAGATGGGAGCGTCTTGGCATGGAAAATTAGCTGGGTACCTACCAGCACCAAACCAGGCTTTTCTTAGTCTTAACTGTGTATTAAATGGAGTTGGAGTAACTGTTTCAGTTACAGACCTGTTCCTACTGATCTTTCACAAATGTAGCTAATGAATGACTGGATATCGATGATCTCCACACAGAAAAGCAACTCAGGATGAAGGATTTCAATGCAATGAGCCCATTGCTGGATTGTTTTACAGTCTGAAACAGCCTTAGAAGAGTACCAGGTAACAAACCACAATGACTGCAGAGAGAAAGAACAGTAGCAAAAGGCCACCAGCAAGTGAAGTAAGGAAGGAAATCTGACTACAAAAGGTCTCCTCGTTGTT
The DNA here is from genome assembly GCF_033783945.1 of Neopsephotus bourkii. NCBI lineage: Eukaryota > Metazoa > Chordata > Aves > Psittaciformes > Psittacidae > Neopsephotus > Neopsephotus bourkii. Next base: position 404,736 of record NW_026901048.1, read on the forward strand.
GTGATTAGGTATTAATAGTCAGACTTCAAGTGTGCAGTTCTTCAAGGACGAGTGGCTTTGCAGCTCAGTTTTTGAAAGCACCTGCATTTGCAGACACAAGGCTGTGATCTTTCCGCTGCGTGTTAGCAGGTCTGGTGCAGGACCAGGGGGTATGCATGTACCCACTGCTGCAGCCAGCAGTTCCAGTCTGCCCTGCGGCTCACTTCCTGTGTGTCTCTGCACTTAAGAAGTACATTGTGCCACTCTCCTTTCCCTCTTCTGGTAGCTGGAAATTTCCCTGCGGTTACTTAAGAGAACAGTACAGCAACTGAACAGTAATTTCCTTTAATTTAAACAAGAGTTCTTGTGTGTTAATATGGCTTTTCTTCAAATAAAGGCATAGATCTGCAGACTCAAAAGTTACAGAAGTGCCTGAATTAAGCATTTATATGATGTTGATTACTGTGATGCATAAAGTGAGGCTCCCACATGTACAGGCACCTCATCAGAGTGTTCACAGTCCTTAATGGTGGAAGGCTTTCCAGCCTGTTAAAAAATGTTTTTTCTAGTATGTCATTCTGGCTGTTCTCCCTGTGAGCCTGTGTTTGGCAGCTAACCAAGCTGAAGGCTAGTCCAGGTATCCTGCTGTGTGTGTGTTTAATTCTGTCCTACTCCTCACCATCTAAAGTTTGTGCATATTTACTTTCTCTTCTTGAGCAGCCATATGTATACCCTGTTTACTCTTCTGAAAAAAGATTACACTGGCATTAAGTCTGCAAGACTCCATGGTTTCTCTAAACTGGTGTGGCTGTTGGGACAAGCTGCATTTGGTGGGGTATGGCATGCTCTGTCTGATGCTGAGGACCTCTATTGGCCTCATGTCTGAGTTTGGCAGGGAGATATAGGGATGGCTTTGCTTCCTCCTTGTTTTATCTCGATAGACTTCTTTTCCAGGGACAGGAACAAGGACCAGCCCTCATACTGAGCATCTTGCTTAGTTCTCTTTTCTGGCTGGTTTATATCACAGCAAGCTGGGAAGCTGAGGAAAGCATCTTGGGCATTCCCCTTTATTTAGGCACTAATATCAGGGCTGGCTGCTGCAGGTCTTGACCCTTCTTGCAGCATTAGTGAGAGGCAGAGGTAAGAGATTTCATTCAGTATGGGTAACCAGGCAAATGAATGAGTTTTTTATTATTACTATTATATTTTCTGTTAAAAGTAGAAGCTGCTCCAGTGCAGTGGTATCCCATTACCACTGCTGCAAGCTGTAATGTGCCATATATTACAGTATGTAAATGTTCTTCAGACCTCATCTATTGGAAACCTTAATAGATCTGAGGAATTTGTTGGAAAGCTGATTGTTTTCAAAAGGCTGCAACTAATTCTTGTAGTACTCAGGATTCTTTAGTGCTGTCACATTGGGTGGAGCTGGAATTGGCACAGAACTGTGAGAAATGGGTAATGGGAGGGAAGTTTGGTGGGAGTATGTTGAGGTCTGTCCAAGCTGTACACTTGTCAGAGGCTGAGATTCTGGGTCGTACAAAATGCTTTTCCAGATTCTACAGATTTGCCAGCTCCAGTCATTAGAGGAACATCACATGTGGTGTGAGAAGCCGAAAATGGGCTGGGTTTTGCTGTTAGTGTGCGCAGTATGTGAAACTCTGCTTGGGCTTGAAAGTGTAATGTGCTGTTTCAACTACTATTATTAGTAATTTTTAATCATGATCTTATTGTAGTATAGTATTAGAAACTGCTTTTTGTCTCCTGATGGGGATCTGAAAGAAGAGACCAGTGACACAGAGCAATTGGGATTTTCCAAGAGAGGTTGTCTTTCCACGTATAACCAGTACTGTGGGGTCTGGTGTGCTGGGCCGAGGTGGTGGGAGGGAGGATGGAAGTTACACATCATTCATTGCTCTCTCTGAGCACAAGGAAAAGTGCAGCCTCACGCTCACTGAGTCACCCAAGAGCAGACGACAGTAGTGCCATTCAGAGAAGGAATGGCAGTTCATGAAACCGCATTACAGCTGTGGTTTCCATCATAATTCCTATTCTGATTTCTGCTGTGTGACTTGAGTCAGAGCTGGGCCTGTGGAAAAGGCACAGGGTCCTCCCTGTACAGGTCCTGTGGAAACCTCTATGAGGTCTACACAAGCTAAAATCCTTAGTCCTCCTTGAACAGGCTATTGGTACTAAGTTGCAGAGATGCAGACTGTCGAAAGTAGATGAGTCAAGACCACAGAAAATGTGTTTAGTTCATGGAATCATAGAATGGTTTGGGTTGGAAGGGACCTTGAAGACCGTCTGGTTCCAATACCCGTGCCATGGGCAGGGACACCCTCCACTAGACCAGATTGTCCAGCTCTGTAGTACAGGAAAGACATGGACCTGACAGAGAGGGTCCAGAGAAGGGCCCCAAAAATAACCAGAGGGATGGAGCACCTCTCCTATTAAGACATGGGCCTGTTTTAAGAGTTAGGGTTGTTCTGTCTGGGGAAAACTACAGGGAGACTTTAATGTAGCCTTTCAGTAGTTGAAAGTGGCCTGTTAGAAAGCAGGGGAGAGACTTTTTAGCAGGGCCTGTTGCAACAGGATGAGGGGCAATGGCGTTAAACTACAAGAGGGGAGATTCAGTCTGGGCATGAGGAAGAAATGTTTTACCGCGAGGGTGGTACAACACTGGCAGAGATGCCAGCAGGTGACAGATGCGCCATCCCTGGAGACAGCCCAAGGCGGGTTGGATGTGGGTCTGGCCAGTCTGATCTAGTTGAAGGTGGGGAATCCCCGCGCGTTCCGCCGGCCGTGCCGTACCGTACCCCCGAGGACGTGCGGGTCTCCGTAGCGCTCACCGCGGGACAGCGACTCGCGGGTCTGCGAGCTGCGAGAAACTGAGCGGCAGCGGTCTCGGATTCCTCCGCGCCGCAGCAGCAGTGCCGCCGGCTGCCAGTGAAACCCGAAACCGGGGCTGCGGCTGAGGGCCGGCCCTGGGAGGCCGTTCCAGCCCCTCGCACCGTGTGTATTTACACATCCATGCGCACACGGACACTCTTCTCAACTTCTCGGGCTGCGAGCCGTGCGGCGCCGGGGCTTACTGGAGGGAGGGCACTGGGAGCGCGGAGCTCCGGCGTGGCGCTGGCAGCCCGCGGAGAGGAAGGGAAGGAGGGGAAACTTGTGAGTGCACTCAGGCTGAAACAAGCTGTCACCGGTTCCGAGTTTGTCTGGGGGAGCCACCGCATTTATGGGTGAGGAGACTGAGTCTGCTTGTGGGCAGTAGGAGTCCTGGCCCGGGGCAGTTTCGGAGCTCTCGCTGGACTGGGTCGGCAAGGCAGCTGAACGCACGGTAGGTAGCATCGATGCGGGCTGTCCCGTGGTCATTGCAGGACAAATAATTGCTGCAGACCAGGAAGCAGAGGCAGCAGCTGTCTGTGCGTGTTAACGTCTGCTCTTGTCTGCCGGGCATGTGTGTGTGTAGGCATCTTTAAGTGGTGTTGTGTGCTGTTACTCCTTAACAGTGTTACATACTTCATAACAGGATTTCTCTTTGTTGGTGTCACGGGTACAAGCAGAATATGTGTCATCTGGCTACTTGTTGGCTTCAATATAAGTAAAAGCCCTTTGTGCTTTCTGCGATCTCCATGTTAAATCTTTGGATTTGTGATGGCTGTCTTACAGTCTTCCTCAAGTATCTGCAGCAGGCTTGCAGAGATCAGTTCTCACTGGGACAGACGTACCATAAGGATTTGACTGTAATCACAGAAGAGTTAGGGAATCTTCGGTAGGTGTCTAGAGCTATTGACTGGCTTTCTTGTTAAGATAAGGGAGTCTTCTCTTTTTTTTCCCTCCACTGGGCTTGTATGGAATATTTATCTTTCTTAGTGGTAACCTGAACGTATATTGTCAGTTTTGGGGTTTTCTTCTTTCAGCAAATTGGAAAGTAGTAAATAATTCATGTTTGATCTTGTTACAAACATTTTTACAACACATGACTGCAGATAAACAGCAGTGGGGATTTTCTGTTTGGTTGGGTTTTTTTTTGTTGTTGTTGTTTCTTTTATTATTTTTTTTTTTTTAGGTGGGTACTCTTCTGTGTAGGTAGAAATAAAACCCCAGATTAATTCCCTGTGTAGCACAGTGACTTTGTAACACTGGATTTGGCTAATAATGTGAATTCTGTCTGTGTTAAGTAGCATGGTAGCTGGGAAGATTGGCAGGTTGGGTCATATTGGATCAGCAGGTATTAAGACGCAGTTAAGTTTTTCTGTTGCAGAGTAGTTCTGTACCTGAAGGTGACAATAACTTCTGTATGTTCAGGGGGGAAAGGATTCCCCAAGGGATAAGAATTAAGGGAGAGGGATTTATCAATACAAGGGGCAATGTGTCTTGTCCTAACTAAAAATCATGGAAGTTGCATCCTATACTCACAGAAGGCATGCAGAATTACAAGCAGAGGTAGAGAGAAAGGAGGATTGAGTGTCAAGTGCTTGTTTCCAGTCCTGTGAAATTGTCACGCTGTGGCAGGATTTGTTATTGCAAAAAGCATCTTCTAGTATATTATACTGGTGACTTGTGTTAAAAATAAATGTGCTTAAGAACTCGTGTTTCTTTGTTCATGGTGTATAAAATCTGCCTCTTCTTTGATTGGTGTCCTGTCTCTCACCTGCTTTTTCTTCTCTTGTTCTTTACTTGACTCTCATTCTTTAATGAAATTAGACAGATTTATATGAAACTTATTGTGTGCCCCCCCCGCCTTCTTTCCTCAACAACAACAAAAAAAAGCCTCACAGTAAGTAAAAAATGTAAAGCCATGTAGAAAATCCAGCTAACATGATTGTGTGAAAGGCAAGACTTACATGAGAGGGAGGCTGTGGGTTATTCCTTTAAGACATGCCTCTCCTGTGTTTGCAGGTTAGTGCATGAAGTTCACTTTTATCAGTGGTCCTGTAGCTAAGTTCAGTTTTCTGAAGATGGAGTTCAGAAAGCTAGAAATTAAGAAAGGATTGCCTGACAAGTAATAGTTTGAACTCTTGATAAGGCCATGTCTGCAGAAGTAACTAGAATAGAAAGACCCTCCGAGCTCCATGTGCAGCTATAGCAGACCTCTCAGGCCCTTTTCCTCTCTTGCTGCTTCATTCAATATCTGGTTTTTTTCAACACACCATGTGAAAGAAAATTAAGAAAAGAGTTGAAATTCGGGACGGGCAGTTTGAAGTGATTTGGATCCTATTACCTTTAGCTGTCTTCCCTGTAGGCTATTTGGTATTTATTGTGACCTGAAGGTCTTTGGAATTACGCTTTATTCCTGGAGCAGTTACTTACTGGCTTTATCTATACTGGGCAGAAGGAATGCTTGACATGAGTTTTTCTTTTTTAAATAACCTCCTGGAACAGAGTGCAACACTTCATCATATTGGGAGGGTTTTAACATTGTAAACTGTCTTGTGGGTGAGTGAACTGTATGTTAGCTTTTAGCCGGGAAGGAAAAGAAAGGGTTGTCTTCTCTTGGAATTCTAAACCAAGAAAAATGCTGGAAGAGAATATTTGGTACAGGTTTTCTTCATTTACTGTCTGCGATTTATCTTACCTGGAATCCTCAACATTGCAGAAAGCCGAGTTGCCAATAGTGTTGGTTGATAAGGAAGTACACAGCTTTTATGAAACTTGTGACTCTACTACCTGTCTTGGGAGGATAGAAAATTAAAATGACAGTAGAGGCCAAATTTCCAGCTTAGATTCTCTTCCTACATGTAGGACTGCAAAAAGTCCCAGTAATAAGATTTGGTCTATGTTAGTTTCTATTATTGTGCTAAAAAGGAGGTATGTAACAGAATTGTTTTTTATAGTTGTTGCCTGCATTTATTTAGAAAAGCTTGATAAAGTTGCCCTTTTTTAATTGAGGGAGAAAGTTGGGTCAGCTGCATAACACTCAAAAGGGTATGAAAATACCAGACATCTCAAAGATCTGGCTGTACTTCAGCTTCGGCAGCATAGCAGACATCCCCGAGTCCTGTGTTGAGGCAGATAAAGGCTTCATATGCAGAGCTGAAATCCCAGCCTTATAGCAGTGAGGAGGATATATAGGCTTCGGTGGCAGCACTGCTATGGGAGCCAGGAGATGCTACCTTGCCAGGACTTTGCCCCATCCCTGGAAATGCTCAAAGCCCCATTCAACTTGGCCTTGAGCAACATGGTCTAGTGGAAGGTGTCCCTGCCTGTGCAGAGGTATTTGAACTAGATGATCTTTAAGGTTCCTTCAAAGCCAAACCATTCTATGACGTTGTGTGTGAGCTCCCAGAAGCAGCTGGATGCCATTAGGAAGCAGCTTGCTTTGGTCCCTGTGGTTTCCAAACCTCATTAGGACAGCCAGCAGTTGGGAGTTGATGCCTCCCAGGCCTCATGGTTCTGTGGTCTTTGCTTTCAACAGGTACCCCCACAATACAGCTGTGGCAGCCAGTCTGGAGGTGGCTGATCTTGGTGTGAGGGGCTGCATGCTGAGGGACATCTTCCTATCCTTCAGCTTCTTGTACACTTCCTGACTCACTCCTACTTCACCATTTTGCCAGTTAGATTTCAGTGATCAAAGTGTGGATGGTAAGGACCGGAGTGAAGCTGTGAATTTATTTCATGTTGAATTGATTATGCATTCAAAATGATCCATAAGGGTCCTTGATTAGCTGCCATTATAAGCTAGATCATTTATTTTTTGAAAAATATCCTGTTTTGCTAATAGAAAGTCACTTGATAGGCTCTTAATGCTCTGCATTATATCACATGATAATTATTGTCTTAAATGATATGCTTTACAAATTTATTTTATTTGACTGTCTTTACCTACCACTTTTGTTAGTTCTGGTTCTTACTAGCTCTTTTAGTAGCCTTCTTTATAAAAATTCCTGCTTCCTTTAGAGTTACTATATTATTTGCTACCTTTTCTTTGTAAAAGTGGAAAACAGAGTTCCTTGATTATGATGTCCAGTTCTTTAATTATTTCAGCCTTTTAAAAATGGTTTCCAGTTTTAGAAAATGCTTCTAGATGTTTGGATACTAGCACTAGAAGTAATACTTCGGGGTCAGTCCTGTGAAATCCAGAGACACAATAATGATCTGTATACTTTATTTTTCCCTTGTTAAATAGTCTTGTGATGATGCTGGGGATGGGGCTGTTGTGTTGAACAGGGACCTTGAGTTTTCCTTCAGGAGGATGTTCTCAGGTACTGTCAGATCTTCACAACTTCTGCTGAGCAAAACCACAGATGGCTGGCTGTCAGTCGCCTTTCCTCTTTGTAATTAACGGCTTCCTTGGTACTTGTCACTTGCACTGTTTTTCAGTCATTATCTTTTTTCTTTTCTTACCTTTTTTCTTCCAAGTCATTGGCTAAATTGCAAAATAAGATAGTTCCCTTGAGACTAGAAACCGCCTGCAGCGTGATACTGCGTTTTGTTTACAGTCATGGTTTTTGACTTATCTGTTAACTCTTTGAACTAATTTTGTCTGCCTGGCTCAGCTCTTGTTCCATTGGGCTTTGCTAATGAAAATGTCATGCTCTGCCGTGCCAGAGGCCTTTGAAGGAGAGAGCACATGAACTCAGTGCTTTTAACTTTGTCAAACTTCTGTTGTTTATTGTTGTACTGGTTAGTTTGGAGCGGCTTTTATGCTCTGGCTCAATGAGACAAACTTGAGCAACATGTAGAACCCTTTGGCAATGTTTATATAGTTTATTGTCGTGGCATACCTTTAGTTTTCCTATATTTAGTTCTGTGCAATTTTGTGTAATAGCGATTATGATTAATAGCTCTTTAGCAAAGATTTCTTTCATGTCTGTTACTCCCAAGAAGTAACTGGTGTATTCCTGTCGTCCTTTTCCCACATCTGCCTTTGCTTTCAAAGCAGTTAAAATTTTAACTGGACTGGTGTTCTTGGCCTGTCAAATTGAACAATCATGAAGTAAAATGCAAAACTCCAGCAATTTGCCTGTGTCCATCCCTCTAGATGTCACTAACTGGGTGAAACAAACATGCTTTTTCCTGTGTTTGTGTTGTCTGGGCCGAAATCTGTTGGCTATTTCCATATTTTGAGGTACTTCTCTGTTTTGCAAGGAGGTAAAGTGATCCTTCAGCAGGTAGAGAAAATAGCCTTCCACTTAATCCTTGCTGAAATGACCTGACCTTGGCTCCAGCAGCGGCATCCTGGATTTCCCATAAGCTTCCTTTCTAGCTCTTTCTGTAACTTTCCCGGCTACCACATCCTCTTTGTGAGAAGAAAAATACGGAGAAGGACAGAAGTGAGACCAGGGGAGTCCCTTGCTTCCCAAAAGTGCTAGTAGTTTGCAGCTTAAGCTCGAAAAGCTTTTAAAAAGAGCAGAAAGAATGGTCAAAGACACAAGACAGCTTCTGTCCAAGAAACAGTGAGGCAGGAAGGAACTTGTCAGCCAGATGAGATGACTGAGAAAACTGCATAAATGAGTGATTGGGAAAGAGTGAGCAGAGGCCAATTCTTCACTTATTTCCAATAGAGAATTCCCAGGGTGTATCCAGGAGTGATGGTGGCATGCTCAAAACAAATGAAAGGAGGTAGTACTGTGCACAAGATGTACATAAGGTGTAATGAAGTTGCACAAGTACTTGCCAGAAAATACTGTGGTTAGTTAAGGGAAAACCCAGTTTTAAGGGGTAGCTGGGTGAAAGTCTTGTCGTGTTCTTGTCTTAGATTTTCTGCTTGTTCCTGAGAGTTTGCTTGAGTCACAGTTGGAGATGGGATGCTGGGCTCCTTGTAGGCATCCATTTATTCAGTTTTGACCTTCTTGTGTTTTGATGTTACTTATGTGGGGGGGGAAACATGCAGTTCTGTGTTTGTGGCTTGATGGAAGGGAGCTGAATGACCACAGCAGACCATTGCAATGTGTGAAAGCTTGCCTTTTTCAGTTGGAAGTGTGTGGACATATGTAAGCATAAGAGCTGGTGTTGCAAAGCAAGTTGTGATGAATCTTTGTGCTTTTGATTTTTTTTTAAAGTTCACAACCATGTTTCCAGGTAGTGCTGTGGGGATGTGTGGGCACAGTGTTACAGGATGAGTATTCAGAAAATGCATCACAAGAGTGAATCACATGAATTCAAGTGGAAAAGAACCCCTGAAGCGTGTTGGAACTTACTCAATGAGTTTTTCTCTGCAGTGCTGGCTGTCAAGCCGGGTATGTAAAGGCGGAAAAAGTAGCTAAAGTACTACTGTGCTGTGACAGTCCTAGTGTGATAAATGATTGTTTAGCAAACGGGAGAGCACTACAGTCAAGGGTACTTAAAAGTATGCTAAAGGCCCCTCTTCAGTTGTTTCAGAAAGAAAAATAATGCAGAGGATGCAGACAATTAGCTTTGCTTCTTATTCTTCACATCCTACTCTGTAGATGAGATGGATGTGGTTACAGTTCCCCATGCCCAGAATGGTTGCTAATTCTTTCAGTATTTATTGGGAAAAAAAATTTCTGTAAATCTCTAAACCTTGGGGAGCTGCATGTTCTATGATAGCTCCAAGATCTTATTGCCACCGTAAGTGTGGTGAGGCACTGGAATGGGTTGCTCAAAGAAGTTGTGAATGCTCCATCCCTGGTGGTGTTCAGGGCCGGATTGGACAACCTTGGGTGACATAGTTTAGTGTGAGTGGATTTCTTTTATTACTGTCTTTAGGTACTGGAAGGCTGCTCTAAGGTCTCCCCAGAGCCTTCTCTTCTCCAGGCTGAACAAGCCCAACTTGGCCTGTCTTCATAGGAGAGGTTCTCCAGCCTCTAATCATCTCTGTGATTCTTGCTCCCTCAGGTCTTGCTTTGGGTGTTGCAGAACTCCACACAGGACTGCAGGTGGGGTCTCAGCAGAGCAGAGCAGAGAGGGAGGATCACCTCCCTCAACCTGCTGGTCACACTCCTTTTCATGCAGCCCATCACACAGTTGGTTTCTGGGCTGTGAGTGCACACTGCAGGCTCATGTCGAGTTTCGTCAGCCAACACACTTAAGTCCTTCTCCTCCTGATCCACCGAGGGTCCATCCATCAAATCCATGATTCTTCAGTTTAGGGACAACGATGTTGTGCTGGACAGTGTCAAATGCCTTGCACAGGTCCAGGTAGATTACATCAGTTGCTCTTCCCTTATCCACCAATGCTGTAGCCCTGTTGCAGAAGGCCACCAAATTTGTCAGGCATGGTTTGCCCTTAGTGAAGCTATGTTGGCTGTCACCAATCACCTTCTTACTGTCCATGTGCCTTAACATAGTTTCCAGGAGGATCTGCACTATGGCCTTGCCAGGCATGGAGGTGAGAATGGCTGGCCTGTAGTTCCTTGGGTCTAGCTTTTTTAAAAATGGGGATTATATTCCCCATTTTCCGGATGTAGGAACTTCACTGGACTGACACAACTTCTCAAATATGATGGAAAATGGCCTGGCAACTTCATCCACCAGTTCCCTCAGGACCTGTGGGTATATTTCATCAGGTCCTGTTGACTTGTGCACCTTCAGGTTTCTTAGGTGGTCTTGAACATGGTCATCTACAGCAGGCAGTTCTTTGTTCTCCCAGTCCCTGCCTTTGCTTTCTGTGACTTGGGCAGTGTGGCTGGAGCTCTTGCCAGTGAAGACTGAGGCAAAAAAAAGTCATTGAGCTGTCTCCATGTCCTGGGTAACCAGGTCTCCTGTTTCCTTGTGGAGGGGGCCCACATTTTCCCTGGTCTTCCTTTTATCTCTGATGTGCCTGTAGAAGCTTTTCATGGTGCCCTTAATGTCCCTGGCCAGATTGAGTTCTGTTAGGGCTTTAGTATTCCTATCCTGATCCCTGCTAGAACTCATTCTCAGTGCTTCCTTTTTGGGGTGTAACAGATTGCTGCAGTTCAGAAACAAGAATATGAATGCACACATGTATCTAGGAGATGAAGACAGACTTTCGGGACTACATTTAGTTAATTATATCATTGACTAATTTGTCTTGGAAAGCGTTATGAGTAATTTGGGATCTCGATGTTGTTACGTGTGAGATAATGATGAGGGAAGAAGCTCTGCTGTACGTCTGCTTGTAATTATGAACTACCTACTACGGTATTTTGATTGTCCACAAGAAGTCAGAGCAAGCAGCCTATTTGCTGAATAAGCAACTATGGTAGAGCCACTAGATGTTTCCTTCGAGGATTTGGTTTTCTGGGTGTTTTCTCTGTGTGTGTTTGTGTGTCTATAGTGGGCTTGTGTTGAGCTTTTACCTCTTGTCCTTGATGGAGATTAAAATTGCATGTCAGTTGCATGGATAGTAACTGTGATTATCACCACTAAGTGGTCTTGCAACACACAAAAGAAGTCGTGGATGCTAGAAAGAAATCTTATCTCTGGCAGTGGCAGTATTTGTGCAGCTGTTCCTACAGATGTTTCTTTTTCCTTCTCTTCTGTAAATTTCTCTGAAGAAGTAATCCAACAAAGAGAAACATTAAAGGGCCTGCCTGGAGAAAATAAAAACTTGCAATGCCTTTTAGTTTGGAGGCAGTGATGGAGATAGTAGATTCACAGTTTAAAAAGGACTGTGAAGTCTTACTTCATGTTTACAAGTACAAAGCCTGTCTAGGGTCTGTGTTCAGTATTGCTAAATGGAGGTGTCCTAAAAATGTGAGTTTTGCAAATAGGCGCTGAAAGTGACTGTAGTAATTCGGGGATCTTAATAGCACTTCTGGAACCCAAATTGATTTGATCTCAGTAACTTCACTGTAAAATGTGTGGAGTTTAGAAGTGGGCAGGAAAAGTCCCAGTCAAAAAGCTTGTTCTGACAAGAGTTCTGCAGTGTGGCTAAAAATGAAGTTTACAAATGAAAGCATAGCAGCAAGCCTTCCCTCCCCCTACTCAATAGCTGGTTTGTAGACTGGGGATTAATTTTGTTCATATGTATTGCAAAATGTCATTCAGCATCTGCTGTGAGATGCGTTTATTTGCTGTTTAAAAAAAGTGAAAGTACAATTCCATAGCATGGAAGAGGTAAGTCATGAAGGTGCCATTTTAAATACAATTTAAGTAAAAATTCTTCAAAAGTCAGTAAATTAATTTGAATGTAAAACATTATTAACATCATTCATGATGCTGAAACCCCTTCTGTTCCTAGGAGAGTGCAGGGCTCAAACTGGCGTCAGTTAACTTCATCATCCAGAAACTTATAATAGATGATAGTTAGAAAAACATACATTTTTTTATAGACATCTGTCTTGATGCCAGCAGGCTTTCTTAGGTTGGGTTTTTCTCTCCAGGGACACTACTAAGTAAGCAGCAAGAACCTGTAAGAAGGCACATTGTAAGTAGTGTTTTTTGAGTAATGAAAACTTAAGAAAAACAATATACATCTGTCTGTAAGCAAAAGATCTGATCAGCTTTTGGGTTGTTTAGTTTTCCATGTAACCTGGTATGTGTGTGATGTCTGCTTCCTAAATGTAACCCACTATGCTTCAGTACTCTTTCTTAAGAGAAAATCAGACCTGGCTTTGTGCATTGTAGTGAGAATGAGAGAGCAGCCTTAACCTCAGCATGTAAATACATCAGGTGGGTAAACATCAGGGAGGGGCAGAACTCTTTTGGGTGATGATGATGGAGTAAATTGATGTAGACTGTCCATGAGCATGCTGGGTTGAAAAAAAAATTCTAACAGAGTAGGGAGTTCCTGGGTCTGCTGGGTTGGGACTGAGGGGGATATTAAATCAGTTGGTTTGATGGTGCTTTTTCACTGTCTGTAAGTAGCTGTGTTGCTGGCTCCCGTGGGACTTCAGAAGCTGGGCTTAATGATTCTGGTGGTCCTTTACTGTCCTGCCTGTTTATCATGTGTGGACAGTTGTAAAAGAATAGTCTAGTCCCTCACCATAGGAATATTTTACATGTATTATGAGACGTGCCAAGGCAAAAATATAATTGACAGCAAATCAACATGCTTGCATCACAGCAGGACCCTTATTTTCACTGTGATGGTTCTGTCCTGCATGAGCCAACTGTTAATTCATTTCTGGTAGCTTGACTGATTTTGAAGAATTTACAAGGTTTCAGCATAAGTGTTGCAAACAGTTCTGGTCACTTGCCATGATGATTTGACTCCTGATTTGGTCAGCTGTTACTGGTAGGCTTTACCACATTTAGAAATAGTTGTTGTCTCTGCCTTTGCAGCGGTCTGTGGGTCTTTGTATGGGAGTAGCCACATAACTCCCTTCAGATGCTGTCTTCTGCTAGGTGTAAGGGGAGAGGGAAGCTTCTGGGAAGGAGCAGGGGGCAGCTGTGATGATGACTCTGTAGACTGGGGAGCTTGGCATGTTTTTTAATGCACAGCATTCAAATATCTTGGAGTTGACTGTTGTGTCCTCTCCTGTTTAATATGTGCTGAACTGTACCTCTTGCACTTCTGCTGTCAGCCTGAGCTCACACAGCTTGCAGTGCTCTTGGCTGACGCCAGGAAAGGGCTAAAGCAGCCGGTTGAGTGTGTACCACCTGGCACATTCAGTGTGACTATTTATCACGTAACGAGATTAAGCCATTGTGCAGCAGTGCTGTACAATGCAGGCTCACGCAGCTCCTGATACCTTTCCTCGGCAACTGGAAAAGTACAGAACAGGAGTTCAGCATCGGGGTGATCCCCTGCTAACATTAGAAATAAAATCCTAAATGCTGAGACTCCCTTCAGATGTTTGCATGTTATTTGACGGTGTCACTCCTGGGACATTGCTTCGGAGATCTTCATCTCCCAGCATGAACAGAAAGGCTATGAAACGTGAGTTTTACCATTTCTTACTTTCATTGGGACTACTGGGAAATGGCACCTTAGCCAAAAGGCCATTTTAGTTATTATTAGTCTATGTAGGACTATGCAGTAAATATTTTGCAGCTTACTTAGGTGCCCAATAGGTAATGATAAATTACTATACAATACCTGATGAAAATACCCAGGGAAGGAAATAATTTCCAGTCTGTACCATTATACCAAGTGCTGAATGAACCCAGGTCAATAAAACAATAAAGAAAAGGTCACGCTACTACAGTGGAAGGGCAAAAACTGGAATAATGGGATACAAGCAGTGCTACTGAGAGATTTGAGGGACATGCCTTTGCAGTATTTCAGTTTCCCTTCTAAGGATGTGAAAAACAGGCAGTTATCACTGAGCTGTTGCTGCGGACAGGTAGTTATGACAGGGATAGATCTGATTTCACTTGCAGACCGATTGCCTGATAGTGCTAAATTGTGGACAGAGCGACTGGGATGTATTGATAGATGTGGAAATGTGCCACGAGGAACTAATTATTTCCCAAATGACCAGTGAGAAAATGTTTGCTTTTTTTCCCCCCCCTTGGATTTCATAAAAAGCTTTCACCTGCCATTTAGCTCCCCCTTAGAAATAATTGCCTCCAGTGTCTTAGGCTGGTGGGATTGTCTGGGTAATTTAAACCAAAATTGAATGTCTGGGGCCTGTGATGCCACTCAGATGTGCAGATATTTTAAGTAGGTCATACTTATTTTCTAATGACCTGAAATACCTGACAAATCTCCATACAACATGGCTCTTGAGGAGAACAAGAGTATGGCAGCTGTGGTAACATTTTTTCACTCAGTGGTCTGATTTTTTGAGCTGCAGGAGCATTCCTCTTCTTTTTGTACTTTCTTCTTGGAGAAGACGTTTAGCATTTTCTTCTGGATCTTGGAGGTGCTGCATGAGGGACTGCTGTATGTGTGACAGATCAGTGATCTGTTCAGTTTCCTCTGTCATGTACCTTAAAAAGAGAGCTCTAATGCAAATACAGTGTCATGTACTTTACTTATTTGTAGCCTCACTGCTCCTTTCATTCCTATCTGGAGATCAGAGGTCCATGTGAGGTCTGGTTTGTACCCATCCTATTCAGTGTAGTCTTGACATACTCAAAAAATACCATGATACTTCCTGTTAAATCTAGACCTTTCTCATGGAAGATTTTTCTTTGCCTGTTACTGCACTTTATCAAGTCTTGTTCTTTAATATGTGTGGTGCACACCTTCTTTACGTATTTATATCTTGAAAAACAGTGTTTGTTTTCCATTTTCAGTTCTCTAACATATTATGTTGGGGATGGAAAGACAGATAAAAAACAAGCATATTTTAATTGAGGAAGAGTCCCTGTCTGTCCATTTTTACAGTTACGGAACGCGTACATAAAATAAAAGCTGGACCATTAGCCAAATATTCTGCTGGAGGAATATTTGGTAATATCAGCAACTAAGGTAGTTCAGGATTTCCATGCCCATCTTTAAGACCTACACAGAATTTCTGCTCTTTAGAAATTGTAACTTGCAGTGCCTAGAGCTGTAGGCATTTGCATTTACCTGTCCCATTGCTTTTGAGAATAAGTAAGAGAGATAGAATAGGTTTTGTATCCCTAGACAAGATTTATTCTTGTCTTTGAATAAATCTTTCCCCTGTCATGGAATGAATCCACCGTTTTATGATTTCAAGCACTAAAGAGGTAATGTTGCCCTGGAGAATAATCAAAAGTATTAGGGAAATGCCTAAAGCATGGAAACCAAATAGCAAGTATGTCTAAAATCACTCGGCACTGGGAGATTACTGGAAGTTGCAGCTCATGTGTGGTGAATGTTGGCTGTGATATGCCAGTACAGCTGAAAGGATACGTGTACAGCTATGGATGTTAACTTGGAAAATACGAAGTGTGGAGCTGGTGGTAGCAAGGTACTCCTTAAATTTTGTGTGAAGTTAATGTCTGTGCTTGAAAAATAGGATGCAAATCTGAGCTCAGAAACAAGATGTGTGTGTTGCTAGAAGTCTGGAAAAAGTAGATTTGTGTGTGTTCAGAAGCATGCAGAAGCTCAGCTTTTTAGCATCTGCTGCAGACGATTAGCAAGGAAAGGGTTGAAGTCTTATTGTAAAAACAAAAAGATGATCTACTGGAAAACATAGAATGACACAATGGTTTGGTTTGGAAGGGACCTTAAGGATCATCCAGTTCCAACCCCCTGCCATGGGCAAGGATACCTTCCACTAGACCAGTTGCGCAAAGCCCTCTCCAACCTGGCCTTAAACGCTTCCAGGGAGGGGGCATCCACAATTTCTGTGGGGATGCTATGTGTCAAGAGCATCAAGAAATAATCACAGAGACGAGGTCTATTAAACAAGTTTCTTGGTTTGTGTATGTTTAAAAGCAAGAAGGCTTGAATAGTTTTTCTAGTTTGTAAAGTTGGATGCCTAGACAGATTGCTTGGAAACTGGTATGAGCAAATAGTTTGTTCTGAGACTCACTGGAAGTGGAACAAAAAGAATCTGTGTGTTTTGCCTAGTCCATCATTTGCAGAATATTTGAGGCTAATAAGGAGTAAAGTAGTGTGGAAATCATGACATGATTCTGTAATTTCTCCCCTGTTAACTGGCCTTTTAAAATTTTACAGAGCTCTTTAAGCAGCAACTTGTATTTTTGGTGGTGGTGGTGCTGAAACAACTCTGCAGGAAGACCGGATGTTTTAGCTGAAAGCTTATGTGAAAACACATTAGTTTTCACCAAGCTGACATGAAAAGGTCGCTGAGTTCCAAGATAGTGATGGTGATGCCATCCTGGGACAAAAGAGTACACAGTAAAATTGCTGTTTGGTTGGGGTGATGGGGTTTTCTTTGGTTTTGGGTTTGTTTCAGTTTATGTGACAGGATGTTACTGAGCCTGTTTCATATATATGTGCTATGTCATATAGTATAACAAAATTGTCAGTTCTGTTGGTTTAAGTTGTGTTTGAAATGAAAAGCAAATAATACACTACTATTAAGTAGCATCTCAATAAGGCCTCGGTGCTCCATTGTGACATTAGAATGGCTGATTGTTCTGGTCATGAAATTTGTAAAAAAGTCAAGGAAGATGCAGAGATTGAAAAGGTTTTTCATGGTAGGTGTTTTAGTGATGGAAGAATAATACTAAAGCCTCTGGAGTTGGGAAATGGGGAAGCAAGCCTTGGTCTTAACACTTGTACACTTAAGACAGGATTGAATTGGTAAGCTGGTGTTCAGACAAGGAATTCATGAACAAGGAGGCAGCATTTTTCTTGCATGTGTTTTTACTTTATAGATAGAGCTACTTTTCTTAGAGACTCTGAAAGAACAGGTGTATTGCTGCTAGTTAGTGCTAGTAGCATGTGGGGTTAAATTTGGCATTGTGAGTGAATTATAACTTTTTTTTGTTTGACATGGCAACATTTAACAGCTAAAAGGTGAACTTCAAATGTATGTGATTGATTCTTGCACAACACAATTGCTCACCACCCACTGACTGATACGCAGCCTGTCCCTGAGCAGTGATCGGCCCCTTATGGTCAACTCTCTGCAGTTTCTGTACTGAACATGGTGTTTTGTGGTGTGAAATAACCCTTTGGCTAGTTTGGGTCATATGTCCTGTCTCTGCTCCCTCCCAGCATCTTGTGCCCCTCCTCACTGGCAGAGCATGAGAGACTGAAAAGTCCTTGACCAGGGTAAGTGCTACTGAGCAACAACTAAAACATCGGTGTGTTATCAGCATTGTTCTCAGACTAAAGCTAAAACAGCACTGCACCAAATATTAAGAAAAATAATTCTATCGCAGCCGAAACCAGGAGAACAGAAAAAATATGACACTTCAGCCTGCACCCTTGAAATGTTGGATTGTTTTAAACATTGTTATTCTTGTTGTCCATACTGGTAAGAAATTTAAATGAAATGATGCCTTTTGCAGAGCTGGGGAAAAAAACCTCTGTGGTAGAAAATCAATAATTGCCATGCCTCTCCCAGCTTTTGCAGCGCTTGCCTTTACCCAAGCTGGCAGTTCAGTGTATTTGCTGCTTGTTAATAGTCATGCTTTATGTGATTTGGTAACATGAATGTGCACTTCTAAACAGCTGTTAAACTTCCTATGGCGTTTGTGAAATGTTAAATGTGAACAGTTTGCAGGTTGTTTTCTTGTAAGCAAAATTCTCTCCATCAGTCAGGAAAACATATTATGTTGTAGGTCACAAACATCAAGCACAGCCAAGTAAAATACTGATTTTTGTCTTGCTGTAGAATTTGGGAAAATTCTGAACAGTTCAAGGTGATGTCTTAAAACAATGCTGCATTAATTTGAGCATTTGGGGTGGGGAAAAAAGTTAAATTGAGTAAGGTCTTCAGGGTAACTTACCGGTTTTTGTGTAGTTATGCTAATTTTGCTGTGGGTTTTTTGCAGCTAAAGGAAGAGTCTGTTAATCAGAAAAGTTTTTAGTTGTTACCAAAGTACAGTGAGCTCTTGTAAGGGTTTTAGATGGCTGAATACCTATTGCTATAATAACAGCAAAATTTTATCATTCTTGTTGACAGCAAAATTTTGACTGGCCCTTTGTGGGTGTGCAGGGCTGGTGAATAAAAACGAAGTCCTCTGAAAACAGCAGAAGGCAAGCTTCCAAGTGTCTTGTGTTTGTAACATACCTGAGAGCTAATTGTAATTGGAGACTCTGTGTACAATGGACCAGAAAGAATAATACTTCATTACTGCATGCATTCGGTCAGGTAGTGTACGTGGTACATGTTTAACACAGGAGGGGGCTCTGAGAATTTCATGGACAAGTTTAGGGTGAGCACGTTCCTCGTGCGTGGTGAATTGGTGGTTCATTTCCACTGAGCATCTTTTATCCTCTCTACTCTGCAGCATGTTTAGCAGTTTTCCATGTTTGTTTTCAGACAGGTTCTTAAAAATTGCCAGAGAGCTTAGAAAATGCAACAGCTGCTGTGCAGAAAACTGGGAACAGTTAAGTATGAATAGGTGCCTTCAGTGCTTTTAGGACTTTTGTTTGTTGTTCAGTGTGTTGACCTGCTGTAGAGGTTAGTGTCAGCAGCTTCACAATCCATACTGTTTTACCAATAGATTTTGACACACCTTTCTTTCAAAAAAAGCTATTACTATTGAACTTAGTACTGTTGTTGTTATCCTAAGTGCTGCTGACAGTGTCTTGGCATTCTGATTGTACGAGAGATCGGGTTCATGACCTCAAGATACATCTGCTGTGGGCTTTTGATAGCTGATGTAATTTTTCCTCAAACAAAAGCTTCCATTTATATCGTGTTCAGTATCTCCTGAAACCAAATAAAAAGGGCAGAGAAAGTATTGCTGAGAAAAATACAGCACATACCAATAAACCAGGAGTCAGATAAATGTAGCAGAAAGCCAGTAGTAAGTTGAAATATGTGGAACATCATTTTAGGGTTATCCCAGTTGTTTGTGTCAATCTACCATCTGAAAGAGGAAAACTTCCTGCAAAGAAAGTCATATAGTTCATGGCATTACTGCTGTTTTGTCCAGCATGCATTCGCAGGTTTGTTCATATGCTTAAATCCTTGGTTTTGACCTGAACAAGTTAGATGCTGTCTTAGTCAAAAATGCTGTAACAATGGGATGATTTCTTCACATACGGAGGACATCAGCAGTGAGGGATACTAAGGTGCGTTTTCCTGAACTGCTGTATTTTCATAAATTCAGAACCACACTTAATATTTTGAGCTTGATGTGAAACCATGCAAAGCTCAAAACATCGGAAATCTGAAACAAGTGGCAGTAGTCATACAGAGAAATCTTTTAGCTAAACGTAAAACACATGTCTTCAGGAATATACATTTTCTGTTTATGTATAGGATCCTCATGAACAGCTTTGTGTTTATGGAATGGTAGTCATCAGGATGGTAAAGATGTTTGAAAACTATTCAGACCATCTTTTTTTTTCTAGTACAAATTTGGATGAACGTGTTGTGTGTGGAAAAAATGAACTTGAGCCAAATGGTGTACCTGCATGTCTGAACAGCTGAAGGAACACCTCACCGAACACCTGAGGGCTTTTGCTGGGCAGTGGAAAGGTGGTGCTTGTTCTTGTTGTTTAAACAAGAGACTGTTTACTCACCTAAGCATGTGGTGGTAACTTTGATGATTTATATTGCTGATGTACTTCCCAAGCCACATATTTTCTTGCCATATGTTTGTCATCTTCCCCTGCATGTTGTTGTTTTTCTCCTTAGTGCTTGCACCCTTCAAATATTTGTGGAATGTTTTGTGTTCTTTCCTTGGCTGTCACGGTGTCAGTCCAACAAAATGCTCATCTTTATTCCTCTGCCCTGAATGTCTTCCAAGTTGTTTTTGTTGTTTCCAGTAGAGAAAAATCAAACTCGGTGAACAAACTGATGATACATTGATATGATGTATTATTTTCAATATTGAATTGGACAGCGAGTTTGCAGCTAATTTGTTATATATTACCACTGTTAAGGAACTGTAATGAAGAAAGACATCTATGTTTATTGTGTTCCTTTCAGGCTGTTTTTGTCAGAGACGGCAAATAGTATTTTTCAAATGTTAATCTTGCAAGAAGTAGGCCAGAGTTGCAGTCTTTCCTCTGTTCTTAGTCCATCAAACGTAATTCTTGCAGTTCTCATGGGGAATCAAATAATTCTTACAAATCTTAAAGGCAGGTTTCTATCCAAGAGCAGCAACTTTACTGCCTTAAGATACGAAGAAAAAAGCCAGAATAGCTTTGACGAAGTCTGAGTTTTGTAAATTGTGCCATCTTTGTAAAGTGTTCCATTGCTTCCAAATTACCACTGTCGAAGCCTTTTTTCCTTTTCTTTTCAGGGATGCTAGAACAGCTTGCTAAGGTTTTGCTTTGCAGATTCACACTTTAAATAGCTCCTTGGGAAAGGGTTTGTTGCAGGGCTGCTTGAATGGTAGATTCTTAAAAAAGATCTGGACCGTGAGGTGAATTATGCCAGGATGCTCCTCAAGTCCCAGATGTGAGAAATATTTTGGGGCACCCAGATTGCTCAGCAGTCTCTCAGAAAATGTCAGACTGCTGCCAGAGCTGCTTATGTCTTTCCTTCCTTTCCTTCCTTTCCTTCCTTTCCTTCCTTTCCTTCCTTTCCTTCCTTTCCTTCCTTTCCTTCCTTTCCTTCCTTTCCTTCCTTTCCTTCCTTTCCTTCCTTTCCTTCCTTCCAGTGAACATGAAGTAAATTTCCCCAGTGAACCATGGTAACGATAGTACAGCAGCTTTGTTCTGGAAGACTGTATTGAAATCTGTTCCTTTTAAAACCGATTTTCATTTTTTTCATTCATCATGTGCCGTGCAGCTCTACCACGTGCTTAGCACATCTAATGTATGCTTGCGCGAGAGAACTGGAAGTCCTGTTTAAAATATTTTGCTTTCATAATATCCAGATGTGTCTTTTAACTGTGGTGATGGCATGTCAGTTTTCTTCTTTTTCTTCCACTTTGTGTTCTTCACAATTGAGTAATTCAAAGTGTAAACTGTGGCTTAGTCCTCCGTGTCAAGTGTGACACAGGGATGTGATCAGTTTCTCCTCAGCATCTGCTCTGAATTGAACTCATGTTTTGTCTTCATAGAAGAGCTAATGTTACATGTGTGTGTGTTTCACCTTTTCATACTGTTGGATTCCTATTTCCCGGACTTTTGCCACACTCCAATTTCATTGAAGAAAGCTGGCCAGCAACTTAACACTCATTCATGTAATTGTAACCATTGATGGGAGCTTATCACTTGCATTATTTTTCTTTTTAACTCAAATGCTGCATTGCTTGATTTTGAGAACATTTTGTGAACTAGTGTCTAATTTAACAAATAATATACCTTGTGTTGACTTTTAAGATACTGGGATGTTTCTGAAATGATGAAAAGTAGAACTCGGATTCAAGTTTCAGATGAGAAAATACTTAGAAAGATGAGGGGTTCTTGAGAACGTGAAATCTAAGGTTCAGTACTGTATGGTAGGAATGTGGACATAATTGCACTTTTAATCTTAAAATTATGCTATTCATCTTCTTAGGAGTTGTTGTGCATACTTGTGCTTGTACATGGATTTGGCAGTAAATCACATACAGAGATTTATTACCAGTTATCAACTTAAAGCTATCACCATGATAAATGTCTACTTCTTTGTTTATATTGCTGTTCATTTAAAATTCTCTATAAATCTTGCCTCTAATAGTGTGAAAGGGCTGCCATCTGACAACTCTCTCATTTTTTTCCTACCAGGATCTCATTATTTTCTAGATGCAAACAGCTGGCTTTGACGTTTTCATCAAACTTTGAATTCTCTCTTACAGTTTCTGTGTGGTGGCACAATAGCTGTAGACCTTGCATAAATAGTGTCAGTGATATGTTGGTCACTAGTTTAATTTGTCCCCCTGAAAAAAATAGTTTTCATTGGAGATGATCTCATCATCACTTTGTGATTGCTTTGGGATTGAAAAGGTTGTAGTCAGGTTGTGATTTCTAGTTCCTTTTCTGTCCTCATGCTCTGGTTGATTGTGTCTTGCAGAATTAGCAGTCTGAAGCAAATGTCACTGGGAGAGAGTTAGATACTTCTCTTGAATGTCCTTTTTGGACTCTGTGTACAAAATAATTGGCAAATGTTTTGGGGTTGCAAAACCAAGTAAAATGGAGAGGTTATAGCTGTCCTGCTTCATGTGATCTCTCCTTCTGTGCATTGGTTTTCAGTGAAAATTACTTCATAAAATACTCTGATATGCACCTCTGCACCATTTTCACCCATGGCAGTGGTTGATATTGTCAGTGTTGTTACAGGACCAGCAAATCAAAATGCCCTTTTGGTACAGCAGACAGATCTTTTGGTTACCAAACCCATGCATTCATAGCTCATTACCCTTCTTGAGAAAAATGAACCAATTTGTATGGTCAGAAGCATTTTCTTACCCTCTTCTTTATGGTGTACAGGTCTCTAGGAAGTGGAGGGACAGTAGGTGGAGCCTAGTTCTAGTTTCTCCACAGCTGTTTGAAAGAGGCAAATGGAGTTTATCGTAACTGCTTTTGCCTTACCTCGCTTTTATTTCTCAGCTGTTGAACCAGCTGTAGAGCTGTTACAGGCTCAACACAGCTGCACAGCTGTGTCAGTTTTATGCTTGGATCACCTGTATGGGTGTTTGTGCAGGAAAAGCCGTGTGACTGAGCTGGGTAAAAGTAGTAGTAACTGAACACTTGCCTAGTAAATTCCTGGGAACGTACTTTGCTAGTCCCAAAATATTTACAAATGAAATGTTCATTTGCCGTTTTTGAGCAGAATAAATAAACTGAGGTAAATTTACAAAAATGCAGTAATGAATAATTTTGAAAAATATGGGCTCTGCAGGATTTTGAATGCTCAGATGCTGAAAAGGATCTCATCTGCTCAGTTTCAGTTTCAGTGAAAGATTAGCCAGATCCTGAAATTGTTGCTGAGGAAGGAGGGATTTCAAGATCAAAGAGGTGGTGTGTCTCAAGAACTTGTTTCTCTTTAAAATTTTGCCAGGAATGGATTCCAGTATTTGTCTGTCTTGCCAACCAGTAAAGCAGCTTGCATGGCTGTGGGCTAGGTTAGCTACAAATACCTGTTTATAACTCATTATCTGAACCACAAATTCAGTAGAGGGGCAAATGTGAGAAAGCAAAATGATAGACCTTGTTTTGATTCATACCAGTTCTTATGAAAATCAGTTTATCTAAATGAAACAAATTATAGATTAACTCAACTGTATTTCCTGCGTTAACAATACAGTTGTGCTGGACCAATTAATGAGCAGACTTATCGGCTGGATGCATCCAAATCTGCCCAACCTGAATATGTTACTTGGTAGACATGCCACTTTAAAGTACAGTTTCTGACACTACCATCATCCCTGATCAGGTCTTATTGTTCCTTTTTTATTGCATCCATTGCAAAGTACGTATCACTGAGCACTGCCTTTTCATGCACTTGTAACTTGTAGTTTGCATCTGTTTTAAAGGAATGTTATAAAGTTCATGTATCTGTTTAAAAACAGCATCCCAGAAACAGAGATGTAAACCAATAACTTTTGGACCATAAGTGAAAATTTCACCTGTAGTACAACTTTGCTACTTAATGGAAACTGTTTTGTAAAACCTCAGAGCAACTTTCTCCCTCCTCCCCCAAAGTCTAAAGTTTACCTGGGCTTAAATTGAATTTAACTCCTCATAAGTACCTTGCAGGCTAGCCATCGTCTCAGTTTGTATTTTTGCTGGTACATGCACAAGCATGAGCATGTGTGAACTTACATTGCAGCAGTTCAGTGTGTTGTCATTTGAAGCACTAAATAATGACAGTTAAAATAGATACACTATTGATAGAACAGTGCTTTGGTTGTGTCCAATACTATAGATGATGTACTAGAGGAGCGGATAGATGTAAAAACCAGATTTTTAGTTTTGTTATTCTGAAGCCAGCCAGTACTGGTTGTACTTGCCTTCTTTGTAGCAAACTTTATTTCAGAACATGTTCTTGTAAAGATAGTTTAAGAACCTGCATTCCCTGTGTTCCCTGCAAGATCTCAAAAAAGAAAAGATGTTGGAAATAGTGAGTTTTGATGTGGATTCCAGCTGAATTTATTCATATCTGTCTTGTAATAGGAGTTGCATGAAAAGGTAGAAAAGTTAACAATGCACAGATAAGTTTTCAACGATATTAACTCTTCAGCAGCTATACAGAATCTGTATCAATGTGAACAGGGTACTAGCTATATTATGTATTTTACTCATGTAAATAGTCTCAGTGAAGTATATGTATGTCTGATAAGAAACATTCGACCGTACTTGAACAGTGTGTGTGTATGCTTGGAAATGCAGTGGTAATGGTTGAACTTGCAACCTATTCACAAATTTTTTGTGTCATTTAAGCCAGAAATAGCCGCTGCTTTGGAGACGTTTCAAACATATTCTGTGTGAGGACTAAAGCATCAACTTCTAGCATGGGCAGACAATTTTCTGAACAATCAGAAGCAAGTACTAGAGAAAGGTATCGCATGAAAAATATACAACCTACTCCCAAGTGGCAAAACTACTTATTGCAGAGTTTACAGATCAAACCAAATTCTTATCAAACTACATACCAAAGAATGGAGCATGGGAAGAATAATTCCTTCACCATTCAATAACTTTTAAAGTGCTAGAAGTATTTTCAGAATGGAGGGAAAAAGCCGGGAATCGGGGTTTTATCTGCGTGCTTTCAATGTTTTGTATTCACTGTTAATATTTGAGGACAAACTAAACGTTGAGGAAGCTAAACATATAATCTGGTTAAACTTTTGTTTGCTGCCTTCAGTACCAATTAAAAGAACAAAGCCACCTACACATGGTGGATGGCATGGCTTCTGTTTGCAGCCATAACCAGAAGTTGTATTACTAATGGACATACAGAAATGTTCTTTCTATGCAGTGACTATTCAAATAATAAAATGAGCAAAGTTTATAAACTGGTTGCTGAGACTGAGGACTGGAAAAGCTTGTGCTTTCAATTTCTCTCTCAGTTAAATATCTTGTAGGCTTTGGTCTGTCTTGGGGGCATTGGGAAAGTGATGGATTTAGTCCTTTGGTCTTGGGTTTCCTGGAGCTGACAGTACTGAGAGGTGTACATTCTTTCTCCTTTTGTCTAATTTCCTCCCTTTGAAGTGGAGATCAGGCTTCCATTGAAAGCAGAGGTTGTCCAGATACATGAGACGTGAACATCTGACTTTATTTGAGGGTACATGAAAGGCTTTTATTACTTTCTTTTAACATTTCTGTCTCATAATATCATCCTAAATCACACTATGAAGTGAAATCATAGTAGTTACTCCTTCCCTTGATTCCCTGTGTGTTGTAGAAAGCTTAATGCTTTATGTACAGGGTCTTTCAAGGCCTAGCTGAGATTTCAGCTGCATTGTCTACCATATGTTTGGAAAAAAACCTTCATCTGCATCTAATTTAGCAGAAAGCTGGAATGCCGGAAACATAATTTTGTTCTTGTTGAACTATAACTGCAAGTACTTTGTGAGCAAAAGCATCAAATTGGAATTGTTCCTGTATTTGTGTAAAGCGGAGATGATTTCCAAGTTCTAGCTGCTTTTATCTATTTATAGGTTAGGGTTCATACCTCTTCGGTGTGGCCTGAGCTTAAAGGGGTGCAATGAGCCAGTGCTGAAGTCATTAGGTTGGCTGTGGTTTGACAGTAACTCTTGGTGTACAGTAGAGGAACCCTGCTGCTGCTCAATCCTTGTTGCATGTGTTTGCGTGATGATCTAAAGTCCTTAATGAGACAGCTAGTCCTGTAGGTTTCTTGCATATCCTAACAAAGTACAGTTGGTGATGTTTGATATCTTAATATCTTGCGCTTTGACTCTTCAGCTGGTATTGATGCAGAAGGTAAGTAGATGATACCACTCCGTTACAATGCCTAGTCACAAATAGCAACCAAATGAACAATTTTATTTTTTATTTCACTGAAGCACATGGCAAATTTGTCATCTCAAGAAGCAATGTGCATTGGTGCTTCTGAGCATTGGTATGTTTTGTATGTGTTTCATCCAGATTCCCGGTTCCTTTACCATCTTATTGTTGGCGAAGCTGAATGCCTTCCACAACACCCACAGGTTTGACAGCTGTTGGCTGTGCTCAATTCTTCTTCTCTCTGTTAATTCTGAAAATTTGATGTAGAAAGCTATTTTTTAGTTCTTCCAGGACATTTGACTGTTTTGTTAGAAAATACAAAGTCACGGAATTGTTTGAGTCTTGCTGTTTAACTGCTCTGAAATGGCACCAGCAGTCTTCTGTCTTCTGAAAGACAAAGGCCTTAAGAATAATTGGAAAGAACAACAACAAAAAAAAAAAAGTGAAAAATTAGAAAAGCTTTTTCAGATCTACTGTAAAGAAAGAACTGGAGTCACAAGACAATAATCAGAGCATCTGTCCTGCAGACAGACTACAAAGTTCTCTGAGTTTTCTAGAAAACCCAGTTGTTGCTGCAATGTCATCCATTATTTACACTGGCTAACCTGGTTTTTATTTTTTAAAAAGATTAATTATGTTTTCCATTTGTAAATGTTGAAATGGTCTTGAGAACCATCATATCTGATGTAAAACACAATTCTGATCAGAAATGACTTCCTATGGGGCTGATACCTAGAAATCTTACCTTCCAACTTAGAGCAGGCTTAACATTCAAATCATTATCGTAACAAGAGATGATTAAAAAACATACAATTGTAGTTAGGGTTGTAGGTGCAAAGAAAAGTCAAGTGTAAAGTTACTAGAACAGATTAACTGCCTTATAGTGTCCTTTCTGCAGTGTTTCTTTCAGAGGTTTGTAATTCCTGATGAAAAATTATACATAGCTGATAGTTTGAAAATCATAAAAGTTGTAGTTACAACTTTTCCTGAGCACTTCTGCACTGGCTTGCATATGGAATAAACTCTGGTGCTGATTGCTGTATTTCTATTAGCAGTTACCTTGTGTAATTTATGCTTTCCAGAATGCACCTTATTCTGCAAAAATAAATCTTTGAGCAGTCTGTGCTTAAGGAAGTAAGGAGCTGCTTGAATTTATGAGGCACTGACTTAAACTTCTGTTGTTTTCCTGCACTGAAAAAACATGTTGCTTTTGAAATGCATGACGGTGTTGGCACGGGTTATAGATAACTTGAAGGTTACAAGTGAGGAAAAAAAGGTGTCCTTCATTCTAAAAATAAATACTTTTGAAATTACTATTCAAACGTGACAGAGGGAAAAATTCTTATTCTATGAAAGGAATTTGATTTTTTTTCCTGTTTTTCTTAACCTGTAGCCACCAGAAAGAAGGGGAAGATAATACTTACATATGCATTACTTAAGGCTCCTGAAACTTGTAGAAAAGCAAAACTGCAGGAACATGAGGATGAACAGAACTTGAAACTGGATACGGTCACTACCATGTACAAGTTGTACAGGAAAGGAAATCAACGGTTCAACTAATAATAATAAATTAATAATATGGGTAGGAATTCTTGTAAAATGGCACTTGGGAATCTTGACATCTCTCTTCATGAGTGCAGCAGTGTCTAGAAGATATACTTGATATGGAAGTGCAAGGGGCCACATTGCACTGTATTTCTGTTCTCCTTTTTGTCTATTCAAGTTCTAGATTGGAGTATGAATTAGATCAGCGCAGTTCTATTTTTTTTGTCCTTTTAAGGTAAAAATCCTTGTTCATACCATTTGACTGGGGATAAAACTTCCTTGATTTTTATTGTTATGGGCACTGCATAGGAAGTATGTCCCTCCCAGCTTTATATGGTGAATCTATAATGCTGGGAAGACCCTGTTCATTCTGATACTCTACATGTAGGAAAGCCCTTCTGTTGTATTTCCTTCTTTACTTCATTGTTCTGTGTTGTTAATCAATTAACACTGGTTGACTGATAGTATGTATCACAGAGCAGTTGTGATTTTTCTTCTCATGAGGATGATTTTTAAAAGACTGGTGTCAGCAGCGGGTTGAAGCTTAAAGAGCCAAAAGGAGAGGTACTGAGAGAGGAATGACTGTTACTTTGCATGAAGCTGCTTTTCCTTTTGAAGTGCAAAAAGAAGAGCAATCTGCATTGAGACCAAGAATGCATATTTCTGCTGGTCAGGAACAAGCTAACTCCACGCTCCCACAGAATCAAGGACCTCAGCCAACAGCATTGCTAGAGACATGATAGCATTGCATGAGCACAGCAAAATGAGTAGATCAGCCTGTGGTCCTAGTCCTCAAACCATGCTTGTTTGGCAAGTTGGTGACTGTTGTCTCCTATTAACTTGTACCTGTCATAGCCACATGAACATGGTTACTTTTTCTGTCCTGTGATTTATTGCTTCTGATGATGTGCTGCAAATGGGAATAAGTTTTATTCAGTCATAATTGTGAATGTAGTTTGGATGGAGGCAGAGGGTAGGGATGGGGATGAAACGGTGTTATTAGCTAGCTTAGCAAACTAATAGGTAACTTCCAGACACTGTTACGAAATTAAGAGTGCAATATTATCTAACTGGGTCTCCAAGCATCTTGATGTGTTAGCATGGTTTGTGGCTTTTGGCAACTCCCTAAGAAACTGGTATTGTTCAAGAGTTATCCTTACGTGTTCATTTCCCTGTTGATTTGTTACAGTCAGCAAATTTTTTGAGATGGGAAGAAGAAAAGCTGAAGTGTGATGAGTAACTTACATCATCACAAAATGCAAATGTGTATCATGGAGATAAGCTGGCATTGTTTTCAAAGCTAGTGCTGACCCTACTTCAGAATTAAGCACCAAGTGTTGTAAGTGTGATGAAAAGGAGGGCACTGTGGGTGCAGAAGAAACATCCTTTGTTTAATATAGCACTGTATCTTTCTGATAGTGCTATATATGACCCAGATCCAGGTCCATGTGTACTTGCAGCTTTATGCTGTAAGGGATGAGCTTAGTTAAAATTAGTGGCAACATGGGTAATGCAGAAGGAAGTTCTGCACATTTGGGTTTCTAAAAAGAGAAGCCCAAACAATGAGGGTTTTTTTTCCCCTTTCACACATGAATTAGAGAAACCTGTTAATGGGATTCATTTTTCAAGGAGTAATTGTCCAAGGCAGTAGTTGCAGGCTTGTGAAATTACAGCTGTTTTTGGGGATAAACAGGGAGAGAAAGAAAAGTCAAGAAAGCACCAGTGCAGTGCAGTGATGTCCATATAAAGATGGACTGTTTTTGTGGGGAGGGCTGCAAGGCTTCTCTGTTGCTTTGACTACAGTAACGTGAAATAGGAAGGCTCTCTGAATGTAGGTGATAACTTCCTTTCCCTTGGGCATGCTGATATGCTGCTCTACAGGTAGTGACTTAGGTAAGACACAGACTTTCCTTACTGTAAATGGAGTTAACAAGAGGAGGTTATCTTGCTGGTTTGTTCTTAACATTTTATGCTGTTGATGAGCACTGTCATTCGTAGCAGGAGGCATTTATATCCTCAGGATACTTTGCCTCTCTTAAAGTAGACGCTGAATAAACTGAACTATGTAAACATGAACATGCTTAGCACAGTTTCAAAGTGGTTGCAGAGTCAGGACCTGCCATCTTTGGGTTTGCTTCTCTTCTGCTTTTGTGGCTGTTTCTCTGAAGTGTTAGTCCTAGTTAATGCATCTGTGTCTCTGTGGCCTACTTAAAACCTGGGGAGTGCCTGATGTTGCTTTTCTGGTGCTTTTTTTAAGTAAACAAACCAAGAAATTGTAAGTTTTGGGTAGGTAAGTAACATGTCCATGTCTTCTGTTCCTGAATCATTTACTAAGTGAATAACTTAGTCTTCACTTTTGGGTGGGAGAGAGCAATGCCAGAAAAAGGTGTTTATGTGGTTTTAGCTAACTTCCAGGTTGCTGAAAATGACTTGCTAACGTGCTCTTGATTTTGAATTCTGCTTCTTGTTCAATTCACATAGCAGACAAATGTGAGGAGGAAGGCTATTCACTGTGGTGGCATGTAGTGGTGTTCTATGTTGTGCAGATTTCACATGCATTTTATGTATTGAACAGAAAGACATGAGTGAACACAGAATGCTATTACCTTTTAACTGTGGGATATAGTAATAAAGTGAAGACTCTGGGTGCAATACAGTAGGGTTGCATCTTTGTCTTTAATGGTTCCTCCAGTACAAGCTGGAAAAGTAGGTGTTAGCATCCATGCACAGATTGACCTTTTAAAGGATAAGGATCACATGTATTATACCATTCCTCCATATGAATTACTTTTACAGTCAAGGGACAGTGTCTTGGTCCTAGCTTAGGAATTTGGGGGCAGAATTCACTTAGGCTTTACTGGAAAGAGCAGTGCCACAGTGATTTTATTAGTGTAGTATAGTATAATTTTTCATTTACTAAAACAATTTAGATGGCATAACATACTCATTGGTGCTTTCTAAATTATATAGGAAGGATTGTGGACACTGTTTTCCTGATGCTAATTTGGCTTTTAAAAAGTAAAAAGTTAATTCCATAAGCACGAAGGAATGCTTTTCCTGGGCAAACGATGGAAGTGTCAATGACAAAGTAATGGTGCTTATTTTGAGCTGGCTTTTTCCATGTAAAGACACATATCTGCTTTTAAAAGAGGTGACTATATTGTCTTCAGTAGTATAACATAGAAATTTATGTCAGTATGGTTAACGTTTTTAAGTAACAGAGGCAATTACCATTAATATAAAACATGTCTGAACAACATTAAGACTATACTGATTTCAGTTTAAAAGTAGGTCTGTTTTAAATTTATATTCTGCTGGGGTTGGCATGCAGAAAGGAACACCTGTCTTGGCTCCAGTGGTGAGTTTAGTAGGAATGGAAGTGGATGCCCCTTTGAGTATGCCAAGTTTGAGTTTTTGGTTTTGACGTGCCTGTGTTTAATTTGGGAAAGTGCCAAGATGCTCTCTGAAGCTGAGTGGGTGCTCACTACCTGTGTACAGTACGTGCTTAGCTGTTTGCTATCCATATACTCTTTTTGGCTGCATACAATACATGTGTAACATGGACACACACACCGTTACGGTTGCCCCTCGGTACTGCACTGTCTATGAGCCTCTGGAGTGGGTGAGAAATGAACATGATAATTCTGAATTTCAGTGTATGCAGATGTTGTAATTCTGTCAGTTCCTCTGAGACACTGGGGCAGGATGCTCCCAAGTGCACATTTCAGTGATGCCATGGTACTTCAAGGGAACACATTTCCAAGTGTCAGATGTCTGCTTCAGAGGATTTCTCAGCCAGATACCAAATGCTGCTGCTGTTACTTGAACTTCTTTGAACTGAAAAGGAAACACATTACATTGTTCTTCACAAAGCAGAAGGAAGTAATTTTGCATGAAATGTTAATAGTAAATATGTCAAAAATAAGTCCACAGACTTCTGTTTATCAAATGTGAACTAGCGCTTAGACTTAAAAGGTAATTATGGGGTAGGATGAATCTTCCTTTATTTCCACTGTGGTTTCTATGAAGGCACCCAGAAGTAAGGTTCCTCATGCTCGAAACATCTGTGGATCAGGGGAGATGTCGTTAGCCAGTATTTGCTGTGCTAACCTCTTGTTGCCAGAGTGGGGGCTTTGCTGGGACTGTGTTTGCTCTGAGAAAGATGAATTTGAAGTGCAGGCCAGGCAGCAAATGTTCCTCTTCCTTCCTCCCACTTTCCAGAAACCACAAACCCTTTTTGCAGAACCTGTGTGTTCCTTTGATTAATAATTGCAGCAGGTTTGGGAGGAGACTTTTGCTGCTGTCATCAAACTGGAATATATTTTGCCTGCCTACCAGCATACTTGGGGAATAGCTTGTAACATCTTAATTCTGTTGGTCAATTTTACAAGGAATGTGGAAGGCCTGAACTGCAGTGAATGCAGTGAGCACAAAGTGGAAGGTCCTGTTGTGTTGGATCGAGCATGTAGCCTCGTTGCATTCTCTGTGATTCACTGAGAGAGCTGCTGATATGCTTACTCCCAGTGCCTTTTGCCATCAGTCTTTGAAAACAAAGCGTAGTGCCAGAGATTATTTTTATGCTTTGAGAGATCATCTTCTGAGATCATGCTTGGACATAACTCATAATCAAGTCTTTTGTAAGTGAATCCAGTAAATAATGAAGTATTCACCCACTCACATGTGGGAAATAAGTTACTGTTAAGCTGTCCTTACAATCACTTTCTCCATGTAAAGTATGAAGCTATAAACAGGGTTTGAGGGTTTTTAGTGTTTAGATATTCATATGCGGTATAACCCATTGGTTGTGAGAGACATGTGGGAGTTGGAATATCTTTTTGCTGTTTCAGATGCTGCTTTTGACATGCTCCCTGACCTTTTTGCTGTTCAGTATTTCAGCTTGCGAGACTTGCCAACTGCTCTGCATTTCTTTGTCCATCTTTCATCACTTGACCCTTCAGCTACCAGAGGCTCTTTTCTGTCTTGTCTGTAGTTTTGTATGCTTCTCCAGAGAGCTACAGCTGATTTTCTGCTGTATGCAATTTGCCTGTAGCATTGCCAGTTTTACAGATTAAGACACCTGAAGTGGAAGCCAGGGCAGAAACCTGGAAGATGAGGGACTACTCCAATCTATCACACTTTCGCTTTTCCGGTCACTTTGGTAGCTGTCTTGCAGCTGTGTGCTGCCATGTGAGGAAAAAGCTGGGGACATATGTGCATAATAAGTAACATGCAAAAGTGTAACAGTGTTCACCTTGTAAGTTGCTCCTTAAGGCTTCGAAACCTATTTTGTGGTGCGACATTTCATAATCACTGCTAAATCAGACATGGTGTATCTGCACTTGAGGAAAGACAGCTAGGCACATTGTGCACATTGTATGTAAATGTCTGTCAGTTACACAAGTCTTCTACAGTGGGAGTCCGTCTTGACTCAGAAAAGGCATTGGGATTAGGAAGTGATGAAGAGAACAAAGTGTCATTTCTGGTTGTCAGCAGACAGTCTGTAACGGGAAAAATGCTCTTAGCTGTGCAAATTCATTATGCTTCCTGCTGTCACCAACAGTAATAGAAGGACAAGAAAGGGTTTGTCTAAATGTTGCTGCTGACAGATACAGGGGAAACTTTGAAATACTCAGTTACCCAGCTATTTCTACCAAAGCAGCCAATATGATTTTCTTGCTGTATGAAAAGGAGTAGAGAAATTATGTGTTTAGAACTAACTTTGAGCTCCATTCAGTGCTGACTACAGAAGGATCAAAGCAGAGGGAAGAGGTTCTGACTTTGTAGTCCCCCCATCTGTCAGCATTTTGTACCAAAGCCGCTCTGAATATGAAGGCACTACTATTGGTCATTGCTATTTCAAGAGCAACTGCAAAGCATCTGGCACACTTCAGCTTCCTGTCTACCAGCTTGGTAGAGTGCTGTCCTGAACATAATAACGCAGAATTTTTTGGGGAGACTATTCTGTTAAAGGATTCCTAAAAGGTAGGTCTAATGCCTATGAGTTATCCTAGACAGTGGGCAGATTCACATGTAGCTGGTGCTGTGGGATTATGATGTGGGGAAGTGTCCAGACCTCATCTATAGGGTTTAAACTGTGCACAGTCATAACCACAGAAGATAAATGCACATGCATTGATGTTTTCAAAGGTGCCTGACATAATTTGTTAACTAATTCCCATTGTAATTCACAAGAATTTGAATACGTTCTTATGTTCTTTATAAATTCGTTGGTCCTATTTAATTTAGGCCATTTATAGCTGTGCTTGAATTCCTGTAAGCAAACAGTAGGCCTGTAAAAGTTTAGCTATTGTAAGATTATCTGTAGGATGGTTTTGGTGTTGAAATGCAGATCGTGTACTAAAGAGTTATAATTGACCAAGACCTCAGTTTTCTGGCAAAATTATTGGGTCTTGGTTTTGCATCTGATCCCAAAATGCATTGAAAAGTAATGGCAGTTTTTCCCTTAGCTTCACTGGGCAGTGGATCAGGCCTTCTACAATCTGACTGCTGATAATACCTCTCTCAGTTTTTATTGCCTAAGTAGTAATTATTTAGGCTTTGGAAGTGAAATTCTTTCAAACAAAATATCTTCAAGCTATCCCTGATAGGATCAAAATGAGAGTGGAGAATGCAGAAGAGCCAGCTGTATCTGTGATTAGGAGTGTTACTGCCAATAGTACAAAAGGTTTCTCAGATGTCTTGGAAAACCTTCTGTGTAGAAGTATAAAGTCTGTTCTAAAGGCCTGTGAAGGAAAGCTACTGGCAAGTGCACTGCCACAGCTTTTGGGAAGGAGCAAGACAGGAACGCTTTAAAATCTGTCCTTGCAGAGACAGAACTTGAGGCATGCCTTGTAGTGCTCATCTTCTAAAAATGGCTGCTAAGCACTAGCAGAAAGTTTACTCTCTTTTAAAGTATTTTTTTTGCATCTTTGACATGTTTTCTCCTTCCATGTGCAATATCCTATTGACACAGCAGATGAGTAGCAACTTATTTGAAACATCCTGATGGTGACAAATAGGCCACTCTTTTGCTTCCTGCAGCAGTTTCTCACAAACACATGCCTCGTGTAGCAGAGATTCAGGTGTCTTGGAACATACTTAAAGTAAGATAAATGCAGACAATAATTTAACATACTAAATGGTTTTATGAATTCCTCACCTAGCCAGACTACACCAAGAAAAATCAAAAGGAAACTCACTGGTCAGAGACAGCACTCCATGCCAGAAAGATGCTAATAACCTTAAACTTAGGCATTTATACTCTATATAGCTCGTGGGAAATAAGTAGAAATGAACTCAGAATCAGACATCACTTGGAAAGTGAGTTATATCTCTTCGTGTAAGTGGTGCAGTACTGAGTCTGATTTTATACAGAATCATTGTGTCACATATTTTTATGAATTTTGTATGTGTATATGTGTCTGTATAGGTATTTGGCAGATACTCAGAATATTATAATCATAGAATGGTTTGGGTTGGAAGGGACCTTAAAGATAATTTAGTTCTAACCCCCTGCCATGGGTAGGGACAGCTTCCACTAGACCAGGTCGCTCAAAGCCCTGTCCAGCATGGCCTTGAACATTGCCAAGGATGAGCAGCCACAACTTCTCTGGGCAACCTGTGCGAGTGTCTCACCACTCTCACAGTAAAGGATTTCTTCCTTATATCTAATGTAAACCTCCTGTTTGTCAGTTTAAATCCATTTCTGCTTGTCCTGTCTCTACATACCTTTATAGAAAGTCCCTCGCCAGGTTTCTTGTCAGCCCCTTCAGGTACTGGAAAACTGCTTGAATGTCTGCCCAGAGCCTTCTCTTCTGAAGGCTGAATAAGTCCAACTCTCTCAGCCTGTCTTCACAGGAGAGGTGCTCCAGCCTCTGGTCAACTTTGTGGTCTCCTCTGGACTTGCTCCAAAAGCTCCACATCCCTTTTGTGTTGGATGCCCCAGAGCTGGATGCAGTACTGCAGGTGGGGTCCCATGAGAGCAATGCAGAGGGGCAGGATCACCTCCCTCATTTGGCCAACTGTTGCTGCAAAACTGCAAACCTTTACTGGCTGGCTGTTGCGTTGATTGCCCTTTTGGGGCTCGACCTTGCAACAGGCTCGAGGAGTATGATGCTTAGATGCTTCTCATCTTTATACTTTTTGTGCCAGGCTGACAGGATCTGATAATGCATCTGAGCAATGGCAAAGATGACGAAGGGTTGCTAGAAGTGAACTCAGATGATGTTCTGCATGCTTAAAATGTGCTGTCTTGGCCATGGGAAATTTCAGTGGGAATAAAAACATACTGCAAACCATCACAATTTCTTGCCAAATGGGTCATCGTGGTGCAATCCCGTGACTGTTCATTGTAACTGGATTTGCTGTGCCTTAATGACTTTTTCTGACTATTTCCTGCCAAAGTGCTGGGATCTGGGGGTGCTGCCCAGTTCCATATTTCAAGTACTGAGTGGGTTGTAGTTGAGGAGAAACACATCCCTGCTTTTTGTGTGTGGCACCTTCCACATTGGAGAGGAGGATGTAAATGCAGTTATTTGCTTTCTAGACAGACTTTGAGAGGCAGATGCCCTTATGGGAGCAGAAGGTGGTTGGATTGGGACCAGCAGCAGTAGATGGTGATGGGCTCTGTGGATTTTAAGATGCTGATACAGAGCCAGTGTGTCAGGGAGCATTTCTCATTTTGTTTACTTTGCACTCCCAATGTCCAGACAAGCCCAGCAGAGTTAGCCCACAGCCAGCCCCAAACAAATAGACCGTGTAGCATTTGTTCAGTTCTGGTCATTACTAAAACTGGAGGTTGGCCAAGTCAGTAGAGTTGACTCTGGCAGCAAATACACGTTATGTTTCCCGTTCAGAAGATGGGTTTGATGAGTATGCTCATTTAGTGCTTGAAAATGCATGGCTTTCTGCCTTGTTTTATGAGAGGACTTGCAGTATGTTGATGTAATTCCACACTTTGTCATGTGTTATTTACATAGTGTTTGCACCTCACTGTTCTCTGCATCAGTGCCAGCGCCCTGATATTTCTGCAATTTATTTTTATGATCTTGCTGTTGAAACAGCTGTAAAAACAACCAGTGAAAATGAGCCAGCTGCTGGAATTTCTGATTCTGAGTCTGGTTTGTAGTAGGCATTTTCCGAAAGGCAAAGAGGGATGTAGAATAACAAATAAACTTAATCTCATGACTAAATACAATTCCTTTTAACAAAAACAAGTTAGGTGGCTAAATTTTGGCTGCTGAAGATATTTAAATCACTAATAAATGAAATAATGCAACTGTTTTGTATAGGAAGTGTCCAAAGACATACTACTGCTTTAAAGGAGATCTTATACTTGCCTGTGAGGACTTGGGAGCAGTTGAATGCCATCTTTCCTACACCTCATTTGCTTTACTATTGCAGAAATACTTTAAGATACAGATTTTACCAGACAAAGAGATGTACATCAAGTAGTGTTTTCCCTGGCTAGCTAAAATCCACAATCTTAGTTTGTACACTGGTGTCAACATCAGTGAAACAGGACTTTGAGGAATTAAATTAAAAATAGCCTTTCATCCAAGCAGTTAATTGCTTTTGACTTTGGTGTTTAGATTCTTGTTTGTGGTCCAAGTGTAATGGGGACCTGGTGTCCTTAACACTGCAGTGATACTCGTAATTATTGTATTTGAACCCTTCCTTTGTTCCTGCCTTGAGTCTGGCCTATGTAGCAGAGATAAACTGATCAGATTAGCTGAAGCTGAGAGCTGTGATTGTGCAGCAAGGAGCAGGGGGTAGCCTAAGGGTAATGATTTTATTCTTCACTTTTTTTCAATTGCTATAACTTACCTGCTGTTTACAATGTGTTTGCTAATTCACTTCCTAAGGATATGAGTTGGGGGGCTGCTCCCTGGCATTTACTTTGGCCTAGCCAGAACACAGCAGCATCCAAGAGATTTCTGCTCATATTAAAAAAAGTACTAATTATGAGTTGGGTGCATTTCCTTTTGGAGAGAATGATCTCATATAGCACAGATAAGTCTGTCCTCACTGGAAATGGTGACACATTTTCACCATACGTGGTGATGAGCAGAGGTAGGGTGCAAGTCAATTTCATAAAACCTGTTGTGTATGGATGAAGTAGATTCTTAGAGATTGTCTGACCATTGCTTACTATAAGTTATTTTGCTTCACTTGTCTTCCTCCTCCTAAAGAGCTAAGGGAAGAAGTAAGAGAGCTTGGGCATCCAGGGATAAAGCTGTACAGTTTTCAGAGGCTGCTTGGCCACTGCTTTGTTGCATTCATAATTAATTATTACAGAGCAAAGTGAATTAAAAATATTATAAGAGCCCAGAAGTGTGGGCAGACGTTTATGAAAAGGCACTGAGAAAGCAAGCTATTAATTTTTCTAGTGGCAGTAAAATCGGTTTGCAGCTCCAGATTGGAAGGAGGCAAGTTTCAGTTCAGAAACCTCACTGCAATATCTAACATACTCTGCAGCCCTAGAGCTGCAGTTTTCAGAGTGTGTACTCTGAAGATACATAACCCTCATAGAAACCTTCTGTCAGTGTGGTCTGAGGGTTGAGGGTTTATCAGCTGGTGTGTTCTTGCTCAAATGAAATAGTAAGGCACAAAACCCCCAGTCTTCGCTCTCTTGAGGGCCAGACACAATTGTATGTTTTGCAGGAACACTCTGCTCAGGTAGATGCAGCAGTGCAAGTGTTCTGGGTGACTCTAGGTAAATTCTAAAGGGGCAGGAGAAAGATGTTATTTTCCTTTTTCTGAGAGGAGTATCACCAAGTGATTTAACTTTTGATCCTGCAACATGTACTTGGCTGCAAAACCTCTGTGCTCATGTTGAGGCACGTTAACATCAGTGTGCACAGGGCAGTTAAGTTTTAATCATGGAGATCAGATTCCAGGATCCAGCCCAAAGCAGGGACATGACAACAGGCTGTGTGTGGGTGTTAAAAGCAAAAGGTATAAATGCACAGCAGATATGGTAGGTGGAGAAGTTGTTCCAAAGGGAGCATAAGTGTGAACAGTAGGAAGAACGAAGGCAAAGGAAAAATGGGCTGAAAACCACTCCTGACTGGAGTCTATTATATATTTATTTCTTCTTGCTTGTTTATATTGCAGTTTATTTGGCAATGATGTAGCACTATCCAAAGTGTTGTATTAATTATCAGAGGGATGGCCTTGTCTACCGAATGAATGTGTGTTTCTTGTTTCTGGTCTACCTTAGAAGCTGAGCACATATTCTTGCAATGCTGATGTGTTTTACTATGATCAGGAACATACTGCTGTATAGGGGATCAGAGCTGGAGTGCCAGGCTTGGACTTGTCTCCTGCCTGCAGTGTTTAGAATGTTTTATTCTTTTCCCATCCTGATGTTTGGAACCAATAGAATCATAGAATCATAGAATAGTTAGGGTTGGAAAGGACCTTAAGATCATCAAGTTCCAGCCCCCCTGCCATGGGCAGGGACACCTCGCTCTAAACCATATCACCTAAGGCCTCGTCCAACCTGGCCTTGAACACCGCCAGGGATGGAGCATTCACAACCTCCCTGGGCAATCTATTCCAGTGCCTCACCACCCTAACAGGAAAGAATTTCTTCCTTATATCCAATCTAAACTTCCCCTGTTTAAGTTTTAACCCATTACCCCTTGTCCTATCACTACAGTCTCTAATGAAGAGTCCCTCCCCAGCATCCCTATAGGCCCCGTTCAGGTACTGGAAGGCTGCTATGAGGTCTCTATGCAGCCTTCTCTTCTCCAGGCTGAACAGCCCCAACTTTTCTCAGCGTATCTTCATACAGGAGGTGCTCCAGTCCCCTGATCATTCTTGTGGCCCTCCTCCAGACTTATTCCAACAGTTCCGTGTCCTTTTTATGTTGAGGACACCAGAACTGCACACAATACTCCAGGTGAGGTCTCATGAGAGCAGAGTAAAGGGGCATGATCACCTCCTTCAACCTGCTGGTCATGCTCCTTTTGATGCAGCCCATGTCAGTCCATGTCAGTGACAAAGATGTTGAACAAGACCGGTCCTGACACTGGTCCCTCAGAGACACCACTCGTTACTGGTCTCCAGCCAGACACTGAGCCACTGACCACAACTCTTTGTGTGCGGCCATCCAGCCAGTTCTTTATCCACAGAGTGATCCACCTATCAAATTGATGTCTCTCCAATTTACAGACAAGGATGTTGTGTGGGACAGTGTCGAATGCTTTACACAAATCCAGGTAGATGACATCAACTGCTTTACCGCTGTCCATCAGTTCTGTAGCCCCATCATAGAAGGCCACCAAATTGGTCAGGCAGGATTTCCCCTTAGTGAAGCCATGCTGGCTGTCACCAAGCACCTTGTTGATTTTCATGTGTCTGAGCATGCCTTCCAGGAGAATGTTCTCCAAGATTTTGCCAGGCACAGAGATGAGACTGACTGGTCTGTAATTCTCTGGGTCATCCATTTTCCCCTTCTTGAAAATGGGGGTTATATTTCCTTTTCTTCAGTCGTCAGGAGCTTCACCTCACTGCCATGATTTTTCAAATATGATGGCCAGCGGCTTAGCAGCTTCATTCGCCAGCTCCTTCAGGACCCGCGGATGGATTTCATCAGGATCCATGGACTTGTGCATGTTCAGGTTTTTAAGATGGTCTCGAACCAGATCCTCTCCTACAGTGGGCCCAAGGTCTCCATTCTCACAGTCCCTGTGTCTGCCTTCTAAGACTTGGGTGGTGCGGTCAGAGCCTTTGCCAGTGAAGACCGAGGTGAAGAAGTCCTTCAGAACCTCAGCCTTCTCCAAATCCTGTGTAGCTAGTTCTCCCGAGAGCTTCCTGAGGGGGCCTATGTTCTCCCTAATCTGTTTTTTATTTGCTATGTACCTGCAGAATCCCTTCCTGTTATCCTTAATATCCCTAGCCAAGATGATTAATTCTAACTGGGCCTTAGCTTTCCTAACCTGGTCCCTAGCTTACCAGACAACATCCCTGTACTCTTCCCAGGCCGCCTGTCCTTGCTTCCACTTTCTATAAGACTCTTTTTTCATTTGAACTTTCTTCAGCAGCTCCTTATCCATTCAGGGAGGTCTCCTGGCCCTCCTGCTGCACTTCCTTCTAGTTGGGATGCAACACTCCTGAGCTTGTAGCAGGTGATCCTTGAAGACCAACCAAGAGTCTTGGGCCCCTCTACCCTCTAGGGCTATATCCCATGGAACCTTACTAAGCAGGCTCCTGAAGAGGCCAAAGTCTGCTCTTTTGAAGTCTAGGGCAGTGAACTTGCTGCACACTCTTCTGACTGTCCTGAGGATCTCAAATTCGACCATCTTGTGATAGATCATAGATCACAATAGATCATTGCCTATGAAGTTGTCTTTCTCAGGCTCTAACAGCTGTGCAAGTTCCTGACTAGGCAAGAAAGGCTGCCAGTGGTAGTCTACAAAGAAGAGAAACATGTTCTTCAAGCACATAAGCACAGTGAAATTTCACTGTTAATTTTGCATACTGGTGTGTTTGTGATTATACTCGTATTTTATTCTGTTTAGGTAAACACTGTTTGGCACGTATATGTCTCAGTTTGATTTGTGTTTCAACTGAAAATATCAGAACTTGAAACTCAAAATCCTGAGCTTGTTAAGCTTAACAGACTTTATTAATAGACTTAATAGGGAAGCATGAAGAGCCTTTTGACCATGAAGGTTAAGTATATGACTGCATAATTGTGTGTACAAAATCCATCAGGAAGATCCGTCTCTGTCCAGAGATAGTTAGAAAGTTTAGTTTTAACAAGGCTGAGGAGCCACATAAAACTTTGTCAAGTTTAATTCCACACTTCAGCTCTGATTTTGACACACTTCTTGTGCCTTAAGTTGATACACCAAAATTCTGCGTGATTTGCAAAATGCCTGTAAAAAGAGTGGCTGGATGCACACTCACTTTGGTCAAGTGGTGCTTGTATGAGGGAATATGGAGCTATTCTTGTATGTACTGCCACCATTCCATTAAATAGGCTTTAGTAAAACAAAACAAAAAAAGCCTGCTTGTCTGGTAGGGTATATTAAACCCTGTAGAAGCAGAGGCCTCTTTAATATTTGCTTAAAGCAGCAAGCCTGTCAGGGAATGTTAAATGGGGAGGTACAGTAGTGAGAAGCACACTGCTTTTCTTAGTCCAAAGATGTTTTGTAAATTCATTCCTTGTTACTGCCTATAATCCAGGAGAACTCATCTCAAGAAACAGCTGATGTCTTCCTCAGTGCTAGCTGAAGTATCTTACATTGTACTTGAGCAAATCTTTTGCTTCTTTCCTGCTTTTTAGCAACTGAGTTCATTATTGTTACTGTCTCAGCTGATGGGGTGCTTAAGAATAAGCAGACAGATCCTAAATGCTTTTCTAGCACCCCTTTATATCTGGGGCATATTTATTTTCCAGCTGAGTTGAAAGGAGCAAGTTACTGCCTGGATAATAATCTGATTATTTACCTTTCCCTCCTCTTTTTTTTCTTTTTTTTCTTTTTTTGTCAGCAAGAGACTTGCCCAGTTCCAGAATGGAAGAACACAATGGCTCTGCGGAGACTCCCCCACCGAGCCAAGGGCGGCACAGTGCCATTAAGTGCGGGTGGCTGCGGAAGCAAGGAGGCTTTGTCAAGACCTGGCACACACGTTGGTTTGTTCTCAAGGGTGACCAGCTTTACTATTTCAAAGACGAAGATGAAACCAAGCCCTTGGTGAGTGATGGGAGGTGAGAGAGGGAAACAAGTTAATGAAAACAGAGTTGTCTGGTATTTAAAGAAACAAACCTTTTCATTTCTGTGACTGACTCAGTACGACTTGGGATTTTGATAACAGTGAATATAAAACTGAGTCAGGCCTTGGCAGTTAGTGTGGTTTCCCATTAGGCTTGTTTCTACAGCTTCCTTTTCCAGGTCAGGTTTATGATTGCATAATTTTAAATGGAGTGGAGTGTACATGAAGTTAAAGTAGCAAAAGAAAGTCAGATGAACTTGACTGAGGCAGATGAATAAGCCATATTTGAAAAGGTACTGCTTATTTTTCTGCTTTTTTAAAATGTGGAGTATCCCTACTTTGTATCTACCTAAATAGGAGATCCTGCAAGACTGCAGCCTGAATACTTTGCCATCTGTAATGTGGGACACACTGCTGTCTGCTGCCTGATTCTGTTGTGGTGATTTACTGCTCCTTAATTCTCATGTGTTTTCCTATTTATTTATCTTTTTCACCAGCATGTCTTAGGCCGTCTATCTTGAGAGTGCCATAAGTGTAGAGTAAATAATGCTGCCCCTTAAGGTAGGGCAGGCCTGAGCCTCTGTGATAATAAATTAAGAGAGATCTTCTACTAGTACCTACAGGAGTGTTATAATTTTATGTATTAATCACTTCCTAGATGCTTATGACTTCAGAAAAAGTCCTGACATGTTTTAACTTCTGTACAGATATTAAAATATAATTATGCTTATATTTGTTATGCCTACTAAAGTTTTGGTGGTGTACCTTTATGTGCAATTTGACAAGCTGTTCTCAGACATGTAAAGTCCATCTAATCTAGCTTCCTGTGTGGAATAGGTCATGACTCTTTGTCAAGCTTTACAGCTTGTATTGTGGTGCATGTGTCAAGGAAACTCTTCAGTCTTGAAGTATTGTTCCCAAAGAAGGTTCTTGTACTAGTTAATTTCTGAGTATCAGTTTCACAGCCTTGGTAGCAGTTTGTCCTTAAAATTATCACAGATCATATAGGTTAATAAAATAATGCACTGCATATTTACAGTTTACACGTTTTTATGATTACTTTGAATATTAAACAGCTAATAATTTCTGGGAAATCAAATGTATCTTTCACTATATATATTGTGTTTATGAAGAAGGTAAAAGCAGCCATCAAAACAAAAATGTCTATGGGCCAGAGGCTGGGTTTCCAGAATGCAACTCTGCTTCCTAGCACTTGACATCTGCTAGTATGTTTGCATGCAAGGACTTCATTGCTTTTTGAGAGATGACACAACGCTGTATTGTGTGGAACTTTTTACAGCACTGTGGAGCCCAAATTGGCATCTTGTCTGTCTACCACTGACCTGTGGTATGACTTCAGAAGATTCTATTAACTTCACTACTTACCTTTTGCAAAATGGAGGTGGTGATTTTGATCTTCTCATACCTTTGATAGATAAGGTATAACTTGATTAAGTAACTGAAAGTTTGTTTGAGTTTTCCATTGAGAGATGCTATGGGAAGAGGGGAAAAGTGCCAGCAGAAGTGTAATTTAAAATAAGCCAGTAGGTTTGGAAAATGAATGGCTTTTCCAGATTAGGATCA
The DNA here is from genome assembly GCF_033783945.1 of Neopsephotus bourkii. Classification (NCBI taxonomy): domain Eukaryota; kingdom Metazoa; phylum Chordata; class Aves; order Psittaciformes; family Psittacidae; genus Neopsephotus; species Neopsephotus bourkii. Next base: position 448,792 of record NW_026901048.1, read on the forward strand.
GTCAGTTTCTCATGTTGGTGTAGCTTTGAAATGTTTCTGAAACAAACTGCACGACTCTTGGTTCCTAAAATACATCCTAGGTTCAATGCCATATACAGAAGTGTGGTTTTTTTTTTTTCCATTTAACTACACTGAAGGGTTTGCTGCATTAACTTAGATAAGAAAATCACTATGACCTTCTAGGAACTCTGTTGTTATTACTGTGGAGAGCTACACCAAAGAACTTCACTGATACCATAAATTTTCAATGCATAGGGATATCATTAGGAAATAGTAAGCAGTACTTATTATTAGATTAGCCATGTAATATTTGGTCTGTATTTAGGATAAATGCTGTTTATTCACTACTGGCTTATACAGTGTGTACAATGTACAATTGTACAATAATTCTTTTAGACAATAATATAATTGAAGAGAGTTAATGAGGTTTGGTTTTTCTTCCCCAAATGGATTGTAGTTTTTATTCTACTTACTGATTGGTTGTATTTGGAAAGAGGCAGAGAGTGGCGATTACTTGTCCTGAGGAATGCTCAAATTGCGCATCTTGTGTATGTATATTTACAGAAGGTGGAAGAACGACAGCAGGAGGGGACACACAAGCCAGTGAGTTTGTGTTCACAGCCTTAATGCAAATTAGAGGAAAGCAAAATCCATATTGGGTTTCATACTGGTATGAAATCAGTAGGTGTCCTGAGCACCAATCTGCTTAACATTCGGGCTTGGATTCTGTCCAGTCTGCACCAGAAATTATGCCATGATATCTGTGGTTTTGGAAGTGATAGAGATGTGAATGGGACTGAATTACAGAGAAATTCTATTATCTGTCAGACTGTTCTGCAGGTGGCTGTGTACAGTGGGATTAAAGAAAAGAAATAGCATTTGTGTCTAAACCATCGGTAAATGTTTGGAATTCCTGAAGCGTGCTCATTTCCTGCTAGTAATACAGGTAGCTATCACATACACTTTAATCAATATGTATACATCTCCTTGATGTCAGACTATTAAATGTAAAGGTCATTAACTATAAGTGTGAGTATGGGAAAATGTCTCTGCCAGCCTATTTCAGATGTCTATAGGCATCCTGAGCTAGTGAAGAACAGCAGCAGAAAAATCAGCGCACAGATCTTCATCTTATAGTCAAGGTCAGTGAACTGCCATTGATTCTTTAACATCATCAAACACAAGAATCTTTCCCTTGTAGTTTTACCAGTAAGAATAGCAAATACCTGTTGCTCTGATATCCTTGAAATGGCTCTGGGGACCTGGCAAAGATGTCATTTCTGTTTACTGAAGATGTGGGTATGGATGGCAAAAATCTAGTTAATTCCAGAGACAGAAAACCTGACAAATAAATCAGCAAGGCATGTGAAGAAATAAATTATGATGTCTGATAATTCTGCGTAATTTTGACTATTTGGAAGTGATACTGGATATTGCCTTGTTAATCTTTTTACTGTCTTCTAAGTCACTCTGGACAGCCCACATTGTGCTTTAAAAAGCTAGTATTATGCTAGATCTGAAGGTCAGCTATCCAAACTTGAAATGTGGGCAGCTGAAAGAAATTGGCATTTAACATTCCCCCTTTCACAGTGCAGCTGTTGTTTAAAAGCAGCCCATTGAAAATGTATTTCTTGGTTTTTTCTCTGCCTGTGGCTGACTTCATCTGTTTCTGGGTTGGCATGGTCTTAACTGAAGATGGGCAGAGGAAGTCAGCACCTTCTCAGTAAGACAGTATAATCTTTCTGTAGTTTCATAAGCAATAGGAGAGAGCTTCCAAGCATCCTCTTCTTGCAGCTTTGCTGTTACACTCTCCTGGTGTTACCGAGGAAGTGTGTTTATGGGAGCAAAACTAGGTAACCTGTAGTGATGGAGCATCATCAGTACGAGGTTGCAAATGGGCAAGTTTATCCAGTCAAAGCAGTGTTTTAGTCTTAGGCACTTACTTAATGTCATTGCCACTCAACTTGGTTTATGGTCTTGAATTTGAGATGTTTACAGCAGAGAGATCTTAAAGATCTATGAACTAGCTTTCAAGAAATACTTGATGTAGGCCTGAAAGCAGATGATGAGCTGCTGTTTCAGTTTATATCCCATTCTGAAGATTTGCTGCACAGTTTTTATCCTCTAGATCCTCTAGATCCTAGTTCTTAACTGTTTGGTGTAAGTAATGCTAAGCAGTATTCAGTGGCTTACAGCATCTTAGACAAACCCTGGGAATGGACAGCAGATTTGAATGCTAAGGTGTGAATCTTAAATGTGGAATTTTAATTGGTCTTTGATTGAAACTGTAAGTAAGTGACAGCTGGAATCATAAGTAGATGTACAAACAGAATATTCCGAAGTATTGCTTTCTGGCAAAATATGTGTGCCTCGTTTAACTGAATTTATGTAAAAATTTCATTGACAGAAAATGCCATTTAATGGCATTAAAAGGAACATGACAAATTTCAGTTGCATTTTAAAATGAAAATAAAGCTTCTAATGAATATGTTATAAAGAAATTAATGTGATAATGACATGATTTGAAACTTAACCTGTCGGTAGGGGAAACCTTCAGTATTAATATTGGACATGTTTAAAGATCAAGCATCATGCTTTTTTTGCAAGTTAAAAAGGAATGGATAACATTTCTGGCTAGAGGAAAAAAATCTAACTGTACATGCACTCCAGACCTGCATCACAAGAAATCGACACCTCTCCTTACTGCCTAGAGGATTTTTATTAAGGGAGAACAGAGTACTGTTTGCTCTGGTCCTTGTCTTTGGAAAGCTACATGAACATTTACATTTAGTGTAAATACTGAAGAGCAGCATAGCAAGCAGAGCAGCTTCTCAATAGATACTGCTGTGATGTGTGAGAGCAGGTCCCTCTGTCTTGTGTAGGAGAGGATGTGAAGCACCAAGTCTCTGCATGCTTGCCTTTGTGGGACAGGCTTAAAACTCTATGGAGCAAAGTAGGGGATTTGATGTGAAAACAGCAAGTGTCCAGACCACTAATAATGTTTTTTGGATTTTTTTACTTTTCTTTTTTTTATTTTTAGGTACAACACTTGCTATTAGTCTAAGAAATAGAAATGGTCTTGGGATGGATGGGAATAATCCTTACTAGTGTAGGATCTATGGGATGAATCCTTACTAGTGTAGGAGCAGTGAGCTTGGCTCATTTGTGCCTTGGTTGTTCTTGTTATCCCATGGTAATTCAGCAGTCTGAAGTGTGAGCTCTCCTTTATTTTCTTTCCCTTCATGGCTTATGACTTTGCATAAGCTCACTAAAGTAAGGGTACTGCTTCTTCCAGTTTTGTACTTGTGCAAACTAGAAACAGATTTTGGGTTAGCTGTATATTCCTTGTGTAATGATATTTTCTGTTTCTTGAAACACTTTGTTGAAGGAAGAGAAGCCTCTGTGTAACATACCTTGCTATTTATGACAAGGGCATTTTTTTCTTTTCTGATCATTCTTGATCTACATCCACCGAACATAAAGTCTCTCAAGTTTTAAACTAAAAATTGACTTCTTAACTCTGTCACTGATTGAGTTTCAGATGAGGCAGGAAGAGTTGTTTCCTGCCTAATGTGAATAGCAGAATCTCATGCTTTTTACTGTGTGAGACAGAAACAGATATAACCTGGCATGGCAGCAGGCAGAGCCATCTAAAGCTTGGTGGTGAGCTGCTACCCGCGCTGAACAGTAGCTATTCAGTGTGAAAAGTGAAGTGGAAGCCCCAGACTGCTTTGGATCTTTTTTGTGGGTTTAGAGAATGTCTCCTCAAGTATATGTATATAAGCAGGCTTTTGTAACTGAAGCACTGAAACTTCTGGAATGTAGGGATGGTTATTGAAAGATAGGTATTAGGTTTTACATACAGTAGAAGGTTCTGCTGTTTCTAATACCTGTATGCCTTTGTAAGTTTTTAAGTAATTTATGGCAGCAGGTTCCAGCAACTTATTCATAGTGACATATTATTTATTTTTTTTTTTACTGCAGTGATTTATGTGTTTTTAAAGGTGTAATACAATTTTGTGGATAGATACCCATGGGAATTTTGTACTAAAAGGATTACTGTGGTAATGCTAAGTTTAATTGAAAATAGGGTGTTTCTAATGCCATTATTCTGTTGCTTGCAAAAGGTTTCTCAAATTCACAGGGCTGAATTTCTGTCCTCAGCCTGAGATGAATAGCCACAAGGTCAGTTACTGAGGTACTAAGTTGGAGGCTCGAATTCCAATTTTAATCCCCTTTTTTATGCTTCTTTGGGACCCAAAATATGACCTTGAATTTTCAGTGATTAATCTTTTGAAAAACTTAGGAGGCCTTGGCCTTGGCCCAGTAGAAGTCTTGAAAATTGTCACAGGAAGAAAAAGGGCTTCTCCTCCAGTATTAACTGCCATGTTAATTACAGAAATGTCACCAAACACTGTGCAAGGTTATGGATTCTGTGCTAAAATCAGGCAATTCCCAGTGCTTTGCCCCAGGTTATGCAGTTGGAAATTCAATTCCCCCAAGAAGATGGTTTTTATGTTTCAGTTCAACGCAAGGAGCGGTGTCTCTCTTAGTTTTGCATGTAGCAGTTGTGTCATTGTGTGTGACTGTACTGGTACTATCTACAAACTACTATCCTGCTCTTGTACTAATTAGTTTAGAATCTGTACATACTTAATTCCTGAGGGCTTGTAGCTTTTAATTCTCTCTGAACTTTAGTGAATTTTCAAAACAGCTCTGAGGTGCAGTCTTTGTCCTTGTATTGATGCTGTTCTCTCTGTTATGATCCAGTTCTGACCCCAGCTTCCGCTGGGTTTTCTTTTGCTTCCAAATACATTGGCTGGCAAAATAACTTGCCTCCCTACCTCTCCCAGTATCTATAGCATTCAGAAAGGGCCAGATGTAAGGCTGTTGCTCTCTGACATGATTCAGTGTGCCCAATCCCATTTCATGACTTGGAAAATAGCAGATTAAATGGTTACCTCCTATTCCCCATGCCTTCAGCAGTTCCACTGGCTGCCTGAGCAGATCTTCAGTTTAAACTAAAACTGAAAGTTTGCCTGTGTTTTCCACAGTCAGCCTCTTCAATTGCTTTTGACATCCACCTGCCCCAAAACATAAAACAAACAGTGGGCCTAGATGCTGTGCAGATCTGAGAACGTGTCCATCTAGTTTTGGCTTCAGAAAACTAGCCCAGTGACTGAAGTTCAAAATTGCTTGAGACAGTTTTATAGGTGGGAAATATGAACCTTTCAAGGTATTTGGACTTGCATAGTCCACTGGGAGTTTCTGTTGTTACAACTAAACTAGGAAAGTCAAGATGGTAAAGAAAAGATGATACCACCTGATTCTGCCTGTTTATGTGGCAGGCAGTACAGCCTCAGGTCCTCTTCCAAAGCCATTTGGGAAGAACAAATGCATCTTTCCATACTTCTCTATCTTTAATTAATCCAAATTTGGAAATAAGTTCTAGTAAATATTTTTATAATAGAACAAAGCAAAAATACCTCATGGCATTGATTGAAAACGCTAGCACCACTGACCATGTGTGCATTCAGAGCTAAAGCTCTCAAGTGTGCTACCATGTGTTGTATAAACTGTGTGTATAATTAGACTTAGACAACAGCTGCCATTAGATGGGAAAAGATAGTCGTCCTAGTGAGATGTAAACTAGCCAACAGCTTAATTTCAGTTCCTGGTGGCCAGTGCATCTGCTTAGTCCAAATGTTCGGAGAACTGCCCCCACCTTTCGCTCTGTGGGACCAGAAAACCAGCTTGTTTGTAATAGCTCACTAACTCTGAAGTAAAGTTAAACCCTTAGTATGCTTCACTGCGTTTCATGGATGAGCAATACTCCCAGATGTAAGGAACCACGGCATGATACAAAACTGCTTTTCCATCGTGGTGAGGCTGCCAAGGCTGTAACTATCTTGAGTCTTGCATTTCTTTTGTGTGATTGCACCATCTTTCCTTCCCTTCTTCCCTCTCCATTTCTGGATCATGCCAATTGACAGGATTTGGGGCATGGAGGAGAGAGGAGATACTCCCTGCTTTTCTCTGTTGCCTGCCAGATGAAAAGTTAGTTTCTGGTGAATGCTGATGAATGTATATTTAACAGGCTGATAAAGTTGTGTAGAGGGGTAAGGAGAGTGTCAGGCTGCTGTTGTGGTACATTGTGTACATGTGTACATTGTGGAGGTTGTCATTGCTTGTTTCATTGTTACTACCTTCTTGTCTGAAAGACTGCTAAACTATAAATTCTTAGTCATGTCGGTGGGTTTGTATTATCAACTCTAGTGCAGTGCAGTGCCTTCTGTTATATTCAGTCAGGGAGCAGTGGTCTGCTCTAGATGTTTCTGTCTAGCTTTCCTTGCTTAATAGCTGTTGTACCAGTAGTGTAAAGCAACTAATGTGAATTCTACTATGCAGCACTTGTGAGGGTATGAGGTGAAATTCTGTGGAAATAAATCTCTGAATTCATCTTTAAGTAAATTGAATGCTTTCCTTTTCAAGCATAGATGGAGCCTTAACCATTTTAAGAGTAAATGTTGTAGTTTATACCCAACTGGTAACTAAGTATCACACAGCTGCTTGCTCACCAACACCACCACTTCCCACGGTGGTATGGGAAGGAGAACTGGAAGGTAAGTAAAAAATGTGGCTTGAGATAAGAACATTTAATAATTGATATAAAATACAACATAATACTGATATTAAAAATGGAAATAATAAAAGCAGAGAGATGACACTAAAAAACCACCAACAAACAGTAGTGATGCACAGTACAGTTGCTCACCACCCCCTGGCTGATACCCAGCCTGACCCAAGCAGCGACCTGGCCTTCTGGGTAACTTCCCCCAGTTTATGCACTGGGCATGGCATACTGGGGTATGGAATACCCCTTTGGCTAGTTTGGGTCAGATGTCCTGCCTTTGCTTCCTCCCAGCTTCTTGTGCCCCTCCTCACTGGCAGAGCTTGACTGAAAGGTCCTTGAGCGCTACAAAGCAACAACTAAAACATCAGTGTGTTATCAGCTTAGTTCTCAGACTCAAGCCAAAACACAGCTACTAGGAAGAAAATTAATTCTATCCTAACTGAAACCAGGACATTAAAGTTTTTCTTTTGCACTCCAGTAATTTGTGCAGCAGAGGCTATATGACAAGTTTGTCTTGTCTAAGGGCTAACAATTGAGGTAATACATGGCTGTTGTAGTTTGGAACCTAACTGATCAAATTCGGTGACATCTGATCAATTCATAAGCTGGCACTCCTGCAGGTACCACTATCTTTATATTATGAAAAGAACATTTGAGATGTTGGAAAGTTCAGTTGGTGCTGTGTTGATTTGTATAGGCCATAGTTAACATCCCTATTTAAAGAAATCCTAGGTGTGCTTGCTTATTTCCTTGCATATTGCTGAAGGAATTATTTAATGTTTCAGCTGTAGTAACTGAGGACTGAATTTAGCGACAATTTTTAGCAGCATTTGTGCAAGTTCACTGTTTTCAGCTTCATTTAGCGGGACTGCATAAATGCTCTTCTCTGTGAGCTCAGGCTCATCACATTAAATCCTGTGCAAGTTCAAATGCATCAAAATGTTGACAACAAGCTATGTAACATAGACACTGTGGGCAAAAAAAGCCTCTTCCTTGATGTCTTGGTTATTAGAGCCTTTGGGTTGACACGTCTCCCTGATCAAGCTGAGCCAGACATTTCGAATCCCTTCATACAGAACAAGTTTATGAGAATGGCCATCACAGGTGGTATTTGTGTTGGCAGCCTCAGAACAGAGGCCAAGGGTTGAATGGTAGCAGAAGCAGCTAAATTAACTTCTAATACTGGAGGGACACCCTTTTCAGCAGACTTGCAGCACAAAAGTTGAGCTAACAAAAGCTTTCTCTGTTACTGCTTTGGCTGCAGAATAAAACTCATTAAAAGCATATGCAGCTACACACAAAGAGCTCCTGCTCTGAGTGAGTAATCGCAGCATCTCCAAGAAAAAAGCAAAAGCTTTTAACTCTTGAATAATGACAAGGAGCAATTTAAGAGTTTCATAGACACAGAGATGTGTTTTGGAAACCTGTTGACATGAACATTAGTGTAATGATTTGGTAATGCAGGTGACAGAAAACAGACATGAGGCTGTGATTTAAGTAATGAGCTGATACTTTAGTAAGCTCCTGTATGTGGATTTGCCAGAGTACAGTGAGGATCTCACAAGAATCTTCTTGTATGATGGCCCTGAAGTATAGGCTTTTTTCACCTAGTCCATAGGTGTCAGCTCTGTTTTAGGACTACTTACCTGCTCCTTTTCCCTTTGTGTTTCTGTAATATCTGTTGCTTCAAACTTAAGTTTTCCTTTCTTCCCATAAGCAAAGGAAAAATGGGAGGTCTCCTTTACTTTGGAATGGTGGCTGTTTCAACCTTGAAATAGTGCTGGATGTGTGAAGGATGGGAAGCAATGAAAAGCCTGCATGCCATGGTCCTATATCAGTAATTAGTGTGTTTCTGTGCTTATGCTGAGAAGAGCATAGAGGCCACCCATCAGGCCACCCACTTGGTCTTTGGTGGGGATCACCTCCTTTTTTTGCTGTTTAATCATAGCTTTAGTATCTTAAAAATGCATTCTAAAAAGCACAAATACTCTAGCAAGATGCGAAAAGAAAAAGTAAATGAACAGCTTGAAAAAGACATGGAAGTATTCAGATGTTTTGGAGTGAGAGTGAGACACACTTGCAGTTTTTGCTTGTTCCTTCTTTGCTTTTTCCTCACTTGGAAGCAAAAAAATAACATTCCATACCTGAAGAAGAGGTTTAGTATTTGTGGGGAGAAAGGATATTGTTAAAAACTTTTGTCTGTAATTCTTATTACAGTTACTATTTGCCACATACTGCCTATTGTTAAGGTGCCAGATTTCCTCCCTGGGCTGAAAAGTGATACTTATCCCATTGTGTACCAACAATTACTCAAACTCTGTTTAGCTTTTGCAAGCTGAAAGTATATTTAGCAAATTACTTATGTGCTGTGTTTCTTCTGATACTTTTTCTGCGAACAAAGTTGCTGTTCAGTACATTTTATATTAGAATATATATTATAAATTATATATAAATAATACATGTGTAATGGTGTATTTAATTGTATATTTTATATGTTTATAGATATAATTATATATAAATGTATAATATATATGATAAAATATATTAGAAAACCTTTTATTTCTAATACGAAATTACTAACCATAAAGTGATTTATGGTTAAATAAAGCTGACGAGTCTCAGCTTTTCTTGCTATCTTTTGTTGAATGCAGTATTACCTTTTCATCTGCATACTTTTAAATTCAGTGTAATGATCTAGTTTCCCATGACTGAAACAGACTTTGTGCTATATAAACATTGTGTTACAGAAATAATTCCTTTCAACAGGGAAAAGATTGCCTAGAGGAACTTATTGAGAAAACACATCATGAGAAATGCAATAATGATTTGTTTTAGTTACAACTCCTGTTAGCACTTCCCAGAAAAGGAAAAAGAAAAAGACAGACTGACACCAATCCATTTGCCCAGTTCCTTACATAAATGTTTAAGAGCAGAGAGGATGGGCATGGATAGAGCTGGGACGAGATGTACAGTAGTGTTGAGAAAGAACAGGAGATGCAGCACTGTGAAGTTTACTGTGCTGTAACCTTCTTTGTGCTTCTTGAGAATGCCAGATCAGTCTCATGAACATCAAATCTACTTTGTTCCCTTTAAATGAAGGTATGAAATTCCATACAGTATTAAAACTCTTCTGTCCCCAAGTATCTTGCTATGATGGGCGTGAGGCTTAGCAAGACATGCATAACAATGGACTCTTGGAGGTATGTTGTTTAGTATGAGAATTCACAGATTTGTCTGGAAGTCTAGTATTAGACTTCATTCATAGTCCAGACTGTAAAACATATATGTTGCATTTAACTAACTTCAAATCAACAGAAGATCTTTTTCCTTTTGTTTCCTTGGTTTGATTTTTATTCCAGGTGTGTTTCTTCATTTTCTTTGTGTATTTATATAATGTCATTTATTTAGCCAACACTATCTGGGAAAAAGAAGTACGATTCACAGCTGAAAAATAAAGCTTACAGAGCCTCTCTGTCAGCCTTTTTGATATAGTGAAGTATTCGGGTTTCCATTTTCTCTCGTATGGCTTCATTTTTTAATAGGTTAACCTGAGCTGAGGTAGAGGGTACAGAGTAAAATGAATCTTCAGTGTTTTATAATGTGACAGAAGAAATGCATATAATAAATTTCTACCCTCTAGCTCTTTACCAAGGTGAATAGGTGAATTGCCATTGGTGAATACCAGTCTAGCATTTTAAGTAACCAAGCTGTTCTCAGCAGTTGCAGACAAGGATTCACATCTTATGTCAAAGAGGAAACGGTAAGCTTTTTTTTACTTAAAATAATCTTCAACTTCTAACAAAGCACTTGTGCCAATATAATTAGTAAGTCTAGCAAACATCAGTGCTATCCCTGGTTCTTGTCAGCTGTGGAGCAGTCTTCACTGGAAAGAGCACTGGAAAGAGAAGGCCTGGTCCTTTTCCCTTCTCCTCTGCAAGCAGGAGCTTTACATTTTCCAAGGCATTTGTGACTTTGGAGCATGAAAGCTCAGCCCTTACTCATGTGTGAAACCAGGATTTTAAGACCAGTGCAGTATGACTGTTGGTATTAGGTAATGTTTCCCACTGGACCTGTGGATGTGTTTGTGATTGCAAGAAACAGGTTACATCCACTTTTAAAACCAAACAAGTGCATTTGTTTTAACCTCTGTAGTGTAATAGCTGGTCTAGCAAACATGGTGATTATTTCAGTGTCCCTTTGCTACACTGGAAAGAAGTATCCAATTCACTGAGTGAAGAAAACATACCTACTGCTCTGAATGCACAAAAGGCTGATTAAATGTCTAAATGTGAGAGTATTTAACATTGTGAGTAAAGCTAATTAAGTTATTAAGACACCATGAAAAAAACACAAGGTAAAATCAGCATACCCACTCTTGGCTTGCATTCCAGCACAGCTGTGTTCTTGCACATTTTGATATGATGACTCACATATAAGCACAGTAGTATTTCTAATTAAATGTTTAATTAGAAGGAAGGTCTGCTAGGTTAAAATGCTGCTTTTCTTGGTACCTCAGAAGATGACAGCACTGGGACTTCCATGGTTATTTGTGTCCTGCTGAAAATCCTGATGTTCAGATACTGATGATACTGCTCATAATAGCTTATATGTGAGCTGTGCTTCAAATTATTGTAGAAATTTTATCCTAACTAAATGCAGTGTTGTCTGTGGAGCTGTACTACAGCTGTGTGTCTCAATGTCTTTTCCATTGCTGGGGGTCCTGCTCAGTTTGCTGTCTCTCTATCATTCTGGGTAACATGGGGTCTCTGTTTTTTCTTTCTGTTTTCTTTCTGTATTTTCTCCAAATATTTCAATATTTCTCAAATACTTTTCTTCTTGAATATGTTTAAGTATCAGACATTTAGTGCAGCTCTTGAAAGCAGTGCATGGTAATTCAGTTGTTCTCTGTAATGGCAGCCATATGACTTGCATCCAGTGCAGTGATCAGCAGTTGTTATGTCTCCAGTATGCTACAGGACCTTAGAAATGCAGGATGCTTTCCATACCTAAGCAGATATTCCTTCATTTGCTTTCAGGTTACCCTGTTACCCAAAATAAAATGTTACCATTGAAGAGAAGAGCAAGCTTGCATATTTGACTTTGGTGGAGTCTGTCAGAAAGTGTCCTTTCTTTAGTTTGGTTTTAATTTATATTGTTTTCTCCAGTGTAAATATGCACAGTGTTCTTCTGCTCCTCTTCCTCACTGTCCCATTGTGCTTTCAGAGGGGGGCAGAGCTGGGGAAGTAGGAGGAGAAAGGCAAGGGTGAAAGGTCCTTAAGTACTATTTACACTTGGTTTCCTCCAGCAGCATCCATGTATCAGGACTGAGACCATCTGCAGGGCATGGATGATGGATTTCCATCACCCCTGTCCTGCCATCTCTTTGCTGCTGGAAGGGGTGTACTGGTGGAAAGACAACATGAGATGGATGCTGCCCAGTAGTGGGATCCCAGTGAGAAAGTGCTTTGCGGATCTAGTAGTTCAAATGTGAGCTAGTCCAGCTGACTAGTTGGAGAGTGTGAATTCGATCTGGCAGCTTGAAGAGGGTGCAAGCAGGGGGAAATTCAGAGAGGGGTTAAATATATGCATGCAGAGCTGTATGGGGCTTGCACATGGTGCTGTGGGAGTTTGGATGCGAACGTAAGCATTTGACCTTGGGATGGGGCATGAAGTGTCAGCAGGGCCTGCATGAGAAAATTTAGCTGTGTTGTGTGGGCTCAAAGAACGTAATCTGAGATTGAGGGAAGAGCACATTAAATGAGTGGCTAGAGAACAGGACCAGGATTTCACTGCAGGTGTGAGGAGGAAGAGCAGGACTTCCAGAGCTGGTAAGACTTCCATTAATCTGTTAACCACCATTCTTCACATTCTCAGTTTTCTTCAGAGGATAATTATTTGCCTGCCTTATGCTGCTTGGCTCAACTTGTGAGACACAGTGTGCATCTGCAAATGGCATTAGCTTCAGTATTTGGCTTTTAGTGCTTTCTCATAAAAGACTTCAGCCACTATTGTTTTTAAAACCGTAGGCAGCTCACAGTAGAGCTCATGAAGGTATGCTGTGTGGATGATACAGGGACAAAAGGGCTTTTTTACAGAATGCCCTCTTAAGTTTCAGTGTGCAGACTCTTTTAAATTAACATTTGACAATGGAATAATAATGTTAAGCAAGCCAGACAGTAAAATGCCAAGGCATTTCTGAGATGCTAGAACAATACATAGGCTTCTCTCAAAATGGTGGTAATGTCAGCAATGGGACAAATGGCTGCTGAAGAATGAAACCAGCTAAAGGCATTCCCCCCCTCCACCTTCCTTATCCCATGAACTGTGTCCAGCAGGTCCCCAGTGTGTTGTAAACTTTCAGGAATAGCATAAAAGCTTTTTATGTAGGGTGGCCATGAATAATAGATATTTTCCAGAAAAGAATTCCTGCACATTGTGGAGTCCATTAATGCGTGTGTAATCAGTGAGAAGGTTGAATGACAGATTTTTCTATTAGCTGCTTGCACAGATGGCCAACAATTTGTACACTGTGTGCCCAGCAGGAGTGAGGTGGTAGCAGGAAGGGTTGCTGAGCTCAGACTCCCTGTGGGTCAGGCTGGATTTGGGGGAGTGGTGGAGTTTTGCTGCGGAAGAGGCAAGAAGCTGTGCTTCTCTAAGAAAAGAACTAACAGAAGACTGAAAGGAAAATGCTAAAGATAGTATTTGAATGGTAGAGTGTTGGAGATGAGTCTTTTGACTTCCTGTCTGAAGTGTAAGTGATCCTGCTTTGAAGCTCCAAGCTCATGTTACTTTCAAATGAATCCAATGTCCTTCTTTGAGGTCTTTCTAAGAAAACCAGAATTTCTTGGACAAGGTAGGAATAGGAAAAGTTTTAGGTTTTGTATTCAGCTTGTCTAACAAAGCATTTAAGTACTCTGGAAAGCATTGTCTGCACACAATACAAAGAAAATGCAGGTGCTGACAAAGGACGTGAAGTCCATCATGTGAAAGCAACCTCTACCTTTGCTATTACAGTGACATGGTAGCTGTGTGTTTCTGAGTGGAGGTGTCACTTGGGGGCTTATGAATATGGTAGCAGTTCAGGAGTTAAATTTACTTCCACCCCACTCCCCCAATACATAACATATTCTATCACTTTAATGACTCTTGGTTCAGTTTAATTGACTTCAATTGTTGCACACATTTTCCAAAGGTATATAAATATTTTTATATTTATTTCATATCTGCTAAAACTGTTGTTTTCTTTTCTTTGGGGTGATTTTTTTTTCTTTTGCTGTCTTTTTTTTTTTTGTTGTTTAAGGCTTATTTAGGTTGTAACAGTGAAAGCAGTGTTAGTGGGTATGCTCTAAATCCTGCTATAAGAGCAGATCCTGGCTTTCTACTCTATTTATATATATATTAAAAAAACCCCACCCAAACCACCAAACAAAAACCAAACCAACAAAACCCCCCAAACCCAACAAAACAAACAAAACAACCATGCAAACCAGTAAACCCACTAAGGTTACTAATAGATTAATAAACAATAACTGCTCTGTAGACTCCTGACTGGCCTAAATGATTCAGAATAGACCTTGATGTTACCTGCCAGGAATGTCACTTACAGCACTTCCATGGGACTCCTAAATTTAGAAGGTGGCACTGAAATGGGTGCCTAGGCAAGTTTTCATTGGCATGAAAATGGAATAGGATCTTAAAAGACTCTTCCTTTTTGTTTCTTCTTATTATGCTAGGCAATAGCAGTTACAGCTGGAGGGATGAAAAAACAGATTGTGTAATGGTTGAGAGATGTTCCTGAGAGCAGTGTATGCCAGGCAGAGAGTCAATTATGGCTGGTTTTCTCTGGATTTTTGCAAATGCTTGTTTGAAAAACACACTCATAGGAAGGCCACGATTTTTGTTTAAATGACGTGGAGACACAAGTAAGAATGAGGAGACTGTCAAAACACATCATTACAGCTTTTTCTGCATACCAGCAAAGGGGCAGGGAGACAATTTGCTGGCATCTCAGAGAAGCAGCTTTGGGTGCAGGAGACATGACTGGGAATCACCAATGTCAGGTGTGAGTTTCTTGGCTTGCCAGGGATAATTATTTAGACAGCTAACTTTCTTCATCTGTGCGCTAGCAAGCTCCTTGTCCTTCATTGGGTGAGAAATGCAGCACAGCTATTGGGCAATTTCTTTTAATGACTGGGTTATCAAACAGCATCTGTATCTCCTAGGACTGCTTAAGAGTATACTGTGGGTTATGCTTCACTTAACTGCAGGTTTAACACTGGCTTTGGTGTGTTCAGGTGGTACAGGTTTTACACTGGCTTTGATGTGTTCAAGAAGTCTGTAATGACCAGTGTTCAGGCCTGGTCATTTCTCCCTTCAAAGAGAGAAACATATTTGTTGTTACTCATGTGTATATACCTTTTTCTGAATTAGCTTGGTAATGAAGGAGGAACACCCACTGAAAAAATGCATGCTTCAGGTGAGTGTGAAGAGAGTTTTGCTCTGTGCATGCCTGTGCTTGTCCTGAGTGGCAGAAACTTTAGTGTCTTTGTCACTTACCTCTGGTGACAAGTCCCATTTTGCATCAGAAACTCTGATGCAAAGAATGCTTAGGATGCAGTTCTATTTTGACATAATAGTAGTGTTTGCCACCGTAGTATTATTGCAGGTAACACTGTCCTTTCATATTCTTTCCCTTTTACATTGGTGAAGTGGAGTGGAAGGATGAAATGTCTAAAAAACCTTGGGGGTGGAAGGGTGTTGGGAGTGTTTGGAAATAACAAAGCTGAGGTTGGGGTCTTGGGGGAAGAGAAGGATGTAGAACTGTAAATTGTAATCTGCCATACCTAGTGTGGCAGGTACCCAAATGAACAGAGAGAGTTTCTGAAATGTAATTTCAGAGAGTGTTACCTGTTCAGTTGCTTGTGAAATATATGAAGGCTTGTGCAATCTGCTGTGGGCAGAAATTTAGTAGCCCAAAAGGAAAAGCCTAGGTTTATGGTTTTCAGATATTTTCAAATATCCACTGTTAGTTTTAGTGTATGAATAATTTAATAAGCACTTTTTAAGTTAAAAACATTGCAAAATATGAGTGAAAGCATGTAGAGATAATATTTTAATAGGATTTGGAAAGGAAAAACAATTGCATTTAATATTTTGAGAATATACAGACCTCATTTTGTTGGGGGGCTTTTAGCATACTGAGAAAGAATCGAATTGACGATCATTAGTTTAATCTGTGGATTAAGTCTACAATAGGATGCACATTTTTGTGTGTGACGTTTTTGAGTGTGTCAGTTTTTTGCCTAAGATGAAGCCATTGACTCTTCCTGAAGTGGCATGCAAGGATAATTAACGTAAGACCTTTTCAAAACTGTCAGTTACATATAAAGAAAAAGAAAACCCCAGGTAAAGTATGTCATTGCTGTTATAATAGTTGAGTCACTGATTTTGGACCTAGATTGAGGTTGTAATGGCAGGAGTAATTGCAAATGCTAGGCTCTGTCATTAGCAAGATGGATAAATAAATATCGTCTTTTCGAGGAATTACTTTTTTGTGTTGCTGTCTGCATCAGGCCTGCCTTTTAGTGGGAAACAGAGAAACATTCCTTCAGAAGAAGGAATGACAGGTTTAATGCATTCAGCATTTTCATGCACGAGCAACCCAACCAATCCCGTGAAAATGAGCAGAGGAATGAGATTTTCTGTTCACCTTGGTGAAACTACAAAATTATTTTCTAAAAGAAGAATGTTCTTTTAAACCCATGGAGTATGTTTTGTAAAGGATAAAAAGGGTTGAGCTCCCTGTGGCTGCAGAGAATGGAGGCAGTGTGTCATATAAAGACTTCATGAAAACAGCAACTATTCATTGCAGCCTGGCTCTTATTATCTAGGATCACAATGGTGGAAATGGCCTTTATAAACTTGCTTAAGAACACATGGATCCAAGTGTGTTTAGAGCTTGTATGCGCTTGGTTGAATTGCATAAATGCTTTGATGTTGCTCCTCAGTGTATTCTTAATGGGTTGAGGAAAGTGTGCCAGAGATAGGGAACACAAGTCGTGTGAGCTGGTGATTCGGGATAACACCCTCTTGTAACGTGTGGTGTCTGAAGGCTGTGGCATGGCTGCTGGTGTTGGCAGTTCTGTGCCAGGCACCTGTGAGAAAAGTTGTAACTATTTTAAGGATTAATAAAATGCCTTTTGTATTTTCTCGAAATTATCTGCAAATTGAATGTAAGTGCAGCTGGCAGGAATCTGCATTTGAAATTTTGTAGCTCTTCACTAGAAAAGTTTTCTGTAAGACGGTAATTTCTTTGGTCTGCGTTGTGTGCTTCACTTAGCTGCAGGAGGGAGCCGTAAGCTTTGTGTGGGGTAAACTGGAAACAAAACTTACCATAATGCAGTAATTTTTAATTTCTCACAAGAGACAGTAGATGCCCTGTCTTGAAAAAATGGGTAAGGGCCATGTACCTTCAACTATGAGGAAGTAAGAGTGGCAGATCTTTTTATACCTTTCTACAAGTCTAGAAGTGTAATAGTAAAATACTATTACTGCAGAGTGTAATAGTAAAATACATTGGACCTTGCACACTGTATGGAGCTGGTGACAGAGGGAACTAGTCTCTACCAAGTGTTTGCAAATGGGCAATTATGTTAAGTGTTCTCCTAAGAGACGACATCTGTAGGAACTGCATAGCAATACTGGGATTGATGCAGTCACTTAGCATCAGGCAGGGCCGGGCAGCTCCTTTCCATGTGCGCTGGTTTTGACTGCTAAGTTTATCAGTGAGTGAGTGAGTGACTAGTCCTAGCTTAGGCCTTAAATGAAAATGGGTCTCTTCTCACGTGCATACTTTTATAGATATTAGCACTGTGATATTAGGTGCTGGTTTGTGTTTATTTCCTATAGATATTCCCATGTAGGCAAGTACAGAGAATAATTACCATTGTGCAAAGATGTCTTTCATGTGGTCCTGAAATAAAAGGGACATGGCAGTGGGATGTTAAGATGCTTCATGTAGGAACCTCCCCACTTCCTGTTTTCTTGAGTCTTCTATTGAAATATAAATCTTGTAAAGATACTTTGTATCTTAACCGAGTAATTTTGCTGCTTTTTCTGCTGATGAGTCTTATGACTTGTTAATTATTCAATGTAAATACCAGGCATAAAGAAGGACCACCATGGTCTCTTGCTCTATTTGATACCATTGTAAAACAGACCACATGAATGTTTTATATGATCTTGTAGGATGCTAGTGTCTACCTCTTTTTAAGGAGCAATTTTAAAGTCAAACACTGTTAAGAGGTTAATATATTGTTTTCTGTTTTGTGGTTTTGTTTTTTTTTCCACGCTACTAGATTTTTGATAGATTTTTAAGATGGCTACAAGGGATTTTTAAACAATACTGTGCTGCACTTGGCACTTTTCATCACAGGACTGTCAGCTCTTCTTGTATAGGCAATCACTGCTACTATGTTTTTCTATCAGATTGTGAAGCCAAGGGAGAGTTTCTGTTTAAAGAGGGGAGCAAATGAGACTAACATTCAAATTTATTAACTGTTTATTCCAAACTTAAAATTCTTCATAACCTTTATGGAAGTGTGTGCCACTTAAAATGAAAGAGTGGAACAGAAATATTATTGTTTTATGCTTGAGATTTCTCTGAAATACTGAAATGTTTAATGACCACAAAACATTTCTCTAAGGAATATATCATCCCCTTTTAACTTCTACAGAATGATTTCATCAAACCATAGAGCACTAGCTCCTGCATGAACTTTCCAGAAAGCATCTCCCCTGTCCCATGTCATTAAAACACAGAAGGTGAATGAGCAGGGGTGACAGCTCCCAACAGTTTTGGATCAAGAGAGTAACAGTCCCAATAAATTAGAGATGACTGTCACCATCCATCAACTGTAGTAAAAAAATAGAGCTTGCTGGAGGAGAATGCATGTCCTTGATTGTGGTGATGAGGCTTATGGCAGAATGCTTATGATAACATAGCTACAATGAGAAGGAAGTCTTAAAAGTGAGGGAAGCATTATGCTGTGCAGCCAGCTGCCCTGTGTGGAGGCAGTGTGGGTGGTTTTTCGGGTCAGATAACTTTTGATGAAGTAGCCTAAGATAAGACCATGCTTTTCAGCCATTACAATCTGAGGAGTGACTGCTGGTGTAGCCAGACAAATTGCAGCAGGTAACTGCTGTGTTTTGTAAGGCAATTTTGATATTGCTTCTATTTCTACTGCACACCAGGAGTCAAGGTTTTCTCATTTCTTAAGATGTTTACTCTGGCTTGTGAAAGACCGACTCAGTAGCCTGTGCATTTAGATTGGGAGTCAGACTGCCTTTTGCTAACTTAAAATTACTTACGTGAATGTGCAAATAAAACCTGAGATAAACTTGTGGAAGCATAAGTGATGAATTCTCAGTGCTCAGTTGGGTACACTGACTCCATGAAAAATGAAGCTCCTTTCGGAGATGAGTTGAATGCACAGAACTGCAGTTTGCTGCTTTGTCATCTGATGCTGCACATGATAACACTTATGGTACAGTGGATAATTAAAGTAACACAAGAAAGCATTAATGAAGAAAAAATTAAAAATCAATGTATTGGCTTAAAGAAAGCACATGGCCATATGGAAATTGTTCTATATTTTATCAAGGTTCTGTGAAACTGAACTATAAAATGTTCAGTGTCTGCTGAGCTGCATCACGTGCTGGCTAGCAGACAGAAGAACTTGAGTTTTCAGCAATGGCTTGCATTTGGAGGAGAGTCTTTCAGATACTTAAATTTGCTTTTTATTTTTTTTTCATAATAAAAGCATATTTTTTGAAATGGTCGAAGTGTAGTAGTAATTTTAGCAGTTGAAACCGAAGGACAGGCAGTGAATAGAATGTGGTCTCTTTTTTTATTCCCCAGCTCCAGTAGGGGTGGCAAGCTTGGCTGTGTGCAAGATTTCCTAGGGAATTCACTTGTCTTTGCTTCTGATTATCAACTCCTTCAGCTGGTCATTAATCTCCAGGAAATGTTCTGGAACATGAGCCTTATTACTTAAACAGAGAGTTCATCTTGTGGTTAGCTTTTCATGCTTAAGATGTTGCTATTGAATGCTGTGTTTCTTAGTAAAGCTTCTTTGAGGGTGATTATTGTGAGGTACACTCTGAAGGTAAGGAGTTCACATCTTCTATTGAATGCATAGCTACAATGCTGTAATAGTCGTTTATTTTCAATACATGTTGCTCTACATATATGTGATAATACCTGCTTCATGAGTTGTGGATATCTAGTGAGAAGTTTGATTATGGGTATGTCTGTTTAATTAGAAGGAATGAGACAAAGCCTGACCCATGTCTAATGTTTGTTTTTCATTGGCATGTTCCAGATGTTAAATGGCAAAGAGGAAATGAGTAGAAAATAACAGCTACTTCAATCAAAAATATTGTGTTACAGGTAGCACCAGGAAGGGAACTTTGCTTTCAAACACCAGAAATAACTTTTTGTCCTCCAATGGTTAGCAGCCCCTTTATACGTTTTAAGGCTTTTAAGGTGTGATTAGAAGCTTGTCCAGGCAGTTTTGGTTTGCCATAGAGGAAGATAAAGTGAGTAGCTTTCACAAGGACTCTTTCCCCAAAGTGAAGATGACAAGCTGATAATAGTGGTCCTGTTCCTTGTAATCTTACATAATCTCTTGATTTTGTCAGAAGGGTGCTCTTGTGCATTAGACTAATCATGATATCAGGTCAGTATTGTGTGGCCTGAGAAAACCAGCATTGCAGTGTTTTCCATCCCACACTCAGTCTAAATGCTGCTGTAAAAATTCCCAAACAATTAGGGATGATAAGCAGTTACGTGGTAATAACTTTTGTCTACAGCTTGACCCTTGCATGCTGCTCCATGTACTGTAATGGACTTTTGGAAGATCTTTCTGTTTTCCTGTTTAAAGAGAAATTCAGCACTGTAGGAGGTCTGTGTCTGTGCCTGTCTAATTCCCCTTCCCCCCCCCCCCTTCCTTTTGTTTACTTAGATGTGGTACAAGTGCCACATGGTTCCTGAAGTAACAAGTGAATAGCTCACGAGACCCTCGTTAGTCTTCAAATGAAAATAATGGAGTTCTTTTAGCCTATTAGTGCTTAAGAGTAGCCTTCTCTAAGTCTATTACCTCTGGGATAAAAGCCTTGAATAAGCAGCGTGTACAACACGACTTGTTGCTAGGGAAAGAGGCTTGCTTCCTTCTCTGCCAAGCAGAGTGGCTTGTGTAGCAAATAAAAACTGAATGACTTCAAACTGCATTCTGGAAATCCTCTTTACTCTTCAGTTGGCAGTCTGGAAATATTTATGTTGAGTGACTCTGGCTTTCTGGAGCTGTTCTTACTCCCTTTCATGAAGTCAGCAAAGTGGGAAAAGAAGCCTCTCCACCCTGTCGGGGTCAGATCTATGAGGGCAGCACTCACTGCTGGTGCTGGTCTCATCCAAGTAAATGCCCAGAGGCTGGCCTCACATGGCTCCATCAAAGCCTGTGAGATGTGGGCAGAATAGTCTGTGAAATTGGCTGTCTTTTCCCATTGTCATCACTGAAGCAAAGGGACAACTTCTTTGCAATGCTGAAGAATAAGGCAAAATGTTGGTAGCAAAACATGTAATAGCTGACTGCAGGAAGTGACATAATTTGGAGCACCTTTGTGAATGCTTGGATGTAGCCTTATCTTAGACTTTGCAGTTGCTGGAGTCCTGAGCTAGAGCTGGGAAGTATGCCTGTGGTGATGGTCCTAGATTTGGTGCTGACACTGTGTGGACTAACCCAGCAGCCTTGGGTTGTGATGGATTTTTATCTTTTTTAATTGTTGAATGCTGGTTTTGGTGGAGTCACTGATACTAGCCTCCATCAAAAATGATCAAAGGGATCTTTCACTTCTCGTATGAGCAAAGGCTGAGAGAGATGGGATTGTTCAGCCTGGAGAAGACTCCAAGCAGACCTTATTGCAGCCTTTCAGTAGTCAAAAGGAGCCTATATGAAAGATGGGAAGAGACTTTTTAGCAGGGTCTGTTGCGATAGGATGAGGGGTAATGGTGTTAAACTGAAAGAGGGGAGATTTGGGCTGGATGTGAGGAAGAAATGTTTTACAGTGAGGGTGGTGCAATATTGGAAGAGGTTTCCCAGAGAGGTGGTGGATGCACCATCCCTGGAGACATCCAGGGTCAGGCTGGATGTGGTTTTGGGCAACCTGATCTGGTTGAAGATGTCCCTGCTCATTGCAGAGGGTTTGGACAAGATGAGCTTTGAAGGTCCCTTCCGACCCAAACTATTCTATGGTTTTATGATTTTATGAGAATCATTCCAAGGTTGTTACAATAGATCAGGCAGTGTAAAAGAGTGTTGAGAAGACAGGACATTTAACTCTTTATTAGAAACAACACACATAAAAATACTTTTTGCTCTTTAACAGCTGAAGTTTAAAATAACTGCACAGAACACAGTGGAGAAGAAGCTGAGATGGTACCATACTTATTATTACAAGAAACTTCAATACAGCAGGTCTGCGGCAGTGTCTTTATTCAGCTTGGGTTAATCAAATGGATCCTTTCCCCCCTCTGGAAATGAGGGAATTTCAGTTTTAGAACTCATACTTTTCCTTTAATAGGAATAGCAAGTTCTGGAGTTGATACTGAATTGGTGACAAAAGGGTAATTAATAGTTTTTTAAATGTTTAAATGCCAAAAAAGGGCTTGGTGCTTATTGCTCTGATACCCTCTGTCTTACTTTCAAATGTCTTTTTGCTGCAAGTCTTTGCACAGGACAACAGGGACCAGGACAGGCTGCAATTTTCTTAATACTAGCATGATATATATAATGAGTGTCAGAAGCCCAGAATCCTGACAGTGTCTAAAATCTGAGGCTGCGTCCTACTCACCCTTTGGGTAGATGCTGTAGCTGTCTCAGTTTAATAATAGACACAAGAATCCCACGAGGCTGATTGTGGCTGTCATTTATTTGTCTGGCATGAATATTTAAAAGGCCTCTTTGCAAGAGGTATCCTAAGTCTTGAATATAAGGTGTGAAACATCCATGTATCAGTTAAAATGCTTTGAAACTCAGTGATGAGGACTGTACACTAAATATCACACAGGAGCATTTGCAATCTTCAGTAGTTTCATTGGTTTTCCTAGATGATAAAGCCATTTGTATTAGAAAATGTTTTTCTTTATCCTAAATTCTTCTGATCAAACTTTTGCCTAGTCCTTGTATAAATGGGAGCAGAGGCCTTGATCTTATGCTCAGGAGGGGGGTCATTAAAGGGCTGTACAAATCTGTGATTCAAAATAAAAATCTATCCCCTAGAGTGGAATACTATCTCTGTCAATCTCTGCTTTAAGGGGGGGGCAGGGCTCGGGGAGGACCGGGAAGTTGCCCTGAAGTGATCATTGATACAAACTCTTCTTAAGAGGGAAAGGAGGTAGTTTAGAGGTGGGAGTTTTAATTCAGAATTGGGAAAAGTAGCCTTTTGTTCCCTAACACAGACCCTGCTAAAAATAGTTGGATACTGTGGCTTCAAATGAACTTGCTACTGTTTGTGTTTGCTTATCATCTTGCAGTTCAAGGGAGTTCTCAGGCTGGAGAGCTTTTTTTTGTTCTGTTTTGCTAAGCGTATTCCAGGGAGTCTCATTTCTTGATTGAGGCTCCAACAATGGATTGTAACAGTAGAAATGATGGTAACTTGCTTCATTCTCCATAGCTCCAAGCCTCTCTTTGAATGTCTCTGCTGACACAGGCAGAAAACGAGTTTGAATCCAAGTCTTTTAGATTTAGGCCATTGATCAGTGGCTCTTTCAGTTGGACTGGTTTGTTGGTTGTTTTTTTTTTTTTTTGTAGTATACATAATAAACTGTTTTTCAGGCTAAATAGCAAGCATTTGTGAAAGGGTCCTACCTGGATGGATGGCATTCTGAGGCCCTGGTGGTCTGTCTCTGCAGTGGGAAAGTTTAACCCCTTTGTTGATCCTAGGAGTTACGTGTGACAGTCTCACCTGACCTGTCCACAGGATGGACCTCTCGTTTGAGTGCTTGTTGGAAAAAGTGGGAACTGTGTCTGGCTTTTGTGTGTCTGGGTGCATATACAAGTAACTGAGTTTCTGAGTAAATTGGGAAATCATAACAGCGTAATCCTTTTTCCTTTAGACAGATGTTTCCCAGGACAGCTGTTCAGTTAAAAGCCTTGGAATGGCTGAAATCTTGCTTTTCCATAAAAGCAGCATTTCATATCAACTCCTCATCCAACTCTAAAATATGCCTTTGAGTCTAGATGTCTCTTCCTGGATTGCTATGGAGCCTGTGCAGAAGCAGTTCACCTGCAACTCTCTGCTTCACTCAGGGTATCTGTCCAACTACATTTAATGAGTTAACCAGTTTGTGTTAAGTATTTCCTAGACAATTGTCTATTTAAAATGCAAAAAATACCAGAACTGGAATAGGAAACTGAAGAAGAGAGCTTTTTAATCATAACTATGAGATGCTGTTTGTCAAAATCAATGCTAACATTTGTACAACACTATTTGATTCACATAATGGTTAAAACGGCAGCCTTGAACACAATGCTTTATTGAACAAGATAATTTATCTCAGCAAATGTGTTCACAGAAATATTTTAAAATGAAAACCATGATAAATCTGTCTAGAGCCTACACACAGCATGCCACCTGGTAAAGATTTTAATTAACTGTTCTTTATTTAACAGAAAAAAATCAAATTAGTGCTGTCACTTGCTGAGACTTCCCTTATCTCAATCACTCTGAGATATTGTTGAGCAAATGCCTCTAAGTGGAGCAACTCCAATGTTTTTAATTAGAATTACAGCAAATTGGTGAGGAATGCCATTAACTCTTAAATGCAGCTTTCATGCGACTCAGCCATGAGGATGGACTTTTTATCAAAGCCACTCAGTGTTTTCTTAGGAGCCAGAGGACACCCAGTCTCATACCATGAGATTATTGGGAACTTATTTCCTCTGGATTTTCTAAATGGAACAGGATCTGTTTCTCTGAGTAAACCAAGAATGTACTAGGATGTTATACATCTGTGTGTAAAGAGAGAAAGCCTTTGAATGAGTTAAGCCACAGGGCTTAGTGGAGGGTTTTTTTGGAGCAGTGAGAGAAGGGTTCACCCATGTCTCCTTTCTGCAGCCTGTTTTTAGAGGGGAATTAGGAGATGTGGAGCATGTCAGACTTGAACCATCTGCATGAGGACAAACACCATCCTCTGAGAGTCTGCAGGAAATTTATGTGCTGCCTTTTTTTTTTTTTTATTACTGATAAGTGTGTTCTTTAAGGATTTTAGATTGGGCAATGGTTTAGGAGATTACAGTTTTGTAGGATCTTTCTTCCTATGTTTTTAAATGAATTACCACTCTTCCATCCAGGAGCATAGTGAATGCTTGTTATGTAGTTCCTTGATTGTCTTTCACCTACTGTGAATGTGGAAAACATTTCTGACTGAGTAAACAGTACTCAGCTTCTGTTTAAGCTATGCAATGACCATACTGAAGCTCTCTGTTGTATAAGGGATGTAAAAGGAGGAAAGGTGCTAGAAAAAGTAAAAGCAATAGGTAAGGAGGTAGAATAGCAAGGGAGAAAGCTGTAAGGAGATTTATGAGATACACAGGCAAAGTAATGAGCATGATCAATAATAGTCATTGATAGCAGCACAGCAGTTGTCAAATTAAAGCCTTAAAAATAGTAAGAAAACCTCATTAATTACCTTCATTGTCTATTCTAACTTCAACAGGTTTGAAGCAGCCTGGTGAAGTGGCCTTGAGCCAATGGCTCAAGTGTGAGATTGGAATTCAGAAGCTTTTCTGTTTTCCTTTTGGCTGAACTATGTTTTGTCCCATAAGACAAAATAATGTGACAAGCAACTCTAAATTTGAGACACCCCCTCCCTTTTTTTGCAGTGTTCTAATCAGTACCTTGGTTTCCCATGATGATCCCAGCCTCCCAGCTGTAATCAGTATGCTCTGTAGCTGTGAGCATGCCAGAAAATGGGGCCACAGCTGGTTAGGCTCCAAAGTAAACATTTTTACTTTCAGATTGGTGGACTAACAGATTTGACATCTTTGCTCTGTGTTTTCACTTTGAAGAAAATAAATGTGCAACAGAAATAAATGTGCATCTAAAAATGCTTAAAACTTCAGAGTTCTCTTTCAATAAAGCAGATTCCAGAGTGTTGACAGCAGATGACTGGTACGAACTATTCTTTCTCATTAGCTGGAGGAAAGGCCCCTTTTCAACAATAACTCCAGGCAGGGAGCAGTCTGCTGGCCAAAGTATTACTGTGTTTGCCAGAAAACCTGGAGTTCTGTTTGTGTTCACCTGCTGTGTGAACTTTGTCTTGGTTTCTTCTCTTGCATAAACTGCAGTTCGTCCTTTGCTTTTGTAGGGCTACTGCGGTCTCTCCTGCAGACCGTGAAGTCCTTCATGGTCATTTATATTTTTGTAATTTATTAAAATAGCAGCATGGAATCTAAACTATTTATATTAATACAGTGTGGGACAGAGCAGCTGCTACAGTGCAGTTAATAATGTTGGTCTCCAGTCACCCTGAATCCATTTTTACCCTAGACAGTCTGGCACTTTGCAAGATACCACTCCCCCCCCCCCCCAACAGGTCTGCAGAAGGCATGTCACACTGTCTTATGGAAAAGCATATAAATGATGGTTTGGTACTTCAGTATGAAACCCCACAAAAAACTGGAAGGAAACCAAGAACACTCAGTTATTCTTGATATACCTTTACAGAATGTTGTAAAATACTTTCAGTGTTATTAGAAGTGAACAAAAAATCCGTATTAGAAAAGTCTTATTTATTCTCACTGAAGTAAATCCTATTTTAAGACAGCATAATGTTGAAAAATATTGGCTATTTTTAAAACACATCTTTAATTCAAAAGGTCAGCCTCCCTGTGGTCCTTGGTAAAGTCCAAGAGTGAGTCATTCTGGGGCCTTTTGGATATGGAGGGAGCAGCTATATGGGTCAGCTTCACCAAGACTTTGGCTATGGTCTCCCATAGTGTACTTATAGCCAAACTGCTGGGATAAAGGTGAGAGAAGTGGACTTTTTTTGCATGGATAACTTTTAAATATAGACTCTTCCAGCCTGTGTTAACCTATGACTGACTGTGATTTTCATCATGCACCTTGTAAATTTCTCTTGGAGTAGCAAGCTGGCCTTCCTGTACTGGCTGTCAAAGGTGGAATATAGGAAAGGAATACCCAAGGGAAAACAATAGATTCTGTCCCTTTTTCCCAGCACATAGGCAAGCATTAAGGCAAATTCAGCCATAGAACCATGCAGTAACTTCTGGGTGAAAATACCAAGTGTTTGATTTATGTTTTCTATCCAAAATTCTACCTGAAGCTGCGAGAGTATGTTTTACTGTATAGAAACATATGATAGTTCAACCCCCCTGCCATGGGCAGGGCCACAATATCCTAGACTATGTTGGCCAAGGCTCTGTCCAACCTGATCTTGAACACTGCCAGGGATGGAGCATTCACCACTTCCTTGGGCAACCCATTCCAGTGCCTCACCACCCTCACAGTAAAGAACTTCTTTCTCATATATAACCTGAACTTCTGTCTAAGTTTAAACCCATTACCCCTTTTCCTATCACAGTATTTATGTAGGTGTCTATTTTGCCCAAAGGTCTAGTTTTTACAACACCTTCATCTTGCCAAAAGCATCAGCTTTCCATGGCAAACTCGGTGTGTTTATAACCCATGTCAGTGTTTTGTGTGTTTGTATCCATCAGGTATCAAACAGTTCAGTTCCTAAGGCCCACTGTTCTGGCTGAGGCTTTCAGTGTTTCAGTTTGGAGACAGACAATCTATTTCCTGCTCCATCATCTGTGCTCCAGGGAGATGTTTGCTTCTTTAAGTGTTGTGCTATCTATCACTTATATTCATCTGTTAGCTGTTACAGTGGGTCAGGTCTTGACAGTCTGCTCTGAAAACCAATTACCCAGCTGTATTTTTTCCAACAGGTATGCAGTGTTAGTGTTTCCATACTGTTTTCCTGCTAAATTGATCCTCCTGCAATGTAAAAGCATAATTCAGAATGAGACCTACCAAAGCACTTCATTATCTATTCTGGTCACTCTAAATGTTTTTCTTTCCACCATGGACTAGATCCTAATCCTTTTCCTCAGCAGTGAGAATTAGACCACAAATTGAGCATATAAATGACACCCACTTGATTCTTGGAGGTAAGGCAGCTGTGTGCAGTGACCACTGGTTGCCACCTTTTCAAAATAAGAAATGAAACCCAGATGGACTGGAAAGCTTTGTTTCAGGGCCTTTTTTCTTCTCTCTGAATCTTATCTTGAAAAATATTTAGTTCGGTATTTAATGAGTGACTTGATTTAACCTGCTCAATAATACATGCTGCATTCTTTCACAGTGTCACCTCTGTCACTCAAGACTGTCACTAGAGAGCTCTCTATCTAAATGAGAGGCCATACTTGGAATTTTCTACTGCCAGCTGTCATCCTTTTGGGGAATAATTGCATTGTTTTGGCTTAGATATTCTATGACTGAGAGTCTGTAAATTTCCTTTACAAAAGAGGTCTGTAAACCAAGAATTGGTACTCCGTGTTCTGGTGCTTTGTGCTTTATTGTGTTTTTTTTCCCCTTGGGAAAATAGTTTCATTTAATAATAAGCTACATTTCTTATTTACCAGAGTTTTCATAGCTGCCTTTTTCTTCTGTAGAAATTCAGTAATGCCCAGTCCAATTATTACCTATTGATCATAATTAAATGTTCATTACAAAGCCTAATTTTATTAGAACTTCTATGCATACATCTAATAACGATCTTAGCTTGTGCACGAGTCCTTAAACTCAACACAGTCCCCAAATTTATTTGTACATCTCCTTTTGTCTTCAGAAAATACCAAGGGTCCTTTCTGTAAGCAGCATGGCAATTGCAGAATGAGTTCCCCAGGAAGGCACCTTGTATTATATAGCTCCTGCAATTTCTTTTGGCCACTGAACCCTGTAACCTGTTATCAGTCCCATTATACCTGTCTCCCTTCTCCCGAATTGCGTCCCAATTACTCCTGCTGGAAGTGCTTGTGTGGGAGCACCATGCCTTCATGTCTGAGGTAACTCAAGAGTGTTACTCATGAATTAGCTCACTCCCTGTAATGATCTCCCAGCTCCTTATACCTGCTGTGCCAAAATTGGGGAAGAAAAGCAAAACCTCTGGAGGAGAAGCAGTGTTTCTCACAGAGGCTGGTGACATATAATTGAATAAGCTCATTCATTAGGGAGGAGGCTGGAGAGGCGGGATAAAATAGGTGTTAAAGCTTCTCTAGATACCACAGAAAATCAGCTTTAGAAAGAAAAGCTGCTTCATACTAATCCAGGATCTGTCTGAAACTCTTTAAAATAGCAGGCAGAATTTAGAAGTGGGAAAAGAATGTGTTAAGTTTTACTTTCAGCTGTAAGGTAGAGGTTGGTGCTGGGAAACTGATTCAGAACGTGAAAGAGCTTTTAATAATTTCAGACATTGTCTGAGACATGGTTAGGAAATGGTCACTCTTCTCCCTTGTCCCTGCTATTGGAATAAAAACTATAGGCATCCACTATGCCTCTATCTAGCTGCTGGTTTTAAGCAAACTTAGTTTTTTGTGGTGTTACAGCTTAAATTGGTATGAGCTTGCTTTCTCTTGTGGAACAAAAAAGGGAGTTTTTTTGTAGTGGCTGCTCAAGCCAAGATTGATTCATTCTTGAGGGTAAAAGAGTTTCTTTGGAGCACAAAAGGCACTCAACCATTAAGTGAGATGTGTGGCAGGAGAGAAAGATAGAAAAGTCTTTAAAGAGGCTAATCACATCCTAGTAAAACTGCCAGCTCATTCTCTCATGTCAGATTAATGTTTTGGTGTTCATTGCCAGGCAAACAGTACATGTGGTGGTAAGCGCCACAGAGAGGTGAATTTCCTTCTTGTTTGGAAAACTAACCTAAGGGGTAGTCTTGAACGTTTCCTTAGGTAAAGAACGAATCCCCTTTATACTCCTGTTTGTGGAATTTCTGAGAACTAAATGACAGTACTTGTTCTTTAACGGAAACAAATTGGAGTAATGTGTTAAAGTGGGATGAGAAAATGTCAAATGCAATGGAATTTTTGCTAGAAAAATGTATGCTGTGTACTGACTGCATTTTACCCAATCAACCCTATTTCTTGTGTAATTTCTCTTTGTTCCTGGCATGTTACATAACTTCTAAAATCTGAATAACCTCCCGTCACCCCCCAGATGCCTCAAATAGCACTTGTTCTTGCCCTGTGCGTGCTGTGGTAGCTGCAAGACAGACTACATCACCTCCTGCAGTAACCATACTTCTTCTAGAGCTTTGGTTGCTTAAGTGGTATAAAAGTCCACTCTTATAATAAAAATTTTAAAAATGTCACTCTCTTAAAATAAAAAAATAGAACAGCTGTTTCCTTCATTCTCTTATAATGATAGCTTGGATTAACTTTGTTGTCCCGCTACTGTAATGTCAGGTTTCCTAGCACACATGATGGATATATAACAGTGACAGTTCAGTAAAATCACTAGAATCTGTTTTCTTTATGCAGTGTTTACCAAGAAGATTTAAAACCCCTAACGAACATGAGAGTAAGGTCTCTGGACAAAAATACTTCCTGCTTAAATTGTAGAACAGCAGTTCTAGTCAGAGCATTACCCTGCTGTAGTCACAGTTTCAACCTTTTAGGCTTGCTTATGGTAACTACCCCCTTATAGATGTGTTGTGAAATAATCACACCAAATAACTTGATAGATCATAACTGTAGGGCAGCAACAGGAATGACACTGAAATGTATGAAATGGACCATTGTTATTTAATTGGGTAGACAGGCCAGGGAATTTGAAGCAAAGAGCTGGCTTCTGGCAGAGGATGCTTCTTTTGCAGACTAAGGCTAAGTTTGCTTTCAGAATCATAGAATCACAGAATGGTTTGGACTGGAAGGGGCTTTAAAGCTCATTCAGTTCCAACCCCCTGCTATGGGCAGGGACACCTTCCACTAGACCAGGTTGCTCAAAGCCCCATCCAACTTGGCATTGTGCAAGAGTGAGGGCAAAACAGATGTTGCACTGGACAGGGCAAGCCAAGTCACTTCAGGCAGTGGGCTGTGAACAGTTCTGGGTAATGCTATGCTGCATGGCCCAGTGTGCTGGGATATGCTGCTGAAGCAGTTCTCTGCCTCTGTTACAGCACTGGTCCAGTACTTGGAGCCAGCTTGTTCACTCACCCTGGTCCCAGCTTGAAACACAGATACCTCTGTGCAGGTAGTCAAATTAAAGCTCTAGCTTTCAGGATAGTTGTGCCCTTTTGCAGCAAGTGATTTTACTGGCATCTTGGAAATACATTGTAGTAGTGAAAATAAAATGGGATTTTTATGGTTGCTGCAGTCAAATTGTGATTTTTTTTTATTATTTATTTTTTTGTGTGTGATCACGGTGCAGGTTTTGTTATTGACCTCAGTACGAGTGGATTTCTGCCTATGCTATAAATTTTCCTCCTCGCCTCATGTCTGTAGGTTCCTGAAAGCACAAGGGGCTCACTCAGACTTGAGATAAACCTATTTTTGTGATAGTTTAGAGGCAAAACTAGTAGTTATGTAAGGAATGAGGATTTATAGTTAACTGATACCAGCTTGCGTGTCCACTTTATCCTTCTTTGCTGTGCATCACTTGTTTATGAATTCACCGTACATGTAGAAATATACATATATGTATACATGTGCATGTGCATGCATATCAGGGATATTATTTACTCTGGATACATTACAGGTTTTACTGTGAAATACAGTGGATGCCTTTCAGGCTGTGACTTTGTAAATATTAGTGACATTAAAAGTATTATCCACTAAATGTAGTATTTTTAAGATGCCATCCAAGTTGAAGTACATGGTTGGTCTTAATTATGACACTCAAGAATTTCCAGATACAGCAACAAAAGAAACCATCCGAGCAGCACTTGGTTGCACGTGGCTGTGAATCATATAACCAACGCATGGACCCAAAGTTCCTTTATGACTCTTAATCCTCCTATCGGTTGCCTCCTTCCTGGCTGATTACCTCCTTGCCTTTCTGAGAGCTGATTCTTCTTTAGCCCTTCCTATGGAGATGCTAGACTTCAGTATGGGGAATAGCAGTTGATTGCACACCACCCCAGCGCTATTTCTGAGGACCTTTTGTCCCGAGGGATGCAGTCCAGCTTGCACAGAAGCATGAGTCTGCATTTGTTTAGGAACTGCACTCTGGCAGAAATAAAGCCCTGGAAACTTTTGCTGCCAAACCAACGTGGCCACTTCTGCATTGTTGTCGTTAACTGGTTAACCAACCTCTAAAAACAGAGAGGAAGAGACTATGTGAAGATCCTCAAAGTTAACTGAAACTACAAAAGTGCCGGAAAAAAATTCTTGGGAAGAGTTTCCCATGAAACAAGAAAAACAGATATGCAAATGCAGCACTTATCTTCAAAGCTGAAGTAAAATTCAATGATCTTGATAAATCATCAAAGCTAGAAAGGCAAGAAGAACATTTGATGTAACTGCCGAAGTTGTAGACTTCTGAAGTGATATTTTTAAGGGGTGACAGGACAAACTGTGAGCAAGCAAATAAACCAGTTAAGCTTTGGGGAACTGTATTTGAATAAGTACAGATGACATTATTTTGCAAGAAAGAAGTTAATCTCCTCACATGTCTATGTGCTTTTGGAGTAAAATCCACCCAGAGGCATTGAAAATAATCTGTTTACCTTTGTAGTTTCCAGTCAACATCTTAAAGGCATGGGAATTCCTTGTATCATAAAGTTTCTTGGGGAAATCCTGGTATCTCTTGAACATAGGTGGTAAGTCTGCTTTAGAAAATGAAGTCCAAACAAAGGTGGGGAAAGTGTGCCTAGAGAAAAGTCATGAGAAAACAAAGAGGCACAGGGTTGTTTCAGTGTTCGTTACATAGAGTGTTTAAACCAGAAAAAACTAGCTGTCACCTGGTTGTCATGAATCACTTGTGTGATCGCCATCTTGTCTCCTCTTCCATGTTTCCTCATGAAGTTCATTTGCTGAACAGGCCCAAAGTGATGCAGGGGGCCAGTGTGAGATAAAACATCTCTTTGAGCAAGACTGTAATGCTGTGACTCTAATCCAAAGTAGGTTTATGTCAATCTTGCTGCACTACAGTATTTTATCAGGCACTTTCTTAATTGAGTAGTAATTTTTCTTCAGTTAAAGATTTTATATATGCACATTTTTAATAACAATATTATTTTTCCGTTTCTGTGATCTTTGGTTTGAAGCAACAGTGTACTGTAGTAAAATCTGTGGGTGTGGATTTTACTCCTTTGAAAGTGGGCTTGGGACTTGGTTAGGGAAAAGGCCAATGCTTCCTGAGCAACTCAGACTTCTGCATCCTGTAAGTCACCCTCAGCACTCAGCTAGAGAAGCAGAACTGCCCTGGTAAGGACAGAAGTGTTGGAAATTGGAAAACAGCCTGGGCTTACCAGGAACAGGAGCTCTCTGAAATGCTGCTGACCTGGTGGATGCATAGCCTACAAACAAAATGGCAATGGGACCCAGAAGAGAATTGTGTCAGGGCCACATTTGTCTCTCAGTCCCCCTTTTTTTCTACATTTCTGTAGACTGTATGCCTTGTTCCCTGCTAGTACCATGGAATTTTCTTTATTTTTTGAAAGAATGTTAATATTGTCTAATCTGGAGTCTTGAGTTGAGGGTTTGTTTTAAACAGCTCTGAATGATTTGTTGAGTTTGATATGAAGCAATGTGAAGTTTTCTAATTATGGAACACTTACATGTGCTGATACCCATGGCAAAACATGTATTTCCTCTGGAAATCACCTTCATCTTTTATGTGCAAATTGCTATCTTGTTAGGTGTCTTAAGACAGTGCAGTTGCATTTCCCCCTGAAATTAAATAAATCAAGGGGCAAAACCAGAGCTTTAACTTGTTGAACCTCTCTGGTAGCCTGTACTCCTAGGATTATCACAGTATCACAGTATGTTAGAGATTGGAAGGGACCTCAAAAGATCATCTAGTCCAATCCCCCTGCCGGAGCAGGAACACCTAGATAAGGTTACACAGGAACGTGTCCAGGCGGGTCTTGAATGTCTCCAAAGAAGGAGATTCCACAACCTCCCTGGGCAGCCTGTTCCAGTGTTCCGTCACCCTCACTGAGAAGAAGTTTCTTCTCAGGTTTAAGTGGAACCTCTTGTGTTCCAATTTGTACCCATTTCCCCTTGTCCTTTCATTGTTTGCCACTGAGAAGAGCCTGGCTCCATCCTCGTGACACTTCCCCTTTATATATTTATATACACTAATAAGGTCACCCCTCAATCTCCTCTTCTCCAAACTATAGAGACCCAGCTCCCTCAGTCTTTCCTCATAAGGGAGATGCTCCACTCCCTTAATCATCTTAGTTGCCCTGCGCTGGACTCTCTCCAGCAGGTCCCTGTCCTTCTTAAACTGAGGGGCCCAGAACTGGACACAATATTCCAGATGAGGTCTCACCAGGGCCGAGTAGAGGGGAAGGAGAACCTCTCTCGACCTACTAACCACCCCCCTTCTAATACACCCCAGGATGCCATTGGCCTTCTTGGCCACAAGGGCACAGTGTCGGCTCATGGTCACCCTGTCGTCCACCAGGACCCCCAGGTCCCTCTCCCCTACACTGCTCTCTAACAGGTCGTTCCCCAATCTATACTGGAACCTGGGGTTGTTCCTGCCCAGATGCAGGACTCTACACTGTCCCTTGTTATATTTCATCAAGTTATTCCCCACCCAACTCTCCAGCCTGTCCAGGTCTCTCTGGATGGCAGCACAGCCTTCTGGCGTGTCGGCCACCCCTCCCAGCTTAGTGTCATCAGCAAACTTGCTGATAGTACACTCAATTTCCTCATCTAAATCATTGATGAATATATTAAATAATACTGGTCCCAGAACCGACCCTTGAGGCACTCCACTAGATACAGGCCTCCAACTAGACTCCGCCCCATAGACTACAACTCTCTGGCTTCTCTCCTTCAGCCAGTTCACAGTCCACCTCACTACCCCATTATCCAAGCTGTAAGATGGGACAGGTGTAAGGAAGGGCACAGACAGGCAATTGAGCAAGGGACTGAGAGTGATGGGAGTACTGGGGTACCACTGCTCATATAAAAAACTCAGCATCCATATGGCTGGGCCACATGGGTTTTGTTACAGTACAGTGTGTTCCCTGGGTGTCAGTGTGCTGGTGTAAAACATATCATTAGCTGCTGAGATCTAAGCAAAGGGACAAAGACCAGATAGCCTTCGTACAGTTGTGTAGATAGCTACAAAACTCGCTGAAGGGGAAGTGTTGCTATGTGGTGAGGCAGAAGATGGGTGTGAAAGCAGACAGAATGGGAAGTGAAAGAGCTGCAGTTGCTCTCTTAGGCTTTCCCCACTAGTCTGAGGCATGCAGGTGCATGTTGCACAAACAAAGCTATTTTCATATTAAAAAAACCCTCCACAGATATATTTTTAAATATTTCACGTGCACTGGTATTTCCAATAATAGCCCTGAAAATAGACAGTAAAATACAGTTAACTGTTTGAGGACATGTTTTCTTTTTCAACCACCACAGTGTTCTCTATGGTATTGCTCTCTGGATTCCCTTCATATTAACTTAGCTGTTATGTGTGGCTTTAGGCTTCACATTTTAGTAGATGAAATAGGCTTCATATATGAAATGAAGATGCTGAGGTTATAAATAGTATGACTTTTGTTTTTATGTTCTCAAAGATCTGTCATTAAGACAGCTCGCTGTAAATACTACAAGGGTTTTACATCATGGAATCAGAAAGTATCACATCATAATGAGACTGCAGCATGTCTGTGAGTTGCTAATGAGTTGACAGCAAAGCTGAATGCAGTTTTCATTTGCTGCCTCATTTACAGAAGGCATGCATACGTTGTGTGCCTACACTGACACAAGGTCCAGTGAAATTTACTCCAGATGAAGACTGATCTGCCCATCCTGTGTGCTTGGCAGAGCTTTTCTTAGGTAAAGCTAGCTCAAGCTGGAAAATAAACTGGTCAAGAAAATTAGACTTGTCTTAATGGTCTGTTGCATGTGACATAAAATACATGTAATTGAAAATGTTTTTTAGAGATTCTTATTCCTGTTTTCCCATGATTCTTTGACAAAATATATTCATAGAATTACAGAATGCTTTGTGTTGGAAGGGACCTGAAAGATCATCCAGTTCCAGCCCCCTGTCACAGGCAGGGACACCTTCCACTAGACCAGGTTGCTCAAATCCTGTCCAGCCTTATATGCTGTTTTTCTCTCGCACTTATATAAGAAGTTGAGCTATTTTGTGACTCATCTGTTACCATTCATATACTTATCTTTGCTTATGGTACTATTCTTGCCTAATAACGTATTTCACAAAGGTTTTGGGAGTGCAACAGCTATTAACAGTTGCTGCTTATAGCAGGAATGAAGGAAAACAGTTTCACTAGAGCAATTGGCCCAAGGGACTTACTGTTTATAATACATCTGTATAAGGAGTGAGTAGGGAAAACACCCCCAACTGCTAATTTGTGCTGCTACTACCACCTCAGCAGAATACTGTCTATTTTATCTGGTTTTAGTAGAAAGTAGCATAGTAGTTAATGGAGGTGATTTATTTTTTTTTTTATGATCTGATAAAATATCTGTGCACCCTGTCTTTGGCTTCTCATGAAATACTGTACGTGCTGGTGAACAGCAGCATTGTTATGCAGTAACTGGAGAATATTGATAAGTAGGTTTTCTCTCCCATTAACAGTGATAGAGAGCTTGTACCTAATACAATTTCTAGGATGCAACTCTGAAAATTTTGGGACAGCCATCCCAAAATAATTTCATTAAGGAGTGCCTGCTGACTGTGGAGAAAATAATACTAGG
This sequence comes from Neopsephotus bourkii, assembly GCF_033783945.1. Taxonomy (NCBI): domain Eukaryota; kingdom Metazoa; phylum Chordata; class Aves; order Psittaciformes; family Psittacidae; genus Neopsephotus; species Neopsephotus bourkii. Next base: position 485,410 of record NW_026901048.1, read on the forward strand.
AGGGCCTATGATATCTGAAAATGAAAAAGTTCTCAGAGGAAAGGGGTAGTATTTTGATTCTATCTGACAGCAGGGGAAAAAGGACATATGCAGAGCTAAAATTCCCCATCTGCCTTCTCAGGGTAGTAAAGTTGTGATAAAGGTGTTCGGAGCCCATCGTGGCTATCATCTGACATATCTGCCCGTAGCAAATGCATCTTTAAACAGGGCTCTTGCTGTGCCCTTGAGAGATGCCTGTCTGCTGCTGTGAGATGCACTGGTGCTGCCAGTGGATGGAAGTGGGATGTTTTTCATTGTACTTCTTCTCTGGGATGATGTGGCAAAAAAACACAGAGCAGGATCTGGGTATGTGCCCCACAGCTTGAGGTTACTCTTCTGTGCACATACGGTTTGGCTTTAGCCAGGAAACCTAGCTGGTAAATTAATCTGCCTCGCACATGCAGCTTAATAGCTTTTCACCAACAGGGTCAAACTAATCCTTTCTTGTAGTCTCAGATTTTCCCTGCAGCACTGTGGAATTAGTACATGTGATTAGTACCAATATCTGCATGGTATCAAAAACCCAAGAGATGAAAAAACCCCTAAAAAAGTTATTGAATGCCTCAGTTTTAATTAAGGGGACCTATGGTGTTGGCTTTTGGTGTAATCCATCCTTAGTCTCCCTTTGGAATTCAGTAGCCCAGGCGCAACACCAAAAATTCGTGTATACCCCAGTCCAAAAAGAAGGAGTGTTAATCTATAAGAAGCGTGGTAGCAGTTTTAATCCCGTGTTTGTTGTTTTTTTTCTTTAGGGCACCATTCTTCTGCCTGGCAACAGAGTAATCGAGCATCCCTGCAATGAAGAAAGCCCAGGAAAATTCCTTTTTGAAGTTGTTCCAGGTAGGGTATTCTACTCCATGTAAAAAGTCGTAGCAGTTTTGTTCTCAGTGACAAATGACCATGTCTGTTCTGCCAGAACAGAAGCTGAAAGTGATTAATGATTCCATTTAAGGGGAAAAAAGCTTTGGTTAGTCTGTTAATACTTTCAGAATTTTTTTCATTCACCTCTGGGCAGCATAGGGAAAGGATGTGTTTTTTAATTGTCAATTTAAAGCATAATTGTTCCCAGCAAGGGATTGCACCACTGAATGGCATAGCAACAATACAAGTGTATTTGGTAATTATTTTAGATTATACTAGGAGCTATGCAGTAGTGTCCCTGGTGGTAACAAAGGGATCCACAACCTAGCATCAACAGCTTCCCAGTGTGGCACCTTGACTGGATAACATCAGTACCGTCACTTAAGAATGCTTCCTGGTCACTGTGGTTTGATAAACAGATTTTAACAACAGCAAGCAGTGCTGCTTTGAAACCCTGAACTTGGTTTTAGTTGGGTATTTTTTCCTTGGAGTAGATTTGTCTAAAGAATATTACACTGTCAACTGAGTGGTAATCCTGACTCTCGATTGCTTCAGTGATTTGCTAACCTTTACTGCCTTGGACTCCTGGTGGGCAGACTTTGGCCTGTTTAGGAGACTGGTTGACAGAGCCATTTGAGAGGCAAAGAAGTTCAGGAAGGCTGGACATCCCATCAAGAAGGAAATCTTAAAGGCACAGGAGCAGTCTGTCCTTGAGTGCCAAAAGACAAGGTGGTGGGAAGACGACTGGCGTGGCTGGACAGATTGCTGTGGCTGGAACTTGAGATAAAAAGAGTTTAAGTCTTTTGACCTCTGTTTTTAATAGTTACACAAATTGTTCTCAAGGTACATAGCCCACTGAGCTGTAAGAGAGAGCAGAATGAAGCCCCCATGATCCAAGGAGAAGTGGTTAGTCCCCACTACACCAGTTAGACACACACGTCTATGGGGCTGGATGGGATCCATCCAAGACTACCAGAGGGAGTCTGGGGCGACAACCTCAAGTTGCACCAGGAGGGGTTTAGATTGGATACTTGGAAAAATTTCCACACCAGAAGGATTATCAAGCACTAGAACAGGATGCTCAGGGAAGTGGTCAAGTCACCATCCCTGGACGTATTTAAAAGACGTAGACATAGTGCTTAGGGGACATTGTTTAGTGGTGGACTTAGCAGTGTGAGTTTAATGGTTGGACTCTAATCTTAAGGTCTTTTCCAACTTAATGATTCACTGTTTCAGCATCTGGTTAGCCCACTGTTTATTCAATATATTCTTTTAATCCCTGTATTACTTTTCAATTTACTCCCACAATGGCTATTTGAAGGGGTAGAGGATGTTTATTAAAACTCATCACCTTGTTCTTGCTTTTAAACCTTCTCTATGTCATGGCATAAATGTAATTGTCTTGACTGATATGCAGAGATTTTGGTATGTTGTACAAGTGTAAGAAATATGAAGTAGATTTCAAAGCTAAGGAGGATGGTCACTCACTGGAATTTGCAGATGCAGCTCAGTACAGTACAGCTTATTTTTTTCTTTTTATACGTGGCAAAGAATTTAATTACGAAAGCTGTGTGTAGTAAGGGATTAGTATGCAAAGAAAGCCAACATGGTGTCTGTGAGGTTTGCTCAACGTTCACCCCAGCTTGAATCAATCACATTTTAAAAAGTTTCACAATGTGGTCTGTATCTTTTTCATATGTTCTAAATATTGAAAGAAACCTATTATTAACATTGGAAGTCTGGGGTTGACTAAAATCTTGTTTTCATTCCTTTCAATTGAAGAAGTGCCTTCCTCTTCCCCCCACCCTTCCCCCCCCCCCCCCTCCAAACATGTGGAATGCTTTCTGACCTAAAATTTCCAGAAAAAAATGGGGCTTCTGATCAGTCATTTCATAAATTAATCCTGTATTTTTTTCTGGATGTTGTAGATAGCAAAGAAAGAAGCTGACCTTCTGTAGTTGTAGCAGTAGGGTCCATGCCTAGGGGGTGTGGAGGGGCTAAGATCAGCAGACAGGTATGCTGGCACTGATTTCAGTGATGGTGGTCTCCTTCTCACAGACATGACCATGGGAAAAGCAGCTTTAGTTTCTGCTGTGGGTTAAACTAGGAGGTGCTGCTGAGGAAGTGCACAAAACAAGGGTGTTGTTATCTCAAAAGGGCTGGGATGCTGCCACATCACATGTGAAGAGTTTGATATAATAGATATTGCCAAAGCTGGTGCTCTGTATGTCCTGATTCATAATGCACCTCAATATGTGGTAATGCTGAGTGTGCTTATTATACCTCTGGTCTTTGTGAATTTGGCATCAAGTGTGGTGTATTTAACTGTAGGCCGGAGATCCATGTGCGGTGCAGACATGAAAACATTCCTATGTAAGCATGCAGGTGGCTGTATGGCACCAGAGTGTCACTGCCTGCATAGGACTTGCCATAACTGAGCTGCAGAAAGCTCCCTCGGATAGTGCTTGCAATCTTCCCTAATTCTGGCTGATAACAGAATAGTAGGAGATGGTGGTGGAATAAGGCTTGAATAGTCAAACGTTTACATTATGAAGGCAGGACCTTCTGTCCGTGTTCAAGCACTTTCCTCAAAGATCATTCATTTTCTGTGTATGATGCTATCCCAAACATCACTGATGCCTGTAGGATTCATACAGCACATTTGGAGAGATCAGACCACTCTTGGCTGCAGAAACAGTACCTGGGTGTTGCCTAAATTTTAGAAAGCCCCCAGACAATGCAGTGTTTCACCTTGGTTTTGAGTTACCAGTGAACTGTGAAGTCTCAAACACTGTCTGTGTTGCTTCTACTCCCGTATTTGGATTGTTCGTTGCTGGTTTTCAAAGTGTCAGCACCTCTGACTCAATTTGCTTCTAGCCTGAGCCCTTATGTGCCAAGCCTAACTGGGGTCATCCTTCGTGTCCAGGTTGAAAAGCCTAGGGCGGCATAGCTGGGAGTACCAGCTGGTGAACTGATGGCAATGCTGATGGGAGAGCATGATCACTCTCGTGATTTCCCAAAATATTTGTGATGCTATCTTTCTGTACACTCAGATTAAAAAGTAGCTTGCAATTAGTGTTTGGGCTGCCTTCAGTGTTCATCTGGAGCCTTTCTGAGAATCAGGTAGGGTGTATTGTTTAGCTTATTTGTGAATTCTGAGTATGGGGTTTTGAATGTGTGTAGGATAGCAGTGGTGCATGCGGCTATAGTGACTTCATACTGGAGTAATTTTCCTGTTGAGATGATATGCTAAGACTTCATGACAAAAAGAAGGTTTTAGGAAATCAGATAGGATGTTTCATCATAGGATGCCACAGGACTGGTCTTTGAGGGATGAAATTAAAACTGAGTCTCAGGCTCACAGGAGGCATGAGAGTACCTATAGAAGTGTTGTCAGCTGTATGTTAAGCAAAGATGAAGTGAGCTTTGCCAGCATCATGTCACTGTTGCTTCTCAAGACAAGTATTGTCAGCCTTTTTAAATGGAGCTGTTTGTCATCTGTATCCTCTTAGTGACTCAGTATAAAAGTTTTATAGGCTGACAGCCACAGAACCGAGCTCATTGAGTGCAATAGAGAAAAATTTATGGTTTGGGTGGGAAGGGACCTTTAAAGATCATCTAGTAATTGTATATTGTAGCCAAGGTTCTGTTTAGCCTTTTTTAGCTTTCATATGAGAAAATAGCTATATAGCAAAGGGCCTATTTGCAGGGGTTGTTTTTCATTTTGTCATTTTGAATGAACATTGTATTAAATGTATGGTACTGAAGCTTGTGCTGCTCTTTGATTCTGCTTTGCATGTATTAAAAGTTGAAGTAACTTTAGTTATAATCAAAAAGGCAGTAGTGACAAGTCCTCTTTTTGTCTCTCAGGTCTGTAGGCGGCATGAAAGCTTGTGTGCATGTTTGTTTATTGGTAATGCATGCAAATTATTTTGGGAATGTACGTGGGAGTAGGTTTATACTATGAAACTAATTCTCTGTACACAGCCATCTCTGAAGATGAATGAAAGAAATGTGTGGGGAGACAAGTATCTTGCAGTTTTGATGCTGTAATTAAAATACAGATGCCTTTAATTTGCATTTTGAAAACATTCTGTTCATTCCTTAACTCATGGCATGGCTTAATACTTAAAATTGTTCCTTTTTTCTTTTGCTGTGCTGATGAAGTTAATTTACAGGAGTGAAACTGTCTCCTGTACACCATGAGGCCCATGTCATACTTCTGTGCAGGAGTCCTTTTGTAGCAGAGTCAGTGCGACCATGAGGTGATGTCTGTGGTTATTAACAGCTTCTCTTGCACTCAGAGGAATATTTTGTACTCAACAGAAACCAAAAGTTTAGATAAATATCTTTTTAAATGAGGAATATGCACATACAGCAAAGTTTGTCAGTAGGTTTGTTCAAGTGACTGTTTTATTTGCTGATTGTTATTAGTTTTATTTAGAAGATAAAATCTCATTCTATGTATTTGTTCCATTCTAAAGGAAACCTGATGTTTTTATATTGATATGCAGTTGTAATGGAGGAGGAGGCTTGTGTTCACACAGAACTAATGGGGTGACCTAGCTGTGTTTTTGTGAACTAAGCATCACCTGTAGGAATGGAGATGCAGAACAGAGGCATGTGAAAGCACTGTACTTTGCATGTGTGGTGGTTTGTAGACAGAGGACTTGATTCTTGCTTCAGTTGGATTTCTTCACCTCATTTGCACCAGGAGGAGCTGAGCACAAAGCTGGGGAAGCTCAGACTCATCCATTATTTTACACACAAATATTAAATGCCTTTTTGGAATCCCTTGGAGTTTCCAAGGATTGCTACATGAAGGTATTTTGGACAAAGGCAGTGTTGGAAGGAGAAGGTTGCAGCTTTCCCAAGGATGTCAGGATACTTGTAGGAGCTCCCAGAACTTGAAACCTCATCTCCTGGTGCACTGAGGAAACACCATCAGATCAGAATAATCTGGGATTATGTAGGTAATTGCCTAGAAGAGATCATGGTTACTGAATGGGCAAAGGAATGTTCTTCATTGTTGACTGGACTTTGATGCTCGAAACTAAACCGTTCATACTGCTACCTGCCCAGTCGCTGTTGTTTGAGATCCCTATACAGTGGCTGATTTCCTGCTCTGTGAGAGTGATAAGTCATTTTATAGTTTGGCCTCATAGGTAAGAATCCAGATCACCACTCCAGTGATATTTCAGCACTTCAGTGTTATTGAATCCTGTATTATTTAGCCCCTGTTCTGTATTACATGCACATTTCATAAGAAAATAGCACTGAAGATGAGTTTACTTACAAGACCGTGTTTGCTGGCATATGATCTCTTTGCATGCTGTGTTCTAAGGCATGAGTTGCCCTAGAGATGGTGATGAAGATTCCCCCCCCCCAAGATTTCTTTGAGTTGTTCAGTTGCATAAGTGTTCGTATTTAATTAATACTGTTTAAAATAAACCACACTTTTCCAAACGTTGATCTTTGACATTCCTTGTGGAATCTTTTGCTTGGAAGCATTGTATATCTGTGTTGTACTTTCCACTGCCGACAAAGTATCATAACCTGACATGTATGTCTGTCTCTGGGGGTGAATTTGTACTTTGGTAATACTGAGTTAGCGGAGTCTGTTCATCCCTCTAAAAGCATTCTTGGTGCAGCCCCATGTTACGTGTCTGCAGCTTAAGGCATGGTTTCATTCTTAGGGTTTATTCAGACCATTAGGAAGTAACTAATATTTCAGGGAACTTGTAGTCTCTGCTGCTGTTTTTTCTCTGCACTTGTGTGTCTGATGATTTCTTGTGTTTATGGCTCCTGGGCTATCTCCCTTCCCATCAGGGAACATGAGATTGTTCTTGAGTAATGGATGGTGGATACTGCAGAAGGCAGGAATTACCTTCAGCACTGTACACTTTCATTTGTTTAAGGTCAATTTGTCAGGCCTGAGAGCTGAAGTCAGAAGAACAAACCCAAACATACTTCTGAGGAAAACCCCACTGTTTTTGTTCTGGTTTAATGAGTTCTGTCTGTGCACGCTTCTTTTCTGTAAGTATATCTTTTCAGACACTAGTTTCTCAGTGATGCTACTCAATGGAACTGTTGGTTCTCATTGTGGTACTAACTGAAATCAGGCCAAACGAATTCCCGCAGTGAGACAGCTTGTTCTGCTTCTTCAAGAAGTACAGGATATAATTAAAAACATGACAGGTACTTAAAATACTTGAGCTACCTTCTCAAATGCTTCAGCTGCAAAGGATATGAAACAAAAGCAGTTTCACTGGACTGCTGTGTACAAGCCTGTCTCAGGACTTAGTTTTGATATTCCAGCAGTCTTCTATAATACTGTTCAAACATTTGGCTGCTTTTGCATCACAGCTTTTCCCATAAGAATTATTTTCAGGCAATTTAGAACCTGCAGTAGGTCTTACAAATTGACATTAGAAAAATGATGCCCAGTGCTGTTGTGGAGTGTGCCCGGTGAAGTATTTTTATATTATATTGAAGGACTTGAGTTGTGGCTCTTCACAGCATGTTTGAATCTCATTTTTCTGGCATGAAATTCTGATGCTGTGCTCTCTCAGAGCAGTGGGCAATATTTCATCAGGTTTCTAGGTTGACTTTATGGACTTGTGAAGCCTTTGACTACACAACATTTCCCAACAGCCCATGGCTTTATTAGGGAATCTCTGCAAGGCAGTGAAACATTAATTCACAGAACTCTGAAAATGTTTGAATTAATTTTTTCATTTGGCAGGGGGAAAAAAAAAAGGTGTCCACTGGCTTTTTTATTTCTTTGTGTCTTTATTTGCATACCGTATGGCAAATGATGTTTCCTACATATTAACTTCTGGTAGGAAGCAAGAGGCGGGTTTGAGGAAGCATATTAAAACTATTTTGTTCTCCTGCTGCAGTAGGTTTTCACTCCTCAAAGCCAAATTATATTTTTAGTTCCAAAGGGCAGTGTTATTTCATTTCTGCAGGATAGCTGTCTTATGTTTATGTCTGTGTGCCCATGGCTGAGAGTCAGGAGGGATCTTTTTTGCATATATGTATGTCACACTGATTCCATTGTTGGTTAACAGGCCCTTTAGACTCCAAGTGTGTAGTGAAGATAAATGTCTGCTAGTGTGTTGTAAAGTTATTAAAAACTCTTCGGTTCCCTGTTGATACACAGTGCTTTAGCAGATTAAGCCCTTTGAGACTTCCGCTGCCAGTTCTCAAATATCTGAAATAGGAAGGCAGCAGTAGGTGATAATTCTTGTCACCTTCTGATTGGCAGTGTTTTTAATTGAAGGTCCATGAAAGCAAGGAAGTGTGGATTTGGCAAGTTCACTTGCATTTTTTCCCTAAGTGACACAAGTAAGACAAAACAGGAATTACAGGTAAATCTTTTCTTTTGCGTAACAATTTTCTTTGTAGTGCTCCCATATACCTTAACAGGTTGGATACTGGATACTTAATGTAACTTCTATTTCAATATTCTGCTGATAACACTACTTTGCGGTCCTAGAAGTCATATGACAGCAGGACTTCTGTGGGATGGGAAAAGTTTGACTCGAGAGGCACCAAATGGGGCAGATGATTACGTGACACGTTTGTCTGTGACTGTTATAACTCAACATGATGTTTTGAGGATGGAAATGTTTCAGAAGGTTTTGAGCCCTGTTTTGAAGTAGAACTGCTTGTTTTCCGTAAGGATGTAGCCTTATGAGAAATAAGGGCAAGAGTTCCCTGCCTTATCTTTTCAGGAGTAATTGCCATGTCCAAGGTGAGGATACACCCACATGTACAGCAAGTAGCTTTCCTTGAAGGCTTAGCAGCATGTCAGGGACACAGCTAAGCAAATTCCCTTCTTGTGACTTCTGGAGAAAATTGTTTGTGTATGACAAAAAAAGCCTTTCCGTAGGGCACTTGCACGAACAGCCAAGCATTGAGGTACTCTCTCCACCTTTGCTGTCATGCAGATGCTTGGTGTTCCCTTCACTATCAGCATGGCTAGCACAAAATTGATTCCCTTTTCCCCCGTGATCTAAACCCCAAAAACAAAGCATTAAAGCAGTCAGCTGCTTTGACTTGTTTCCTGTGCTGAATTCCTATCTCATCCTGGTGTGACCACGGTGGATTTAACTGGTGCTGCCACAAAGATGAATGCCTCCCCCTGTATGTGCTGACAGCTAGCAGTGCCTCTTCATTAGTTGTTAGGAGCACAGGACCTCAAGGGCATTGCTGATACTGCCGACTGAACTAATTGTCCCTCTTGATATCTTCTGGAGGTAGCAGGCAGGCTATTTAATCAAACGGGCACCAGCATTACTGTGCATAGGTATTGTATCTCTGTGTGATGGTGTCTTGTGCTAATACAGCTTTGAGCGTTGCTTATTTCCTATTGAAGATCTCCTGAACACATTGCCATCCTTATTAACAGCATGATTTCTCAAAAATGTATTTGGTGGGGAGCCTCCTCCCTGCATGTGGACATATTGGCCCACTTTGTCTTATTGTCATCCTTCAGAGAAACCTGTAACAACTCTAAACTGCTTTTTTTCTAAGTGACCCTTGAAAATGGATGGACTCAGTGAGCCAGAGAAATGAAGCTGGCTGAAGCTGTGTTGCTTGTTTGTCACAAGGTTAATGGTGAGGGCTCAGTGGGAATGAACACTTTTCCATCTCGAGCAGCAGTTCTCATGATGCACAAATATTTGACATGCTCATAATAAGTTTGCCCCCTTCATAGATCTTAGAAAAACAAAACCCAAATCATTCCCAGTCTTAGATCCCGGTGCAATGAGATGGTGGTTCATGCTGCCAAGCTGTTGTGCTGGCACCATAACATTTGCTAATTTCAAGCTCTGTTCCCTTCAGGTCAATGCATGCAATATCCCTCTTAAGCATGCTTTTTTTTCTTTTTCTTTTTTTTTTTTTTTCTTTCTTTCTGTGCCTTTGTTGTCATGGCTACTGAGCAACACCTGGGAAAGGCACCAAGCTCAGGATATCTGCTTTGTGTTCCAGTTCCAGCAGTGTCTCCTTCCATGACATTGTACCAGATACTACCTCCCTGTGCCTTCATGTCCACATGTTTAATTGAGACAGCATCTGCATCCTTGTGAGAAGTACAAGCCTTGCATATTAATGATGCTAAGGAAATGGCAATCTTAACTAGTGATAGCAAGTTTTTAAAACCCTTATACTGAGGGAATAGACTGGAATTGTGACACATACCTGCAGAGTGATATGAGTAGTTTTGCCTCCTTTCTTTCATTTGGAAGATTCCCTCGTTATATCACATCTGTTTAAAGAGCAAGATTGGTATGACTCGGTCTTGAGCTACTAAAGAACTACCAGAAAATGTCCTGTATATCCTGCAAGGGGAGATGGGCACCATTTGCCTTTCAGAAGATGCAGTCTCTTTCCTAGTAGAACTCCAGCACTTCTATTTAACATACGAGAGCCTGTAATAGCTGTTTTAAACATAATTTCTTTATCTATGAATATTTATATATTTTTTATTTTCTTTATTTTTTTTTAATTATTAATCTGGTAGAACTTACATCAGTTTAGGCCATCTGCTTTTAAAGATGGAGGAATTAAATCTAGATGCAAGCATTATTTAAAGGAAAAATAAAAAAGAGCCATTTCTAAGTTCTCTGGGGTATGCTGCATGTGCTAGTAACTTAACTCCCTTCTATCTTTGTGAAGGAGTGCAGATTACAGACCAGAAGTGAGTGTGTTTATATTAGACGTAATAGTGCTTGCTTTTTTGAATGCTATTTCCTACTTATGATCTGTTTTGAGGAGAGGTGACAGATTAAGAACTTCTGAAATCTCCTAAACCCATTTTCTTTTCTGTAAAGGATGTAGCTTGTATAATGAAAATGTGGGGGCATGGATTGCTCCTACCCTATTTTAAATGCTACCAGTTGTAATCATAGCAGCGATGATGATTTTTTTTTTCTCCACCTCAGCACTGGAGCTTGACTGTGTTGGCAAATGGCTTTAGTAGTGACAGACATGCGGAGATAGTTTCCACAAAGCCAGGTTGCTGGAACAAGAGCTTGTTGCTCTGACAATTTTTGATAGTGATTTGAGGACCAAATGGGGAGGGAGGAGAAGCATTATTGGCTTTTTCCATTGGTCTGTTAAGCTGCGAGGAATTTTCTGACCTTTGATAGCGCAGACTGTGCTGAAAATAAATCACACCAGCTACAGTAAAGTCTTTATTCATGTTTGTGTTACACACTTTAACTACATGCTATGGGCACTCCATTTTGTTTGCCACTACAGAATCAGGCATGTTGATACGCTTGGCATTGTCTGGTGTATAAATACAAACTGTGTCTCAAAAAAAGTAAAGTGCCTTTTATCTTCTTGACTACAATAGCACTTTGAATGGCATCTTTGACAATTACTGGCTTCATATATGTCCCTCTAGTGGCGACATCAAAAAGTCCAGTGAAGTAATAGATGTAATATGTTGGATACCCTATTCAGGGCTTCAGTTCTTAGTTTGTTTCATGCCAGCAGTATCCTTGGCATATCATGAAGCGCAGCTTGAAACTTAGATTCACAAACAAATTCTGTGAGGTGGGAAGACAGTATGAGGAAAAATCGGAGGCATTGGTAATTCAAGCTTTTTGAGAAAAGATTTTCCTAAAAGTCCATATTCATGGAATCATAAAATGGTTTGGGTTCAAAAGGACTTTAAGATCATTTAGTTCCAACCCCCCTGCCACGGGGTTGCTGTCATTATTTTGATGAATTGTGATAATGATTACTTTGCTGTCTTGCCTCTGCTCACAAATTGATGATCCATCATCTTTAGTCAACATGCAAAGATTTACAATAAGATGATAATGTTTTTATTACAGTTTCCTGTGTGCACTTTGTGTATGTCAGTTGTTAAATGATTATCTGTACTTGACTACAAGAAATAATGAAAATAGCATTATAGGAAGAAGCGAGACAGAAATATTATGGAGGGATGCTCTGAAGTGTAGACATTCAAGATACTGTTATCCTTGGGTTGTTCTGTGGTACAGATGTCTGCCAGTCTTCTGAAATAATGAAATTTTAATTGGCAGCAGTAACCTCTGCAGGTGAGAAAAGTAAATCAATTAAAACACCTACTTCTTCTGTCAAATAGCTGGTAGTATCCCACTTAAAATGGCAGGAAAGACAGAGAGTGGGCGACTTGCCTGAAGCTGTCTGGGAAGCTGGTGTCTGAGTCTGAAGGCAGATCTCACCTGCTTGGTGCACCAAAAAGCTCTGCCCTCAGTGTGGGAGGCCAAAATATGCAGGCCTGTGAAGCCCTCTCATCTCTGAAATAATGGGGAAATGTAAGGTCTATTTGGATTGAAGGATGGTTTAGCCAAGCATCCTCAAAATATGGTACTTCCTAGTGCCTAGGTCCTCTGACTAGAAATCAGATTATATTCCTAAGGTTTACAGATCTCAAGGCAGGTATGCTCTGTTTTTTCTCATGTGCTTGGGTGTTCCTGCCTGACCTAATCGTGCACCCTGTGACTGTGGCAGTAAGAGGCTCAAAAAGCCTTTGCACTTCATCCAGTTCTTCTGCAGGATCTCTCACCTTCCCTCTTTTCTGTTACTGGTGCTAGTAGGGCGACACTGATCATTATTTAAATGAAGTATCATCTTTCTCCTTTCTTCTTTTTCAGCCATGTATTAAAGGAATGGGACAAAACATTTTAAGTTTATTGTGAGTGTAGGAACCTCACTTGTCTTTGTTTCTTCAGCACAGGCAGGGGTCAAATTTAAGGCTGAAAAGCAGAATTTCTGCCTCATTTCTCCCGGTTTCACAGTTATACCATGTACATGGTACTGATTCTATGATTTAACATGGTAAAAGCTGGGTTAGCCTGACTCCTTCCCTTTGACGGGAAAGGAAAACCTTTCTGTGGGATGTGAATGTCTTTGCCCAGGGAGACATACCTCATCTCTGCTCACGGAATTGTAGCTTTATTGCTACCTCTGGAGATGGAAATCTCTGCTAATTGAATTGCATATCTTTTATAAAGCTAATGGGCATAACTGGTTATGAAATGTTGATCTTCTGTGCTGTGTTTCAGATCCCTGCTATATTCATAAATTTAGTCAGTGGCTAGCTGTTACTTTCTGGAAAAAATAACAAGGTAGCGCGTGTGATTGATGTATGTTTGTGAAGAGATTGCTTCAAACTACAAGTGCAAGGTTGACTGTCAGATCTTAATGGAGCTGGTCTACAATTTCAGTGGTGATTAGTGAAGGAAAAATACCAAGGAGCAGTGCTTGATGTTGTTCTGTTGGCTTCTGCTGCAGACCAGTCTCCTCTGTGGCAGGAGAAGGGCTGCTGCTCTGGGTTGAAACAAGTTGCAAATCTGGCTCCATGGTGTGCGTTTCAGGTGGCACATATATCACAGAATCATAGAATAGTTAGGGTTGTGAAAGGACCTTAAGATCATCTAGTTCCAACTCCCCCTGCCATGGGCAGAGATGCCTCAAACTAGACCATGTTGCCCAAGGCCCCATCTAGCCTAGCCTTGAACACTGCCAGGGATGGAGCTTTCACTTCTTTGGGAAACCTGTTCCAATGCCTCACCACCCTCACAGTAAAGAACTTCTTCCTTTATATCTAACCTGAACTTCGCCTGTTTAAGCTTGAACTCGTTACCCCTTGTCCTATCACTACAGTCCCTAATGAAGAGTCCATCTCCAGCATCCTTGTAGGCCCCCTTCAGATACTGGAAGGCTGCTATGAGGTCTCCACGCAGCCTTCTCTTCTCCAGGCTGAGCAGCCCCAACTTTCTCAGCCTATCTTCATACAGGAGGTGCTCCAGTCCCCTGATCATCCTCGTGGCCTCCTCTGGATTTGCTCCAACAGGTCCATGTCAACAGTTCCGTGTCTGGGGGCAGCCTGCCCTTTTGTCCACTCATGGCTGTGTGCAGCCAAGGCTGGCAGGGGGATCCTCTCTGCAAAGGGCTTCTTTCAGGGCAACTATGGAAAATGTGACAGCCTTGTCAGCCAGTTTGCTGCATGCCAATATGGAGGAGGGAGAAGGAAAACACCCAGGAAAGGGTGAACTTTGTGGCTTGCCAACTGTAGTGTTGCAGCTATGGAGTCTGGGGGAAACACGCCATCTGCTACCATTTGGCATGACTTGGCTGTGAGAGCACAAGAGGGCATTATTGTTCTCAGCCTTAGTGGAATGAGCTGGCAGCATGCCTGCTGGGCTGCTGTCTTCTGCGAGAGATGGGAGTGGGAGGGATGTGATGGTAAAACAGCAACTGTGTCTCTGCCTTGCATGTTGCAGTGGTGCGAATGCTGGGGGAGAGGGTCAATGGTGCCTTGGACACCGCATGCCTCTCTGCTTCTGTGTGGTGAAAGGGCATACTTCACCAGGGTGAGTGGGTCTAGCAAGGGGCTGTGATGGAATAATGTGCCTGCCAAGGACAATAACACTGTTAAAGTTCTTAGTAATGTTAGAGGTGTAATAACAGGGGGTTTACCCAGGCTGATGAGAGAATGAGCTGGCTCAGTGGAGACCTCGCTGAGCTTGGATAAGCATCCCCAAACAAGATTAGCTATACTAGGGGCTGGTTTCCTTACGAAGGGCAGGACATCTGCAGCTTTATGCCTTTCAGTTTGTATTGCAGCTTACTGTTACCTGTAAGTGTAGACCTCACTTTCTAGGACAGAGAAGAGAAGATAGCAGGGGCTTCAGGAAAAACTTCAGATAAACTGCCTAAAGCACCAGGTACACCTTGGCTCAGAGAACAAAATACTCGCGTCTCAGTTATCGCAATAAAATAGCACAGAGGTGGGAGAGCACACTTCTAGCAGCAGGCAAGACAAACAGTAAATCTGTAATTCTATCATCAAGGTATGAGAAGCAATAATGGTTGGAGCTAAGGAGAATGAATAATGGAATTAAACAGTGGGCTACCAAAAAGGTATTTAAAGGGGAGTGTTTGTGTCAGGGGAACATGAAATAATTTGGGTCAAGCCCTTGTTATTTTCTTGTCAATAGAAAGTCAATTTAAGCTATGGTAAAGGCAAAAGAATAGTCATACTATAACAGTTGTTCATGCAAGGCATGCATGCATGTGGATGCTGTCTGTCCATTTGCAGTATTGCAGAGGAGCACTTCCGAAATGGTGTAAGAGAATCCAAGCGGGGAGAGCAGCCGGCTGTATGTAACGCGCCTGTGATGAATAAAAGCACGTTTAGCTTCCATCTGTTCTGTTTTGGATGATGCCAATAGAAGGGTCATAGCTTTGGCAGTGATGGATATTTGAAACCATTGCCATTTTTAGCTGCTCCCAATTTTTTCTCATTCTGTGTATTGGATCCCTATTTTCCTTTTTGACATGCATGGCCAGATACACTGCAGGTGGTGATTTGCTACAAGTGTTAGATAAAGTGAGTCCTTGCTGTGTCTCCTTCTACCACTGCTGCACTAGATACAAAAATTATGGGGAATGGAAATCATTAAGAATATGTTTTGGCACATTCCAGATAACTGTAATTTTGCTTTTCTGGACATACATGCATGATTACTTTATAGTTTATGTTTATGAAATATTATGAGCTTAAAACTAATAACAAACTTAGATATGCAACTACAGTGCAAGAAATGGATTACTTGCCAAACACAGTATTTTATATGATTACTGAAATGTAAACTTTTATCTTTTTTTTTTTTTTTTACATGATTACAAAAAGGCATTGAGGAGTGTTCTTATATAATTCGGCTTTCATTAAAAATAGAAATGTGTTGTGGACTTGTAAAATGGTGCACCACACACAATTATAGCACTCAATAGTTCTTCCGGGAAGATGGCAAGAGATCAGCAGCACAGACACAGGAGAGCCTGAGATGCTACTTTTGCAAGTTGTCATTATGGTGGGAGCTGGGCCCATGGTCAAACATGCCCCTCCAGAGGTTTGTTCTGTCTCTAGAGGAGATCCATGTGGATTGAAGAGCAGTATTTTTCCATAAATGATTGTAAATCCATTTATTGTAGTCCGATATTATTAATCTTTGTGAATTTTTGTAATACCTAATCAGCCTTTATTTAAAATGCTGTAATTGCTTTGTTAGACCTCAGTGCACTAAAATCCATTTAAAGAATCCCCAACGGCTTTTTACATGTCAGTCTTTTTAAAGCCACACAGATTTGCAGAGAAGTGGCCTGTCTTAAAGGTGCTATAGCAGGTCTAAGTGTATGTGTTGATTTGTAGTGTTTTGAGTATAGCTTTGTCCATATATGCAGATGATAAGAGAAGAAAAATGTGAAAATCATTTTTCACTTTAAAGTGCTTTTGTTCTCTTGGGACTCCTACACACCCCAGTGATAAATCCACAATTCAGGTTATGTTTAGCAGAGAGTGTTGACACTGGAGCTGGCATAACTGAGGTTTATGTTTTTTGAGTACCATTATGTACTGCTGGATCAGCAGCTGTGTTTTTAATGCATCAGCTCGCTTTTAATTCCTTTTCTGTTTTAACAACGTAAGCTATGTATCAACATGCTATTTAAAATAAATAGACAGTGGTCCCCTAGAAATGCCCTGAAGATTCAGTCATGTTCGTAAGTTGCCGTGTGCCAGCAAAAGCTGGGGAAAAGATTTAATAATGCTTTTATTCCATATTAATTAAATGTCTGACTGGTGACACTGTTACTCAATAGATTCAGTTACTGTGAAAAGATCTGTCATGCAGAGATGCCCATTAGTAATTACGAGTGCCAGATGGCACATTTGATGCCCCTGCAGTGTTAGCCATTGGTTGAGTCGCTGTGTCTGAAATAGGCAGTAATGCATAATGTTTTTCCAAAGGTGTTTTGTGCATCTTGTTCTATATGTGAAATTGAGACAAGTCTAATGTTACCAAGTTACATGGATTTGAATTTAAAACTCATTTTAATTGCTCACCATCCTTATTCCTTAATTTTTTTTTATTATTGTTTCAATATTAGCATTGTTATTATTTTCTGAAACAGGTAATTTGTGCAGTTCAGAGGCCAACTAAAATCTCTACCAAATCATTTTGACACTTTCAGCCTTGATATAGCTGAGTACATCCTTGGAGGTCTGTTGTACTTAACCTGCTTCTGTTTCTGAAGAGAATAAGTAAAGATTAAATACTGTGCTTAGCTCTTTATCTTACCCTTTTCTCCTTCAGTGGCATAACTTGCTGCAAAGAAATATAATCAAGGCCTTGTACGGCCCTGCTGTTCAGTTTAATTCATGTTCTCTCTATCAGTAATGTGAAAATTGCTTTTGTGAATTGATGGTGAGATCAGTGTTATGTGGAGTGTGTGGCAGTTCTTCTAGTGCTCTCTTTGCTAATTTATGTACTTAAGTGATGAATCTTGGCCAGCTCTTAAACAAAATGAAGTTTAAATCTAAGCTGGATTTTTGTGCGTCTGAGGCAGTGGTGCCTGACCTCTGACTGTGCTCCACAGTGATATTTTGTTCTGCAGTATGACAAATAATCCCTCTCCTAATTTCTGCTAATAAACAGGCATACTGAGTAGTTCGTCTATGCTTAAACTCACTCTAGATACAGATCAGCTTCTCCAAATCCATTTACTCCTCATGCTGAGGTGGGTGATGAAGTAGTAAATAGAGACCTTTCAAACGTAAAGACCTTGTAAACAAGCTGAACTCTGCCCTGATACAGTGCCAGGCAATTAGCTGAGAGCACCACTTGTTTGCTGCTGCTTCCAATTTACTTCAGATGTTGTATCCTGTGGCAGCAAGCAGTGATACTGTAGCCAGGCCCTTGGCTGTTCCTGTACTCTCTGGCTTTTTCTAGCTCTTTCTTTGTCCAGCTAAGGGAAAGAATTGCAATGCCCTTTTCATCCCTGATGAGCCTTTACTTCCTCTTTCCTACATCTTCCTGCCTTGGAGCTAGCTATGGTCTCTGAGAGCTGGCAGTGCCTGGCCTGTTCTTGTCACTCCATGTCCCCCTTACTCTTTGCAAACCACCCTGTTCTTACTGACCAAAGACGTCATGCAGCCTCACAAAAAACACTTGCTTCTGAAAGTCTCTTGCAGTGGGGGCACATGGCAGAACTTTCATTGCCAGGGCCAGTTATAGTGTCAGCATGTGCAAAGTCTGATACCCTGAGGAGTCCATTAGTTTTCAGGGAGACCTTAATAATCAAGGAAATTTTATGAGCCGTCAACTCTAAGGTTAATAAAGTTAATGTTTCATTGTTACTGCCTGTGATGTACTGTACTGGGTAATGCAAGCCAAGTGTATGGCAGTGCTGCCCTCTGCAGCCTCCTGTTTTGGTGGAAACAGCAGTCGTGGGGGAGTTTTAAGGCAGCCCTCCTCGAGTAAGGTTGGAAAGCTACCCATGCCCAGCAAAGCCATATTAATGCTCCTTCTGCCCTCACCCTGCTGAAGTGCTTTTTTGCCTGCAGGCTATTGAACACCCCCGTCAGCCATTGTTAAGCAAGCCAGACTTTTCAAGTTTTCATGGGATGCTCTAAGCCTTAGTCTATGTTGATCATGCTCCCGACATCGGTGTAGACATATGCAGCAGAGCTTGTGGAGTGACTTGGTGTGTGGTGGGTATGGCGAGTAGGTACTGTCACACACAGGCACAGCTGTGTTTTACTCCCTATTCATCTCCATCTGAAAATTTGCACTTTTTGTGCCTGTTACCAGCTTTGGTATGTAAGAGATCTGTTGCCTTACAGATGGCATTTTTCTGAAGAGTACGATTCTTTGCTTGGAAAAAAGAAGTATTTGGGGAAAATTAGTATGATGTTCTTAGTAAATTTTGTTAATTTGTTTGGACTGTGCATTGGGATGATGTTTCGAAGAAGAGGTTGGATTTCTGTGTGTTTTTCACAGCAGTAATTTTTAGTGGGCTGAAGATGAGTGGTTGGATCTGTTGAGATGACTTCTGGATCTTTTCAAAGTTATTTTCCTGCTCTAGCTTTGTTTCTGGATTGCATAATCCAGTCTATTTAATTAATTCAATGTCTCACATAAGCAAAGAACATGGTATTCTGTTACCATATACACTTGGTCACCTCAGTTGTATTTGCTGGTGTGCATAGTTCATAGTTACAATGCTCTTCCTCGAAGTTGAAAGTTTTGTGGTTAGACTTATTTACAGTGTCTAAGTGAATTGAAGTCATCCTGTATTTTCCTCATTATAAGGAGAGAATTTGGCCTCGGTGTAATTCAATTTAAACTTATGCCACCAATGTAGTTAACTTCCTGCCAAATTACATGAAGCCCCATGGTTGTGTGCATGATGGCTTGGAAGAGCTGAGCTAAGCCTTGACTTTCAAGTTAGGGAATTCAGTTTTAACCCGTCTGGCAGCTCCTTATTGCATGTTTCTCAGCAGAGCCCTATTCTTGACTTTATTATTGTCAGTTTTTCCTGTGTGATTATTTTATGTCCAGAAATTAAACATGAGCAATGACTGTCTTTTCGGGAAGCCAGTAGGGAAACTCCAGAGATATGTTAAATATAGTAAGCTGAAATGATCAAGTTGTGGAGCTTGGAGAACCAATGCAGCATGCTGACTGTGATTTTGATATTGATTTATTGTCTGATTTGTGGGTAATGCCAAGCTGACAGAGGCAGAGAAACATGTCTTTTGTTAGCCAAAATAGAACCATGATGCTGTGTGCTGGAAAGAAAAAAGGGATTGATCCCATGTATTATCAGCTACATAAGAAAAACTTAGTATGTCTTGGCTCTTCCAGTGGTTAATCTACCAAGGTGAATCATCCCATTAAAAAGTCTCCATTGAGTATGAAGGAGCCTGAACAGATGGAGGCTTTTTCATGGGTATCCTTAGATGTTGTATCAGGTCCTGGAAGCAAAACTGGCAAGAAAGTAAAGGCAATGAGTGCTTAACAGAATTTCCCACTAGTATAATCTCAAAGCTGACAAGTTATGACAGGCAGCAGGTGAATGTATACTTGAGAATGGATTGTTTTGTTTCTCTCCTGACAGGCATATAAATCTGTCTTCACATAATATATGTATATATAAATTAGAAGAAGAAAAAATAAATATGTAAACAATTTCTTGAGTTTGCATTGAAATTACAAATTATTTTAAATCCATGTATTTGTGCAAGCAAAGTTTTCATGCGTGAATGTAAGTTTTAAGTTTTAGTGGTCTGCTTGCTTTCTCCTTGCTTGATATATATATGTGTGTGTGTATATATGTATATATTATATTCCTGTTGCTTTCCTAGTAGGCATTTGTACTTCACAATGCTTTCTATGCTGTCTTGTAACTAAAAAGAACAGCTTAATGATACCATGGTAATGATACCGTAGGTGTCTTGTTGTCCAGGGTTACTTGAAAATTGGAGAGCATTTGAGGTAGTATAGGACCTGCTGGACCCATTTTGTGTGAACAAATAGGGTTTAAAAACCTCTCAGTTCTGGGTGCTAGACAGAATTTTCTATTTGGCAGACAAGAGGTGTAAGGACAAATTAATCGCTATGTACAAGAAAAAAATCAAGGTAATCAGAAAAAGCCTACCTCTGTGGAAGGTGCCAGTAGTTCAGCCATATAGCAGTTGGACGTATTTATAATAATAAATATTTATTTATTTATAATAATAAAAGAATTAGAAAACATAGAAGAAATTATAGAATTAGGTGGTATTAAAGTGGATTCTTGGAAATCATAC
Organism: Neopsephotus bourkii; assembly: GCF_033783945.1. Taxonomy (NCBI): domain Eukaryota; kingdom Metazoa; phylum Chordata; class Aves; order Psittaciformes; family Psittacidae; genus Neopsephotus; species Neopsephotus bourkii. The sequence continues at coordinate 505,976 of NW_026901048.1, forward strand.
ATATAAATGCTGTAAACCTGCTAAATTAATTTAAATTATTTTTCTATGTTTATGCACATGTATTTATAGGCTGAACTGTCCTGTTGTATTGTGAACAGTAGTAAACCAGAAAATTAGCTATGGTCTTTACATTGTACTTTCATAAAGCACAATCATCCCTTGCATCTCTCTGAAAAGTAACTTGTTTCTAAAACTGGTTAGGCTGTATCTCCTCTCTGGGAAACAGTCCGCTAGTGTCATTGAAGGCTCTCACATGGCTGAAAATGAGCTTTAAAGCTGTGGTGTTAGAAAAATTAACCTGAAGCATGATATACTTCAGATTTTCTTTCATTGTGACATGTTCTGATGAGCAGTGTTTTCTCAAGGGGGTTGTCCTGGTTGTGTTGCTGCTCACCAGATTGTTTCCTGAAAATGCTCTCAGCCTCAATGTGCACTGCTCCTGCCTCTCTCTACTTTGAGGGAGAATGTGGAACAGCATGGAGGCTTCCAAACTGTAACATAAGTACTGCTTCATTATTTCCATAAGAGCTTAGACTAATGACTAGCAGTGGGAATGAAACCAACACAGGATCATGCTGTGAGAGTTGCTGGGCCAAAACAGAGTGCCAAAACAGACTTTTGCATTACTTTTCACATCTGTGTCTTGTAGGATTTCTTACATATAGGTCTCTCTAGGAGATCCTGCAGATAGGGTTTCTCAGCTCCAAGCCATGTCAGAGCATCCATTCTGCTAACTGTCTTCAGAAGAAAGGTCTGTGACAAATGCTAAATGCTCAAGGCTTCTGGTCCCCTGCTCAACACTAACACATCTTGATTTTGGAGCTGGCAGTGTCCTGCTTGTTTCTGTGAGCAGGCATGGTGCAGGCTAGCAAGCCAAGATGCAGTGGTGTCATCAAGGGGCACAGCAATCATCTTCAGGCTTTTAAAAGGGTAAAGGGTAACTTTGAAATGGTATTTTTGACTGGATTAGAAATACCTACTCTCAGTCTTGAAACACTGCTTATAACCCATCACCATAATCTTCCCTTTAACACTGGAAAAATGCTAAACTTCATATTTTGCTCAGAAGCATGCATGCTTAAGAGAGATGCTGCACACTGTGATTACCGCATTTATGTGACTGATTGTACTATGTGACTATAGATTTATTACCTAGGATGTGTGTGACACATGCAGCTATTTCAGAAAAGGCTCCTTGAATACATGTGTATTGCGTTGTTAATAATAAATAAGAATGAAATGTTCCAGCCTGTGTTAATGTATTTCAAAACTAGCTTAGGTTGAAGAGGGATGATTCACTCTTCAAAGCGAAGTGCACCCATGCAGTTACTGAACATTGCTGAATGTTAAGTGTCTGTTGTGGAACTTGACCTTAATCTCTGTGTAACTCTGGGAATACTTGGAAGTCTGGCCCCAAATGGCCTCTGGACACCTAGGGAGTTGTTTTTGGTTTTTGTTCTTTTCCCATTCTGCTCTTAAATGTTTAAATACTCAGTGGTTAGGGTAAAATGTTCCAGATACCATGCTAACTAGTGCTTCACCTATGTGATGTAAGGAAAAGAACATAATTCTTAAGCTGAGGTTAATAATATTTTGTAAATGTTTTACAGGGGACTAGTTGTAGGGTTTGGTTTTGTTGTTTTCTGGTTTTACTGTTCAGGAAATTTGGAGAATGAGGTAGTTGGGCCTGTCTCTCACGGACCTCGTTGCACAGAGCAGCTCAATTTGTAGCAGAGAATCCAAAGCAGAAATGCAAATGAGAATTTCCCTCCGGATACATAGTCTCAGAGGAGAGAGGAGAGTGTGCAGCTCCATGGGTGAAGGCGCAGGCTGGTCAGGAGAAGCTGTGCATGCTGATGGGCAGTACTTGATCCTGTGTTCAGCAGGATAAATGGGATTGGAGCCTACTTCAAACGTACTGCTAAAGAGTAATTAAAAATAAGCAGTGGGTAGTAGCGCTGGAGGGGGAATGCTGGTTCAGCGGGGACTCCAAGGCACTGGGATCAGGTTGCAGCCTGTGAATGCCAGGTCCGGCCCCAGTGTCAGCTGGAGCTGTCTTCATCCTCTGATGTATTTGCAATGTAAATAATACTGTGTGTTTAAAAACAAAGTGTGCACTGTACTGCCTGGGATAAAGAAACGTGTGCACTCAGAATAAAAGGTGAGCTTGACTTGAAATTTCCTGGTTGCCTCCAGTTTCAGGCTGTAGAGGGATAGGAATGTAAATTGAATGACCGTGTTGTGACACCTTTCTGGTCTTTGAACCGCTTGTCTTTATGTGTAGTTCCATCATAGTGGACAGATTTATAGGGGCTTGTTTTGGAAAGTCAGTATTTATGATCTGAGAAGCTGCAGCTGTGTTGGTCTGTGGTGTTACACCTCATCTTTCAAATACATCAAAATGTTTGGCAAAACTGACTTCTCAGGGAGATGGATCTACGTTTTTATCAGTACAGCAAAGCTTCTGTATGTTATTATTGAAATAAAATTGCCCCAGAAAGGAACAGAAACTTGTAACAAATCAGAATCCTGTCACAAAGACGTTTCCCTGCATTAGCACTTTGTGAGAGAGTATATGGCCTGCAATGTTATAACTAAAACACACCGTTTCATTAATGTAAAGGGGACATAATCTAGTCAAATGCTTGTGTGTTGATCCTACTTGTGAGTGGCTCACTAATTCCAGTAACGATTTGCAAGAAGCAAGCTCCCAAATACTGTAAAATTTTATAACATATTTTTCCTATTTTTGGTTCTATCGGAAACATTTAATGACCTCTGTCTGGCATACTGCCACTTAGAACTTTGCAGCATTACATTTGTCTTCTGATCTTGGTGGCAAAATTCCCAGTGACTTCAATATAAACAAGATTGCAGGCCAATTATGACAGGATATTATGGAAAATACCATAATAAATTGAAAAGGAAAAGGGGATTTTAGGCTGAAAACTGATAAGTATCAAATTTGAATTTAGCTGAAATAGCTGTGTTTAAACACCCTCCGTCTTTGATTCCTCCATGTGAATGTTTTTTTGGGGGGGTGGGGTAGATTCATTGTGAGGACTTGAATAACTGTATGTGGTCAGGAAGTCTGCTGCAGGTTGCATCCAAAAGCCTTATAAGATATACCACAGCTCTGAAGGTACGTTCTCAAGTAGAAAATCAAGCAATAACAGTGAAAATCAGTCTGCTGTTCTTTCTTGATCTTATTGCATTATAGAAATACATGAAAAGGATAAGAGAAACTCAACAGCCATGTCCTCTCTAAAGTGCTCCTTGCCTATAATTTCTTACATTAAAAAAAACAACAACAACCCAGCAACTGTGAGGTTGAGTTACCTCTGAAATGCATTGAGCTTTATATAAGAATAGTATCTAAAATTCCACTTTTCCTGGTTAGGAATGGATTCTCTTAAATTGACTTAGAACAATGTTTGCAAAGATCAGGTCCTACTTTAGTGATAAGCAACCCAATTTTAATAATGAAAGCATCTGTGGGGTATGTTTAGACTCAGCAGAGGGGTATGTGTGCTTAAATGCAAGTGTGTGTGTATGTATACTTGTTATTGTTTATTTGCACACATGATATGTTTAAAACCAAACAGCTTTCTCCTTTGTGAGGTCTGATTTATGCCTAGTATTAATAAAATCCATGGTGATGGTTTTCAGAAACTTAAACCAACAGTGCAGCATTAGAACTTTTCCGCTCCTGCCCCCATCTGCTATGGAGGCATCCTTCTGGGAAGCTATTTTGCCTATATTTATATGTATACATACCAATTCACTGTTGTGTGTAGTGTAAGATTTTTATTGCATACATAGGATTTCTTTTCCCCTAAAAGATTTTTTTTACTTGTTGCTTATTAGAAGAGTGACATATTTTAAAATGAAGAATCAAGTGTAGTGTCATCTTTATAAAGCTTTATCAGTTATAGAAGTGCCACTTCAAAGCCAGCATGTAGCTATTCTTTACCTTTTTTTTTTGCTTCTACCCAAATTTTGACAGTATTCTGGGTTTGGGTGTATTTGTTTTTTGGGGTTTGGGGGATGGTGAGGGGGGAATGCAGATTTTCCCTTGATGCTGCTAAAATTTTTCAGGGGGGTTAATATGGAAATACAGATATGCTTGTTCTGTCCTGTATGTAACCAGCCAGCATGTTTGCCATGTTTCACATTATGAAAACATATTGGTATGTCCCATGAGGGCTGGCCAAAGATTAACTTTATGTTATTTTAATGGCAGGAAGCAGAAGAAAAAGGAAGAGGGCATTTGTGTACAAATACTTCTCACTCTGAGCTGACTCTCTTTTTGTTCTCTTCCCCCCAGATTATTTGATGGTGTAGTTACTTAATGACTTCAAATAACACTAAAATAAACAGCTGTTCCCAGTACTTTCTAGCTAAGATCTTGCTTGTCTTCAGAAGCTGCTTTCTAGAGGGACCAAGCGAAGAGGACGTTATTTCAACCAGGGAAATGTCCTAGCAAATAAGGTCTAGCCATTAAAGGGAAGGCTTCAAAGTCTTCCCTCTTCCTGATCTTCACTGCCTGGGAAACAAGATTGCTCAAGGTTTGGGAGAAATCTGGTAAAGAAATCTTTAGTCGGTGCTTGAATCTCATGAATGCTGGAGCCACTGCTTAGCTGGTGGAATGTTGATCCTGGAAAAGTATGTTTTGGTCTTTAAATGACTGCTATTTGAAATTAAATGGACAAAACTGGAGGTCAATAAACTGGTTGTTGTCTCACTAGTCACACAAGCAGGGAGGCCTTGTTCTCACTGAGACCCATCAGGAGTTGGTGGAGCACTACTGGAGACAGTATTGACAGCTTTAGACCTTTTTACCTTGAGTAAGTTAACCAATGCTGATACCATAAACCAGAGAAGGCCATGGTTTGAGTTGCTAACTGTTTCAGTGCTGTGGTATTAACTGGAGGTAAGAAGTAAAGTTACTGCAGATGCCAAGGTGTTGACACTTGCAGTTGACATAGCTTGCAACCATAGTGCTTCATCAGCAGCAGGTGAGGAGAACTGGAGGCTGTCCAGCTCCCCTTAGCTGACTTGTGTTGGCCAAACACTGGTGCTTTCTTATGCTGAGTAGCTTTCCTGCAGCTGTGTTGGGAGTTCATGTCCCATTTCAGATTGTACAAGCTCTTAGGAAGCAAAAGCCAAATACGTTTCTCCTTCAGGAGTGGATGTTTGCTGGAGTGAAGTAGTATTGGCTAGATAAATGTGAGAAAAATTTTGGTTTCACTTGCAACGTGCTGCTGCTGAGGCTCTCCCCTCTCTGTGTTTGTTGTCTCCTTTTTTTTCCTTTTTTCCCCTCCTCCTTCCCCATGTGTTGATACTCTTCCAAGTGCTTGGACCATATCATTGCTTTCCTGGTGGTGCTATAAAATGTGTGATGCTTATAGTGAATTTATGGCTTACAGTGGTTGTGATTTAAGTGTGACACCTTTATCTTGAGGGTTAAAACATGCTTGTGAGCTGTGGGAGCATAATTTATTCATTTTAAGCCTCTAAAATGAAATAAGAGAATGGTGGATGAAAGGGAATTCTAAAACCAGAAAGTAAAAATCGTTCTAGTTTTACTTCCAGTTGTTAGGAAGCCCCTAGTTTTTCTGAACAGGGGAACAGTGCTGATCCTGCTTCATATGTGTTTGCTGGTATGTTTTGGAGCATGAAACTGGATGTAATTCTGCTCAACTTTGGCACTAAAAAGCACAAAGCATAACCAAAACATGCTGGAGTACCTGTGCATGGTGATTTCTGTCAGTATTTCCTAGTGTACCACTGAGCCTTGGGACAAGCTCCCAGCAGTGCTGCTTCAAGCTGTCCATTGGTCATTTCGTGTTGTGGAACTGTCATGGTCTTAAAATCTGATGGAAGAAGTTAGACAGAAAGAACCCCACTGGACATGTTGTTGAATCAGCCAAATTTAAGTAGGGCTGTTTGCTTCAGAAATAGCACACAAGCAAAGCACAAACTGATATATATTTTTTTTGTGGCTGTTAACAGTGAATTCAAATGCAAAGCACATACCAACAAGCTATGTCAAAGAGTGGGTTTCCAGTCTGACCTTGATGGCTGTTCACTTATTGCACTGTAGGAAATGCCATGACCTTCTAAATAATTATTAGCCCAGTTATTCAGACCTGCAAAAACTGTATGACAGCAGCTAAAAACCTTCCACCTACAATATGGTCTATGTAGCATAATTATTGTTAGGGTCATTATCTGATTTTTAGATTCTTTCAACAGTGTCTGCTTGTTATTTCTCCCTAGGAGACAGATACAAACCAGTATTTTATTTCTGGAAGTAAGAATGTAGCCTAAAGATCTAGTATGGGGAAATGTATTTGTCTTCAATGCCACATAAATGTTAACTTGATCCTTCCTAAGACAAATAGTTCTTGACAAATTAAAGCTTAAATACAGAAGGTTTTCTTAAAGATGTTCAGGTTTATGAAAAGATATACTGACTTCTAGGAGACAAGGTCCGTATCTGCAAACTGTGGTACCAGGCACACACTTGTATTTCACCAAAGCCAAAATTTTTGGGGGCTACGTGAAGGTTTTACATTTACTTGGAAAATAAATAAAAGAGAAATTCAACTAGCAGCACTAGCTGGGAATTTAATTCCTTATGAACTTCATTGTCTGATAACTGTGAGCCATGTTACGTTCATGGGATATTGGCATTCATAACTGTGATATCTGATATACCTACAGGTAGTAATTTCAGGATACAGTCAGAAACTCAGACCTTTGCGTGACTGGTATTGCAGTCACACAAGTAAAACAAGCATCTGTGGCTTGGTCCTTCAATTTTTCATTAATGAAGTAAAAGCAGAACAGTGAAAAAGATTTTATGAAAAAGATTTTATGCAGGATAGATAATCCCAGTTTATGTTGCATTATTAATATAATAAATATGAATGGGTTTTTATAATTGGATTTATTAATACATTTTTCTTTTAAGGACTAAAATTCTGAGGGATTTTTATCACACTGTGTTTTTTCTATTCAGTGAAAGATTCAAACTTCTGTTTCAAGGAAAATAAGGTACACGCCTCTCAGCTGCCTTTCTGTAAGTCTGAAATTGTTCCTCTGAGGCCAGTATATGGATGTGTGTCCAATTTTAAAGATTATTTCATAGGCCATTATGCACTGCATGAATTTTGTTATCAAAAACACTGAAATACCTGTTAGAGCCATGTGGTATTTGTCACACATGAAGAAACAGGTGGACCCAGAATGTGTGAGTTCCCAGTGTAGCCTTGGCAGGGAGGTTGTTCTGTGCCCACCTTTGGAGAAAAGACCTGTGCCTTTTCTATTAGTGCTTAAGAGCTCAGTTCTATTGAACACAAAGGTCAGAGGGTGTTACCAGGCTAAGGCAGGGATAAATTGGTGAATTAAAGCACTTTTTCTGGCTCTGAGTCATACTTATTAGCTGTCTTATAGCAGTGGTATATACAGTGGCCAGCTAAGCTGGTTGTAAGCATGGAATTAAATTATCTGATCCGTATTTCCCTTGCTTCTAGCCTGCATGCAGCAAGCCCGTCCTTTCTGACACAGTGCTTTCATTCTGCGTAGATGCATGTTAAGCATACAGTCTGCTCTAAGATCTTAGAATGTGAGCACTACACAGAAGTCCTTAAGATTTGTGTACATGTGTGGTGCCACGTGTAGTGAAGCCCTAGCATTAGTTAGGGCATTAAGTACCCTTGAACAATAAAGGATTTTCCATAAGGTGTGGAAGAGAATAAATCACAGTGTAAGCTAGGATTTTCCAGTCTGCTGAGTATTGTACTTCCAGACCCACTTATAAAGGTATTTATTATAAAAGAGCTAAAAACGTTTGTCAAAGGTCTATTAAAAGAGGGAAATACCCTTCAGAGACACTTAGTTACTGCCTCTTCCCCTTCCCTCTACTGATTTAAGGCACTGTTGTAAATAGAATTATAGAATTGTAGATTCATAGAATGGTTTGGGTTGGAAGAGACCTTAAAGATCATCCAGTTCCAACCCCTCTGCCATGGGCAGGGACATCTTTCACTAGACCAGGTTGCTCAAAGCCCTGTCCAACCTGGCCTTGAACATTGCCAAGGATGGGGCAGCCACAACTTCTCTGGACAGCCTGTTCCAGTGCCGCACCAGCCTCATAGTGAATAATTTTTTCCTAATATCTAGTTAAATCTCCCCTCTTTCACCTTAAAGCCTTATAAAGTGTCCCTCTCCAAATAGCCAAGTGTACAATTGAGCAGTGGTTTAATGAAGCCCTTTATGGAGCCTAAAACTGTCTGGGCAGGCAATTTTTAAGGCTGGGATTATGAGATGCAGCAGGTTTCTGCAGAGAACAAGAACGTTGGGGCTTGGGTGCAGCATGACCTTTAATTTCCATCACAGTTGGGCCTTGCCCTGCAAAGGGTGTGACTGAGCCTGATGTGGAGGACTGGTAGTTGGGCAGGATTTAGTTACAAAGCCTCAGGAGGGGGAAGCATTATAAAACATGCTTCTCCTGGAAAATAACTTGGATATGTTCACTTTTGTCTTTGCCAGCATGCAGAGAGCGAGCGAGAGATTATTATTTGTTGAGAAAAAGATATGGCTTTATATATAGAATGTGGGAACCCTCCAAAACTGTATGCATGTTAGCACTGGGGAAACTACAGTCACAAATCCTACCCTACTATCCCTGGCCCTTCTCAAAGTAATTCTTTGTGGTAACCTGCTTTAAATGGCAATTTTGTGTTGCAGACACTGTATATATGTGTATATTAATTTTAATGTATCCAGCTAAATTCTAGGTATTAAAGTAATTATATTCCTTGGGAGCTTTAGACAGGCTGAGGTTTAGAGCTAGATAGGAAGAAAGGAGTGAGCTTGATCTAGTTTGGGGATGGGAGTGGCAGTCTTGAAATTTCAGAATTCTGTGTTAAATAAGTGGAAATGTGAAGAAGTGTTGCCTACCTTGTATAACATTAGTCTTGGAAGATAGGGTGACCGTATGCCCTTGTCCCTTAATGCCATTTTAAACTGATAGGACAGCTTAGATGTTGTTAGACTGCAGGCAGCACGGGAGACTGAAATCCCTGTCCCAGCCACAAGATGATTTCTTGGAAATATTTCGAGTATTGATCTTTACACTTAGGTTTTTTTATGGATGTTACAGGATGCGTGGATGTGGTATTTGTGTGCTTAAGTCTTTGATATGTGTGAAGCGTGTATGCTCTTCCACCAGGTTGTGTGCCTGTTACTCCTGCAGAAACATGTGCCTGAGCAGACACATACTCCAGACAGCAGTTGGAGACTGAAAGACAACTAGAATAGAGTTAATAAATCTGGTGGAAAAATCCTGTTTGAGGAGGGCCAGCATGGAATGGGCACTTCATTCCAGAAGAAGCTAGTTGGTTGCGAAAGCCAGAAAAAAGCCCACTCCTGTAACTGGAGCCCTGGGACCTAAAACCTGGGAGGTAATGTAATTTGTAGCTTGCTGGAGAACTCTGTCAACACAGAGCAAGCCAAGATGGGAGATTGAATTATCTATGAAACAGTGTGTGCAAAATTATTTGCTTTCTCCTTCCAAAAATGTAATAAACATGTTAAAAATACAATTTTTCTTTTATTCTTGAAACATCAGTGGCTGAAACAAATCACTTAAAAATTCTCAGTATTGGTGACACAGTATTGTCGTGGGTCTGCTATTTCAATTAGTTGAATGAGTTCTGTTCAAGAAAAGAGCGAAGCCAGGAAGCTTGGAAAATAAACGTTAAGCCAGAATCCTCTTAGTTCCTGTTTAGAGAGATGGTTGCTCTTTTAGGCTATTGAAAAGTGTCCAGAGTATCAGCTGTGCATTTACTGTCTGAAGAGATTGGCAGTTAATGACTTGTGAGCTGAACTTAGAAGAGGCAAAGAGATAAAACGGTCCATCTGTGCTGACAGTGCTATGTCTTCTGATTTGTGCTCACAGTTCATATTTCCTGTAGTGTGTGAGGACAGTAGTTGTTCAGAGGCATTTCTAAAGACATCAAAGTATGCATGCACTGGAATGCAAAAGATTATTAAAATATCACGGTTTGCTGCATACTGTAACTCATGAGTCCAGTCCATGTGTACTTCTGAATGCCTCACTGACTTTTGCGGATTCCTTCTAATAAGGTTTTTAGTGAAAATGCTGAGATTGAGAGTAAACACAAAATATTTCGCTAATGTACATTTTTCGAAGGTCAAGTCATCAGAAAGAGAATGATGTACTGCATTTCTTTGAAAGACTGAGGGCTTTTTAAAAATAATTTAATAATGTCAATACCCTTGTTCTGTTAGTGCTTTCAGTGGAGAAGGACAAGAATTTGACACCGTTCCTCTGTCTGTGCATCTTCTGTTATTTTGCCCGCTGAAACCCAAGAGGGGCTGTTTGTCTGCATTTCCTGTATGAATATTTAAGAAAAATAGTGTCCATCTGTTGTTTATGAAAAATTTGCATGGGAAAATGCTCATTTACACATGGCCAGAGAATGGACAAACTGTTTTGCAAAGAACGTCAAAGAACAGCACACCCTTGGGTCTGCAGCTGCCCAAAGAAGCTTTACGCCCTAGCCAGCAGTAGCCAGCAGCCTGTTGATGTTTTGCTACTTGGCTGTTGCAATCCCTGCTGTTTGGTGCACAGCAGCACAAGTCAGTAGCGGGCCTGGGTGAGTGAATTGCTCAGATGTGCATGAAAACATCAGTTTTGCATGTGGGACCTTTTTGAGATACTGGCAAGGGACCATGATTCTGTGTTCTGCCTGTCTTGACAGGACACACAGTACAGCCTTGGTCTCTTGCAGAGAGGGTTTGCTGAAGAGTTGGCTGTAACCTACAGTGCCTTCATTTTTTCCAGCACTTTGCTTCTGTGCCATTCAGTAAAGGGCAGTTATTTATGGTGGTTTGCTTTTTTGTGTTTTTTTTTTTGTGTGTGTGTTTTTTTTAATGCTTCACATGCACAGTCCAGGAGCATGCTACCAAGAAGCTTCAAACTCTTGTTATTGACACTAGAGCTTTGTGCCATGACGTGAACAGCAAAAAGTGATTCTTGGTGTCTGTGCATATTGAAGTTAAATGGGAGGGTACTTTGTGCTTTAAAATTACAGACTACTTTTGTACTTTGTCATTAATCTCTCCTCCTCCTCCTCCTGCTCTGTCTCCCCCACCCCTTCCTTTTTGACCACTCTTTCCTTTGCTATTCAAATAGTGGCCAAATTGCTATGGCCAAATACTAGCAATCTGGGGCTTCCTAACAGCTAGAAGATGCCAGTGCTCTGAGACTGATCATCTCCCCTGTATTTGAACTGTTTGTGAAGGCTATGGAAAAGGCCTGGAAGCAGTGCTGACACACATTTGCATTAATTTTGCAAACTTAAAATTATCTGGATGTACAGCATGCTTGTTATGCCTGGCTTGCACCAGGTGGCATGACGAGATGCAATTCAATGAGCCTGTTCTGTGGAAAGGTCACAAAATCAGCATGCACTTTCATTGCATAGTAAAGAAGCAGGAAAAGAAGCACTGCTGAGCTGTTGCCTGGGTGTACCCTTGAAACATGGTGGTATTGGTACTCTCATGTTCTTTAGATGTGGTTCTTGCTGGCATTTTTGTGGGTTTCCTATCTTAATGTACCTGTGTAAGGTTACAGTATCACCAGAACCTCAAGCAAAAGTTCTCCCTTTCTCTGAGTAGCTAGAAATCTGATATAGCATAAGTTTGTCAATCCTTGTGACTAAGCAGTTATCTTTGAAGGTGCTACCTATTGTCTCTTACTTTATGGGGATTGTATTTATGCTTAAGAAAATGCAGTTTGAAATTATTTGTAGCTTGATTTGATGTATTTCAAATACACTATGGTGTCCTCTGCTTTTATATGCAGTGGAAGGTGAAAAGCTGAAGTACTGTTTTCAAGTAACAGAATGAATTTTAAAAATGTATAGCATTTTGAGGAATTGGGAAATAACAAGGCATTATACAACAAGAACCAGCAGAGATTTGGGTTATCTGTCACAACGTTGTTCACATGAGACAAACTCTTTGAAGTATTTTACATTAATTCCTTAGTGAGCAGTGCATGTGGATGTTTTCCTGCTGCTTTTTCAAAGTGGGTTGATATCACTTGAGGCAGTGCTGGTGTCTCCTCAAGCCTGCTCAAAGGAACTGTACCAGAGTTGAGATGGAAATCCTTGCCTTTCCTCTGGTGCCAAGGGATTTCAACTAGTCATTTTAGCTTTTACAATATTTATTCAATATTGCACAACATAGAATCTCCTAAAGACTTGTGCTTCCTAATGTGAGTGTACAACCAGCCTAGCTGGTGCTGTCTGGGTGAGCACAGTTTGAATTCCACCCAGGCATCACTTGTTCTGCTGGAGCTTCTGTGGGGCTCTGCATTTCTCACTTGAATTGGTGAATGTTGACTGCATGAACAAATCCGTCTCTCCTTTTCCAGACCATGTCCTACTGGTGTCCTGACAACAGAAAGCTAACAAAATGAAACATCATAGCTGCTTCCTTTTCTGTGTACTCTGAGAGTTACAGATTTTACACAAACTCCAGATTTATTTCCCAAACTCTTCTTGCAACAGAGAAGACATAAGGCCAGATTTATGTCAAGGAATTCTGGCCCCCTGGAAAGAGATCTGATGGACACAGGGGCAAGCAGCCCAGCAGGCATTAGCTGGACAATTTTGGGCAAGGGAGGCTATCTGCAGTTCAGGCTGTGTTAGTAACAGAGTGAGAGAAGGATGCGTGGCCCAGTCTGGGCTGCCTAGCACAAGGAAGAAGACCCTGATGTACTAACTTCTTAGCGGAGTGGCTGGGGCAGTGACGGAGGAGAAGCTGAGAAAGGTGGCTCTTTTTAGTCTTGAGACAGGGACCCCATGCTGCTGTCTGCTGCTACATGATTGAAGAGGGTACAGAGGAGGGGAGAGATACAGAAATACATCCCCCAAGTAAGCATTAGTATGTTGCTGACTGCTTTTACAGCAGGCTTTTGTTTGCATACATAGTTGAATAAAAGTCTTGCATCACAGAGATAATGCAAAGGAGATGGACACGCTTTTTTTCACCAGTGTGATTGCTAGAGGTTTATTTTGGTCCCTTCAATGTAAGGCATCCTAAATCCCACAGCATTGCAGCAGCTCAGCACATTTCTCCCATCTATTCTGACTTTCTCTTCCTATGTAAGAGAGTTTCTAGCTTCAGTGCTTCCAGGGATCCTTCTGGGTATGTGCTGTGTCCCAGCTGGGGCTAGCTAGCAACAGCCATCCATATGGGAGGAATTTATATTGTCTGAAAGGCCTGAACATTGAAGTACTGTAAATGGTGTTTTCACACACTGCAGCTAATTCCCACAGTTTCCATTGCTTTAGGCTGTTGCTTCTGATGAAAAGCAAACAGAATGGTCTGGGAGCTGAGGAATGTAGTCTGAAGCACAGTCAGCACGAGGCCTCTGCGCCAGTGTACAGTTGGAGTTTGAAAGGGAGATGTGTAGTACCCGTACAAAAAAGGAGAGTCCAGGCTCATGGTGTTCTGCGCCCCTCAGTGTCAAGGCCCCAGTTCTGAATGGTTTTCAGAGCTTTTGGCACCCAGCAGGGTAACCAGCTGCAGTGGCTGGATGCTTTACCCTGTCAGCAAATTGAAGTGATTCCTTGAAGACATACTCAGAGCAAGTTTCAACACTGAACCTGCAGATTCAGTAAAGTTTTCCAGTCATGAGTGAGTAAATGGAAATATTCACTACTGGGGAAATTTCTTACCAAAGAGGAAAATAACTCTGGTAGGGACAGTGACTTTTTGGAAGTACGCTGAGCAAGCACAGTCATGTGGCTTTGTATTCTGTTAGGATGATCTCGTAAGTAATTATGCTTCAGTTTCCTTTGTACTGCTGCCTGCCTTTTGCTCAGGCTATTTATACCTGTTCTTTTCCTATAGTCTGTTGCTTGACTCCCCCTTGCAGTTTGCATGCTGTATTTTCCTGTGAAGTGGAACGTATGCAAAAAAGAAAAGAAAAAAAGATCTAATTTGGAGATTCTTCAAGTGACCGTGTCACGTGGTTCCAAAAGCTGATGTGGATAATTCGCATGTGTTTATCACAGCCACAGGTAATTCTCTGATTCTCACATTGGACAAACTCAGCCTTTTCTGAGGCTTCCCATGCACAGCAAAATATCTTGCCATGTGCAGCATCTAGGGATTTTTCCTTGGCTAATTCTGCCAAACCTGAGGAATTGCCTTCTTTATTCTGCATCCTGTCAAACTGACTTACTGGGGTTTAACATAAAATGATACTTGATTTTTATTTTTTTTTCTCCCATGAGCTGCTGGTGAAAATCAATGAAGTAATTCTCACAGCATCCACTCACCTGCTGTGAAAAATTAGCAGTAGGGTTTTTTTTAAGGAAATCTTTCATATTTTACTTACATATAAAAATTACTGTGTGCTAAGAGCTTGTTGCCAGTGCTACCAGGACCTTTCCATTCTCCCCTGTGTGAAAATGAAGACAATCAAATGAAACTTTAAAAGGGCAAACTGCATTGTCAGTGGAACTTCAAGCACTGCACATCTGCCTTTGGCTATTTGAGTGCTGGGAAATAAAGGTAAACCTGCCTTGTTACACAAGGACACAGTTTAGCTGGCAAGTGAGTTATCAAGGCTCAGTTGAGTTTTCATCATCAGGGTTTGTTTTACCTTATTATCAGTAGCATCAGCTTTTTCAGGCCCACAGATGCCCAAAGGCTTGCAGACTCTTCCTGACAGATAATATTAATGTGCCTGAGCACTGTTGCTGAAGGCTGCTTGTAGGTAAATGCCACAGACTTGTGTGGTTCATACAGTTTAGGCTGAGGTGCATGACTCAGCCCTGGGCCTGAGAAGAAAACCGGTTACTGGGTAATAATGGGATGAATTTTTCTGAGCTCTCTGGGAATGCCACAGCCAGCACTCTCCCTTCACCCCTCTGGGAGATGCTCTAGCTGCGTGCATGCATGACATGCCGTAGAGCTCAGGAGGAAGGAATATGTGCAGTTTTGACTGCTTTTCCTTCTCTTCACTGCATTCTGGGAAAAGAAGGGGGAATATTTGACTTGTATTAACCAGATGAGATGTTACAGCTTAGTATTACCACCAGCACACAGGCTCTGACTTTGTGAATTTTCTTTGGGAGCGACGTGAGCTCCCAGCAGCACTGCATGGGTTTGTATGAGAAGGAATCCCTGGGGTCCCAGAGTATTCATAAGTACGCTTAATGTGTTTAGGAGTATTTCCCTTGTGACCTGTAGCACTTCTCATTTTGGTCATGGTATTCAGAAACTTCATTTGAGGTCACAGAGGTTCTTGAGGGTTGTCAGCTTGGGACACTCGATTGTTCCAGGGTGCAGCTGCCACGGCAATGAACAACCTCTGTGCAGGGCTGGCTTTCTGTCCTCCTGTAGGGAAATACAGCAGAGCCAAAAATGTGTTGCTCTGAGATGGGAAGAGTTTGTGCTTTATACTTCACTGTCTCTGTATATGCATCTATAAAATCCCATTTTAATTTGGACCTGAGTGTAAAAGGGAATTCTGAGGAGGAGTAAGAGGTTGAGTCAGTAATAACTATGCTTACAAAGTTGTTAATTTTTTCAGTTTCCTTAGGAAAAGAGGATCCAGCTTTCCAAGCCCTTTGTCAGTGCTTTTATCTCCCCCTTGCAGCAGCCAGCTGACCTCCCTTGACATAAGTGACTATAAACTTAATATGTATATTGGGGAGGGAATATCTACCCTGGAAATCTCTGCTGAGAAACTAACGTTGCAAAGTGCGTGAACCTCTATCTGTGATGGCGCCATAGAGCATGAAAGTCAGTCACCAAAAGCTTGAGTGTATCTTGTGTGTTCATGAAAAGTTTTGTAGTTTTCTGATGTTAACTAAGACACAGAGCAGGTCAGGGACAGTGGCGTGCTTTTCCCTCTGGCATGTCTGTTCCCAGAGCTGTTTCGTCTCTGGAGTTGTCATGGAGGCAGCCATGGCAGGCCATACTGAACTGCTCCAGAAAAAAGGGGAAGCTATCCACTTGGAGACACATTTTTCCCATAAGCCCTAGACCTTTATCCTAATAACTCTAAACAAACCCTGACCTGGAAAAATCTTTTCATTTTCTTTTTTTCCCTTCAAGTGTGGGAAGAGAAGTCTCACTCCTTAACCTTTACACAACCACAATTAATCTGATTTCCTACTCATCATGACATGCAACTACTCTTAATTTGATTTTTCTTCTTATATTTTTATGTTATGTTTTTATTTTTTTCCCTTGGTTTTGTTTTTGGTTCACTGTTGGTTCATTGAACTTCAGTCACGAGTACCAGCTGGAGGGCACACAGCTTGTCATTTCAGCTAATCAGACATTTGTAGATCAGAAGGGGCTATTGCATAGACACATGAAAACTAGAGCTCTCCTACTGTTCCTTCCCCATCTTGGAGGCCTTGGCCAGTCACAGTTTTCTCATTATGTTGGCCCACCAGGATACATACTCTTTAGAGACCTTAGCATAATAATATTCTTCTTTTTGTTAGTGGATTCAAAAAACTGTGCCACCCTCTGTTCCCTGCTGCTGCTGTTCTTAAACAGTATTTTGAAAGTTAGCATGGGACTACTAGCGTGTTAGAAAGCAATTTATGTTCTGCTGTGTTTTCAGACAGCTGGTATAATCCAACTATTGCATTTGAGATAGGAGTGACAGCAGATCCATGCTGTCTTATATTTATTTTTTGTCTTTTATCACTTAATTAAAAAAAAAAGAAAAAAGAGATAGGATTAAACTGGTGTTAGAAGAAAATCATGTTTTGTACTCCTGTAAGAAATACCCTAAATTAATACGTCAGGTAAAATGGCAGTAGTTTGAGTGATGAGCAGCTGCCACTAGCTTTGCTTTAAAACATTAGCAACAAGTGGTCAGATCTCAAGAGATGTTTTGATCTTCCCTTAGCAGAAATGTTCTGGGAAAAAGAGAAACTCACACTGCTTTACATTAAGAAATAATAATAAACAAATTGAGTTATGGTTTATGATGGGCAGCTGACAAATACTTTTTTTAGGGACAAAATCCCAGAGACACACACCTCTCCAAAAAGCAAATGAGATTGCTTTTTTTATTTCCTCAAGTGCCTTCCATTTGCTAGAGGCTCCACAGAAAAAAAAAAAAATGTTCATTTTAAGCATAATATCAGCAAGACTTTGATTAGCACAGTACCTCGAACTCCCTTTCACCACGTAGCATAACATCTTTTCCCATGCCTATGTTTAATTGCCGCAAATCCAGCAGTTCCCATGGCTTATTACAAATTCTTTCCACTAAAATTGCTGAATCTTGGAATTCAGGCTATCAAACATTGCATCTGTGAAAGTAATGAATCCTACAGCATAATAAATCCTGAGTGATTTGAGATCGCTTCCTTAACTGTTTTGTGTCTTCTACCTTCTCTTGCAAGGTTTCTGGTTTTGTTTAACCTTTTTTAGTGTTACTTAGAACTGTCCCATCTGTGAGCAACATTCTTTTTTTCTGAATACTTTATTGCTAAGATTGGAAGGACAGTGTCATCTCAAGCACAGTTGGTGTTTTCTTACTTTGCTTGCAGAAGAAAGGTGTGTTCTTCAAAACTCGGCACAAGTAAAAATATTTCTATAATTATCAAAAGTCATAGAGGAGTAATTTAGAGTGACGAGATTCTCAAGATCAGTATGTGCAGCTCAAGTGTGCTGACATGCTGTAAGCGAGCAGACTGCCTTCATTAAGTTTCAGTGGCTAAATTCAAAGAAAAGCACGTGTAAATGACAGTAGAAATTGTGAACAGGTAAATGATATTTCATTTGGGTATTTTTTAATCATACCAGACATTCTTAATGGAAAAGGTAACTTTGCTGGGAGTTATTTTAATAACATGGTAGATGGTAATTTAGATTCTCTCTTCACATTCATATTGCTGCATATGGATATATATACACTGAAAATTTGGTAGTCTAGTGGCTCCCAAAGGATTTGACTGCATAATTAGATGACTTTACAGCTGAACACCCACTAAACCCCAAAGTTCAAGATGTCTTGCTCCTCCAGAGCATATGTACCAAAGTAAAAACTTACGAAAACTGGTGTGACTTCTTTCAGAGTAACGCAGCAGTTTGGGGATATGCTTGTTCTTTCTGTGAAGTAAAACAAGATGTCCCTGAGAGGTTGCTCTGTCCTGTATTGATTTTTTTTTTCCTTCCTTTTTTTATCTTCTCTTAAAGTAAACAAGATCAGCTTGAGCTTTCTAAAACTCTTATTGGAAATCTTTTTCCCAGAGGTGAAGAAAAGTGTTTGAATGAGCTTCCAATTAACAACAACAAAAACAAAAAAAGCCCCTTACTAATATCAATTAGCTAAATACTCTTTTGTTCTTTTTTTCACTACTTTAACAGGTAATAAGTCTATGAATGTATTGTATTTCCTTCCCTTGTCCAGCTCAGAGCAGGCATTAGTTTAGATGTCTTGATAACTGGGAGGGATCTCCAGCAGCAGGTCAGTTAAGCACACTGAAAAGCAGAGCTGGCTCATTGGGTCACTCTGAGAGTAATGAGTTGCACAAGGTAAGAGTGGAAGAGTAGCAACGGTGTATTGGCTAAGTGGGGACGGGTAGTGTTGGGGTATATGGACTGCCACTGAAGTACCGCATTGCCCATTCTCCACTTGACAGGGTGTTTTTATTTTCCACCTTTTGGGAGCAGAGCCCATAGCATCTGCTTGTGCATGCGTTTGCACTACCTGCCCTTGCCTGGCTCCTTCGTAAGGCTCAGCCCTCCTTGGACCAACAGTGATGTGTGCATCTCTTGCACCCGTGAGTGTTTTAGGGAAAGGTGCAGATGGTTATAGAGCTAATAGGGGTGTATTAGAACCATTTCACAAGACATTTTCTTATCCTGTCCAAGGTCAAAACAGCACAGTGATCTGAGTTCATTTTACTTACCACCTACGTTTGAGGAGTGCAGTGTAACATACACTTCCCTACACTCACATCTTTTATTCCTCCCAGTTATGTACTCTATACAGCATCCAAGGAAATTACTGTTCAGCTATTTCCCAGAAAGGCTAATTCTTCAGTTAACAGACATTGGTTGAGATGATCACCCCTACATCAAAGCTAGGGCAACTAGATGTGCATCTACTTATCAGAATTATCTTTAATTCTGTTATTAAATTAGCAAACAAATAATATCTTTACAATGTTTTTGAAAAGACAGGCAGCAAAACTGGGTACCATGCCACTTTATGCAGATGCATAATGTTTCAAGTGATCCATCTGCCCTTAGTGCAAATAGATATCACATTAAAATGGAGGAAGATTACATTTGTAATTGCTCAACATTTATCTTTTTCTTGAAACATTTATGGTTCATGAAACATTTATACCCATTCATGCTAAGAAGCAAATAGAAAATAAGTGATTGCACAGGGTCTTAGTTTTCTGAGACAGAAGTACACAGTTGTGTTCACTAAACTTGAAAATGAAGGAATAATTTACCAGCTGTCTTAGATGTGGATATCTCAGCATTATGCCCTGTTCTGTAAAAAGATAGTCCATCTTCTCTAAGAGCTGAATACAGTTGGATTTTGCTATAAAGTAGCTAAGAATAAGTGCTTAATGAGAAAGCAATTACTGCTGCTGAAATTATAGTAATTATATAATTAGTCCCTAATTCATCAGGGAATTTACTCCACGTTCATTTCTTTATCATGTCTCTCAGTACATTAGCTTTGGACAGGAACAAGTGCATATAAGGCACACTTAGGGATCCACGATGGCAGAGTAACTAGTGGTCTGTGAATCCCCAGCCTCCATCTGGAGCACTGCCTGGCCTCCTTACAGCGACTGAGCAGGGTCAGACCACGCTTTTAGTCCTGCCCTTACGTTTTAATCAATCCTCCTGTGAACTGCTCATCCCCATGCTCCTGCAAGATAAAAATCATTCCTGGGCTGAAAAGAAATCTTTTCTACCTCCTGAAGACATCCATTATGTGTTTCTCTGTATGAACTAATAGTTCATTTCTTCCTTCCTTGTGCTGCAGGCATGGTAGGACCCCACCTGCCTGCTGAAGTGAAGGGAGGCTAGGGCCAAGCCAAGGCAGCTCTGATGTTAAGCAAAATCTTAAAACCCAAGTGCAAGAGAACATTCAGAAGGAGGTTGTTCATTTGGTAGTTCTGTATAAGTATGACTTGGTATATCATAGAATGGTTAGAGTGACCTTAAAGGTCATTTAGTTTCAACCCTCCTGCCATAGGGCAGGAACACCTTCCACTAGACCACACTGGTCAAAGCCCCATTCAGCCTGGCTTTGAATACTTCCAGGGATGGGGCAGCTGCATCTTCTCTGGCCATCCACACCGTCAGCTAAATGTGAGCAATGGGATGCACAGAGGTAGGTGTAAAAGGACAAAGAGAAGTTGTACAGTAATTTTTATAAATGGGTTTTGGGGGATCAATTATGTTACAAGATGCTGAAGATCATTTCAGGTCCTTTTAAGGTTTTGTTCCTCTTTTTGCACCATCCCTACCACTATGAAGCATAACTTTACATTTACAGCTTGTGAATCACCTAAATGCAAACCCAGGTAGTTTTTCAGCCTCTTATCTTCTAATATTCACTTGCAATCTAGTGAGCCACTTACTGCCTAACTGCTTTGATTTTCATACCAATAAACTGAAGTGATAGTAACCGAATTTGAAAAGTTCTCTGAGCAATTCTTATGGAAGACAGGTAATATATCTGTTAACACTGTTTCCATAGTTCTTATTGTCTCTGAGCATCTCTGATTGGAGAGCTTTTGCATAGAATCACAAAAAAGATAAAATTTGCCTTAAATGGTCTTTGTTCAGACAGCAGGTCTCTGGTAAGTGAGGATGGCACTTCTGTACAGTGCCTCCTTTGCAACTTGACAGCCCTGACTGTTTCTTTTGAAAGCTCCTTGCCCTTCTCCATTGTATGTCTGACCCTTCAGCATTCCTGTGTGCCTCTGTCTCTTTGAACACTATTTTGAGATAAAACTGCTCACTGTGATGCATTGCATATTTTAGCTTTTGGAAGTGTAACTCGCTTAGCTAGAAAAGAAAATGTTACCACATCAAAATGTAGTATTGTCTTAACAGAAATTCAGATGCCCTTCATAAACAAGAGTGTAGGGTCAGACTTCATTCAAAGAGTTGAGTCCCTTTGACATTGCTGGCAATTAATTTGCCTTCATTGGTAACTAGATTGCTTTTTGTAATGCAAATGTTTAAAAAATGTTTCATTCATGTGGTTCAATCCCTGGGGCAAAAGCTTGCTGGCACTTCTCTGCCTTTCCTTGTCCAGATCTGCTCTGCACAGGAGGGGTTGATCATGCATGGGTTACAGCTCTGGTTTGAACAGCAGGGTACACGATGCAGATTTCATTGCACCTGCAGAGATCACTTTGCTATGGATGCTCTTGATACCACCAAAATGTGAATTACGATACAGGCCTTGCCTTGTCTTAGCCAAACTGATCTCTGAGTTCTTTTTTCCAGTTTTAACTCATGACTGCAGTTTTTCATGGGAACAGTTAAGATAAAAGAAAAAGTGGAGAAAGACCTACTTAAAATTAAGGCATGCTTTTCATAATTAAAGGTTTTTCTCCTGAAATCTTAAAAAGGCTGCCTCTAATCATATGGTGTTTTCTCAAAGCAAGTGACTTTCACCAAGGAACTTGGCTTGCACTGTTCTGTAGAGCAGCCAGTGGAGAAGTAATATTTACGAGACTTGACATGAGAGGTCAGTGGGAATGTAAATAGTGTAGTCCTTCAAAAGACACTGTAGTCAGAGCAATCATCCTGCAGCTTTGACAAATTTATTAACATCTGAGAAGAGATTCAGAGCAGCCCTGCAGAGAAGGACTTGGGGGTGCTGGTCGATGAGAAAATGGACATGAGCCAGCAGTGTGCTCTTGCAGCCCAGAAAGCCAACTGTATCCTGGGCTGCATCAAAAGGAGTGTGACCAGCAGGTCGAAGGAGGTGATCCTGCCCCTTTATTCTGCTCTCGTGAGACCTCACTTGGAGTATTGTGTGCAGCTCTGGTGTCCTCAACATCAAAAGGACATGGATCTGTTGGAACAAGTTCAGAGGAGGGCCACGACAATGATCAGGGGACTGGAGCACCTCCCATATGAAGACAGGCTGAGAAAGTTGGGGCTGTTCAGCCTGGAGAAGAGAAGCTGCGTGGAGACCTCATAGCAGCCTTCCAGTATCTGAAGGGGGCCTATAGGGATGCTGGGGAGGGACTCTTCATTAGAGACTGTAGTGATAGGACAAGGGGTAATGGGTTAAGACTTAAACAGGGGAAGTTTAGATTGGATATAAGGAGGAAATTCTTTCCTGTTAGGGTGGTGAGGCACTGGAATGAGTTGCCCAGGGAGGTTGTGAATGCTTCATCCCTGGCGGTGTTCAAGGCCAGGTTGGACAAGGCCTTGGGTAATATGGTTTAGTGTGAGGTGTCCCTGCCCATGGCAGGGGGGTTGGAACTAGATGATCTTAAGGTCCTTTCCAACCCTAACTATTCTATGATTCTGTGATCTGCTTTGGCGCCATTTCTGCTGTACTGACCTGCCATTAACCATGGAGAGGGAAAGCGTTTAAATAAAATGAGCAGATTGACATGTTAAATTTTGATAAGATCTTGCCATCTGGGTGGTTTATAATTGTAATTTTCTCCACAGCTTCTTAGATTTGGGGTATATTTCAGTGATGCCCCAGTTATTCTCAGGAGGGTGCATGACCCTTGAGCACTGGGGTTACTAAGCTGAAGTGTCAGGCTTTGAGTATTTGTAACAAGATGTATATTGCAGCATCTCATTTCTGAGCTGCATAATTCTCCTTTTACAACTTTGCATTTGCTATTACGTCTTGTTTTGCTAACACATCGCTAACTACTTAGTGCTAGCCACAACTGCAGCTGTAGATTTTAGGTAGTACAAGATGCATGAAAATTATTTATTTACCATAATTAAACCTCAGTCAATGGATAGTCAGTATGGGCTACAGATTAGGAGTCATTTAAGATATGCCTTAGCCAGGCCACATTATTGATGCTGTATTGGCTCACTGCTCCCATTCCTCAGGGTGGAAGAAGGGTATGGGTGGTGGAGGAAGAAAAGTCTGACGTTAGGGAGCTACTGCCAACAAGAGAAAGCATTTTAACTGGGGGTGTAGTATGGGAGGTTCTGCAGAAGTTGCTGTTGCTGTGCGCACAGATGGTTATCCACTGGTACAGCCACTATTGGTGAGGTTTTATAGGCCAGAACAGCCATAGAAGGTAGAGGAGTAAAAAGTCACGTTGTTTCTCTATTCCCTGCTAGCAGTGTATTGCTGGCTTAGTACCAAATAGCTCAAGAGAAGATTGCTCTTAATTTGGGTGGAAATTGGTAAGTAAAATTTTGCAGTGCTTTAAATGCATAAGCATAGAGTCACAGAGTTGGAAGGTACCTTCAAAGCTCATCTAGTCCAATCCCCCTGCAATGAGCAGGGACATCTTCAACAAGATGAGGCTTCCCAGACCCACATCCAGTCTGGCCTGGAATGTCTTCAGGGATGGGCGTCCACAACCTATCTGGGCAACCTCTGCCAGTGTTGTACTGCCCTCATTGTAAAACGTTTCTTCTTCACATCCAGCCTGAATCTCCCCTCTTTTAGTTTAAAACCACCACCCCTCATCCTATCACAATAGGCCTGTATGAAAAGTCTCTTCCCATCTTTCTTACAGGTTCCTTTTAAGTATTGAAAGGCCACAATAATGTGCTGAATGTATTCAGCTTATGCTTTAGCATTTGTTATCTTTTCAATTTATAATAGGTTAGAGCAGGGTGTTTCGTATGATGAGATGCTGCTATAAATAATAGGCTTTTATAGGTTTAGAGAAAATCATTACACAGTTTAATTGCGTAGACAGGTTCAATCCCCAGGGAGGCCAAGAAGGGCATGAATTGAAAATATTAATCCAGAATCAATATTATTTAAGTTTTTGAACTGTACTGATCCAACTTTTTAATGGAATGGTCTGTTTCTGCTGAAGTAGCAACTGCATTGTGGCTGGTGTGTTACTTGAATTGGGCTCCCCCATACAGAGCTGTTGAACAGATGAATTGTTTGGGAAGCTGGTACTGCTATACTGGTATTGGACTGTTTAAGCTCAGATAACTGTTTACCTGCCTGCCAACAGTCTCTGAGTGAGATTATGTTGCAGTGTATGAGCTCAAACAAAGTACTGCCTGCTTCCTACCTTTTCAACTGCAGGATGGTGTCTCAAATGTTGCAGCAACCTAAAGGGAAAGGATTTGTCAGGACTTAAAGAGGTGTAAGGGTCTGAACAACTGCATAGGAGGGTATGGATAAATGTAGTAGTCTGGGTAGAGTGCAGGAAAATAGTTTCAGACTCTCAAAGTAACAACTTTTACTTTAGTTTTTATGTATCCAGTTTCTTCAAAATACAAGAACTAGGACCTAGATTCTCTTTGGCCGGCTAGGCCACCTTCTACGCAAGAGGTAACTTCCAGGCAAATGTCCATGATGCAATTGCACTGATTTTCTTTTCAGTTTTTCTGTAATCACTGTAACTGCACGAATTTTTGAGCTGTTTCAGTTTGTATAAAGGATGTCAGCTAAGACAGGTTTGTTTGTAAATCTGATGATGCTGGACTGTAGCTCATCTAGTACATGGAAGGACATGGGGTTTTATAAGTGCTGTTAATCTGGCTGTAATAACCATGCCTGTGTATGCGTTTTTCCTGGATAGGCTTTAAAGAGAAAGCAATGTGAGCATCAGATGAAGAAGTGATGTGATACTAGACATAGGTATAAAGCCAAGGAATGGATCAGAAAAGAATACACAAAATTAAGGGAAATTTCTGATACTGAACATCTGCAGTTTGGAAATGCTGTATTTGTAGTATTAATGAGGAATTCATGTATGCTTTTGGAATACTCTTACTCCAGTTGAAATTATTGAAGGGATTTTTACAGGATGCAACATATCCTATGTGTTGTACTCTTTTTGAATTTGGGGTTTTTGGATGCAACATATCCTATGTGTTGTACTCTTTTTGAAGGTTGCCTGTCACTGTACAGCTGCACTGGTTGAAAAAGTTTTCATTATTGATCCTTCAGAAAATAGTACTGGCTGTTTCCAAATGTTATTAAATAGTTATGTCTTCTGGTGTGATAGTGTGTATGATATAGGCACATGTAGAACACCTAAGCCAAGGCTTTGTGGGTGCTTGTGGATTGTATGTGTGTCACATGGAGAGATTAATCCTCCTTAACCCAGAGCTGAGTTTGATTTTGCTTAGTTCCTCAAAGTTCCGAGTATGCTTGTAATAGACACAAATGCACATAGGATATAGGAGCTTTCAGGGTGCCTCAGTTTCTTGGCACTTCATAAGGATTACATCTTCGGGGTGAAAGTGAAAAGCACAATTGATTTTCCCTTTTTCACCTTTTGTCAATTGTCCTTGGAAAAGTGTGCAATTGAGGAAAGTATAGGAAAAGGTTATGCAAACAGAGACCGTGCTGAGCTTGGAAGTATATTGCATTGGTTCAGGGGTGATTACAATACAAAAATTCATATTCTTGTTTCCCAAAGGAGGAAGCGAAACTGCATCTTGTGTTCATGTCCACAGATGTCAGCGTTGCAGTGAACCTGCTGCAGAGGTCAGGGAAGCACAGCTTTGGTGGAAGGCTCTAACAAGCCCTGTCAAAATAAAAAGCCCATAAATATCATTTGAGCTGTGAATCTATGCCCAAGCCTCTGTTTGTGTGTAAAATTGATCCTTCACAGAGTGCTGGCAAGAAGCCGAGGTGTTTTCTGACAGGGCTCAGTTCTCAGCATGTTTTGCTTCTGCCCTTTGAAGGATACGCGTAACTTCTCTGGACTCGTCAAGAAATTAGGGTTTTTCTGAGAAGCTGCTAAAAGCTGTGCAGTGAGTGACAACAGAGCTCCAACGGCAGCAAAAATGGGCTGTTGGGGTAGGAGGCTCTTTGGAGTGGTAAGTTCTGGGGATCCCTCAGGGATGCCCACCCCATACTGCAGCTCAGCAAGCCAAACTGGAAATAAGATCATGGCTATCCCCCATGTTCACTGCAGAACAAGGGTATGTGCTGAGGGCACCTGTACCCTGGGCAAAGCAAATACATAATTTATTTTAACCTAATTAGCAATGGAGCAGCAGTAGTGGAGTGAGTAGTGGCAGCGGCTAGGGAAAAAATGCATTACATTTCTGTTCTTGGAGCTGCCTCTCTCAAGTCTGCTTTAGATATCATTGTTGCCTCATTGCATTCATTTTGCTATCTGTGGAAGGGGGATAAAAATATTTACACTGCAGCCTAGAGGAATTCTCTGTTTATGTAATTCCTTTCTCAAACATATTTTATTAACATTAAGCATAGGAATAACTGTTCTCTTGTTTTAGTCCCTGGAAGACAGTACTTAATGCCCAGTAGACCCTTATTTTTCTAGTATTTACCTATTAAGAATATGGAAAATGAGTGTTCACTGCTGTTCTTCTGTTTCTGCTTATACACTGCACAAAAGCACATCTGTGGACAGAAGTAAGGTTTCTGCCTGCTTTCTGTGTTTTCCCTTGTTCCTTTCTCAAAGGTAGAGCAATGCAAAGTACAGAAATCTAGCTTTACCTTCCAGCTTGCTGTTGAGTCTATGTTTTTGGGATAACCTACTGATCCTAGCTGTCAAGTTGCAGATGATGTGTCTGTGAGTTAGGAAATGGTGCACAGCTAATTATCCCCTTATTGCTATTCTTCTCTCTTGGAAACTTTGGAATAAATATAAGCTTACATTATGTACCTTAATGGGGAAGGAACAGTAGTTATCTCCTGGCGGAGACCAAGTTACACGGGATAAGACAGGTCTCTTCTGGCATCAGGTTCCATATGTGTGATCTTTGTATTATTATAAATTAGCTATAAGTCACAGTTTTCTGTAGGACCCTTGAAGGTCCCACAGATGACGCAGAAAGGCACAGCACTTTTAAGGAAGCATGTTTCCACTGTCTTAGGAAAATGGTGGTTATCAGCATCTGATTCAGCACAGCCCAACAGAAATTACAGTATTGCCAAGCATGACTGAGAGTTGTCAGGTAACAGAAAACACACCTACAAGTTTTGAAAGAGCAGAGAGTATGTCTCATCTCCTGTAAGCCCCTCTGTTCAGAACAAGAAGAAATCATAGGACAGAGTCCATCAACTACATGTGCCATGCCCTTGGCCTCTTTTATTGAGCTGAATATTAAGGTGTTACTGATTACAGTCATTTTTATGGTGATGCTTCCCCAGCAGCAATGGGGTGAACCACTATCTCTTTTCATAAGAGCTGCTTCGCAGATGTCAGGCTATGGCAGCTTTCAGTTGTTTCAGAACAGGTTTGTATTTGAACTGAAGGCCCAGGAAGGAACATCTTTAAACAGTTGGATTCATAATTGTGATATTTGCAAATGAACTTTACCACCCTGGTGGCACATGTCACTGAGCTGTTGGACAAGTTGCTGGGAAACAAACCCTCTGACTTGCAGGATGTGCTGTCTGTGTTTCCCAAAGCAAAGATTTTTCAGAAGTTTTGTTTCCCATGTAAGAGCAAGTAATGTGTTTTTCTGGCTCACTGAAGGGGTTATTTTTCGTGGTCAAACCTCAAAACCATGTTCATCTTCAGAACCTCTGCTTGTTTTCTGATTTCCTCTCTGGGTCTGAAACCAAGACAGTGCTGTCACAAGCATTTCACTGTGATGCAGAGGGAGACACATGTGGAACAAGCATATGCCCACTTCTCAGCATATATGTGACTCAGTTTTACTTTAGTACATGAGATACCAAAGTCCATGCTTGATTATGTCAGACAAGATGTTAATGGTATGTGTAAATAAAGTGCCAAGTTACTACTACAGAGAATATACTGGAGTATCCATGTTGTCTCATGTGCTCTCCTTGACTCGCAGTTGACGTGATTGTGTAGTAAGTTTTGAATCCACATCTAAGCTTTATGAATTCCACATTTAATTAATAAATTTTTGTTTACTCATTTTAAAACCAAGCAAGTAACAGCTGGTGTTTGCTTATATCAAGAAGACAGATGCAGCACACAAACACCATACTTTCCCAGCATCAAAAATGAATGTGACTTAATGTCTGAAGTGGAATTTGTGTATATATTTGTGTTTATGAACCTGTGCATGTCAAATTTAACAAACGGATATAAGAGGTAGTCAGAAAAGATGTTGTCCTTATGGATTAAAACAGCAAAATATTTTTTTCCTGATGTTTTCTTCCAGACCTGCTATGACATTTCTCATGTCTCTATTCCCCTTTGGAGTAAGCTATTCAAAAAGCAGCATATTTTGGCAATAGCTTCTTGTGACCTAGCTCCTAGAGAGGGTTTTTCTAAGCTGCAAGGCAGAAGAGCAGCCGGAAATGTAATTGGGCAAGTTAAATGGTTGTGCAGCTGAGAGCCCTTCACACGGTACAGCTGACAGAAGCTTCCACGAGAAGATCTCAGTATGTCATATTCCGAGTTACTTGGGCATCCCTTCAGGCTGCATGAATATAAGCAGCTTAAACCCCAAATGCACAAACAATTGGAGAAAGGCTCATTTCTTACATATCAGCTGAATTAGATGTGAACTGCAGTGAATTTGGAAGGAAATGGAGGAAAGCAGTCAGATTCATTTCTGTGTTAGAATATGAAAAACGAGATACTGCATATGTATCTCATAGGAAATATTTTTTTGTGCCTGATTCTCATTTTCTGTGACTGTAATCTCATTTTCCACTTGGTACATCCTTTAGTTTGCAGTTATGGTTGTGCATGTGACACCTGCCCAAGGAACATGTATAGCACAGTTTTATCCAACCAAATTCAATTGAAAGAATAGTTAAGCTTCTCATAGGAATGTCTAAATAGTGCTTATCATTGTAGTGCTGCTTTTAGTAACATTGAGGACCAAGCTGAAAGCTTTACTTTCAATAGAGATTATTGACAAGGCTTGCTGATAATGTAGAGATTCAAATCTGGACTTCCTTCTAGGAGTTTTTTAACAGAGACCCTAAAGTGTTCTTGTCAAACTAAATTCTCTAAGCAGTAGTGATTGATAGGTATCTTAAAGGTTCACCTCAGAAGTATTCTGTAAGCACCTACACTGTCTTCCTTCAGGCCTCATTCTTTAATATATATGTGATCATATTATTCAACATATGTCATAAAACACAAGGGATATGCTGGACAGTTAAGTTTACATTAGTGTATGATCCTTATAATTCACATTTCTGGGTGTTGCTGCCTTTTTGCATGGATGTAGCCCAGCTGGCACCTCTGAAAAAGTTCCTGCCTGAAACTACTAAAACTGAAGGGAGGAAGAGGCTCGAGTCCCATTTAAGCATGCACTGTGAAAAAAAAAAAAAGCTTTCTGAAGTCACATGAAGTATTAAAAATAATCCCAGTGTGCTCGGTTACAGTCTCACAAGTAATAACGAAGGGATGTTGGAAACACGAAGCGAACACTTCAAGTGACAGACTCCAGACCTTAGAGGCAGAGCAGAAATTACTAAACAGTATGTTCCATTGGGTAAGAAATGTAATTCTGGTACCAGGAGAGAAAGCAAAATGTCCAGCAAAACAGCCCTCCCTTATCCCAGCCAGCTGGCAGGGGAGGAAAAGTTTTTAAAGTCTGGACACAGGGAGCCGCAGTTGGCATCGTGACATTTGCAGGCAGCAAAGCTGGTGAGTTTCCCATCTCCCTGTCCTTCCCCTTGTTCCCTGCCCACCTACACACACAGCTGCTCCCTGCCCAGGCAGGGTCAACTGATGTCCAAAAACTCCAGGAACGCAGCCTCACAATGCTGTGACTGGTGCTGGGGCAGAACACAGGAACATGTGCTGTTTATGGAAGACTGCTCTAAATACTTCCTGGTGCAGCAGAGAGTGGAAGTGTGAGACAACAAAGGGAACAGGGAAGGATTTCTTACCTTTTCCATGAACTGCAGGAAAGGTAGAAGGCTATTTATTGTGTAATTTTTATTGAGGGAATTCAGAACTTGAGAGCCTGATCTTTCATATAGTGCATCTTGTGAGGCTATTGACTTGTTTAGGTGAAATGTGTAATTCACCATTCACACACAGAAAGTGTTTATCTTCTTGAGTTGCTGTGCTTGATCAGGAGCCAACTCCTGTGCTTTAGAAACTATTTTTAAAAAGCCCTAGCCTCCAAAAAGGATAAGGTAGCCCAAGTGTAGCTCACTCTTTTGCCTTTTACACAGTGTGAAGACTCAAAAGTTGTGATTTGGACACTGAATAGGTTTTAAGCATTAGTTGTGCACTTGTTGAGGGTTTTCTTGACTTACCAGACCAGTCCTTCAGAATATGGAATCATGTTCTGTATCATGCTTCAAACTGGCGACCTGTCACTAGTGGGGTCTCCCAGGGATCAATAATGGGCCCAGCACTGTTCACTATCTGCATAAGTGATCTGGAAATGGGATCAGTTGTACCCCGATGAAGTTTGGTGATGATACCAAACTGAGAGGGGAAGTGGATATTTTGGAAGAGAGAGGATAGGCTGAATGAGGGAGCTAACAAGAACCTTATGAAGTTCAATAAGGAAAAGTATAAGGTCTTGTACATGGAAAACATAATCCAGGACTGCAGCACAGGCTGGGATCTACCTCGCTGGGGAGCAGCTCTGTGGAAAGAGACCTGGGGGTTCTGATGGACAAGCAGCTCAATGTGAGTGAGCAAAGAAAGCCAACAGGATTCTGGGATGCATCAACATGGGCATCACCAGCAGAAATAAAGATGTCATTATCCCACTGTACTCTGCTCTTTTCAGGCCACACCTGGAATGCTGTGTTCAGTTTTGGTCCCCACTATATAAAAAAGACATGGACAGGCTGGAGAGGATCCAGAGAAGGGCCACAAAGATGAGCCAAGGACCAAGAAGCCTGCTGTGTGAGGAAAGGATGAGAGTTGGGTTTATTCAGCCTTGAGAAAAGAAGGCTCCAGGGAGACCTTATCACCATGTTCCAGTATTTAGAGTGGCTGCAAAGATGGAGACTCCCTTTTTACAACGAGTCACATGGAAAAGATGAGGGTACTGGGTACAAGTTACTAGTGGTGAGATTCCAACTGGACGTGAAAAATTTTCACAATGAGACCAATCAGCCATTGGAATAATCTCCTCAGGAAGTGGTGAATTCCCCAACATTGGACATCTTTAATATTCATCTGGACAGGGGGCTGGGACATTTTGTCTAGACTCTGCTTTTGCCAAGCAAGGTTGAACCAGATAGGTCCTTGAGGTCCTTTCCAACCTGGTATTCTATGATCATTCCATAGACAAACACACTGCAGGAGAAACAGCTGCAGAAAGCTGTCTGCTTAGGCCTGAGGGATGGAAAATGCCCCTGTGACTGGGTAGAGAGTTACAAATTATTGAGAAGAACAATATTGAATTATTGAGAAGAATAATATTGAGTGGGATATTTGGTCAACATGACTGCAAAAGGCTGTGACCCAGGGCTGCATTCATATTGATGGCAGCATTCCCCTTGATTTCCATAGGGGAAGGAGCTCCTGAGTAGCATCAGAGTGTGATGTATTGGGAGGAGAATATTCTCCTCCTCTGGTGACTTCATTGGGTGCAGCTGGTCCTCAAATGTGTTTTGAAGTAGTTTCTCATTAGGATGAACTCATGGGAAGTAACAGATGGCAAAGTGAGGCTAAATTAGTGGGAATTTTGTGCTCTGTTAATGCTCTTTGTCTCCATAAAGAATAGCTGGGAGTGGAGCAGGAATGAAGACTGTTATGTTTGTGGCTACCTCTGCTGCTGTGTAGATGTTACATGCTGCCTTGCAGCATGTTTTGTCAGCAATAGGAAGCAGTACGAGGACTTTCCCAGCCCTTTCACAAGGGCAAAAATATTGCTGTCCTGTTGCAAAACAAAATCAAAGCAATGTTCAGAGATGTATTGGGGGGAAACAAAAATGTAGCAGACAATTTTACATTAACAGCCAAACTGGCCACATAACCACCCTGGTCTGTTTGGTTTCCTACTTCTTTTATGAAAATCAGTGAAACAAACATAAGTCAGTGTCACTTCTCTGATACTCCCAGTAACTCTTTGACTTTTTAGTGTTTACTTCCATCCTAAAATCTTCCTTAAAAAATATATATATATCTATAGATTTCTCTCTCTCTGTATGTATATATGTAAATATGTGTGTATCTACAGTACTACTGTAGCCTTCAGGGCTACTTCTGTAAAGCTTCTCTGGCAGTGGCAGCTTATTTGTTGAGGTGAAAGAATAATTTTCCTGCAAATTTACCCTGACTTGCAGTGTCACTGAGTAGTCATATAGTGACCCTGTGTAGCACAGACTAAAGTTATAGATGCTGTCTGCTCACTGGTTTTATGTTATGTGATAAGAGTCATGTCTCCCAACAGTAGTAAGACTTCACTCCCTCTGGTTCAGACATACTGGCTTGCTGTCAGGCATGCTCTGGTGACTACCAGGAAAATGATTGTGGCTTTACCAGCCTTTTAAAATGTTACAAGCCGTTGCTGCCAGCCATAACCTGCACATTCTTATTTCTTGGCCTATCTACCTGTGCCATAGTGTGAATATGAGAGTCTGGTGTGTGCTGAGTGGAAGTTTTGCATCTGAATCTGCTTCTGGGATCCAAGCATGGGCACTGGCAGGAGCACTGACACCTGTGCCTTGAATGACATTTTTTGCAACCTTTGTCTTCAGTGATTGTTTTTAGGCCACAGTAACAAAAAGCTTTGCAAAAATAATTCCCTCTATTTTTTTTTCCTTAGACTAGTCAGCCTACACCATAAACTTTCACATGCAGCATGGTTATGGACCACTTTTGTACTCTTTTCCACAGACTTCATTAACAGCACTGCAGGACAGATGCTTCTATTAATCATCCTCTTGAGGAGTTAACCAGTGTGAAATGCTGCTGTGTTTCCCGTGCTAGCATTAAGTTTGCTGTGGAATCAGGTGTTTAACTATTAAAACCAAACACCACAAAACTGAAAAATTCAGCAATCCTGGAATGATTTGGCTCAGAAGGAGCCATGAGCAGGGACACCTTCCACTAGACCAGGTTGCAATGTGAAGCTTTATTTTTTAGGGGGGGCTGAACAGCTCTGAGACTACTAAGGAGATGTACTTCCTCCAGGGATCTTTTATTATAAAAGCAGCTTAAGTGACTCACTCTTTCCCCAAGGATATTCTTGAAACAACTACACTCATTTCATCTCCTAGCCTTCAGAAACAGGAGTTATTTTGTGCTGCTTTTAACAGAAAAAAAAAAATCTTTTGAAGAAAGTCAATGGCCATATTTCCAGGAGGATCCGGGCTATATTTAATATTAAAGGTCTGTACAGCTCGCTAATGCACAGGCTGACTGGCACTATGTTCACTCAAGCAAGTGCTTCAGCAAAAAATCCAGCGCTATTTTTAGTTCTCTTACAACAAACCACTTGATTGTAAGGCCTGGGGAACTGCGACATTGTGATCGTGAGGGGTCTGCTGTAAAAAAGCAGGAGGAGGACGACACACAGCAGCGTCCTAGCTACGCCGGGGACTCCCAGCTGATGCAGAGGAGCACACATCATCACGAGCAGGTATTTTAAATCATCTTGTAAGCCTCGATCTGCCCGCAAAATGAATCTGCTGGTCAGAGACAGGGCATGAAAGCGTTAGCTGGCTGGCTCTGTCTGCTCCTGCCCTTAAAGATTTCATTCCACAAATTCCTGTCCTGACCGTCAGCTTTTAAATTGTTTCTTCTCGTTTCCTAGCCTTTTCTGGGATTTTACAGGATCTTGGGCCAGTTAGTAAATCACAATAGCAAACCAGAAATAAGTTTCCCAAAGCGAGGGCATTCTGCTCTTAAAGAAACACAGCCGTTGCAGTGCCGGGTGAGTAGCCTGTAACAAGTACTACAACCCAGTCCTCTCTCTGCTAACTCTATTAACTTGTAAGAGAAGATAGCCTGCCTTTACCCGGCCAGCCGGCTGAGGAGCTGATCATATCCGACTAGGGGCCGGAGGGATTGCTGCCTGCCTCTGTGTGTGTGTGCACCCGATACCAGTCGGCTCTGCCCCAGTGCCGTGGTCTCCCGCGGTCCCCCTCCGGCAGCTCTCCTGACCTCCGTTTGTCCCCAGGTCGGTCCTACGCGATGGAAGCCAGTCCCGGGAGGTGCAGGGTCCGCTCCTGGCGCGTCTCCTCCCCACGTTCGCGGCTCCCCCTTTCCCCCCGGCAGCACCGCGCCCCGAGGGGTGAGGTGCTTGCCATTCCTGGGTGATGGAGTCACTGGAGAGGCGGGAGCGCGGGCAGGGCTGGCGGCTGCCCCAGCGGCAGTGGCCGTCGCGCCCGAGGTGCCGGCGGTGGTTGTGGTGCCAGGCTGTGCTCCTGGCAGGGCAGAGCGCGGAGCTGCGGAGGGACTTCCTAGACGGGCGCTAGTACATGTTGTCTCGCAGCCCGCTGTGATGCTGCCAGGGAGTTGAGCTATCGGGTTTCGGCAGCATCCTGCCCGCCTCCTCATCGGTTCACACGGGTTGATGCTGTTGTAACAGCTCCTTAAAGTGTGCTTTGTTTTAAGAGAGGATTTCACACGGGCGCTCCTGGCTTTCGCAGGGTGCTGGAGCAGCAGCTGGACTTTAGGCAAGGAAACTTTTGCATATTTAATGTGCCTTGGGTAGCTGAACAGTACTTTACTCTCTTGCATTTTCACCCTTTTGTTTTAACTCTTTAGTGCAGTGTTTGCAAATCCTTGCTTTCAGAGTCAGACCCAGACTTCAGGGTGAGCCTTGATGCAGTTTAGCTGCATTGCTGTGTTTTAAAATAACTACTTATATTTTATGCTCAGTGATAGCATTATCTTAAAATAGCATGACGTGATGCCTCTTCTGAGTTATTTGTTAGACAGTGCAAGGAAGGGGAATTGTTGAATTCCCATGAATTCTGTGTTAATGATCCTGCCTGGCTTTCAGCACGCTGAGCTGCTGCAGCCTCCTCTGTGTACTAGAAATTGGTATTACAGAAATCATAACATTAACTAGGCTGGAAAAAACCTTTAGGATCATCAAGTCCAACCTTTACTCCTGCTCTCTGCACTGCTGTGATCATGTTCCCTGTCTCAGTTTTGGGTGCATTTGAAATACAGATGAGGCGGCATTTTCATGGTCAATTTTACAGTATATTCCTGCTAGATACGTGCGCTTGTACGTAAACAGTGCAGATGGTGCAAGCAGAATAGCTACAGCATGTGTTGACTTATGTTTGCGTGAACCGAGTTCAGATAATTAGCTAATAATCAGTCATGTTTATGTCAGATTAGATAATTAATGTTTTGGGACTTCTTAAGAACATATTCAAATATTTGTATTTAAATACCCAGTGTTGGTCTCATTGATTCTGGCCAGTCTAGGTTTTTATCCTCCAGAAATAGTCTTTGACACTGATTGGTGAATTGGCAGCCTTAACACTGGTTACTGAAATGAAGGCAAGTGGAATAGAGTCAGTTACCCCATGACCTGAATTTAGTAAACTGTGTCTGTCATTATATTTTCTGCGTAATTAAGGTGACTTAGTTGGTGTTTCTTCTGGAAAAAACATGGAACTGAATGCGATTTCATTAAGACTCCAGTGACAAATGTCTTAGTGCTATGGCAAGTAGTCCTTGTCTGGGAGACACTGTACATGTCTGTGTAGATTAAAACTATATATCTATCTGCT
Source organism: Neopsephotus bourkii (assembly GCF_033783945.1). Classification (NCBI taxonomy): domain Eukaryota; kingdom Metazoa; phylum Chordata; class Aves; order Psittaciformes; family Psittacidae; genus Neopsephotus; species Neopsephotus bourkii. The sequence continues at coordinate 541,821 of NW_026901048.1, forward strand.
TATGGTGATCAAATGCACAAACTTTACCAAACTGCTGGAAAGGTTGACTGGCTGCTTCTTAAGCAGCATTGTATTTTACTGTCTTCCTCCTCCTGTTATCTTGAGTATTTCATGGGGAAACAAACCACTTCTGGAAATACTCACCAGTATGTCTTAGTACCATATTTGCATTTGCACAAAGGATACTTGTGCACAGTACAGTCCTGATACCTTTTAGGTAAATGATACTGTTCATGACTGGTATGTGCTACAGTCAGCCTGGCACAGGAGTCAGTCTGTGTGACTAACTGCATCATCTAATCTTGATATTCGTGTATGTCTGTATTGGAAAGACACAAAGTCCCCAAAGCAACAGACAAATTCCATTACCTCAGGGATACTACGGTTATTCTCAACTACCTGCAGTTATTGTCAACTACCCAGCTGGAAATCAGCCCAAAATAGCAGCAGTTGAGTTGGTTTTTGGTAGTGTGGATTGTGCAATATGAAAGGTAAGAGGAAGATAGTTGTAATGCTCCTGAGAGCTGCTATGAAGTGAACATGTGCTTACACAGTATTTGGGTATAAAATCCCTTCTTTATCTTCCCTCAGACCCTTAAGTCTTTTAATTAGGTCAGTGGGCAAGATGCTGTGCTGCCAGTCACCCGTCACTCCCTGAGCACAGCCAGAGAAGGTGCTACTGTGGAGTGTGTTGTAGCACCCCTATTCTGGAGCTGTTGATGGGTATTGCAGAGCTCCCCTCTCCTGCTCTGCAGATTGCCTGCTGCTGCCTCTTGCCTTCTCTTTCCAAAATTGGGTTATGCTTTGCTTTGATGTCTGTGCAGGTTCAGAGATGGGGCAGAAATCTCAGATTGTTCCAGATGGGGTGAAAAAGTCATGGTTTGCATATAGCTCTGCACCTGGTATCTTTCACAGGTTATAAACCCAATGATGCAGTTCAAAAGTAAGTTGTGAAGTCTGGGCCGAATTTGTAACTTAAATGTCAAGTCAAAGAAATATTAGTTTCTGAGCTTATTGTTGAAGATAAGCAGTTGTCAAATTCATTCTCTTTTCAGGTCCTGTAAATGCAGAGCTCTAAATCACAGTTACATAGACTGGTTTAAAATTGCTTTCTGGGTTCTTTTTTTATTCTCTCACCACCCTGGAAATTCATTAGCTAATTTTAACTAGAATTAATTAAACTTCATTTTCTAATGAAATCAGCTCATCCTTCTTAAGCCAAGTCTGATACAAAACCAAACTCATACTAATCCTTAAATCATTGAATGAACTCATTGACTTTTCTGTCTGTGAATGTCAGATGGTAGCAGATTACTGAAGTGCTTAACCTGAACATTATCCATAGACTGCAGCTCCCTCTTCTTCCAAGACATAGTTATGAAGTGCTTTAATACAGTGCATCTAAAAGGTTGCAAGTTCCCACATTCACTGCTGCTGGCAGAAGAGCAATTATAACTTGCTTTTGGGAAGAGATCTTGTGAAAAATAGATTTTTGATTTAATGATGAAAGTAAGTGGCAGACTTTCAGAATGACCAGGAACGTATTGGAGTCTTTCAGGTTTGTGACAGGAACTGCTCTGTCTGTGATACTTTTGACAACTTTGCCCTTCTCTGGATATGCAGGTAGATTCTTAAACCCTCGTGAAAACCCAACCCCAGCTGTGAGAATGGCACTCTTGAAAACATAGCCATGAATTTTACTGTTCATGAGAAAGTAATGTAGTTCCCAGGCTCCCAGAGATTTTCCTGTCTGCTGGTTGGATGTCAGAGTGCTGAGGACTGAACTGTGGGTCTCCAGGCTGTTCCTCATCTAAGCTCAGAAAAAGAGGAGAGCTCCTGACTTGAGGGTAGGAACAGCGCTACTACACTGGCGCAGAGCACAGCTGCTGCAGTGCTCACCAGTGGGATGCAGGTTTCCTAGTGCAAAGCTGTCCTCTGCTGTCACAGCTCTGTGAATGGCCAGGACTAGGTTTGTCTCTGCAGGTAACCTTATAACAACCCCAGGGGTCACGCACACGGTGCAGTCACTGGGAGGGCTGTCTGAGACACTGGGAGACATTGCTTAAGGAGTTGGCATGGCAGTTCTGGGAATATGCAGGTTTGATAAGACTGCAGATCAGTATTATTGATAGCTTGTAAAGGTACCAAGCTGAACTTGGAGATACTCATGTTGTTACCTGTTTCCTGGAGCCCTCACTTGTACACAGAAAGCCCAGCTTCCATGGATGGGAAAGATACCAGTGAATATCTGAACCAACATTTTACACTTAGCAATAAATAAAAGGGAGGCAGCTAGAAGCAGCAAAGAATATTGGTTAAAAAAAGATATCATATGCTTGAGGATAGGGTAGGATATTTCCGTTGGAAGAAGCCTACAATGATCATCCAGTCCAGCTGCCTGACCACTTCAGGGCTGACCAGAAGTTAAAACAGATAATTAAGGGGATTCTCCAGATGTCTCTTAAACACTGACAGGCTTGCTGCGTTGCACACCTCTGTAGGAAACCTGTTTCAGTGTTTGACCAAGCTCATGGTAAAGAAATGCTTACTAATATTCAGTTTAAACCTCTCCTGATGCATCTTCGAACTTTTCCTATGTGGGATAATACTCGCCTATCTATGTAGCTAAGAGCTGAAAATGTGTGGAGGAGCTAACAGCATCCAGCAGTTGTTTCAGCTTCCTTATTTACACTCCATTTCAGGCTTCGCTTGGTTCACTTTATTCTCCTGGTGGGATATCTTCATTGTAAACGAGCTGGCTTTGTAATGAAAAAGTATTGTTTCCAATATTAAGTGGACAAAACCCAAAAATGTTTCCTCTTCACAGTAAAGCCTACTGCGCTTGTCTGTGGATTTTGAACATCTACCATCTGGGGAGCCAATTGGTGGTTTGTGTTATCAGGCGAAAAATATTGCGTGTTTTGGCAGTGTTTGTTCATGTCCTCCCATGGCCTGCCATTGAGATCTTTGTTTCAGTATAAAAGAAAAGGAGGGTTAGTGTCTTTGAAGATCTGTTACTTCACACTCCCAACAAAACTAATGAAGTGATAGGATGAAAGTGTAAAATACAGACAGCATGACGTAAAACATGGTAGAGGTGGCCATGCAGTCAGAGCTTGCAATGAATGGTCAAAGATGATAATGGAAAAAATCTATCTTTACTGAAAGTGGTGTGTGTAATATATGTACTTAGTCACTAAGAGTCAGGAGAGCTGTGGATGCTTTGAATAAAAAATGTGTCTTCAGGAAATATTTTTTTTTCATTTATGCTTAATTTGAGGAGGTTTGAAAGTAGAATTACTTGTTAGAGAATTTGATTATGACTTCATTGTTATATTTCGCTTTTCTACATCATATTTTCTTTCTTAGACCCACAAATAGCTCTTTCATCCTCGTTGCTGCTGGCAAAAACCTTTAAATCAGATTTTTGGATGCATATGAGTGCATCAGAAATGCTGTGGTTGGGAGTTTTGCAGTCATTAGAAGGAGGTGCTGAAACGATACAAGGTCAATTGGCCAGATTTAAGCAAACTCAAAGTTTTTTTCAGCAACAGCACGCTGGTGAGTTAGTGCCAGTAACCTCAATGCTGAATCACATCATCTGTCTTTCTGCAGCCTGTGTAAGCTGTAGCACACACTCTCTCTCTGCAGAAATTAGGTTATGCACTTTGCCAGTTGCGAGTATAGTCAGGAATGAATCTTGAACCACAAACTAGTGCATTTAAGTACTGGCATCCTGAGGGGAACAAATGAACTTGGGCTTATCTTTGCCCTTTTGTCTGCATCTCTAAAAGATGTGATGATAGACTGGGAAATACACAGCTCAGTTTGCCTTTTCCCCAGGGTTCCTGGTACTTAGCAGAGCCTGTGGCTTGTTGCTGGGTGAGCTGAGGGGCAGGCAGCAGCTCAAGGACAGGGGAAGCTATCAGGTGGAGCAATGGGAAGAAGATGCCGAGATCCCTCATCATAGAAGTGCTTACCTTAAGCAATCCCTACCAGGTCCTGAAAGGGTGCGAGATCACTGCTGACATCTGCTTTGTAAAGGGCTTTGGATACCCTGAATAGGGTGTTGTTCACTAGGCAAAATGGGAAGGGTGGCTGCTTAAGTGCTTTGTCCTTACTTCTGTGCTCCTTCCAGCCTTACAAAACCTGACGTAATGCCCCAAAATGCACCCATGGTATAGGGAGAACTGTTAGGGGAAAGATACAGTGCTGTGGGGATTTGGGGCAGAAGAGATGACGCAGTCAATGAAGGTTTGGCAGCTTTAAGGGCACTGTCAAAAACATTTGCTGGGCCAACAGGAGTACAGGTGCTCACTGTGACTGTTGTTTACCAATGGAAGCATACAGTACCCAGGCTTTCCTGGGAGGTTCACCCTCACCTGCCAGCCCTCCCTTTCTGGCCAAGTTGTGATCCTGACTATGTTTGCATCCTCCCACTTAGCAGAAGGGTCCTGAGGCAGCAGTGAGACTTGTGAAACAGTGCAGTCACTGCTATTGAATTATTAACATTAAGGACTGCAAGGTATTTTCCCTGATCCGTGACTTGTCTCACGATCCTGGCTGGTCTAGCTGGCAGCTGGCAAGTTTTTAAGCTGATGCATGGTACCTTGCTTTACAGTGGTATGTGTGAAATTCCCTGGGGGCAAAATATACTGTTAACCTTGCAGGTTGCTGAGGTAGAAGCAGCAGCATGTCCCCTGCCCTTGCACACACCTTCTGACTATGTCTGCATGTTGTTCACTCTCCTTGCAGCTCAGGAGAGCCTGTCCTTCAGCCCTGTAAGAACGCAGTCATTGGCAGCTTTCAGGTTCTGAAGTACTGAAAGGTGCTGATTTCTATTTTTAACACCAAAACCTAAAGAGGCCTTAACCTAAAGCTAGTGACAAGTAGCTGTGAGAGGCGCTTTTGCTTGTGCTTGTGCAGGCCCTCAGGCTTTTTACAGTTGAAAGCAGATAATACACCAACATTTATAGTTAGTAGTTTCTTCCAGGCATCTCTGACTGCAAATTGCCTTTAAATGCATTCTTTCAAGTCCACCAAGTAGCTTGTGAAATTACGACCTCTCTGATGAGAGTTGTGTTGTGAAATTTCAGTTAAGGTACAGTGGGAAAGGCGTGTTGTAGTAATTTATATGGTGACTTTTTCTTTAAATCTAAACGGGGTCCTTATTTGACGCATGTAGTTTCAGATACGACCTTTGTGTCTCTGCTGGGTCATTTTCTGGGTTTACAACACGCTTTGCATTCCTGTAAAGCCTTTCTCTGGCTGATCTTATAGTCTTTACAAGCCTTAATTAACTGAAGTGCTATGTCTCCCCTGTAGGGTCAGTAAATATTCTCAATTGCTTTTTGCAGAAAGAGGAAAACGTGGCGGAGAAATTTTAAAGGAATTCACCAGTGCTGGGCAAAACGCTGCTGGGGAGCCAGGAGCAGAGGTCACGATTCCTGAACCCCCTTTGATGTGCACCGTTTCTCCTTATTACATAAGTATGCACAGGGAAATATGTAACCCAGCGTAGTGAAGGAAGATGTAGGTCAGGTTTCCTTTGTCGGTACATCTTCTGCCGTTTGACCTGTAAGTTGCTGAAAGCAACAAAAGTCCACGGCTGAAGGGTTCTTTTCAAAACTGGTTAAAAAGCAACAAGCAAGCCCTGAAAGCCTCATTCCCCTCTAAAGAGCTATTTTTAGGAAGCTAAAGCAAAGACGGATACCCAGGGGGGTCTTGTGTGCAAAGTTTCTGTCTGGCTGCCTTTGGATAGCTGAAGTTTTAATGCACTTGTCAGGCTGTCGCCATTTGTCTCTTGTGAAAAGCAGGGACCAGACAGAGCAGTCGGTGCTGATGGCACAACACAGCTGCTGTGTGGTGTGCTGCCATGCAAGGAGGGGACGGATCCTTCTTTGAGGCTGCTGGTGCAAAGCCAGCAAAGCTGGAGGCTTTGTGAAGAGGCAGCATACAGTGTTAATGTGGATCTCGCTCCCATTTTGATCACAGGATGTTGCTGACTCTGTCCTGAGCCAAAGGGAAAAAAGATTTCAACTGTGCTGTTGTTGACTACTTTATCAGAAAAATGAGAGTGCGTAGAGCATGAGCAGAAGGTACCAGATTTATTGATAACAAGGTTTGATACCCAGTTTCAAGGACCACCAAGGAAAGAGGCTTAAGGGGGCATCATTGTTGTCCTTACACAGCTGTGAAAATCAGTCATGTGTGTCAGCTCAACCACATTCCATCCCACTTGGGAATTCTTTTTTACCCTTGGGTACCTGGGTGTTTACTTTTGCTGAATGTAGAATGACTAATGTTGGAAGGACTTTGAGGCTTTATTCTGCATTTGAATGTCCTGACTGCAGGATATGGTCTCCTGATTCAGGGGGACAACACAAGCTGCTCTGCTGTTGAGAGAAAAGGGAAAGAAGTACTCGCACTGTTGTAAGAGTCGCAGTGCAGCAGAAGTGCCGTGGGAAGGCAGTCCTTGCTGCTGGTGCTCTGAAACACTTCAGCCAGAGCTGAAGCACTGGCTTTATACAAAACAGGCTCTTGACTGTGAAAGTTGCAGAGAAGCAGAGAGCAGCTGGGCAAGGAAAGCAAAACCTTCATTTACTGAAGTCCTTGGCAGTGGTTGTACCATTTTGTTTTACCCAGCACATGATAAGTAGATACAATAGTAAGTGCAGTCGTGCAATAGCAAAATTGGATGAGCTGATTTAGGTGAAATGAGGCTCGATGAGGAGTTAACTCTAAGGTATTATTGCTTTGACGTTTGCAGCTCACATACTTTCTTTCTCTCCTATTCTGCCTAAAAAAATACCTCCCTTTTTTTCTACAAGGACACTAGAAGGAAAGCTTAGGCACAACTGATTTGAGCTCGACTGATCAGGAGTAAAATCATGTCCCTCTCCTGAGAGCAGAGTTGCTCCCCCCCCTCCCTGAAAGCCTTATTAAAGCAGAGAAGGCTGCAGACATTACAGCGACAGATTCCTGTGGCCTTGAACTGTGCTGTCACAGTATAGTTACTCTGGTTTGAAACAGCAGTTGTCATTTTAAAATTGCTTTGAATTCTTGCCTCGAGACTTTAATTGGGGAGTTGATACAGAATTGGCTGATAAAGAATTATGTCATTGAGTGAGTTAAGGCAAGAACTAAAGAGCAGGTGATGGTAATATTCATTTAAAACCAGACAAAAATAGAATCAAAATTAAGAGCAGCAGACCCACAATCAGGTCTGTAAAGGCTGGGAACCAATTTACTAGCAAACAGACCAACCCAGTCAGCCATTCCAACTGAAGAGAAGTTTGAGGAGGGATTGTATTACCTAAGGCATGGGAAGATACTGCAAGGTGAAGCTGTCAGCTTCTCAATTCACAAGCACCAACACAGGACATAGGGTTGTTGGGCATTGTTCTGAATAAGGAATTGGGGTTGTGATTTTGCATTATGGACTCTGCCTTGCGTCCAGTGGTTATTTCTGTTAAGTTTGTAATGTAAGAGTGATTCAGGTGATTAAATGAAACTTAAACTGATAGAGCTGAAGTGACTTTTTGTCTGCTGTAAGATTGTGCATCCATAGTTACCTCGTGATTTGTAAATCAAAAAGATTGGTTTGCAGCATTTTAGGGACATTGTGGTGTGTGAGTACTGGATACTTCAGACTCCTAGGTAAGTTCACTGCTGTGTTCAGTGTTTAAAACTAGTTAGTACCTCATAATAAATACCAGACAGCAGCCCTGTATTAATGAATCTGCGTTTACATTTGATGCCCATTGCAAAAACTTTGTTTGCTGACATGATGCACTCTAAGGATGCCGATGCCTAACAGCAGCCTGGTATGGCAGCGTAGTACTTCTTGCTGTGTGGCAGGGAGTTGTGTGCGATGGTGTCACTGCCACTGCCTACCCTCCAGATCAAAGCAAACCCAAGAGGAGGTCCTGCTGCAGCCAGGAAACAAAACAAGACATTGCGAGCTGGGACCTCACACCTGGCAATGACTTCATTGCATGTTAAGCCTATAGGAAATAATTTATTGTTAGCAAGCTAAATGCTTGCTTGTTTTTTCAGACAGTTCCAGGTACGAACTGTTTTAAAAATACCAAACTGTTTGAAATTCCCTTAATCATAAGAGCAGAAAACTAATACTGGCAGGGGACTTCAGTCTGACTTAGAAAAGCTTGCTTTCTTTTGTGGGGGGGAAAGAAGAAAGCTACACAAACCCTCTGCTTTTTACCCTTTTCCCTGTTGTCTGCCTGTGTTGTGTTTGCTATGTCAGAAGGCGGAACCAATGTTTCTCCTGCATTATATTTTGACCTAGTATAAGTCTGTTCCCTTAAACAGGCAGGCAAAAGATCAGGAGGACAGAGTGGACATGACATTCATTTTTTGACAGCCTGCCTTTGGAGTTCATAGTAGGATTCCCAGTTGTGAGCAGCTATATAGGGAAGAGAATCTTATGTTTTTCTCTAATGTGACTGAAGTCATTTAGCATCTGCAGGCTGGATCAGGAAGTGCTTCTTGGAGATAAGCAGGCATGATGCTGTACTGCATAGCTGATTAATTATCAGATCTGGAAGAGAAAATTCTGGGATGCCACTGCTTAAAATGTTCTTCGGTGGTCCCCAACCTTCCAGTTTGGAGAAACCTGACAGGCTTGAGGATGAAAATGTAGCCTTAGTCTTGAAAATGTCATGTACTGAATACCAGAGCATTTGCAGTACTGAGATCCATGCATCACAAAACCAGATGACAAGCATGTTCTTTTCTGTAATCTGTAGTATCGATGTCACTTGTTATCATTGCAAAATCACTACCATGCTGTGCATTCTTTTTTTTTTACATGCTCCTTTGTTTTTTGTCATTATTTGATCTACTTCAGCATGTCCCAGCTCATTGACGTATTCGATCAATATTTTGGCTGATTTGGTGTATTGTGTACATTCAGAGCACCCAAAATATTCCCCTAGTGCAGCTGAAACCAATATTCCCCTAGTGCAGCTGAAACCATGCTTTGATCTGAATTGCATGACTAAGCTGAAATACTCCCCTTAGATTAATTTTTTTTGCACTTAATATCCAGAGAACAAGGTTGTTGTGTACTTAAATAGTGTAAAAAAAGTGAGTATATTTGTACCTGTGTAACATAGTGGATTTAAGTAGCCCTGTCTCTTCCTCTTCACCACCACCAACCACCCTTGTAGGCCACTTTTATGTCTGTTTAAAAGGCCTTAAACAGCAGTCCTGAAGGAAAGCTTGTTCTCAGGTGGTTAGTAGCCAGATGACTTGTAGGCAGCCGCATCTCTCACCCCCTGCCAACTTCAGGTCACAGGGTTGCACAGAGCAGCTTCATGCTGCTAAAGGCATGACAGGCATTAACAAGAAATGGCTCTCCCATGTAGAAACCGCTGTGGCAGCGTAATCTTTGTCTGGGGTTGTTTGGGCAGCAGACTGGGCTGCCCTAATGGGAGTAGAACATACATTGTACAAGCCGTGGAGAGCCGCACGGATACGGCCTGTTACCAGCTGAAGGTGGGGCTGTGCTGGGATAAACCACCATATCTTGCTGTCCTGGAAAACTGGAAAAGAAGCTGGGAGTTGAAAGGAGCAGCAGCAGTAAGGAGCAGAGGCACTCTGTGTGCTTTTTGGTGTTGTACTGGTGAGTAAAAGGAGCAATGGAGGTTAGAGCGACATTGTGGTGGACAAGTCCCTTTCTCAGAATATTTTACTGAAACCTACAAGTTGTTCCAGGGATAAATATCATCATAAGTTTGTTGCATTTCTGGTTTAATGTGTTTGCCAACACTGCAGCCTGTAATAGTATGAAGACATTTACATCAGTGCAGCGTGTACTGGAATCTGTTTGCAAAAGCCTACATCTGCTGAAACTTTTCTGTAATGTGGAAATTTCAATTTATGTCAGTTCCTCAGAATGAGCTTGTAGGAGCTGTGGCTGTAATGCACCTCCAGGTGGAATGCAGAGCTGTGCTTCCTGATGACAGATTTCCATTGTGTCTGTGCTAGAAAAGCCTGTGTATATGTTGGCATGTGCTAAGAATAATTCCCAGCACCTCCTGATAGAAATCTTGTTTAGGAGCTTCACGATTTTTAGATAGTAGAAATACAAATTGTTTTTCTTTCCTGGAGAGAATCATTTTAGTAAGTCCTACAACTGCAAGGCAAGATTATTTGGGGATGGGGTGGGTTGTTTTGGTTCTTTTTTTGCCCATCAAAAAATGAATCACAAGACTAAGGGAAAAAGCCTCTGGGCTTCTCAAAATAAGATCAGAATTAGAGCAAATAAGAATATGTTAAATTTCTGCGGCAGCTGTGCCAGCTGTATAATGGTAGCTGTTACATGCCACAGTGACATAAAATTGTGGTAGTTTGGAATGTTGTGAGCAAACAGCAACATTAGTGTAACTCTCACACTTCATATGTAATAGCAGTTTCTTGTGTCAGAGACTTCAAAATAAATCACTACTTTTTTAACATAGGCCTGCTATAAGAGAGTTTTTAATGCAGCAGAAATAGAGATGCTCAGATTAAAATGAAGTGAAAAAAGAATTACATGGTAAAGTGTTCTTGTAAATATGCAGGGGAAATACCGTACTAAAATGTGTAAGTACTCAAGGATATTCTGAAATACAGCTCTGAGGAAATAAGCTAGCAATTCAATTCAAGAAATAAATTTGAATTTGTTGTGGTTGTCTTTCAGTGGATGACCTGTGGAGTACTGGAAGGTTTATTTGTGGCATCTCTTCCTTACAGTGCTATACTTCACTGCCAACCTTTATATCTGAATAGAGCAGTTGGTGAGATGGGAGCTGTTAGAGAGGAAGCACAGGAGAATAGCATGGAAGGAATGGCTGCATCAATATCACCTCTGTACCCTGTCTGGACCAAAGGCCAGGAGAGGTCAGTTGAATTGGATGCAGGAGTTGCTGAAAGCAGAGCTCTGAGAGGAGGCTGGGGAGGATCTGCAAGTGACAGCCTACTTTGTGGAGATTACAGATGTGGTATTTTGTGTCATTTCAACAAAACTTGCAAGATGCAGGCAGGCTGAAGTTGGAGGTAGTACTCCTTCAGTGATAGGTGGTGATTTTAGATCTGGATAGAAAAGACTTCCTACTGCAGTCAAATTAATTATTTTTTTCCCCTCCCGATTTTCAGTCTTCCTTTTGCTTGCTTTGGTATTCAGCTGCATGTAAGCTGGTTTTCGTTCTCTTTGCTACCACTGTGTTGGATGGAACTGGCTCCTCCCTTTTGTTCACCCAACTGTGTTCATAAAGGACTTTGCTTCTAACCCAGAAGCTGAGGAAATCAGTTTTGCTCATAGGTCAGCTCTCTCAATGCACTAGTCTACTGGACTTGCCTGCGTTAACTCCTTTGGTTTCTCATGCTTCAGCTGTCTCTCGTTTTCAGGGGCTGAGATCATATCAATGTATTCAGAGAAAAGGCGGTAGCATCTCACACGCACCCTCTTCTTCATGCTGCTTGCCACATCTGCATTGAACTTGCAGAGTGTGAACTCTAAAATGGTATCTGCATCAGCTGAGGCCAATCCCTCTGAAGAAAGCAGGATCCCAAGGTGTGTGAAAGCCGTGCAAGCACAGCTAACCTGGATGCTCATCTTGATGTTAGCAAAGGTTTCTGCTCTTTGCTGCTAGTGTAACTCAAAGTTTAGATCACTAGTTCTGCTGAGAGCTAGAGGGGCTTCCCCAAGATAATTGTGTCTTAGGCTACCTAAAGGATGTGGCCTAAAGAATTTCAGAACAATTTGAGGTTCAGCTTAAAGGTATGTGGTGTAGGAGCAACAAATGTCCACTTCGCTCTAGTGTTGCTCACAGAAATGTGCTTCCCTTGCCACTTATTAGGCCTTTCAAGCCTTGGTATTATATAAACCACATGTCCCTCATATCTGTTCATTAAAGGCTTGGAAATACTAATGGCTCATTTTTGTCATAGCTTGATAGCACAGTCAGGGAGCATATGGAATGCCTGAGACAGGCAAGGTTCTTTGTAACACCTGCACATTGTACTTTCCTGCTCCTTTTACTGCACCTGGAGGTTTATATTCCTTAGGTCATGTTTGTTTGACTGTGAGAAGTGGCTCGTATGCAGAAACTTGCTGTTCAGCATGGCTTTCCAGGAGAAATGTGAACTTGATGAGTGTTCCTGACCTTGCTGCCCTTGGCTGTAAAGATCTTTCCATTGTATGCAGCTGCATGTACGGCAGGTTTGTGTTTGCCTCCTTGAAACGTGACAGGGATTAACCTCTCACAAAAGCAAATTACAGAGAAATTTGCCTGCCAGTACAGACTGCCCCTTGCCATCTTTCTCCTTACTGGGGCATACGTTTGCCCCTGGCCTGGGACTCCGTTTGATTTTCTGCAAATAAAAACATCTGCCTTGCCCCAGTGAAAAGAGCATTTTAATGAGGTTTTGGAGACCTTCTGCACTTTCCCTTGAAATCGAAATTTACCCAGGGACAGAGATTATTTTGAAAGAGCAGGAGCAAGAAAATGAGGCCTTTGTTGTGAAGAGTGAGAAAGCAGTCTGCTAGTTGTGTTAAAATGCCTGCACCTTTAATTAATATTGACTGAGACTTCTCAGAAGAGAATGGTTATATTATGTGCTGTGGCTGAGGGGATGTTGAAATACAGGCAGGAATTATCAGGCAGGTTTCAGTCAGGGCTGTCATCGCTCTTGTGTTTCTCATTGGGTTTTAATTTCTTTCCTTGTTTGTTAGAAGAGTGATTCACAGAACAGCTTTCCTTGTGGAAGACTGTTTTATAGACCTAGGATCTGGCTTTTAGCTCCTAGCTGAAGAACTCAGGGAAAATACAAAGAGATGGAAGACTGCAAGAATAACAAAGTGTAAATGAGCTGGAAATAAACATTTTGCAGTATGTTAAATACTGTCCATGGACTAGGATATAGTATTCTTGTGGTGCATTGTTGAGAAAATGGGATGAGGTTCCTGTGGGGAATGGCAGCAGAGAGGGAAAGGAGAAATGAGGCCAGGAGAAGCTGTTACTGCCAGAAGGTGCCTCAGACGGGCAAGTGCGGATGATAAGGAAGAGCAGAGGGAAAGGGGATCTGCTGTGGATTGTCTGCCTGAGCTCTGGAGGTCAGCTCTGAAGGCCAGAATTGAGTGCCTGGGTGCTGCAGTTTTGGCTCTTACGGCTGAAGGTGACCGACCCTCAGAAAAGGCTCCTCCCCAGACAAACAGCATGGTAATGCTGGCTCCTGGAGCTCAGCTAGCAAGAATGACAAAGTAAAGGCTAGAGGAAGGGAATTACATTGTTTTTTGCTAAGTTAACAAATTGTCATTTATATGTCTTTTCTGTATAACTTCTTGGCACACAAAGTGTGAAAAGCAGACATGCTTTATATTTCCTCGCAGCATGTAAGAAAGTGAATGCATTACAGTATGTGTAGCATTTTTATATGATATGCTATTGTTTTCTAAATGTCTTTCCTGAATGCAGTAATGAAATGTCATGGTTGAAAGGTGACTGCAATTGGGTAACAACTAAGGGAGAGGCACTACCTTAGAAGTATCCTAGTATAAGACTTCCAACCAGAAGTCACTATTTTGGAACTTTAAACAATAGTTTGCAATTGTGAAATTTCCAGTATGCATTGCTTTTCAGTGTGGCTATTGATTGAAGCTGTGAGGGCAGAAACCTTTCTTTGCATTATGAACAAAAAGACTAAATCATCATTTGGGAACACTGAGAATTGAGAGCAGCTTTCATGCTGACACTTAGATGCTTGACCCAGGCAAAGAAACCGAGCTGCATTTCATGGGCTTCAACCCAAGCCGGACTTGCTGCCCCAGGGAGCCACTCCCTTTCTTGGTACTGGGGCTCTTCTCTTCAACCAGACATCACAAACAAATCTGCCTGGATCTGTGCATTGACAGACCAAAGACATTGCTCGTGCTCTATTATTTAATTCCCCATATTATATATCTGATTGCCCATCTTAAAGGCTTGTAACTAGAATTACAAAATGCTAGCGTGTTTGCAGAATACTGCAGTTGGCCAGCAGGTCCCAGGTAATGTGTTGCCATGGTATCAAACCGAGCTGGCAATGATCAGTGTGCCTGTGGACAAGTTATCAGTGTGATAGTGAATGTTTACACTCATTTTACTGCAGTCAATGAGACCGGCGTAGGTGGAGGAGAGCAGAGGGGAACCGAACAGATGGGTGGCTGGAGCCAGTGCTTGGTGCCACAGGGAGCTGTGCCCAGGTTGAGTGCTGTCTGCAGCTACAGAGGCTTCGCTGTTGCCTGTGACTGCACAGTCACTGCAAGCAGTGTTTTATTTATTCAAGACAAAATTTATGATGCTAGTAAGGGAGAAAAAGTATTTTCTGTTAACTGATGCTTGGGTGCTGTGGTAAAAGAGGGCTGGAAAATTTGCCGTTGCCCCTGAGCAGAGTTGTTAACTGAAGCTATAGGTGGAGTTGAATTCAGCAAACGCACCAGGTAAAAAATACGAGTAGATTTAGAGCAGCACTTTGTAGAGGTATTTCTCAGGTGAAAGGGGTGTGATTGGGAAGTGATAGAGGAGCAGTAAAGTTTTGGTTTAAGATCTGATTCACAATGACAGTGGTAAAATATTGGAGCAGGTTGCCCAGAGAGGTGGTGGATGTGCCATACCTGGAGACATTTAAGGCCAGGCTGGATGCAACCTGATCTAGTTGAAGATGACCCTGCTTATTGCAGGGGGGTTCCAACCAAAACCATTCTATGATTCTGTATTTTCAAGAAATTATGGGTTTGGAAGTGTTTTTCTTATTGAAAGCACTTTGTCTTGCTTTTAAAATTGCCAAGATTGCTATACAATTATGGCATAAAATGAACAAACCACTTTCATATTGGATTACCATATTTTTTTTTATTGCATGAGCATTTTCAGATTTGTTTTACCAACGATTCTAAAAAGCTTGCCATTTTGAGTCAGTGAAGTGACTGGTTTTCTTTGTCCAGCACTCCATGAACTCACTTATTCACATAGCTATAAATAATGATATCTTAATGTATTCATATCGACACAAGGAAAGTTCAGGTTAGATATAAGGAAGAAGCTCTTTACTGTTAGGGTGGTGAGGCACTGGAATGGGTTGCCCAAGGAAGTTGTGATGCTCCATCCCTGGCAGTGTTCAAGGGCAAGTTGGACAGAGCCTTGGGTGACATAATCTAGTGTGAAGTGTCCCTGCCCATGGCAGAGGGGTTGGTACTAAATGATCTTCAGGTCCTTTTAACCCAAACCATTCTATGATTCTCTGACACATTTTGATTTATAGCAGCAGCAGCTAAAGAAAATAAGTGCTTTCCCGGTCTACAGAAAACTGCTGAAAAATACGTTCTCCTATGTGTCTTTTCGTTTCTTAACTGAATTATACACATGACAGAAAGATCCTGGTGATATTAAAACATGTGTTCTCTTAGGGCCACAGCCCTTGACAGATATGCAAAAAAAAGATTTCTGGTGAGGATTAAAGGTATTTGTTGAGAGACATTTTCACAAACAATAGCAAGAAAAGCACAAGTCCCCCCAGCTTTGCAGTGACACAGAGCAGACTGAATCCTAAATTTTGGGGTGAATTAAGGAAATACTGACTTTCTTACACTCAATCTCTTCCCCAGCTAAGAGCAGGTTCAATTAGAAGCAAACCTGGTTGCTACAGCTGTTAATTTTCCTGTCTGTACCCTGTTTTCCTGCACCCTTCCTCTCCTTGCCATGCAAGTGTGTGTGTGTGAGGGCACAGAGCCTGAGGAACTGGAACTGTTTGTTTCCTCTCCTAAAGGCCTGTATTGCTTTCCAGTGCCGTGTGTTTCAGTAGTCTCAGTGACTGTATTTACCCTTCTGCCTCAGAGCCTCAGTGAAGGAGCCTGTTGCTTTTTCTTGGCTGGACTGGAAATGTATTTAAAAAACCAAAATAATAATCTTATGCATCACAGGTCGCATCTTTCCTGTGGAGAGTTAATTCAGAGAGCCTGGGGCAGGCTGTTGACACCAGGCTGGAGAGAGGACTGCAGAAAGGCATGCCTGTGCTGCTAAATATAATCAGTAGAGCAGAGGGCTTTGCTTGGGATGGAGCAATTTGTTTTCTGTCTGTTTTTTTTTTTTAGGGAAGCAGAGGTTTGTTTCTTGTCTCCTGAAGCAGCACATGACACTATTTGATGAAAATGAAGTGGCAGTGTTTCAAGGACAGCACAGATGTGATGTATTCTTTCAATCTTTGCAGCTCTAAAGGGAATGACCAGTTACCTGGCTGGGTGTAAGGCTGTCTGGGCAGCATTGCAGCGAGGCAAAAGCTTCTGCCAGTCAGAAATAGCTGTAGCTGCTTCTGGTGCATTCTTTCTTGTTGCTCTAAGAAAGCCAGCCCCAATAGCATCTGCTGAAGCTATTTGTTGGTCATACCCTGCTTCTGATTTCATCTTTGTGGGGTCATGAGCAAGTTGGCATCTGCTGGTAGATAGGGTCCTCACCTTCTCATGACTGGCTTTTATTATCCTTCCACAGCTATAATGGCCTCCTGTAAAGGGAAGCTCCACATGTGCATTACCAAAAGTCATAGTTGCGAGCCAAAGTTATACTGAGGGAGGAGCTGTTGGCACCCTAAGAGCTAACTCTCTCATTCTCTTCTCCTCTGTGACGCTTGCAACTCAAGTCTAATACCAAGTGTTACACGAAAAATAGCATAGACTCAAGGTACAAAGTCCCAATTCAGATCTCAGCTGTACCAGAGTGCTTACAGGGGAAGGGGTTCAGATGCTGTGTTCTGGTCTAGGGCAATCACTAATGAAAGTGCTTCACTTGAATAGTTACAGCGTTTCTGTCTCTGTGATTTTGTCTGTCTTGTCCTTGTTGCTACGGCTGTGCCAGTATGAGGCCAGCATGAGGCCAGCTCTCCAGCAGGAAATCATGAAAAGAAAGGGCTACCTTTCTCCTCTCTTATTAAAATATACCGAGGGTGCTCAGCAACCTGGAAAGGCTGTGTTGTTTAATAGATCAATGGCTGTAGTAGCCAGTTGTTCAGCATCTCTCCATGCCAGTTTGCTGTAATAATTGTGGTGTTCATTAATGCTTTTGCAGGTGCTGAGATTAGAGTAGAGCTGCTGCTGTTCAGCAGCTCATCAGAAGTAATTCCTTTGTGAGGCAGCCTTGGCTATTTAACCTGCTTTAGGGGTCCTAACTTAGGAAGAAACTCTCCAGTGAAAGCCCATCAAGCTGCAGAAAACAGTGGTGCTGCAGGCAGCAGCAGTCTGCCTGCTTCACTTGTGACCAAAAGCATTTCCTTGGAGTATCACCAGGAGTACAAGGTGCCATTATAACTACTGATTTTATGGAGAGATGAGAATGTCTGCTTCCTACAGAAACTGTTGCCGTAGCAGCTATGTACTTTAAGAATGGCTTATTAATACAGTCTTGGTATTTAAGGTATGCCTTAATGGTTAAATGCAGTACAAAACAATTAGTTAAAGAGCCAATAAGCTAAATGACAAGCATAACTGGAATCAAGTATTTGGGTCTAATTCTCCTTATCTAAGCATCTCCATCACATCAGCAGTAGGCATGTCATATTCAGAGTTACTTGTTGTAAGCTGCCTTATTTACCTGTGTTAAAATAATACTATGGATTATGTGTGCTGCAAACTAGGAGAGTGTGAGAGTCTGCACACGTTTCCATGACCAGGCAAATTTTAACCATAACGACAACTTTAAAAGTTCTAGTGATGCAACTAGACCAAGTGTATGAGGCTCAGGTGGCTCAGTGGAAATCATGGTACAAGAAATAGGGCTGAGGAAGCCAAGACAGGTTTGCATGTTTTTGCTCTGCACATGTATGAAAAGACATACTCAGACTAAAAGGAGGTTCGAGTTGCAAGTATCAGGCTGCAGCATGGTTAACTTCCCAACTGACTGTTCTGGGATTTGTTTTTTTTTTTTTTTGGTGTGCTATATGATATGCAACACCTAATTTCTACCTACTGAGAGAAGGAATTTCAGTGTAAATTGTATTTTCATTCTGCTTTTGCCACATCGGCATGGAAAATGGTAAAATGTCTTTTGTTTGTATCAATATTTTACATTCTCATTCTTCATGCATATTGTCGAAACAAATAAAAAGTCCTCAGAATTGCAATAGCCTAATTTTACTAAGGCCCTTTTGTGAATCTATAATGAAAAGTTAAGTAAGCAGAGAGGTTGGGAATAGAGAGTTTTTTCAGATGCCTGCAACTGTAGGCGTAAGCCACAAAATAGAAGCTCAGGACCATAAATGCCGCTGTACCCGTACTGCGTTTGGAGTCCGGGGGTTGGGTGCAGTGCAGGGTTACATTCTGAATAAAATCCTTTTCAGAGTAGAAATGTCATCTGTAGCTGATTAATGGGTCAGAGTGCTCCTTTGTGCGCCTGGTCCAGCTTTGGCCTGGGGACCACACGCCCTGTCTCCTGTTAGCCATAGTTGTCATGGACGAGACCAAACATCACCCAGCATGTGCACAGGTTTCTAGACTGGTTGCTTTCTTCCCCTAGTTTCTGTGCTACAGCCAGTAGGTTTTGGAGACTTTTTTCAGTGATAAGCTGAGATCATTGAAGCAGTAATAGCTGAAACAGGACCAGGTCAGAAATGCGCCATAATGGGCAGTTTGTGGAGGTTCTCTGATGCCCATACAGCAGGGCAGGCAGATGGCTTTCTGTGACCTTGTTCAGAGCAGATGTTCTCTCACCAGAGCCAAGTAATAATCAGTGTTGGTTTAGACCTGAAACAGGTTCCTGCCCACTATCTGCATTGAGCCACAACCTGCTACTGCACCATAGCTCTGTTCTCAGGAGACCCATCTGCAATAACTACGGCTGCACATATTTATTTGTGTAAAGGACCTGTTAGAAATTGCAGCTGCCAGTTGATGTTTGTCTGCAATATCCTAAATATAGAAAACTAAGGAAACACTCTTATCCTTTAGTCTCCTTCCTCTCCCTATCATTAATCTTAGTTTTGCGGGTAAATACATCATGTACAGCACCTATGCAAAGTGCTGGAGGAGTTGGTGCACGTGGGCCTACCCGCTGTCCTGAAGTGGTCAGCACTGAATAAACTCCTTTGTCACCATGGCCATTGGGTGACTTGGAGCCAGAGGAGTCATTGCATGCCTCTGTAGCCTGTCTGCTTCAGCTCAGTTTGCACAGACCGCTTGCTGCTTTGGACTAGGAGCTGTGAGATGATGTAAGTTATTCCCTTGCCATCCCCAGGCTCACAGTCTCTACTACTTTCACCTGCCAATTTGCCAACTATAGTCTTCCAAATATGTCAGAGTAAATTAAATTTGTAATTCCATCTCATTTTTCTTTAGTAATTTTACCACCGTATGCTCAATGTTATCTGTTACCGAGTCCGGCTCTTGAATTACAGACACAGTATGTCAAGTTGGAAATACTGTCCTCGATAGGTATTGTAGTCACTGTGCAATAATAATATATACCTGTCACATCAATATGTAGGTGTTTAAAGTGTTTTTTTTACTGTGTTCTTTCTACCAGAACTTAGTGTGGCAATTACATGAATCAAAACTAAGGTAAAATATCTGTTAATGTAAAGCCTGGAAGACAGCTGCATTCCATCTTGAAACGCCATGCTGGTATGTTTTAACATGTGCTTTAGGTGGACTGAAGACCTGGAACTGTATCTGAAAGAATGAGCTCTGAATGATGTAAAAGGAAAGCTAATTTTTAATAAATCATAGCCTAAATTCTGCTTCCTTCCCATCAGAGCTGTGGATGTCAGTGGTATCTTCATAGCTGAATCCTTGCTGCCCTCTAGGAATATTTATAATGAAATATTGTCAGAAATATCACTGTATGTGTATTGCAAGATGTGGGTTCCTTTATTAATGTTCAGTCATAATGTTATTGAAAATACTTCACATTTCTACAGGGATTGCTGTATTATCATATCTTATTTTTGCGAAGATCTCTGGGAGTTCTGCATAGCCTCTCCATTACTGCCGAGTTCTTTAGGGCACTGGCAAAGACAGCAGAAAGTTACTTGTAATTTAAGTAAATTAAGAATTAAATCAGCTTTTCATTTGAGCTTACCCTTGCCTGTCAGCAGAATAAAGGTTGTGGCATTGAACAACGCTGAGTTTAAGATTCCTAATAGAGAGATATTATGCAGTGAATCTAACAGAAATTACATGTATATCACTAGAAACTTTTTCTACTCTAAATAGTCCTTCGCAGGGTACTTAGCAGGCAGTGGGCATACCAGCTCCATATGTTATAATGAGAGGTAGATCTAAGCAAATCCCGCACTGCGAAGAAAGCTTTATTGCAACTGACGTTTTGTAACTCTGACAATCAAGATCAATACTGGTGCCTCATCATCCTTTCTTTTGCATCTCCCCTCACAGGAGAGAATGAGTGGTATGACAACATGGTGTGGGATGTGTCGTCTGTTATTAAAATAGTGGATTAAGTAACTGTCTGTGGTTAATGAATGCCACTTGATAAGCAAGATTAGTCCAGAGATAAATGCAATGGAAATGCCTAACCCTGGACAACTGAGTATCATGTAAGGTCCTTAAAGGATTACAAACTTCAGTTTAAATTAATAAATGTTTGAAAATGTTTCAGGATAGATATTGAATGGGTTATTTAGGAAAATATTTTAATTAATATTTAGCAACTGGGAGAAACTGCATCATACACTGTTGACATGCAGCACTTAAAAGCATCAAAGGTACGGCTGACTGCCCTGAATTCCCTACACAGAAACTGTGTGTTGACAGCAAAGCAGAGCCTGGCTGTTGGCAAGGCCTCTCACGTCACTATGTCCAGGCTTGTCAGTGGCAGTGGGAGACAGCGGTGGGATCAGAAGGTTGATTTTGTGCAGTGCAAAGCTGAGAAATGAATCAGCTGCCTGATTTCCAGCCCAACTTTTACATAAATAAGCTCCACGATAGGCAGGCGCTTCACAGTGGTTAGGGTTTTTTGGAGCATATCTCTCCATGGTGTGCACGTGCAGTGTAACTGCAGGAGCTGGTTGCTGTGGTGCTGGTGGCTGCTGGGTTCATTTTCACGGCCTGTTGGGTAATGTGGGCTTTGCAGAGAGAAAGAAAATAGGATCTTCTGACTGCTGTGATGAAATGGTGTAACAGAAGAGTATCTGTCCTGTCTTATTTCTAGCCATGTCACTGAACTGTGTTCAATGGGCTGTTACACGTATTTTGGGAGATCAGTTTTCCTGATCAAGTTAGTTTGAGGGCATAATTAGGTAGTAATATTAATGTTTACAGCTGATTAAAAAAATAGATCTTTTTTTATGAAAGCTGAATGAGAGAGACTGCAATGTTTTCCATAAAATTGAAAATGAAACATTTTTGGAGTAATGCTTTTGGCTCCAATATATTCAGATATGCATTCTTCCATGACGTGATTACCATTGATATCAACAGGTGTTTGAGAAAGAAACAGGAGAGATATTTACATTTTTTATTGTCAGTTAAAAGATCAGCTTGCAAAAGCCTGCAGCTGATGTGTTTGGGCCAGTTTAATACTGTTCTCAGTGGAAATATTCCCAACTTGCATCTTGTGTTGGGGTTAGAATTATCTGGTCTCTTGTATGTGATACAGAAAAAGTGTTGATGCAGAAACGTGTGTTTCTACTTACATGTCACAGTCAATGAAACGGTGATGGCTGAGGTGAAATAGGCAACTTAAAGTCAAGGTTGGTGGAAGCTAATACAAATCCCTGTAGTGAAATTAGAGACTTAATTTACTATAGACTGATTTACACAAGGGAAAATAGTATCTGCTACCCAGAGTTGGTAAAACACATAATGAATATATGCTTATTGCTGTTAATGGATGTCCCCGAAAAGCTGTTTGTCTTGCATCTGATTTGTCAGCTGGTGCAGTCTGGCATGTGAGGTTGTTACAGAGAGGGAATTTGTTGAGGAGCAGCTTAATCCCCAGCATCTTTTTGAGCAGCTGAGCCAAATTCTCCACCAGTCCTGAGTCAGAGGAGCAGCCTGGGCAGCCTTCAGGGGCAGAGTGTGGCATGGAGAATGCATTGCAGCGTCACTACAGCCACTGACCCTCCTGTAGCAGTAAGGTCTGTAGCCCACTGGTTAGGGGTGTTGTTTCTGCATAATACATAGGGATTTTCACCCCTGACTCACTCCATAGCAGCATAGCATCACTACAGTCTCTGTTTTCTGGGGTTGTGGATAGGTTTGAGCACATGTCTGCAGTAACTGCAGAAGTGGGGGTTAGTTTGGGGATTTTTTGTTTTAGATAACTCCAGTACACAGCTCAGTGGTTCTCAGTCCAGATAGGTTTTCTGTACCCAGCTTTCTGTTTCCAAAGGCTTGCCTTGCTAATATCATGTGGGACCTACTCTTTTATTGTGTCTGAGGCATGTGTATGGTGATACCATGCCACACTCATGATCAATGATTTTGAAAATCTCAAGTGCTTGCCTCCTGGGCTCTCACACTGCTGTGTTTCAGTCATGTTTGTGCTTTCAAGGTGGGTGAAGGGACCACTTTCTAGGTCTGGTTAAGAGGGAGGAAGCAAGTCTCAGCCCATTGCTGCTAGGCAGGTACAGCTTGCTCAAGTTCTCGACTATGTCCTTCAAGAAGCACTGGGGTCTAAATACCATTTATTCCCAGTGCAGAAGGAGCCAGATGCTTATCTTTTTGTTGACCATACCGGAGGCTTTTGTTCTCCTAGAAGTTAGTGCTGCTTCTGATAACTGGTATTTCCCCCCTGTTGTTTGGCTGATACACCTCACCAGTCAGGGAGGAGGTAGGAGGGCATAGAGGGCATGTGGCTTGCTTACTATTGATTCAAAAGCGTCAGTTTTCCTGTTGAAACTGGATCCTGAAACTCAAAATGGTCTGGAGGATCCCTGTGAGAAGCTGAGCTTGAAAAGCCTACACTGTAAACAGCAAGGCTTGGTTCAGCAGGCCTGGGGAGACGTTGAGAGCTGCTGAGTCAGTTCTTTGAGTGATTTGTGAAGATTTTTATGACTCTAATTGCATTAATTTCTCTGATGGGGAAGTTATGCTTTGGGTCTACTTGGGGTTCCTGTTGTTGATTGGGACATTTTATTTCTATTTTTATGAATCAAGTTCTTATTTTTTTATGTTTAAATTCAAGTACAGACTGTGTACTGTCTGTTTCCAGTATTTTCAGCAGAGGATTTAGGCTGAGATTAGCTCCATGACTACCTTCAATATATGGTCTATTCAAATGTCAACTTTGTCATGTCAATAACTTTCATATCAAGTATCATATGTGTCTTGAAAACTGGTGTGTCAGTGAATTTATGTTCTTGTGATAGGCCAGTGCAAAGTCTGGGCTTACTTGATAGGGCTAAATTCTACTTGTAACCTCACAGACCACTCATGAAGCTTACTTTGATCAGGAGCTGAGGTAGCCCCTTTTTCTCTGTGTCATCACAAACACTGAAAAATTCACAGAGACCTTTTAATTAAATATTTCTGATTATCTTTCACCCTTTTCAGATCACATGATTGAAAAAGCCATTGAAATTCTGTGCAGCAGTAGATAAAGGTCTCGCCATCAGCCTGTGTTGCGGTCTCCTTATTTTTACAGTACATTGAACTTTTGGTGATGCCACTGAGGGAGACTGTACTGCATGCAGCAGTGTATTCAGCATGTGGGGTACAGAAAAGAGAATATATTTTGTACCCAAATGTCATTACCTAGCATACAGGATTGTGGCACATTTACAATCCATTTCTTACTGTTTCCAAGTACATTGTAATCTGCAATATTATTAATCTAATTTTCTGTGTTTTGAGGAATCTCTCATAGATTTCTAATACAGTATAGCTTCCATGTCCTTCCCTTCACAAATAAACAAAGAAAATACTGATTCCCAGAACCTGGCTGAAAGACTTAGCAATTTCTCCAGTATTTGTCAAAAGTGGCTTTCTGAATGTTATTTGCCTGATGGAGTCCATGGTCAGGATCAGCAACTCCTTTATTAGTTAACAGCTCGGGGACTAAATACAGAGGAAATGAGTTAGTGTGCAAGAAATATATTTGACTAATTTCTTTCTTTCTTTTTTAAAATAAAGCCTCTCTTCACTTCCCAGGTTAGAAAATGCAGTGTTTTATTTCAAAACTTGAGCAAGTATATGCATTCTTCCTCCCTTATCCAAATGCAGCCTGGGAACAATTTTGGTGTAGTTTGTCTCACTGTCTCTCAACTTGCGCCTTCTTACAGTAGGATTTTTGGCTTCAGTGGAAGTTCATTATATACCTGATACTGTACACACTGGAATAACTTACATGGGTAGTATTTCATTTCTTTAAACACACCATATGCACATACAAACAAAATATCGACCAAATATGTTTTAGATGACAGCAATGTTTCAGTTCCCAGACCTGCATCTTAACGCCAAAATGAAGTTCATTTCACTCAGCTAGCTGATCTGCTTCACCTAACCCTTTGCTACAGAGAAACTGTTTGACCTGTATAGTTTGTGATGCAAATGACACAAACCTCCCAATTTCTTTTCTAACCCTGTATATTGGATAGGATTAGCAGCTTATCCTGAGCATGGCCTACCAGTCTAACTCTTCTATAATGGAATTGCATATTGCTAGCCTAGCACTGGAATTCGTCACCCCACTTTACCTTCCAGTGTGGTTCCTGCACCTCCATGCACACGTCAGAAACCTCCTTTCATACTTCAGAAATATCTTCAACCATTCCATCCTTCCTCATCCTTGTCCAAGCAATATTTGCATTTTCAAGGCTAACAATACCTTTACAAACAATTTATACACAAGGACACTGAACTCTAAGGCTGGAATGGCAAGTGGCCTAATCCCTACTGATAGGATGGCATCCAGACAGCTGACTGTGAGTACCCAGCCACCTCCTTTCATAAAGTAACTGTTCTGGATTTGCTGTTGTGAATTTACGGTCGGGTTGGTTCATTGTATGCAGGCAAGATTTTCTGGTGTGTAGTGACGCTACTTCTTTCTCACCATGTTAACTGTGCTTCTGGCTAATCAGATGCCCATGCTAGGAATGAGATAAGATATAATTTTGTTTGGGTGCTTCCAAGGTAAGAGTTGGTTTTTGCATGGCTTCAAGCAGGTTTGGTAGGCTGCTGATATCCTTGTTTGTCTTCTTTTGATTGTAAGCCTCTGTTGCCCCTTGCAAGGAGGGGAGATGGAGAGGCAAACTGTGAAGAAATGTATTTTGGAGCTGCAGGTGAATTCTATGGATATCAGAGCAAAAAGCTGTAGAGCTGGTTAAAAGGTTGCTTATGACCTGAGATACAGGCAGCATACAGTATTAGCACATATCAAACAGCGTTTCTGTTGTCTCACTTGTAAAATAGTGTTTCTGTGAGAACCACACAACTAGATTTGACAAGAACAAAGGCCAAGGTGAGCTGGTTTGCAAGGGATGCAAAGCTTCAAATGTTGTTCTGGGGCTTTAGTAAGCCATGCTGTGGTGGTGATGGGAGAGGTCCATCATCTGGACAGAGAAAATCCAGTTAGGAGCCCATAGCTATAACTCCTGGTACATGACAACAGGGAATCTGTTCTGTTACTGAAGATAAGACAGGTGACATGTATCTCTGGCCTCTACAATAGTGTGGGTAGCAGTGTAACAGTTGGACTTGATTATCTTAAAGGTCTTTTCCAACCTACTTGATTCTGTGATTCAGTGAAGGGTTCTCTTGGTTCATACCAGTAAACAAAGGACTGTACTAACTGAGGTGGGTGTGTATAGCCTGTTCTAGGACAGCTCTGAAGTGCAGTTGGAGAAATGTTGTGCAAAACTTCCTTTTCAGCACTTTTAGAGAGCTCACTGGTGTGAAAGTCAGCTGAGAATTGCCGTCTACTGAAGGTATGAACCTGATGTCTTCCTACAGTAGCATCTGAAGGAAGTGTAGCTGTCACCGGCCTCTGACACAACAGGCTTGGTGCTTGGCTGTGGTTTTTCCCCAGCTGTGGCTCTCTTGCCATCTCCGAGAGAAAATGGACATGCTGTCTGGGAAGTTCAGTTTTGTTTGCTAGTATCCCAAAGAAACTTAGTCTGTTTTGCAAACAAGCTATTGTTCATAGGTTTCACTGAGGCAGCTTGCATCTGCTTCGATAGGCTTGAAGCATTATTGCACAGTTTAGCAAAAGAAAATAAGTAGACCCATTTGTCTCATATGTCAGTGTCACAGCTGTCTCACACCAGCGGACAATGAAATGGAAGATTTCATGCAGTGTACATACAATCCTGGCCTTTGGATAACCATTTTGTACCTGTGGCCCATGCAAGATGGGTTAGGAGGGGTGGTTGGGTAATGAAATGGTGGGATCCCGGGATTAATGCATTGGAGCTGACACTGTCCAAAATGTAGAGAAAAGAGCAGGGGAATAGGGTGTCTGAGATTATTTCCATCTGGACCTCATTAGAATATAACTATTTTCTATTGCACTATTTACCAAATTCATTCAACACCTCATTACTTCAGGAGTGGATTACTATAATGAGCTCTGCATGGTGTTATATCTTCAAACCACTTGTAAACTGGAAATGGTGCAGGTTGCCATGATGATTTGCTTGTTCAGTGGAGTTGGATGGGGCTAACTTGACCATAGTACTATTGAATGCTCAGTAGCAGTGTGCTGGTATGCAGGTAATAGCATTACACCTTTTAAAGCTGCAGTGGTAGTTAACTGATGAGCAGATCTCTTCCTGTGCAGATCTGTTTCATGGAGTTGTAAGGGAGGTCATCTGTGCTGCTGCCAGGAGGAGATGTTCTCCTCCAGTTGCCTCACTTCTGATGCAGCATGGCTGGGCCATGTGGATCTGTTGGTCCTTGTGTGAGACGTGATTTTTCATTGTGTGATGGGAGGATGAGTGAAGCTATTCCATGTGTTGTTAGATTTCAGAGTGCCTGTTTTAGCCTTGAAAAATAATTAGAAAAGGTAATTTAAATGTTTGATGGGGTACTTGGGATAAAGCAAGTAATGGAGAAAAGCCAGCTATTTGGTATTAGTTGGCTGTTCACAAAAGTACATGAATGGGGAGTGTTGATCTGGAGTCATACTGAGGGCCAAGTTTGCTGGATGGGGAATCCAGGTACTTCAGATGTCTGGAGCCTAAATAGAAAGAGCCCAGGCTCTGCTCTCACCCAGTAACTCCTCTTCGAGCACAAACTTGCACCCATTATCTGGTCCCCAGAGGTCACTTCTGAGATCCTATCTTAGCACAAACACAGCCTTTTGTGGGCTCTCTCCACAGGTGATAGCCTTGCAATTTATGGGTTACTTCTTTAGACCCATGAGATCAGGAGTATTGCTTACATTTAAACAAACAAGCAAAAGAAGAGTGGCTAGACCTTGTGTGGAGTTACTAAGCATACAATTGTGTTGACTTAGGGATAAAGCACAAGAGATTGGAAATAATCTGAAATCAGCAGCATTCCTAAATGTATCGGGGTTTGTTTGGTCTGTCCTTTGCATACAAACTCTCTGAAACAAAAGTCTGGGAAGGCAAGAAGGCAGGCTGTTCATGGCGAACCTGCTCTGCCTCTAACAGAGGTGAGAGCTGCTCACTGGTGTCTGGGAATGTGTGCCCTGCCTGCACCACTTTCCCTCTCATCTGAAGGTATATTCCTACATCTCTCTCTGACACCTTCTGGCACCATCTCTCCTGAAACCTTCCTTTGTCACTCACTCGTCTTTGTCACATGGATGTAGCTTTTCCTTTGTTTTTGCACACACTCCCTTCTCAAGGATGGGAAATACTTCTTGCTTGAGCAAATACGTAGTCTAAGGAAATTCCTGAAGAAACAGCAGCTGCTGAACATAATGACTCATGTAATGAATATAATGGCTCATGATCATTTCTCATCTGGCATGGATGCGTCCCAATCTTGGCATCTCGGGTGGATACACAAATGGAGTCATTTGGTGAGAAAACAGCTTTCAGACTAGCTGAAATACAGATTTCAGAAAGTCCACCAGCAGATTTCATGGATCATCACTGTGAGTGCATACAGTGTGGAACTGCTCCTGAGAAGCAAAACAAGGCAGGATGATGGATAGAAAACACGGGAATGAAGGGTCAGGGCTATATAGCTTGAACACCGAAGCACATGGAAAAAGTAGGGAGAAAATAAAGAATTAGATGGAAGGTGAAATGAGAGTTTGGTTATGTTTATCTGCCATTAGATTAAGATTGTTTGATAAGCCCCAGCTATTTTCTTAGCTTCTTACTGAAGCAAGTCCTAATTGGTCAGTCTTGTTTTGTTGTTTGGGTTTTTGTAGAACAATTTGCAAACTGAACCACAGCAAATAGGTATTTCATGAGTATTTCATCTTCTACTCTATCAGTGTGTATGTAAATACTAAATTAAAACAAGTTTTAGCACCTCTGCTTTGTTTTCTCATCATCTAGCATTCCTTGGCAGAGGTTTAGGACTCCTTTTGGGCTGTAAACTGAGACACCCCTTTTCTTGCAGCACAGGATTGCACACAAGGACAGAGTGCTGTGCCACCTAACATGAAAGCTGAGACCACCAAACTGATATGGAGTAGAGACTTGATAGTTCCAAGGGAGATCCCCAAGCTTACCGTTCTTCTGAGATGTGTGTCAGTATGCCATGTAGCCGTATCACCAAAGGAACCTTCTCATGCTTTATTACTTGGTGTCTGTGGAAAATATAGGGGGGGGAGGGAGGAGGAAATTCCCCATCTTGTCCAAAAAGTTGTTTGGATTCAAAGAAATAATTGTTTTATAGCTAAAAAAACTCCTCTAAATCTGGCAATATTGGCTCCCATTTTAGCTAGGAGTTTTATTTTTTTCATGAGGATTTAGGCTTCAGGAGCACAAAGAACGAGGTAGGAGACTTTTCCTTATTTCTGGGAATGTTTGCTTTGGAAGTCTCAAATTTTGATGCCTGGATGGGTCTGTTGGGATTTCAGCCCACAAATAGGGTTTTATTCCTACCACACATTCATGTGTAAACAAACACCTTTGTTTTATGATTGCCACTGGAGCAGAGCTATTAGATGTCATACCTGAGTCTTGCTGAGAAGCAGTTACTGAAAGAATTCACCTTTCAGTGGCTCAGGCCGTGTGGTGGCAAGTCTGTTTCCCCGACCTAGGAGACCTAGTAATGGAAGTTGCTCTAGAAGGTTGAGAGTAGAGATCTGGGAGTTTAGTTACATGGCCAAGCAAAATCTGTGTTAGGGAGAAAAGCTATTAAACTGCAGAAATCGTATTAGCAGTCCTTGAATGGTAAACTTTGCTATTAGTTTTTCAAATTGCAATCTTGGTGCATCTGAGCTCTTCAGAGTTATTCAAGGCATTCTTCTGAGAATTATGCATACGCTGTAAGAATGCATAGTGACATTTAGTTTAATATAATGATTCATTACCTCTAGATTTGTTTACCATTCTAATTGTATCATTTTAATTCTACCATCGTTTTAAATTAACCTATACTCTCCCCTCAGATCCCGCTGCCTTTTTAATTTTCTCTTCCATGGGATGTTGTCTCATCTATAATTATTTTACCAGCATTTAAACGGTGTTTAATCTCAAAATAATGAGCAGAGTAAGGCACAAGGCATTCGTCCCCATTTTGCTAACGGAGTGGAAAACAAGAGGTTGTTTTTTCTCCTTGCCTGTGCCCAACTATTGGAAAATTGGCATGGTGACATGGGTATACACAGCATAACTACTATACTAACTGGCTAGTGGGGAAAAGGACCAACCTGGTCACTGGAGTACAGGTCTGGATCTTTGGGCCTTTGGGTCAGTGCTCATCCATTTGTTCATCTGCCAGCATACTGCTGTCTGGAGCAGAAGTTCTTGTAGAAGTATCTGTAGTAGTAAGGCCCCCTAAAAAGGAAGGTTTGCAGATCACTGCTGCCAGATACCTTTCAAGGCATTGAGAGCTAATCCTTCCTAGGAGGAGAAATCATCAGGTTCTTTTGTATAAAGTGTTTATTTACTCTGTGTATACCAGAACAGAGAACAGAGTAATCTGAATATCAGACAGTACGTTTCCCCTCTCAGAAGTCTCTATCCAAGAACTAAAAACTAGTTCTGTGTGAGTGTTGTCCCCAAAGTGTCACATAGGTTTACTCAGGTGTGGCTAGCAGTCTGGCCACAGCCAGCACAGATCTCAGTACAGCCTGGTTCTGTACCCTGCTGCTCTGGTGGGGATTTTTAGCTTGGTTTTGAGTTGCTTCATCCCATTGCAAGGTCACTTCTTTCTCCATCTGTGAGTACTGTAGCAGCTCCAGATGGATAAGATATCGGGTAATGTGGCTTCTTGTCTTTATAGTAGGGTGTCTTTTGGTCATTCAGCTCACTTCTTGTGCCATTCATTTTGAACAAGTCTTTTCTGCTCATAAAAACCTTAGCTACTTGGCAATCAAGCATTATTCTCTCCACTTCAGTGCTGTCACAGTCATTTGTGATGCTGGGCATCAGCTGACGTTGTATTTAATATATGAGGAACATGGTGAGATTAACTGGATATTGACCATCTGTCCATGGCAAGAAGATGTCTTACACAGACAAGCAAAAATTAAGTTGTAGTAAGTTTTAGCCTCTTTCCCCATTTAATTAGCCACAATCAACTTAAGTTTTTCTTCCCTTTGTGTGATTTTTTTTTTTTTTTACAGAATTAAGAGTTACTGTGTAGTTCTTCCAGAAATATTTGTGTTTACAACTTAAAAGTGTAGCATGTGTGATGGGAACTGTATTCCTCTTCACCTTATGATCAGTACATGCTTTAACGATAGAATACTCTTGGAAAGAAATACAAAGAATATAAGGAACTTGCTTAAAAGCCTGACTATTCAGAGTTTGTATCCAACTTATTTTCTTGCTAGATCAGAAAGTGTCAGTGGAATTGTGCTTCCTGTGCAAGCACAGCCCTAGGGATTAAGTCATGCTGGTTTTTCCAGAGCTGTATAGTAGATTTTTTTTCCTTATAAAGCTTTGAACGAATTATTTATCTTTGGGTGCTTTTATTATTTTATTTGTAATCTAAAGGTGCTATATCACTGACCTTGGAGAAGTTTTGAAGGTGAATTCTTTGAAAGGAAGTTAAAACTGCACTGTAAATGTAACACAGTTGGATGTCATCTAAATATTGTCTTTGATGTATTTTCATTTGCTCTCTTTTATTTTTCATTTTGAAAACCTAAGCAGATGCATGTAGGAAAGCTCTTTTCCTCCTGCATCTTCCAGCATTAGCTGAGCAGCTCTTAAGAGAAGGGTTCAATGACAGTGCTTGCACTTGATCTCCGTATAGAAGCATGGAGACCACCAAACTGGATTCATTCCCATAGACTCCTCTAAGGCTGCTGTACTTACTGCCTGCTGTTCCTGGCTTTGGGCTAGATAGCAGAGGTGCAATTTAGCTCTGTGTGAGTGTAGAAAACAATGCTAAACTGAGTGTTTCATTTTGGAGAGAAAATTACAAGGGAAGAAATTAATTCAAACTCGGGGCTAGTCATGTTTGTGTCTGAAAGATTGACCACATCATCCAGTAAAGTCTGAGGCTGTTTCATGGCACTTGGGAGAAGCCACTTGACTTTCATTATGAGGGGGAACTTCTCTTTGTCTGGCAGCTGCTGGCTATACCATAAAAATCATTGAATCATAGAATGGTTTGGGTTGAAGGGACCTTAAAGATCATTTCATCCCAAACCCCTGCCATGGGCAGGGACATCTTCCACTAGACCAGATTGCTCAAAGCCCTGTCCAGCCTGGCCTTGAACACTGCCAGGGAAGGGGCAGCCACAACTTCCTTGGACAACCTCTGCCAGTGTCTCACTACTTTCCTAGTGAAGAATTTATTCCCAAAGTCTAATCTAGATCTCCCTTTTTTTTAGTTTAAAGTCATTGCTTGTTGTCCTGTCCTTACATGCCCTTGTAAGAAGTCCCCTCTCCAGATTTCAGAGTGAGTGTGGTGACCCAGTGCCAAGTGTGCCTGGTTGAACAGCTTAGAAAAGAACTGGTATCTCCACAGTGTGATTCATCTCATCTTAGAGGAGGCTCCAAAGATAGCTTCAATGAGTGGCAGTTCTTCCCTGCCTTGAATAGAGCGTACAATGACTGGCTCAGGTTTAACTATGTAACTGCTTCCTTACTAGTGTATTGTAGGAGCACATCTGTGAGTTGTTCTCAGATTGAATGAGCATCTGGGAGGCAAAACCACTAGTATGAGCTAAAGCTGCATTGGTTAACAGTGGCCTTGAAGCCACTTAAGTCAATGACTAGCTGAGCCTAAAATCTTTCATAGGCTCTCTCTGACTAGCCCACTGAAGCACTTGTGAGTGAGAAGAGACAGTGAACAATCTTCCTTTAATTTCCAAAGATACTGTTGGAGTTGATGAATAATACTATCCCTGCTTGCCACATCTGACTGATGGAGGTCATTGATGTCTGCTGTTTCCTTACTCATATAGACGGCATCATCTTCAAGTGTTGTTTAATTTTTTGGGACGGAAGAATTCCTAGCTCTTCTCCTAAGGAGTGAACCCATGATGAGCATTTCCATGATGAACATGCTGTGTATGCTGCTGCCAAACAGTTTTTGAGTTATTTATTGCGTCAGGGCTTCTGCGGATTTTTTTGTGGGAAGTTGACTTGGGTGTGAGCATAGAGGGCAGAAGGGGCCATCTTTATGTGTCAGAGGTAGGGCTGTTGCTGGCAGGAGTCCCATCTCCTCAGTGGTCCTCCTTCAGTGTTTCAAAGAAATGGCAAATGGACACAAGACACTCTTCTTTGTACAAGAACTATCTATGAACGTATGTATATTACCCATTTTACAATTTTTCTGTACCATGAACAGAGTTATTATTTCATTCTATGCAATGTCCTTTAAAAAGCAATACTTCAAAATACACTGGGTTTCTCCTTGCAAGTACTTTTTGTTAGTCTACACTGCCAGAAATGAGACCTAAGTGATCTTTGGCTAAAAAAGGCATCCTGTGGTATATAGGCTCCAACCGTCAAGGTGAAAGTATAGACCTAGGCAAATTAGAAGTAAGTGCACTCTGGGATTGTTATAATCATAGAACAGTTAGGGTTGGAAAGGACCTTAAGATCATCTAGTTCCAACCCCCCGCCATGGCCAGGCACACCTCACACTAAACCGTGTCACCCAAGGCTCTGTCCAACCTGGCCTTGGGCACCACCAGGGATGGAACATTCACAACTTCCTTGGGTAACTCATTCGGTGCCTCACCACCCTCACAGTAAAGAAATTCCTCCTTGTATCCAATCTAAACTTCCCCTGTTTAAGTTTTAACCCATTACCCCTTGTTCTGTCACTGCAGCCCCTAATGAAGAGTCCTTCCCCAGCATCCTTATAGGCCCACTTCAGATACTGGAAGGCTGCTATGAGGTCTCCACACAGCCTTCTCCAGGCTGAACAGCCCTAACTTTCTCAGCCTGTCTTCATACAGGAGGTGCTCCAGTCCCCTGATCATCCTCGTGACCCTCCTCTGGACTTGTTCCAACAGTTCCATGTCCTTTTTATGTTGAGGACACCAGAACTGCACACAGTACTCCAAGTGAGGTCCCACAAAAGGAGACCAGAGGGGCAGGATCACCTCCTTTGACCTGCTGGTCACGCTCCTCTTGATGCAGCCCAGGATACAGTTGGCTTTCTGGACTGCGAGCACACACTGAAGCTGGCTCATGTTCATTTTCTCATTGATCAGCACCCCCAAGTCCTTCTGCTCAGGGCTGCTCTGAATCTCTTCTCTGCCCAGCCTGTAGCTGTGCCTGGGATTGCTCCAACCCAGGTGTAGGACCTCGCACTTGGCATGGTTAAACTTCATGAGGTTGGCATCAGCCCACCTCACAAGCGTGTCAAGGTCCCTCTGGATGGCATTCCTTCCCTCCAGCGTATCAACCGAACCACACAGGTTGGTGTCATCAGCAAACTTGCTGAGGGCACACTCAATCCCACTGTCCATGTCAGCGACGAAGATGTTGAACAAGAGCGGTCCCAACACCGATCCCCGAGGGACACCACTTGTTACTGGTCTCCAGCTGGACACTGAGCCGTTGACCACAACTCTTTATCCACCGAGTGGTCCATCTATCAAATTGTTGTCTCTCCAATTTAGAGACAAGGATGTCGTGTGGGACAGTGTTGAATACTTTACACAAGTCCAGGTAGACAACATCAACTGCTCTACCCCTGTCCATCAGTTCTGTAGCCCCATCATAGAAGGCCACCAAATTGGTCAGGCAGGATTTCCCCTTAATGAAGCCATGCTGGCTGTCACCAAGCACCTTGTTGTTTTTCATGTGCCTTAGCATGCCTTCTGGGAGAATCTGCTCCAAGATTTTGCCAGGCACAGAGGTGAGACTGACTCGTCTATAGTTCCGTGGGTCATCCATTTTCCCCTTCTTGAAAATGGGGGTTATATTTCCCTTTTTCCAGTTGTCGGGAACTTCACCTGACTGCCATGATTTTTCAAGTATGATGGCCAGTGGCTTAGCAACTTCATTTGCCAGCTCCTTCAGGCCCTGCTCATGAGTGAGAAGGAGAAATGTGGACTGTATTATCAACATGTGTCTGTGGCATACATATAACAAATACCAAAATTGAAATGAGGTTTCTGTTCATTCTGCTCTGTTCAAGGTGTGGAGGTTTACAGAGCTGTACACTGTCTATGCTCTGCAGGTGACTGGTGTTTGGTGGTTCTTGAGGAAAGCTGCCACTTGAATTAGGCATTTCAGAGACTTTTAAAGGACAGGAGAGTTGAGCTGTTAATTCATTAAGTAGCACGTTTCTGTCTTCAGTTAATATTGAACTGATAGCCCAGAATGGTGCAAAGAGGCACAGTGTTCCTGGAGATGATTGATCTCAGGTGAGCTGTGTAACAAATGTCCTGAACTGATGATTAAAATCTCCTGCTACTTGAGATAAGCAAGGTCATCTTCCACTGAAACTTAACTCTGTACTATGTAATTGTCTTCTGCATATGTCAGTTAGCCTATACATTTTATTGAGTAACTTATTCTTGATTTATTTTCTAAATCACTAAAAGGACTTTGTGTTATTAAGCAAGTGATATTATAATGAAATTATGTGTATGTATAATATATACTTACTCAGTTAGAATGTTTGCATCCTTTTGGTGATGTATCTATGCCACAAAGAGCTATTATTTTTATCTGTGATGAAATTTGAAATCAGCAGCTTAAATAACTGGTTGCTCTCTTGAGAAATGAAGTATTTCTATGTTTGGGCATAATTCAGTACAGACTGGAAAGTACCGTATCCAAAAGTGGGGAGAGTATGGTCACTTTCTTCTGGAGAATCTGTTGGAAACATGGCAACTTTTCTGTCTATTTACAAAATAATTGTCTGTAAAATTAGAAGACAGACAACATTTTCTGTGTTTATCAGATCAGTTTTGTTGCATAAGAATTAATAAATAGCACTGTCTGCTTGTCTGTATGCAGGAATGACCATAGGACGCTGTATGAGACAGAATTTCAAAGACTGGCCCAAGTTATGGCTTAGCCACAATTCACTGTCCGGGCTACCAGATGGTTATCTCCTGATCAAAGCTGCTCTTTTTGGCTGTCATCCTTCTAAAGGAGCATCACAAGAATTTAGCAGTTCAGCTTTGGTTTTGTACTGAGTTAATTCTCTCTCCCTTGTGTTGTGCACATAAGAGCATGTTTAGACTGGTAAAAGAGCATCTTTATTTGTACCTGCTGAAGGCTCAGGATACTCCATATTCATCAGCATCTGAGAGCTTAATGAGTAGATGCTGAGAGCTGAAGTGAGCACGTGCTTTGAATGTTGTTACAGTCTGAGGACAATCTAGGTCTGGCATCCTAGTATGCTGGCTTTGCAGCCTGAAGTTCATGTACCAATGTGTATAGGTAAATTCTCCTAGTCCCTGTGTTAATTTGTGTTTGAGGACTTCAGGTATTGATCCTTCCTTACCTAAAATCATCAGAGGTTTTAATTTCCTGCTAGGTCAAATGACGTACAAATATGTGCTGTGGAACTGACCTTTCAAAGTAATCCATTGCAAGTTGAGTCTTTGCACTTCAATGAAATTTAATGACGTGAGGCTGCAAAGCAAAGAAGGCATTTGGTAGCACAGGGCAGCTATCTGTCTTTCCAGCAACAACAGCTCCAGGATCTTGCTTTTTGCCAGAGCAGGTTCCTCGCAGTCAATTACTTTTGAAGCATCTTTCTATATGTTGACTGTATCTAGATCAGCAAATGCATGGGGCTTTTTCTTCTATCTCCTTAGAAGTAAAGATGGATATATGTTTGCAGAGACTTCCTCTAAAATAGAGATCAACCAATTTCAAGTAACATGGTGGCCATTTTGTGTGTCCAACTTGAGACGCTTCAAAGAAGGTTCTTACTGTCAAATGACAGCAGAGAAGAAATTTATCTCTAAGGTGTGTCACTCAGAACAGAGAAAATAAGGTTGCTATAATAATTTGTATTTATGCTTTTCTCTTAGAATCAGTTATGACAGGTAACAGTGAAGTCATCTACCAAGTCTTGTATCACCACTAATGTTTGACATTGTAATCCTCACACTTCTTGCCAACTGCGTAATTATATTGATTCCCTCTTGGCAAGTCATGAGGCAAGTCATATTTTCCACAGATTTTAACTGTTATTGGAAGAAGCAAGTAAAATAGTAATTTCAGAAGGTAAGAACTGTTAAATTTGAGAAATCATCTGTAGGCACTGCAGCAATATTCCAAAAATTAGATGGCAAACTGATAAAGCAGTTAAATATGGAGCTGTTTCTGTAGTTCTGCTGCCCCCCATTTCTAATGACTCCACAAAACAGTGTTTGAGAAAGGTTTCAATTACTAGTGAATCTTTGCTACTCAAGTCAAGAGGTCTTCTCAGTGGAACTCCTCAGTGCTGAGGACATTTCACATCTGATTAATGTCTGTTTTGCCTGTCTTCTGCATTCCTCCTTAAAAATCACCCATCCTGTAGATGTATCATCAGATACAACCATGTGCAGTCAGTGGCGGGGTAAAATGCTGTGCCAGAGCTGAGTCCTGTCTCCAACCATTCTCTTCTCTCTTGGTTATTGCAATTCAGATCTACAAATGACATAGCCTGATGTGAAGATAGTAGAAATAAAGCATAGTAGAAATAAAACATTTGAGCATCACAGGTGATTTTTTTCCTCTGGGTTTTTTTTTTTTTTTTTTGTTTATTGATATTTCTCATATCTTCCTCATGTTCCCCAGTCCATCTGTTTCTGTAAGTTCATTGCCAGTCCTCACTATACAGGTAGAAAAAGGTGATTTCATCTCAGTTAGTATGGCTGAAAAAAAAATGTAGAAAAATACTTTTTTTGCTGTTGTGTATGGTTTCACAGAACTTCGGCATAATAAGAAAGTAGAATTGTTACCAGCAACTCTGAAAACAGCTGAAAGTTGCAACAATAGAACAGCAAACACGACAGTTCAGACTGCATTTTATATCATAACAATGCTGACAACACTGAAAAATTCTGGAAAGCTGAAAACTGTCAACAGCAGTGCAAAAGGAGCATTCCCCTAACTTCCACATGTTACTGATTAACTCGGAAGGCAGCAATGTGTGCTGCTGCTCAGGGGTGGGGAATTGTAGAGCTCTGATGGGCCCACACAGCTTGATTGCCTATTAATGCAACCTGTGAACAAAATGTTTTAGGTGGTGTGTCTTGAGCAAGGAGATGAGAATTTTTTCAAGTGGGAATGGCACTGGGGAAGGGTAAAATAGAGCAGTTAACTGTGCTGACACCAGCATCTGCATGACAGGGTAGTCAAGGAGTAACAGACTATATGAAATAGGTACTATTTGGATTTGTATGTGAGGATGAGGTGGGTCACTGCGAAATCCATTCGAAGTGTAGTGGAAGTTTGAACTAGGAATAAAGGAAGGTCAGAAGAAGTGGGGAAGAGGAAAAATGAGGCATGCCTGAAAAGATTGTGCTCAGAAAAAAATCAGAGCTCTTATATTGGACAAGGGATGATTTGAATTCGCATCTCTCTTTTCCTCATTAATAACATCTTTTAACATAATTGTAACTGCTGATGAGCAAGCATTACAGTTTTTGCTTTGGTATTTAAGCCATAATTGTTATGTTATGAGAAATACTTGGTAACTGTGCAGTGCACAAAATTGCTTTTATTGTGGAAGACACTAAACTTATTCTTGAAGACAGTTGTAGACCTGCAGCCCAGAAGGAAGTTACCTGTGCAAGAGTCTTCATTGTGTTACATGTAAGGAATACATTTCCTGAGCCTGATTTCAGGTATCCAAACAGGAGCTGGTTCAAAGCTTCATTAAAACAGCTCTGTCTATTGAAAAAGCCCTGCTGTCTTCCAGGCTTTTTTCAAGTGGGGAAATTGTGGTGGAGCATGATGCCCACCAGGGAATGTACTTTTGTTAGCAGTCCTTTGCCTTTTAGCACTTAAATTAGGCTGCAGTCTTTATGTTGAAAAGTTAATATGCCCAAAAGACAATGCACCCTTAGTGTGGAGAACTGTGGTTCAAGATTATAAATGCAAAAGCATGGCTTGGATAGCAGTAGAAAATTATATTTGTGCTGAAGGATTTGAAAAGCAAAATCTTCATTACTGACTTGTTTACAGTTACTTAATTCCCCTCTTGGGGAAACTGTGTTAGTTCTTTATGAAGAGAGAAATGAAATGGAGCACCTGATATCGTTTGGTAGTAAAACAATAGTGAGCTTGAGAATTCTGTATTTCAAAGCTGAGGTTTCTCACTGGTGGTAATATAAGTCACTTAAAATATACAGGTGATACAAGTGTCTTCTGGCCATCTCTGTGTTGTTTCAGATGACAGAACAGTATTGAGCCAACAAGAATAGAGGATGTAATGGGACAGTCCTGGGTAAAATAATTGAAAATGTAATTTGTATAACTTGCTCAACCCAGCCTATTACCTGTCATTGAGGCCTTAGGAATAATGCAACTATGTAGTGTAAGTGAAAATAATGAACTGGGGGCCTGTGTGTACCTCAGTGTGGTTCAACAAGGTCAAGTGCAAGGTCCTGCACCTGGGTTGGGCAATCCCAAGCACAGATACAGGAGGGCAGAGAATGGATTCAGGGCAGCTGTGAGTGAGAAGGACTTTTGGGGGGTGCTGGTTGATGAGCAGCTCAACATGAGCTGGCTTCAGTGTGCTCTTGCAGTCAGAAACCAGCCGTGTGCTGGGCTGCATCAAGAGGAGTGTGACCAGCAGATCAACAGATGTGATTCTTCCAATCTATTCTGCTCTTGTGAGACCCCACCTGCAGTACTCTGTTCAGCTCTGGGGCCCCCAACACATACCAGGGACAGGGACCTGCTAGAGCATGGCCAGAGGAGGCCACAAACATGATCATAGGGCTGGAGCACCTCTCCTGTGAAGAGAGAGTTGGGCTCTCTGAGAGAGTCTGGGCTTGTTCAGCCTGGAGAAGAGAGGGCTTTTGGGAGGTCTTTTAGCAGCCTTCCAGTACCTAAATGGGGCCTACAGGAAATCTGGAGAGGGACTTTTTACAATGACATGTAGGGACAGGACAAGGGGGAATGACTTTAAGCTGAAAGAGGGTAGATTCATATTAGATATTAGGAAGAAATTCACTGTGAGGGTGGTGAGGCGCTGGCACAGACTGCTCAAACTTGTGGATGCCCCATCCCTGGCAGTGTTCAAGGCCGTGCTGGATGGGGCTTTAAGCTCCCTGGTCTGGTGGAAGGTGTCCCTGCCCATGGCAGCAGGGTTGGAACTAGATGATGTTTAAGTTCCCTTCCAACCCAAACCTTTCTATGATTCCATGGATGTACTCAGTCTGAACTCTGAAATATTTGCTCATCCTTTTAACAGCATCTTGGATTTCTTGCAAACAGTAGTTCTAGCATTCTTGAGAATGGAATGCGAAAGGATTAAATTCATACCAACTGTTTAAAAGAGAATTTTCTCCCAGAAGGAACATAAAAAACCAGGATTAATCTGATTTTTCCAAGCTGAGAATGTCATGTCCAACCTCAAAAGAATATTCACATTCCACCAAAAAACAATTGGGGCCAATTTGGAAGTGAAACAGTTCCCTACTCCCTTGTACATTTATCTTAGCCACAGTTTCAGAAACCCTTACTCTCAGCTTGGGAACTGAAAGATGGTGACAGGCAGACTGGCATTACAGGATAACCGCTGTGTTTCCTTTAGAAACATCCTCCTGCCTGGATGCTTCACATTTGTCTTGTTTATTTTTTATTTTTCAAGAAAATGCTAAATGATACAATTTTACCCTCCTAATGTTTCAGGTGAATACATTAAATGCACCTCCATATGGTATTCAAATAGTATTCACAAAGGAACTCCTGCCTGCTCATCACCTCACAAAAATAATCAAGCCATAATACTTACAAAAAGATTTAGAGCTAATATTCAGACATTAATTTCTGAAAAACTTGCCTGAGGAGTCCTTTGTTTTGTTTCTACTGCACCCTATTTTCACTTTGTTTTCAAAGTTTTTAGTTTCTCTTTCAAATATTTCTCTTTGCTATATTGTCTGGATTTCACTTCCAGCTACTACGGTCCATCATCACAGTTCTGCATACATATACTAAACAATGCTTTCCTCTTCTCTCACATATCCCTGTATCACTCAGAGCCTCATCATTATACGAGCCTGTAAGGTAGAAGAGCTGATCTCTGTGCAACTGTTATTCCGTACAAATTGATTGCAACCCAGAAATGCACCCATCTGTGCTTTGCATAAATCTTCCAATTGTAGCTTGACGTAGAACTAAGTGCTATCCCCATATGCAATGAAGCAGGCATGCTCTTCTATGTTCAGATGTATAAGAAGACTGTGTAATTTGTAGTTCCTGATCAGGACTCCAATTAGTATTTTTTCACAAGTAAAACACCAATAATTACAATAGAATTCATGGCTCTTCCACTACACTTTGTGTTCTTAAGTTTTCTCTTATATAGTAGATGAACTGCACATTAAGTGGCATATTTAATCAATTTCTCTGGAAAAACCCACCTGCATTTCCTTCATCAGCTTTCATTTTACAGCATTTGTATTTAGACTTTTAATCCTAAACACAAATAATCTCTGCAAGTGGTAAAGGATGCTAGGATATCAGAGAGCAAGATGAATGTCCTTATTCTCTTTTCTTTTTTCCTAATGAAACTCCTTGTTTAGGAGCAAAACAGAAATTTTGATCACCCAACTTTTATATTAACACTAATCACTGGTGATTTAAGCCTAGAAGTCTGAGGATATACTGATGAGACACTAAAAGACAGCGTAAATCCGTTTGTGTCTGTCT
This sequence comes from Neopsephotus bourkii, assembly GCF_033783945.1. Lineage (NCBI taxonomy): Eukaryota > Metazoa > Chordata > Aves > Psittaciformes > Psittacidae > Neopsephotus > Neopsephotus bourkii. The sequence continues at coordinate 583,206 of NW_026901048.1, forward strand.
TCCATATATTGCCACTGGCAGGGTTGATGTGGAGTACTACTATTTGGGATGCTAATGCTTCCCATTCGCCATAACTGCATCTTCCACTTCTTGAAAGGTAAAAATGATGGAACATAGCACAGAAGTGGCTGCATTTTGACTGTAGAAAGCAAGAGCCTCTCTTTACTTCCAAGTTCAAATTTAAGTTTTAAATAGCAATGTCTTCAGTAGGATCTGCCCATGTCTGGGAAAATCTGGCTATTTTGTTTGCCTAATTCCGCTTAGGTTCTTTTTACAGTTGTGTGTCCTAATTCTGTGAAGTGTGCGCTGTACAAGTAGGTTTATTCAGAATGGTTGTGCTAGGAAGTTGTGGTTGTATTTTCTAGCTCGTAAGAAATTTCTCTTTAGAAACCTATCTGTTGTAGAGGCAAGCAGTGGTCATGACACTCTTCAGAAGACCTCCCAGAAGCAGTATTCCAGCTGTAATGAACAGAAACAGTTGCTTTAGATATGACTAGAAGCAATAATACGATGGAAGAAGCTGGAAAGAAATGAACGCAGAACTCGCAGGATTAATAAGTCATCATGTTTGTGTGGGGGGTATATATACATGCATGCCCTTGGCTCAGTGAAAGGGCTTCAAAATGTCTGGCACTATCTTTCTGGAAGGGTTTGCTTCTTCTGCAGTGCTGGAAAGGTGGTTTGAATCCCCATGTGCTCTTGCACTGACATCATATCCATTAGCATGGAGGTGTGGCACTACTGCAAGTGTGAAAACCTGGAGCTGTGGCAAGCCATGTTCTGGTTTTGACCCTTTTAATGTTGGCCCATCCTTTAAATAAAGGATAATAGAGCAGTGTGTTCCCTCTTAATGTAATCCCATTAGAGCTGTCCAAGGCAGTGAGTTGTACCATGTCAGCTGCTAGAGTTGGGTCCCTTCTCCTTAGAGATTTACAGCAACACTTGGATGTATCAAATATTATTGCCATGAATGTGACACATTGTGCTCCTGAAGATAAAAATGGAGTCATCCCCACTTGTTCAAAGTGCACTTATCTTTCTTTGCATTTATTCTCCCAGTCAGGGTACAGTAACTGCTGCAAAATTTCCAGTGTGTATATCAAGTTACAGATTAGTGCAGGCTCCCGTGGTTCTTGGAACAGCATGGGGCTGTTTTTGTTTACCGATGACATTTATCCTCTCATTTCCTTTTGGAAGCATGACAGCTTCTTGCTGTCTGATGGGGAATGTACTTACAGGACCTTCTTTTCGTGCCATGTCTGATGATAAACACTCCACTGCATAGTATCCGTGTCTGCTTGCTATGAAGCCGCTATTCCTGCTTTCAGCAGTCAGTCTGGCAGGAACTTGGCTGGGCAGGAAAGAAAAGGGTTTCTAAGTGCAATTATCTTCTCTTGCAGGAGGAGACCGAGAGCGGATGACAGCTAATCATGAAACGTACCTTCTTATGGCAAGCACACAGAATGACATGGAGGATTGGGTGAAATCCATTCGCAGGGTTATATGGGCACCATTTGGAGGAGGTGAGTCAGTAAGGGAACATGCAAGGCTCCCAGATACATAAAGACACATAAGGGTTCTTGCCGTCTTTCTATTACGGCCAGAATTTTGAGGTGAAGGAGAAGGGTCTAGGTCTTCCAGAAAAAGTGGAGTAAATCCTGTGTTTTCACTTGCAGTGCAGGTATCAGGCATGTTCCTGTGCAGAGGGCTCAATTAAAATGCTTTAAACTGTCTGAAACCACTTCCCTTGATTAGGATATCACATGATAGTGCATTACCAAGGCAAGGGGGGATTTTCACAAAAGGTTGGTCTTCTATGGGATCAGCTTTCCCACAGGGAGAGGTGGGATATTTCCTTTGGTCACTAGCTAAAATACTGTCTGTGGGCTTCATCAGTGCCTGTTACAAGAAGCTGTCAGTGCTTCTCTTGCAAGGGACAGCTAAGACCAGCATTAAATAAAGCTATGCACTCCAGTATAAACTTCAGATTCTTTTTCCTGTGATTGGCATACTTAATAATTTCAGTAGTACTGGACCAAAATTTGTGTCAGATGTGTAGCTGTCTTTTTAAAAAGCCCTCTTAAATTGAATGGGCTGAAAATTATTATCGACATTATTATTATGGTGATAATGCCTGTATTATTATAATGTGAGTATGATTGATATGTTTGCACAAAATGTTAATACATTAATGTGTCTGTTCCTAGAGCTCTAAAATATCTAAGTTTGAGGACAGAAATGTTTTTCCACTGTGAAAGAGCACCCATTTTGCATCAGACGGTTTGGTCTTGTCTGCAGGTTGCTGGAAAAGTAAGTCAGGCAGGGTTGTCTGTGCTGTTTCATGATTAAGAAGTGCAGTTATCACTGAAAACTCTGATTGCTTACTGCAAATGTTATTTTTCTCAACTGAGGTAGACCACAGCAGAGAGGATTGGTGGGACTGAAGGAAACTAGCATTCTAAACTAAACTTTTATTGTAAGCCACCCATCTTCCCTTGTGCTTCATTCAGGTCACACAGTTCTTAGGTGAAGGCTTTGGCCTCACTGGGTGGCTTGTGCTGAGGGAACTGAATAGCTAGGGCTCGCCTGACACCTCTTCAAACATGTCTTCTCTTTGGCTCCTCCTGGGGAAATGTGCCCTGGAGAGATGGTGTTAAGCAGTCATCTCACTGGGATCTGGCCCTACACCTTAATAAGCTGGCACAGTCCTGGATCTGGGTGTGTAAATCTTGCAGGAGGATGCTTAAAAAAATAACCAAGCAAAACCCAAAAACCACAAAGTGAAAGGTTTCTCTTAAAAAGTGGAAGCTTCTACAGGAAGTTGGTTTGGGAGAGGGCAGGTAGAGTCTTCTACTATTAGGCTGGGTAAGGAATATGCTTGTTTACATAGCCCTAAAATCACTCATCCCCAACCGTCTCTTTGTAAAGCAGGCTTCATGATGAGCTCCTCAATGTTCTCTTACTTCCATCTAGTAGCAACATAATCTATTGAAGCAACAATAAATTTTGGGGCATAATAGAACTGGAGTTTTCAGGGTGTATCTTTGATTTTTGCACTTGGCTTTTAGCACCACAGTATCTTCCTATGGCAAATAATGAGGAAAGGCAGGCTTTCGGTTCTGCAGTTGAGAAGTGTTTACAGGCAGGGAGCTGAGATTAGGTGAAACTCTGTTTCTAGCCCACAGCTACAAATAGAAACCAAATCTCCCAAGCCCTGACCCTATGCTTTCTTCACCAGCCTCTCATTTGCTTTTATGGGGCAAGAGCTATTTCTGGTTACAGCTGGGAATCCTTCCAGCCACCATGAAAATTCTCAGGACACCACCATTGTTGGAGCAGTGTTTAATTTCCGTTACTGAGAGAAGCACCTCACTGAAGATTTTGCCTGCTGATTTGCATAAAACAAGAGATGGGTGCAATTCTTGAATTACTGTTTAAATTCATTGCAGTTAAAACACTTGTAAGCATGAGGGTTTTGTTTTTGTTTTTTTTTTGTTCTTCCTATTGGATTTCTTGAACAAATACACTGACTTATTTGTATTGGTAAACAAATAGTTAACTTCTTGGAAAACATGAGAATAGATAGAACATGATTTTAGGTTTAGTGTTCACTGAGAAGGTTTGACTGTGATAACAAGACAAAAGCAGTATCATGGGATGTGTCACCATTAAGAACTGTATTTCTAGTATGTCCCCTATTTTATTAACTGTTACTTAACTTGATATTCTGAGTTATCTTAACCAATCTTAATAAGCCCTATTAAGTGTTCTGTAATTATGTGTCACTGAACACACTTGTACTTCTGTTATGCCGTGCTACATGGATGTTGCTACAGCTGCTGTGACAGTCTGGCCCTTCTAAAGAAGGGCACTTCTGGCTTAAGTTGTCCAAGAGTCTGACTTCACAAGCTGTAGCCCCTGAAGTTAAAAATCTTTTTACCTATTACATTGGCTATAAACAAGATGTAGAGAAGTTGTAGTCACATGGTGATGATCAGTCAGTGACAAGTACAAATTATTTTGAACAGCTGATTATAGTCAAAACACACGTTTCATATCGGCTTCCTACATTACAGTACTAGATGCTGAAACGCAGTAGCCTGGTGTCATACAAGTCAAGAGCCACTTTGAGTAACATTTGAATTTTCTGATTCTTGTAAGCATTGTAAGCAAGCTCTCTGTGTGTGTGTGCACATGCAGTGGGTATGCCTGAGCCTTGGTGAGCCACTGGTACTTGGAGTTTGTCTGGCAGTGGGAAAGGACTCCTGGTACCAGACCCAGGAGCACTGTAAATGATTAACCGTATCGCTAAACTGTTGTTTGTTAACCTGTGCTAGAAAGAGAACACAGGAGGGGGGCAGGTGGGAATCTGCTAAGGGGATCAGAAACAGGTTGGGGTTTTGCACCAAAAGAATAAGGTGAGTGTGGAAAAGATTCTGGATGGAAACAGAAATGTAAATGAGCCAGGGCATGCAGTGCCTGTTTGCAGATGAAATTCCCTTCCTGATTAGATTAAAAAGGCAATTTTTTTACAGGAGGGAAGGCCTGAGCTTGAATGGCAGAGCTTGCAGCTAAGGGGGAGGGAGGAGAAGGAGCATGAGCACTGTAGCAGGGTAGTAGTGTAAGGTCTGGCACCTCCCGCAGGAGCCGGGCACAGCCTGCTCGCTTCTCAAGCTGCCGCACACGGCAGCCGCCTGAAGTCACCTCCAGGTCTCCCGGAGGAGCAGGCAAACCTGCGCTGCGGCGGATTCTCGTTTCCCTGCACCTGCGGCAGGCGCGGGGCTGGCGCAGGCGGCAGCGGCCCCGGCTGCCATCGCCAGGCGTGGGACCGGGAGGGAGCGCGGCAGCAGAGCATCCCCCCGGGAGGCACGTATTCCTCAGCAGCTCCCCAGCATCCTGCCGGCAGAGATGCACTGCTGCCGCATCTGACGCACCTCTCCCGTGAGAGCTTCTGGTAGTTCGAAGGCAATAAAAAAGCGAGAGCCCATGCGAACATCATACAGGGAGCTGGGTATATAAAAGGCCATTTGAATCTGTTACGGACAGAAAGTCTTTTGGGCGGAGGGACTGTTGGTTTTGCTTCTCAATTGCAGTGATAAAGGGAGCCAGCAAGGAGTATTGTATCCCTGAGGATTCTTCAGTGGCCTTGGTATTGTTCTCTTTCCCCTTGCACACTGCAAAGCACTGACCTTTTCTTGTGGAACTGGAGTCTCTGCCACTCAACCCCCTGCTCCAGCTGGAAGGAAGAGGTCTTTCTCCCCCTCCATCTGTGCAGGCACTTCTGTTTGAATGGAAGATACATCTTTTTGCTGAAACTCTTTTGTTGTGCCATTGCATAATAGACAGTTGTCTTGCCGCAGGAAATAAAAGAAATGAAAGGAAATAGAGAGACGGAAGGAAATTGTTCCCCAAAGCAAAATTGAAGAAGGGAAGAGAACATTAAAATCACTTCAAGCTCTACCCAAGATCTAGAAGACCACAAATCTCCTAGCTCCAGAGGAAAATACACTACTGTAAAAACTCCTCAGCAGTCAGTAACGATGAGCAGCCGTGGTGTTTTGTCTGGATGCAGCTGGTAAAAGAAAGCTTTGGAGGGACGTGTGGGCTCTGGCCTGTATGATGCCTGAAGACAGAAATGCTGGAGTCCGCAGCCCAGGTGCCTTAGCAGCAGCTCCTTTTATTCCTAAAACTACTTATAGGAGAATTAAGCGATGTTTTAGTTTCCGTAAAGGTAGGTTCATTCTGTCGCTGTGTTCTGCTTGCTAGTGAAGCCATGGTTTCTGAGGAGTTGAGGGGACTGTGTGTGCAGGGGCAGATGAGAGTACTGAAACAAAAGGCATTAAACAATGCAGATGCCAACATTCCACGAATGATTTATTTACTTCTTTGTTCATTTGTTTGTAGCTAGCCAGCTGATATGTCTCCTCTACATAATAACCCATGAATGGGATGCCTGAATGAGGTGGCTTGAGACAAGATTATCACAGAGCCTCTGAGCAAAAATCAGTGAGAGCAGTGGGGGAATCAGACCTGTGGTTTGGCAGAACATCAGGGAGAAGAGTTTGGGCTTGCATTTTGTCTGTGTGGGAGGAGGGGGAGAAGAGAGGGAGTGAAGCAACATGAAGCAACATGATAAATGCAGCATCTGTGCTGAAGACCAAGTCCTTGAATTCAGAGATTTCTGCTGAAGTGTAGCCCTACAGTGCACTGTCCTGTTGCAAATGCTGCATTGCCACTTCATTCTGCTTCCCTGAAGCTTGAATTTGCCTTTCCACCTGCTGCATATGGATATTTAAAGCTAGTTTTCTTCTGCATTGCACATGCTCCTGTTGAAGTAGAGCATGGCAGTACTGGTGGGAGAAGGGCAAAGATGGTGCTAGCTTTCAAAATGTGTCAGCTGGAAACACATGTCTAAGAGAGATAGATGACAAGTGATGATAAGCTGCCACTGTGCTTGGGATTGGTGGGGAGAAATTATCTCTATGATGAGGACAAAAATTTGTGTGATGGAAGAAGGTAATATCGGTGCTGCCTTAAAAACTATGCTGGACAGAGAAATCCAAGTTTAAAGGGCTAAATTTTCATGTTACTCTGAAGGGTGAGAAATGCTCTTACACAGTTCTTTTGAAATACAATCATCTTTATCTCCTCCTCTTCCCTAAAGTGTTCTTCCATACTGCCATTTGTCCTTTTGCAAGACCATGCAGCTCTTTGCTCACAAGACTCAGTAGTGCTGTGCTGGCGTCATTGCTTTTTGGGTTGTCTGTGCAGGCAGTCAGGGGCAATGCCTTGAAATGAGAATCACAGTGAGGGACTTGCTGCAGAACTGCAGCAGAGATCAGCTATTGCCTGTAGCTGAGAGCCTTGAAAGCCTTTTCCCTGCTGTATCCCTCCCTTCCACCCTGAGGCTGGCATTTCCCTTGGTTGCTGGAGTTCAGTCCATCTGGAGACTGGCCAGGAGGATGTGGATGTGTCTGTTTGAAGTATCCTAGTGCATTTCAAGGTGTCGGTATGAATTAGAGCTGTCTGTACCCTGTTTATACACTTAACTCTTTGGGAAATATTTGGAAGTTGAATAAAGGATTACCTGATAATTTTACAGACAGCTGCTTTTGTGCCTGACTGCAGCCTTAGCTCCAGGAAGAGCTGCAGCTGTTGATTCTGTCCCCGTATGTACTGACACATAAACTCTTCATGTGAAAAAGCCCAAGCGAAGCTGCAATGCTTGAGGCAGAGGGCAGAGTGATGGAGGCCATGCTGCTAACTTGCTTTACCCCACATAGTTTGTTCCAGTTGCTTTCTCATACAGGATTGCTGTCAAGAGCATAGTCACAAGGCCCCTAAATCAGAGCTGCAGAATTCTGGTTGTGCGTGTTATACTAGGTCCGTGTCCCATTGAAGACAACAGAAATTTGAACATTTATTGGACTTTCAGTCAAGCTTTTACTATGGTTGTAAAGACAAATAAAGCTAACTACAATCGTCTTATTAATTGGATGAATTCTTACTTGTAGATTGTCTACCTAAGTATAAAAACCCCAAAACTAACATTCTGCAAACCTAGCTCATATTTGCATAAGGCAAATCAGTTAGTTCTCAGCTGTGCAATATGATGCAGAAAATAAAATTAGCAGGGAAAACCACTGTCTTTGGAAGAACTACAAGGCAATCACGACACTGTGTGTTTAGGCAGAGATACATCATTATCTTCACCAGTAATACAAGGTGTAGAACCCTGCCTGGAAATCCAGATCAAAACTGCATTGTGATAAGCATCAAAAAATTAAATGTCAGACCTGTTTGTAGGTCATGTCATACAAGTCAGTGCTCAGTGGCAGCATCTGAACAGAGACAGACCCAGGCATCTTTAAAATCCAATTTGGAGAAGATGCCTTCTGTTGAAATACCACCAGAGTTACCTCCTGAGAGCATAAGCAGGAAAAGCAGTAGCTGAGGGTAACTTTTCTGGTGTGCAGTGGTGAGAACATTGAACAGCATGTTGAATTTGGGTGAGCAGAGTTTTGGTGGTGGAGGTAGCATTGGTCACAGCCAAAGAAATGGTGCAGGCCCTGATGTGATTGCACATGGTAAGTTCCCAGTGATGTTTTTTAAAATTGCCTCTCTTCCTTTTCAGCCTGTAGCTAGTTCTGCTCTTACTTCAGATTTGTCTTTTCTAGGCAGTAACCTCCAGTGTTAGGAGGTCAGGAGTTTATCATATCTCCTGCTGGCATCATATTGACTGTGGGGTAGGAGAAGGCTTGAAGGAAAGAGAATGAGTCAGGGAACAAAATTCTGCCTCCGCTAATTTTGGTGGGATTTTTCCTCTCATGGATGTCACAAAATCCTGTAAAGAAGAAGAATATACTCCCTGCCTTTGATCCCTCAGAAGAGAGAGCACTTAGTGCTGGGGAACACTGGAGAAAACTGAGAAGAAATAATAATTAAACCCCCTATATTAAGAATTCTGTGGCCATGACAGCCACTTCTCTGTGTTATTTCAGGATCTTTGTTCTCAGCCCTGCTGTTGAAAGCCATTCACCTGATCTGTTATTTTCACTGTCAATGAATTACTGATGTAGAATTGAGAGAGAATAGAAATTCCCATTTGGATCCTAAGCTGAGATCAGTTCCTTTCACCTTAACTGACCCTTTCTGATCAGTATAGCCTATAACTCAGAACTTCTTTTGGAAGGGCTGCACATGGAGAGAATACATGTACAGGCGTGGGCCCTGTGTTGAAAGCATCAGCGGTCTGTGCTTTATGCTCTCTGAAAATCATGCTGTCATCTGAATTGCTGTGAGGTGGCTTGAGAAAGCACAAACCTGGCTCAGTGAATGTGTGTGCTGTGGTAGAGCTACAGCATTTTCTAGCATTTTCAAGCTGTTCATTATAGAGCAAGGAGACAACTGCCTAAATCCTTCTCCTTTATTCTTAATCACAAGTGTGGAGTCAATAGACTTGCAGTGTGACCCCCGCCTGTGCTCAGCAGCTGAGGAAATCATTGACTAATAGCATTCTTAGATTTTAAAAACACACTCTAACTGTGAACACTGAAATTACCACAAGGTTTTCTCAACTCTTGAGTAGACAAATGCAGAATTTGGGTATAGCACTGTAGTGTCTTTCATAAGCTTTATAGGTATCTGTTAGGCTTGGAAACCTAGTTTCTCAAAATGTTTACAAAACTTCTGCCACAGGAATGTTCTAGTTAATGAATAATCGCTCGGCATGCCCTTTACTAGCATGTGATTTTCCTCTTTGATGTTATGCGTGATCTTGGCTTAATTGGATATAGCTTTAAAGACCTACAAGGGCCTCTCTGAAAAAAAAGCAGTTCTGCTGATTAAATCTAATGACCGGTCAGAGCTGGAATTCTGTACATTATCCTGCTGCCAGCTTTTAGGAAGCCAAGCTGCTGCCATCCTGAATCTCAAGGTTTCCTGTTGGTTTTGTTTGTTTGTTTCCCCTCTGGCACCTTATCCCAAGGATAAACCAAACCACAGGTCAGCACTTGTCATCTCTGCGTTTCTGGATTTTGGAGATGCTGAGATTTAGGAGAACTTGGGTTTGGATTATAACATGAGTTATGAGGGCTCTCTTTTATTTCATTCACAGAGCTGTTATTGTTTAGTTACTGTAGTGTAAATTTACTTGTGAAATTACCTCTGGTTTTGGTTATACTGTAGTCTCCATAACTTGGACTGTCTTTGCTTCTGTGTAAAGGAGATGCTAACAGTGAGCAGGTACAGCTAATAGTGTTCACTCTTGTCTGCCCCTGCCAATTGCTGAAGTAGCTGTATGTTTGCAACCACAGTTCTTACAGCATTGCCTTTGTTTTGTAACAGCCAACGTCTTACTCTTTGTAACCTATTAATCTGAAGTAACTCTGTAGTTGAAACATAAGAGGGGGTAAAGGTATTAGAAAGGGACAGTGGGAGAAGGTGAACCTTGCAGGGCAGTGATCATGGCTTTTATTCCAAAACAGTAAAAAGCCCAACAGACACCAGAAAGATAAGGTAAAAGTTATGACAACATGGTGTGGAAGTAAAGTTGTCATGTTTCCACCACTTCTGCCCCTGGCACCAGAGTATTTTTTCCATGAGGCATCAGCAAGTCTGTAACTTCAAGCCAGTATTTATGCAGGCTTATCATGACTGCTTTCCTTCCAGGGCCAAGTGCTGCCTGGTGCGGTGTTATGCACATGCTAGCTGGAGGAAATGCTTCCTTTGGAGAAGTTCAGCATAGACTTTAAAACCAAACCAAGCCTGCCTGAGGTGAATTCCAATGCCAAACAAATGGAGGATGCAGAGTGTAGTGAATGGTGACTTCAGAAGCACCACACAATTATGTGGTGATTTTCCATAAGATTAAGTTTTAACTCCAGGTTACTACGTGGCTGTCAACATTTCTACACTAGCTATGAGCTTCGCAAAGCTGAGTGTGGTATGGTATTATCACCATTTATCTAGATGGGGAGCCAAGTCCCTGACGCTTTATCTGGTATGTGAGGATGAGGGCTCATACATGTACCCTTACAGCCATGAAGTATATATGGAACCAGACTTGATGCAGCTGTGTTCTGAAGCTTGTGTAGGATCTGAATCCAACCTGTTAAATCTGAGACAAGTGTTGTAGTTGTTCTGTCTCTCCTTTAGGCATTGCTAGCTTTGTGTATTTTAAGTGTTTCAATAGAAGTCCCTGAATTTACAATGCACTTTATTGCAGTCAGTAGTAGAAATAGTGCAGTGTTTACACTTACGGGACCAGATCTGGTAAATTATAGGCTCCAATTTGGATTACTTGTTTTTTTTTCCTTTGACACTCTCCATCATACCAAGTTTGATTTTTCCTCAGATATAGGTTTGGGGGTTTAAGATTTTCTTCATTCAGTACTTGTGATTTGCTGGTACAACACAGAACCAAGTTTGTCAGATCTGTTAATATATGTCAGCTTTTATGTGTGATATCACTTGTTACTTTCTACTTGTCTTAAAAAATACTGTTTGACGCTAGTTACAGCCATCTTAATGCTTCATGATTGCATTAACAATTTATGATTGCCACATGTTTTCAATACATTTTGTGTTTATGTAAATACAAGAACAGGTTTTGCTCCCTACCTGTACAAAACCCTCTTATTCTGATTTTATTTGTTATCTGCTAGATACGATAATAAAATTAAAGGGGGAGTGGCGGAAGGAGGCAGGGAAGGCAGCATACCAAAAAATGCATTACTATGAAGTGGTTTGTTTTGACTGCAGTGTCATTACTAATAGGAGTTTCAGAGCAGTCTGGTAGGTTTGAGAACTTAGTCTTTCCTCTGTGAGTGTAAGCTCCAGTATGCACATGAATGATTAAAGAATGTTAGCATAGACAGAAGAAAGTATAGCCAGTAGGACAAAGCTAACTTATACTAATTGTACTGCCAGTGGGCATGAGTTGTACTTGTACATCATATAAGTGGAATATCCTATCTTATACTGATTAATTTTGTTTGGAAAGAGGCAAAACCTCTTGTGTTTAAAACCAAGAGATCTCATGGGCTGTTGAAGGGAAGCTCAGACTGTATGTTCGTAAGACAAATTGGAGGAGGATGGCCAAGTCCTATAGCTAAAAAGGAATAACCCCAGGGAAACAGCTCTGCAGAAGGAACCTGGGTACCCTGTGAGACAGTAAAGTGGATGTGAGCCAGCAGCAGACCTAGCAGCAAGGAAGGTTTGAAAGCAGTCTGGAGCAGAGCCAGCAGAGAGAGGGAAGTGATTAATCCCCTCTGCTCAGCATTTTTAGATCATATTCCAAATATTGTATACATTAAAAAAAAGGGTGTATGTGTGGGGGAGTTGGGAGATCAATCTGAGGAAGCTGAATAAAGAAGTAAGGGTCACCAAGATGGTTACGCCTTTTGAGGAGAGGCAGAGGAAATGGGGCTTGTTTGGCCAGAAGGGAGTGAACTGAACAGCAGCCTTCTTGCATAAGGACTTTGAAAATCCTTAAACTCCCATAATCACACAGATTCCTTAACTGACTTTCAGTGGGCCTTCCTCCTGAGTCTAGCAAATGGAGTGACTTGAGGATTTCCCTCATGTTGACCAGCAACAATCCTTAACTCATACATTTAATACTCCTGCCATCCCCATAGGCAGTTTAGGGGGGTTAGGATTTTTTAATTCTTAATTAAAAGAGTTAAGAAAACTTACTTAAACTTCTCTGCCAGCATGAAGAGGCTGAACTTTATGGACATCAACTATTCTACATCAGTCAGTATTATTCTAAGCTTGACTTGGTCTGAAATCTCACAAATTCTTTCTTTACTTGCTAACTTTTGGGCTTTGTACAACATGAAAAAAAGTGAGCCAATAAAGAGTGACTGTGGAATGTCCATGTTCCTTACCTAGTCCTGGTTTTGGCATCTGATAGTGTGGGTACCATAGAAATCATAAAATATGCTGCTCTGCATCTCAGAATACTTTCTGGGTATCTTAACTGGACATCAGTTTCTGTCTCCAGTTATTTCCTGTGCTACAGTAAAAATAATTGCACTGAAATACAAACCCCAAACCTTCAGTATGGTGACTAGCAGCTTACTGCCTGCTTGCCATAACATCCTGGAACTTTGCAAGTTGCAAGGCAACTTTGCCCTGAGGTGTGAGTTACCTTGTTGGAGGAAAAATGTGGACATTAAAGGTTATACTGAAGGGTGCTTCAATCTGAATGCTACCTTAGCTTGTGATTACTTGTTCATGTAATTGTAATTTATTAGTGAATAATTTTTTGGGGCCAAAAGCAAAAGCTGGCAAGCACAACTTTGGGCTTTATTTAGAAAAAGCAAACCAAAACAACTCTGTTCTCGTTGCTGGATCTTTTTAAACCAGTGTGTGCTCAGTGAAGGGCGCAATTTGACATACTGCCTTACCCTTCACACACTTTATAGTGTGCATAATTGGAAAAGGAGCCTTCCAAGCATAGGTAGTTATTTGGTCTTTAGTTTCTGATCATGGCTGTCTTAGAACTATTCATTGTCTTGCTATTATCTAGAAATTGAATTGCCTCACTTCAGCCGCAATGTTATTCAACAAATGGTGGTCTCAAGTGAGAGCTTCCCTCACAGGTGGCATGCCTGAACATTATTGTGATGCTGTCTATGATGGCTGGCTCTGCAGTTTGAAAGGGAGAGGCAAAATAAGTTATGACAAGTATTTGTCTTTCCAGTGGTAGCAATGATACCCTCAGAAGTTGAAGTTAATTCTGTCAAGAAAAAAAAAATCATCCATGTTCTTTTGAGGTTAAATGCAAATGCATCTTCCCTGCAGTTCCTCTGATATATTTCAACCTTCATGTCAGTATCTTACTTCATGCATAAAATTTATTGTTGCTAAAGCCGACAGAGATAATGCAATTGGTAACACGTTACAGCAATGTAATCTTTATGTGAGAAACCCAAGTAAGTTAGTTTAGTAAGAACAAAATCCTGAGTTATATTTATAAATCTTTTGCTCTCCATGTGTAAAGGTAATGTTTGTATGCCATTGAAACTGGTACAGGAACTAGGGTTCTTTTAATAGGCATGAACCAAAGAAAATGGAGATACCACTTGATTCAGAATGTTTGTGATGGAAAATCCTGCTTGTATTATTTCTGGGTTTTGTGCTTATGATCTGAAAAGTCGTTTACAGTATTATATTTTAAATAATTTCAAGCATTGCTGTAAAATATGTCAGCATTGTATTTCCATGAGAATATAAAGGCAAAATCTAGCATTTTGTTCTTAAGAAAGGAGAATTATACATGCATTTAAATGACCGGTAAATTGTATGGGTTGTAATAGAAAACATTGGCTCCTCAAATGTTTTTTTTATGGATCTCAACCAAGTCACAGCTCTCTTTTTCATGCAGGTATTTTTGGCCAGAAGCTGGAAGATACTGTCCGATACGAAAAGCGCTATGGGAACCGCCTGGCTCCGATGTTGGTGGAACAGTGTGTGGATTTTATTCGACAACGGGGGCTGAAGGAAGAAGGCCTTTTTCGACTGCCTGGGCAGGCTAATCTTGTCAAGGAGTTACAAGATGCATTTGACTGTGGAGAGAAGCCTTCTTTTGACAGGTAAAATCCTCCATCTCTCCCAACTCCCTGAAGCCTTGACAGGACACAATCTGTTCTACTGACTGACCCACAGGGCTGTAAAACACGTGGCAGCAACAGACAGAATGACATGGTCTTGCAGGTTTTTCTATATGTTTCCTATTATGGCACTAAAACGTCTTCTTTTATTTCTGGCTTTGATGTCCGATTTCAAAGCGATTTCTGGAGAATTTCCATTTGTGAAAAGCTGTTTAGGAAAAGTATTGCTAATGGTTTGGCTCAATCAAAAATATCTGGATTGCCTTGATCTTGGTATCGTTTGAAACACAGTGGTGATGCTGGCATTTAGTCAGTTCCACAAAAGAAGAATTGCTCTTATCACCAAGTTCAATATGTTCTGTTACCTATAAAACTGACTGGAAGGGAAGTCTACTTTTATGTATTCCTTTACAATTTTGGGCCTTTGGTCTTTAAAATAAAAGACCATAATAACAAACCTACGTGGTTTTGAGGGTCCAGGTCCAATTTGTATTCCAACATTTTTGCAAATTTTGCAAGAATTAATGAGGATTTTCTGGGTCAAGGAAGAACCCAGTCCTCTCTACACAGCTGTAGCTTTAGCTTTAGCCTTCTGTAAGATTAATTTTTGTGCAGTAATTAACATTCAGAGTGTGCAGTTAGAGAAAGAGAACCAGTGGATTATGAATGCCACATAGACTTTTTAACTTGGATTGGAGTTAATATGGTGGTAATGAAATTCCAGTTCCCAAGGCCGTTAGACAGTGGTTTTCCTCAGCATGTGCCCTAAGTGACATCTGTAATAAGCCTCCAAATTGGAATCCAGGTACTTCACTCCAATTTGGGTGGGCCTAATGTGGGTTAGGAGAAAGGTTACATTTATTTTGTGGGTCCTTTGACTGGTAGCAATGCAAGAAACAGGAAGGAGAGCATACTTGATCTTTTAGTACAAAAACATGACATGATATGGACCTGATTGCTGGAAATCATTTAGCTTTCTCCATTCCCTATTCCTATGAAGTGAGCAAATTTGTTACACATGGAGGTATGTGTATTATAGGTGCACAGAAAGCAAACATGTGCAATGTTGTATCTCCAACAGTTTCCTCAGTCCTGACCCTCACTTTAAGAAATGTCAAGAGATGCATAACGTTCTGGAAAAGTCAATTGTCTTCCTATGAGGCTTATTAGTTTCTCATTGGAAGGTGAAGGTTAGGATAATTGACCAGAAAATAGCTTTAAGGAGCCAGAGGACTATAAGAAATGACAATGTTAGCTGATAAATATTTGTAGCATACTCCCTGGCTGCTGAAATACTGTGTAACATATTTAAAAATGGTACAGAAGCATCCATTGGGTATGTGCTGTGGTTTAAGCCCTGGGTAAGGAAAATGGATTCTGAAACCAAGACAGTATGTTTTCCTTACTTGGACATTAAGATAGATATTACTGGTCATATCTACTAGCAATACAAGTAGGGAAATGGCAGAAACAGAAGGTTATTTTTTTCCTATGTCTTTGAGCCAAATAATTGTGGAGGAAATGCTTCAGGAAACAAGTAATCCCCAGCTCCAGGAAGATGATGTACTGAACACCCACTGAGAGGTACAGCTTGAAAGGGGTACGCAAGTTCTATCTACTTGGAACATATGAGACCAGGGCTTAGCCACAAAAAAATTTTTTGCAAGGTTATGTGGCAACATCTGTAGCAGGCACTAATGAGCCCAGGAACAGGCATGCTAGCTGAGCTTTAGTAGATGAAAAGGAGAAGATATTTTACATGCTACTGCTGTGAAGAACGCACATAATCTCTACTATAGCAATTAGAAACATCAGCAGGAGTTGCCTATAAATTGCTAGTCCTGTAGTTCTGCTTCTGAAGCTGAAAATTTATAGAACACTGACCTTGTATGTCTGTGTGTCTCATTGTGAAGGGTACTTTTGCTGTTTACTTTCTGACATTTAAGTTTGGAGCAGTTTGGCTTAGGTGTAGCGATGGCCCAGAAGTCAAGCAAACATAAATTCTATCTCTATCTGTCTGCCATTGTTTCCACTGAGCATCTACTTTCTTCTCCAACCTTTTGTTCTTTCGTAAGCTTTTGAGGTGAGATTCGTTTCACAGTGTTTATAATTCCTATGTGATTACCTTTTTTGGGGGTAACTTGCCATTGTCTTGAACAGCAGCGTGGTCTCCAGGTTTGGTGCAACTTATTTGGCAAAGCTGAACTCTTGGAAAGTGGCCACAATATGAAACACTGCTGAAGACTAAAGAAAAAAACATATACATTAGGGGCTCATGCTTGCTTTCTCTCATGAATCTCAAGATCACTGTTTAATCTATAGTTGTATGGTATTATCAATCCAAAGTCCAGTAGTGCAAAATCTACCTAGCTTCTGTTTATTAACTTACATTTTGCCTGTTCTAACACATCAATAAAGATTTTTGCAGTTAGAGCTGAGCTGATGGTTCTGTTGATGGGCATGAAACAATGGAATCCAGGTCAACTTTTCTAGTGGTGCCGGGTCACTGGCGCTGACTGGGAGAAAAGCTAGCTCCTGTCATCTGTGTTGGAACTAATACAAAGAGCTGATGTTTGAGGAGTTTGCCATTTTTCATACTGATGTTTTTTCTGTGTATAAGTGCATGTAAGTCAAACAAAGACTTTAGAACAAATGAAGAGGCTTTGATACATGTGTAGGCTTCTACATATGTTTGTGTGAAAAAAATAGTAATAAATAATCCTTGTTCTTTTATGCTTTCATAGCTAGTTCAGTAAAATGCATGACTTCTTAGCTAGTTCAGTACAATACATGACTTCTAGAATTAAAAGCAAAAACAAAGGTAAGATCATTCAGCCATGATTAGTACTGCTTTGAAATATGATCTCTGACATCATGACCTTATAGCCATTGGGAGATGGAGTCCAGAGGCACAGATCCTCTCTTCTGCAGAGTTCATCTGCTGTCCATGGTAATGTGGAGACACTACCCATATATAGATGACAGAATAGTTTTGGTTGGAAGGGATCTTAAAGATTATCTTAGTTCCAACTGCCCCTGCATTGAGCAGGGGCACCTTCCACGAGACCAGGTTGATCAAAGCCCCATCCAACCTGACCTGGCCTTGAAATTTTATAAAACAGTTCTTCATTCATGGAAGCCGATATTTACTTGAACTGTCACTTCTTTACAATAAGCTGTCACCATGACTAAACAATATAGGCCGCCTCTTGCATTCCTGTCTGCAGCCTTTTGGCAAAGAGGACCACAGAACAAATGCGGTAGAAGTAGTAAACTCATTGAGAAAGTTGGGGCTGTTCAGCCTGGAGAAGAGAAGGCTGCGTGGAGACCTCATAGCAGCCTTCCAGTATCTGAAGGGGGCATATAGGGATGCTGGGGATGGACTCTTCATTAGGGACTGTAGTGATAGGACAAGGGGTAATGGGTTAAAACTTAAACAGGGGAAGTTTAGATTGGATATAAGGAGGAAGTTCTTTCCTGTTAGGGTGGTGAGGCGGTGGAATAGGTTGTCCAGGGAGGTTGTGAATGCTTCATCCCTGGCAGTGTTCAAGGCCAGGTTGGATGAGGCCTTGGGTAATATGGTTTACTGTGAGGTGTCCCTGCCCATGGCAGGGGGGTTGGAGCTTGATGATCTTGAGGTCCTTTCCAACCCTAACTATCTATGATTCTATAAGTAGTAAGCCAGCTTTGCTTTAAGGAAAATGCAGCCATGTTTTGGAACATGAAACGTGTTTGACAAGTGATAGCTCTCACATGAGTTAGTAGCTGGATGTTCTGATTCTGAAGTCATTTATAACGCTCAAAGTGAGTCCAGGACAGGACAAGTTGGAGAGTGGCAAAACTCTTTATGTATTAATTTGATCTTGATCTCATAGTTCGATGAGGTGTTGCCGAAGAATCATGAGCTGTATGTGGAACCACTGTGTGAAACTCAAAATGAGAAAACCCACTATCTGACCTGAAACATCCAACACCCCAGGCCCTTTAGTATGAAAACTGGACCGTCAGTATTTTTCACAGTTGTAGAAAGGGGACGTACAACTGCTACAACTGGGAAAATTCTTGTTTGCTTCTGCCTGTCCCAGGCTTCCTTCCCTGATCCTCACAGGCTGCTCATCGGTTTTGCCTCTGGAGCCACTTCCACATCCTTTCTAATTCCAGTCGTTTTTCTAACTAGTTAGCAGAAATAACCTCTGCATATGGCACAACTTAAAGATCTAGTCTAGCAATTAAGTATACATTAGGAGACAAATTTCTAATGTGATGCAAGGGTTATAAAATCAGTTTAATTGGTATCCTGCTGTAGGAGAGTGTGTTTTTAGTTACTGGCAGTGAATGAACACTCATAGTTGCTTTGCATAAATTTCAGTTTCAGAAATGGAGTTGGTGTGTCAGCTATGATTAAAGGAAAAAAAAAAAAAAAGCAGCCAGGTATTTCCCTTGTCAGTGACAAATGCCTTCTTAGATGGCCATGGTCACCTTTAAGAAAGCATGACATTTTGTTACTATGTGGAAGTTCTGACAGTGTGTTTTTTAAAGCATCCTTTCTTAGGGTTGCAAGATTTATGGCTTTCTCTTCCAGTAAGCAAGAACAGGTAGTGTATTTGTGGTGATTTTCCATGTTTTATATATACTTACAATCCCTGCAAAATCTTGCAGAAGCTGAACAGTCTTTCTGAACCAACCTAGCAGCATATTCACTGGAGCTGGTGGGTTTTTTTTTTGTTTCTTAGGCCTCTGCCCACCTTTCTTAAAAGAGCACATTGTCTCTCTTTAAGGATCTAAATTTGTCTAAGCAATTTTTAATATCCTTCCGTACAGTTTGTCTTTTCATTTGTCTGTTCTGTATTGCTGTCATCATTGCTGCTTTTAAAGCATCACTTTTTAGCCCAAATGAAATCAGCTGCTAATTACTGAACTGGATATCTAACTTGGAAATAGAGTCTGCTGATCTTCAGAATTGCTTATGGTGGTTAGGCCCCTGAATAACCAGCTCCTGGCTATCCCTGGAGACACTCAAGGCTAAGTTGGATGTGGTTCTGAGCAGCCTGATCTAGTTGAGGAGGGCCTCTGCTCATTGCAGGGGTGTTAGACTAGATGACCTTTGAAAGTCCCTTCTGACTGAAACTATTCTATGATTCTAAGGTAGCATAGATTGTAAACATCATAAGCACAAGGACAAAGGAACAGAGTATGCGTTTCTTTTTTTTTGTTTTCTCAGTCTGAACAGTAAACCAAGAATTGATATAATTGTTAATATAAGGTAGAGCCAGGCTCTTGCAGCAGCAAGGAGGACAGACAGCTCAGGGCTTAAAATGGGAAATGCTTTCATATGTTTCGCAAGTTGTAGGCAAAATTTCATCTGGTACTTAGGTTAGGCACAGTACACTGCTTGTGCTAGGTACACATTATATAGGAAAATTATATACAGAGTAATGCTTACAGAATAAATCATGTAGGACAATCAAATGTTATGCAGTTTACCTGACCTTTGAGTTTCTGGACCAAAGC
Organism: Neopsephotus bourkii; assembly: GCF_033783945.1. Lineage (NCBI taxonomy): Eukaryota > Metazoa > Chordata > Aves > Psittaciformes > Psittacidae > Neopsephotus > Neopsephotus bourkii. Next base: position 602,837 of record NW_026901048.1, read on the forward strand.
TTGACTTCGAAAATCAGTTCTGATTCATTTCTGATTCACCATAACGTTACTGAACACAAACTTTGCCCTCCTAGCCTCTGGGTACTGTCTTCTCAGCAGTAACAATATTCTGGTTCTCTCTATATGTGGTTATGTACATTTGTAATATTCTCTTGATGTTGCTTTACTCTGTATTTCATCACTGGTTTATCATGGGCTCTGCCATCTCCTTTAAGCTGTCTGCAGACTGGCATCAAAGGTATACACTGCACAGCCAGTTAGGAACTCATCCTCCCATGTCAGGAAAACATCTATACTCGTCTGAGAGATACTCTATAGACCTGGATGCAGCTAAGCAGGGACACAGCAAATGTTGCAGTGGGTACAGTGTATGTTGGTGAGGGACACTGTTTCCAGGATTGTGATCTGTGATACATCTGAAATGATGGAGCTGTAATTCTAATCATTTCAGGAGGTACTGATTCACAGACTGTTTGAACTGTACTGTTCTCGATGTATTATTACCAGAACTCCTAAATTGAATTATAGCCTCACAGCTTGTTGTTCCCTACTGTTTGTTCTTTATGCAGACTGTTTATGTGTCATCATGATCTAGAGCTATTTTTGGCACAGCACTAATCTTTTTGTAATGTGACCTTGCTCTGTTAATATTTCCTTTCTGAGAGTTTATGAAGGGCTTGTTGGATTTGTGCTCTGAAGGTCCGACTGCAGCTCACTGAACATGCTGTCTGCTTGTCCATGTGTGAGGGTTATGAGTGGATTTCTGGTGGCCTGCTGGGCTTCAGTAATTTTCGCTCATGGCAGAGAGGGTGAAAATCTCCAGGCAGTGTAATCGGTTTGACAGCCACTTCCACAGTGTCCGTGGTATCACAAAGGAAAGTGCTGTCAAAACAGCAATGCCATGAGGGATATTGATGACAAAGTTCAGATGAATGGGGCTTTGAATACGTGTGGTGTGATGACTGGTGCATTTGCATTTGTAATGCCTTTCTATGGACAGTGGTGGAGTGGGGGATGCTCCTTTGGAAACATATCAACAGTAAAGCAGTATTAATGTTTTGGTGGGGTGAGTAATCTTTCTCAAACTTTCCACCACGCTGTGCCAAAGTAGGCTGTTTCTCAGCTTGCTGATGCTTTTTGTATTGAATTCAATTTTCTGCTTTGTGCTTTGTCATTCCCATTTCAAGTTTAGAATTATTCGTTGTGCACTTGGAGAAAGTCCACCTCAATTAATGAGGGTTGTTCCAATTTAGATAACAGAGGATTTTCTGCTGGAATTTGACATGCTCTATTTTAATATTTGTTAATGAACACTTGTAATCGTGTTAATTATGAATGTGTTATCATGGAACACTTTGATATTACACTGTCAGATAGCAAAAGAAATACCAAGATGGGTATAATCATTAAGTTTCTGTAGCTGTAATGGTCCTAGAATATAAGCAAGGCCAGGTTCGAAGGGAGAAGTACCTCCTTGTCTGAAACTGATCAGTTGTAGCTGGACAAAGTCTAGGAAAAAGTCCTCTAACAGCCCTGGGAAGATCCATGTCTTACAAACTACACAAATGCCCTCAAGGCAGATACATAAATGCTGCTGGTTGACTTAAACTGTGGATAGAACACTGCAGGTTGGAAAGGGAATAAATGCTCCTAATCCTCAAGAGACCTTGCAGTGCCACACTCCTTTGAAATGGCTGTCCTCTGTGTCTGAAATGCACTTAATGGGATTTGTGGATTGAAACACCTAAAATACAGGTGGATTAAAACTAAAGTCTGCCATTTTTAAGTTGCCCTCTGTATTGTAAAACAAAACGGGGGAAAAGTGCTGCTAGACTCCAAGGTCTAATCAGGCCTCAGTGTATATGAAGCATTCTTTTAGTTACATTATTTGAAAAAGTATTGGCATCTTCATACCAATAGTTACTTTAAAAGTAGAAAATTTCTGGCTTTTGTCTGTTGCTAAATAGAATTAAAAATTCCAAAGAGCTTTGCAGGCAGGGTGTGTGTGTGTACGCATATGTTTGTTTATGCTGCCAAAATCGGTATGGTAATTTCTGTATAGAAAGATTAAGTCCTAATCAGTGTTCCAGTACAGTTTGGGGGGGGGGGGGCGATAAAGGAAACAAAACACATTTTCCAAAATCTTATCTTGCAATTCCTCCATCTTGTGGCAGTCTGCAGTATTGCCCTCGCATTTGGCCCGCAAAAGCAAGTATTCTACTTCACACTGAGGGACTAGGGTAAAATCACTCTACACAAAGCATGATCCTGGCAGTACAAAGGAGGGAAGATGATATTCCTTAACCCACTCACTGGGACCCCAGTGTGCTAACTTTTAATGTTCTCAGTAATTTATCTCAATCCACCTGTTTGAATCTTTTGTGTTTTGGAAAGGCCTCTCTGTTTTATGCAAATAGTCTCTGGCAAGATATTGTTCAGTTCTTCAGCAAGACATGAAGATAATAAAATAATAATAATAAAATCTTCAGAAAGACCATCAGTGCCCAGCAATCAGAGTTAATTCTCTGCAGATCGATGTCTGTTCTCGCTTTCCTGTTGCAACGTCCTAAGGCTGCCAGTTCACATCTGCTTTCTCTAGCTGCTGCTGTCCTTCAGAATCTGGCTAGCTAAAGTCTTTCCCTCTGTATTTGTTTTTTGCTTTCCTGAAGCACTGACAACTTAGGAAACTGAAGATCTCTCTATAAAGTTTGCTTCTTGGATAAGGCTGAATAGTGGCAACTGCCAGGTCATGCATGCCATGATTGTGTTCTGAAATATAGCTCCAATGGCAACAAAGACATGCAAGCAACTACCTAAGAAATTACTGCGGTTTGGGTTTTAAACCTTTGGGTGGTGAAAAGAGTTTTGTTAGCAAGGATGTCAATCCACTTACTTTGCATCTGGATTGGGGGTTAGGTGGAAGTCAAGGTTAGAGCCCAACACTGAGCTAGGATTTGAAATCTCATCACATAGTACAACTATATCTACTTCATGTGTAGTACTGACTATGAAACATCCTTACATATGTTGTACATGCATCCAAGAAGCAAGGTGGGGTAAACACTGTTTACCCCATTCCTGTTTTTAATTCAAGCCAGTCTACAAGTAGAGGGCTGCAATCAGGGAATTAGAATTTGAGCCTTCCTTAAAAATGTGGATTTGCACTAGTGCTTCCCTTATAGAGCTTTTTGGAATTTTGGCTGGGAATTATTCATGATTGAAACAAAAATGTTCTCTGGGAATTTATTTTGAGGAGGGTGGTGGTGGTTAACATTTAAATATATACAGTGCTTTATTGTTTCTCTTCTTCTATTTTGACTTAGATTGCTCATACCATACCATACCACATTAATCTAAGGTTGTTCCCATCATTCTTGTTAAGGTTTAACTTAGTAAAAGCCATTATTGTTTTAACAGAGATCATTCCAAAATAATGATTAACATACCTCTAGGAAAGCCTAAGTGCGTCAAATACCAGTCGTTCCCTTTGAGGGACTGTGAGTTTAAAAAATGTTCCTTTAAAAATGTTTTAAATGGAAAAGAAACCCACAGTTACGTGCAGTGTAGAAATATCTTTGCATTTTCTGTTTCTTATGAATGAAATTAGCATAATTTAGTATCCATGATCTTGATTTTTTTCAGAGGTCAGAGGGGAAGGTATCAGCTTGCAGTAGAACTCTTTATCTAAACAAGGGAAAAAGCATGTAGAACATTCCAGTAAGGGTTTGAATAAATGCCTGAATGGCTAAACCCAGACATGGAGTCAGAAGTAACTCAGGCATTTTTTTTCATGATAACTTGTTGTTTTTATCTATTTCTGTTTATTTCTTTTCACAGAAGTACTCCTAAGTTACCACAGTGTAATTGACACACCACAGAAACATGCAAGAAAGTTTTATTGCATATTCTGAACTTGTGATTTTGATCTTTCTCCCAATCATCTTACTTTTAGTATGCATGATAAACAGCCTAGGCTCCTACTAGATGTGTCCAAAGAAAACTAAAATTTCTGCAATGTAATTATGAGAAAGCATTTGTCATACCAGGTCTTTGACTGTCAGCCCTATAATGTTACCTGTTGTGTTAGCATTCAGGCATTTTCTATTTGATGACTTGCGATGCCTTAGCTCACTCAGTACAGGATAGAGCTAAAACTCATTTCCCATAAATTTATGGTTGTGTGTGTAAAGTATATCCAGGTTTTGGTGTAATGGTACAGCTAAACAGCACACTAGTCATTCTGTGGGAGCCCATAGGAAAAAGAAGCATCTCAGGGAAAGAACTGCAGGGAATTTTCAACTAAACTCCTGTGGTATACATGGTATCCCTTAGAAGTTGCTTTCTTACTACTGATACCAGAGCAGATGGTGATACAGTGGAATCGCGACATGCTGGGCATGTTTTGGGAAGTGGGCCCATCTTTGGTAGGTCAGTAATCCCCACTGTATAAATGGAATGCCTGGTTGCTGGCTCAGGTGAAAATGAAAAGTGTCAGTTAAGATGGATTTTGCATGCCTGATGTGAGATGTCTGTCAGGATCCTCTCAGTGACTATGCCTGCAAATAATGCCTTATTTGTAATTATCCATGGCAATAAATCAGCAAAAGTGACAGACTTGTTTGTAAGTATCCCATCTTCTTTATAGGACAACACCCCGCCCCCCAGTAATCAAAACAAAACAGACTACAGATGTGATGATCTATACATGCATATAATACCAAAGAGTAAAATCTGGGGTGACAGTTTAAAAGTTATGTGGCAGTTTTTCACTTGTCAGTCTCACAGTATTATCCTGATTCACAGTAACAACTTCTTTATTCCAACCCAACAGCAACACAGATGTGCACACGGTGGCATCACTGCTTAAGCTGTACTTAAGGGAACTCCCAGAACCTGTCATACCATATGCAAAATACGAAGATTTTCTTTCCTGTGCCAAAATGCTCAGCAAGGATGAGGAAATGGTGAGTTGGCAACTTGAGTAAAGTAAAATAAAAGACTGACATGTTATAACCTGTTCTGATTTTGGGGAGGAAAGAACCTAGTGATTGCCAGTCTTAATTTAAGATGTGCATCTATTAATTGAGGCTGGTTTTATATGAAAATTGTTGCCACCTAGGTAATTTGGAAGTCTAAATAAAGGCCCATAGCATAAACTTGGCTGTATTTATTGCACGTTGCTGAATTCAGTTAAAGTAGACATTATTGTGGTCAATAGCTTCCATTTTGTATGGAAGAGACTTCTATTTTTATGCATTATAATTCTGAACTTCCAAACTGTAAAAGGAAGGGACTTGGTAGATGCTGTTCAACTTGTGCCATTAAATCAGGGGTCATTTTCTTCTAAGCATCAGGATTTTACTTTTAGCCAACTTTTACTGACTTTTAATTGAAGGCCAACGGACTCTATTCATTGCTTGTAGTTGAATCAGAAGGCCTCAAAAAGATGGACGTGGGCCACTGGAACTGGGCCACCTTCCAGGCTCCTCTAAACCAACAAAATGCAAATAATCAAAATAAGAGATCTGAGGGATAATATGTGCCCTGCAGTTGTATGGGCCTACAACTTATTAGTCTGAGGACATAAAAAACTTAAGTGCTTGTTTTTACATTGTTCTGTGTGCTTATGGATAATGAGGTCAAACCTGCTATTTTCTTTTCAAAGTCAATACAAATAGGCTTACTCTGTTGATTTCAGTGTACTCCCCTTAGTTTCCAAGTTGTTTATTCCTTTTTGACATTTTAAATCTGACTGGAACTGGAACCTCTCCTACCTCATCTTCTAATTAATTGAGTAGGAGCCCCTCTTTTCTAACTGAGACCATCTCCTTTCTGAGCCTTCAGCTGATGACTACCAACAGCAGAGGTGGCAGTTGTTCCCATCTGATGGAATGGAGGGTAGGGAAAGATCTGTGGCAAAGTGGCTTCTATGGTTATAATCTCTTTCACCCACCAAAATCAGACTGGTTTGGTTTTATTTTTGCTGTTCTTTACAGCTTGCTACAAGAAGCAAATTTTTGTCAGCTGCTTGCAAAAGGCGAGAGTGGGCTGTTCAGCTGGTTTAATTTGAGCTTCTCTTTGCACAAGTTATGGCAGGGGATCCTCATAGCTAAAGTTGCATCTATTTGCTTGTGCGTGTTGTGAATGTCTCTGATGCTTGATAGCTCCAATACAAAGGCACCTGATAGCTCTTCAGTTAGGCATCATGCAGTTTATGTTTGCAGAGATACTAATTTTCAGATTAAATATGTAGTAATTTTATATCAACTTCATCCAGGATGTATTTATGTAGTTCCTCAGCAATTAGGCCACAAACACTTTATTAAATTCATTTTGAAAGCATGTTTAAGTTACAGTGGCCTTTTAGTTCTGGAGTTGGTACTGGCAGTTTGTGGAATATCATTACTGTAGTTGGTGAGCCACTTCAGTTCTCTTTATGGTGGTTTAGCAGTGTTACTGTAAGGCTGTCTGACTAGATTTTCAGTTGACCTTTCTCCGTGCAGAAGTTAAAAGTGCACTCACAGAAAGAGCTATTCATCTTGGGGTTTTTCTTAGCACAGAGAGAGCAAACTTGTGCAACGTCATGATCCACATATCTTGATTTGCATTTTTTTTTTGTATCATATTGTAATCAAAACTCTGCTGATGGTGGAAAAGTACCAAAAAAAAACCAACCCCATACTGAAAAAGAGTCTAAAGGCACTGGTTGATAAGTTCAGCCAGGGTCTGTTTCCACAGGGTACAGAAATTAGTGTGTGGTATTCTGCTTGTCCCATTCCCAGGTGGGCGCACACTGAAATAACTGTTTACTGGTCTGAATCTAGTATGGGACAGAACTGGGTAATATAACCAAATAGGTTCTCATATGAAAACACCAATTAGTTCAAAAAATAATAGTTCCTGGGAGCCTCAGCCTTGCTATCATCAGGGCGAATGGAGCTGCTTTTCAAAAAAAGAAGAGTGAAGAAGGAGGGAAAGACAGGATGAAACCAAGTTATTTATTTACTTGTTTATTTTTATCCAGAGTCAATCCTTTTTTAGCCAAATACAGCTTTCCCTATCCAAAATGGATTCTACAAGCTATTTCTGATGGTAATGTGTATATAGCATTTAATGTTGCAGTCTCAGTGGTGTGTTTATTACCTTGTAATTGGAATTACTGACTTTTTTTTAGTCTCTGGTAAAATACTAAGAAACTGTGCCTCCCCACTTTGGTTTTTTTTTTCCCTTAAACCACTTAAAGGGCCTGATAGAACTGGTGAAACAAGTGAAGAGCCTGCCAGCTGTCAATTATAATCTGCTGAAATATATCTGTAGGTAAGTGCTCTTGCAAGAATATCACTATGGTATTTATAACTCTGAGCTGACAGGCAAACCTGGCTGTGTATGTGCCCTGAAGGGAAGGCATTACTCAGAGTCGGAGGATTAGTAAACTTCAGTCAATGCACTAAAATTACGGGTTTACTGCATGACTAATTACTAATTTGCCCTATCAAGGTGCACGAGTTATGACTTCCCTCTTGTCAGGAGTGCAGGCTGCACTCCACAAGAGACGCAAGAAGGTAGAAATTTATATATTCTGTCTTCTTTATAGGATCCCTGATTCCATTTCTAACTGCAGTTACTTGCCCTGTCTGTACACTCCTGAAGCATGGTATCCTTGAAAACTGTGTGTATCTTGTAGTATATAGAGTAGTTTCATGGATATATCTAAGATTGTAAAAATCATGTCTTGCACAGTTGCAATTTATGAACTTAGAGGAAGTTTTCAGCATTAAACAAAAAAATCAACTTTTTTAAAATTGACAGTTTGCATTTTGGCCATATTCTATGACGCAAGTAGATGATGAGTTACATCGGAGAAAGTTACTGTCTTCAGCAGAGTTGTCTTGTAGTCAGTCCAGATTGAGACTTAGACTTCGTTATCAATAGAATCATAGAATCCTAGAATAGTTAGGGTTGGAAAGGACCTTAAAATCATCAAGTTCCAACCCCCCTGCCATGGGCAGGGACACCTCGCTCTAAACTATATCACCCAAGGCCTCATCCAACCTGGCCTTGAACACTGCCAGGGATGGAGCATGTATCATTTTGAAGAAAATCTGAAGAAGTTGAGGAGTATAGCCTTCAGCTTTCAAGGTGTTCCATGAGGATTTGGAATGGAAGAATTGAACTATGTTAAGAAAGCATCACATACTTTGACTTCTTTTCCTTTTTACACCCTCCTTAAAGGCCTCTTTCTTCCCCACAGATTCCTTGATGAAGTCCAGTCTTACTCAGGCATAAACAAAATGAGTGTGCAAAATCTGGCTACTGTTTTTGGTCCCAACATTCTTCGCCCCAAAGTGGAAGATCCTCTGACTATCATGGAAGGTGAGCTTCCTGTACATAACTTGTAATAGAAGTAAGGAATGTCTTTAGGTTTATTAACAGTGCATAACAGTCCATGTAATATGTGCAGTAATTTCCATCTATCTGTTTTATAGACACAGAATTCTTCAACCTAAATGAACTTCTGTGTTAAATCTTGCAGATTACTATAAAAGTGACTGGAATGTGAGCATTGCAAACAGACTTTGTATGAGAGTGTGCTGTCGCCCTGCCAACTTCACTAAAAATGCACTTTTTTTTCTCAAAACTTGCTGCAAATATGGCATGTTTTCATTCAGCATGTGTGGTTGGAGTGCAGTTAATATTTTACTGGTGGTTCTTCAGGGTGAGAAAAAGTTAGTACAGGTTCATACTGCAGTGATCCTTGTTGAATCCCCCACAGAGCAGTGGTATATATTGCATCCCTTCTGGCACACCAGTGATCAAATTGTCAGCTGTAGTCTATTATTTACAACAATGTTCCACTGTAACATTTTACTATATTAAGACAAAAATATGGCCATGGCAATCTCCTCCTATAATAAATTGTGACTAATTCTCCATAAAGTACATGATGCTTTTTCTCCCTTCAAACCCTTTTTTGCTTAATATTTGAGATTTACTTATCATTTTCAGAAGTTAGGGCTGTACACAGACTCTACACTGAAAACTTTACCAAAACTCAAAAATGCAGTGTCCATAGCTTATTTGAGAGTGTGTTGTTTTCTTCTTTTTTTGTGAGTATGATGATTTTCTCTTCCCCAGATACAACAGTTTTCCATACTTTGTTAATCTGCTTGTTCTTCTGAAGACTTATGTTTCTTCCTTCTTCCTTTTAATTCTTAAAACAACTATGTGGCTATGAACAGGAACATGGTGTTTCTAAATCATGTATGAAAGCAGTGAATGGTCAGGGTTAGCTTTTTGAACAGTAGTTCAGAGAAGCCAAAAAAACTCATGTGGAAAGGGTTTTTAAATATGGACTCAGAGAATGGTTTGGTTTGGAAGGGATCTTAAAGATGATCCAGTTCCAAGCCCCGTGCCATGGGGAGGGACACCTTCCACTAGACCAGGTTGCTCAAAGCCCTGTCCAACTGCCTTGAACACTGCCAGGGATGGGGCACCCTGTGCCAGGGTCTCACCACACTCGTAGTGAAGAATTTCTTCTGGCTATCTAATCTAAATCTACCTTCTTTCAGTTTAATGCCGTTCACCCTTGTCCTCTCACTACATGCCTGTGTAAAAAGCTTTCTTGTAGACCTCCTTCATGTAATGGAAGCTTTTTGAAGGTCTCCCTGGAGCCTTCTCTTGCCCAGGCTGGACAAGCCCAGCTCTCTGACTGTCCTCAAAGGAGAGGTGCTTCAGTCTCTGATCATCTTTGTGGCCTCCTCTGTGCTTGCCCTGACAGGTCCATATACTTCTTGTGTTGGGGGGCCCAGAGCTGGATGCAGTACTGCAAGTAGGGTCTCATGAAAGCAGAGTAGAGGGGGCAGGATCACCTCCCTCGAGCCTGCTGGCCAGACTTCTCCACACTTAATCATCATGTTCACTTGAATGCCTGGATTCTTATTGTCACAGGGAATTGTTTGATCATGTGTTTGACTTAAAATGGTTTGCAAGAGCAGGTGTCCAATGTATGTGCATATTTACTGACTGCATGAGCATCATCAAATCTCTGCAGCTTCAAATGCTCTTAAATCAGCTTTTGCGGCTTCCCCCTGGTTTCTGTACATACTTGTCTCAAATGCACCGTGACTATCAGATACAGTGGTGCAGAGATAAGCTTCACTGTGTCATTGCAGTCATGTTTTTACATCTCTTACATCATCTCTCAGTGGTATTTAGAAAAGAGAAACCGTAAGAGTTTCCTGCTTTTTTTCCTTCTTCCACTCTCTTGCCGTATCTCTCAGGAGTTACATTTGTGTGTGTCTGTGTGTCTGTGTGTCTGTGTGTGTGTGTGTGTGTGTGTGTGTGTGTGTGTGTGTGTGTGTTTGCTCCCTATCACTTCACTTTTAACCTATTTCTGCATCTTCAGAACTGACAGACTGGCTGGAATAATAGTTTCTCTTACCTTGCCACTGCTTTAGAGCTTAGCAGCCTGGTAGATAACTGCTGTGAATGTTTTTCTAGGTCAGGCAGCAAACTGTCCCTTTTTTTTCCAAGCTTTTGCATTAAATAGTACAAAAAGTACTTCAAATTGTTTAATAGACTGGAATTAGTGAGAGATGTCACGGAGCTGATTTATACCATTGGAGTCAGTGAGAATGGTATCTCACAGGATGACAATTACTGATGGGATACAATACGTCTTCAGCTCACCTGGGGCAGCCTAGGCAAACAGAAAATTGGGGTAGGAAGAGAGGAGTTAGCCATTCCTAAATAAAATCAAAGGGATTTTTTTTTAACTAATGAGAAACAGGTTTGATGAAGGAGGTTTATGACTCTGTTTTAAGCATAACTTCAAGATTTGAAATGGGACAATGCTGATTTGCAATTGAGCTGTGCAGAGTTAAATGTATAGGAACAAAGACTGTGCATCAGTTGGAGCTCATGGCCACCCTGCTCTTTGCTTTTTGGAAGATACAAAGTGCTTTTCTTGCACAAAGTCAAACATGCAGCTATGGGTAACCATACTTGTATAATGGGGATGAGGACTTGGTTTAGTTTGGTTCAAGAGAGATTTTCCAGAATTCCAATCATGAAGCAGTCTTTTCCTGGCCAATGCAGTAGTAAAAGTACTGAGTACAGTGCAATGTTTGTGCAAAATTCTGCACATAACACCTAATGTTTCCAGAAGGAATACAGTTAAATGTGCTAAATAAATTTTCCATTAGAAATGCATAGTTCTAATGTGTGAATTTTCCTCAGCAAATAAACAAACAGGAAAACTAAAAAAGATGTTGTTAGGTACCTACATTGAATTGTCTCTTAGTAGTTGTATTTTTAAACGTTGGGGTATACAGAATAGCTAGAATAATGCAAAGGAGTTGTATGTGAAATGATATTGCACAGTGGGACATTGTGGACTAGAAGGGCACAGTGTACATCTGAAGGCTCTCTGGGAGCTGGAAAATGGGTGGTTATTTTGACTACCTTGACCTTGTTCCTGAAATATTCTTAATAATCCTTAATGAGGGTCTGATTAACAAAATAAAGTTGCACGTCTATATTACCCTAAGTCCAATTGTAAATGTCAGTGTGTAAATTACAGTGCAGTCAAGTAGTGTGCACGCCAAGGGGTGGCTCCTTAGAGGAAAGGTGGCCATTTATTGCAGCAAGTAGCAAACTGTGCTTTGCATTAGTTCCGTGCTGTGCTATAATGTGGCATAGTTTCAGCAGCTGCAAATCCCTTGACTGCCTGTTTTCTGTTAAACTACTAAATAAATGTGCTGTGCCAGAATAAGACTTTGATTTTAAAAATGATTGCCACGTTGAGTTTAGCCACATCATTTGCAATGGTGTTATCCCATTTACAATGATGTTATCTATTATCTCCTTCTGTGGTCTTCCTGAGATGCAGTTACTCTCACGGTAATAGCTTCTTCACAAAAGTTCCTGTTCTTAAAGGTCTGTGAGTCTTGCTGGCTTGGTTTCATGGAAGGAAAAGGTGGTGCTGATCTGGCCCAGTTGTCAGAGGCACTTCAAGTGTTTTAAACACTCAGGGTGTTACACAGGTGGATGAAATGTTTGTATAAGTTGATTTTTTACTGTATATTTGTGAAATCTGATGGATAAAATATATTAATGCCTTAAAATAGGCCAGTAGTGACCATGTGCTTGGTATCGCCTTTCAGGTACAGTAGTAGTCCAGCAGCTAATGTCAGTGATGATCAGCAAACATGAAGAGCTGTTTCCCAAGGATGCAGACCCTCAAATGGGACCCGAGGTATGCAACAACAACAATGAATTGCCAAAGAAGACAATTGCAGGGCAGCTGCAGAACAAAGAAAACAACAACACCAAGGAGACAGCAGTGAGGCGCTGCTCTTGGGACAAACCTGAGTCACCCCAAAAGGGAAGCATGGACAATGAGTCCCCAACTGCTATGCCAGGCAGCAAGACAAGCAGTCCCAGGAACAGCATCCAGAAACCAGATGTCACCAGAAGCCCACCACTCATGGTGAAAAAAAATCCTGCTTTCAATAAAGGCAGTGGCATTGTCACCAATGGGTCCTTCAGCAGCTCTGTGGAAGGCCCTGAGAAGAGCCAGACCTTACCAAACTGTACCCTGCAAGCCAGGAGAACATCATCCCTGAAAGGACCAGTGACTAAGATGGGCACACACAGCGTGCAGAATGGGGGTGTGAGGATGGGTGTTTCCAGCACAGATGGGCACAACACCACCCTCAACAGTCGGACCCCGGGCTGGGTGCCCAATGGCTATGTCACACTGAGGGATAACAAGCAGAAGGAGTCTGTGAGTGAGTCAGGCCAGCACAACCGGCTTTCCACCTATGACAATGTCCACCAGCAGTTCTCTATGGTGAACTCTGAGGACAAACAGAGTGTGGACAGTGCCACCTGGTCAACGTCCTCTTGTGAAATATCCCTCCCTGAGCACTCCAACTCCTGTCGTTCATCCACCACCACCTGCCCTGAACAGGACTTTTATGCGGGTAACTTCGAAGACTCTGTGCTGGATGGACCACCACATGAAGACCTCTCAAACTCGGGTGACTATGAGAACAAAAGTGACAGGAGGAGTGTGGGGGGCCACAGCAGCCGAGCTACCAGCAGCAGCGATAACAGTGAAACATTTGTGGCCAACAGTACTAACAATCACAGTGCTTTGCACAGCCTGGTGTCCAGCTTGAAGCAAGAGATGGCCAAGCAAAAACTAGAGTATGAAACAAGGATAAAAAGGTAAGACAGCTTGGCTCTCCCATCTCGCTGCCATCTACAGAGCAAGCAGTTTTCCCTCTTGTGGCTCACTAGCAATCTGCACTAGCTGCAGTCACTAAGTGCTCACCACCCAGTTTCCCATCTTTCAGTGTTGACATATTCTGATATTGTGTTTGTGATATCATGATACAAAGGAGTTTGTTTCAAAGCAATTGATTGCCATGGTTGTGACATGCTATCCTATTGTTGTCAACAGTAAAGCCAGAACCATGTGGGTTTCTGTATAATATCCCAAAATCAGTAGGCTCTCACAGTGTTTTCATTAGTTTGATACCTGTTCTCCAGAACTGAGAACAGTAACTCAGTTCTGAGGTAACTGATACCAGGTACTCCAGAAGAGTAACTGGGCATCACCTATTGGTGAAAGCAGTGCATAACTTAATCCATCTGTAGTTTTGAGGACTGGAAAACTGCTGGAACCCTTTTCCAGTGTCCTCATTACTCTTGAGACACCACTGCATCTGGGAGTTACCTCTGCTCACTGTCCTATCTCTGTGCTGCTGCTTCACCATTCCTTCCCAGCTCGGACCTGTTAAAGAAGGCAAGGAAGAGCCACATCTTTGTCTACAGATAGTGTGGACTCTTCTCACATACAATGAGGTTACCAGGATGGATGGCTATAACAATCAGCAAATAACCTTAAAGTGTGGATTTAGTATTAAGTACTGTACATGGCAGTGCAGAGCTGAATGCACTATTTGCAATAAAGGTCCTTCCATAAAGCTGTTCAGGACTTGTCTCACCTGTGTTGCACTGCAGCTCTTTGCATTGGTACCTTTGGCACTGCAAGTCATAGCTGGATCGCAGTATGTGAGAGCTACTGGCAACAGTAGCTGTGAGTGAAAGTGCAGCATACGGAATATCGCAGTCTTTCACCCACATAGCTATTTTCAGTGCAGTATATAGTATAATAGAGCCTTTCTTTGCATGCTTACTATGCATGATGATTGTGTGTTTAGTACTACTAGGATTTCTAATGCTTTCCATTGGAAAGCTGGATCTGAAATACGATCATTATTTTTGTTGTCGATCCATGTTTGCAAATAGATGTAGAAGATAAATCAGATGAAGAAAGGAGATTAGCAGCGAAACAAGGCATTCAGGGCATTAGCCTGACTTTGTAAGTGACAGTAGCACAATTGCAGCAGGACCTGGGTGTGAACGCTTCCAGAAGAAAAAGGAATATTTAACCTGTTCTTGAAAAATTAGATGGCGTAGCTTGCTACTGTGCACCTTGCCAGTGGCTGTTACTAGGCATTTTCTAAATGAGCTACCAGAGAGATTGCCTTATGAGAATGGTTCATTGATGAAGCCATGGTTCATAGCTACACCTCTCAAAAATTCAGTCTAAGCTTTGTAAATGATAAAAATATGAATTTGTTGTTGGTGGGCATTTCTGCTTGAGTGAGTAAGGAGTGCTGCTCAGGAGCTGTCTGCTTTTATTTCCTTTTGCAGCTTGGAGCAGAGAAATCTCACCCTAGAGACGGAAATGATAGCCCTGCATGAAGAACTGGATCAAGAGCGGAAGAAGTTCACAATGGTAGAAATCAAAATGCGCAATGCAGAACGAGCCAAGGAAGATGCAGAGAAGAGAAATGATATGTTGCAGAAGGAAATGGAGCAGTTTTTCTCCACTTTTGGAGAACTGACAGTGGAGTCTCGCAGACCAGAAAGAGGCAACACCATCTGGATCCAGTGAGAACTGGAAGTGTTGACTGTGGGACTTTGGGGAAGGGCTTGGGGGTATTATACTGTATCAGGTGGCTGGTCACCTGTCTGAGGCTAGTACTCAACATAATGTTATAAACCCTTGAAGGAAGAGGTCATACAGACATTAACCACTCGTATCTACAGTGTGTACTTATCAAGTTATACTCTCTGAATGCTTCATGAGACTACTGTCAAGTGTTAAACTGGATATGTGTATGTAAATTCTAAAAAAATCACCTTAGAGAGCAAGAAATATTTTAATGCAAGTCTTGTATTTAAACTGGTAAATTGAAATGTTGTTGCAATCAAGCTTTATATCAAGGCTTTTCTCCCTTGCACTTAACATATAAGCTATTTTTGGCATTGTGTTACCATCCGCTTATTTTGTATATCAAATGTTTTTTGGTTTTGTTTTGTTTTTTTTTGTTACCCCTCTTGCTGGGGAGTGGAGATAAACAGATATGTTACAGTATATGTGCCAGTGGTTAACCCTGATTTGCGTCACTTCTAAAAAGACAGTAGGATGAGAAACAGCAGTACACTATGGTCAAAACAAAGCAGTATGAACTTAACACAATTGATGGCCAGGGTAGAAAGTACCAGGGCAGCCATATCATAAAAACTAAATGAAGATACCAAGTCAGCAAAATTGCAGACAGTGGTGAAAGGGTAAACAGCTGCTTGCTTGGGAGCAAATGTGGATGGCAGAGTAAGAAGCTGGGGGAGAGAGGAAAGGTGAACTTTAGGGGAAGTCAACCAGAGCTTTTTGGGCTACCCTAAAGAAGCCCTGTGCCTGATCACTGCAGCTCAGAGCAGGAATACAAACCAGTTTTTCTGACCATCTTTGCATCTGACTTACCTCCATACAGTGCTTGAAAGTGAGTCTTTTTTATAATGCTGCTGAAGGGGCACACAGGGGGGATGAACTGGGCGCATCGGGATGAGTGCTGAAAAAAATAACTAATTATGTCCAGAGTAGAAATTACTGGAGCAACTGTGCAACAAAGAGCAATCAAGGAAGAAAGCACACTAACACATTCACCACCCGTATTTACAGTGTATATTAGCAAGTTATCATACTGTCTCAAAGCCTCATGAGATTGCTGTCAAGTGATACAACTGTGAAAGTTTCCAGGCTGTCAGCATCACCAAGCAAAGACCTGGAGGGGATAGCATGGAGCCTAACAGCATGCAGAGTGCCACTGAAAAAGAAACAGCAAATCCGTGCTATAAATCAATAATTTGTTTGGCATCTTTTCATATAGTAAGTATAACTGGTATTTTTTATACTATATTATGGATGTTTTGGTTTACTTTTGTCTTTAGAACTGCAAGCTGTATTATTAGAGAGGGCTATTGAGATGTCTTTGCTTCCCTCTAGTGTCTCTTGCATATATTGCAATTATTTTTTAATACCAATTGAGAAAGAATAATGAATGTAGCATCAAAGAACATTCTTCATTATAGCATGTATATTAGACAAGTATTAATTAAATGTGGGAATTATACTGGGAAGTAAACATGAGGTTTGCATTTCAGAGAAATGTTAACTTACAATGCAGCATTACATATGGTGCTTATGGATGCGTTATTTGTGTTTGGTGAGACGGAGAGTCCCAGCCAGCGTGCTTATTGTACTGATTACTGTGGACATGTATAGTGCACATCCAGTCTGTGTGTAAATCAGAAAAAGTCAGACAGGGAGATCTCAAGGTAGTAGGAAAGGGCATGTTGCAAACCTCATGATGAAGTTCCACAAGGCCAAGAGCAAGGTCTCGCACCTGAGTCAGGGCAATCCCAAGCACAGATACTGGATGTGCAGAGAATGGATTGAGAGCAGCCCTGAGAAGCACTTGGGGGTGTTGGTTGATGAGAAACTTAACATGAGCTGGCTTCACCGTGTGCTCGCAGCCCAGAACCTTCCGACCAAAACCATTCTATGATTCTATGTTTTGTATCAGCAGCAAGCAAAAGATCTCCTCATAATGGTAAGAGAAACAGATTATTATATTAATTCTTGTTTTTAAATAGAATGAGCAAGACCTTGATATCGATGCAGTAGGCCTCAAAGTTGACTGACAATTTAAGCAGAATCTGACATCTGTTGACATGACAGCAAAGACTCTGAGATAAGTATTTTCTTAATTGGAATTATTTTTTCCTACACTAGATGTGTACAGTAGTCCCTGAGGTGGAGAAAGTTCTGCTTTCTCACAAGTAACACAGTTTTCTTATTTTTATTTCCTCTAGCAGTCCCTATGTCATTCAAGCTCTGTTGCTCTCTTAAAATGTAAAGGAGTACACAATTCCTAAGACTAGTTCAAGGACCTAACATTTAGTCACAGGGGCACGGCAAAATGCGGCCAGCAAAGCAGCAGGGAAATGTACAGCTGCAAGGTTATCCATTGATATGCTGGCAAAAATGACAGCTACTTCATAAAATTTTATTTCTGATAGTTGTTCAAAATTGACAAGGAGTAGGAATTTCATTTCACATCCACATGTGCCCCCAATGCCCTAGGCTATGAAATATGCATGGAAAAAGGGAAGGTATTTATAGTCCATATACTTAGCATTCTGTGTTCAATTTCAGTTATCCTTAGTCTTCACAGGAACTGACTTTTAGTGATTTGTTTGTGCTGCATGCTTTCCTAATTTGTTTGCACAGGCTTCTTTGTACATACCTGTTGCTAAACTCTTTGGTCAGTGATTGCTTTTTGAGGGTTAGCTCTTGGTCTATCCCCAGGTCTATGTACAGGCTACAAGAATGCAGTTTGGAGTGGCTTGTTGCTTATCTTCAATTCTTTGCATTCACCATACCTGAGATGGTTTATAAGACAAACCGTTTCAGTGAAAAATCTTCATTTTTGGTGTGTATAGTTCTTCCACATCTTTATATTGGTTTTTTTTTTGAGGATTGCCATCACTCTTGACTCAGACTGAATGATGCTACTGCAGTGATTTCTTCAGGCGTGATCCTTGAAAAAAAACATTCTTTTATTTCTGCAGGGGCTCTGAGAAGCTGGTTCTCCATGTGGATTTAATGTAGGGCTTAGGCTGGACTAGTCCTGGCTCCTTCTCATTGATGCCAGGCTAAAACCCCAGAATTTCTGTTTTGTTTATCAGAGGCATTTTGACCCCCTTTGAAATTAGGACTTAGTCTTGGAAAACAATATAAACCATCCACAGAACTACAGTTGTTAAAACTTGCTAGCATTTTTTAGTCTTCTGGATGCAGAAGAGAAATTCCTTAAATATCTTCTGGGAAAGTGGGAACAGAGACTCTGGGAGCAGAGCAGAATCTCAGGTTTCTGTCCATTTGGCCCAGCTCATTTTGGCTGATTCCTTGATGTATTTAAAGCTCTTCTTGGTGCTGTTGTCACCTTCCATGTGTCTATTCCTGTACCGTACTTCTCAGTGCTCTTGTCACTGAGCTTATCCCACTGTGGTCCATTTCTTGGAGATGAACCTGCCACAAAGCTGTTCTGTGGCTTAGCTTTCTTGGTGGATGAAGTCTTGGTACTGGCTCAATAAAATACCAGATAAGTTCTCTGTAGCTGTGCCATTTGGAGTCAGCTTAAACAGTCTGACTTCAAATGGTGTCTGACTCCAGCAGTATGGGATCATACTGTTGCTCTTCTGGAAGCTCTCGTAGGGCACGATTTGTCTGATTGTTTGAAGCTTCTCTTCACATTTGTAAAAGTATCCCAGTCAGTTCCTCAAAAAATGCTCAAATTCCATTTTTATGGCTAAGTGCTTATATGCCAAATGTCTTGCTTTGCAGTCCAGGAAAAGACTTCACCTTATTGCCTCTGCAGAAATCATCTAGATATACTGCAAAACTTGAACAGACACAGTGAACTTAGAAAATACTAACAGTATTTGTCCACTCTTACCACGATCCATCCAAAGTGCCCACTCCTCCTGTGAGGCTTCATCAGCATTTAGACTGTGGTGATAAAGTCTGTGTCCTTAATAGTCATCTTCAAGATCAAAATTCTTGGTATTACTTACATTCAGAAGTAAATAACAAAATGCTATTTCTTCTAACATCTGTAACTTCTCACCTGTATGATATCATTTCCATATGGTCCATGACTGATTTCATAGAATCATAGAATTTGCTGCATTGTTCCCTTTTGTATGTCCAGCCTATGTGTGAATTGACCTGGTTGGCAGAAACAATGTTGGGGTGGCATGCTGATGCATCTCAGTAGCCAAAGGATGAAACCGTGCTCCCTCTGATGCAGTAGAGTGGAAAGCAGCAAGACATAATTAAGGTCAAAGCAGAGAGCCTGAAGACTCTGAAAAAGTCTATGAGGATTTCATGTAGCATATCTCTTGATCATGGGTTATCTCATTAAGACAGTTTTTTCAGGGATCTTAACTGTTAAGGTATTGAATTAAACCAATGCTTTAGCTGAGACAACTGGGTTTATCACCAGCTGGTGTAACGGAATAAGTCATATTCTAAAGCCAACTGTTACCTTCTATGAGAGGACGCTAAGAGAGTTTCAAGTATCAATTAAAAAAAAGGTGTAATAATAAATTTGCTTTCACCTCTTTCTCACAGGTGTTTCTGTGAACTCCCAACGTTATTATCTGTTGTGGGAGTGCACATGCCAACTCCAAGGTGGGAGTGCACATGCCAACTGCAAGCTGAGAATGGCAGTTAACAGCTCATTGCTACCTCATTGCTAGCACATTGTCACTTTGCCTTGTGCACATCGTACAAGAGGCAATGCTTTACAACTTATCAATACAGATGGCAGAAAAACTCCTTATAGAGCTAACAGTGCTCTGGTCCAGTCACAGGGTCTGATTATATTACATTACGTTCAGAAATGTAATTTCAAGACAGCACACATTTTTAAAAGCAGGTTCCCGGCATGGTACATTTGGGGGAGAGACAGCAAGAGAGGGGAGGCATGATTACCACTGTTAATCACATCTCCAGCTACATCATCATGGCACTGTGGTAAATGATAGTGCCTTATGCGCATTTTCACGGTAGACTGGAATAGTGGCAGACATTCACTGTAACTTTTAAATGTTACAGTCTGATGTTTTGCTCAGAAAAACTTCTATCTTCCTTTCTGTTTGTGAGAATCCTGCTGTGCATTTGGAGTGTACTTCGGTGCAGCATAATTAAGCTTGCTACACTTCTATGCTGCATGTTTTTCTTTCTGCATCTCACAGAGCAAGTTTCCAAAATATAAAAATTAACAAATAAAATGTTATATTAAATGGTGTGGAAAACTGGTATCATAGGTTTTGATTTGTAGCATCTATCAAGAACTCACCAACAAAGTTTTAAGTTGACAAGCAGGTATTCCATGTTGTGGAGCCAGGAGACAGGGGGAACAGCTCCTCCAAGTGTCCCGCTCAAACATCAAACAAGCTGTGATTATATAACCATTAAATATACATATTCATTACAATACATGTATATTTGTGAAGTTACTTATGCATTACATCATATCTCTAGAAAATTCTTCCTGCATGTGCACAATAATGTTGTAGTGGTTTCTGGGACCCCTGGTGTTCGTTTCTTCATTGTCCTCTTCATCATTTCATCCTTTGGCTGAACTTTGGAGTTGGCCAGCCTCGTTGTCTGTTTGCCAGCTCCTTAGTTGGTTCTAACTGGTTTTCCTAAGCATCAACTGAAGAGTTCTCGTCCTTACCATTGTTACAGAGTCCACCTGGGATCCAGGTCACTTAGTTATAAGCAAAAGGTTCGTTCTATATACAATGAGCTATCCCTTCATTCTGTCTTTCTTGTTCTTTCCTTATCTCAGTTTTCATAAGAATGAGGAGGAAAGGAGGTTGCTAAGATTACCACTCTAAGGCCTTTAAGCAGTACTTGGTCCACTAAAATGATGGTCCAAAACTTTTCAAGAAAGATCTAATTTGCTAGAGAATGGATATTTAATATTTCATATTATGGTATAGCATCCACACTGAATAAACAGGTTCTTTGATTTGCATGTTTGGACAACCCAGTCAAAACCGTGAGTTGCCTTTGGCTGCTGTGCACTTCAATCCTTCCTGGCTGAGTAAAACTCCTAATTAATTTCCTTTCTTACTCGGAATTCCCTCTGGAGTTTGTCCATTGAAGAGGAGAGTGTTTCCAGACTCTCTGTGCCCCTGGCAAATCTGTAAGAAAACAGGGAAGGGCAGATGGGAGAAAAGAAATTAACAGGTACTTGTGATGTGGGCATGCAAAAATAGAGGAAACAGATGGGAGAGATGAGAACAAGGAAGTGAATATACCTGAAATTGCTACGTGTAGGTGGTAGTAATTTGCCCTCAGTTAAGCCATTCTTTGTGAAAGTTTTTCTCTACAAAATGGTTACTGCAGTTAATGTTGAACTGTCTTTCCGAGCTTTTTCCAGCTCTAAATCACTCCCTGGGCCAACACCTCTAGCTAGGCCTAGTGTTTCACAGCAAGTTCCTTTTATTAGTCCTATGTGCTAACAGCAAGAAAACAGTGGAGAAACACCTAGTAAAGCTGTTGCTGTAAGAGCTGAATGCAAAGCAGGGAGCCCCAGAAGGTCAGACAATTCACTGTGGATTACCAGCAGTCACTGTGGGAATTGACAATGCCCCCAAACTGTCTACTGTTCAGCATCTCTAGAGCAGTGCTTCTCGGGCAATAAAATAATATATGGCAGATGCCCTGCCAATAGAAATTGCTGTAGCTGTAGAGAGCAGTGAGAGAGCTAAGGAGTTTTTCTAGTAGGCTTTTAGAAGCTGCCATAATGTATGTATTTGCAATTATCATTGGTGGTCTAGTTTTGCTGGAGAAATGCTTGTCAGCAATAAAACAAGTTTCTTTAGTATGCCAATAATAATGGAGAGTGCAATAAATTTTTGAGGCAGGAAAAATGAGTGTGATGCAAATATATTCATCTGTTTTTCCCTAAGGATAATTTCCTCCAGGGTAATGAGCTTTATATGAAGTACAATTCCATTTCTCAGTTTCCTAAATGCAAGCATGGAAAATCCTTTTTACCTTTATGAGTATTACTCTCATCATGCAAAAGAGGTTTAAAATGATTCATGTTCAGCAGGACTTTATCATGATTTTTAAAATACTATGATGAGCTGTTTAAAGTACTATTATAAGCATTGCTGTAATTTTTTAAAAGTGTATAGTATTTAGGAGGTGACTTGGCTTGAGACCAAAAGAAGTAGTTTCAAGCACCAGTATTTTCTCTGTTGTTCAAGTCACAAAGGCTCACTCTTTATTTTCCGACCTTAGCAGTTAACCTTAACAATTGTTGAAATACAGTTCGCTCAAAAGTACACACTTTGTAACAGAAAGTTCTCTCCAGGTCTTCCTCACTGCTAAACTATGCCAGTAGCTGGTATTTTTAATTGTTGGGTTGAACAACAGCACCTGGATTTTGATATAACAGGATGACTGATGTAGTACTAGGTCTTCCCACTTTTAACCTCAACTGAGCACTCTGGTGAGGTTTTGCTTAATTCACTCTTACAGATGTGTGCTTTGCGTGATAGTGAGATCTTATTCAGGGAATTGTGTGGGAAAAGTTACAAATTCACACCTACCTAATTGCATAATAGCTCCGATGTGCAGACATGCCCCAATACTAATAGTGGATGTGGATAATGGAAATACTTGTATAATTTAGTATTAATAATGTGTGTATCACAATTGGCTTAATTGATATTATTCTGTCTGACTGGAGGGACCTATATCAAAGGAGGCTGTAATGGAAAGTAAGCTGGATATGAACCATAACAGAAATGAAGCATTTCTGAAGGCAATTCCAAAGGCCATTAAGGGAACAGTTCATGAACTACTAATCTATATGCAGCTAGTCAGGCCTTTTTTTACCCAAGGCCAGAACCTAAGATCAAAAGCACACTAAGCTATTAAAAAACTTGCCTAACAAGGAAAGAGGTGGAGAGCTGTTAGTATCATCTCAGGAGGACGTGCTGAGTAAAGATGGACAGGTTTCGATGTCCTGGAGCCAGCAGAGACTGAGTATATTTCCAGTAATTTGCCAGAGCAAGCATACTTCCCAGCCTAGGTTCTCAGTCCGCTTAGTGTTCCTGTACTGCTGCAGTTCAGCCGATACACCATGTGGCAAAGCAGGCTTTATTGGCTTCGGCATGCAGCAGTATGCAAGTGTACAAGTATAGTTATAAAATCATAGAATCAACTAGGATGAAAAGTCCTTTCAGATCACTGACTCCAACTGTTACCTCAGGACTGCCAAGTCAACAATAAAAAGGTCATTGAGGGCCTCATCTACACAGGTTTTGAGTGCTTCCATGGGTAGTGATTCCAACATTTCCCTAGGCAGCCTGTTCCAATGCCTGACTATCGTTTTGGTGCAGTCAGGTCAGTACATATGCTAATTCATTTCTGGAGGTAGCTCTGTCTGTGCAGAGCCAACTCCTGGCATCACCAAGCTCCTCAGCATTTCAAGTTCTAATGTCTTCATTCACACTTAGACATCCACCAAGTTGTATAGCTACAGCCCAAGTGCTTTTCCTCCTCTATGTCTCTCCTTGGCTCTGCAGTTGCAGAAGAAAAGTGGAGGCAGGTGGGCTGGAGTGTCTTGGAAGAGGTGGTGGGTGGAGAAGGGAGCAATCCACCTACAGGTAAATGAAGTTTGGAAGAGAGAGGCTTATGTAGCTGCATCTGTTGCTTGCCACATGCACTGAAAGATGAGTCCCTGGTAATTCCTAGCTGTAGGAGGGCCTGCTATATTACTGCAATTGGAAAAGACTGCCAGCTCCCAACGTTGGGATCCATGCTAACAGCTGCAGCTTCAGGTTTCACTCAGGCAATGAAGATAATGGTTAAGGAGAATGCCTTCCCTGTGACTGGCTAGCAGGTGAGAACAGGTTTGTGGTACGTCAACAGACCCATTTAGTTCTATGTTGGGAAATATTTACTGAGAGCAGGTCCTTTGGGAAGTGTGCCCACAGGGGAGAGTGGGAGAAAGAGATCATTGCTGAGGTTCACATCTGAGCTATAATGACACTATGGCCTGTAATTGAAGCAGGAGGGAAAGCAATTGTGGAAGTCAGCTACAAGTTGCACGTGTGCGTAAACTGGTAGAAACATGAAACAAACTACAAGCAAATACAATATTGAGAACAGAGCTTTTGCTATTGAAGTTTGCATTTTGAGCCTAAATCTTACTTTGATGAAAGGAATTGGGTGGCAGATCTAAATATGTGTCTTCTGTTTGTTTAGGCAATGAATACATGGTGTGTGGTAGTCATAAAACCACTCCCTGGGCAGCACAGCAGTGCATTTGAATTTTTTCTGGAACCTCTGCAGATGAAAGTGGCAACGTTCATTCTGCCCACACAGCCATAAGTTCAGTCAATTGAGTGGATGTCCTCAGTCACACAGCTATGCCTGATGCCCGAGTCAAGACTGTGTGGTACCTGGTGGGTCATTTTCAGCTTGTTTTTAGGTGCTGTTTAATTTGAGCATGTGCTCTGCAGATGAAACAGCAAAAAGTATTGTTCAGGATTATCAAGTTACTTGTTCTTTCTGAAACCTTTAGAGTTCTCTAAAAGAACTGAGACCTGAGGGTTCATTTTAAAAATATGGGGGTTAATCATCTTAATATTGAAGTCAAAGCAACTTTTGCGATCACAGCAGGCAGCAGAACAAGGCTGGGTCAAAATAAGTTACATGAGAATTATAACTGTATTGCTACCATTGGTCAGAAATTATTGTTGCTGTTACAATAGGGGAACAGAGGAGAAATACTTCTCAATTTTTTTACTATACAGCTTTTTAGAAGAACAGCTTGTCAGAAGAACTTAAATCTTGATTGCATACACGTTAGAGGTAAGCAGCGTGGGTGGTGTGGATTTATGATGCGACAGGTTTTTGTTTTCTGATGTAGTTTCTGAGTGATTTTAAAGAACGTTTAAGTAAATTACTTATACTATACTTCTCTGTTATTCAAGTACTGTTGAGGCAAACAGGAAAAAAGGTGAAAGTGAAAAGAACCCTAGCTACAGTTATAGTATCTGTTTCTTTGTTCAAACCTTATCATCTTAGTGGGCCTATATATACTCTATTCCTTGTAAACTTGTAATTCCAATACACTACATTAGTACCATAATTACACACTGAAGCAGGCCTCAGGCAAGCCATTCTTTCTGATACTCTAATCATGCTTTGCAATACTGTAGTTAACCTAATTGTTACTGTGGGGAGCCAAATACACTGCGACTCAGCAAAGACAATAAAAAAATGGTAAACTGGCAGGAGGTTAATGTCCATGTTGATAAACACAGATTAAAATACTTGTTACAAATGTTGATTTCCTACTTTAAAAAATCAGGAAAGAATCAGTTGTGATCATTAGGTATAATTTTTGCATTGATTTTAAAATAAATACTCACCTACACAAGAGGAGTAGATAGTAATTAGGTGTGTACTGAACACAGAAAAATAAATCAGTAGAATGACTTTGATTTGGACTGAGAAGCTGAAGTCAAAGCAGTAACCCTTCAAGGACAGCAATAATGTATCATGTTCATATGATTAATTGAGTGTGGTAATGTTTTACTGGAAGTCTGTGATGCTACAGCATCCATATTTCTCAAAAACAAAGTTACGAAATTTCTTACAAATCCTGTTTGAAGTTAAAAATTTCAAGGGGTCAGTAAAAAAGTGCTATACCATCCAGAACAAAAATAGCCAAAAAGGCTGAAATCCACATGATAGCCAAAACAGCCATTCAGATCTGAACAGCCAGCTGTGAGCAACTGCTGACCAGACCATAATGAAACTAGCCCCCAAAACAGAGTTTTCTTTCCTTTTTTGACTTACAAATCCCTCACTGCTTTCAAAGATTGTTCAGCACAGCATGGCCACTGTAAAGTGGCCTTCGTGTAACTGTGCAGCTTGTATTTGCAGAGTTTTGAGGATCCTTAGTTCCTGTACTGTAACCACGAGCTGTAGGCATATGTGCTGTAAGTTTGATCACAGGAAAGAGCAGTGACACAAACATAGCAAGCTTTCCTCCATATAACCCTAGGATCCTATGAAGCCAGTGTGGGAGATACTGCTCCCAGTACTGTGGGGACCTCCACTGAAAGAAACAAAGGTGCACTTAATTATCATCCTGGGCCAATTTCTTTCTTGTTTTACTAAACTTTATGTCTGGTAGAGTTCCGTAGTATTAACTGGCTGCAATATAGCATACAGATATTCAGAGACACTTTTGACAATTAGTCCAGGTATGGCAGCAAGAAGCTTAGCACAGTCTATTTCAGTATGCTCTTGGTATGGTAATCTATGTTTTGGCCTTCCAAAGCTGAAGAACAACACTGAAAACCTAAGAATAAGAGAAGCAACAGGCAAATTGTGACAACACATGGGAAGTGTGAGATGGGGAAACAGTAAGAAGTCAAGAGAGGTGTTGTCCTGATAGAAGCAATGTAGGAATGAAACCCTATTCTTAGTGCTGCAAAGGCTTTCAGGTGGATTATCTGTGCATTCTGTGTACAGACATATTGTCACAACTGTGACGGTGCTGTGCAGACAGCATGTCTTATTTTTCACAGACCAGTCAGTGCTGAATAGGCTAGTGTGGTTATGCAGGAGGTGCCAATGCATCACAGGATACAGTGCTTGTAGTTCGAATAGTTAGAGTAAGAGCTCACTAATTCAAAGGGTGATTGTATTAGGAATATAGACTTAAGTGGTAAACACTTTTTACTAGCAGTTCATACAGTGCCTGGACTAACTCCCCCTAGGGAGCAGAGAGGTAGAGAACACACAGAGAACGGAACTGAAAAGTTCTATACTGAATCCTCAAGGGAACTTTGCTACAGACATTGTTCCCGCTGCTTTGTTGTAGTTTTGAGTATGTTTTTATTAAGCTACTTGGAACTTGTGTAGACATGCTCATATTGTGGAAATAAACCCGAACAAGACATAAACCTTCTTTCAAACCATAAATGTTGATAAAGCTCACAGAAAATGAAAATGTTGAGACACCTTCCTTGCAAATATCAAACATGCTTCCAGTTTCAACAGCAGGGTATGACCTTCTTGCTCCACTGATGAAATCCCTGCCCCCAACTAGTATTTATTATGTGCCTTAGTGTATTTAATTAATTTCCAAAATACAGCGTAGTGCTCAGAGATGAGCAGACACGTTTTTCAAGTGGCCATCTGCTTACCAATTCTGCAGTCTCCCATACAGCAGCTTTAATTGTTTGCATTACTTGAAAGATTAAGGTAATTTAGAAGACTTACTACATCACAAACCTAACTATTTAATTGGTTTAAGTGTCTTTCTTTGATAAATACACATTCATAGGGGTGGCAGCTGTACAGAAAATACAGAATATTTGTCCCTACCTTTCAGCATATCCTTTCTCCCTATCCTGTCAGCATATGTTCTACTATTCATTGTAATCCAAATCATCATCCAAATCAGGAATGAAAATACACCCCCAAGCCTTCTACACTAATAAACTAAATCCATTTTCTCCTGCCTTTGGAACATAAGCCAGAAATCTCCTTGATGTTTTATGTCTAAATATATAGGAAATGTGTTAGTTGTGAAAAAAAAATAAAGAAAGAAAATGCCAGCTTGTGCTTTGTAGCCAGGCTTGAGTGTCTAAGGTGACAACGAATTAGGAAACTTCTGTGTACCGAGTAGCTATTCCAGTCATAGGTGCATGCACATGGTAGTGCCCAGAACATGGAGGCCTTTTCATATGTGTGTAAATTTTAACAAGAATGGACCTACCCTATTGAAATTATGAGAGTATATTATAAGGCCAAAACTAATTTAAACCAAAACAAACAAAAAAAATCCCACCAAACCAACAAACCAAACCACAACAGACAGGACACAAAACCAAACCCACATATATCTTAAATGTTTTATCACATGCCATTCCAGTGTTTGAGCCTAACACTGAATGCCATTACTTGACACACAAAGCTTGTTAAATGTGTGAATTTCTACATTTTTAAACTGATGTAGTGGAAGGAAAGGAGGAAAAGCTGGTATGATAGATCTTCAGTCTCAGTGAGAATCATGCTTTCAAAATAACTATGAAGGACTGAAGCGGTTTCAAGCTTCACAGATTATTTTTAGAAGAGTCATAACTAAATACACAATGATATGAAAAGAGAGAACACTCCATCCATATCTGAAAAGAGAAATGAAACTTCCTCAGAGCTGTGTAACAGGACACTGTATTCTTTCCTATTTGTCTTCAGTAACCACAGTGAGTTTTTTACTGGAACTATTCTTACTCAGTAGCAAATATTGGATGTAGCAGCCACAGTAACATATAAAGATATAATCTGCGAAGCTTCGTGGTTTTCCAGAGCAAAACCCAACAACTTAGTAAACTAGCTTATGTAAAGAAGAATGAGGTTCAAGGAAACACGTGCATCTTACCATGGGCAGTGTGCCTCTTACTCCAAGTTTTGAATCAGTGCTTACACACCTGTTCTTAGGGTGCTTGTTGGTCCTTTAAGACTAACATTGTGTAAATATAGAATGTTATATATATCTGAAGATACTGTAGTCTGTAAATACTCAAATGTCTGCTGCGAGTTTTATGAATGTAAGACTTGCGTTGCACTAGTGCCAATTATTTTTCAATCAAAAATGAGGACTTTCAAGAGACGCTTAAGAGCACTGAAGTATTAGATATCCAACAAGGAAAAAATCTTAATAAGAAGGAAAATAACTGTGATAACTCTGCAAATATCCTCCCTCTGCACCAGAATCTCATTAAATCTGAAACTTCTCCAAAAAAATAGGGGCAAAATTATTCCATTCTTTAGTGTTTTGTGAAATGTGGTTCTTTAGTTCTTCCCCAGTGTATACACCACTGTGTGTTCATAGAAAGGGGTATTGCATACATAGAATCATAGAACAGTTTGGGTTGGAAGGGACCTTCAAAGGTTATGATTCTTGCAATCTATTTGAAAAGCAAGGCAGCTCTCCTCTGTGTGCTTCTACTTAAGGAAGGGTGTGTGGGGAGGTTAAGGGGTGGAGCCATGTGTAAGGATGTTCACTGCCTAAGACCTGATCCATGCATTCACTCCTGAAAATCCAGTCTTATATTGTCAACCTATCTTACCTAGGTTTTAATTGCTGGATTACCTTATTCTTAACTTTGTTAGGTCTCCTTGTGCCTTGCAGCCATTAGGAGAACTGGGATTCAGTCATACTCCTGCCTTATCTGTGCCAAAAGGTTTTCTTCACCACTGCTTTTGTAAGAGGTGTTGGATTTTTCTCTGGAGAGTTCTTCCTAGAAAAATCTGGTTGTAGAAACTGATAAGACTGACATAATGACTCTGATCTGAAGACATTGTACATCAAGGTGCTAGTGATCTGCAAAACAGTGAACATACAGGCTTATGCTGTCCTGCACATATAGCTTAGCAAGTGCGGGAGCTTGTCTTTCCTCCTGGAGACTTTGGATGTGTAAAGCCACACAATAAGGAAATGTCACTTAAATTGTCTCTGCAACCCGTACAACCAGGCACAGTCCACAGGCTTCTAACAGAAGCTAGACTGGTTGTTGGGTTGATATCCCTTAACGTGTTTGTACTGTTTCCCTGAATTACAAAAATGTTAACTGGAAGGAGCATTTGGTCAGCCATGGCTTTGTGTGGCAGTCTTGACAGGCCTCAAGCACAAAGTTTTCCCAATGGCATAGATAACCCTCCACTGATGTGCTGCCTTCCTAATAAATCGTTGTCTCCTAATGTCTAAGCTCAACATCCTTTTCTATACACCATGCTACTAACTCTCTTTACAAAGTCTCATCGACACTGAAAAAGGTAATGACAAGGAGAAGAGCTGGAGGGTTGCTCCACAGGATTCATGATTCAGGGAAAGACAAAGAAAGTCTGAAGTATATGAGTGAAGGAACTAAAAAAAATAACCTCAACTTAACTACCAGTCTCTGAAACATCAAAAAATACATTCATCAAATAAAGCTCTATCATTCAAAAATAGGATGTTAGAAAAAAACTGTAACTACATGTAACTACAGAGCCTTAGCTTCCTGGAAGTGGACTGTAGGAATTTGGGATGACACTAGAATACAGGTCCAGCCTTGTTTAGAGAGTAATTAAGATATTAATATTTTCATTTGGGATACAATAATTTCTGGTAACTGCAGGTGAAGCAGAAACATACAAAGGAAAGATGGATTATAGTAAAAGGAGATGGACTACAGTAAAACAAAACAAAACAAAAAAACAGAACTCAGACTTCTCTTATAAAGTTTTCATTTTGCCCAAGTAAAGATGATCATTCAAAGAAAATGAATTGTTTTAAATTTTTAAAATCATGAATAGCTTTAGTCTTCCTGTTCAAGATTAGCAAATAGTAATGAATAGAGGAGATGGAAGATCTGTAAAGCACATGTGGAATCTTGAACACAGAGCAGTCAGACAACACAATCATTAAAGCTTTTTTATATATGTATCAATCACCTACTGTCAGAGTTCAAACAAAGTGTGTGTAATTAAATAAGAGTAAATCTGAGGGTGAAATATGAAGCAGGTCAGGTGGGTTCAATTCTGTTAGTAACAAATATTATAAAAGATGCCTATGCATAAGATGTGTGAAATCAACAAGCTCCAGAGTAAAACGTTTGATTCAGCTCCTCTACCCCTGAGTAATCACATTGGTTTCCAGATCAGGAGGCTGAAACCAACCCTTGTTAAAATCAGATTTCTATACTGGGGGATGGGGAGCCATTAAGCTCTATGAGTCATTAAACATGGTCTTCAATTTATGCACACATGCTCAGGATACAGATTCCACTTACTCTAGTCTCTTTTCTAAGTGAAGGGTTTTGACTCATGCTTGCCATTATTGAATCCACCTGAATTACTTTTACTGCAGCTGTGGCATTTCCCACACTCCTCTTCCCTGAGTCTTAATGGTCTGGTGGAGCAGCTGCTAGTTTACAGGCTGAAGGAAACTAAGGAAGTCAAGGAATGGGATTAGAGAATTAGTACAACAGGTAAGTGGTCCTGATCTGATACAAGGTTGGTTTTTTTTATTCCTTGTCTCCTGTGACACTGTGTTTTGTTATGTCCTAAGATTAATTCAGTAGTGTGAAATAAGGAATATATGGGCTATAAAGTCAGACCTAGAAAAAGATTATCTTAACTCTTTGTAAGAGTATTTCCTGCAAGGTTTAAAATGCTATGACTCAAGAACCTTCCAGAACTGAATCCTGCAAGGTAGGATTAAACAGGAAGAAAAAAAAAAGATTCAGAGTGTTTCCTGGCATTTGGGAAAGATGCAGTAAAGGTTTGACAAGGATTGTCAGACCACTGGAATTAGAATTTAGGATGTTGTGGTTTTTCATGAGAAAACTTTATTTCCCATTCAGAGTGAAGGCTCAGCATCTAGAAAAGCTCCAAAGACTAATGAAAACTGAATGGTTTGAAACTAGTTCATGAAGAAGATTGTGTCAGGATGTAAGAGGAGGAAAGGCTGTAGTTTGAGAGGGAATTCGTGCCTTTCTGGTTGTGGAAAGGCTAGTGTAGACTGAAGAGAGATACAGAATGGAGTACATGCTGGCTCTTGCTGAAGAGCAGATTAATGATCCAGTGGCACTACATACATAGGCATGTGTACCTTGGTGCGGGACTCGTGTTCTGCAGAACTTTTAAAAGTGGTTAGTGCTTCAAGGGATACTATAGGAGCGAGTTACAGTTAGTTCTTAAAAGCTTTAACAGTACACTCTTTAAAATATATCATAGCTTGAGGGTGGGTGGGGTCAAAAGAATAAATAAGACTGAGAATTTCATCTCCAGTGAAGTAATAATACTTGAAAGCAGACACTAAATTAAAAAAGTCAGTCCAGATAAAAGAATCTGAGGTCAAGGCTGCGGATGAGCTACTTTATCCTTGCAGATGATGGAGTGTGGATGTAAGCAAGCTGAACTGACTGGGATCCGAATAAAGGTTTTTTTGCTTTTGAAATCAAGATATAAATCTCACTCAAGTAACTGAGAATATTTCAAGAAGCTGAAATTTAAAATTCAGATGGATTTCTAAAAGTTGTGCATTGTTTCTCACTACTTCTATACTGATAGAGAAAAATTTGTCAAGTACACATTTTTTTCCTAGCCTTTTAAACAAAGATTCTCTGAAGAACGGAAGTGTGGTTTTGCTATGATCACAGAACCCTAGAACGCTTTTGGTTGGAAGGGAGCCTTAAAGATCACCTAGTTCCAACCCTGCTACCATGGGAAGGGACATCTTCCACTATATCATGCCACTTGGTCTTGAACACTTGCAGGTATTGGGCATCTGCAATCTCTCTTTTTTTTTTCCCTTTTTTTTTTTTTTTAGTAGTAGTTGCAAGCTTATCCTAATTTAATATTTGTAGGGTAATGAAAAATATGAAGGCCTTGTTCCTAACTTACCATTAGTTTTCAGAAAGCTCTGCATGTATTGCATGCAAAATTAATTTTCTCTACCTTTCCTATAATGAATATTATTTTGTGTGTGCTAGAAGAAATATGTACACCTTAGTACTAATGCATTATATGCTGTGAACAGCAAATGAATATCGGTAAGAACTGAGGTTAAAGCAGTTTATCAGGTTCAGGGATAAGTCCTAATATCCTTTTCCTAAAAACCCTATTGGTTTACCTGGGATCTTGCATTAATTTCTCAAGGAGTGAGCCTTATAAGACTGTATACCATTGTCTTTCAAAACAGATAATACATAAATTAAGAAAGTAAAGTGCTCCTGAGATGCAGTGCAGACAATCCAGCAGCTGCAATTTATGGCTGAATGTAACAGCAATACCACATTCAGCTGTGGAACAAATATGAGGTTTCAAAGTTATGTTCACTGTTTCTCTTGATAGAACTAAAAAAAATCTTTAACTGAGCCCCAGCTTATAAACTGCACTCATAAGAGAGGTCAGACCATTCTCCTGAAACTAACTAAATATATTAAAAAATCAAGCATTTGTTTTATCTACACATGAGATGTCTTGGACATGTTTCCTTCTCCCGATTATAGAAACTATTAACTCAGTGAGCTACTACATCATCCCTGAGGTGCCACAGGATGGCAGCCTTTCAGAATAGTTATTCTGTGGGTGATCCTTTAGTTTATTTTCTGTCTGAGAATTGAGGCACATATTATCTTTGTGGCTTACTTCTTTGGCACCAGAACTGTTGTCCTGTTACAGCATATTGTATTTTATCTGGATGGTCATGAAGCTTGAAAAGCTGTTCTTCATGATGCAGTCTGTATTTTAAACCTGAAGCTGGGATTATACAACAAGGGCAATCAGATATGGTTGTGGAGTGCTAGTTCTGGCTTAACCTGCAGTATGTTTTATGGAGTCTGCAGGGTTAACCTGTTTTTCCTTTTGCATGTGGTCAGTTGGTTTTGTTGTCTTGTCCCACACCACCCCCCTATTTCCATCCATTGTGACATATCCCCCCATCCCCAAAGTTCCATGTACTTTCAATGAAATTTTGTTTAAGTAAGGATTAAAACTTTAACAAATACTTTAAATATGGAAGGGCATTATTACTGTTGGGATGTGTAAAGCAGTTATCACTGTTGGTTATTGAAAAAGGGATACATAAATTGTGGAAGTCTTTAAGATTACCATAGACAGTGAAGGAATTATGTTCAGGTAGAGCTGACTACCTGTCTAAACTGTGCAGAAGGACTATGTGAACTCAAAATTAATGCAAGCTTTATACCTATGGAAGGAATTGATTTGATCAGTTCTACAAAAGTTTCATCTGTCTTTGCAGGATAAAAGCTGCAAATAAAAGATTTATTAAGATCAAGATTAAAAAAAATAAAAGAGTCTTTAATATGATTGTGATGTAAAACAACAGCTTTGAGGCTACATGGCAGTTGATGGTTGTGTTAATTGTGAAAACTCGGTCCTTACAAAATGAAAACAGTAAATACTTCCATGCAGACCAGCAGATGTTACTTGATTGCTTGCTGTGTATTCTTAGTTCTCCTGGAAAAGCTCTGCTGACATACAGAAGGTATGCTAGTTTACAACTAGCATAGTCCCATTAAAGGTACGTGATTATAAAGCTCCCAAGATAAGCCCTGCAGCCACACAGGTGTGTGCAGGTGGCTTTCATCTCAGGCTGACCAGCAGGTGACAGCTTCCTTCCAAATTTGTTTTATTCTTGGTTACCTTGATGATCACCAGAAACAGACCTGCACAATGTTGCAAATACAGTACTCAGATGTCAATCTGTCAATCTCTGTCAATCATTCAAGCTATAATGATGTCTTCTTTAAAGTAAAGGGTTAACTTAAGTTGCAGTACTGTGACTGTGGCATTTGCAAAGATCCCTTATTCAGTGTAGCCTGATGTCACTTGTGAAGGGTGAGAGCGAAGTGAATGCTAAGAAAGAGAGGCCAAAGGCATCATCAGGGAAAACATCCCAAATCCCAAGAGTTGTCAATTAACTAAGACATAAAAATACAAATAATGAGACTAAAGGAAGGGGGCAGGGAGAGCTTTCAAAAAGATTTGTACAAATGGATGTACAAACTTAGTTTGAAAGAGCTGCAATTCTTTTTTTGATCTCCTGTTGAAATCTTAAGTTACAATTTTAACAATTTGTTATTATTACTTTGGCATCACCAGTTTTTAGATATCAATGTGGAAGTCAAAGTGGCTACGGGGCTGAAAATCACATCCTTGAGTGTTTGTGTACAAACACAGCATGGGCAAAGCCTTTATGCTATACATCATTTGGAAAAAAAAGTCATAATCCATGGTACTGAAGTCGCCATTGCTATAATGCAGTTGCATGAAAAGGTTTTTCCTTCTGTTATTTCTGATGGTGAGTGAACATAATGAACTTCTCAGGCGTTTTGTACTCGGACATAAATTATGTTTGTTTCATTTGCAGGCTGAAATTACTTTGTGAAAGATGGGCATGTGTACCCATTTGCCCAATTTTTCCATCAAGGGAGGGATGCCACTGCTTCCCCCAGCTCTGTGCATCCTTGGACAACAGCAGCTGGACATGCACCCAGAATTTGCTATTTTAAGCAGCAAAAGAGCTGAAAGGGCCCAGTGCCCAGTGTCTTTTTGGAGTTTTGCAGGGTACAGTGTTGGTGTCTGAGCCCAACAACAGTGCAGGTGCCAGGGATAGGTGAGGAGGAGAAGTGAGGAGATTTGACCTCCATACATTTTTGGGGTTTTTTTAGCTTGCTAAATGCCCCTTATAAAAAGTGACTTGAAGAAGCACATGTTACTTTGACCCAGCATTAAAATCCAAGCCCCTCAGAAAACGGTCTGAGGAGGCAGGGCAAGCAATGGATGCCATTACCAAGGGAGCTTGATGCTATCTGTGAGGAGAGGGACCTTAGTGCCCACAGAACTGCTGGAGCCTGTCAGGGGTGACCCTGTCAAAGAACCAGCTCCAGCACTGGGGAAACATGGGGACAGGTAGAGGGGAGGGGATGATCTTTAAGGTCACTTCTGACACAGACTGTTCTGTGGTGGTTGGTTCTGTGTTCTATGAATTAAGCTTTCTGCCCCTTCAATCTGTGGATTTAGGAATAGTAAATCTATACCAGCAAGTTACAAGAAGCAAAAAGGTTATGTGTACCAAGTTGTACAGTTTGTACATTGGATGAAAGTTAGACACATGATCTTTTCTACGCTTAGTACTGTGTTTCTTATTGAGTTTGCATTATAAGTTATCCTCCTCCTAGTGCATGTTTGCCCAGCACCCTACACCAGATGATCATTTCCAGAAAGCTGTTACCTAAATAATGAGAATAGAAACCAACAGCTCTGCTCAGAAGCATTACAAGACAGTTATGTTTCTTTACATGACTCAGCAAGTTCAGATCTAAGCACAAAGCAGGTTATACATGTCCATAGTATAGACCAGCAGCAAAAAATGTCTGAATGTGGACCAGATACTCCCAGTTTTAATTCAGGCTGTCTGCTCACAAAAAAGTAGCATCCATTGGGACTCTGCCCCACACACCGTGAAAATTGCCTGGCACACTAATTTGAAAACCAGTGATGACAAGTTGTTAATTGTACATTCCCTTTTACCCAGTATGAAAAAAATCGAGGACATGCATGCCCCTACTGATGCTTGATGGCATACAATTTGTACAGCAGCAAGAAGTTGACTAAAGCAGCAGCAGAAGATACAAGCAAAGAGCAAAACAAATGAAAAAGACCTTCAACAGGGGAAAGTCCTCATTTCCTATGTCTGTGACTTATGCTGGCTGCCCAACACCTCTAGAATATCCCAGCAGAACTGGTTTGGCT
This sequence comes from Neopsephotus bourkii, assembly GCF_033783945.1. NCBI lineage: Eukaryota > Metazoa > Chordata > Aves > Psittaciformes > Psittacidae > Neopsephotus > Neopsephotus bourkii. The sequence goes on from NW_026901048.1 coordinate 639,141, forward strand.
GGGTCCAAGCCAAGGCTATCTCAGTTCAGGGTAGCAGACACACCAGTCTTGTCTGTCTTTCCCAGAATCATCTTGTATATATCGGGTCTGCTTAGTACATAACACAGGGTCACCTTAGAAACAAACCCAGACTTTTTCCCCCACCCTGTTATAGGCCATGACAAAGCACTGCCAGCTGCTTACGTTTGTTCAAGAAGGGCATCATCCTATTTGGTCTAGTTTTCTTCAGAAGCCCATCTTGAGCACTTCAGCATAAGTATGCAGGATAATGTAATTAATGTGTGTATATTCAGAAAGAACTTGCTGCCCACAGCAAACTCCTCTGTGGTGGAACCTGCTTGCTGTGTATTCTAAAATAAAGCAATTGTTTATGTTAATAAGGATCAAAGGCAAAATGATGCCAAATGCACCACTAATATAGTATGTTTTCATGGGCTTCATAGGATATTTTTTTATTGAGCTAGTCTAACTACAATTTTTTTAGCCAAATTCTCATTTTGTTTTCTTGCACCAAGGGGTGCCTGCTTGTAATGTGAACACTCTGCAAGCTTAGACTTGCAGGCATAAACTGAATTTCTAGGTTCACAGAAAACAAGCAAAGTTTTATTAAAATAAGGACATAAACATTTAAATAATCTTGTAATTTCTTCCATTATTAACATTTTCTGTGAAGAAATTCTCGAAATGAGAAGACTCCTTTTATTCTTTGCCAACTCAGTTATGCTAGTTTTTAGAAGTAATTTCTTATTGTTGTGACTGCTATTTGTATTACTTAAGATGTGTTTCTTTCCATACATTACTCTGTGATTTATTTTTTCAAAAGGTCTGCAGTTTGAAGAGAAAATGCAGTGGCACATCCATAGGCAGCATTGGAAGCAGGGCAGCATGCAGTGACATGCCATACCAGCACCTCTTCTGTTTTGAGATTCTTGAGTTTTGAGGGGAGACTTATCACCACAGCTGGGCAGAAGGTGCTCCACCTGGAAGTCTCCAAGACTAACAAGACCCTAAGAAGTTTCAGCCCTTAAGTGAAATAGGGTTAAGCCTGTGCTTCAGCACAGTTTTGTGGTCCTGTGGCTTCTGCTGCACGGAAAAGCAGGATCTTTTAAAATGCAAAGCTGCTGCTCTGCCTCTTCTGTCCTGCTGACTTTCAAGCTCCCTAGCACACCTACCACCCAGGTAGGAAGATAGTTCACAATCTGTGTGTTACACCTCAATTAGCAGCAAACCATAAGCCTTTCTCAGCTTCCGAAGCCCAGTGTATGACTTAGGCATGCTCCTGTTTGCATGGTTGCATGAGTCTCTCTTACGTGCCCTGGTTTCTGCATATGCTGGAACAAGTGCCAAATGCACATTACCTGTTTTCAGAATGCACTCTGGGTCAACTGGGAGCTAACTATAAAGGCAGGATTTCCTACCTTCCAGCTTCCTAAAACCAGAAAGTGCTGGGTTTTTTTTCAGATGAGGAATACTCTCTCTATGAGAGAGATGGCTGTTTCTGGCCCCCATGTTCCCCAAGTAATACCCTTAAACCCAGATACTGCATTCACTTTGAGCACTGACTATGTGATAGGAGTAGAATCATTCTTAATATAACGGAATTGGTTCTTGACAAGTAGTTTAAACAGATTATGAAGTTCTGGTTCTGCACTTGGCTTGCATGATCAAGAGGAGGAGAAAATGAAACACTTCCTGCTGTCCTAATGGTAGCATAGATACTATGCTCTGTGGATAGAGAAATGAAAAAGAGGAGGGATAGAAGAACTTAGTGGTCAGGATTGTTTCATAATGTGAGGGAGTTTGAAGAGAGCATATAAGAAAAGCCAGAAACATGCTGTCAGAGTCACTGCTTTACTTTCCTGTTGCTAAAGAATTTCCATGTAATGATGGGTGACACAGTCTATCCTAAAAGATAATACTGAGTTACTGAGATTTTTTTCCTCCAATAAGTGATAATGTAATACCTTAGTGCGTTCTTTCCCAGACTCTCAAGAAAAGCAGAGTAAGTGGACATTTGACTACTTGGAGGAATATCCTGGTATGTGTGCTGTAAGAAGCCTGAATAAAGTGGAGATTGAGTGCTCCAAGGGGTTAGATAAGTGTTATTGACATTAATCCCATTTGGGTTTATTAAAGAAAAAAAGATAACATATTTCTTATTTATATTAAGGAAATGTCTTGTATAAGTAGATTAGTAAATAGCTCTGTTTTTCTTTATTAATGGATTTTATGTGTTTGTTTTCAGAGAATTTTGCTCAAAGCTTTAATTCCTCACAGGACAGCAGTTTGCTCGCTCTCTCTCTCTCTCTCTCTCAGAATTGCAAGGAGATGCCAGTGTCTGATATGGGCTCAAGCTGTTGACACTAGAACAGTATGATTCCTAAATAACATGGTTTTACCTGGTGGCTGGAAATTGGAGAACCTAACATATTTCCTGTGAAATTTGGAACTTGGTGGACAAAAAGGCACCCCAGTTGCAGCCTTTATGCTATGAAGAGGTGATCCACAGCATTACAAGCATATTGTGTCTGGAATATAATTGACCAGTTGAAATAATCTGGGGGACAAATACATGTGAATATGCAAGCAAAGTTTAAGTTTATGAAAAATATTCTGCACAAGAATATCACCTTCAAAAATTCTTAATAGTCAGGCAGATAGTTTGCTTATTATAAGCTGGGTTTTAGCCATATGTGTGAACAAATGAGTACCAATTCTGTTCTTGGGCATGACAGTGAACAGCTGCACTGTCATTAACCATAGTGCTTCTGGTCTGGTTCAAATCTCTCCTTCCTCCATTGCTCACCTTCTGCTCACCATTCCAGCCTCTGTTCCCCTCTCTCATTTCAGTCATGTTACAACCCACGTTCTTATCTAGACCTCAAAAATAACAATGTCAATTTAAAAAATGAATTTTGCAGTTTTACGTATAGGAGTGAAATCATATTTTGGAGCTGTATGGAAATGCATGCTTTGGCTTTACTGGTCTGTTTGCTCAGCATGTGCTACATTACTTGGTTTCAAGTAACGAAACTAGCAAAGACTCTGTAGGTTTTTTGGGGTTGTTTTTTCTTTTTTTTTCATGACACTTCAATTCACAGTGGAGAATTTGCCTCCGTCTGTCATTGACTGACTTTATTACTCTCAGAAACTATGCTAAGGCATATGGACAGTAAGGGGGTGATTGGTGACAGCCAACATGACTTCACTAAGAGCAAGTCATGCCTGACAAATCTGGTGGCCACCTGTGATGGGGCCACAGCGTTGGTGGATAAGAGAAGAGTGACTGATGTCATTTACCTGGACTTGTGCAAGGTACTTTGACACTGTCCTGTATGCCATCCGTGTCTCTAAACTGGAGAGGCATGGATTTGATGGATGAACCACTTGGTGCATAAGGATCTGGCTGATGATTGCACTCAAGAGTTGTGGTCAATAGCTCGGTATCCAAGTGGAGACTGGTGATAAGTGATGCTCCTCAGGGGTTGGTATTGGGTCTGATCCTGTTCACCAACTTTGTCAGTGACATGGACAATGGGATTGAGTGCACCCTCAGCAAGTTCACCAGCTTGGTTGATGAGGTGCTCAACATGAGCTGGCAGTGTGCGCTTGTAGCCCAGAAAGCCAACTGTATCCTGAGCTTCATCAAAAGGAGCATGGCCAGCAGGTCAAGGGAGGTGATTCTCCCCCTCTATTCCCTCTCTACTCTCTCTCTTAGTAAGTAATGTATGCAGAAATAAGGTGTTAACCTGAGAAAAAAATGAAAGGGGCATCATGAAAACATGACTGTGATATTATGAAGTTTTGCTGCTTTATAGTTAAGATAGAAATTTAAACAAATATACTGATCCATTGCAATCTAGAGATGGAGACACTTTGGCTTAGGTTTGCACTGTGAAACCATGATTTGTATAGCATAGTTTTTGTTCTCTCCTATATGACTGGTCCTGGAATTTGTGAGCCTGTGTTCTGTTTTCACTAAAAAAAAAATGTTTCCTCGAAGAGTACCTGGTCTTTTACATCAAATAGCAGAAAATATCAAATGTCATGTATAAGCAAAATTCACCAAGAATCTTGCATCTCTGTTATTTCAACAGAAACAGATCTGTAAACACTACTTTCTTTTCGGTTATTATACTTTTCAGGATAATGTAAGTTGGATAAAAGATTACTCTTTCAACAGTATGTATTTGCCTTTTATCTGCATTAGGAACTAAATGTGACTACTTGGCATCATATCACTAATTACTTGTTTTCGCTTATGTTGCATGTATTATGTACACTTGTCAGATGAAAATGCAGCCTCTGCAGTGTCTGTAACACCTGGAAGGTGTTTTGAGGCTGTCTTCTCTGAAATGGGGTGGTTATGAATGTATGGTTGAATACTGCTCTTCAATTATTTCATGTTTGGCACATTGAGGGCAAGTCAGACAGAGCTTCCCCTTGCTGTCGAGTTCTTAAAGGCTGTCAAATTGTGCAGCTATGTAGTAGGGCTGAATGCAGTGACACCCATGTCATCCTCATATGTTGAGATTTGACAGATCTATGCCTTTCCCCAGACTGTCGTGTGAGGCATCCTGCTGCTCCTACAAGAATGCTGATTCATACGTAGGTTGTACGTATAAATAGGCTGTAAATCCTTTCTGGCAAAAATGAATTTTAGCAGAGTTGAAGATTTCGCCCCTTGTTGATAATGCTTTTACTAAAAGTTTATCTCAACAGTTCATTCAAATAATTAGCGTTGAACATGAAGAGTAATCCAAGAAAAATGTTTGCTGATCACCCATGAAACAACGAATTTTAATTCAAAGTTCTCAGCAGATCTGGTTCTATTGGCTGTACTCCCTGTTCCCTGCACAAGGCTTTTGCACTCAAAAAATGGAAATGGCAATGTGCCATATACCACATATTCAAATTACACTGTTATAAAAGCAAGGGGAAAAGCACTTTGCAGTGCTTTCACTTATCATTCAGTGCCAGATGGCAGTTGTGGGATTGGAAAGGCTGTTGGTTAGTCTTTTGTATTTGGTCTTGGTTACTGAGTAATAAATAATGGGTCTATCTTCCCTGGCAGCTCTTATCCCAGGATCTTGAACTGTTTCAACTCTGCCTGTGGTTAGGAAGGGTTTAATTAAATAAGCCAGCTGCATCTGTTGTGTAGCAGGGTTGTGTGATACTGTTTCTTTACATGACTGTGCTGATACCCACACAGGTGTTGATGCCAGTGAATCTGTGGAACACTGCTTGAAGTCTTTACCCCAATCTGTTGATCATAAAATGAAATGAAAAGGTAAAACTTCACTTGCTCTAGGAATTCAGACCCCAGTCTGTGTGAGGGGAGGGATTTTTTTAAAAATAGCTCAAAATCCTTAAAGCAGATGCCTTGGTATTTTAATCACAATCAAGAGCTGCCTATGCATCATCTTTCTGTCTTAATTCTTCATGCTATTGTAGCTGTAGGCTGTGATCATAATTAGGATTCTATTGTACTTACACGAACATGAGCAAGTGTTATTTCTTCTGTGAATGCCCAGTCTAAGACAACCATTAATTTGGGTCAGGAAGGGAGGGGAAATTTAAAAATATCTCCCTCTGCATTTATTTGTTAGAATCTTAACTGTTGATTTTGATATATTTTGGTGTAGTTACTGAGATTTTTTTAACTCTTACCTACCCTCTTTTTGTCTGACTAATTTCTGTAGCCATTGTTCCTCTTTCTTCTTCTCATCGAAAGGCATCAAGTTTAAAATACTCTGTCACATCTTTAAAGATGCAGTAAGAATGAAGAGCAATTTTATTTTATAAGGCACAGATTTTCACAACACTTGACAAATGGTCTGCCTAAAGGCTTGAAGTGTTACTGCTGAATTCAGTGGAAGGGTTTTCACTATTTTCGTGTGTTCCAGAGCTGACGCTATGTACCTAAGTACAGACAGTAGTGGGATATGAAGGCACACATGGGCTCAAAGATCTTGTATAGTGAGAACAAGAGGTATGTGGGAGTACAAAGGTGATGACAACAATAGTATAAAGTTTTCTAACTTATCTAGGTGACTTCAGAATGGTGATGCAGAATAATACCAACTTGCTTCTAACATTTACAGCTACCATTGAAGCATATGCATGTTTCCAGTTTCCAATCATATGCATATTGATTTAGTTACCAAAAATTGTTGACCATGGTACACCTAAGAGCCATATCAGTGTTTTTTCTTATCTGCATTGAGCAATAGGATTTTCCTCACGAGTCACCAGGGGAGGCTGTGTTTTTTGAAAGGCAGTATGGGAAAACCCCACCTGTTAGGGAGCTCATGGATTGTGTTTCTACAAGCATAGACAAATGTGGAATAAACCTTTTCTGTAAGATGCCACTGGGCTGCCTGGCTGTATGCTTACAGTTCTGAGCCATACAGTGCTAGTATTTTCTGGCTTTTCTCCTTCATTGTGTAACATCTTTGTGTATATAAGTGTTTATAAATAAGAACTCATAGAATGTGTGTGTGTGGAAAGAGGTCAGAGACGTTTGAGATTTTGTGTTGAAACAGCACTCTATTCCATGCTGCACTGGGGTAAAAGGAGGTGGTCAGTGATGCAGGCCAAGGGAGAAGTCCTTTTAATACTACATGTGATGGTGTCTATAACCTGCTATGTGGAAACAAAACCATAAGGGAGTGTCTTTGAGCTCTTTCAGTGCTGCCAGGTGATTGTGGGCATCCAGCCCAAAGCTGATGTGCACTTACAATCATTCTGCAATAATGGGGGGAAAATGGGAAACCTGAAGTAGTGTCTTCCTCTCTTCCCACAACTGGAAGCAAAATTATACTGTATTCAGCTGTAAAAAAACCCTTCTAAACTGTATAGGGGTTCGAAAAGTTCTAAAGCATGTTTATAAGGAGATCATTGTAATATAAATATGGCTTAATAATGACAGTCAATTCATTAAAGTCCTACTTGGGTATATCAATAATTTGAAACTTGGAAGAGGAAGGATCGTATATTTTATCTACTTCACTGGAAGCTTTGCTGACTTGAGCACTGCGGGGGGAAAAGACTTTTTCATAAAGAGTAGTTACAATGATTTTGTAATAAATAGGACTGTGTTTACCTGTCTGGAAAATGCATGCCTGCAAAGAATTTGGAAATAGAAAAGTTAAATTCTAAGCATCGGTTTCCATGGTTCTATGGAAATTGACCATAAAACTTCTATGAAATGACCAAATAAAAATAGGGTTTTTTCCCTAGCTTTTATATATTATTAGTTTCTATGTAAAAGGGCTCCTATCTATATATAGGTATGTTTGTATATGTGATTAAAAAAAGATTATATTAGGAAAATTAGCTGTGGTTCTCTACACATTTTCTGAGAAAGTTAAAAAAATGTTATTATTGTTTGGTTCTATTTAGGTCTAGCTGTCTTTTTCAAGAAGAGATACAATAACATAAAGAAGACTTGCTGGCTGCACTTTGTCTTTTCTGTGAAGATGTGAAAACAAACCAGTTAGTCCTATGGTAGGTTATTACTAGCAAAAAACCAAACCAGAACAGTAAGTGTTGCAGAGTAAAAATAACATCTCTTGTTAAAGAAATGTTAGAGGTTGCAGAAAGTGACTTCTGGAATCTGCATTCTCAGCATTTTCTTTTAGGCACTGAGATTTCAGTCTTGTTAGGTTTAGCACTTTTGTGGCCTGGAAATGGCTGGAGAATTTTACAAGGGTTTTGTTTACAAGAAATCTTTCAAGTCACCACGATAGCTACTCTAAAATTGCATTTATTCAGCTGATCATGTCAGAACAGGTCTATTCTGATGAACTTTTGGATTGCTTTGAAGGAACATAAACCTGGCTGTTAACTGTTTCACTAAGATAAATGCATAAATATTAAAGTAGATATAAAAAATAAAATTATTCTTTTATTAATAGTGAATAAAACAAAGCATTGGAGTGAAAGCTTGCCTTTATCTGTTTGCTGGTTCTGCTATCTAAGGGTCTGGCTGTTATTTTTTTTACATCCAGAAACACTTGAATCGTCCTCTTGGCTTGTTTAAGATGAATTGCTTCAATATTGTGGCTAATAGGCTGTAGCTGTTGTGGTCAGTCCTGTAACTATTGTTGGTTATTTGCTATTTTCAATAAACATTTCACTTAAAGGTCTTCCTTTTTTCCTTTCATAATATTTAAAAATAAAAAACCAAGTCGAGTTTGCATCAATAATGAAATTTTGAAGGTTTGCTTCTTTCAGAAGTAATGAAGGTGCTAGGTGAAGGAAGCAAGCAAAAAGCAGGAGAGAGGAAAAACTGAAAACATTACAGAAGAGAGCTGTAGGATGAAGACATGTTGATGATTTTATTCTTATTATTACTTTTATTGCACTCAGACATAGCTCAAGACTGTCTTCTAGGGCAGGAAGTAAATTATTTGATAATATCTGCTAGCTGGTATAGGAAAACACTTATATAAAAATCATAATAAGATTAGGAAAATGGTATCCAGTCTGGCATCTGGCCTGGAAATAGGTTATACCTATCTCAATAGGCTGGAGTGGGGTGGCACACAGGATGTAATATGTGTGTGGGTGAGCCAGAATAAGCCATTTTCAGCAGTGTGTAGCAGCAGTAATCTGTTGGACCAGACTAATCTTGACCTGTGGAAAGCTGTATATAAACATTAGTGACGATCTTGGGGAAGAGAGAAGCAACCTATTTTGATTGCAACTTCCGCTTGTTGAAGAGTTCCTTAGCCTTGATCTACCTTGAAGACTAAAAAGCATCAAATAACTGGGAGCCACCAATACAGCACTGACTTACAGTATCATGCATCTAATATTTTTGACAAATAATTCATCATCAGCTGTGTGTAGGGATTGAGAAATAGGGAAGAGCTGTAACTAACTATTGTGAAGCTGAAAACATCCATGTTGTTTAAACTGTGCTCTTTATGAGCGCAGCTGTGACTACTTTGTTTAGAAAAGGCAGCCAGAGAGAGAAAGATGTGAAGGGAAGTGCTTGCTGTCTTAGTGGCTTTGCAGCTTAAGCACAGCCCTGGGTTATTTTTGATGTTCAAAAAACTGCTTCTGCTTGCTTTAACAGTTGTAGGAATAAACCCAAGAATCCTGTTTTCCCTTTTGAGAAACTACACAAGTGGTGATTTATTTCTCCCTTGATTTCTGTTTCTGACTTTTGATTTTGCATTAACAGTGAATCCAGGCCTGTCACTGCCTGAAGAGGTGTTAATGTCACTGAACTGTTATCTAAAAGTGATAGTACTTTTTCCAGCTGTGCTACAAAAATAGCCAGATAAACAGCAGTCCTTCTCTGGCAGTTCATAGAACAATTGAAAGCACCAGGATTATGAGAGGAGACTTGGAGTATCCATGCTCTGGACAGAGCAAGGAGTTCAAATACCCTGTGGTGGCAATTGTTCCCTCTGAGATAAATGGCTGTCATCCTTCATGCCTGCAGCTTTGGATAAGCTTTTCTTGAATGCTTGTTGCTCCCCAGATGTTGTATTTGACACTGGTACACAACTTTTAGATGTGGATTCTGTCCAGGCAACCACAGGCCTGAAAGTCAGGTGTGTCAATATGCCATTCCTGAGTATCAGGGTTTCTTAGTGTCAAAAGAAGATCTATAGTAAAGTCTGGTTTTGGTGAAATGATCTGGGACAGCTTCCAAGTGGCTATTTAAAGCAAACAGTTTGTTAGGTACAGTCCTCAGTGAAGGTTTCATTGCATAGCACTTTGTCCATCTGTTATGTGATGTTTCTGTGGGTTTTTTAAATTATTTTTATAATAGGAAAGAGGCTAAAATTACTTTAGAATTTGTTCCTATTCCTTGCTGCTTGTCTAAGGAGAAAAGTGAAGTGATACTTCATTGGTAGGATTGTCATGCTTTCTTTTCCAGTTAACATCTGAAGAATTGGTTGGTTGGTTTGAGTTTTTTCTCATGTCTTCTTTCCAATCCTTACAATGTCAATTGAGAACAAAGTTCTTATTATAAACATTTGCTGGGTAACCACCAAAATTAAAGAAACTGCTTGTATTTAGCAGCAAAGTCTATGTGTTGCTGCTGACAATAACTGTAACTGTTTCAACTTGCTTTTATTTTTCATGCTTTTTTAAACAAAACCTTTGAACTTTGGTGGTATCTCTAAATGTGATACTGCATGCAAATGAAAGCTCCAGAAGAGCTGTTTTGCTATGCATCTTGTCTGCTGTGGGTATTTCTGGTTTATTTGTCCAGATAAGAGCTTCTGTATTAAATATGTTGTGTGCTATGTAGAATGTCAGGGAAAGGTGTTCTCATATTAAACACGAACGTAATCACTTGTGAGATGAAGACTTATAGGGGACTTTATTTCACAAGTGCAAAGCAGTTTACTTTTATGTTTAGATTTCTCAGAGGCAAAGATAACAGGGTATGATAGAACAGCATTCCTGGTTTTCCCCAGAACTGGAATGATGCTTCAACGTATTTGTTGAGATACATTGACACAGATTGACTGGGGTATCTGGTGCTTTGTTTTGGGAGGAAAAGTACTCTGCTTGAAAGGAATCCATGTCAAGATTTCATCTAGAATCTGTGACCAAAAGAAGAAACACATGGGCATCCTCCAAGTCATAGCTTCATGTTGCAATCTTGCCCTACCTGTCTGTGATAGCAACGAAAGATAAATTGGGGGGTATCATAACTTACACATTGACTTGGAGATGACAGCAGGCAGCTGGTTAGTGTAGTGTTGCTGTCCCGGGACATTAGGGGCCTGATTCAGTTGCATAAACATGGGTATCAGTGTGATGTGAAATGTCACAGAGAATGTTGTCCGTTACCTAGCTGCTGATTCAAAAGGGGCATAGTTCCCCTGAATTTCCAGTGACTAACTTCCCAAGTCTGTGTAGATTATCTTGGACTTCATCGGATATCTCAAATAGCATGAGATGCTTATGATGAGATAGCAAACTTGTGTCCCATAAGAAGCTGCAAGAAGTACGGCTCACCCAAGTGCGTTATTTGGATAAAATTAGTACGATTTCCATCCTGTATTTCTTTTGCTTGAGTCCAGAGGAAGAAGACAAGTTATTGAGGGAAAAATGTAAGTGATAAACCTGCCAGCTAGGTGTCAATAAGTAGCATCCTCTGTTTTTTGTCCTGGATTTCTGCTTAAGTAAACATGGGGTATTGTGGAAGTTTGCAACAGCCCTCAACAAAAATCATTTTAGACAGATCTGTCACCACAGTATTTTAATTCTTAGGACTCATATATAGAGATTCAGTTCTATTTTCCTCTTTAAAATGGACAGTAACTAAACTATGCCTTAGAACCTCTCTTTCTCTCTTGAAGACAGATCACAAAGTTTTCTGCAGATCCTGACTTTGACTTCAGTTTTTCCTTTCCATAAGTCAGTTATCCATTTTAGTAGTTATTAATCCTTAGCTTCTGAACTTTTTTTGGACTTAACAAGCAGGAATAATACCTTTTTTCCTAAAGTACTTTATTTTTCTCTCCTCATGAAAACAGTATAATGATGCAGTCCCTCCTCAGTGAATTACACCAGTTACAAGATCGATTTTTGAAATAGGCCTCTGCAAACTATTCTCAGTCAATAGAACTGGTTTGTGAAGGAATCGTTCTTTTAAGTATTTATTTTTATTTGGGCAGGTTAGGGTCTTGACTTTTCTGGCAACAGAAATAATGCAATATTAAATTGATTTGTGTCATGTGCTTTTGGCATAATTTACAGAACTTGTTTTTATTGAATTTTATGGCTTTGTTTAGATTCATATTCAAATTGTTGGCTGTAGAATTGCCCTAATTTACTAGATTATGCACGTGTCTAGATCAGATACTTTTTTCCAATATAGGTACTAACAGACACAGATCACACCATCTCTCAATTTGTTGTTTTCAGTGAGGTAAACAGATTAGGGTCCTTATGTTTCTTAGAAAGGATTTTCGTGTCTCTTTTTATTTCTGCCTTCTTTTTTTTTTTTTCCTGTTTCTATGACAGCCTTTGCAATATGGCAAGATGAAATGAAAAAGAAGTATGCTGAGGCAGTGAAGAGGGGGAAGGGCTAGAAGTCCAGACAGTGTCTAAATTCATGGAATAAGAATTCAGGGAAAATGTGGGTTTTGTTGTATCTGAACTATTACTTCAATTCTGAAATTAAATTATGTTGGTGTGGAATTACACTATTTTCACATCATTGTTCTGTACCTTTGGGAGATTTATGGACCTGTTGAGCTTGGCCAGTTTGCACATCATCCTCACTTAGCCGTTGTTTCATTCTAGAATCAGTATTAAAATATGGTGCTTAAAAATGTTGCTCTGCCAGGCATGGAAAATGTTGTGTGGTAGAAGCAGCTGGCAATCCTGAAAGTAACGACTCCAAGGGTCTTACGCTGTTTGTCTTAGACCATATCTGCTGCTTGTCTTGACAGACTCTATTTGAGTATGACACTAAAATACAGTTGTATTCAGCCTTCCTTGCAGTGTTCACTAAGAGGCTTCGATTGTGTTTGGAGTTGTGGAAGGAAGAGAAAACAGGTTTTTTTCAGGTGCTTCTTACATTTCCCTGACCCTGTGCCAGCCAGAATGACATGAACTGAGAGATGCAGATCCCGCTAAGATGAAGAGGCCAAAGCTCCCTTTGATGAGTGGTGTCTCAGGTAGGGAGGGTCCATGCTGATGCCGGTACAGTGTCACATGTAGTATGCATTTTTCTTTTCTTGCGCAGCGTTTGAGAGCACTGCAACAGTTCCTTAGATATCAAGTGCAGAAAGCAGAGGTGGAGGAGAGAATATTTATGCACTTTGAGAACATGCTTTCCATATATAGTGCACTGGGTAATTAACATACCTATCTTACTGTATTTTGCTGTGAATTTTCTGTAAATCAAATGAAGATCTAGCTGTTCTACTTCATTTTAATTTGCAGGCTCTGCTAGAGTCTTCAGTGTTCGTTTCTGTCTTTATGACCTGTAGTCTTCATAACTGCCAAGTTTAAGCAAAACCCTTATGACTTATTTCTTGGGCCAGGACTGAGATAAAATACTCAAAAATGCTTTTGCTTTGTGATCATTCTGCTCCTGGAGTGGAACAAGGTATTTGGAAGAAATACCTGGGGGAACCAAATGCATGGGGACAGTAAAACCAATTGCGTTAAAATAGATGTATCATGTACTGCTAGTGCTGACATTCTATAATCCCTGTATTAGTTGGAACTGTTAGGCTTCCTCATGGGAGCAGAGACTTGCTCATATGCAAAAAATGTGGAATCAGGACTTAGCAAGTGCGAAGCATCACCTAGTGAGCTTGAAAAAGTGGATGAGTTGTTATCTAATAGTTAATTTTAAGAAAGAAACAACTTGAAAAAAGTAATCTACCAAGAAAGACTTTCAAAGACAAGGTAATATGTGGAGAGCTTTTGTAGTTACTCAGGAAGCAGAGTTTTCAGTAGCAGAGGAGGTTTAGCTACCTGTCAGCAGGGTGCTGAACTCAATGTAGTTCCCCAAATCTAGACATTCATTTTTTTCCCATCTCAGTAAGTGTGTGCAACTTTGAATACAGCAGTGTTTAGCCAAGAGAATTATTTGGCCCAACTCTTCTAAGTCCTACCTTAGGGAACATATTATTGCTATGGTAACATGGTTGAAGCTTTTGTTAGTTAAGCTCAAGATAGGAATTATATTCTTCAAAATATGTATTTGGAGCAGAACTTATTAAAATAATCACTATTTATTCTGCAGATAATATCTTCAGGCAGGCTGGACACCATCTGTCACAGTCTGATTTAATTTTATGGTTGTAGAAAAGTGAACTGACAGAGTAGAAATTTTCACAGAAGTCAGCTGGAAGTATGTCATGGTTTTCAGGAAAACCTGTGAAATATTGTAAATGGTGGTTATTTGTTCACGTTATGTAAAAGGAGAAAGTACTTATTTGGGGGATGTGTTGATTTTGGTTTGTTTGCATCCTGAAACAAGTTTTAATTCTGTTTAGTGCTCTATTGTACTGGAATAATTTATAATTGAATCCTTGATACATGCCTTATGTATCTCTGCAGGGAAAATTGAGCATGAAATCATTTGCTCTGGAAGAATTATTGAATACAGGAAATGGCAATTTTTAAAATTAAATAAGACTGGAGCAGGTTTTGCGTTTACCTTCAGATGGCGATTTAAAATTACAATTGTTTTATTTTCCATAGTGAGCATTCAGTTTATGGCACCTTTTAGCATTTTATGCAATGTTTTATGTTACTAGGATAATAAAACCCTTGTGATAAATTTATTCAAAATGAAATTAGTGCATTTTAGGGTATATTTATTTGCTAGGGTTTAGAGTGCATAAAGCTCTTGACAGTAAACAGACCACTGAGGGTGTTTCAAAACTAGCATTAGTATTGTGTGCTGAAATCACTTTCTTGATATGTGTGTCATCAAATAAGTAAGTACTAAAGCTGCAGATGAAATAGTTTCATGACCAGTAAGAAGGTCCCATTTCTCTAACAATTGTATGTATTAAGTTCATTCTCTTTGTTGAAGCGAGCACTTAGCAGTCCGGTTTTTCACATCTAATTCACTGCCTAATGGAGTACCTGTGCATCCTTATATTTGATATATTTATGGGCTTTGGATCAGGACTTCCTTTTTCTAATTATGATGAATGTAAATACTTGAACCTTTCTAATTGATGTATTCATATGCGTACGTGCATGTGTATATCGCTCCAGTGTTTATCTTGTTGCTGCTTAATGTATATCTGCTAAGATTTATCTTATACAAGACCTTGATTTAGAAATGTATGGGTAACGAATAGCCCTCTTGACTTGAAGAGACTTCTTTTTTTCAGAAACCGCTCCTTTCCTCTACCACATATAAACCAAGTTTTCAATTTCTAAAAAATACATTTCTGTAAAAAACATTCCAGAGTAGTTGTCTGATTTTGCAGTTGTCTGTATGATGTACGAGGAGCTGATCAGTATAACCCCTTAGGTTACTGTTAATCGGTCTGTCTTTTGTGAATTCTTATGATTCATCTGTTATGCTGATTCACTGTCTCTTTTGTTTAAAAGCCTTCTTATAAAAAAAAATAAATCAAGTGAACTTGTTCAACAGCCATGGCCTGGCCTG
The DNA here is from genome assembly GCF_033783945.1 of Neopsephotus bourkii. Classification (NCBI taxonomy): domain Eukaryota; kingdom Metazoa; phylum Chordata; class Aves; order Psittaciformes; family Psittacidae; genus Neopsephotus; species Neopsephotus bourkii. The sequence goes on from NW_026901048.1 coordinate 654,268, forward strand.
TGATACTATTGCCTGTTAGCTACCAGACTTTGTCTCCAGTTATACTTGATAATTGCAGCAGCTCTGTATCCATCAGGCCACATGAAGTTACTGTTTAGATTGTGCTTTTCAACAGCAGAGTTAACCAGAAAGCAGTCAGTCATAGTTATTTCCCTGTCTCGGTTTAGTTCTGTTACGTTTGTACGTCTGATAACAAAGTTAAAGAAATCTTTAGATTGCAATGTATTCTTCTTCATGGTATAACAGTGAAGATGTAGTAGAAGAAAGGGGGGTGAAAGAGGGGCAGTAGGAACATGTGCAGCTTTCTCAATTTTTCCAAGAGACTCTCTCAGCCATTAGTGTAATAGTCGTGGAAAATGTAATAACTTTAAAGGCCTTTTGATGGAAATGAGAACAAAATCCAACATAACTTTTCATTTTGCTTGAAATGAAGTCCAGGTCAACCTTCAATAGTAATTATTCTTGAGAATATAATCAATAAAAGCATTGAAAAATTTTGGATTTTCATAAAACTGCCGAAGTTCAATACAGCAGAGGGTTGTACTGAAGGCAAATGAGAGCTGCAAAGAAAAAAAAAAGTTTCATGTATTGAGTCCTCAAGCTTGAGAAATAACTTTGGAACAAAGGAACTCTTAGATTTGATGGGCACTTGGATTTGATGGGCATTTGATTACATGAGGCTGGAATCAGAAAACTTTGGCTGAAAGTGATGTTGAGAAAATACTTCTAGCTTTAGCACTGAGTTGAATGAAGATATTTCTTCACTAGCATTTAGTTTTAGTAGCCTTAATGTTTACCATCCAGAAGAATATGACCTTTGTAAGGCAGATAGAGCTGAATGGCATGTGTAGCAGCTCCTAAACCATGACCCAGTGCTGTAAACTACTGCTAGTTTCAGGGTATTTTAATATGCTGGACTGTGAAATGGAGCAATTAGGGAGTTGCTACATTCATCCTTCTTTTTTGTGTGTGTAAATGTAGGACTGAACGCGTTCTCCGAACCTCAGTGCTCCCAGTTCTCATGAAAATCAATGGCAGGAGGGATATACAGTCTACTGTTAGTCTCCTGGGCTGCAAAATGTATGTACCTTTTTTGGAATTCACATTTAAAGGAAAACAAGATGAGGTTTTATACTAAAAAATGACCAACACTGAGTGATTTAGAGGCACAAAGTAGGGGTACAAGGGCTTGGCTGAATGAATTTAATTGGCTCATGGTGACCTTTGTAGCTGTATTCACATTGTCAAAATCTGCTTCAGTCCAGTTCGTCTTAAATTTAGATCGTACCCACTTATAGTTTTGACTGTCATGGACGGCATATCTGCCCTGCAGTTAAGACTGGGCACATATTCTGGGAAATGGGTGCCTGAAATTATTTATTATTTACTTTATTTGTGTCTGACCATTACAGTGTGTCTGAGCCCTGATTCCAGGCTGGAATGCTTTTTATGGCCTCTTGGTATATCTTGCCCCAGCCAGTAAGCCATCTCAGCAGGACACCAGAAAAAGTGGACTGTAATCATTTAAGACAGTATGGAGTGAAATGCTAGTTTAGCAGTTGAGCTTGAGGAAGCAGCATCCTTTCATCAGAAAAAGCCACATCTGAAAAGATGGTATTTCCCATTAGATGTTTTCCCAAGAACAATTATCCTAATTACACTCCAAAGCCTCTGCAAGAGCTTAGGCTCTTTTGTTTCCTCTCCCACAATCCCAGTCACCCAGTTGCATAAAATGCTACCACCCCTTGCCCCATCTGCACCAATGAGTGGTCAATTAATGCTTTCCAAAGGTATTCTCCATTCTACTGACTCACACAACAGCTTATTGGGGGGTTTTGTTTGTTTGTTTGGGTTTTACCAGAGAAGTATTTTTTAAGAATTATCTTGAAATTTTTAGGTAATAAAATATGTGTATGTGTATGTGTATGGACTTATTTTTAAGAAGAAAGATCCCCCATTTCTCCAGAATAGTAATAAACCCAAATATATATGTGTAAGTTTACAAGGCCAGGCTGGATGGGGCTTTGAGCAACCTGGCCTATCAGAAGTTGCTCCTGCCCATGGCAGGGGGTTGGAACTGGACGATCTTTAAAGTCTCTTCTAAGCCTCACCATTCTATATAAATTTACATATGGCTGCTGTAGTGGAGACTTTCACCAAATAAGCATAAATCTGTAATAGGTTTTTTGCAATACACAGACACCCCACGGAAGAGGTTGATGTAGACTTTACTCAAAGATGTAATTTCATTCTGGTGTTTTGTTTACAATAGTGTATTTCTAGTATCCTCTTGAAGGAGACTGTAAGCACAAAAGAAATAATTTTTCAGGATATTCTTTTGTGTTATTCTTTAGGATTTGGAAGGGATGAAGCCTCTCTTGGGGTGAAAGGAGGCTCATTGGAGGGAGCAGTTACCCAGCCTGAGTTAGATAATGACCGAGTTTCAGCTCATACAGGACTGTTTGGCTGTAGCTGTAGTAAAGCCTGTGGCATATTCAAGCCACTGACAGGAAACCTGCAGCAAGTTCCTTGGAGCACTTCTTGACTGATGTATTTGATATTCTGAATTAAATGGTTTGTTTTTCAAAGAAGTACTCCAGGAAGTTTGAATTTCACTATAAATATATCTAGCTAGCTCTTATCCCAGAATAAATCTCATGGAAATCCAGTTCAGTGTTGGTGCTTTCCAGTGTACTTTCTTCGCTGTTTAGTGTAGATGAGAGGAGACATCCTGCAGTTTGATGTGTTCAGAAGAAATATCATCAGCATAACTTTTCAACTTTGAGAGCACCAGAAATCATTACCAGCTCTGCTGGTTCTGTGAGCTCTAAATGCAATAGTACCTCTGTATAATGGGATCTTTTAAAGGTGGCAAGTTTTAGTTTGGGGATTTGGAGCATTCTAGTAGTGGGCGCAACATACTGCTAATGGTGAAATATCTAGTGGCTCCTTGGGCTTCAAAGGGACTCTGTTCTTAGAGTTGCATTGCTTGTTTGTGTGAGGAATAGCTGTATTCAATAGCTGTGAAGGAGATGTGTTGTGATTTATTTATTAATTTATTTACACACACGCACCACTGTCCATTCCCTGCAGAAACTTAAAATGAATTTGAAACATTTAGATTTTTCTATTTAGGGTGATGGGCATTTGTGCTTTTGTATAGCAGCTAATGCAAACAAAGGACCATATCTACACTGCTATTACTACCTCTTCTCTGTACTGACTAGCTCCCTAATGCTGCAGATGTCCGAGCCGCTGCTGTTGGTGAGTGCTACAGAAGACTATTCTGCTCCCCTTTGCAGTCTGCTCTATCCCCTGATTCACCAGGAGATACTGTAGCTGTGGCTGCAGATTAGACTTTTCTCTCCCTCCCCCTGTGAGACCTCTGTGTGCTTTGACGTCATGTGTGCTCCTTTCAGTTGCCATAGCAGCCCCATTCCCCAAGCTCTCTGCCTGTCTCCTCTGGTAGATTCCACAATGGTACAGCCAGCATCACGCTGCACAATGGTTTCCAGGCAGTGAAAGAGCGTGATTCAGCAAGCCACTCTTTTTTTTTTTCCCCCCTTTTTTTTTCCTTCCTTTATTTCATTATTATCAGACATTTTGCCTCCCCTTTTTCTGTTCTGCTCTACCCTTTCCCTCAGACATTCATTTAGTTCTTTAAATGAAAACAGTGATTTACCTTGAATCCAGCTGCCCATCTTTTTATTTTTTATTATTATTATCATCATAAATAACCCATTTTTTTCTTGCCACTGTTTGGAATGTGATTTTAAAAATACCACCTACAGTCGCAGTCTGGGGGAAAGGTTTCTGGACGAGGAAAATAGCTCGCAAGCACGGAATGGTAGGTGGTTGATGCTAATATTCTATGACTAACTGCTTTCGCAGGGTGGGGTGATGAATATTGATTGCTGTTTAAAAAAAATGGGGGAGAGGGAGCGACAGACAGGTTAATGAAGTAAACTGAAGAAACAAGAAGGCTGCAGTTGCGTATTCTGTGGCCAGAGAACCATCATTTCCCTGCATTCGGGTGTGTATGAGCTTTTCTGTTTGGGTGCTGTAGGTGAGATGGTTGTGAGAGCAGTGCAGAGGGACACCATGGAAAGGAGTTTGATAGTGCTTTAACAGCTGGCTCATGTAAACAGTAGCATTTACTCAGCCTCATCACCTTTAACACTGCTTGGGGGCTTTTGGGGGAAGGAAGTGTCTTGGTTTGCAATTCAATAGAAATGAGCACCTTATGTGGATTATATTATCCATATGGAGCCATGTAAAATTAGAATTTATAAAAATAAAAAGAAAGGATAATGATAAACAAGCAGAAGATCCAGAGAATAGATGTCTTGGCCTTTTGAATGCTAGAAAACCAACTGTGTGTGTATGTGTGTGTGTGTGTGTGTAGAAGCCTTTGACAAACCTTGCTGGATGTGGGGGTGGGGGGTGTTTTTAGGAAAGTGATCTTTTAAGGTAATCATCACTCTTCTGCTTTACTCTGGGATCCAAGTGAACAACTCAGCGCACTGGGTCTTACAGAACCACCAAGAGCTTTTAGGAGTGTTTACAGCATGCTATAGGCCATTCATTTTGCAGAAGAGAATTAACAATGTGTAGATGCTGCAGTGAAATCAATGTTGCTTTGCAGGGAACTTCTCAGGCAGAAAAGCTATTGCTACAGGAAGAAATGTTGGGGTCTTTTATTGCAGAGAGGCCTTATTAGAAATAATACACATTTGACTTCGATAATTAAGTGTTAACAGCATTTGTTTAGTAAGCAGGCGGTGCTTCCAGTGAACCATGATGGGTATGTTTCACACCATTCATGTACTGAGTGACTGTAAGCTTGTTTACATGGGTTCTTTTTGCTGCATAGCTTCACGATACCCCCATTGCAGCCTCCCCATCCTCTGATATGTTCACTGTGAGTTTTGCAGGACACTTGCTTAAAGACAAAATCAACACTATATGAAAATACAGACTTTGAAGAAAATTATGGCATAGTGTTGAAATTTTTTTGAAGAAAATGCAAATTAGTATATTTTAAATGTTCAGGTGAAGCCTGAAATCAGATTGCTGGAAGACACAGAGCTTCTCATGTAAGGCCAGCTTCAGGAAAAGGGAAAGTCTAAGATAGAATAGGATGGTGCTGGTGTTGCACAGAGCTGTTTATCTTTGCTCACATATAAGCTACCTTTGGTTCCTGTGCCTTGGGGAAAGTGGAGTGCACCATACCTCTGGATTTTAGCCCTCTTTCAGAACACTGCTCTGTAGTCACTAGCTGGAAACACTTTGAAGTAGTATTTTCTTCTGTGATCCTGCTGCTGTGTGCTCACTTTACCTGCTAAGAAAGGTGGCACAGAAATACCTTTTCAATTGGCTCAGCTAATGGCTTTCTCTTTCAGAGATGTAGATGTGAATGGCAAAGGTGATTTGACCTCAGTCATTAAACAATATTCTTCCTCCCTGGCTCTGAGTAACCTGCACTCTTGCACACTGCTCTCTCCTGCTGTTTCAGAGTGCCCATAATTTGTCAGGGTCCTGTTTATAATTTCAATTTTTTATTTTTTTTTTTTGAAGAGTGCTAGAATTGCATGGCAAAAAATTGCTTAACATGAAAAATAGGTTGCCTTCTGCTGCCTGTCTGCTTGCTTGGTATTATAAAATGTCCTCCTCATTGTTAGAAATACATGTATGCAATGAAGGGGCTTTTTATGAGCAGACCTTGAGGATGAGTGTTTTCTTGTAGGTTGTTGTGGTTTTGGTTTTGGGGATTGGGGAAGGGGGTTGGTGGGTTGGTTTGGTGTTTTTTCCTCTCTGTCAATGGTTGGCATGTTTGCAGCCATTATTTAGAGATTGAATACTACTGGATCAATAATTATAACAAAATATCTTCCAGCAGTGTTACAGTACCACATTTGGCTCGGGAAAGCAAAAGGAGAGCTAACAAAATTTTCCTACTGCTGCACTGGGGAATGTCAATAAAGCTCACTTGTAGTTTGCAGTCCATTGCAAAACTTATGCAATTTAAGACAGCTCTAACACACACCCTAAGGAGATAGTTTTAGTATTGCTTCTGCAAACAACATTGTAGTCTTATTTAGATTTGAAAGGCAGAAAAGCTGCCTTTATAGAAAGGTCCACAGATTTAAAATTGCCTATCTCTTATAAACTGTTATTAAGTAGAAGCTACCCAGTTCTTTGGGCAATCCCTGAATAATGGAAAATATCACCAGCTTGATAAATTGCCAAAACAAATAAGGTGGCATTTTGGTTTTGTTGTTGTTTGGTTTTGGTTTTTTTTTTATGGCAAGCATTCTATACCCATAGCCCTTCTCATGCCATTGGTTATATTCTGAGTTTATTATAGCACTGCTAGAAATTATAATATTGAAACCTAGTGATTGAAGTATTACCATAGTTGCTGCTCTGTTATGTCATCAAGAGAAAAGAGACATTTCATTGGGCCACGGTACTGATTATGAATATAACCTGGATTTCATTGCTTATCTTCTGCTACCCAATTCTACGATTCTTGCGTGCTTACTGTTTTGAGGGCTGCTTGCAAAAAAAAAAAAAAAGAATTCTCATAAAAGGGCACCAGTTAGAAGAAAAACTGCTGCATTTGCTATGAGTTCTTAATTTCTTTCTTGCAAAACCTTCTGTGGAGACAGACATAAGAAAAACACTCATGGAAACAAAAGAGCTTTTGTATTCAAGTAACCATCTAAAGTCAGTTGTCTAAAACTGAAAGTAACATACAGCTCTAGTGTGAAATTTCAGGTATTATGGCTATGTTTCCTTTCTCTGATGCTGGGACAGTGAGATTAAAGTATAGATCAAAATCGGTACAGGGACAGAATTTAATAGTCCCCTGTTCACTGTCTGCAAAAATTACACAGCTTTGCTTGAGTAGCTATACTGTCCTTTAGCCTGCTACCTATAGCTTTGCTAGGAAGCTTTATAATCCGTCTTGGCTATTTTATTAAAAGAGAAGGACAGAAAGTCCCAGTACTTTCCAGTTATATGTGTTATATAGAGAGATTTTTAAAGAAGGATTTGGCATGTGAACTCACTAGTGGCACTGGAATGTTCTCCTCAGCTTCATCTGTATAGAAAGGATGTGAAGTCGTGATTTTTTGTGAATCTTATGGTATCCCTAACTATACCTGAACACAGTCAGAACTCCTTTTAAGGCAACAAAGAGGAAGAACAGTTGTTGTATTTTTAGTCTTCTAGGTTCTTTTCTCTTGCCGAAGGAAAAGAGGTTGACAGCAAGAGTGCATACCCTTGCTCACATCACAGTGATGACATAGGAAATTTTGGGTGTTACAGTCTCACAGAATTACTGTCAGCTTTTAACATTGTAATAAGTAGTAAAAGTTGGAGGTCCAGAAGAGCCTTCTAGTCAAGTCAATAACTGCTTCACCAACATTCTACACTAAGAGGTCAGATAACCTAGGAAATTAGGAATTGCTGTTTGAAGTGACACTTCAGAGAGGTTGCGTATTTGCAACTCTTGTTCCAGTGAAGTGGACTGGGCCCTTTTTGGTTAAGCATGTGTTTTCTCATAAGGATTTTTAATCCTTTATCTTTAGTAAATGTTTAGGACTCTTCTGAACTATTTGAAAATACATTGTGAAAGAGTGATAAGAAAATGTTGCCCAAATGTTCCACTTAATGATAGTCACTTAATTTTGTTCAGTGGTTACAGAGAGTACTACGTGCTTGACTATTGCTCCTCCTGTTTGCTGTCTTAATATCATAACAGCTGCTTTCTACCTTTCTTGAGGTTGTCTATAATTTTCTCAGTTGCAAGCCCTTAGTTAATTGAACGTGTTTTGTCACTTATTTTGATGTTTGTTTTTAAAAGTATGCTAATTTGATGAACAGCAATAATTCACAGGCCTTTTCTTTTACGTACGTGTCCATATTACACAGTTTTTAAAGCTGTTCATAATGTCACAATTAAAATTTAATTTCAATCCCTAGGTGCTAGGGAAAGATGACAGTGTACAAACCTCAGCTTGTTACAGTGAAAGTTTATGCTCTTCCTCATTTCAAAGAAAATTTTGAAGGCCTAACATGAGAAAGATATGATAGAAACAAAAAATAACTATTTTAGAACAGTGTTATGATTTTTAGTACCATCCGTTGAATTTTGAATAGTCTTGAACATGAGCTCTTGAGCACAAGAATCTGTCCGCCTTGATTTCTATCTCCCTCTCCCTCCTCCCCTTTTTTTTTTGGGGGGGGAGGGGATATGACTGTGACCTTTCTCTCCCATTGAAGTAACATTTTATTCTGCACTATTCGCTATCTCTAGCCTTTCTTACTTGCACAGCAGAAGGGAAAATATGTCACAGATATTGCCTGTAACTGGATGCATTATGGTATTATCAGGAAAATATTAAGCCTTTGTTACATGATGTTCCAATACTTACATTCCAGGTTAGCTTAGTTTGTGCAGTCTCTCTGTGTCTATCAGACCTGAAAAATAAACCCCAAATGTTTCTTTCTCCTTTTTTTTTTTTTTTTTGTGCTTAGGGCTAGTATTAGAAACCTGTACCAGCAGCAGGTCAGACTCAAATATCAGCTATGGCAACCCATGCATGAAGTTGATGCCTTTGAACCATTTCCTATAGATGAGACATAGCACATGCCGTGGTGAGTCAACAGTGTATTATTTTATTAAATCCTACTACTTGGCCAAAAAAAAAAAAAGAAAAAGAAAAAAAAAGAAAAAAAGGTAAATGATGCCAAAGTGCACGGTGGTTTGGGTTTTATTTCTTGTTGTTTTCTTTGAGAGTTTTTTGGGGGGGAGGAACATTAAAATTACAACTTCTAGTAATTTTCGGTACATGTGAGCCTAATGCTGTCTTTTAAATGCCTTTTAAAAGTGTATAATTTCTGCATTATACATGTGATCATCAGATGGAGCACATTGGGAATAGGATTTTGGTGAAAGTATGAGGGTATCAAAATGATTTTTAAAAACTCTTACGTATGCACATTCTTGGCTTAATATATCCACTATTTTACACCAATTTGTGTAGTTAATATTTTGCATCTCTTTGATTTGGGGTGGGGAGAGGAAAGGTGGGGTTTTTTCTATTTGATATGACTAAAGAAGACTTTGAGGAATCGTGACAGAATTTTCTGACATATAACTCTATCCTTCAAAGAAAAATAGATTGTAAGAATAGTGTTCAAAAGAAAATAGCCTTTTTAAAATACTCTGGCTTTACCTATAAGTCTGCTAATAATTTTGACACCTCTTTCTTATATAATAAGTAATTTTGATCCCCATAATTTCTTTTAGATGGTCTCAGGATACCTTTGGGAGATGAGGAATTGTTTTTAATTGTCCCATGTAATCACAATAGAATTATTGCGAGATCTTGTAATTATTGAAGGTTAACAAATTCTCTCTTCAAAACAAGCTTATATTACTTTTTTTCCCCCTCTGATACCAGGTAGACATTTGTCATCTGCAGGCACCATAACCAGCCATCAGATTCAAAAAGAAGCCACAGATCCAAGTTGATCTGTAGGCTTCAAGTAGATCTTGTGTGATTTGACCTTTACTGGTGGCCAGTGTCAAAACTTATACCTGCTGCTATTACACAAATAAGGTGTAGAGCTACATCTGTTTCTACTGTGTTGTTATTGGTAGATCAGGCAGAGATGGAAACACATAGTACATAGTGACTGGTGGGCAGTAGTGATATGTGACTAATACAACAGTAATTAAATGAGTGCTCTGATGGCATGTTACTTTCATCCTTGGTACAGCTGCTGAAAACAAATGGAACAGGTGTCAGTTAAATGAATTTGACTTTACTCCAGAGCGAAATGAAAGTAGCCTTCCAGTATCTGAAGGGGGCATATAGGGATGCTGGGGATGGACTCTTCATTAGGGACTTGTAGTGGTAGGACAAGGGGTAATGGGTTAAAACTTAAACAGGGGAAGTTTAGATTGGATATAAGGAGGAAATTCTTTCCTGTTAGGGTGGTGAGGCACTGGAATAGGTTGTCCAGGGAGGTTGTGAATGCTCCATCCCTGGCGGTGTTCCAGGCCAGGTTGGACGAGGCCTTGGGTGATATGGTTTATAGCGAGGTGTCCCTGCCCATGGCAGGGGGGTTGGAACTTGATGATCTTAAGGTCCTTTCCAACCCTAACTATTCTATGATTCTATAAAGTAGCAGAAAGCAGTACCTGCTAGTCCAGTGAAATAATCTGTGCTCTCTTGAAATCTAAGGGGTGTTTCCCAAGAGGAGAAGCCAAACACTGGGCATTAATAGTGATTAATAGTGATTTGTGGCATGAAGAGTGGACACAAAAATCTATGTAGAACTTAAAAAGCTCCCTGTATTACTGCTATGATATTTTTAATGTCTTATGGCCTTCAAGGCCTATTGTGTTTGTCCTGAGACAGTTCTTGTTAGCAAGACAGCCTTCATCTTTGTTTAATACTTAGTTTAATATGGACTCTAAAAACCATATGAATATATAACCTTTTTTTCCCCAAATTTTATTTCTGTGCTTTAGAGCATATAGATAACCTACTTGTTGTAGATAATGGAAGTTTAAAATAAACTGGAAACAGCAAAGTGTTCAGGATTTATGATAATTGGTAATGTTGTAAAAATAAAGGATTTTGTTAATATGTCCATAATGAACAGTAGCTAAAGAGAAATTGCATGGAATTTTTATGGCTTTTTTTACACGTTAATATGATTAGCCCATAGTTATAACAGTTCAGTTCCTGTCACCATTAGTGTTTTGAAAATTGCTGTACATGTAGAATATTTTTTTAAGAAGTTGGTGACAATAATCTTCAATCTTAGCAATTTTACATTTAGAAATACATGCAGTGTTAATTTTGGAATACAGTGATATTGCTGACTACAAGCAGTGTGACTTAATCATCTGTCCCTCAGGTCACCAAGATGTCTTAATGTTGTAGCTATTGGTATTGTTGTTTGGTATTTGAAGCAAGTACCAATGAATAGTGTATTGAGAATAGTGTATTGAGTGTATTTTATCTCTGAGTTCAAGTCATCTAAGACACCTAATTCAAGACATCTAAGTCACCTTCTTTAGCTTCGTTCATCTTAGTTTCAGAGTGATGATCAGTACAAATAGCATTTTTTTCAGAACAGTATAGGATACAACTTAAAAAAACGTAGAGATGTCATAGGTAGAGAGTTGCTTGAGAAGTTTTCCTCTCAACTGACATAATTTTAACAGACAGTGAAATGTTTTTAACAGAAATTAAGTAATTCAAGGTCTTGTTCTGAAGCTGCACATCCACAGAAAATGTCTATCATTGTCTTCAGGCAAGTAATACAAACCTTTAGCATGTATGTTTGAAAGCTGGGGCCTTGATATGCAAATTTTTATGCTTTCTGTGCAGATTCTTTCCAGTTAATATTGGTTGTTAAGGCATACAAATCACTTTGAACACATAACTATGTTCTGTATTCAGCCATTTCTCCTTATGAAAATGCAAGTTCTATAACTTGTGAAATGAGAAATTAGGTCTAAAACCTAGCATGTAACTGTTATTCACTGTCAAACAACTTCTAAAAATGGTCAGAAGAAGTAGCATTTGGAGAATAAAAATAGTTCATAGTATGCATCACAAAAAGAGCAGGTAATGAAAAAGTGATTTTATTTTGTTTAACATGAAAATAAGTTTAGTACTATGGTTGATGGGTGTTTTATAAAGCTGAGTTAGTAATTTCGGTAGAAATCATGCGAGAGAGAGAGGCTTTGATATATCTATGCAGATGAGCAAAGTACCTGGGATAAAGTAATTTATTGTAAGCACTTATAGAGTTAACTTACTCAGTTGCATGTTTTTATGAAACATTGCATTAGTTTCTTTATGTTCATTCCTGTGTAAGTGCTAAGTACACAAAGAGAAATTCTAAACTTCATTTACTCAAGTAAATGTAAAGTAGCTCCAGAGAGTTTAGTACAGTTACAAGAGATTTGTGCCAGAGCTCAGAATAGTTTTCTTTGCTAAACCTGCGTTCTGCTCCTCTGCCCTCTGCCTAATAGGAAAAGCCTATTGATATTAAATTTGCTGCATATGATAAATGTAGACTCCTTATCTGTTATCAGTAGTGCTGATAAAATAAGTTTTCCTATTTGAGAACAGTTGCCTTAGTGTATTTCCAAAAGCCATTTATCATGTGACAATTATGTACAAACAAAGGTTTTGCAGAAGTGACCTGTAATTGTCAACACTTTAACTGTTCACCTTCCTTACTCTTCAGGGAGGCTGGATTTTTCCAGAAAGTGCTGAGATCTTCACTTTGAATTACAGACATCTCAGTGGAACCTCTTGATCACTTTTTATTTTATTAAACTCCACTGGAAATGCCTATAAAAGGGAATTGTCCTGCCTTGGCATTATTTTTCTTGTTGGTTTTCTTATTATTTAGTTTAATTATTGTTTGTTTTATTTAGTCTCCTCAGGATATTGTTTTACAGGATTTTTTCACTCCCTTTTAAGCTCAGATTGCATTATTTTTTTATTCTGCTACTTCTTATTCTGGTTCATATCCCTTCTCCCTCCATTCTTGGTTTGTCTTTACTCAACCTTGCAGCCTGTAAGATTAGTATTTTAATTAAATTATATTGAAATGTAGCATTGTCAGCTTTTGCAGTATTTGGGTTTTTTAATGCCCTAGGCTCAGTGTCACATACATATGAAAAACTATGAGGCTTCTTTTAATAAAAAGTAGGTTTTTCATCATTGATCCTGAAAAAAATTTGAATTTCAATATGTGAAAGCTTGAGGCTTCAAAAATGTACAGCCCTTCCACTGAGATTATACCCTAGCGGTATCTCAGAATTTTGGGAGCATAGGCCATGGTTGTTCTCACTGATAATCTCAAAAAATTATTGATAAAGTTAATTGAAAGTGAAGATTTGCTATGCATCTGAATGCTTGTAAAGGCATGGGCATATCTCTGTTCTGTATGTATGGCTGCATTTGTTCAGTAGCCTGGATTGGCATAGGAAAAGTCAACCTATTTGCAAATACAAAAAGTGAAAATTAAAGTATTCTGAAAAATTCAAGTGCAGATTCAAGTCTTCGGGGGATCTCCAGTTATTTAATTTCACTTTGAAATACTAGTGGATCAGATGCTTTTATTCTGTCATATATCAGTCTGTGCTTGTTGAAAAGGGGCGAACTTATGTCACAAGCTTAATACCTCGCTGTGCCAGGTGCGACCTGTGAACATATCACATGAAATACTCATGTCTCTGCTGTATGTTTTGAGTTGCTGATGGAAGAAATAACTGTGCCACCTGGCAGGTTGGTTCAGTATTTGGCAGGCTCCTCTCCCAGCCTTGCAGAAAATATTCAGGACTATTGCTATAGAATATGGGGATAGAATGTCAGGCAAATATTCTGAATCTTTCCGTAGTTCTTTAGTGTGATCTTTATGAGTTGTAGTAAAATAATGTGAGTAGTCTGTAGAAGAATAAATGGAAATGCTAAATCAATAACCAAAAACAGAGTGGTGCCAGCAGAATGGTAGAAAGTAGACCAACACAACAGTAAATTCAGCTATGTTAATGGGTATGTCATATGAACCCATGTTATATAAAGTATTAGGAAGTAATTTGTAACCACAGGGGGAAGTAATTTACCTCTCTCCTCTTCTAGATTTGTCATTGTGGTGTGTTGACTCTGTGCCTGTTTCTTTGTGTAGTGTTCTTAACAAAAACTCCTTTCCTTGTCACAGACTGTCAATGGGAGCAGAGAGCTGAACATGCCATGTAGAACTGTTAGCTTTTTCTCTGTTCACCTTCCCTCTGCTGTAGTTTGTATAAGAAAGAATGGGGAGCATGGGCTGCAAGTGAAAATTATAGCTCTCGTAGAAAGAAGTATCTGCAGTACTGGTAGCATCAGCCATCACATTCATGCTCATTACACTAGGGTTTAGGTCAAGCTGCCTCAAGGCAGCAGTATCCTAGATGCTGTGCAGGCATCAGATTAGCTGCTTTAAGCTCCTGGGGTGGTTATTTCCCCAGTGTAAATAAGGAGTAAAATATGTGAGAGAGATACCTACAGGCCTATCGATGCAATGTGCAAGTATGATGCTAGTATCATGATCCTTCTATCTTAACTATTGCGGGTTGCGATAGAGTGCAGCAGACAAGTGAAAGGATGAAGACAAATATGCATGATGGAAGACTACCCAGAAAGGTCAGGTTATTCAGAGGTTATTTAAACTCATTGTACATCCACAGCCTCATCTACAGCACTTGAAGTATCCTTGTTGTGTTGGATGCAGACTGCTGTGCAGTAGCAGATTGACAAGAAGAGGGTGAACACTGCAGGTACTCCTGCATTCTTAATAGGCCATGAATGCCTGGCCAAATCAGTAAGAGCAATTCACCTGTGATGAGTTTGAGAGGACGTAATTGTTAAATAGGCATCCTTGAGCTGCCGGATGCTGGCTTTATTTCATAAAAATTGGAATTGTTCAGGCTTACATTTTTTTGTCACTTTTAAGAAGATTAACAATATAAGAACAACCAGTAGAGTCACAGAAAAAATGCGTCTAGCAAAGGCTTGTGTCCTCAGTGGCCATTAGCTAAATATTTGGTGAAGAAAAGTGAGAACAAAATATGCAATCATTAATGTTTCTCTTGCTGTGTCCTCCTGTATTTCAGAAGTCTGTTGATTTTGGTTTTGGGTTTTGCTTTTTTTTTTTTGTTTGGTTGGTTGGGGTTTCTCTTTGTGCGAAACCACTGTAAGACTGCAAGGGCTTTGAAAGTACTAGGAAGATACAGCATCCTGATAAGAAGTTTTGATTTGTAGCAGATATGAAATCATTGCTCCAGGTAGTATTTATACAGCAGGCTCTGGAGTAATTTACTGTGCACGTAGCTTTTTGTTAACATGCTACTATCCCAAGCTAGTTCTACATCAATGCAGCATATAGAACCATAGAATGGTTTGTGTTGGAAGGGACCTTTGAAGATCGTCTAGTCCAGCCACATGACAAATGTGCTGGACACATTCCTGTAGTGATACAGAGACTTCCTAATCTGCTTATTTTACCTTTGTTTCTGAAAAATTGTAATTCCTGTTAGGTATCCAGCTAGTAGGGTTACTTTCCTTTGAGTACCACATAGGATAGGCTGAGCAGGTGACAGTGCTCTCTGTTCTGGCCTGCTAGCACTGCTTGACAGGGGAGAAGGATGGCAGGGTTTTCTTGCTTTATAAACTGTCAATTGAAATAAAGCACAGAAGAGAAAGCGGTGAGGAATTAATTACTCTGTATTTCATAGAGTTGACATGAAGGTTTTTCTTGGTTACACATCAGAACCAGGTGACATAATGACCTATAATGGTATCCAAATGTTCCTCTCCCTGTATTCTCAAAGCAAGTTTTCCTATGAGCCTAATTGCTTATTGTTGTTGTTGCGTTTTTACCATTTAATTTCACTACTTCATGCGTAGTCCAAATACTGTGTATGTATTTACCTCAGATAATTCAGACACAGTACGTAAAGATTGGCTCCTATTCTTAAATAGGAACACTAAAAAAAGAAAAGCAGAAAGAGAAATACACTGTCAATGCTGCTTTTTTTTTTTAAATAATAAAAAAAAACAAACACCAAAATCTTCTCTGAGCTGTTCCTGAAAAATATCTGCATGGCTGTATTTGAATCATAGTGCTACTTAAATGCCTGCATTAATTTTATGCTAGATTTCAGTCATCAGTGTGTAGATGCATGTTTTTTATGGTATCATGAATGCTTGATTTGCTGTTGTACTTAACTTTTTTTTTAATGCTGCATAAAGAGAATATGGTGGATGTCTCTCATGATAAAAGAATGTAAAAATAATATCTACATGTTTTTACAAATGACAGTGATCTATAAATTCTTTTTATAAAAGCAGTGATTTCATGTGGTATGTCCTCCTCAATCCAAACACATAGTGCAATTCTGTGGTTTTCTTTTGAGGACTTGGAGAAACAAAGACAAGAGTATCTGCTTGATTTTGGCTTTAGGTAGCTGTGGCAATTGTTAGTTAAGCTTACATCTGTAGGCTCAAATCCTCTCTATAACTACATTGATTGCAGTAAGAATGGGACAATTTACAGCAGTTGAGATTTGTATTCTGCAGGTTTAATTTAATGTTGTTTTTTAAATGGCACTAGGTTTGTTGTTGAAAATTTCTCCTGATACGATGGGGACTGAGTTTTTGGACTACAGACTTTTCCTCCACTTCACCCATCTTCATTTCTGAGCTTTTATGTCTTATTAATGTGGAAAAAAAGAAATCTCTGGCTGCAACCATTACATGTGGCTGAAACCGTCACGTGAAGCAGTGTTGTCAAAACCAAAGTATTCAAAAACCTTGAATAAAATATTCAGACCTGGAGGCTGTTTTGATTTTTCATTTTGTGAACTTGTAGGCTATGTTTGGATCTCATTTTAAGGTTTTCTCTGAACATCAAACGGGTGTAAAAACTAAAGGAAAAAAAAAAGAACCCCCCCCCCCAAAAAAAACCCAACAACCAAAAACCCAAACAAACAAAAAAAGCACAAATCCAAAACCAATTTAATAGGAAAATTACAGCAACAGTTTTTGGTGTCAGCAGTGGTGGGATAAATTTTATAGCTAATTTTGTTGGAAACAGTTATGCACAGATCAGCTGCCCAGCAACCTTACCAGGTGGAATCTGACCTGGGAATTACCTCTTTTTTCTTCTTTTTTTTCTTTTCTTTTTTTTTCTTTTTTTTTTTTTTCTAAAAATAATTGCCAAGATCTCTCTGAATGGCTACAGGGTACAGTAATAACATGAAATATTTATATATAAGGAAGCCTTCTGACATGTATTGTTTTACCTTGAAGGTGGGCAGTTGGAAAGAGAATTTGCCCTGGGCTGCATCTCACACAATCAGTTGATATATATATTACCTCAAAACTTTTTCCACTTGAAACTTAGCGCAGTCTTGGCTAGCTGGCTCAATAGTTTGCTCATCTGAACGGTTTGGACACCAGATAGTCCATATCAATTAACCAGCAAAGCAGAATCTGATGGCGTCAGGGTAGACAAAGACAATCTAGATGTATCTCTTGCGCTGTGCACAACTCGGCTCAGATTTTGAACAGTGTCAGGAACATAAGCTTTCTGACATTAGTTTCTGGTGGCACTAATGGAAATAAAGCCACACATTCCTCTTTTTTTCTTTCTCAAATCCCTTTTGCAGTAGTGAAGAACGTCTCATACTGTCCTGTGTAATTGTCAGTGATACTGTTATCTGAGCTAGTTATCCTGCAGCTTTTCTTTAAGGTTTAGCTAATACACAAGACCAGACATCCTTCTTCATAGCTTCAAAGTCTCAGTGACTGGATAGAACTGCAAAGAAGAGAGCTATAATCAAATTAGGCTTTAGCAACCTTCAAAATTATAGCTGAGTCATGATATTCAAGATTTCAGAGCAAATGTGTATCAAGTGCACTTGAATTGCTAATCCTTGTGCAAGTACTATCTTTTTTTTTCCTACTGTAGGAGTACTTTTGGACTAATGATTAATTTGTGTGAGCTCTGTATTATATAACTAGTAAGAGACCAGAATAGATCAAAGTAGACTTTGAGCTACATCAAGCTGGAATTGCTTGGGTGTTTTCAGAGGAGCAATGTTGAACTGTGGGAGGATAGAACATGATACACTGGTAAAGGTAGACACTTCTTTAATTAGCAGGGTGAAGGCAATCATGGCAGGTTTAAAACTGACAAAAAATATTACACATCTAATTCTCTACTTCCTACAGACCTTAGGGCGCAAATCAAACAGTAGCCCATCATATACAACAATGATTATTTTTTGTTAATAGGAAAGAGAAAATTAATATATTTGAAGCCTTCTTTTAGGATTTGGCTGTAATCATAGAAGTTCAAATTGGGATGTAAGTGGTGATCACTAAAATAAGTTTGACATCTGACCTCTCACCTGGAAATGTTGCAAAGAAACTTTCTAGTGCTGAGTGAGCTAATTTTAATCATCTGCAAGCGTGAATCAGGTTAGCATGTCTAGTCTGCTTTTATGAGACCCCCACCTGGAGTACTGTGTCCAGCTCTGGAGTCTTCAGTGCGAAAAAGACATGCTTGTTGGATCAGGTCCAGAGGAAGGATGGAGCACCTTCCCTGTGAGGAAAGGCTGAGAGAGTTGGGGCTGTTAAGCCTGGAGAAGGCCCCAGGCATACCTTATCACGTCCTTTCAATAGTTAAAGGGGACTTATAAGAAAGGTGGGGATGGACTTCTTAGTAGGGCCTGTAGTAATAGGACAAGGGATAATGGCTTTAGACTAAAGGAGGGGAGATTCAGTCTAGATATAAGGAAGAAGTGTTTTACAATGAGGGTGGTGAGGCACTAGAAGAGGTTGTTCTGAGAGGTTCTACATTCTGCCTCCCTGGAAATATTCAAGGTTAGGTTGGATGTGGGTTTGAGCAACGTGACCCAGTTGAAGATGTCCCCGCTCATTGCAGGAGGGATGGACTAGATGATCTTTAAAGGTCCCTTCCAAACTAAGCCATTCTACAAAAAGAAAAACTTGGCTATATAGATAAACAAGATACAAAGGAATAGCCCTGAAGTAGGACTAATGCTATTTCACAGTACTTGTCTTCACTGAGCAACCTAACCAAGCAGTTTTATGCTTATGCGCTTTTCCAGTAACACCTCATACAGAGATAGGTGCCATCAAGCCTCAGGTTTCTGTTACCCATGCTGCTGTGTTGCAAACCTCAGTTGGTACTTCTCCTGATCTTGTGATCTGAACTACTTCTGTTCTACCGTCTACTCCACTTCCTGCTGCTCTAAACACTACTGATATTGTCTGCAGCTAAAGCACTTGTACTGGAATACATGCCATTTTCACAACTAATCCAGTAATCTTGCATGCAGGGATCTTCTGAAGGGGTTCTGCTATTTCCACTAAATCCTTTAATTCCTTTCCCCTGCTTTCTGCAGACATCAGCAGAACTCTGATTTTGACCCCATCCAGAGCTCTTTGGAGGGATGAAGAGAAGGATGTTTTCTTTTTTATTTTAGCAATCAGAATTTCCAGTATTTTGTCTTAGAACTTGCTTCTGAAGTAAAAAAAAATTCAAAAATGAAGTTATTGCTGTGCCTTACCAATAAAGTTGTTGTACCTCCTCTGCTACTGTCTTGCATTCATCACCTCTGTTGCTTTTCAGTGTCTGCTGTTTCCTCTCACAATTAATTACTTTTTAGCTTTATCCTTTGCTATTTCTGTGTTAGAAACTGACTTTGAAAAGGTTTGGTAAGTATTTCCAAAAACAGATGCTCAAAGTAATACTGTGTGTAATGCCCAAAAGAACAGTAGTGTGATTTCGGATTAGATCTGAAGGCTCACTGTGTGTCTAGTGCAGCTCGAGGTGGTAAGTGTGACGTCAAAAACATTACAGAAAGCTAAAAGACTTCTTCAACACAATACCATGAAAATTCACCTCCAGGACAAAAATTCAGATTCAAGATGTAGAGCAAGTTCAGACTAGCAAGTCCATACCTTGAGAAGCTTGGTTGTGATGAGATGTCCAGACCAAAAGTCAATAATTGTTTCAGTTAGCTTACCGAGTGCCATATCTCTGGCTAGAGAAGAGATAGAACACAAAACAAAAAAGCAGCATACCTTTGTTTTGCAAAAGAGAAAATATATTTTGCTGGTGTTTTTGTTGTTGTTGTTGGTGGTTTTGTTAGTTTTTTTCCCCATATTAGGCACTTGCTTCTGATACTTCGAATTTATTTTTAATCACAGAACCACAGAATCAATGAGGTTGGAAAAGATCTTTGAGAACACCAAGTCCAACAGTTCCCCCAGGACTGCCAAGTCCACCTCTAAACCAAATCCTTTTGTTCTAATGCAAACCTTCAACTTGAAGTTATCTGAGGGAGAGAGTTTCATGAATGCCTTCTGTTTCTCTGTGAAAGGAAACGTCTCTGTCCTCTAGGAATTTTATGTGATAGCACTGAGCTGCAGTTTGGGAAGACTGTGCATCACTACTTCAAAGGACAAGCATATGTGAAGATAACTAGCTGGCTCAGCAGCTAGGTAGAGACAGAATGGGATAGACATAGCAAGGTAGAGGCAGAATGAGTTCTAAACAAAATAAGTCCTATATTTAATTGTGCTGCTATGTTTGATTTCTGTCTGTTACATCATTGCACTTAATGGCACATGAGGTGCTTTGTAGTGTTGATTACATCTAAATCTATGGAGAGCTCTTTCACATTGATTGTATCTCCACCTGGTATTGTTTACAGTATGAATGAATGTATAACTTGCCACAAACCCCCAATTTTTATTTATATTCATGGTGAATAGTATTAGCATATCTCCTGATAGATTTCATGGTTGTACATTAATAAAGCTTTCTGCTCTTTATTACCGTGTATGAGAGGAAAAAATGGTGTCAAGAGAGATCTAAGCCGTTATTCCATCTTCAATACTGTGTAGTACTGAAGAAGGATAACATGAAATTCATGTCTAGAATCACTTTTAAAAGAAATATTTGAGCTTAAAGGTTTTGCTAGGCTAGTAAGTCATCAGAACGAATAGGATTTTTGTTATGGATTGGGTATTATGAGTATATGTTAAATATTGCTCTTTAGTAAGTGATGCAAGCATTATCTTTCAGTTAGGGTGAGGCCCAAAATATATCTGTCTACTTATTAAAAAGAATAGATGCTGCCATTACATTACTCAAATTCACCAATTCATTCAGCAAATGGTGCTGCTTTGGTTTTGCACTTCTTTTTTGGCACTTAGTCCTTACACTCAGTTATTTTTTTTCATGTTAAATGTCAGCCTTTTAATGATGGCTTCCCCGTAACACATGTAATGTGGAGTTAAAAAAAATAAAATAAAGAGCTTACTGGGGTTTATTGTAATTTTCTTCTGTGAGACATGAAATGTAGTAAATTTGTGGAATACAAAGCCATTTCCTCAGGACACAGGAACTGGCTTCTTTGTGCATGTGGTATTTTGCACTATCTTCCATGCTATGGAATTTTATGGCTTAATTCTGTAGCACAGTGCATCATCAGCATTGCTTATTTGCATCGACTTGTCAGTCTTTGCTTTTTTAAATAAATAGAATATACAGTAAATCATAGGTCGGTTTTGAGTCTTAAAATTAAGATAGTGAATTAACTGATTTGTCCTTGCATATAATAAGTGGTGTTGGGCTTTTTTGCAAAGTACCATGTTTGACATTGAAATGCAATGTAAACTCAGGAGCAAAAGCAATGAGAAGAGAAAGGGAAGATAGTGCAGAGCAGACAAATTGCAGCAGCTTTGGCATGGTTGTTCTTGGAGTCCAGGACAAGGTAGTTTTGATAGTGTATGTGATATACTGCAGTTTTTTACAGGAGACTTCCACATAGTCAGTGAGTGTTTGTCAAACTTTCAGCAAGTCTAGATGACAAGTGTGCTATGCTTGCAGAACCAGCGGTCTAGATACATGGAGGACAATGTAAAGGGTGTTTGTGTAAGAGGGCAGAAAAGGCAGCCTACTAATAAGATATTAAGCCTTTATCATTGAAGTTGTTTGGTAGGACAAGCCAAAGTGCCATAAAAAATCTGCCAAGGGAACAAGTAGAATTAATTACCAGCACTTGAAATATACATGCAAATTGTGACTTTGATCTGCTAATAAAGTTTGGAGTAGGAAAGTGTAAGTGTCTGACACTGCTGGTAGTTCAAAATCAGCAAATTTTTGCCTTCAACTAAGTTGTCTGGAAGAAAGGGTAACTGCCATAAGGACATTATGGTTGCAGGCAGTCAGGAAGAGCAAGCAATGCAGAAGATAAGCTTGTGGCTTTCTGAATTAGTAGTTGTTGCAATGGTTGGAATATCACTGTTGGTCTTAAAAAGGGGACAGCTGCAGAAAGAGCCAGGCACATTCTGGTTCTTAACTGCAAGATTTCCTGGTGACTTCTGTAGCAACACTATACTACAACTCTGTGATATTGTAGGTACTTACTAGTCTGTCAGAGATCTTTTAATACTAAGGCTTTACTGTTGCAACTGTCCTAATTTTCTCTTTTTGTCTAGAAGGCACCAAGGCCATTTTGCCAAAAATTTTGGTGGATTTACTCTCCTATCTTGTGCTTGAGAAGGGGTGTTGGGGGCAGCATGTGAGATGGTGCTCCAGGAGCACTGCAGAGGGAAGGGGGTAGCGGTGACAATCTGCAGTGTGTTCCCTTGTTCCAGAGCAAGGTCCAACCACACCTGAATGCCATTGCATCTCATGACCATGGCTGACAGAAATCTCTTTATTTTACTGCTGTTATAAAACTGTAGAGCTGTGTTTCCTTTTAAGTCTTGATTTTTAAGATTGCAAAAGAAAATTAATGTAGATGAAATGTTTCTTTTGGCATTCAATGAAGAATGAATGTCTCCTTTGATTCTGCTCAAATCCTGTTTGCTGATAAAGAAATTTGGCTTGGGTTAATATTGGACAACAGCAGTTTATGCATCTCTTCATCTAAAGAGAGGGTTTTGGCTGGATATCAGTTTTGGTTTTGCGTTCCCATAGCCCTCCCCAGCATGAAGTGTTTATTTTCTTTTCATGTGACTATTTTCAAAAATCACCATTGCCTTCTCAAAGTGATAGCAATTCTGGGCAGGGAGTAATACAAACACACACTGGACAGGAGCCTTTTAAAAAATGCATTGTTTCAATTATCCTCTTTAAAAGCTTTGGGAGCAGTGCTTCATTTAAGCTGACTATATGGTTATTTGCCTCTTCTGATGAGCCTCTTAAGTACAAGTAGGTAATAGGATGGGGGAAATGGACTGAGATGGTTAAATTTTCTTTATTCACTGTCTGAAAGTAAGCCTGGAGTTCTGGTTTTATTTGCATACATTAAATAAGTGACAGAGCTTAGGCTCATACAGCATATTTGCAGAAGATTTGAGACTGAGTATTTGAAGTGATACTCACTTTGACAAATATAATATGCTATGTCATATAAAAGCAAGTTATTTGCTTAATTCCTTCCTTCCAAAAACTGTACTATCTTCAGTATTCCATGCTTTTTTAAATTACAAGTTGTCTTCTAATGAAGCAACTTACAGGTTTTTTTATCATTCAATTAAATGAGTAGCTGTGCTGTGTAGGTTTTGTCTATAATATTGTATAAGAATCTTATTACAAATTTTAAGTTATCTACCTTGGTAACTTGGTCTTGGTAAATGAGCCTATTTTCCAGGTTAGTTGTGCCAGTGACAATTGCACACATAGTTTAAATTAGTATATAACAAACAGCATAACTTTGTAAGGAGAGTATTGTTTTAAAAAAGATTCAAGTAGTGACATGTCACCAAATAAGGTAGTAAGCATTTTTTTGTGACTGATTAGACACTGAAATTAATTTGCATGTTGCCTCGTATTAGCTTTAATGTGGAAAACAATGGTAGGATTTAGAATAGTGGGATTAGTGATGCAAAGTGGGATTTTATATGCAAAGATGCATATAAAATCATCTTTTACTGCTTTCAGTAAGTGAGCAATGGTTGGCTTGTGACTCAGAGTTCATTTTTCTAATGTGCTTATTGTAACAGTTTTATAATTAAGCTTCACTTAAAATTACAATAATAATTTCCTTTTCCATTCAAGCACAACAAAGCACTTAAACAAGCATTAATAAGCCTCATATCAACTTTGGAAAATAAGTATTATTGCCCCTACTTTTCCAGTTTGGTAAACATAATTGAGGGTAAGTAATTTGCTCTGAAGTGTCAAATACTACAAAGGGCAGCTCCTGGACACTTCTCCAGCTGTGTGGACCACATTGTTAAAGTGTAGATAACTGGTAGAGTCCTAAACATTAAGGTTTAATAACAACAGTGAGCTAACAATGCTTAATCTAGATGAAAAAACCTGTGTGTAAATACTGTGTTTTTGTGGAATGTGTGGGTCTGAGATTTTTTGGGAAAAGATAAAGACTTTGTGTTTTGATTGATCTACCTTTTTCCTGAGGTCTTCTGTTCATCCTTTTCCATAAAAATAGTAGTGTCTCTTCTGAATAAGCTTTTGTGCCTCTCTTACACATAAATGTAGACCCTTGAACTTCAGCTGCATAAAAGCCTGAGACAGGCCTGCAGATCTGCAGTGCCTCACCCTATTTGATGACAGGCATCCTCTCTCTGCACTCTCTGCTTTCTTTTCTGCTGGGGAGTAGATATATGGACTTCATCAAGATGCATTTAATGGAATAATAATAATAAAAAAAATTAGAGTAAAACTGCTGGGCTAAATTAAAGATGACCTTGCATGGGGGGATTTTGTTTGGGTTTTCTTTTCTTAGGAAATTTATATAACCAGCCACTTCCAGAAATACATTCTAACCTGCACCACAAAAGGATATGCAGAATAAATAACTACAGGTACCTCAATGGAAGGCATACCACAGCACGTAAAGAATGGATAACTTTTCCTCCTTCAGAATTAAAAAATCTTGAAAAAATGGAAACAAACCATCATAAATAGTGATGAAGACACCTGGAAATTTAAAGGCAGGGGAGAGGGAGAATTTTGGTGTGGCCAAAGACTGCTGATTTCTTCTGACTTAAATTACACTCTAGTGCTGCTTACTGATATTTTTCACAGGTGTCATCACAGTATTTATATAGCATGTATAAAGTTCACAAATACGAAGTCAATACCATTCACATTGATCAACAGCTTACATCCTATGGCTGAAAAGGCACTTACCTGTATAACAACACATGCATTGTTGTATAGTATATGTAAATCTGTCTGTATGTACAGTAAATTCAAGACTACAAATTTATAGGTGAAACATTTTGACATAACTGAGAAAACTGTTATTTCCTGAGAGGTAATTTAGATGTGAGAAAAGAAATTTTTAACCTTCGTGCGCATTAGAGCTTCAAGTACTTGCCATATTTAAGCAGCATTTGACCATAAATTGATTATTTAATGTAAGTTGCATTTATGCATCTTAATATTTGACCCACAGATTAAAGGGGTAATGAGACAGTGTTTGGTATCTGACTACGGGGGAAGGAGAGAAAAAGTGAAATAGCGCTGTCTCTCTGATTATTTTTAGGAGTGAACAAGTATGATAAGGAAGAGTTTTTTCTAACAGGAAAGAATATAATCCTTTCGCTGCATTGTTGCTGTTAGCAGCAGACGAGAAGTAACTCTAATCTGTCTGTAGGAGGACTAACAAGGAAACCTTAAATTGAGGAGAAATGCAGTGTAATTGGGGTACCAGAGTTCAAATGGAAGAAATTAAAAATCTGGGATACTCATCTGCATTATTAGTCTGCAGTTATTTTTTTTACTTTTGGTTTGGGAAAAAATATTGTCCATTGACTACTGAATTCTCATTACTGAAAAAAGTATTCAACTGCATTTTATTTATTTTATTTTTTATTTTATTTTATTTTATTTATTTTTAGCTTCTTTATTGTTACTGTCAACAGCATTTCTGGATCTAGAACTACCCACAACACTAAAAAGGAGACAGATCAATTTACCAGGATAATTGTATGCACACCTAATTTTAACTAACTGAATCATCCTGACAGATCTAATTTTAAGCAGCTGAACAGTGCCTTAATCAGACTATTCAGGTACTTAATATGAAACACAGAATTAAGAACATTTTTACACTAGGTCGGAATGCAGAAATCTGTAATTGCAACGGGAGGAGGGAGAGAAGGAGAAGGGGAGAAGGAGAGGGTTTTTCCACAGGCAGGAATTAGTTTTCTCTCTATTGTACGTCTTTGACAGTCTCCTACATGCAGAGTTGTATTTACATCATAAGTTTTTTCAGCCTTAGCAATATCAGCATGTTTGTTGGCTAAAGCTGCTGAACTCTTGTCACTGCTTCCCAATATTTAGAGACCAAGACTGAAATAAAGGGCATAAGTCTGAAACAGAGCTCTCATTATTAGATACCAGACAGCTATAATCCCGTCTGTGTAGATATACAGAGAGGATCTGGGTCATGTGAAATATTCCCTCCCACCAACCAGAAGCCCTGTAATGATTATTCATGATTAATTTTAAAGAGAATACTGCAATATATTGCTGAGTGAATTCTCATTTTTAGAATCCCTCCCACTGAACAACATTTCAAGCAGTCATTATTATAACAGTCCTGACAATTCCCTGATTAGTTTATCCATGTGTGTCAGGTACTATTAACACTTAACTGGTCAGAGGTCAATCTTAGCTACTCTCCGAGTCTGTTTCTTCATGCAGTGCCTGAG
Source organism: Neopsephotus bourkii (assembly GCF_033783945.1). Lineage (NCBI taxonomy): Eukaryota > Metazoa > Chordata > Aves > Psittaciformes > Psittacidae > Neopsephotus > Neopsephotus bourkii. The sequence goes on from NW_026901048.1 coordinate 680,589, forward strand.
TGAAGCTGTCATATGTGTCTTACTGTCAAGCTAGAATACATAATCCATTTCCACTTGTTAGTTTACTGACATTTCTTATGTAAAGTGTGTCTGTGAAGATGGTGGTGGCAGTTCCAATTGCTGGTGCAAATGTTGGTTTTTGCTTTTGCTGTTCTTGAAGTATAAATAAGTGTGCTGTATATAGGTCTCATAGTACAGTAGTAGGTATTTCCAGTTCATGTTGCCCTTCTACTGTGCTGATGTCTCAATTTGTTGTGATTGCAGAGCTGGGCACCAGTGGTCATTATGTGTAGGCACAGACTTGAACATAGAAGGTGACTTTGCTGTCATAGGATCATAGTTGGGCTTTCTCAGCCTGGAGATGAGAAGGCTCCAGGGAGACCTTATAGCAGCCTTCCAGTACCTGAAGGTCCAAAAATGTGGAGAGGGACTTTTTACAAAGGAATGTAGTGACAGGACAAGGGGGATGGTTTTAAATTGAAAGAGGATAAATTTAGATTAGATAGTGCGAAAAAATTCTTTGTCATGAAGGTGGTGAGACACTGGCACAGTGTCTTCAACTGCCTAGAGAAGTCTTGGCTACCTGGTAGTGTTTAAGGCTAGTGTGGACAGGGCTTTGAGCAACCTGGTCTACTGGAAGGTGTCCCTGCCCGTGGCAGGTGGTTAGAACTAGATGATCTCAAGAGTATTTGTCCTGCTATTCCTTGTTGCTAAGCTGTTGTCATATAGCAGCTGCCGCAGTGGTCAAAATAGGTTTAGTCTGTCATATTCTGTGACTGGATCTTCTGAAACACTCATGATTTCAGATTTGGAAGTGGCTTCGGATTCACAGGGTGGGTTCTGTCTGATTAAGAGTAGGAGTCTTAAGCATTTGTCTTATTTCATCACAAACTAAATTTTATCTGGACTGACCTTAAAATTTTCAGCTTGGTCCTTTGCCATCACTAGCTGCAGTCTCTGCCTGAACTGATGCTCTTCTCATGTCATCAGCTGTTATACAAATGCTGGCAACACCTTTAGGTTTTTCTGTGTTCATTAGCAAAAATACTTTGTCAGCTCATTTGATTGCCAAAAATAAGTAGAGAGAAAACATTCTTTTGTTTCTTTGTTTCCTCCCACCAGTTCAAAGTACATGGCTCAGACAGATGATTATGTGATCTGTTTATATCTCTATGGTTTACCAAGTATGCTTTTAGCAGTTTGGCTGTACTAAAATGTCTGGTATGGGGGCTGAGAAATGCTATCTCAGGATAACCTTGTTAAAATGTCTGAAATTGAGGTGATCCTATTCTTGCTGTGTCTTAAAACTTTTGCCAGGCTACCATCCTGTAGAGGGAGCTTCTTTGCTTCAGCTTCAAGTTTCTCCCTTTACCAGCATTGTGCATGCAACTCGCTACATCTGTCATTGCAAAAAACATACTTCTGCATCCACATATGATGGTGGTGACTCAGCAACTGATGTATTTGTTGGCTTATTCAAGAAGTCTTGTACTTCATAAAAATTTCTGGATGTCATGTGATCAGCTCTTTTTTGGTGTTGTGCATCTTTGTTTATAGTAAGCTTATAATGCATGTCATCTTTAGCTTTATATATGTATCCAGCTGATATTAAAACTTAAGCATAGGAAAACTGAAGTGTGGCTGAAGTTCTTGATTGTCATTTGTAATGGAGAATTTTATCAGTAACTCTTTCTTGATCTCCTAATATTACAAACAGCATTGAAGTGATTTTTAAGTACTTTCAATATCTTTTTCTTATGTAATGTGATAGATGAATTTTAGCTGTAGTACCAGACTCAATATGTGTAGGTATATTGTCTTCATAGTGAATGAAGCACAGTTGAATTCCAGTCTTCCACTCCACTAGCAAGTTTCCTTTCCCAGATGAATGGTTCAGAAATGAGACCTAATATACAAGAGTGTACCCAAGGAGCCTGGTTAAAACTTTTATTGCCTAAGGGGAGCATGTCTGCAGTTGGGTATTTTCATAAGAAGATTTTCCGCATGCTGAGAGTGTGTGTCTGTTGGTGTGAGGGTTAAAGCACCTACAGGTGGCTTGTCATCTGACTTCTGAAACTGTAGTTTGGAAACCACTGTACTGTGTTATTATACTTAACCTCTGATAACCTTATACACAAGAACAGCTTGATCACAACTGAGTTCAGTGAACAATCTGTAGGTCTTGTATGGCTAAATTTTTGGTTGGTTGTGTGGGAGAATAGACATTTAATTTTCTACATTTTTGCTGTTACTTCAAATACTCAGCATGTTGTGGGTGGCTCTGTGTAAATGACAGTCTTTTTCTATTTGTGTGACCTGTTGTTCTATGTTTACTTTGGTCTAGTTCCTCCTTGCCTTACTTTGAAACTGCTTTTGTGCAGCTAGCTACACAGGTTGGTCAATGAGATTTTTGGGTTCTTGTGACTTCAGGCAGGCTCTGCATTGGTTTTTGTACCTTAAAGCAGGGACTTTCAATACCTCTCCTTTTTATCTAGTTATCCATTGCTCTGTAACTGAAATTCTTCTTAATTCTGAAGAGTTTTTATTTTTAGCTAAGGTATTATATTTTTTCTTACATGCAGATGTACCCAGAACTAGTTAAAACCATGCACTAAGCACCTTTGTTTCTGGAGATATCTCTCTACTGGTGTGCCTTCCAACATTAGGCTTTGTCTTGGTAGCTTTGCAGTTACTGGCAAAAAACAAATGTTGAGGAAGAGTGCTATTGCACTGCTACTATTTATATTATTATTTTAGATAATATAAATAATCCATATTTAAGTCTAAAGATACAGTGCTTATTTCCTTGATTCTTAGATGCTTATACTGCCTATCAGTAGTGTAAGTTGCTCTGAGCTGAAGCTACCATTTAGGTCTCATTTCTCAGACATGTCTTTTCTTTTGGCTGCTGGGGCTTCCTCACAGAGCTCTGTGTTTTGTCCTGTCTGTCTCCAGTTAGAAATCTTTTTCACCTGTATTTGAAGCTACAGTAGTCACCACCATCCATTTTGTATGCAACTTTGCTGGCTTCATTTATTGTCTTTTATTGCAAGTGGTAAAGAAAACAGAAAACCTCCTTTTCTGGCCTTACCATTCCCAGAGGTTGTCAGATAGAATGGAGATACTAAATTTTTTGGCATTGCTTGCTTTACACACACACACAAACCTAAGTGTATTATCCCCATGGTTTCTCTGTTGTAGCTGGGTCATTCAAAATAGAAGAGTGTGTGGAATGAGAGATGATTGATTGTAAGGCAAATATTAGGACAAAGAAGAAGACAAAACAGTGCATTTAAGCTTGTGGGGGGGCTATGATTCTAAAAACAAATTTTACATGTAAAAGCCAGTATGAGGAAAACTGACAAAAATCCAGCAGCAGTAGAGAGACATATGTGTTTGTGCAGCCTATGCATCTGTAAATTCATAACAATAGCAGCTGCTGGACCAGGTAGTCTTTCTGGTTCTGCCCCTCTCCTTTCCTCTGAGAGGATAAAAGGAATAAAATGGGAATTGCATTATGTTTCTTGATCATTTGAGATCTGGAAAGGCTCCTAGGCTTCTACTTTACTCTGGTAATTGGGTTATATACTGCAGGAGAACAATATACTTGCATGATTAATAGTCTATTTTGACAAATTATGTGTTTCTGAAAAGTACATGAAGCAACGCTGCATTTTAATGTAGGAATAACCACAGGTTTTTTTTACTCATCTGTAAACATGCCTCTCTGCTTTCCTGAAGAAATATACATAAATCACATTTCAAACATGAGATAATCATCACCAGTCAGTAGAAAGATATTTCCATGGCAACAGTTGCTAAATTAAACAGTGCATCAGTACCATCTCCCTATTTTTGTCTAGAAATCTCCCTGACTTCAGCTCAGATAACATGTAGCTTACTGAAAAGTAACAAAATAATCATATCTCTATAAAGTAATAAAATCATCATTGCCTCTGTAAAGAGTACTGACAGTACTGAGCATCAGCCTTTTACATCTGCAGTTCTGTAACTCTCCATAGTCCATGCCAAACACTTAGTATGTCCTTTCTACACACCCAGTAGAGTTACTGAAAATATATTTCGAAAGCTCAGGGAAAAATCTTCCGGCATGGATGAAAATCTGACTACTGATCTGATTCTGAAAATCACAGAACAGTCTGGGTAGGAAGGGACCTTAAAGATCACCCAGTTCCACCCCCCCTGCCACGGACAGGGACACCTCCCACTAGACCAGGTTCTCAAAGCCCCATCCAGCCTGGCCTTAGACACCATCAGGGATGGGGCAGCCAAGACTTCTCTGGGCAACCTGTGCCAGTGTCTCACCACCCTCGTAGCAAAGAATTTTTCCCCATTATCTGATCTAAATTTATCCTGTTTCAGTTTAAAACCATTCCTCTTGTCCCGTCACTATATTCCTTTGTAAAAAGTCCCTCTCCACATTTTTAGACCTTCACGTACTGGAAGGCTGCTATAAGGTCTCCCTGGAGCCCTCTCTTCACCAGGCTGAACAAGCCCAACTCTCTCAACCTGTCTTCATAGGAGAGGTGCTCCAGCCCTCTGCTCATCTTCATAGCCCAACTCTGGACTTACTTCAACAGCTCCATGTCCTTCATATCTGGGGGACCGAGAACTGCACACGGTACTGCAAGTGGGGTCTCATGAGAGCAGAGTAGAGGCGCAGGATCACCTCCTTCGACCTGCTGGTCACACTCCTTTTGATGCAGCCCAGCATATATTTTGCTTTCTTGGCTGTGAACACACACTGCTGGCTCATGTTGACCTTCTCAGCAATCAACATATCCAAGTCCTCTGCAGGGCTACTTTCAATACAGTCTCTGCCCAGCCTCTGGTGCTTGGCATTGCCCCAGCACAGGTGCAGGACACTGCACTTGGCCTTGTTGAACTTCATGAGGCTGGCATTTGCCCACCTATCAAGCATGTTAAGGTCTCTCTGGATGGCATCCCTTCCCTCCAGTGTGTCAACTGCACCATACAGTTATGTGATGATCACACAGCTTGTCATTAGCAAACAGGTATAGAAGATAAGTAGGAAGATTTGGGGTTTTGGTTGCACAAATTACAATAAGTTGAGATAAACCCTTGAACAGTTCTGTGTGACTGTGCTCTTCGTGTTATGTTTGTGTTACTTCATTAACATGCCTTTTATGCATTTTGGTGTCCATGTGTTTGTTGTGTGGGTTGTTGTTTTTTCTTTCCTTGAAGTGCTTGTCAGTAGGAATTGCTCTCAGGAGGTTAAATAAGAAGCTTAGGTTTAGTTGCCATGCACAGTCAACAGCATCTCTCTGCTGTACAGTGATAAAGGATTCCTGTTCTTCAGGGTATTTTCATTTTAGTGTATATTAACTGCTTTTGCCATAATGAAGAACACCTCTGAAAAGGAAGAGGCGGTTTCTAACAATGGGAAATATTTTGCTTTTTATTCCACCTCATCACTAGTGTGAGCTAGTTTAAATTTTGTACCAAAGATTTCCAAAGAAGAGATCAGAAAGGCAGAGAATAAATTGATACTTTTTTCACATGTTGTTCTTCAGGTATAAGCTACAGGAACATATTTTGACTCTTTGCATCTTGCTTTTGTCTAACATATTTCATATCTACTATGCCTTTCCCAACTCTCAACCCTCTCAGAATTTCTTTTTTTGGCTTGTAAAGCATAACTTTGCGTGGTCTTGTTCTATTAGCATTCTGATTTATTTCATCTTCCTTACCCAGTATATCTTACAACATTCTTTGGCCTGTCCTGCCTTCATCCTAAACTGGGAACTTGGGGACTGAAGAGTTAATGGTAGAGGTGTACCACACTTATTCCTGAAGCATTAGAAGTCTGATGGGAAGCTGAAATCAGCACTCTTCTTTTCCTTGTTTCTTAGGTCTATCTTAGGCAAAACTTAGGCAAGGATGCACACTAAGGCATTCAGAATGCTTTTGCTTCCTCTCAGGAGCAGTTGGAGCTGTAGAACTGGACTTCCTTATGGGAGTCGAGCGAGGAATGGATGAGTTGCTATAGAAAGACTTAAAATGAAGAAAACTGTCACATGTGTGCTTCTGACCAAAATGGGACTGTTACCAAACTGTGTGACATACGATAACTTCTGAAACTCGAAGAATGTGAGCAAGTTTTAATTGATTTTATAGCTGCCTTTATATATATATATATATATATATATTTTAGTTTTGGCACAGAAGTAATACTAAATTTAGTTGATGTTGCTCTATGTTAAAAAAATGGAATGAAAAACCTCAGCTGCTTTTAACTGCTCACTGCATCTCTAAAACAGCTGATTTTCCAATTCCTTCTAACTGTATATGAGCAATTGTGCTTCATCTGCCATGTATGAAAGGATTTTAATGAAGTTTATCCTGGCAGGAAGCAAGTCTGTAATATGGATATTCTGAGTTCAGTAGGTTGTGCCTTTGTGTCCTCACACATTTCCTCAGAAATATGAGGAAGAACAACCGTGTAAGGCCACTGTTTCCCAGGGAGCAAGTTTTCCTTCTACACGGACAGCCTGTCCATATTTTCTGGCAGCTGGTGCTCCATTGCGTTAAATTTTAAGAGGCTGTTTTGCATTATTAAGCATGGGGAATCAACTACACTGATGATAGCTTAATCAGTGCTATGATTAAACAAACACAAATAGCCCAGTCTTGGTGTTTCTGAAAATAATTATTTGGAGCTATTTCCAATTTAGATGCACTAATTGAGTTTGGAATGACTTGGCCATTTGTTGGTATTACTGGTGTATGAAAAGTGACTTCTGATGTGCTTTTTGCTTTATTTGCCTGCTAAGGCTGTGCCTTAACTCAAGTGAATAGTTCACTGATGTATTCAGCAGTATCAGGAGTTTCAGGTGATGTTAGGTAATTTAAAACTCCAATTCCCTATCTCCAGGGTAACTTAGCCATGGGCACTTCACTGGGAAATCAGTCACTTGCTTCCTAGACTTCCCAGACTAGTTCACAACAGGCCCTTAAGTGCCCAACAGCCTTTGTGCTGGTTGCCTGTTTACAGGTGGCACAGGTTTCCAAGGTTGCATGAAGTAGATGAAAAAAATGCCATTCTGCCTGCTTTGTTATAATACATTCTTCTCTTTCCCTTATTCAGTCTGGTGTGAATCATGTTCCTTCTTCAAAAATCTTGTTCTACTAATCTCAACTGAAATGAGGACTCCTGATGCAAAAGAGTGTGCAGGCAGAAGAGCAGAAAGTATTTATTTCTAGCAGTAAGGTTTAGTGATCTCCAAACTATAACTAGACATACAGCATCAATATGATCAAAGTTCTGTTCTTGACCATATTGCTTTTGTTTCTCATCTGCCCAATTCACTTTCTTTGACCAGTAAAGCCAGTATCCTGTTTTGTTTGAGACTTCAAGATTATGCCAGAGTTTACACTGCGCATTAGGCTTGACTTCATTTCTAGAATCTCCTTCAGTCTTCAGACTGAAGGCAGGAAAAGGAGTGACAGAACTAAAGGTAGAAGAAAAGTCAAGAAGTATCTTTGAGGGGAAAAAGAAAGAGTATAGAGGTGAGAAGGGTGTGCTCAGGAAGAGACATATTGAATGAAAAATGAGGGCACTCAGCAGTAGAAAGAAAAAAAAGTGAAGTGTTAGCCATTGAAAAATGGCAGTGGGCAGAGTAGAAAAAGAGGAGACACTATGTATAGAAGAAATCGAATAATAAGTGGTAAAAGATGTAGTAAAGAAACAAAATAAGAAAAAAGGAGAAAAAAAATATGTGCGAAGGAGAAAAGATGCTTGGAAGGAGTGCATTGAATTGTGAAGCCAGCAAGTAAGTTCAGGAATGGAATGGAGTGGGAGTGAAACTGGTGAAGGATGATACCATCCCATCTGAATTCTGTGCTTTCCCACAGGGTCATTTTCTTCAGGCATTTTGGAAGGATGATCCCTTTTGTCTCTTGTTGTCTGTGGCATCTTCAGTCAGCTTCAGTTTGTCTTCCATGAGCTAATTCCTCACTTCAGTTGTTTACAGTCCCTCTCAAGCTTTAGAATAATGGCAGCTGTTGCCAGCAAGTGAAAAGAGTTAGTGGTTGCTTTTTGGGAGCATTATGGCTTGTAATTTTATGGGTTCTTCTACCTTGCAAGAAGTAAACCACTGTTGATTAGGGTAGAAGTGTGCTGTTGCTGACTACTTTCATAACTCCCAAGGCAGTCATGACTTGCTGTTGGAGAAACGTAGCTTATGAAAACAATCCCAGCAGTGACTTTTATCTTTGGCTTTTGTAAAGGTAAAGACACTAAGATCAGGCAGTCTAAAATCCTGCTTTATGTCTGGTGTTTTTTTAGTTATTTTCTTTGTCTATGCACCTTTTCACCCCATTTTTGGTATTTGTCAAGAGACACCCTTCATCCTGGCAGTAACTGACAGCACAGGTGACAAAAATGTATTTTGTTTGTCTCCTCAAAAGTGTCTATTTGCTGTGAGAGCCTCATTCATATTCTCCTCACTCGTCTAATGCTCAAATGCTGTGAGATGCCTGAATGAGGTATGACCTCTTGACGTGATGCTTATGTTATGCATGGCACAGTGCATCTAAGTATAGTTTGCCTAAACCTACTAGGTTTAGTAATGAGAAGAGGATTAAATAGCTAGGCATGCACCTGTGTTTTATGTAATTAACACTTGCTGTCATACGTGTTTATTTCTTGGCTTCAGAAACAGAAGTCAGTGAAAGCAAATGTGTAAGTAATAAAAATTGTTACTGTGTATGGTATATTTGTTTCTGAATTCAATGTCTTAACACCAGAAAAAAATTAGAGAAGAATAGCCTTAAACAAGTTCAAAAGATCTGAAGAGTTTTGGGGTTAGTTATTGATAAGGTCTGGTATAGGTCTTTTCTTGCCATGAGGAAGCTAAAACCTTCATTCCAGTGTCTTTTGTAAGCTTCTTGCAAGATTTTGTGTGACATGGCTGGTGATGACTCTTACAAAAAGCAGTTAATAGACTGACTGCTAGTGGGAAAGGTACAAATGTAACTAGAGTCTTAATAGACTACTTCATTTTGAGTTTGCGAATAGAGTTGAACCAGGGACGCAAGTGACATAAATATAGTTTTTATGACAGTTGGGTACTTGATCTCTCTCTACTGGTCATTACAATCAGCAGCATCATTTCTGCATTTCAGCAGCATGCGTACCTACTTTCTATTTAGTTGCACTGCTCTGAGAACCAAATAGACACAGTCCATACTAATCATCTTTTGCACTGGTTAATGCATGAAAAGAATGGAGTGCTCTGAGTTAGAGTTCAGATCATCCTGTGTTCTGTGTTTTGATGACAGATTCACACCTCACAAACCCATATTGTCAAGTGTTGGATAACATTTTGATCAGCCAAACGATTGTATTTTTTGTTTACCAAGCAGTACAGTACTGTTGCAAGATGAAATACTGAGGTTCTCCATGTCCTGAAAGAATGCTCACATTCTCTCTGGGTGGAGAGGACACTGATGGTGTTTCAATGTGTGATGTCATTGTGCATGAAAGATGTCTGGTATGTGAAATAGAACTGACCTTCCACTTCTGTTTGAAATAATTTGATCACATAAAATGGTCTGATGAACTAAAATGCAGTGTAAAACTGCTTAGTCCCTTGTCACAGACCAGAACCACAAGTTTAATCAGCAGTTTAGACAGTTCACAATCTTAGCTTAAGAAAATCATCCATATTATGTTGAAGGTAACGGGTGAGAAGACTTGCCAATACCATTAAAATGATCAGCAACAATTGCACTGGCAGCAGTGGAAAATAGAGTTAATTTCAAATTGAAATCCCACAGCTTTCATCTGAACACCTGCTGTTTATAATCGGTATATGAAACATTAACTGTGATTACTCCTTCCCATTCCCAAAGGTACCCAAAACCAAACAGCTGTTACTCCTTAAGATTATGTTTAACATCAGTTTAAAGCCAGTAATATCAGGGACACGGTTAGATAGCATGCAGAGTTCCTAGGGTCCGTTCGTTATGGTAGATCAGTGAGTAAATAAAAGTAATTTCTTGTGAAACATACCTGTGAGAAATGAGAATACTGGCCATTTTCCAGTGAATTTGAGCAATGTTACTGTTCATTGTGAGGGACAGGGGATGAGGTGAGAAATGTTGCTTTGGCTGCCAAATTAAAAGTCTAGTTTTATGCAGACTTCCGTGCTAAAAGCACTACATATATTTGATGAGTATGACTAAATAAACTTATGTAGTATACATAGAGCAGGTATATGTACTAGGTATTGCAGTATAATGTGGACTTTAGAAAGAAGTGCTCTTGATTTAGGAAACATAAATAACACATGTGAACAGGACTCTGATTTTGCTGTCATGTATGAGATCCTTTTTAATTGTTTGATGGGATTTGGGCATGTGTAGAAGGCTTTGAATTAGCGAGTGAGAAAGTGTGATTTTTTGTTGTTTTCTATTTTTGTACAAGGAACTGAGATCATGTTTGTTTAGTTGCCTGAGGCATTTTGTATTTCAAATATTTTTTTTCCCTGGTTTCAGTTTGTAAAATACAAGAGCACATAGAATGTCAGTTCTAAGAAGTATTTAGCAATAAACAGGCAGAAATGTTATGCTGTAATCTTTCATATTGGTGTGTTATACTTTTTTGTTTCTGTTATCTGTAAAACTGTCTTGATAACACTGGCTACTTCACTGCACAATTGTGATAATGAAGGGCAAAAGACATAGGGTCTGTATTCTGGTTTCCTTTACACCTTTGTATATATGGTCTTAATTGCTGTGATGAAAGCTAAAACTTTGTGGATTTATTATTTGAGAAAATGAGATAAGAATTAGCCCTGGATCTTTTTGGTTTTGCTTTCTTTTTATAGTCCAGTTTTGTTTTCCTTCAGCTTCCTGCCAACTTGGGATTTGGGTGGAGAAAAAAGGGGGAAAAGCAGAATCCTTATTTTCTACCTTTTTACACAATGGTTAAAGCACTTTCGGATTTTTTTAACTTAAATAATTTATCTTTTTCCTATCTTTTGTAAAGGACACTAGTTGCATGCAGGCATTTAGGAAGCCTCACAGAAATTTAATACAACATATAAAACTACCTTGATTTTAAAACAGAGATGCAGAAATTAAAGCAAGATTCTGGAAGTTTCCACTGATTTGGAGTATTTCTTGATTTTGAGCTCCTAATGAATACTTGGAGCTGACTGTGCCTAGACTCTTACTGGATTTGTAAGTTTTCTACTAGTCCTAGATTTCTGCTCCTGCGAACATTTCACATAGTCAGAAGTTGACATAGGATGTTTGAACAGTGTCCTGAAGAGAATTGCTGAAATTAGCTGCCTCCTGTGAATTTTAAGTGGTTATCCATTTAAATACCATCAATAATGCTGTGGTAACAGCACAAATTATATCACTACCCAGAATTTAAGGTGTTGTGACACTAGTCAGCCTTGGAACTGCTCAACAGAGCAGTTAGATACAGGATGGCATCAAGGTCAGCCAGCTCTGTGAGCAGATAGTAATCCTATGCCATTTTCTCTGTGTAATTCCTATAGTAGAGTCACTGCATTTTATTTTCACTATTTTATATGTATTCCTAATATCCATGTGGATATTGTGATTTATGTTCGATATTTCCAGCCTCATTTAGTGTGGGTAGAATAGCCCTGTTGAGAAATACATGTACAACAATAATTTACAACAGCAATCTGGGTACTCCCAGATTAACTAGAATTTTTACATTGCATGTGCAGGTAAAAGCAGGCTCACCTGGACTGTTGGATCATTTAATCTCTGAACACATTTCATTCTGTTAAAAAAAGTACTGGTTGGGTCAAATATATTTCAAACTATTTGTCCTATTTCACTTTATATCTAGCAACATGTCATCTTCACAAAATGCATCTGTTTGTAGGTCTTTGTCACAGACTGTATTTCAAACATAAGAAGTGATTGAAGGTGTAATTGCTTTTTGAATTCCCATTTGTGTTTTCCTTAACATGATACAGGACCCATCTTGTACATGACAGATCTACCTCATCTGACTTCTGCTTATTAATATGTTCCTATGGTGAGAAATAATTTCTAATGTTCCTTTCTGGATGCAGCTTGTTTGTATCTTAGTGAATGTTTTGGAAATAATATTTTGCAGGATAGCGTCCATTGTCACATAGAAAGATGAAACGGAAGATGCCTTGGGGTCTGTATTGATTTTGGTTTATTTCACTATCAGTGCTTCTGATTTTCTTTAATACAATGGAATTTTTGGAAAAGCTTACTAAGATAAATTTGGATTAATTTAAATTTTAATATGTCCATTCATCTATAAGCTGTCCTTTCATTTAGAGATTTTCTTATATTTGCAACTACTTCATCTTTCTTTATCCAAATTAAGGCCATGCTCTGCTGACATTATGCCATCCTGGCAAAACAAAGATAACATATACTAGTCAAATAAACACATTCACATTTACTTTTATCATCAATGGCTTTGATTCAGAATTAGCTTGCTCTAGTGTGTAAAGGCTTTAACCACCAATTTTTTGGCAGTTAACTGGTTAAGTACCAAAATGTTTTCATATAGATATGCTGATTTATCCTAGATAACTTTCAGATACGCGGTTTGCTGTTAGATATAAATATTATACATACACTTTCTTTTCCCCCTTGGAACAGCTGCCGATATTTAAATGACAGCCAGAACTGTGGTTGCCTATGTCCCTTGCAAATTAGGCTTTCCATGTTGTACCAATAAAGTAATGCTATCTATTATACAGAAAATGAATAATGAAGCAAGACCAGCCTGGGGTGTTTGTTCCCCATCTGCTTTTGTAAATGTTAATGTTGGTTCTAGGGCAAGAACTATGGCCTGAAGCTAAAGGAGGAAGAAAGTTTTTACTGGTTGTTAAGATATCACTCTCAAAAGGAAAAGCAAAAAGTAAAATAAATAAGGTGGTCATGGAGGTATCACTGGTGCCAGTAAACCATAGCTTTCAAGTAAACACTGACAAGGTGCCACACAAAGAATATTGACTGGACTCTACTAGCTATGGTATGATGTGCCTGTAACTTTATCATAAAGATTGTTTCTAGTGAAATGCTCTAGATAGTCGTATGTACAAAATGGCAGGACCTCATTCTGAGGGAATCTGTCAAATTCTGTTACTTTTTCAGATTATCCGGTGTATCTCCTCTCATGCTTTCTGTCATTACATTTTAAATAATTAATCATAACTATAAATCTCCGTGCAAAGTGAATAATTTCAGGTCAGGAGTGCACTATTCTCTTTTCATTGTTCTGATGTGCCTGATCAGTGTGCACTAGCACATTCCTAAGCATGTAAAAAATGCCATGGAAATTAACGTAATGACTTATCTTTGAATTAGACATACATTATTTTGCTGAATCAGGACAATGCAGACAAAGAAAAGTATCCTTGCAATGGGGACTGCTTTTTCTTTTGTGGATATTATTATTATTAATTGTTAATTTACTGATTAATATTATACATTAATATTATGCATTAATATTAGATACAGATATCTTGGCTAGTTTATTATTAGGAAACAAGAGGGACAAGGGTAGAAGTTCTTGTAGTAGTGGTAATAATGTGAATTTTGACTACAGACGCAGAAATGGCTGGTATAGATATCTGTCCTTTTGTAAACAGGAGGTAAATGTAGCTTGTGCCAGCATTACTCAGTTGTTCATTGCATGTGTTTCTACTTCAGTTTAGGTATTCAGTCAAAGGCAGTTGAAAGTGTGTTACCAACATAAGCTTTGTTACAGGAATTACAAGGTATGGGACATGGCAAATGCAACAAGATCTCTGGAAAGCCAGGTTTGCTGTTCTTGCACTGATGGAGTTCTGAGGAAGGGGAGCGCATACAGCAGAGACTATAGGAATGCTTGCATAGTAGCCCCAACTCCATATACCTAACTTGAACAAGTTTCAGTGGGAAATCTGTCTCTCTAAGGCTTGGGCACAAATATTTTAGGCAGAGGAGTCAGTAGGTGTGTGATATGCTCAGAATCATGCTACTGTTGAGTAGTTATTTCAGCTATGCCAAAGTTTAGGTCAGAACTTAATACCCCATATTTTCTTTGGTCAGCTTTTGCAGAAATGCAAGACATATAAACTCATTCTGTGTGAATTTAAGTCAGTCCTTACAATGATGATTATCATTCAGTAAGAATCCATACTTTGGGATAGTGCAGGTTTTCTTGGAACAAAAATTGAGAAACAGGAAAGGAAGAACAGTGGTAAAGAGGGAAAGAAGTAAGAACAGAATTTTATTTCTAAGATGGTGAATAAAATGTCCAGATATGAAGAACTATTTTTTCTTTTTTTTTTTTTTAAGACTAAAACTTGACCTCTTAGAATAACCACTGAAATAATGAAAGAGCCATTGTGAAAGGACGTTCTGAAAATAATTTGTATCTTTTGAATTCCTTCAATAGTTTGAAACAGTCAGTTTCTGCTTGTATTCCTGTTAACAAAGAAGCAATTTATTTTGATACATTGAAAACATCAGTTTATATAAATAACTTTAACCTCAGTGAAAAAACACTTTCATAACAGTATTATGACTCCCTGTTTGAATATGAAGGATTATTTCTAGAATTCAGTTAAAGAACCAGAAACACCTGTAAATTTATTACAATAACGATGGAATCATTAAAAACACGATTGGATATCATAATGTTAATCTTGGAGACAAATTAACAAGCTTTCAGTTTTTCTATGCGAGTAGAAATGTCATCAAAAAACCTATATCTGCCTACATTTGCAATGGACTTAAGAGTATGTAGGGAGAATGCCAGGGAGGAGGACCTGTTGCACGAGGAAGCTCAGCTACAAGAATGCAGCTCTGCAGTAGTCAGACCAATTAATTCTTTAAGGCAACCATCAAGGCACATCCAAAGGTGATTACAAGATGAGCAGTAGTCTGAAAAAAGGAAAATATGTTGCCATTTAATTTTTAATACTGTTAACCCAAACTATATGTGAACACACTGAATAATGAGACAGAAAAATAACCCCACCACTTTTTTGAAGGAAGAACCTCTGGTTTTGCATTTCTCATTTAGTCTACATTTTAGATATTTGACATATTTTTTTGATACATGCACATAGCAGGACATTCAGACACAGTTTCAGTTGTATTATGCTGCAAAATAATGGCCCTTCCATCCCTACTCCCTTCTTGTTTGGCTTTTCACAGATATTTTTTTTCTCAATGTATCAGACTGCTTTACTGCTATGGAAACTTCTTTCTATTGTCTTCCTATAATTTTCTACAGTTCATTGCTGTCTGTCCAGTAACTGCTACAACAATATATCTGACTCCCTGGTATAGACGTCTGATAAGCTTACACTGGGCTTTTTGTAGACCAGAGGTATGATACACAAATATAGCAAAATATATTTGTGTGTCACATCTGTGGTTTGGTTTCTGGTACAAGGGTATCTATAGTTCACAGTCCATTCCCTCAACAATGGCTTATTAAATGCTTTGAATGATGGATAATAATCATCTTAAAGAAGGAGGAAGCAAAAAAATCCATGTTTAAGAACATAACCCAAGGCTCAAAGTAACTATTTGTTCTTTGTCAGATGGAACTCAGCTTTAAAGGGTTACTAAATTACGACCATTTCAGTTGGTTTGATGTGTATTTAGACTGAGCTGCCATTTCTGAAGGTTACATTTGTTACAGGGCCTTCAGGCCATTTCCAATGTTAACTGACAGATTATGACAACTAGTAGAGTTCATTTCATTTGAACAATATATCATGCAAAAAGTTGTCCATTCATCTTATGAAACTGGTAAATTTGTGTAAAACAGGGTCTTTGACATTTTATTTTGCAAGAAAATTATCCCCCCCTTACTATCCTCACCTCCATTATGCTATAATCATAGTATAAGGGTCATTATAGACAAAAGATATTAAAACTTCTGCCTTCCTGGTAATGTTTTTCATACCAAGTGGTCTTTTTCACCTTAGGGAACCTAAAAGATTAAGCTTGTGAGTGCGGTCTGGGGTCATAGGTTGTTTAGGTGTGAGAGCAAAACCCTGTGGTTTTCTAGCATGTATGATGTATGGAGAAAGGAGTTTGGCTTACTTGCTTTATTTTTCTCCTTATTGCTTTCTAAGAGCTTCACATAATATTGTGAAAGAGTGAAGGAACATATCAGGTAGCCTTGAACTGTCCTAACATTCCCAAACATTGAGAAGGGGGCCAAGAAAAACTTGTCAATGCTAGATGTATTGTTTCCCTTATATAAAAAGAGGTAGAGAAGTACTGTGCTGTTTCCTCATTTCTTGTTTAGGTTAAAATGTAAAGTTACTTAGCTTGATATAGCAAACTGTAGTTTGAAAAGTTAAGTAACAGGCAGTATTATCCCTTTCATTTCTATTTAAGCCTGCAGAAAGGTTTTCACTGTTTTAAGGCACCAGAGAAAGTCCCAAGCACATCCATGTTTTAGAATCAAAGTTTGAAGTATATAAAGTCACTTTGACAATCAGCTGCTTAGTGCTGATGTGCTGCTGCAGTGCTGCATTTACAGAATACTACCAACGTTATCTGTGCTACAGAAGACACAAATATAAAGGGAATTTCTGCTCCAGTAAACTCCCATCCCAGAAAGCAGACGCAAAAAAAGAAGGCCTCAACTTGTGCATCCCAGAGACAGGAGGTGATTGTAGATATAATTCCATGTCATTTAAATAATTTCTGGAAGGCTTCCCTTAGTGATATGCTGGAGGGAAGGAATGCCATCCAGAGGGACCTTGACACACTTGTGAGGTGGCATGATGTCAGCCTTATGAAGTTTTCCCTGCCCATGGCAGGGGGGATTGGAACTGAATGATCTTAAAGTCCTTTCCAACCCTAAATATTCTACGATTCTATTCTATGATTCTATGGTTAGTGCTTTCAGTTTCTAGTGATTTTGGTTGGCAGATGCAATTTGCAAAGTGTTTGTCAGTGTTTGAGTGCTTTTCAAAGTGGTTTTAATAACCTCAGGCAGAGAGCAGAAAAAGAGTTCACTTTTTTCTGGAACAAGTTACAGCTTCTTACTTTGATGGTTTCTTTCTTCTAATGGTCACATTGAAATCCGTGAGGATTTCCTCACCTGATGACTGATTTTTTTAGTATAGTGTCAGTTCTTAAACTTCAGGTGTTAAGGAAATCTTTCAATTCAGTGCCCAGATTCTCTGAAAGCTGAAGGACAAATTGTTCACTGAAAGAAGTCAAGTTCTATTTTTCTACATGTATGGAATTGTGCTTTCATTGCTTCTGACAGATAATCCTGTAATTGCAAGCCTTGTGGCTACTGCTTGTTTGCTGTCAGGCCTGTGGTAGGAACAATGCTCAAAGGACAAAGAATAGGTAACACCGAACCTGAAATGGACATTTGCTATCTGTCTGGATTTAGCCTGGAGAAGAGAAGGCTGCGTGGAGACCTGATAGCAGCCTTCCAGTATCTGAAGGGGGCACATAGGGATGCTGGGGATGGACTCTTCATTAGGGACTGTAGTGATACGACAAGGGGTAATGGGTTAAAACTTAAACAGGGGAAGTTTAGATTGGATATAAGGAGGAAATTCTTTCCTGTCAGGGTGGTGAGGCACTGGAATAGGTTGCCCAGGGAGGTTGTGAATGCTCCATCCCTGGCAATGTTCAAGGCCAGGTTGGATGAGGCCTTGGGTGATATGGTTTAGAGCGAGGTGTCCCTGCCCATGGCAGGGGGGTTGGAACTTGATGATCTTAAGGTCCTTTCCAACCCTAACTATTCTATGATTGTGGGTAAAAAATAACACAATTTCAGCAAAATGAACTCTTGAAAATATCCTGTGATATAGGCATGCTGAGTCTCCCTGGAGATGGATAGTTAGGAAGAGTCAGTATGGACAATATTTTCACCAAGGTTTTTATTGTCTATAAAATTATCAAAACAGACTTAGTTGAAATCTACATGATAAAGCTGACAAAATTTTAAATGAGTCACTAAATAAAGTCTTAATTGTTTCATATTTCATATATGAGGGACTCAGGGTCACACTGGGGTTCAACAATAGGCAGAAAACGTAAAACTCAGTGAGGAAATCTGTGCTTGTTAAGGGTGATTGTTGCTGGAAGTTTCTAATCATAGAAGAGATGACATAGAGTCTAAAAAAGAAAATCCACATGGGAACAGGAGGGGTGATTTGAATGGATATTCCAAACTGAAATAATCAGAATTTAGGTGCCCTGAAAAGAGCTAGCAGGGTAAGAAAAGCTTCAGCCCACAAGAAAACAGAAAGTGATCTCTAAGCAGCTTCACAAAAACTTTTTCAGAGAGCAGATTATAGTTCAAGTACATATCTCTAAAACACCAAAACGTTCAGTAGTTAGTAAAGGGATAGTATTTTTATTTTCGAAGATTATAGAGGCATTTTCCAGATTTTTTTTCTGTGTGTATTAATTTATTGACACATCAACATGACCAAAATAGACAATTTTGAACAGCTTTATACTTCATGATGCCAAAAGTTCCTATACAGTTCATAGAAACACACACAAAAGGGTGGAAAAATGCTTAAAATACAATATTGTATGTACATGTAAATGCTGTTAGCTTTAATAGAAACACACAAAAATATGTGAAAATAAGGAAAATAAGAAATATTGTGTAAGAAAAGAAATGTGTAATTTGGAAACCAGAGATGTGGACAACACAAAGGTGTAATTCTGGGAAAACATCCTGTACCATGAAGAAAGGTGCTGTTTAAAAAACCTACGCCCAATACATATGTTCTTTCTATGCGACCTTCAAAAGCAGGTGAGATTATAATAATAAAGAAGGAATTCTGGAGAGGAGGAGTGTTCTTGGGCAGCATGTCAAGGGCAAACAGTGGTCAGCTGTATTGGAGGCAACTGCATTGCAGTGACAGGAGCAAACTGGACATGGACTTTGCTGTTCAGAGAGCATGTCTGCTGTTTGGAGACAGGGAAGGGGAAAGAAATGGAAACCACAGAAAGCCTTCAGTAGTCTGGCAGCATGTGCATTTCTTGTGAAGGGAAAATAGATACCAGTAGGATGTGGTACGTTAGTATGTTCAGCAAACTTGAAAGGAATGGAGACAAACATTTTCTCAGGTTTGGTAAATAGTCATGGTTGAGGGGGAGAGAGGGGGGCACAGGGAGCTATAAAGAACCCTTTCATTTTCTTCATTTAATTTTGGAAAATAGGTTATTGGTAGTAGACATTCATGAGAGATTCTCTTGGGGAAAAAAAACCCACAAAAGTGTTTACCCCTTCTGTTGTTTAAGAAAAGATTCTTTTTTCCCCCCTACCAGTTCACTGAGATCCTGACACTTACCAGTACAAGAATACTAACAATTTGTTAACCTCATCTTTCACTCTGTGTTTTATGGATATGTTTTCGTGTTACAGGCTATAGCTCTGACAGGCAGCTCAGTTTAACCACAGTATCTGACAAGAAGAAAGCATCTAGGGAAAACTTGCTTATAGAGACCTTCAGCTTGGTAAACCATTTGGTTTAGTGAGCTGGGGACTACAGTAGTGAATTTGTACAGGCCAGTAGGGTGAGGAGAAATGGAAGTAAGCCACACAATCCCAAACAACATCTGAAAGGTGCCTCTTTTTTTTTTTTTCCTTCTTAGCAAACTATTGACCTGTCTTTTTGATTACTGTAGCAAAAGTAGGAATCTTAATATCATAACCAGCAATAATAATAATAATAATAATCATCATCATAAAGCATTAAAACTAAAATATATAGATTCATTGTTGATTCAACCAATACATATTTTCAGCTTTCTAGATGCCCTTGTGAGTTTCATGTTTGTGTTCAGCATTGTGGGGAACAGATCCTGTCTTTTTGGATGTGACTGTTTTATGAAAAACTGCTCATATAGCAAACGCCACAAAAGGCTAGGCCTGCGTTCAGCTACAGTGAAGCAGTAGCTGAACTTACCTACTGAAGCATTTGGTGTTTGCTCTGAAAGCTGTGGAATTATGTGGTGCTATGCAATGGCAATAGTGTAACTCCAGTTAACCCACAGGTAGCTTTAGATGTTAAGCTGAATATATTGTAGGTGATAGAGTGAAACATTATAATCAGTCCTGGAAATCATAACATCAGCAGCATGGGTGATGAGTGTGTTGTGCAATAGCTCATTTCTGGCTTTCTCTTCTTAAAACTGGCCAGGACCAGACAGAGCCTCTAAACTCCGCTGGCAGTAGTGAGGTTAGAGCATTAACAGCTGATGCTCATAGTTTTATCACTGAAGGTTATCTGTTGTACATGGCATGGGTAGGTGAGTGCCATGGTTGTGACTGTTACTTTACCTGTTGTCTTTGATTTTTGCAAAAGGGTAGATGTATTTGCCCAAACAGCATTCTACTCTGAGCGAGTCAGTGCTGTAGTGGTCTGCCAGTATAATTCAGACTGGCAACTGTGCCAAACATCTTGGCAGTACTTCAGAGAGATAGCATTTATGTTTTAGGAAGGTGATGTATTGTGAAAGCTGTCATGTTATGTTGTACTGATGGAGGAGCCAACTGGAATTAGTGAGACAGAATTCTCTTCAATCTCTGTAACCTGTGACTTCTGAACTGAAAAGCTTCTCTTTCTCTCTTTATTTTTTTTTCTTTTTTTTTTTTTTTTTTTACACCGTTGGAAGTGAATCTTTAGATACTTTGAGGCAAAACACGGTACAAATACTATAGATACTGCCCATTGAATATTGCATACGTCTTTGTCTAAATATTAAAATTGCAAGAACATTTATGGGCGAATTTTTGTCCAGGAAGATAAACACATGTAAAAAAGACATAAAAGGTAACTGACTAATGCTCAACTAAGGTGTATGGTATCTAGGTCGACCAGTTAAATTTCTTGCTGATCTGCCTTTTTCTTACTGAATTAAACCTGAAATAAAGTTCTTGGCTGAAAAAGAACAATCTGATTATAACCTTGGATCCCCAGTGTTTGCTATTACCACAATTCTCAGCAGCATTTATTACTTGGGGCTCATTGCCTGTGCTAGTGTAGTTTCTGCACAGGAAAGAATTTGGAAGGCATGGAATGAGATGCAGCAAGGAACACCGGATTTGATCAAGTCATCATACCGTACATCACCTGCTCAGTATTACCATAGGACTTGCTGCTAAAGACAATTTAGAGTTGCAAAATCACAAGTTGGCAGTCTTGTCCTTGAGGCTATTCCTTCATTTGTTCTGATCTGAGTTATATCGGTATGTATCAAGAGGCGGTATTCAACTGGCATAGTTGAATGTGCTGGGATTAGCCTTTCATAATGTTTAAAGTGAGGTAGGTGACTAATACTAATTTCTTTGTATTTTGCCTGCTTGCAAGTCCTGGAGGGATAAGAATTAGATGAGGAAATGGGATCAGGGTTATAATGTGTCTATGACTGTCTACCATAATGTTTCCTATGTAGTTTTAATGAGCTAAAACCAGACATGTCTCTCCCTTAGGAAGTCAGAGCTAACTGCGTAAGCAGTCAGGGTGTGAAGAGGTAAATCTTGTAGCTGAAACACTGATTTATAGAACTTCAGTGCAGTATTATCTCACTTGCTGGCTTTTTTAACTTTCTAGATGTGATACATCGTCTAGACAATCTTGATATGATTCTTTAATAATATAATGTCTATAATACATAGTTTATGAGTCTTTGAAAACTGCCATGGCTATTGTAGATGAGCAAGTAGCTTAGGTGGGTTTTGGTGGGTGGGTGTTTTTTTTTCTCTTTTGAAAACATGTAGAGAACTTTCAAACACACTTTTATTGTGAGTTGTTATTTCTTGGGCTGTTCATTTACTGACTTAGAAGCCTTTGGATATTTCCAGCTACATGGAAATACAGCCTTGCTCTGTAGTGCTTCGCTTCTGATTATACTCGAAGCCTCACTCATTGTTCCAAGTAGTAAGAATCAAATCTTGTTTGGCATATAGAGCTTCACAGTACACCTACAAAAGCAACCCCCAAATCAGCCAGTATTCATGTGTTACTACAGACAAAACAATAGAGTGTCCACATTAAGAGAAGAAAAGCAGACAGTGAAATGAACTCAGAGGAGATCAGAATTATGGCCCAATCTGAATGAAATACAAGCCAGTAATTTCATTTTGATATTTCAGCTTTTAGGTATTCTCCTGTTTTTCTTATGTAAAATAACTTTTCAAAGTGTGAAAGAAGACGAACTTTAGGAGCACTATTGTTCGTTCACATTTCTTTACCTGTGCTTCCTGCAGACCTTGGCTTCAAGACGGTGAGCTAGTTGTTAACTGTCTCTGACAATGTGAGCCCTCTATAGCTCTTCTGCTTACATTATCATGCTCTCAGGTTATTAAAACAAAACAAAACAAAAACAACCCCACAACAAAAAACAATCTCAAAAACCCAACACCAGCACCTATCCCACCCCCCAGTAAAAGCCCAAAACACCAAACTTCACGAAGATTCTTTTGAGATTGTGAAAGTGGTTTAGAAATGCAAGTTAGAATATCATCAATGGCAGACATTTTTATCTGACTTCTGCATGGTTTGTGGTGAGTGTTTTGGGGGGGGGGGGTTTGGAGATGCTACAAGAGTGAAGCAGGCTTTGCTTCAGATGTCAAGCAACAACTTACTTGGAGAATCTAAATTAGTGTCTTGTTTGGGGGATGTCAAAAGCAGCTGGATATGATGTTGCTTCTCATAATCTCATCTACATTGCTGCTCTGCTTCTCCAAGCTTGTTTGCTTCAGCATGTGCTTAGTAATATTTTCTTAAACTTTTTCCACTGTTTCATTTTGTGTTTTAAACTCTAGATAAAATAAATTAGAAACTTTGCATTATTATCATTTTAACATAAATCAGTATGACATTACTGATTGCCCTGGTGACATTTATATATAAAAAATAAAAAATAATAATCTATATCTGTGATACAGTTAAAGTTATAACTCCTTATATAATAAAATTATATTATGCATGTCATCAAAGTATGTGATTTTATTGTGTGTATACTTAATGAAAGATGAAATTGTGGTCCTTATGTGACTTAAAAGTTAAAGGCTTAAAAAAATAAACAACTCACCATAAAAATGTGAGCATTAGCTACCTGATTTTGGCTTCAGCGTACAATCAGTAAAGGAGGACATACACTCACCAAGTGTATTTCCCATTGTTCTTGCTGCCCAGTGAAGTGTGTTAGCTGCTCCCACAGCAGTAGGACTCAGTCTCCACCTATTCACTGTATCACAAGAGGAAATGTGAGTGCCAGGGTTGAATGGTGTTGTCCATTCCTCTATGGTTTTCTTTTCTCTGGTCATTAACTAGGACAAAGACCCAGTGCTGCATCTTAGTCAGTAATGTCGCATTGATTTATGTTAAGATGGTAATAAGTAAAAATTTCTAATTTTACTTTTGCTTTGTTATGCAGATTTGACTAAAATGTTGCTGGTTGGTCTTGGATATTAGAGAATATTTAAGCAGCGATAACTTTCTCCTAAAATTATGGAATCTTCTTACATGTATTACACTGATTGAAAGGAGAAGGGAGCTAGTAGAATAAGGATGCTTTAGCCTAAAGTTCAGCTTACCAGTTAAGCTGTTTTTTAGATTTGTTCCACAAAGTTCTTAAGCACGCCTATCAGGGAAGTAGAATGCTCTAGACTAATTACTTTGCTGAATTTGGACAGTAAAACATAACTGAAAGGTATTAGGTTGGTACTGTAAATATGAGCTCTTTATTGCTAACGAGAACACTAATGAAATAATCCAAAGCACAGTGACATCAATAGAAGGATATTTATTGAATACAGTATCTCAGTATGAGACAAAATGTGACCTGCACTCATTATTTTGAGATTGTGAATGTGTGCTACAATCAGAAAGGAAGTTACTGAACTGGCATAAATATTATTCCTAAGGTTGAAACATCTTTATCAATCACAGAAAGCTTCTGTGTTACAGGATTAAGAAGTCTTACATTTTATATAAATAATGGAATCCAAAGACAAGATGCCACTGATGTTCAAGGAATGGAGGTCAACAATTGCTGCAGTATCTGACTATACAGGAATATTTATCTTGTCTCTGCCCACTGCTATCTTATTGTTACTGAGAGTACGTCTTTTGAGAGATATATGTGTGTCTCCTACAGGCTTGAGACTATGGATGTTAATTTCTTGCCTTTTATTTACTACCTTCTGGCTGCTTGAAAACTGAGTTTCACAG
Source organism: Neopsephotus bourkii (assembly GCF_033783945.1). Taxonomy (NCBI): domain Eukaryota; kingdom Metazoa; phylum Chordata; class Aves; order Psittaciformes; family Psittacidae; genus Neopsephotus; species Neopsephotus bourkii. The sequence continues at coordinate 704,846 of NW_026901048.1, forward strand.
TGACACATTTTGTGCTTTCTGTAGTGAGCATGTTAAGCTGTAGCCTCTGTTAAAACCTGAAGTAATTGTATAGCCTATTCCTTTTGGCTATCTTGTCGTGAGCTGGGACTAGCCTCGTACTTCTACTGCTTCCCCTTGTATATGTTTAGTTGCAGTCTTTTCTTTCTATTAGACTTAGCTGTCTCAGTGGTTTTGTTTACAGTATCTTTTACTTTGATAGAAAATAAATGTAGCCTTACAGATATATTGTATCCATACAAATTCTATCAAGTGCTTAGATCATGCAAGTGTTTTATCTCATTAATTAATGTTTAATGTTTTAAAGTTGCAGCATTACTGTCTATTTCTGTTGATTAGACAATGTTTTTGGTATTACTAAGAGTAAAATATTAGAACACTTACCTGTATTTTTCCCTATTTTTTTCTGCAAAGATATTTAGTTTCCCAAATATGTAGGTACATGGCTATTTGTGGATCTTACTTTGTCTATTTCAGTTTATTTTTTCTCTTATTATTTTTACTAATTACTATCAATATTTATATTTTCCTATTTTTAGCACAATCCCTAGTTATGTGAACTATTTCTCCACACATAAACTGCAGGGAAAGCCAAATTATTCTGAAGTATCTATATGCTATAGGTAAACTATGATATACTTTTGCCTTTATTTAGTTTTTGTTAAATGTGTGCCTACACTGTTGTCAGTGGAAGATTATAGTATGCATCCAACTGGTTTTGAATTATCTAACTTGACTGCTGAGAAGAATGGAGTCCTAGTAATTTGGAACTCCCTATGAACTGCAGCAAAAACGGCTTGATGCCCAGCTGTTGAAGCTCATCTGCATGCTACTGTGGCTATTTTATTAGCAGTGCCCAGAACGGCTTGTTCAAACTTGTGTGTTCTGTCTACTTAAGCTGAAGCCACAGCACTTTGAACTTACTGATAATTTAATGTGAGAATGCAAAATGATTTTGGAACTCAAGTTTGCTTTCTATGTTGCAACAGATAGCATGAGACCTGACTTTAGACGCTGGATTCATAATATGAGTTAGCATTCCTCTGAGACCTGAATACATTACAAATTAGTGTCCAGGTCCAGTACAAAACTGAGAAAAGATCCAAGCTATCAAACCCTTTCCTTTTCAAAGGGAGTTGTCTCTTATGTCCTTATTCATCTGTCCCTAAACTTCACAATGTCCTCCTGTGTGACACACATGATTGTAGCAATGTCAGTGTGCAGACAGAATTTTAATGAAGGGGGTTGTTTTGTTTTGCTTTGAACTTTCTGATGAGCTCAAATGCATCAAGAATATACATATCTGACAGTACGAAGAGGTAAAGGGCAAAGACCCATTCTTGCTCTCTGTCAGAGAAGTTTTAAAATATCTTGCCATTTGATGTGCTGCATCCCATTGTAGAGGTGGAAAAGCTGTAGATTCATTTCTAGCACGAGTGATCTAACAGTATGCAGAGAGAAGTAGCTGTACTAAATCCAGGAAAGATATCAAAATAGCTATCCCTTTGAATTTGAGAAAAATGTTAGAATCATAGAGTCATAGAATAGTTAGGGTTGGAAAGGACCTTAAGATCATCGAGTTCCAACCCCCTTGCCATGGGCAGGGACACTTCACTGTAAATCATATTACCCAAGGCCTCGTCCAAGCTGGCCTTGAACACTGCCAGGGATGAAGCATTCACAACCTCCCTGGAAAGGTTGTTAACTGAATTCTTCCTGTGTACCTTCATAAACTTGCAGAGTGCCTTTGTAATTCATTTACTCATGGAAATGCCATTAAGCAAATTACATTAGTTACTTTAGCCTGCCTACAGAACCTATTTACTTATACTTGATTTTACACAGTATGTAAAGAAATAAGAATTTCTGATAAATATAAATACATTTTTAACTTACCATCTCCATGTTGCCAGGAGTGATAGTCTTTTCAGCTGCAGTGGTGTCTCTGTACTTTGATTCAGGTAACAGCTGCATATGTGTCTAGTCTCTGAAGACAATTTTTAACCCTCCTAGTCTATCAATGATGATAACGGGACATTGGTGTTTCTTGGGAAGACATCAGTGTTTCTTGGGTATTTGTTCTTCAAGCTCCTTCAACATACGTTGTCTGAAAACTGGTGCTGAGCAGCACTTCACAAAATGTCAATGTATTAGGTTGTATACATTTGCCACAGTTACATAAATATGAGTAACTATATAGGCACATGCTTGAAAGGACTGCTGCATGTTAATACATTCATGGACACTTACTTATCCTTATTGAGTTAGACTAAGAATTTGTGGTTCATATTGCATAGAATACAGTAGATAAGTTCACATTTGATGAGGAAGAAAGTTCATTGTGTAGGGGTTTTTTATATCCAACAACTCCATCAGGTGTATCAGTGTAAATCCACTGTTACTTCCCAGAATATGGTACCATGTGCTATGCTGGTTTATTTGTAGGGTTGTCTTCTCTTTCTGTTGTACGCTGTTGTTTCTGTTCATGTTTCTTATGGAGAGTCATTCCAGACAATGTAATTGTTATTTTTTTATTCTTAATGCTTTATTTCTTTGAAGAATAGGTAGTGCACAGTCATTTAGCAGGTCTGGCAGATGCAACCTTGCTGGCAAGTAGTGGCACTTCATTGTGCCTGTATGGGTCTGAGGAGTGATAAGTAATCAACATGTGGACCCATACAAACTGAATTTTTTTCAGGTGAAGGACATAAGGAGGCTCTGAGATGCCTTAACTGGAGAGAATATGTATCTATTTAGCAGTGAAATTTAGTGGCTTGTGGTTGCTGTTTCTGAAAGCATTCCTCTGGTAATTTTCATTTATATACATTTTATATATATATATATATATATATATATATATATATATATATATAGACTGAGCTTGCTATTTAGACAGTGTGAATTAGATAGATATCTGTGGTTTCTATGGGAGAAGTAGGAACATACAGTAAATGTGCTGATGGCAGAGTATGAACTTCATTCCATCGTAGTACAGTTAGGAGTTTTATTCTCTTTGTGAGTAGAAGCTGGGCCAGTCAGTGGTCTCACAGTGGTTGTAGACATTGAGCTAGACCTGACAAGAAATGAGAAACACAGGGTGTTAGCGTTGTCTTTCTGTGATCTACAGACGCATTCACATTTGTGATTAGACTGCTCAGCATCGAGTGGTTATCTTCCAACTGAGTCATCATCTTTCTTAAAAAAGAAAGTATTTTCACAGTATTTTCCCACAGAGAAAAAAGTTATCTATTCATGATTCATTTAGTATGAACAGAAATGAAGGGAATCCCAGTACAGTCAAGGATATTTAAACTGATATTTTCCTCCCAGATAAGACCAGCTTTAGATTTTTTCATTACTGACTTGCTTATGCATGTTGTAAGAGAAAAATCCTGGAAGAACTGTAGAGAACTGCAGCTTATCCTAGACTGTATATTTGCAACTTCTTACATCCATACTTTCTGTATAAATATAAGGAGGGATGCACAAACACAGTGGTCCATTCTCAGTTTGGTGCATCATTAGGACTTATGACTACAGCTACAGGTCCAAAAGGAAAGGGTCATTAGTGAACCTAGGTGAATGCTGGTACTCAGAAAAGAAATGTTTTCCTTCTGCAGCAGATAATTGCATGCCTTGCAGACATGGGAGTATAGAAAAGCTGATAAACTTTCGCCATCTTCATGATTTGTGCCATAACAATGACATATCCTCACCCGCAGGACCTTAGGCAGCTTGATCACTTAAGCTCTTTTGGATTTTTTAATTACATAGATTTTTTTTCTGATTCTAAGTCCTTTTTACTTAGGCCTTGGTTTTCCTGCCTTCCCTCTGAGGCAGATAGCACTAAAAATAATAATTCCCCCCCCCCGTCACCTTTGATGTAACCCGTCAGTCTTTCAGGCTCTTCTTTTGCAAAGAACAGATAGAAATACAAGTTTTATGCTGTATGGTTTAAGTTTATAAAGCAAAACAAACAGAACCAAACAAGCAAAAAACACAACATAACAAAACTAACAAAAACCACAACCAAACAAAAACAATGTGATAAAATACATTCTTCAGCACTTAAAGGGAGCCTGGGGTGGAGAGGTTATGTTCTGAGTGAAGACCTACACATTAATCATGTTTCTTTTAAAAGAAGGACTTGCCTTTCCAAATCCAAACCACATAGTCCAAAACAAGGGTATGTAGTGATAGGACAAGGGGGAATAGTTTTAAACTGAAAGAGTTACGTAAGAATAATTACATTGATATCTCTCTTTACACAGTGTGTCTGATACACTGGAGTAATTCTTGACAAATAAAATGCTCTCCTAGAAGACAGTGCCCTACACTTTCTCTTTCACGTATGCAATTTTATTCAGATTAAGCAAAGAAGATTTCAATAGCACACTGATGCTCACACACATTTTGCTTCAAAGGGCTGCAGCAGACATATACACTGACAAGGTTTTTCAGTGTTTCCACTGCAGTGCTCACGGTCACAGTGTAGGTGAGATTTTGTTTGTGTTTTGGCTCTGCATTACCCCAAGCTAACCCTTAGTTAATGCTCAGAATTTACTTTTAGTGATGAGTTTTGTCAGTAAACTGTCCATCCTGTTCACATGCCTTTGTTTGGATTCTTCACTTTCTCTGGCCTTTATTTTAATAATCATGGTAAAGAAGCTCTTGCATAGTGAAAAATTTCATTAAGCCTTCACCGGCAGTGACTGATGTTAGTCACCAATGAACCTGCTTTTCCTTTCCCTGAAATAAACAGTACAGTTTCCTTCAAATACTGATGTTAGAGGAAGAAATCCTGTCAGGAAAAGAAATTGTCATGAATTTGTAGCTACAGGTTGGTTGAATAAGCATATGCCTACATCTGCCTTCCATTTGCGAAGTGAATTTTTGTCTTCATTTATTTCTAAATCATGAGTTGAAGTCTAAAAAAATTATTGGGGCATTTTGTTTTTAAAAGGAGAATCTTTGTGTGTTCTTGGTTTTCATCTTGAAGACTTAAGCGTGTTCTCTGTTGTCTTTCTGCAACTGTAAGGGACAGAAACATCTTTTAAATGAAAGTTAAAACTCTGAAGCTTTGCGAAGAGCAAGAAATACTATCAGATTTTGTGATACCATAGTAAGAGTTGCCAATAGTAGCAGTAGAAAAGTAAGTAAAGGCTGGTCATGCTGGACAGTGGCTCATATCCTTTTGAGAATGGCAGACACCTGAAGCTGGAAGGGCCACACTATGTTACAGACTTATGCAGATGAGTGATATATTTCTGTTGCTAAGGATTATTTGTAATCACAACAAAACTCTGCTTCTGTGCTGGTGGTGTTTGGTTTTAAAATTATCCTTCCATTACAGCTTTGACATTTGCCTTGAAAAGACTTGTAAATTTTGTGGACTTGCGGTGGCCACATTCCTTTTCTCTTTTTTCCCTTCTTCTCTTCCAAATCCAAGTAGACTTCTTGCAACTTTAGTTTCTGTCCTGTCAGCAGCAACATCTGCTTTGTGCTCTGCTGACTCTGCAGAAGTCTTTGAGAAGTTCTACTTCAGTAATTGTCTCTACTATTCCCAGTCATGGAAGTGCTCCTACTGTGGAGCTGGTGTAGTGTATATGTCATTTTATTTTTATCTTCATTGAAATGCAGCCAGGAGCAGGCATGAATTCACTAAAATGTCTTGGAAATGGAAATGTCTTTCTGTAACTGGTTTAATGCGCCTTTCTTATTGGGAATTGGAGGCGCCCATCTTGCTTTGATGAGCTTTTTAAGCATCCAATTCATTATTGCTGATGCTGTGAATTTCTTTTGTACAACATCTATTTCAATGTACAGACTGATAAACAGCATCCTGCTTAACAGCAGGATAGAGATTTCTTTTTAGCATCGTGGTTGAATTTTCTTCAGGATTCATTAACTGTTGAAGAGCACATGCCGGCTAGTATAGAGAAGGATATGATGACCTTCTCTAACCATTCAAGTATTGTAGGTAAGTTCTGTCTGTCAAAAAACCACAACCCCCTAAAATCCCGAACACTGCAAACGTGCTGAGGGTGCACTCAATCCCACTGCCCATGTCACCAACAAAGATGCTGAACAGTGCCAGTCCTGCTATGATACAGCTGTAATAAGTTGCACTGAGCAACCCTAGAGTCACGTCATGGAAGATGGGCCTTGAAAATGCTGTGGGAATGTTAAAGGTCATCCGCATACAAAGGAAATGTGCTGCAATAAGATGCTCTTTCAGCTGCCTGCTTTCTTGTGTCTTCCAGAGGTGTTTTATGAGCTCTTGGACTAAGCATTCATACTTTGTTGAGCAGAAATTGATAGTTCCTGTGGTTACATTTGGAGTGACACTGAAAATTTAAAAACAAAACTAAACCATCTCAAACAGACCAACCATAAACAGTTATTGGTTAATAGTCCATGTCTGACAGGCTTTCAGACTACAGGGATAAATGCACCATGCAAAGGCATTTATTCATAGTGTTGTTAAACTTGGTGCAAATGTGGACGAAAAGTGCTTTGGAGAGTGAAGATCAAGTCTTGTTGGCTGCAGTTTCTCTGGTTGTTGGAAAGTTGATAAGAAAACTTGACTTAAGTGAAACATTGAACTCTTATAGTAGGGTTGTTTCATCAGATTACAGTAATTCAAGTGCAGTGGCTGTTTAAAATCACATTTGGCATGTGTAATGCAACTGACACAGAGTATACTAGTCATACAGGCTCCTCATTAACAGGTAAAACTCTCAATGTTTTTATAGGGGACATAGACTAATTATGGAGGTGGACATAACCCTGATTAACCTTTCTGCTAGTGGTTAATTTGGTTCAGAGTACATAAATTTTCTGTGACTTCTTTTATATCTTTGTAAGCCTAGCATCCTGCTGAGCACTGTTCCCATGATACAGAGTTTATTTATAAGCAGGAAATTCTCCATTGAATGCAATGTAAATTGCAAGGGCATGTTCCATTATGAAAAACAAGTTATGAAAATATCTGTCAGAAATAATTACAGCCGATCCTGCTGTTGGGCAGAAATATAGACTAGATAGTTTACTGGTGTCTCCTGCAGAAGTATTTTCATAGTTCTGTTACCAGGAATGTCAGAATACTGTGAAAAAGAAAATCACATATAACAAGAAATAGGAAAGGAAATGTTACTAATCCTCTGTTCTTGGCTTTGCACAGTCGTTTGTGACATGGGCTTACTCTTCCATGACTGTGAAGAAAGCAGAGTATGCTTATGAATGCTAAAGATTTGAAGGCTCTTGAATCTACAAATATTTCCTTGTTTTTTCACTGATGTCTAAGGATGTTTTTAAGGTCTTTAAACAGCTACTTGCTCCTTTTAAAGTTTACACCTTAAGTCAGATGTGGCATACAGTACACATATGGTATGAAGTGCATATTTTGACAGGTCATCTTAAGAGTGACTTTTAAGAATGTTAACGGAGAAGCTGTTGGTTGCCATTGCCCTCCCCTCCCACATCCTCTAGATAATAAAACTCTACTATTGCTCAGGACAGCAGAGAGGAAGACGAAATGTATAGTTGGCAGGGCCAAAAAAGGTAGATAGGTAAATAGCTACTGTAATGTCATGGGTATGGTAAAAACTGGAGTGTCAATATTATTCTTAAAGAGTGAACAACGCCATCTTTCTCACCTTTCCTCATCAATATGCAGTTGATAAGATTTTATTGATTGCCTCTTAAATTTATACTTAAATATTTCAGCACTGATGTTTTGGGAGTTTTAATTTACGTTTCCACAGGTTTATTTCTCCAACTAAGGAATCTTCTTTTTACTATAGGCCTTCAGTTTTCTGCAGAAAGAATATCCAGGATGTGGATTTATTATTATTGTACAATGGCACGTTTCTCTGTACAATGGACTATTCTCTGTTCCCAAAGGTCCACAACTACAGAAATGTCCTCTACGTGGATTTGAACAAGATATTGCAGTCACTGAATATCACAATGCACAGTAGCAACCTCCAGGCTTCTTTATCTAACAGAGTATGCTAGTGGGTGAAAGTACTGACTTCAGAAAGGCTGCAGAGGGTTTGAAAGAAAACAGCTGTTTTAATGGGAGAAAATGGACCACTCAGTGTTCCTTGCTCACGTTATCAGTGCTGCTTTGAACTGAAGCATAGTAAAAGAGGCAACTGTCCAAAATCAGACCCACGCTTCCTTAACCCTGCATGTCTTAACTCCCTTGACAGCTGTCTTCCGCTGGGACGAGGTGAAACTTCGCCAGGCTGCATTTGTTGAGCATTGGTCCCCAGATTTGCAGCTCTTCCTGGGAAGACCTCAGAACAGAACAATTACAAGTCACCTGGACAAAATGTAACTTCACTGTCAATATCCTATCCCTGGTAAGTCATTTGGGGCCTTCTTGTTACTGATAAAAATAAGCTTAACACAAAGGAAAATCCCTGCAAAAGAAGTTAACTACGATAAAAATGTTATGTGTTTCTGAAATGTTCATATTGTGCTGTGACGAGTATACTATAAAAATGCGGGAAAAGTAAAAGGAAGAGAACTAATACAGGAGAAGAGATATTTTCCAAAGGTGTTCTGTAGTTTGCTGTTTGTAGCTATTGTTTGTAGTCTGCCCTTGTGAGGAGAACTGATTGTGACCAAAGACCTCATTTATGAAAAATGCATGAATGTTATGACAGAGCTGGTTTTTTTATTTGACCAGTCAATGGACCTTTGGAAACCATTGAATGAATATGGCATTTTGCATGATGGCTCAAATCCTGGACAGCGTGTGGGTGAGGTAGGCTGCATTCTGTAGACCTGACCTATTTAGCTATGCATGGTACTGTGAAGTTTCACCTCTAAGTCTAATTCCAGTATTACTTCCCTTCCATGAGTGTGACTGTGCAACTGTGGAGCCTATGCAAAGCCTTACACACGTTCGCCTCTGTGGTCTAGAGGATATTTCACATGCTGGTATTTTCTTTAAGCCCATACTTAATTTTTTGCAAAAAATCAAGGTCTCAATACACTTGTAATATTCTTCTCTGTGTAGAACAGATGTCTAATATTATAATATCAATAGAATATAATGATAGTGTAAATGATAATATGAAAGATGAGTTAGTAGTGCCAAGTATAATGTGACTGATTAAGTGCTCATAAAATCATAGAATAGTTAGGGTTGGAAAGGACCTTAAGATCACCAAGTTCCAACCCCCCTGCCATGGGCAGGGACACCTCACTCTAAACCATATCACCCAAGGCCTCATCCAACCTAGCCTTGAACCCTGCCAGGGATGGAGCATTCACAACCTCCCTGGGCAACCTATTCCAGTGCCTCACCACCCTCACAGAAAAGAACTTCCTCCATATATCCAATCTAAACTTCCCCTGTTTAAGTTTTAACCCATTACCCCTTGTCGTATCACTACAGTCCCTAATGAAGAGTCCATCGCCAGCATCCCTATATACCCCCTTCAGATACTGGAAGGCTGCTATCAGGTCTCCATGCAGCCTTCTCCAGGCTGAACAGCCCCAACTTTTTCATCCTATCTTCATATGGGAGGTGCTCCAGTCCCCTGATCATCCTCATGGCCCTCCTCTGAACTTGTTCCAACAGTTCCATGTCCTTTTGATATTGAGGACACCAGAACTGTACACAATACTCCAAGTGAGGTCTCACGAGAGCAGAGTAGAGGAGCAGGATCACCTCCTTCGACCTGCTGGTCACACTCCTTTTGATGCAGCCCAGGATACGGTTGGCTTTCTGGGCTGCAAGCGCACACTGAAGCTGGCTCATGTTCATTTTCTCATCGACCAGCACCCCCAAGTCCTTCTCCGCAGGGCTGCTCTGAATCTCTTCTCTGCCCAGCCTGTAGCTGTGCCTGGGATTGCTCCGACCCAGGTGTAGGACCTTGCACTTGGCATGGTTAAACTTCATCAGGTTGGCATCAGCCCACCTCACAAGCGTGTCAAGGTCCCTCTGGATGGCATTCCTTCCCTCCAGCGTATCAACCGAACCGCACAACTTGGTGTCATCGGCAAACTTGCTGAGGGCACACTCAATCCCACTGTCCATGTCAGCGACGAAGTTGTTGAACAAGACCGGTCCCAACACCAATCCCTGAGGGACACCACTCGTTACTGGTCTCCAGCTGGACATGGATACATTGACCACAACTCTTTGTGTGTGGCCATTCAGCCAGTTCTTTATCCACCGCGTGGTCCATTCATCAAATTGATGTCTTTCCAATTTACAGACAAGGATGTCATGTGGGACAGTGTCAAACGCTTTACACAAATCCAGGTAGATGACATCAACTGCTTTACCGCTGTCCATCAGTTCTGTAGCCCCATCATAGAAGGCCACCAAATTGGTCATGCACGATTTCCCCTTAGTGAAGCCATGCTGGCTGTCACCAAGCACCTCGTTGTTTTTCACGTGCCTTAGCATGCCTTCCAGGTGAATCTGCTCCAAGATTTTGCCAGGCACAGAGGTGAGACTGACTGGTCTGTAATTCTCCGGGTCATCCATTTTCCCCTTCTTGAAAATGGGGGTTATATTTCCCTTTTTCTAGTTGTTGGGAACTTCACCTGACTGCCATGATTTTGCAAATATGATGGCCAGCATTTTAGCAACTTCATTAGCCAGGTCCTTCAGGACCCGTGGATGGATTTCATCAGGACCCATGGACTTGTGCACGTTCAGATTTGTAAGATGGTCTCGAACCAGATCCTCTCCTACAGTGGGCCCAAGGTCTTCATTCTCTCAATCCCTGCGTCTGCCTTCCAAGACATGGGTGGTGCAGTCAGAGCCTTTGCCAGTGAAGACTGAGGTAAAGAAGTCACTCAGAACCTCAGCCTTCTCCAAATACTGTGTAGCTAGTTCAACTGAAAGCTTCCTGAGGGGGCCTACATTCTCCCTAATCTGTTTTTTATTTGCTATGTACCTGTAGAATCCCTTCCTGTTATCCTTAATATCTCTAGCCAAGTTTAATTCTAACTGGGCCTTAGCCTTCCTAACCTGGTCCCTAGCTTCCTGGACAACATCCCTGTATTCTTCCCAGGCTGCCTGTCCTTGCTTCCACTTTCTATAAAACTCTTTTTTTCATTTGAATTTTCCTCAGCAGCTCCTTATCCATCCGAGGAGGTCTCCTGGCCCTCCTGCTGTGCTTCCTTCTAGTTGGGATGCAACACTCCTGAGCTTGTAGCAGGTGATCCTTGAAGACCAACCAAGAGTCTTGAGCCCCCTGCCCTCTAGGGCTATATCCCATGGAACCTTATTAAGCAGGTTCCTGAAGAGGCCAAAGTCTGCTCTTTTGTAGTCTAGGGCAATGAGCTTGCTGCACGCTCTTCTCACTGTCCTAAGGATCTCAAATTCAACCATTTCGTGGTCACTACATCCAAGGCTGCCCTGCAGTGCCACATTTCCAACGAGCCCTTCCCTGTTGGTGAGCACAAGGTCAAGCATGGCACCTCTCCTTGTCAGTTCCTCTATTACTTGCAGAAGGAAGTTGTCTTCCACACAATCAAGGGACCTCCTGGATTGCTTGTGCCGGGCCATACCGTCGTTCCAACAGATGTCAGGGTGGTTGAAGTCACCCATGAGAACAAAGGCCTGTGAGCATAAGGCTTTTCCTATCTGCCTATAGAGTGCTTCATCCGCAGATTCCTCTTGATCAGGTAGTCTATAACATATCCCCACAGTAATGTCTCCCATCACTCTTTTCCCTTTAACCCTGACCCACAAGCTCTCTGTTAACTTCTCACGAGTCCCCAGACAGAGTTCCATACTCTCCAGCATATCCCTAACATAAAGGGCAACTCCCCCTTCCTGCCTGCCAGGCCTGTCTTTTCTAAAGAGTCTGTAACCTTCCATTCCAACACTCCAGTCATAGGAGCCATCCCACCATGTTTCTGTGATGCCTATAATATCATAGTCCCGTAGAAGAGCACACATCTCTAATTCCTCTTGTTTGTTCCCCATGCTACAGGCATTTGTATAGAGGCATCTGAGCTGAGCTCCAAATGAAGCCGGCTCATTGGCTGGAGCAGCCGGAATATCTCTGCATTGATCCAAGCATTTATTATAGGTGCTGGCAACTGACTGGGAGTGTTGGGATGGAATGATGTCCCCCTCCCCCAACACATCTAGTTTAAAGCCTCCTTAACCAGTCTGGCAAGCCTCCTACCAGAACTGCTGGACCAGCTCCACCAGCCCCCGCTAGACCTGGCCTACAAACTTGGGTCCCATGTTCAAGACACCCAAACCCCTGACTGTGACACCACCCTTTTAACCACTTATTAACCTGGCTAATCCTCCTAGCTTTTTTTAGGTCCTCCCCTGTATCCTGGAGAATAGATGAGAAGACAATGTGAGCTCCAGAGCCCTTAACCACCTCTTCCAGGGCTCTGCAGTCCTTCTTTATGTTCCCCAGGCTACTACTATCTATATCCCTAGCACCCACATATATCACCAGAAGTGGGTAATAGTCCATGGGGCTTACCAGACATTAGTCTGATAATGAGAACTATGATTAATCATGATAATGTGCTAAGGCACTAACAAGGACTAAAGATAGTTCTGAGTGGCATTCTGTGTTAAATTTATTTGCTAAGCATTGCTGAGAACAGCTGCAGAAAATTTATCTTATTTTTTCTTTGTGAATAGTTTCTTGTTTTAACTTGGTTTGGGTTTTGTTGGTTGGTTGGTTTTGGTTGGTTGGTGTTTTTCTTTGATAAACGTAGCTAATTAAGCTCATGATATAATGTGGCCATGTAAACTTAGCTTCCTAGATACTGTTTCCATTGGAGCTGTAACTGTTGGCTTCATGTTAAACAAATGCATGGAAAATAGGAATAAATGAGATGTTTCCATTCTTGGGATCTTACTATGTAATTTTAAGATAGTCTGCCATGCCCTGGAAAAGAGAGTATGAAGACAAAGAGGATCAGGAGAGTCATGGAATGACTGATAAAAGGTGTTTTTACTGACAGAGAGGGTGTTTGTGTGTGCATGTGTGTTAGTTTTATAGCCATGCTTACAAGTACTTTAATGGCTCATTGTACTTCAGAAATTTCATGTTCCTTTTCCCACCATCTTTAACAGGTATCTGCCAGGCCTAACTTTAAAACTCACTGCCACTCAAAAGAGTATGGAGTCTGTTATTATTCATGGATCCACTTGACTTCGCACTAAAACCCAGAAACATGTCCTACAAAAAGAGAGTAAAAAACCCCAAAAAACTAGATTATAAAAATACTAGATGTTACAGAGAAATGTATCAGTTTATTCAGCTGCTCCTTTCTCCACTCCAAAATGTTTGGATTCTAAACTTAAATACAAAAAGAGAAAGTGCTTGACTGTGCAAGCAAAACTGGATTTTGTTACTTTGTTGCTGGAGCAACTGTCAGAAGGATATGGGTTTCAACGAAACCCAGTTTTACTTAACTTTTATTTTGTTTAGGAATTTGACCCATCCTATTTACATGAACATTCATTGGTGCTTTCAGTAGGTGGATTAAGCCCAGGCTGCTGTTACTGACTGAGTGGACATGTCATTTATTTTGCTGGTGCCTTAGTTTTATTATCTGCCAAACGTGTGTGGAAGAGCTCCTGGGGAGCGTTGTAAACCTGTTTTTGTAAAACATCAGCTCCTACTTTTGCTTAGCACATTGTACTTGTTTTGGGGGGGAGGGGTGAGAAGAGTCTAAAAGTTGGTTTCTTTATCATCAGCTTCCTCCCTGTGGAGTATCACTGAACATGTCTCTGATTTTGATAAGAAACAGTTAACAGTCAATTATCTAGGGAATATATGAACTATGCAAGTTATTGCAAAGTGTTTATGTAAGGATAAATATGTTCTGATGAGCAGTATACAGAAAGCTGGAAACCATGTGCAGCAAATTTCTTGTCTAAATTCACGTGTTTTCATGGACAGTATGTTATTTTTGTGTGGAGAAGCTTCATGACATTCATTGCATGTTGCAGTAGTTCATGTTACAACTTTGAAATGAAGAAATCAATCAGCTGTCTCGCTGCAGGATAATTCCTTGCAAGTGATGTCAGGTCCGTTTGATTTGATTTGTCATAAGTGCAGTTTATGGAAGCTGGAAATGATATCAGAAAATATTTAGGGGCAGTATTCTCTGGGTATCCACTCTTGTTTAGGAAGCAGGGCTCAGTCTTGTTTATGGTACAGGAAATTAGTGTCCTTCAGAACATTTTTTCAGCTTGGCATTGAAAAGTAGGCAGCAGAGTAGTGCACTGTATTCTGGACTTGTGGCCTTTGGGAGGTTCAAGAGAACAAGAAATCATGGAAATTTATAACCTTCTGGAAATTGGAACAGAGAAAAAGTCAGTCTTAAAATGCTATATTAATGGAGTAACGGCAATGGTTCATGTGCAGGCACAAAATAATACCTCTTACGACACCTGTGTCATCATGGCAGCAGCAACACCCACTTGCCTCAGAGAAGGGCAGGTACCTCAGTGTGAGCAGCCTGTAGGCACAGACTGCCAGCTGGGCCACCCCAGTGAATGATGTCGTAGACACAGCTGACAAGTGCTTCAGGGGAAAAATATCTTAACTGACTTTAAGTATCTAGTTCAAATTCCATTTGCAAATTAGAGATAACTGCCCATCAGGTTTGAGACATTTATCTGCTACAGTTTAAGAAAAGTATTCATATATCTTATATATACATAGTTTTTGTATGCTTGCATTTGTAGTTAAAGCGTAAAAGCACTAGGAAGTGAATCCATAAACCCCTATATTTGCTGGTCTGTTGCTTGTTCAAATGGCAATTGCTTTCTTGTATTATATAATCCTTAGTGAAGCAAGAAAAGAGCTAAGTGTAATTGTGACTTTACTGGACAACAGATGTTTCAGAAACAGAAAATGATCCCCAGTTCAACCCTTAATAAAGGCTGTCAATGAAAACCACATTAAACGCCTGAAACCTAGGCCAAAACTCTAGAGCTCTCACGTATGACCAAGTTCTAAATTTTTCGTTCATGTTTAGATTTCTATTTTAGGAGAGTGAATGCCAGCACTCCAGTGGTACTGTGTGAAGGCTGTGTTATGCTTTATGGGCGCTGGCCTCCACTGTGGCCAATGTGAAGCTATGCTGTCCCCAAGGGAGCTCTAGGAAACATCTAGGAAACATGCCTTGGGCACACACTACATTGCTGAGATTTTCCTAGAACAAAAAGGGCATGTGGGCTTAAGAACTTTCTTAAGAACTTTCTCTTCTTTAGATGACCATGTGTATTATGCATTATATGTGATTATTATTACTGCTATGTATTACTGATCTGATGGCATGTGTGCACAAAACTTTACAGAATGTGTAGTGTGTTAGCTTACAGTCTAACTGGAATGAGTAATAGGCAAGTGGGCTAACAATTAGGGAGTAGAATTAATGAAGTGGAAAGGGTTGGACAAAATAAAGATCATTTACATTGCTGTTTTGTTACGACCTAGTATCTCTTTCTTGGTTGCAGTGAGGAGGAAGAAAATATAAAACAGCCTGTTTCACTTTCCATTTTCTCTTTTCCTAAACTGCTTATCTAGAAAATTTCCCAGTTTTTTGGTTCCTTCTTTCTTACCGAAGTACTAGGAGAAGGTGGTCTTTGATTAAAAAAACATGCTGGGGACACCTCTACCCTTACACTTTCAGCTTGGTTTGCAGTGATGTGAAGAGAAGTTTTTATATTATTACTGGAATTTTTATGTGCTGCCTTTCATTTCAGTACAGTAGACACTTTCATGTTGCTGTATTATTTCATCTCCATGAATCACTTTCTCACTTCCTCTATCTTTGGATGTTTTAATGAATGGTTCATGAAAAACTGCATTTAAATTTTTCCATTTGGAATGGATGATACCCTTTCTAAATAGATAGTGTCTGATATAAAAGGTTGATCTCCAAGTACCTCATATTCAATATTTTGGCACTCACCAAAGTAGTTCCAAATATGTCTCTATGTTCCCTCCATATTCTGTTGTGTATCTCCAAGGTTATGATATGATGAAAACTCTAATGTGATGGAAACTCAGAGAGAGAGAGAGAGAACAATTTCCTTTCAGAAAGTGAAATTGAGAAATGTAAGTAGAAAAATAGCTCTGCAGTTGCAACTACAGAAGAACATGATGGCCCATGAAAATGCAATGTTTTTCATGCCGCAGTGTTTTTATTTATTACAAAAGAAACAACAAGAGTTATCTTTTTGCAGTATTGCTGTTTTAACTTCACCAGAGTTGCTTTGTGCCATCTGGCACTTGGCAAAAAGATACTTATGTACATTAAATTTGGCATGTATGATTCCTGACGGCTTTTTCACACTTGGGAAAAGAATCAAAGTTAGGATTTTTTTAATGTACAGTTCTATGTACTACATCCCAGCTCTATAAAGTCCTTGCCCATTGGAACAAACTGCTTGTCCCTGTGAAGGGTCAGTGTGATATTTGAAGTGAGCCAGCATAGAAAACTAATGGAGTCTGGCCATAGGAGTCAACAAGTTCAGGACTTCTGCCTGGTATTTCTTGTTCTGGTTCCTTTATTTAATCCATGACAGTCTATAAAAAATGGAAGAACACTGAATCAGAGAGTGATTTTAAATACATTTTCTGAAGTGGTGGAGAAAACACCTTGAAAAGGCTGCTGCAGTACATACAACAGAGATGCAAAGTTTCTGCAGCAGTGAAGCCAGAACAGGAGAGTGCTCTGGCTGTCTATCTTGTATCTGCTTCTCATGGTCACTCACAGAAGATTCACAGATAAGTATAAGAATCTGTAAATAACCATATAGGACATTATCTGCACAGTATGCCTCAAATAGGAGGGCCCTGAATTAGTTCCTTGATCTAAAAGGAAATGTACATAAAGAAGTGTTTCTACTTACAGTCTCAAATTCCCACCCTCTGACTTTATCAAAGTCACTTTGTTCCAATGCTACAGAACACAGAAAAACAAATAAATTACTTTATTGTGCCAGTTAGCCTTTGAGTTCTAATGCACCATTCCTTGTTTAACTTGTATACAGGAGCCTAACAGGAATGTGACTTTATTTTAATTGCTCCTTACCTGTCCAGTCTGAGTTCACAAAACCGTAAATTCTGTTTGTAATGTTCTAGTCTGTGCTCTGTGTAACAGGTAACTAACAATAACCTTCACGATTCTGTATCTTTGTATTAATCAGCCACTGTATTTCTGAATTTCTTATAGGAAAGCAAATGACACTGTTGCAGGAACACCACTTGGCAGCAGTAGATATGCTTTCTTTAAATAGTTCTTTCATTGTTTCATCAGACACTAGAACTTGAATTGTATTGATTGGATATATAATTATCATTTTATTCCTTTTAGTAATGGATAGTTCTATTTCCTTTTTGGTTTATTTTTGGTCTAGCTGCTAAACATAGTAGGCTAAGTTTTTTGCAAATTATGTGTCAGGCATGAAGAAGTTGGGTATCAGTAAAAGTGTAAGGTCCTGTGCTTCAATTTTTGTGTAGTTGAGGGCTTGATTAATGTAAGAACTTCATGCTGAATCTGAAGCATTTATGGAGAAGTGCCTATTTGGAGAAGGGAAAAATTAGTAGAACATAGCAATTGTAGTATCAGTGTACAACATTCAGCTGTGCTGTTTAGTTGATACGCTGGAGGGAAGGAATGCCATCCAGAGAGACCTTGACATGCTCGTGAGGTGGGCTGATGCCAACCTCATGAAGTTTAACCATGCCAAGTGCAAGGTCCTACACCTGGGCTGGGGCAATCCCAGGCACAGCTACAGGTTGGGCAGAGAATAGATTCAGAGCAGCCCTGAGGAGAAGGACTTGGGGTGTTGGTAGATGAGAAAATGAACATAAGCTGGCTTCAGTGTGCGCTCGCAGCCCAGAAAACCAACTGCATGCTGGGCTGCATCAAAAGGAGTGTGAGCAGCAGGTCGAAGGAGGTGATCCTGCCCCTCTACTCTGCTCTCATGAGACCTCACCTGGAGTATTGTGTGCAGTTCTGGTGTCCTGACCATCAAAAGGAGATGGAACTGTTGGAACAAGTCCAGAGGAAGGCCACGAGGATGATCAGGGGACTGGAGCACCTCCCGTATAAAGATAGGCTGAGAAAGTTGGGGCTGTTCCGCCTGGAGAAGGCTGCGTGGAGACCTGATAGCAACCTTCCAGTATCTGAAGGGGACTGTTGATTAGGGACTGTATTGATAGAACAAGGGGTAATAGGTTCAAACTTAAACAGGGGAAGTTTAGATTGGATATAAGGAGGAAGTTCTTTACTGTGAGGGTGGTGAGGCACTGGAATGGTTTGCCCAAGGAAGCTGTGAATGCTCCATTCCTGGCAGTGTTTAAGGCCAGGTTGGATGGAGTCTTGGGTGGCATGTTTTAGTGTGAGGTGTCCCTGTCCATGGCAGGGGGGTTGGAATTTGATGATCTTAAGGTCCTTCCCAACCCTAACTATTCTATGATTCTATGTGCTACATCTGGTCCGTGCAGACAGCAAAGGAAGCTAAAGAAAACATTGTGCAGTTGTTTCCATCAGCTTGTAGGCTTGCAATCTTTAGCACAAAGCCAATTATCTTTTATTAAACTTTTACCCAGCATTAACTACTGCTATATTGGGGTAAGGAGACTCTCAATTTTACTGGGTTTGTATCCTGCCTAACTTGAAGGGAGTTTTGGTTTCTTTAGCCTTTCTGTAGTATCATGGCATATGTTCTAATCAGTAGCAGTATAGGTAAATGGATATAGTCCAGCAGCAGTTCTTTCTGTTCTCACATCGTATTAGATTTAATTATTGATCATCAGATCATCATCTTCTTACTCATTAAGATATTTTTCCTCACGTGTTTAGATTTTCAGTCATCACAACCCACAGAGTATCAGAGTATTTTCTGTGTTTTCTTAAACAAGATACAACTGACATTATATATGAACAGCTTGCAGTGATTTTGCAATAAAGCCTGTTTACATCCCTGAGATGAGTAGTTCTAATAAGGTTTTTGATATCACAATAATTAAAATTTAGAAATGTTAATGCTTAGGAAGGGAAAAGCTTTTTCAGTAGGGAAGGAATATGGATTTTAGTTGTTTTGAGAAATAAGCTGGTTTGTAACTGCAGAATTTACAGCATAATCTGTTCATGGCCACAGGCTCTTACTCTAGAACTAAGCCTCTTACAATTTTTTTGAGTAATAGTGGTTTTAGTCAAGTAGCTATTTTATTAATATCTAAATACAAACCAAAGCAGGAATTGAGTATCCTGACTTCACAAACAACTGATGCAGCTGTCCTTGGTTTGAGTGGAGAGCCTGAGTAATATATTTCCCGAGGTCCCTTCCAGTGTGAGTGATTCTGTGATTCTGTTCCTGAATAACTGTGAAGTGTAAATTGGCCAGCTTTAGAATTCAGTGGCCAGTTGTGCAGTTTCTTCAAATTTATGATGATAAATACATGTGTCTGTTGAGCAAATTATTCCATAGTCCTAAAAAGCTTTTAGTGTTTCCACCGTGCAAACTTTGGTATAGGAAAGATAAGCACCTGTGAAGTGTAACATATTTTGTATTAAATATGCAAAGTCATGGCTAATTATTATTTTCCTTTTAAGTCACCAAAGCCATATTCTTTTCCTCTAACTTGAATGAAACTGTCATAGAAATTGCTTTCTACCATAGTGCCAGAAAATAAAGGTATCATGAAACAGGATTTTTATCTGGATCTAAGTGCCCTGGCCTTTCATACGTTTCTCCTGATGTTAAAATTTTACTTTTGACTAGGTTATTCATCCTTTTTACATGCACCCTTGGTTAATGGGGTGGTTAACTTGCATAACAGAGCAGCATATTAAGAATGCCGTTCAATAGCATACAGATCATCATATTAGGTATTAATTCCAAACTGTCTGAGCTTAGAATATATAATTTATTCAAACCTTTTCTTTTTTTTTGACACTGCTTGGTGCAGACTGTAACTGAGTATTTTTCTCTATATATTCTATAGAATATATGTAATTTTCACCAGTCATACTCTGCCAGAGCCATCTGTGTTGAAGGCAAATTTAACTGAATTTGAATCACATTTGGAGGTTGTGCTGTGACTTGGGAGTGTATTAAAAATAGTTTTGGTGTGGTTCATTACATATTTTCAAGCAGTTGTACCACTGACTTTTATTTAAAGAACAGCTTTTTATTGTGTACATTTTGTTTTGTTTTTTGTTGCTGCTGTTGGGTTTTTTGGTTTGGTTTGGGGGTTTTTTGGTGTGGGATTTATGTTTTTTTTTGGTTTTTTAACATTTTTTTTAAATAGAGGAAAACAATTTTCTGAAAGGGCAGAATATTTCATTCAACTGTGTTGAGGTGGTTATCTCAATTTTCTGTCTTTGACTTTTTAAAATGCAGCCAAAAAAACCACCTCTTGCTTTAACCATTGTGGTAAATGTAGTTATCTTATGGTAGGCAAGTAGTAAGGGTTTTATTGTCCTGAGCTCTTTCCAGTTTGGTTTTCTTCAATTTTTTTGGCGATAGTAGCACCTATGGTCTTGCATACTCACCACTGGAGGTTCATCCTATGCAAATTCAGAGCTGCTTCTGAGAAGTCTAATTTAATGCCTCAAGAAAGTGGCAACATTTTATTTTCTCTTTGAATTTGCACCAGAGATTGAAGGCATTCAGCCACACATGAAAAGGTGGTATGAGAAGTTATGACAAGGTCACCATAAACTGACTGATTCATCTGTCACAGCACCTCACAGGAGCAGGTTCTTTCTATGATAATACCTGTTTGTAAAAGTAATACCTAGGTGTGTGATACCTTGGACTATTATAATTTGGTTGTTTACACCAGGTATTGTCAAGTGTGGAAATCTGACTTAGAATAATTGACTTAAGAATACATGGGAAGCTGGTAGCAAGGCCAGACTTAGAGCTCGTTTGTTCCTGTCTTCTGCATGTGTGTTGTAATCATTAGGAAATCCTGCTTATCAATTACGTGTTTTCAGTGTGTATGTTCTTTTACCATTCACGTCTTTCCTCTGAAAGCCTTTTCATTGCTATTCCTAAATTCTTTCTTTACCACTCTTTTCTCTTCCAGCAGTTCTGTTTTACAGTTGCTTTCATGATTCTTGTAAATTTTTATATGACATCACTTCCCATCCCGGTGGAAGATGATCTGTTTCTGCTGGGATTTAACCTTAATAATTATTCTGTTCACACTCTTCCTTTCCCCAGCTACTCCAAGAATAATTAAAATGACAGCACGGCCACAACAGAAAAACACTTTTTATCAGTACAAGCACTCTCCTTGTCTATTACTAATGCACTTGCACATTTCAGTTCATATTTATCCTCTCTTCAGTCTTGAAGCTTTTGCCAAGCAGTGGGTCTCATTGGAACTGATATTGACGATGCCCTGCTGTTACAGTGTTCTAAATTAGATGTGAAAAACAAAATAATAAATTAATAAAGTTCTATGAAAGTTGTTGATAAATCAGCATGTCTGGTCTTTGAAGGCCGATTTGATAGGATATTTGGGCATATATATCTCAAACATAACTGACAACAATTATAGGAAAAATGTGGGGAAATTGCAGCCTGTCTTTCTTAATCCAGCATGTTAAAGACAGAGCCCATGTATAAAATTCTGTAGCAGCCTAGGGGTCAGAAATTACCATTCTCTCCTGGTAAGTTTTCTCACACTATGTGACTTCATTACATTCAGGATACAAATATGCTAAATGGAAATATCCAGTATAATGACAATATACGGTAACTTGTGTATGGTTATCCTTGTTTATAAAGAGCAGGACAGCCAAATTTCAGTAACGGTACAAAAATTACAGGAGTTTAAGACTACTCAAAGCTTCAGGGAACTGATAAGCTAATGTGAGGAGAATATATTTTTTCAGATGGAGAGAGGAATTCAAGTACTGGAAATGTATAAAATGATTCAAACACTTTCTGAAAGCAAGAAGCATTAATAATTCATAAATGTTAATCTTCGAACATTAGTGTTTTTTATGAAGGTTTTTAAGTGACAACTGAATTGATAAGTCACCCCCTCTCACTGAAGTGGGACAAGATAATTTTTTTAAAACTTTAAATTATTGTCCTATTTGATTTCTTTTTTTTCCTTCTGTGAATCCTTCTGTTCATGAGTGAAATAGAATAATGCAGCAATAAATAGTTTAATTAGCCATTTGCAGCACAAGTGTAGAACTATCTGCCTATCTGCCCTGTGAAGATAGGGAACACATTCACTATACCCATTGTGCACATGTGATGTATTCAGATGGTAATAATCAAATAAGCAGAAATGCTGGATTTGGCTCTTAATACAAATATGTGTAGTTTCCCCTTATTATTGATATTATCACAGTTGGTGGGCCTGGGAATAGATAATAGCATATTATTGGAGGATGTCATGTGAATCTGTTAAAACCTTCCAGTGCAGTCACATCTTGCCAGTTCAGTGATGTTTTAGATACAAGTAGCTCTGCCTACAATACCTTCAGCTGCGGTTTGATTTCTGTTTAAATTGGAACTCATACTTTTTATTATATGCTTTTTTCACAGGTTTGTTTTTCAAATTAGAATTTGAAGGATTTGTTTGCAATTCATTTTGCTATAGGACATGTAAATGACCTTCAAACAGAGTAGAGTTGCAGGAGTGTGGGAGGAGAACTGCAGATAGTTTGGCACTTGATTCATTTCAACAGCAGCAACACCAGTTTAAATACAAGTCTAACAGCTACTGCAGCTTTTCTCATTAAGAACCTTGCTTCAACCCTGAATCAGTGTATTTGACATAGATGATTTTGCTGTGGGGTGAGGTAAAGAGTCCTGCTTGTCTAGGCTGTGATGAAGAAAGTAGTATCACAGCAAGGCAGCTGACTCATTTGCATCTCTTCATTCAGAGTTATATGGAACTTTCCTGAGGTTCCATTTTTGTCTTATAAATGGTCACGAAAAAAAGCTTTAATATGCTTTGACAAGCAGCGGCAATGGGTACTGGGCATGAAGGATTTGCTTGTTGGAGATATGGGGATGAGAAACCATCCTGGAAATATTTTCCAAAAAGAAAGTGACTGTGATGCTTTTTCCAGACTAAAGTTTGTTAAGAGTCAGCCAGAGAAGCAGCTCAGAGGCAACATGGTGGGTGCAAGTGCTGAGACTCTCCTCAGACAAGCACAGCAACAGTTCAGGTCCCTTAGGCTCAAGTGTTTGCATCTATGGGCCTAACACATGCATAGGCTTTCCACTTAGGAAGCAGAAGCCAATGATGTGAACAATAGTCCAGTTTGGGAAGGAAAACAAGGCTTCCTAGGCTAAGAGACTGGCTGCCAAATTGCTTGGACATTCACTGGCTATAGATTTGAGGGTGAGGAAAGAATTCAATTTGAGGGTGAGGAAAGAATTCAAGGACAAGCAAAAAGTTTTACTGCAAGAGGCTGTATTTAAGCACTACAGTTACTACTGGTTTTCCAGTCTGTTTTGTCTACTGTCATTGCCCGATCCTCTCTGCTCTCAGTAATTATACTCATAGTATTGATTTAATCCTTTCAGTCTTCAAAAAGCTGTTTGACTAATAATGAGATAATTCCGCTGATCCCTAGAGAGAAAGATAAACATCATTAAAAATAAACAGTCCTTCCCCAGAAAAGGCAGATTTCATAGCAGCACTGAGGGGAAGGGGAAGTTCATGCCTGAAATTGAGTCGTGTCATTAGCCCATATTCTCTTTGGAAGAGTAGCTCTTGATAAGGAGGAGGAATGGAGTGAAGAAGAAGATGGCAAAGCAGCAGGTCAGGTAGAGGCCAAGCCCCTTGTTATCTTTATAGTCCCAGGCAGCAGTCCATTTCGGACTGTTCCACTGGAAGCTCAGAGGATTTTCAGGATTTTCTTATTCTTGCCTTCATGTCTACTTTCTTCTACTTCATTGCCTTCTAGTATCTTGCCTGAAAGGAGATCATATGTTTGCTGCTGAGACTTGTATGTTTTTACAGGTTCTGGCGTACAGATGCCTTGATTGTGATGAAAATTTGAGATCCAGTAGTGGTGTTGGTGTTTCATTGACAGGATTTTTCCTCTGTGATGCTACTCCAACTTCTGGCTTCACAGCTGGATGTCAGCCTGGGTTATTACGAGGTGTTTTGTTGTTCTGTTCCTCCAGTTCTTCCTACCCTGAGTGATTTTGCTCAAGTTTGAAAATTTAAAGCATCAGAAGTAAAGAAATATTAGATACTTATGCTCTCACCTAAAGCTCAGTTCCCTCATGAACTGTTTGTTGCTAGTTTCTTTTTTTATAACTGCTTTATGTTTTGACACAATTATCTCATCATCAAACCAGTTCTTTATGCTCTTTACACCGATACTGTCAAAGTCTCTACTGGCATGGTGTGAACTAGCACCAGAGATATGGTCAAGGGTATTTACACAGTTGAATGTGAATGTGTTTTCTGTGTGAAGAAATTGAAAGTTACATACGTGTGTATTTACTTACAGGGAACTGAAGAGAATCTCATATGAGTTCACTATATGAAGACACAGATTGTGTAAAACACGAAATCAGTTTTCCCTGGATATACACATTCTGGCTATACACAGACCTCTGTGCTACAGCAAGTTATTATAATTCCTGCTGTACAATTGGCATATCTCAGCTGTCTAGCGATTCATTTGATACATCTTATGCACAGAGGAATATGAGTATTGATATGGGCTACTAAAACATATCATACTTCTATTATTTTATAAGCAGTGACTGCATATAAGGACAACATAATAAAGTGAAAAATGTATTCCAGTTCATAAAATTCACCAGTCTACTACTCTGTTCCAAGGTGACTATTAACAGTTACAGTCACTCCTGTGGAAAGCTGAGGCACCGTGCACGACTAGAAATGCAAAGTGTCTTCTCAGTAGATCCTCACAGCTAATTCAGTGAAGAATCAAATTTCTCCAGTTCCCTTCCCTTCCTTTCTTCACCTTCCACTATTAGACTCTGTCTTGAACGTGATATGTTATAACTAACGACACTCAGATTATAATTATAGTAATATAATGCATCCAACCAATAGGATTTCATAGTATATATACTGGCAGTGTGAGAGTATAATTATCTGCTGGCTCTCCAGAAAACACTGGCAATTTGGCTAATGTTGAAAGCTCTTCTTGTATCTTTCTTTCTCCCTCTCATTTTAATATAAACCCTCTGTGGAATGTGAGGCTCTGGTAATGGCTCACTGGGCAATGAGGCAGCAGTCTCAGATACTGTAACATGATGCAAAACAAGGTCATACACTTGCTTTCATAACAGGATTATTCATTCATTCATTAAAAATTAAACACATGTCGGAACACATGATGAAAGTATTCGTGAATACTTCCTTAGAGTTTAAGTCACAAGTTTCTGTGAGATAAAGTTACTCCAAATTAAGTCTTCTCTTCCTTATATTTACACCTGAAGTTAGTTAATTGTTCCTATTGAAGCAAAGTGCTGTAATGACCCACATGGTGTTTCAGGATCATGGCCATATCTCAGTGGGGTGACGATTGCATTTCTTTGTTTTATGAGTCCTTACAATGAGCTTATATTTAAAATAAAAACATGTATGTTCTAAAATTTGTCTATATTATTTGTTTCCTTTTACTTAAAAGTTGCTGTTTTTTCAACTGTTCTGTTAAAACTTTTAATGTTTGTTTGTTTGTTTGTTTGTCTTAGGGGTTTTTTTGAGCTCTGCAGAAAAATCAGAGGGTCCAAAGATTTATTTCAGCCTGAGAGCATTACTATGGGGTATTTTTGTGGATATCCCATGCTAGACTGCAGTTAGGAAAGGATTGGTTACAGCTGAATGTGGTGCTATGGAATTAATTTAAAACAGCTGTAATAGGGTACACACAGAGGCCTGTCTAGTCTAGTGTATGGCTAGACTGGACAGAATCTTAAAAATAGGGGGTGCATATAGTGGCAGACTGTGACTCAGACTTGCCTTGAGTCATTTTTGAGGTTAATAGCCTTCAGCAGGTTCCTTCTTATGTGAATTTGCTGCATCATACTAGGACTTAACATTGACTTCTGACATCCACAGGAATGCAAGGCAGGGAATTTTACAGTGTGGTGAAACAGCATATGAAGAACTCTCTTCTACTGCTGATTCTGAATCTGTTGTTTGAGAACTTAGTTTGTTGCCACAGACTTCTTTTAATTAAAATAAATAAATTAAACAAACAAACAAGCAACCAACCTAAACCAAACAAACCACAACAAAAAAACCCCCACAACATCAGGGGACAGTGTTTTCGTTTTTACTTTTCAGTATGCCGCCCATTTTATGGATCTCTAGCATATCTCCACTCAAACAGCTCTTTTCTAGGCTAAAAAAAAATTCTGCCTGTGCAGTTGTTTCATGTAATGAATCTGAATATGCTTTGCATATTTCTTACCACCCTTTTCTGTAACTTCTAGTTGTAAGATGTTACGATGAGAATCGGAACTACGTGTAATATTCATAAAGTGGTTGTGCCATGAATTTATACATGATGTAATTAGTCTTTCAATTCCTATAACTTTCCTAATAATTGCCAACTTAGGACTTGTTTCTTTCCTTCTCCATAATAATAACTGTCTCCCTTCTCCACATTGCTTAGAACATTATTGACCTGAATTTTATTTTTGTTGATGTAGAAATACAAGTGACATGATAAACTTAGAGGTAACTGCATCAGTTACTGTAAAATTTTGCAGATTTACCAGGTCATAGTTGAAGCCAAAACCTTGATGACCATCGGATAGAATTTAGAGCCTATTTACAGGTCAGTGTTGTAGCTGATTTCTGTTGCTCACAAGCTGGGTAGCAACTCAGGTTAATTTTATAATCCAGATGTGGACACAGCTGCACTGTACTTGCACACCAGCAGACATACAAGATTTCTATGTCTACTTTTCTTTAATTGCAGGTATTTATGAGCCGCCATTTCTTGTATTATTGTGGTGAACCTACTCTGGATGTGAAGATTGCCTTTTGTCAGGTGTGTGTTCCTTACAGGTAAACCAAGGTACAGTATATACTTGTATTTCATTTTTGCAGTTCATGCATAATAAAAGAAAAAAATACTTTTCTATTTCTTTTGAAGTTTATTTTGTAGTTTTCTCTTAATGATTTTTGATTTTGTTTTGCTAAAATGTCAGTTAATATTCAGAGATTTTTTTTAGGTAAAAATAATAGCAGAGTTTGCAAACACAAAAAGTTGGCTGTGCTTCCAGTAAATTTAATGATATATCAGACAATAACCATACATAGACAGATGCTTTCTCAGAAATATGAAAATTAGAGCTATTTTATCTTTGCCTCTGTTTTTGTGAGGCAGAGCCTGTTACTACAGTTTTCTGCCCCTTAATCTACTTTTACTAGAAGTGAAGGGAGGGTTAATAGGATCTGTGGGGGTTGTCTTTTTTTCCAGTTGAACACCATGTGCTATGCAGATGGAGCCATGAGACTGCATTATAGCAAATTAAAGTATATTGATTTGTCCATTTTTTTGTTCTCTTGGTTAGACTTAGTTAACATATATGAATCACAGATCCGTATGCATCTTTTACAGCATGAACAAAAGATGAGGATTTTTGCTTATTTATGAACATTGGTTTATGTTTGAATTCTGTCTCTTTGTAATTATTTTTGTGAGATGGGAGACCAATAATCTAACTAGCTGGAGGGACATTAGGTACATTCTTTATTTTTGAGGAATAAGAACAATGCTGCATTCTTAGAAATGGAATTATGGTAAACACTTGTTTTTTCCCTTTATATTACTTGTGGGGTCCAAGTAAGTGAAAGTACAAATCTAAAAAAAGAAAGAGCTATTACTTGTATGCAAGCATTTAACACAAAATGGTGACAGCTTCTGGGAGGTTTGTTTTGTGGGGTTTTTTTGCAAAAATTGCACAAAAAGGGTTTTTCCTCTGATTGTATGAGAAAGATTGTGCAAAATCGCTTTTTGCATAGTTCTTCCTAGGAATTTTCTTCTCCCTTTTATTCAGACCAAAGCAGAGTTTTACAGAAGCATTTTTATTTTACACATGCAGAGGAAGCGTATTCTCAATCACTTCCTTTCATGTTTAGTGCTTCTTTAGCCTTGGCATCAATCACTGCATGATCATGTATAGCCAATGCTTTCTGTAACTGCACTCCAGATTCTTCTTTTATTGGAAACATGCCACTGTAATTATTCCTTTGCTGTTACCCTAACTAAATAAAAGGTCTCCAGAGGCACATACAGAACCAGACATATTTACAAGACTTTTATTAAAGTATATATGGTGAAATTGATGACATTTTTTAAGATTTTTAATGCTGAATAAAAATGATTCATATTCAACTCCTACAACAGGAACCAAAAGAGGAGTCATCCAATAAACATGTATGGGAAATACTATCTTGATATTGCAGGTAACAGGATTTTATCCTTCAAGCACTTACCACACAAATACTTTTTCAAGGTCTTCCGATCTTCAGATTTATTCTCCTGAGGGTACAAGCAGGTTCAGGCTTCATATTAATTTATTCTCTCCACAAAGATAAGCCCTGATCCAAATAACAGTTAAGCACATAGTTAACATTAAGTACAAGAACAGTCTCTAAAGTTGTGTTTTGCTAGACTAAGACCTTTGCTGTCATGGATGCTGTTCATTTGGGTTGCATAGCACAAGATGTGGGTTATATCTATATGCTGGTAATACTTGATCCAAACTATTTGTATGGACTATTCAACTATTTAGAAACTATTTAGTCTCCAGCTAGTAATATTGTTTATTCCATGCTTATTCAGAATGTCACGAATGCCCTGTGATTTACTAGCAATTCTGCTCCAAGTATGAAGTTCATTTATACCTTTGAGAAAATTTTATCTGGTCAATCACCAATTCTAAGAGTTTCAGGAGCTACTGTTAACAAAAGATGAAGATGCAGCAAGAGGTAGATACTACCATTTAAATCTTGACGTGTCTATAACCAACAAGGATCCCAGCAGTATCTGGACAAGAGAGCACAAGAATGTAGTTTCCAGTGAGCATAATTCAGCTCAGTAAGACTTTCATGTTATTCACCAAATGCAAAAAAATATGTTTCTACTATATAAATATGCAACAGATTATCAGAAAAAGTCAGTGTGGTCAGTGTGGTTCACTGCCCTGTTGACCTGTTAAGATGAGAGCCTCTAGTGATGCTGTACTAGAATAAACAATCCATAGGTTATTGCAATTTTGAGACCCATGTCTACCACATTGAAGTCCTGCTCCCATTTGGAATTTGTGCTTACTGTAGACTTTCTAAAAAAATATAGAGTTGGGCTGAAGTGTCTTTCATAAAGTAATATTGAAAAGTATTCCAGTGATTGTTAGTACTGTGTTAGTACATATTTTTCTCATCATAAATATTTTGTGGTGGTTTCTCTCTCATAGCCTAGAAGGCATAGCTTTATCTGCTGCGAAAGAAAGTAACATATACCTCATTATAGGCTGTTCCTCTTGCCACAGAGCTTATGTCATTGAATGTACTAGTTTCAATAGATGAAATGCTTGTTTAGCAGGAATAGAATCTTAAGAATTTGCAATTTAAGAAGAAAGAAATGTCTTTCTTGAGAAATACTTAGTAGTGTAAGTGGGGTAAATATGCCTTCCCCCTGTTACATCCCACCTATGAGAAGGCAAGAGTAAATAAGATGCACAGATTCCCTTGGTGTGGATTAAGGTGAGGTAACACTTGAAGTCTGTATGTAAACACCATCTTAAATGGAACAAATTAAAGTTTCAGTGCTGAATAATAGCTAACTATGTCTAAGAATACTGACTGCTTCATTCATGTTTTCCTTCATTTAGTTTTTCAATAATTTTTAAAAATTGTCCTCAAGATGTGTATAATCTGTCAGAATTTTCAAGTTTTCTAAGCTTTTTTTGTTTTCTAAAAAGAACAACAACAAAAAGTCTTTATTATTAGAATGTGTATGCCATAGTATTTCCATAGTACTTCAACAATTCATTTTTTAACAGAAAAGCAGGACATGGTATTACTGAAATGAAACACAAGGGACCTGGCCATACATGTTAAGAAAACACTTACTGTGAATCACGAATGTAAATTCACATGGTAATTCTTTGGTATAGTGTCATCACTAGTCTTTATCGCCCAGTTTAAACAATTTCATGTCCCATATAGAGTATATCAGCACTTTTGCATACTGACAGTATTGGTGCTGTACTGATGCCACCAGAAGAAAACCTTAGAATGAAACCTTAGTTTGCATGTCGAGGGTACTTTTGTAAAGTTCTACTCAATTTATGCTTTAAAAGAAGAGAAAAAAAAACCCAACAAATCTCCAAACAATAATATTTTAAAGCTTTAATTTTTCTCTAGACATCCTTTTTTTTTCTTGTATTCTGCTAACTTGCTTCTTTTCCACAGTCAGGTTTACATGTCTTGAACAACATGTGTATAGACTTCCTAGATGCGATATTGCACCAATGAACATTTAAAAATTGCATTAATTTAAAATACTTTTCGTTTTACATACAGAAAAGACTGGCTTTATTAATTGCATTGCTCTCTATTGATTGCTTGAGTCATCTAATCTGATTTTTAAATTTTATGTTACTTTTGATAAACCACTTTAATTACAACTAATGTCATCAAGGAGCAGTGACCTGTGTCTTGGATTTCTAGGACTGCAATGATGCTTCATAGTATTAAGACACGTCTATTTCTAACAAAAGTTGTAATTAAATTATTTAGCTCCTTATGGTCTTTCCTTATGAAAGTGAGAAAGTAAGCTATTATCTTCACAGTGAATACTCTAATTATGTAATTATATTGATAAATTTATTTATTTGAGTACTTTCTCTGCACTGGTTTTATGTGCTGCTTCTTTACCCTTTTTTTTAAAGGATGCAGTGATGTGCATTGGAGCATAAAGTTTTGTATTCTTGCTGCCCTGCTTGCATACTAGAACGCTTCTCAAACCAACACCCAGTATTTCAGTGTAATTCCAGTTTCCTGAGAAGTGTAAAACATTTGAAAAATACTTTATTATCAATATATGCATTACATAAAGAGGAGTTAATCCCATATGGGTCTCCTATGCTCTTAACACATTGTATTTCTATGTTCCCTTCACCATTGTTGATAAATCAAGAGTACTTTTCATTTCTTAGTTCTGTGATGTTTTGGCCAACTTTTAGTGATCCCATTTCTTTTTCCTAATCTTAATTGTATCTTGCTTCTTTCCAAGTTATTGTCTTTTTTTCAAATCTAGTGCCTCAGAACAAACTGATTAATACAAACTGCAGTGTTTCTTCTCATTTCTCCTGCAGTTGGCTGCTCAAATCTCTTTCCTCTGTTTTGGACAGAATTCCACAATATGTCAAGCTTCCTGTTTCTGGAGCTGTGCCTGAATGAGATGTTTCCAAACATCTTTACTGTAGCTTCATTTTATACTCTTAAATCATTCTTTCATGTATTTTTGGCTAAATTTCCATTTAGATCACTAAGTTGCTGACCACAAAGAAACCTCATTCTGAGGGAATTCCTTTAGTGTTTCTTGATTGCTCTTCTCTTCCTTACCTTCTTTGATATGATGACCAGGGTTGGTTATTGCCTATGTGTCAGTGTTGAATTCTTCAGGCATCGGGGGAATAAGGAATCATTTTTGACCTGTTGTGCAGATACTCACCTATTGTTCATCTCTCAGAAGTCTGGCCTAGAATGAAGCAGGCACCTTATTATTACAGTGATTTCTGAGAACACATGATAGCACAGTTACAAATGAACTACAAAAAATTTGTGCCTGTAAGAAAAGCAAATAAATATAGTTAAAGCGCAGTCAATATGTGGAGGACAAGTTAAAAGTATGTAAGTAGTGCTTAGCATTGAGTTTTGAGTAGATACAAAAGAAAAGGAAACTGAAGGCCATCCTGCTGTTTCTTTTGTAATCACAGCTAGTTGAGGGCGAATTCTGAAGATGCTGAGGTTTTGGTATCTGAGCTAGAAGAGGTTAAACAAGGACAGTGTGTTTAAAAAAACAAACAACAACAGCAAAACACCAACACCCCCCAACTAACCAACACTTACAAATATTGTACTCCACCTAATGAAGTGGTTTAATATGCTATTTTAAAATAGAGTGAGCAAAACAAATACAGTAAAAAGATCAATGATTAATGGATCAAGGTTGAGTTGTTTGCAAGTATCAGTTGCCTACTTGAAAGTCTGACTTCATAAAGGAGGGTAGGTTGTGTCTGGGGGCTAGGAGAAGACTGCTTGAGAAGGATTAAAAGAAGGAGTATTAACCCACTAAGTCACACTCAAAATACACTGAAATCAGGAAGACAGGGTGACAGGTGATGTGGCTGATAAGATATAACTCTCTAATGCTACACCCAAACACACAAACAAGATGAAAAACCTGTTTCTTGTAGGAAATTTGATCATTATCTTCGGACTTTTGAGTTCAGTGAGAGCAGGAGTAAGTAAGAAGTCTGGCTTTTTGATAAGAAAAATAGATAGTATCTTTGCGATAAATGTAGCATATACAGAACATGCAATGAAATATAATATAATAGGCCATTCAGTGTTAAGATACTTTGTGTTTCTCAAGTGGATGCTTCTATGGACATCCAAATTTACACAGCAAAACCTGTGACCATTAAATCCAAAGCAGAGGGTTTAGTAAACGTCTGTTCATCCCAGGATTTTGGCATTAGAATCTTCTGAGAAAATTACAGCTGTACAAGTGGAAGGATCGACATTAAATTAATAGCATTGTTGACTTAGCTGATGCACACAGGTGAGCAGGGCTTGCCTCTATGTACACTTTTCGATCTAGCAAGAAGACTCAGGATTTCACCATGCTTCAGAATTTCAATTTGTATGATCTCAGCATCTGACTTTTAAAGTCAAACTGTAGTTTTAAGATATAATGCTTTCAGATCCTGAGGGAATTGAAGACATCCGCCTCTGACACATACTGTTCTCCACACCAGTCTCTTTGTTTGAGATGGGGTTGAAACTTGGGGCCTCTGGGGAGTCATTGTGATCGCTAGCTCAGAAAATCCACTCTTTTGTATCCTGCTCATCTTTAGGTGCTCTGCCAACTGCAAATTAGGAGTCAGCTTTTTAGTCTTCCATGTAATTGTTTTCCTCTCCTGCATTCACACATTTGAAGTCATATAGCTATTTTCAGTGGCCTTGAAAGTGAGGCCCTTACTGACATGGTTAGTAGCAGACTTGGTAGTCCTGGGGTAAAGGTTGGAATTGATTATCTTTTAAAGGTCTTTTTAAACCTTGTTGATTCTCTGATTCTATGAACTATAGCACCCTCAAAAGTTGATATGTTCCTGTAGGTATTTCTCTGTGCAGACAGGGATGGATACTAATACTGAGGTAAATTTTCCCCTCAGCTGATGCCCGCTACATAAACTCTGTGACAGCACTCATTGTCTTGGAAATGCAAAGGAAAGCAATATAGCTTTAGCTCCCATTAGCATGGCTGGTATTTATAAAATCTAGGATGCATGAGATACTCGAGCTGGAAGAAATCGTGATATTTTAGGCTCATTAATAATAGGAATGGTGTTGAGTTTCAGAGGTCTATCAGTGAAATATAATAAATACAGTTCTACGGGGTAGAAATGGACAAATAAAATAAGATATCAGGAAACGATTCACCTCATAATACAGAAAATAATATAGTTCTGTTTCTGTTGTGTTTTTAACCCTCTTTTGTTCTCTATGCTGTAAAACAGAAAAAGGAAAGAATACAAAATATAGTTGTGTGTGAGGCAATAAGTTATTTGGGTTTCATGAAATTTCTAAGTAATTGTACTTTGAAAGCAAAATCTATGTAATCTAAGCATTTAGCAATGGTGAGAGTAATTTTTTCCTTCATCTCAAAAACTTGAGTCTTGACAGTTCATTTTCTTTCCTCCTCCCCAGCTGCTGGGATATTAAGCAAACATCATGGCAGATAAGACTATGCATTTAAGTGACCCAGCAAAGTGAGCTATGTTTTCAAGTCTGAAAAACTTACTTCCCTTACTCTTAAATTTTTCAGTATGGAAGAAAAAGAATGGCATTAGGTGTGTGTTAGAAGTTTTCAGTTAGATACTGAAAAGAGAAAAAATGATGTGTGCATTCTTCTACATGTGAAATAAAAGTTAAGTTCTGTTCAGTGTTGAAGCAATATCATTACATAGTCCAAATATTTATGGAAACCAAGAAAAAACATCTCTCAAATGCATACTTTGTCTCTGAGGAATAATCCTTCACATTACACTGAGGTCTGAGAAACTAGATGTGTTTTGTTCAAAGTGAAAAGGATGAAAAAAATTTGCTTTTGTTTTACACCCGCAATGTTTACGATTACCTTGGGGCTCCAGAATTGTAGCTTGACCAAATTCATTGAAAGTTCACCTGAAAATACATTAATTCACTGAAGTTCACTTTTCTATGAGACCTATGCATCTTTACTATGATATCCTAAGAAGTGTACCTGATCATTATATATATACAGAATATATATATATATATACACAATCTCCCTTTCCCCAGCTAATTATTAATGAAATGGTAATTCCTAGTTTCTCAAGCTGTCAGTATCAATCAAATTTGAAAGAAGTTTTTGGTTTAGGTGTGTATATGGAAGGGTGTATTCTGAAAATTCCTAGCCCTCTGTCCCTTTCTGCTGTCAGAATCAAAAGTATTAACTTAAACTGCCAGTACAATACTTGTGAGCATTGTACAGTAAAACCTGAATCTGAAATATCTTATATGGTGTATATGGGGGTGGGGAAAGAAGATATTAAATATTATACCAACACCAAGGCTTCTGGAAGGGATTTGAGTGAATCTGAGAATGTAACAGACCAACATGTGGTACATGGGTTTCTTATAAGATCAGCAATATGAATTGCGAAGACTTTGAGAAGAACCTTTTAATCAGGGTTTGAAAGTAAAATGAACACTGATGTGCTTTATTAAGAGTATGGATTTCCTTGCTAATGGGAAAAGCTCTTTTACCTAATTTTAGAGTGAAAAAAAAACTGTAATTTCCTTGTTCCCATTTAACAAGAGGCTGTTCTATAGCAACTTGGAGATGGCAGTTCATTATCTGATTTTGTGTTGTCTTTGAGGACCTAATCAAATGTGATTAATCTAGTAACACTGTAAATTTATTGATTTAGGGATTTGATTTAAGTTACAGTCATGACAAGGATAGTTATTCATCTCCTGGTTGTTATAAAAATAAGCGGTACTTTGGGCTTAAGCAGTAGGCTTACTGTGTTTTAATTTTACTTACTTGGGCTTTGGTAAAAATCGTCAAAATATAGAGAGTTGGGGGTTTTGTCAGTTTTTAGCAGTGTAGGTTTAAAGGGAGGAGACAAATTAGTAGATGACCTGGAGACTCTTTGGGCCACCCACAGAGCTGAAATGTTTGTCACTCAGAGGAGGCATTCTACTTGGAGTCAACTTCAATCTAAATCAGCCTGTCTTGAACATTATGAGTAATTCTTGGTGTTGATATTTTCTCTCAAACCTCCTTATGGTTTACAGACTTTTAAGTAGACAGTCCTTGAGAAAAATATTAATCTAAAAATAATAACTTTCCAAGAAAATTAAAATAGCCTTTACCTTCCCTACAACCAACAGTTAGGAGTGGATGGTCATAGGAATAGTCCGTGTTATGCAGAGGAGAGCTGCTCATCAGGACACGTGTTCTTCCAGGTATTTGATTGCTATTGCATATATTAATTATCCATATAACTGAGGTACTACAGGGTGGTGTTCTGAGCTGTTTCAACTGTTTTCTAAGACTTCCCTTAATTTAAAATAGCCACCTCCTGGAACTGCAGTAGTTCAGAAATCCCACTGTAGGCAGCACAGGATTTCTGAGGCTAGCAGTTCACAGGGTCAGCCTAATTTGAAGGCAAGCAATTTTGATGTGCACGGGATTCTGAATGCGGGCTGACAAAGTACCTTTTCCCATGTCACTCCATCCCACATGAGGAACTGTTGGGTAGCTCAGGAGTGAGGATGCAAGCAAGTTATGGCAGTCCTGGCTCACTCAAGCCTTAACATGGTCATGCAGCTTGTTTAAAAAAGTAGTTGTATCTGTACTTCCAGAGGAGCTGGGTATGAGTCAGGCTCACTAAGGAATGCAATTTTTATGCTGACACTTCATATAACATTGGTTTCAGAGTAACGGGTGTTAATGCTGAATATTGTCTGCATTGTTCTGATAATGACATCAGAAAAAAACATGCTGCAAATGTGTTTGTCTAGCCAGAGGGAGCTGTGATTATTTCCTGTCTCTCAGGAGAGCATTATTAAAATAAAGCCTCTTAGTTCCAGGTCTGGTATGAATAGCTGAGGTAGCCAAATTTGTGCATCTCTCTTCACATAATGGAAGGAGTTTTAAGACTAAGGCTTCACAGTACGAAGCAGATGCAGTCTTTCTTCAGGTGAAAAAATTCAAATCTTTTTCAGATTCCTTTCATTCTGTATAAACTTGAATTTACCACTGTGTCAGGGTCCATAAATCTCTCACTTTCTACATGTGTATGTGAGGGGGAAAGCCTTCTCCTACATACGATTAACAAGTTAATATAATGTTTCTAATTGCTTATGTGAAATGAGCCTCCATGTTTATGAACTGTTACATTTATTAAGGTGTCTCAAAGTCTCTAAATGAGGTGGTTAGGATTAACCAGTGCTGTCCAGTGATAACGAACAGAAAAAAGAATATTAATCATCCTAAAGCAAACCTGAGAATCAAAGTTCTCAGCAAGGTTAGTTCTCTGCCTTTAATGACCAGCTTTGTGGAACACTGGAATGATGTCCTTTTAAATTGAAAAAATAATAGTCTACAAATCAACTTTACATTTTTCCTGCTCCATCAAAATTCAACTTAGTAGTCTATAGTCACATACATGGTTGATTATTCAGATTTTTGGGGAAAAGTAATTTATAATAGAGCAAAAAAGAAAATTTAGAGTCTGTGTTTATGAGCACTGAAAATAAATGCACAGACAGAGGCAGGTTTGGGTTTTGGTTCTCCTTATAGATGGCATTTGGGAAAGTCTTAACTTCCATAACTGAATTGTCAACTACTTTAGGACAGGTCTGTTGTGATATGTTGAACTTTTGAATCCTGTGTTCAGCATCATGTAGTATACAATCCTAAATTACAAGCACTAAATTCTGATTTTTATCTCAAATTACTATATACTTTGCTCCATAGTCTTCAGGAAACTGAGCTCAGTGGTAGTCATAAAACAACTATAATGTAGCTGTCTGCATAGTAATTCTACAATTTGAGTGAGGTTACAGTTCAGGGGAAGTTTTAGAGTTCATGTGAATAGACTTATTTGTTCCATCTGACCAATGATGAAAAGCCTAATTCTTATGTCTCTTGTCCCTTCTACAATGATGTAAGTCTTCTAATTTTAAAGTGAGATATTTAGTGTGATACAAATGAGGGCAGAATCAGTATGAATGCTTAAGTCAACAGTCATAAAGCAGAGACCAGTAGCTGAGAGCAGCTGTGCCACAAACATGAGTTAGAGAATCCACTAGCTTTCTTTAATCAGTGACTGTTTATGGCTACTTTCTGGGTGAATGAAGTTTTGATACAATCTTTGAGAGCATTAGAGGATTCATGTAGATCCATGACAACAGGCCTAAAATTAAGAATTTGCATTGGAAAATCAAGCTGACTGTGTTTTATTAGTATTCTGATGTCTTACTATCCTTGGTTTCTGTTTTTTTCTCCACTCTCTTCCCCCTTGCCTTCTTCTGTAAAACAGGGATTTGGGAAACAAGTGGATGTGTCATATATTGCCAAACATTACAACATGAGCAAAAGCAAAGTTGACAACCAGTTCTACAGCGTGGAAGTAGGTGACTCAACCTTCACAGTTCTCAAACGCTACCAGAACTTGAAACCTATTGGCTCTGGGGCTCAGGGAATAGTTTGGTAAGTATCAGCAGTTTCTCTTACGCTTTTAAAATAGGATTTTCCTTTTGCATTTCTTCACAGTTTGCTAGCCACAGACATTGTCTAAAATTGCAAAAATAAGGCAGGCACAGATATCCTGAGGCAGAAGGAGTCTAGTGGTTTGCTAATAAATTCTCTTGCTAGTGAGAATGGTAGCACTAGGTTTATTTCTTCACATAGCAAAATACGATTAGCAAGAAAGCAGGAGAAGGATCTTACCACAGTTGACATCTGTGACACTATTTCCAGTGGTAGCACAAATAATATCCCAAGTAAACCCTGTAATTTTAGTCTTTGTACAGCAGAAGTTACTGAGAGCAATATAGAAACTTGTCACATCCCATAGCATACTCAAGTCTTCAAAATGGAAGCCTTTCAAGCTGAGATAACTGCTAATGTTTTCTTTATTTTTTAGATGTTTCAGTGATGTGAATAATGTGAACAAAAGACACAAAATCAGTAGCTCTTCTAAATAATATGACTGGTTTATGGAATTTGAAATTATTGTGTTCAAAAGTTGTGATAGCCTACGTGGCTTTTTCCTCTGCATTTTTAGAGATATGTCTTACATTTCAGTGGACTGTATTTAAAAGACTCTGTGTGGGCATTTGTTACCTGTTTAATTACAAAGCATTAGAGTAACTAACATGATCAGAGTAACTTGATCAGAGAGGAAGTCTAATTCTACCTATCATCTTCAGCACTGCTCTTTTCTGACTTTTGTACAGTATGTGTTACCTTACAATTGGAGGTAGTGGTAAAGCAACAGATTTCTTTAATCTAGGGGCAAATGGATTCCGTGGATCATTGGCATTGGCACTGTAATTGACTGTGTAACAACAATTAGCAACCCATTCTTAGGTCTCAGTCTGTCACTTCCAGTGAAACAAGTCTGAAAACTGATCTAAATGATAAAGTATTTTATTTCATCTCTTAAAGAGTTAAAGGTTAGTTTAAAAGGGTTAAAGGTTAGTTTAAAGGTTCAAGGGTTGAAGATTATTTTAAATGTTTAGGGGTTAAAGATTAAAGTTTAAAGGTTAAGAAGGGTTAAAGGTTAGTTTAAAATCAACTTCGGGAAAGAAACATACACTGTGTTGAGTACTATTAATATTCATTTGCATTAGTCATCTACTTCCATATATAGTAATATGTTTTTTCTTACTACTTACTATTCTCTATTCCTTTTAGAGGAAAACCAGATTTTGCTGAACCTCTCTGCAACTGAATTTATGCAATGATCAATTATGAGCAGCAAAAAAACCCCAAAAACATAGAAGTTGAGCTAAATAGAATCAGTAAAACCCTGTGAATTTGTCTTTTGTACTAAGAGCAGGCAGGCAAAAATTAAGAAAATCAAATCAGAAAACAAGTAAGTTCAAGTGAAAGTTAACACAAATCTGAGCTGCATGGAGAGGCTATAAAAAGCACTTTATGGTTTGATGATACACATATATATTACATGATAAATGGAGTAGATAACGAATATTTTTGCTTATGCATTATATTGTAATCTACTTGTCATGAGGCATAATTTACCAGAAATACCTTAACAAACTATAAGCAAAGCATGAAGAACTGATGATGAAGTGGAAAAAAAAAAAAAAGAGGTGAGATAAATATATGTATCTTAGCTATAGGAAAACAATACTTGAGGAAAAAATAGTTATGTAAGTTTCTGTTCAGTAATAGTCACCATTATATAGTAATAAGTTTACTACGTAAGCTTAAATAGTGTAAGTTTCTATATTTAGAAACTATAGGTATTTTGATGGATATAGGTTTACACCTGGAAAAAGCAGATTAAGTGAAAAAATATTCTGAAAAACTGCCTATTTCTGCAATGCTGCTGGCTCTGTTGGCAGAAGTATTTTACCTGGCTCATCTTGTTCTTTTGCAAAAGGTAGCCATAAAAAGTGCCTCTATGAAAACAGTGGGAAAAACCTAGGTAGTGGTTTCTTTTCGAGCCAATGGCTCTGTCATACTTACTGAGTTGTTCATTGAGAAGCCTAACAGATCTGGAATGCAATTCTGTCTCAGTAACAGAATTAGCAGAAGTGTAGGAGCTGAATGGGTGATTTCTAACTCTTTCCTCTACCAAATGCAGATACAGGTAGGATAGCCCAGAGACTTTTAGGCTCAGACTTCTCATAGCATGCACTATTTCTGGATTTTCCTTCCAGATGATTGTAGGTAAAAGGACACTACCTGTTTTCTGGCTGTAGTGATGGGCTCCCCAGCTACTGGAGACAGCCTTAATGCATAGCAACATACGGTTTTATGGAGTAATAAAGGTAGAGTATTATTCATAAATGCTAACTACCCTTTCAGGCCTGAGCTGCCACCAGCAGTTGCAGCCTGCTACTTGACTAGTCTAGACATTTGCAGCTTGCCAAGTGGAGTCCATGCCTAGTACTTGGCCACAGAACTGTGATTTCCACAGCTTAAGAAAAATGGACCTATTTAATTGCAGATTTTTTAACAATTTAGCATCAGATCTCTCAGTACCTATCAGGTGCAAGGTATTCCATGTCAAGGACTGCCTCAGCACTAGCTTCAGGACCAAACTCCATTTGCTAGCAGCAGCCTCCCTCTTAATTTGGATGTGGGATTCGATTTGCACAATGTACTGGCTGCCTTATCACCTTACCAGGTATACTTGGGCAGGCAAACTGTCCACAGTCCAATAGGTAATTGTAGAGGCAAGGGAAGAGGGAGAAAAGACATGATGTTTAGATAGTTCAGATGAGGGTGGAGGGAGAGGAATTTTCATGTTCTAAAAACTCAACAGAAATATGCTGGTATTGGAATGGGTGTTTGTGTTTTAAACGAATGTTTTTTACCTGGAAGCAACATAACTAATCTGTAGCTTTTCTGCTGTGGCTTCCAAGCTATCAGTTTTTATATTGCCTGTGATATTTTTGATACTGCCTGAAATGTCTAGAAAAATTGTCTTCTACAGGAATATTTCAAAAGCAGTTTGAAGAGGCTATGATAGTTTTTGAATTTGTGATGGAAGCAAGGGTGAAATCCAGCTTTCTATGTCAGGTAGAGAAGACATAACTTACAAGTTTGAGGATGCAAGAAATTAAAATCTTAGAAGCAGCTTATGAAGACATTTGCCCTGTTTTATGACCACATTGGTGCCTATACCTGTGTGCATTGTCAGGAGAAATTGTTAGCTTTAAAGACAAAGTCATCTGGATGAGTATCAAGTAGATGAGTCTGATGATGTCTTCTAGCTGAAATCCAGAATATTTATCTTGCTCTTTTCTGAAGAGTGAAGACAGGCTTTCACACTATATGATGTTGGGATATGGTCTAATGACGTGTCAGCTGGACCAGGGGAGTGTTAGCTGGGAAGTGCTTTATGCTGTATAGTTTATGCAAGAAGTTTTTGTGTCTTGGAGTAGTGTTAGAGGCAGGGAGAGTATGAGAGCAGGAATGGTAGTTTTGAGGATAGTTTTGAAGAGTCATGACAGCTCTTCAGTGAATGCATTATAAATTAGAAAGACATTCCATCTGCAAATATAGGGGAGATTATAAATATTTTATTGAAGTAGTGAATTGGGCAAATTACTGTGTCTTTTTTTTTTTTTTTCCCTTGGAATTAGTGTTTTGATATCTTTAAGCCTGACTGTGAAGGAGATTGAAGTCTTTTTTGTGATCCCTGTAACAGGTAGAGTCAACAAGTCAACCGACAACTTGCTATGTTGCATTACTGTAGGTTCTGATTCAATTTGTAATTTGGTGATTTAATTGTAATTTGGTGGTTGAATATTAAGGAGTGCAGAATTCTTTCAAATCAACGTGTTGTGATGGTGATGCTTGTTGTAGCCTGTATTACTGCTGATTCTTTCCCCGAAGTAATCACAGAATCATAGAATCATTTAGGTTGGAAAAGACCCTTAAGATCATTGATTCTAACCACTAACCCAGCACTGCCAAGTCCACCACTGAGCCATGTGCCTAAGTGCCACAGCTATATGGCTTTTAAAAACCTTCAGAGATGGTGGCTCAACCACGTTCCATAACGTTCAAATGCCAGAGGAGGAGTGTAACAGATATTTTCCATTACAAGATGTCTACTATGAAAGATCCAAGGCTTTTTTTTTTTTTCTGTTCTCCTTGGAACTATCATACGGAAGTGTGCTGTTGTATCCCAATATTGGTTATAGAAGATTTGTTAAGTTGGGGTTGGTTAAAATTTCATCTCTTCTCTGAATATCCATGTGTTATATGTGTTAAGACAATTATTATAGGGAAACATCTTCCATTCCTTTGATCTCTGGTGAACGCCTGTGAATATATGAATATAGTCAACCAATAGAACCACTTTTAAATACATTTTAATTTAATATAACTACCTTCTGTGAGGAATGTGCCTGTAAATGGTGAATACGATCAGATATTTGAGTTTGCAAAAACTTTTGAGCCCTTTTGTATGATGGTTATCTTTCTGTTCTGGGTTTGTGCAGCACAGCTTATTCCTGGTCTGAGTATACAGTTCTACAGTGATATTGCGATGGGAATAATGGTAAAAGCCATAGAAAAGAAGAGCTGATACTTCTGAGCATAATCAAGTCTGAGCCCACACTGATCAAAGAAGAGTGGTAGTCTGTGTGTTTGCTATGGTGCAATGGAAAAGACTCAGAGAATAGTGAACATCTCAGTGTTTTACAGTTAATGCACAATTTATTTGTATTGTTTTTCTGGACACCGGTGTATTAAAGTTCTTGAGAGATCAGAATGTTTCTCCTGTGTGAGTCTGCTATCCCAGTAATATTGTTTTGATTTCTTTGTACCACTGAATTGGCATACTGTGTTCCCTGATAGAGGTCAACATTTCTGCTTGTATAAAATGGCACAGTTCCATTGAAGTTCAGAGGTCTTCTTACCATGGGACAGATCAGTGATTTTCCTCAGAGGAGGAGAAGAAATAATACATGTTATTTAGAGGAAAAATCAAGTGAACCACATAACCAGATGTGACTACAATTTCAATGGCCCTGAAGGGAGCAGCAGTGTTAATTTTGCCAGTCCCAGTCTCTCCTGTGAATCAGTATTTGAGCATATGTCACGAGCTCAGTTACTCGCATTGCAGTTACACAGTCACATCTTGCAGACTTTTTGTGCTTAAAATTCTGTTGACTGGTGCAGATTTATCCTATTCTGTTAAAGTTTCTCCACATTGTATCCTTTAGTTCGGCTTATGTTCTCTTTCTCATGCTGTTGTCTGCTTTGCTGATGAGCTCTGACACTCCACTCCTGAGGAGGTTTTTGAAGACATTCTGTAGAGAGTTTCTCAAGCGTTATGTGTGAGGGTAATGTAGAGAATAGCTGTCAGTTTGTACTGTGAAATGTTACTGTACTGTTAGTGAAGTAAGCATGTCAGTTTAAATGAATTCTCTGATGTTACCCAGGGCTAACACTATCTCATACAATGCAACACCTGATGAGTTGGTTGGGTTTTTTTCTGCTGAGAACAAGTGGTTTAAACTACTGCCAGGTTTGTTTTTTTTTCACTTGAAGCTCTGAAATGTTGAAATACTGTAAAGTCCCAGCAAGCTTGAAGCCTCACTTATTCATTTGTACATTGCAGGGTTTGTCTCCAACTACCAATTTGCATTCACATTGTAGTTTTGTTTGGATTTTTTAGTGTGCTGTTGCTCTAAAATGCCAAAAATTTAACTGCATGCATTCAGTTGCCAATTAATCACTGTCTGATGTATTTTTGGAACACCTTATTCTGTTTTTTTTTGTATTATGATACATTTATGCCTTGACTCTTCAGATAGCAGTTTTTTTCAGTTGGATCAGTACAACTCTTAGGCATAGAGCAGGTTTGTTCAGAGCCATGACTGGATGATGATCCTGCTAGAGCCAGTAAAAATTTACCAGCTCTTTCTTTGCAAATTTTGTGGCTCAGGGGTGTTACTGATGTTTGTGTAACTTAAATTCTTTCTGTATTGGTTGATTAAAAGCCTAATTTAATTCACACTTTTTGCTATCAGGCAGTAACATTTTTTAACTCCTTCTAGATGTGTCAGGTTCCATTCACTCCTACCCTGTCTAAAGCTTCCTTTTCATCACTGCCAGATCTCCTTTTTTCTCAAATGTGAGTTCTGTCTTACTCCCACGCTGTGACACACTGGGCAGATATTTTTCAAGTCTCTCTTGCTTCTCTTGTTGTGTCGAGTTGTCTGCCTGGAGTTCAGTCACAGACAAATTTCAGTTCAAGGAGGAAATTAGGATTAGAAACAACTACTGTCAGTTCATTGCAGCCATTCCTTACCTGAGTTCAGACTTATCCTTTTATTCATTCGCTTGAAGGCCTGTCACCACTGAAAGGAGGACTGTTGCATTGTCATCTCTGATTACCATACGTTTAACATGACATAATTCCACTAAATACCTGTGTTCCCTCTTAGGGACAAGGACATTACACTGTGGTAGGAGAATAGCTGTGACCCTGTGGAATCAGAGAGGTATGGCTATGACAGAGCATCCAAATAAAAAGGCAGGTGTCAAAACAAAGCAGTAATGGAACCAGAAATAGAAAAAAGAAAGAGCCGGTCTAAAGGAAATGCAGCTCAGTCAATTCAATTTTCTTTGTTCGCACATACTATTGATGTTAATGTGGTCTACAGCTTTTCACAGTGCTTTACAGAAAGCAAAAAGTTGTCCCTTTTCCCAGAGCCTGCTATCCTTATACAATAAAGGTCACAACAAAAACAGTGACAGACAGAAAAAAATATAACAGAAGTTGTGCAAAATAGAAAGAAAATATGAAACAAGCGATTGTGCCTGAAGGCTAGGTGAAGTTTGTGATCAGTGCGAAACATGTCTGGCATGGCACGAGTGGGAAAACTCATTAGAACAGATGAGTTGGTAATAAACAGAGAGACAGGAAGGAA
The DNA here is from genome assembly GCF_033783945.1 of Neopsephotus bourkii. Classification (NCBI taxonomy): domain Eukaryota; kingdom Metazoa; phylum Chordata; class Aves; order Psittaciformes; family Psittacidae; genus Neopsephotus; species Neopsephotus bourkii. The sequence goes on from NW_026901048.1 coordinate 749,806, forward strand.
GGCAGAAAGGAAGAAGACCCAAAGACAGGACTCAAAGCAAGTGACAAACAGTATCTCTTTTTTTCTTTTTTTTTTTGATTGATGGATTGATTGGAGTTTTGTGTGTTTGTTTTGGGTTGTATTTTTTTTTTTTTTGCTTTGATTCTTTTCTGGAGTCATTGTTTTACACTCTTCCGTCCCAAACTGGTTGGTGCCTGTTTACGAACTGGAAATATATTTTGTGGCTCTGGGGTTGCTAATTCACCACGAGCCACAGAAGGAGGCAGAGTTTCTAATTCAAACAAAAATCTGGTTTTAAAGAACATCTACATCTTGAAATCTCTGCTGGTAACAAGGCAACTAAAAAAAAACTAAGTAATTTCTAATTTTGTTCCTGTTGAACTAAGGCATTTTAGCTTGTTATATAGCAGGTAAAACATTTTGTATCCTTACAAACCATCAGGTTTGCCTGCTAGCATCTTATCTGTGTCAGAGGTGTCCCTCAGCATGACAGACTGTAGATACAGAGCTATCCCAGTTGGATGAGAGTGCTGAAAGAGTTGTAGCAACTTGGATTGGTTGAGTTCGTGTCAGCATAGGGTCAGATTGTGAACTAGCCCTTTGCCTGGGAAGGTAAAGGTGACATGCAGTAGCACTGGCTTTCTTCCCTCCCAGAACAGCACCAAACGACATTTTGGTATCTCAGATTCTCTGTTTCTGTCTGCTTAGAATAGTGTTGCAGAGATTGTAGGGTTAGTTTCAGGAAACTAGAATCTGATTAGCCTTTTAGGGTTAAATTTTTATGCTTATTTTTTTTTTTCCCTTCCATGATTATCACATTGCAGATGATGACTTGCTGACAATACATTTTCAGTGCTTGGCTGAATTTTGATTTCTAATCAGTTGAGAAATGTTGCAAAAAAGGTTGTGAAATAATCTTTCTTTTTCTCCAAACTGACAGCTTTTGTTCTGCTTGTCATGCAAGCCAGCAAGTCTTTTAAATTATGACTATGAGATGGGTATAGAAGATAGTAGCTGTTTCCTATTTCAGTTCGTAGATCCAAAAATAGCAGGCTTATCATGTGACTGACAGTTTGAACATGCTAGGTACTGAACTTCTGCCCAGTGCACAGACTGTTTCAGTGTTGGTATTTTCCTAGTCTTGTAAATCGCTGTTAAATGAGAAAACTGGACTTTTTCTGGCTTTGCTGCTTAACAGAACTTGAAAACTGTCCAGTTTATATACCCTGCTGACATCCCAAAGCACGGAATGTGAGATCTCTTTGCCAGGTGCTGGGCAAACATTTACTTAATATGGTTTAACTACAACTCACACTTTAAGTTCCTTTGTCCGGTTATTTTCTGCTACTGAATATTGACAGGCACCTCCAGCTCTGATCCATTTTTCTGATTTTTACCTTGCCCTGGCTTCAGTAAATCCTTGAGCATATAAAGAGTTAGGAATGTGATATGCTTTGGAAACCATTGTCATCTTTTACATGTCACACACATAAGGGAAAGCATTTTGGCCTCAAGTCCTTTTCAAGCAGATTGGAAAAAAAAACCAAACAAACAACAACCCTGGCTTCTTTCGCTGACCAGGCTGAATTTCTTAGGCTAGCAGTTGCCAAAAGTTATTTGAGATATTGACATGAGAATTGCAGAACCAGAAAATACTGTTTTTACATTTCTGTTCAGAAAAGGATTCTACAACTGAGTCACTTTCAGTGCTAAGGATAAAAAATTAGCAGAGTATATACAGATGTGAGGTATGTAAACATACTTAATATTCAGCATCCTCATTAATATTTTAGTCTCCAGGCAAACTAAAATGGCACTCATTATGAGAGGCATGGCAGGCAATGTGTGAAAAGTATAGCTGTTGCTACATTGCCTTTCCTACCGTATCCTGTACCATCTTTGTGAGAATGCCTACAGGAAAATAGTTTATCTTGCATCAATATACAGAACTGACCGGTGGATTACAAAATGGTTCTTGTTAGGGCATCATCAGCTCAAGTAACCAGAAAGATAACTAAATTGAGGTTCAATCTGTGGATGGGAGAGTCACAGAGGTATTTTTGTACAACTTGAGCCAGAAGGGCAAAACCTTGAGAATTGTAATTGTCAGCTCAGTAAAAAGATCTGCACAAGGAGTGGAACTTCTTTTACGCAGGCTTGTGGTTTGTGGTGGTGATGGAGCTGGAAAGGACAGTCACCTTTAAGTCACTATGAGAGCTTTTGATGGAAGAACACTTTGTTAACATGAACAGTTTGATACTTTCATGTGCGTAGTTGTTTTAAAAGAAGGTATCAGCAGAGCAGGTCTACCCTAGTAACCAAATAGCCTAGAATTCGTCAGCAAGTAACAGAGGGCAAATTTTTACTGCAGACCCTCCTTTTCCTAATAGATTCCAGCCTGTGATTCCTTTTTCACATCAATTTTCGAAGGGTGTAGCTTCTTTTGCCACCTAGTGAATAATTCTGTTCCTTTACAATTTTAATCAGTCGTATAATTGGCAAAATTATAATGCAGCACATTTGGAGCCACCAGTGACAGATGTTGAGTGAGCTTTTATTGTAAATATATTTACTAAAAATAAGCATTCCAGCCTTTTTTTTCCTGTGCAACTTCTTTTACATTGTCTTATGTATAATGGCTTGATTATTTTCCTTCAGACCACACTTCTGAAAGTTTGGTGCATAAGAGCTGTCTCGACATGACTGAATTGTAAAATATATTTCACAGCAAAATTATCAAACCTTGGAAATACAAATTCATTGTGCTCCCCAGTTTATCTTTGCTGGAAAGGGCTGCTTGGCTTTGACGTTTCAGGCAGTGATTGTAGTACTTTAAAAAGAATGAGAAATATGGATTCAAAACTGGTCTACAGCTGTCATGGATATGGAAATGATACTATTCTAATATTTTACTGGTGACAGTAAATGGACTGGATGAGTTGTGGGCTTAAACTTTGTGTTTGCTTTCTTAGGAATAAGCATGAATGCATTTTGATGTCTCATTTAAACTGAACTGAGGTGACAGCTTAGTTCAACCTCTTTTTTTTGCCTTTGGTGCAAGGTCATCTTGACATGTGAAGGGGCTCCAAAGGGCACCAGCTGGAGCATCTTGCTGGCAAGGTATCTGCTGTGACAGGATGCCTGTGTATGACTCTTGCTGCACTTCAGCAAGTGCAGTTTTTGCTAACCCATGTAGTGCAGGAAGGAACATTTTGTGATCTATCAGTAATCTCCGCTGTGGTAGGAAGCTCATGGAAAGTCTTGTGGGCTGATTTATTTATGCTGTGAAGCATCCATGGTGATAGGAAAAAAAATAAATGACAACTTTGGTGCAGCTGGGAGGCAGCTTGGTTGTATTTCCTAATCTGTTACCAGCTGATTGCAAGGAGCTGTGAGCTGAAATCACAACAAATAGCTGAAAACCGTATACAGTAGCAGGAAAATGTGCAGCAGTCATCCATTACGAAATTGTATTGGTCTCCTTAAGCATCAGCTCTGAATGCTGCCTCAGAGGCCAGTGATTTCTCTGATTGTGGGGGAAAAATAGACCTGATCTGGAATGTAGAGTAGCCATTCCTGATAACAGGTCTGCAACTCATCATTAGGGTCACATTGGTTATGTTCTGGGTTTTCAACACACAGACTTGATTCAAAATGTAATAAGGACATTGAAAGGCTCTTGTCCATCACAGTGGTCTTTTATTGTACTGTTTCAGGGAAACTGTTTCTTCATGTTGATGCATGTAAGGAATTCTTTCCATTTTCATCAAAACCATTCACTATTTTAAATGATACTTTCTGAAGAGAAGTTTTCACTCTAAAAATAATAATTTATTTTTTCTTTTTAAAAGTGATTGCTGAAGAGAGGAATATGCACTGTTTGTGAGTAGATATGTATCACAATCTACCTTTAGAAACTCAGAAGTTACATGTTGTGTATATATACATTTCAATATATGTCTGTGTGTGTATATAGAATGTATTCTGATCCATGTATCAGTGGTGATTGTTAGAAGAGGTATCATCAGCATTATTGTTAAACATGATTTTCAAGGTTAACAATTTTCTCTGCTGATGGAGATCTCAGCACTAAATAGAATAGGCATTTCAAATACATAGATCAATGCTTTGTTTAACAAGATCAGCTTCAGCTTTCTTCCATTTTGCTGTGCTGGGATGAAGGAACTAAGGGAAAATGCTAATGTCAGTGGCAAAACTGCAGTACCTAGAAGGATCAGGTAATGCAGGTATTAATAACAGTGATTTGTAATAATCAGCATCACAGCTGAAGTATTTCTGGAGAAAGGCAAAAGATGACCAAATTTTGTTGCTGTAGAAAGTTGATATTATATTAAGTAGCTTGTCAGATAAACTAAAATATTATATATGTTGCAATGTATAAGTGTAATCACAGGTAAGAGGAACATTTACCAACCCTTGGATTTCTACAACATTCAGTGAAGAGACTTTCTTAATATAGAAAGCTGTTTGCTGAGATTGCTGAAAGTCTCCATTTCACAGCATGCCCCAGGAGTCTAGGAGCTTCCTTTCCTGTTTTGGGCTTCCATTCTGTCATCTGAGGGCTAATAATAGCACTTTAATGAAGCAGTGGCTTGAGAAAGGATAACCATCTTGAAAAGGATATGTGTGCACCATCTGAAGAATCTTGAAACTAAAGATTGTCAAAAATTGTCATTTGTTAAACTAGGAAACCCTAGCTAAAAGTTTATCTGGAAAAATAAGTGTGTTCTGTGGTTTTGTCGGTCTGTTCTGGCACAGAATATAATAGAGTAGATAAATGCTAAGTTTCATTGTTGATTAAAAGAATTATTCCTGTATGGGAAGAATAATTTTAAGTATTTACTTGGTAAATGCATGTTGAAATAGAAACTTGGATGTGAAACTAGAATGCTTTTCTTGCTTTCTGAAATAGGCATAAAAATGAATGTCTGGTCCTTCAAGTGTATGATAACAGAGCATTGCTCATTGATCATTACAGCCTGAACTCTCACGCAGTATTAGTGGTAAATGATGATCTCGATTAGTGTAAATCTGACTAGAATGAGTTTCATTTATTTTCTTTCCCCCCTCCCCCCGCTGAAGTCAGCAGTGTCTTGTTAAATAGCTGTAATTGCATAGATCTCTTTGAAGGCATAAATTTATGTTCACATCTGGCTAAAATTTTTTATCTCTGCTAAGTAGGTTTGTTTCAAATTATTTACAGTTTAAAAAGGCACTTTAAATACTAACATTTACCTTGCCAAACTAGCCATAAATGTAATTTATAGGGAAAGAGTTTATTTGCTGCATTTTCTGTCTGTTCGGCTGCCAGAGATACGGTTTTAAACTTGGGGGATTTTTCTGAGCTCATGCTGCAGTAGAGCTATAATTTTATTACAAGACTAGAATTGTAATTTTTGTTACAAAAATAGGGCAACTGTGGAAATGAAAAAACACATTCAGTTGAGCAAGAGGTGTTACGAATTTCCAGGGAAAGATGAACAGGCTTTTAGATACAAGTCCAATCTCTTGTTGCAGATCTTGACGTTGACTTTCACACTCAGCCTTTTCACAGCAGTTCACAGACACTCATTACTCTCTCTCTCTTATTCCTGCTCCCTTGAGTCACCTGTTTATACAGCCACTCTTCTGCCAGTGATTGAAGTTTGTGTTAAGAAGGCTTATCATCAATACTAACCTTGGTGTTCCAAGGTAAGGATTTTGTGTAGCAAGCAGCAGAGAGAGGACCTACCTGTGGTATCTGTAATTTCATTGTAGTAAAATGCATAGGTGGCTGTCTGTAAACAAAAGCTTCTCTCTGGTGAATAGAAAAAAACATCAGTGCTATTAATTTACACATAGCAATCAATATACATATTGACTTCTTGAAGTAGTTGGACACCTTCCATTTGATAGGAGACAGTAACAGAAGAGCAGTCAAGATCCTTGTATATCAAAGTAAATGTCCCTGTACAATGGATTACTTTAATTGTTTTGTTTTCCTCCATGCTATGTAAAGGACTAGGAATGGATAACAAAATCCAAAGGCTTTTTTTTTTTTTTTTTCTCCATTTTTCCATTTGAGGGAATTCCCATTTTCCCATTTGAGACTGATGCTTTTTTTATTTCTTTCTTTGATGGAAATCAGAAACTGGAGAAAATAGTTTGGTTGCTCAGATAAACTTTTGGTGTTACTCTTTTATAACTCCTAGTCAGCAATTTTATGATGTAACTAACAAGATTAAAATTTAAAAGATTATTAAAATGATTCAAAGTACTCTTACATAGCTGAGTCTCACATAGGCTTTTCTTCGTAAACGAAGTAATTAGCTGAGAGATTTGTCTGCTGTAGTATATTTACAGTACATATCTATGAATGATGGAGTCAAAACGTTTAACTCTTGGAAGATCATGGGTTTTAAATCAGCTTTGCTTTTTGTTTGCTTAGTACTTTCTTAATGCTGTTAAGGGGTATTTTAGTTGTGGCCTGTTGTGGATGAACTGAATGAGAATGAGAGAATTCTCACAGTTGCTGTAAGAGGTTTTGCTTTCTATGTACTATTAGGCTATAAATCACACACCTTCCTTCTGCTAACATAAGGTTTAGTTGAGTGAAACTCTGGCCAGAATGAAGTCAGGTCAGACTGGATCTTTGATAACCTTATCACATAAGCTGCTTCATACATACTAGTGAGTGCCATGTCTTTGTTTATGTATGTACCTAGTATGATGTTAGCTGGGTCATAAAAGTTACATGCCTTATTAATGAATAAGGGAAGAAAGAATTGCTATCAAATGACAGAATGCATCATGTTGGAGTGTGCTTAGTCCAAACCACTTGTTCAATGCGGAGTCAACTAGAGAAGGTGATCAGGAGCACTGGAAGAGTCTTGCTCCATCTTCTTTGCTTATCCTATCAAATACTTAAGTACAGAGATAAGATACTCTTCTCCAGGGTAAACAACCCCAGCTTGCTCAGCCTCTCCTTGTATGACAGATGTTGCAGTCCCTAACCATATTCGTGGTTCATCAGTAGAATCGCTCCAGTACATTCCTATCTTTCTTGTACTAGGGAGCCCAGAGCTGGACGCAGCGCTCCAGACGTGGCCTCAGCAGCACTGAGCAAATGGGAAAGATCAGTCCCCTTGATCTCCTAGCAACAGTCTTTCTTCTTTCTAAGTGCAGCCCAAGGTGCTGCTGTCCTTCTTAGCCGTGATGGCACCTTGCTGGCTTATGTTCAGCTTGTGGTCCACCAGGACCTCTGGGTCATTCTCTGCAAACCTACTTTCCAGACTTTTGGCCCCAAGTGTATAATGGTGCCTGGGGTTATTCCTCCCCAGGTGCAGTGCTTGGCATTTCACAATGTCAGTACTTTGGGGAGATTTAGTATTTATTTTTACTTTTTATGTAAATTAACATTTTGATCCGAAGTACTTTCACTATGAAAAGGTTAAAATAGAACTTCCTGATAGTTTCAAAGCACCTGCAAGGGCAGTCACGAGAATTCTTTTTTTCCTCTCTGAACATATTTTCAGGGGAACCCCACCATCCTGCCCCAAGTATCAGCAGTGGACTAAAGCACTCTTCAAAAAATTACTCGGCATCTTTAGTAAACAGTTATTCTTATTTGTGGGATGCATTTTGTGTGCTCTTTATTCAAGAGTAGTGTAAATATTTTTCTCCACCTGTGTGGTTTCCAGGACATACATTGACAACACTTCTCTACCTATGTAGAGCACTTGTATGTTTTTGTTGGCTTTGTGACTAAGCTTCTGTTGCTTGCATGCTTTCTGCTCTGTACTTGGTTGGTAGGACTCTGTAATGTCTACAGTAAACAGGAATTAATGAGAAATAAAACACAGGATTTTGAATGTTTATTTTGCTGCTTAAATAAGTACCTTTAGAGCAAGTAGTGGTTTGGTTGATTTATCTTTTGGGAAATACACTGTTGCTCTTCATGGAGTAGCAAAAAGCTTTCCTCACTCTTGGTAAAAGGGAGAATCAGTAAAAGGGTCTGAGGACTGTCTCTTGGGGAAAGTTTCTAAGAATTAGTGTGCTTTGTGAAATGCAGAAGTTAAAATTTGTGTTGTTAGGTTCGAACCATCAAAACAAAATAAATGGTTCAAATTCTCAGGAAGTGACATTTATCAAAACAACTCAAGGTTGTATAAAACATTAAAGAGTTTAAAAAGAATTTTAGGAGCCCAGGTTTAAAAGCCTGCTTTGCAAAGCAGAGCCTGTATTTTTTCATGTTTACAAAATTTTCAACTGTTTTTTCATTGTGACAAGAAAATAATAAAGACATCTTTTGAAATGGTTCTGTTTCTAGGTATATTATTGGAATTGAATTATATGGTCTCAAAGAATAATCAAATTACTTTATTCCATTAGAAATACAGTAACAAAAAGACAAACTTCTTCCTAGATAAAAGTAGACAATTGCTCATTGAGCTGCTTGTGAAGGTGTCCTTAATCAAAGCAAAAGCCTCTCCACTGTACCCAATGCACAGAGAGTTGCTTTATGAAATTACTTTTTGTCTCATCCAGTTTCTATTGGATTTTTATGTGAAGTTAATTATATTTTTCCCCAACCCTTGAAAACGAGTGTTGATTTCCTACAAACTGAAGGTCAGAAGTAGTGGTGCATGCTGTCTTCTGCCAGTGTGGTGGTATATGTTTCCTTTTGGTGTCTTCTCACTAGAAACTCTTTCCTTCTTTTGTCCCAGTATTTTTCTCAGTGGAAAAAAAAAAGCAATAGCTGACTTGAGGCTCAGGAATTTGCCATAAGAAATGCAGGATATTCTCTAAGATGTATAACTCCTGTGTTTGTGACTACTGCAGTGCTGCATATGATGCCGTCCTTGACAGAAACGTGGCCATTAAGAAGCTCAGCAGACCTTTTCAGAACCAAACTCATGCCAAGCGAGCTTACAGGGAGCTGGTCCTCATGAAGTGTGTGAATCATAAAAATGTAAGTTTTCCATAGGTAGCCAGAAAAGTGGTATGTATATTGGTTTGTTAGTATTGTTGGGTGCCTTTTTAAAACAGAAGAAATGAAAGGCAAATTCAGCTCTAGGCCTACAGTCTTTCTGGTACTAAATGACCACAGGAGAGACCGAGGATCTGTCCATATGCTTATTTAAAGGCTATGACAAATGGGGGTGCTGCTAGTAGGGCTAGAGGGATAGAAGGGGAAAGAACAGAATACATTCTTGTCAATTCCTTATCCAGAAATGCATAAGTGGTTGCTGAAATCCTGGCTGCATCCTCTTATCACTGGGATTTATGACTCAAAGGGACTGTTTCTTGAGTTGGCATACCCATGCACAAGCTGAGAGCACTCCTTGCTCTCAACTTCATCTAAAACCTAGTCATATAGATGCATTGTATAGATTGTACAAGATGAGGGGTTGTCATGGTGAAGGTTGCTGCAAAACTGCTAAAGAAAATTAAGAACCAAAAGCACTTTTCCATTCTCACATATTTGTGTGTAAACTAATGTGTGTAAGCCAGGACTCTGAAGCCTCAACACATTGTGCCATTCCTTCTAATCACAGTGCTCTTGTTGAAATGAATAGCACTAACAGGTTCCAGACTTTCCTGCTTCTTACACCCTTTACCTATTGCATAACACTTAGTATCCATAATGAATGAATTTATTCTTATGCTGGAGGAAAATATTTATTCCATGAATTTTGTGTTAATTGTAACCACCTATCTATTAGTTAGAAATATCTGCCTGACACTCCATAAGCTCTCTTTTTTGTAGTGAGGTATGTAGGATCGCCCCATTGCACTGTTGAGGGATCTCCCAAGAATTTATTTTCCTACAGTTCCTCAGTTTCTGCTGTGGCTTTGTGTCATAACTTGACACCCTTTCCTTTTAATTAGGAGTATTTTTTCAGTTTCCTACATGTTTAGTCTTGCCTCATATCCTAAAATGACTCTCTCCCTATGCAAAGCGGAATTGGACTCAAAAAAGTGTGATGTAAGGTGAGATTTGACACTTATTCTCAATAACAAATTCACATGGAAAAAAAAAAGCAGGGATGAGTGAGTAGTTCTCCCTGCAGAACAGAGGATGATGTATTCTCACTTCATGTTTTTAATAGACTGGAAAGAGCAGAGGGCAACGGGAGTGATATTAACTTTAAATATAGAACTTTATAAATGTTGCATAAAACTGATGACACCACAACACTGTTTGGGTCAAAGTTTTAATCTGCTTTTACAGAGGAGTACAGAGGAAGGAGAGGATTGTAAAGGCACCTGTGGGGAGGCAAGAGAAAAAAAAGAAAATCCTAGAGAGGTGATAAAGGTGGGGAGGAAAGCGTTCAGATGTTGTCTTCATGGCAGCTGTGCTGGTATCTTCTACCTCTGTTGCCCAGAGGTAGATGCAGTAACAAAAACATGGGCAATTCAGTCATGTGAGGTCGTGTTTTACCTCTGTGCTGTTTTACACATTCTTACCAGTATCTTTCAACAGCCCAGCCCATTCAAACAAAACACAAAAGAAATTAAAGAAAAAAAAGGACAAAAAGGAGTCACAGTATGCAAGGTGTGTTTGCTCAGAATGTGCCTAGTGTTTTAAAGTGCTCCTACCAAAAAGTGGTACCTCTCATAATAGAATTTGTATCAATGTATGTGAGCATGTGCCTTCAAAGGAATTGAGGCTATATCAAAAAAAGCTAACGTCTTCTGTTTATTTTTAATAAGGTGGTCCTTGATGATCTGTCCCCTCAGGTAAACATTATTCATATGTAAGATATTTCTGGCTGTAGCACAAGGACTGCTGTGCTAGATTGAGCTAAAGTTGGTCTTTGAACCTGTAACTTCAAAATTCAGAGGACTGTCTCACCCTTGGCATTTTGGTTTGTCACTGATCATTGCTAATCCATGTCTCAGAAGCCATTTCAAGTGCACTTAGAAGAAATCTGAGAGATCTGCAGTATTTTATTTTGAATATTGCTGACTTTTTACTGATCCATAAAGTGAGAAGTGTTAGTGTAAATTGAGCAGTGAAAAAACAGAATTTATCCTTTAACACATACTTCAAAATGGGTTCAGCTGCTTACATTTATCTGTTCTCTTCATCCTTTGTGTATTTTGCTTTTCAGATTATCAGTTTATTAAATGTCTTCACACCACAGAAATCTCTGGAGGAATTTCAGGATGTGTAAGTAACACAGGCTGTGATTAAACTAAAGCTTTAAAGATGGGAGGGGATTATAGTGTACCTGCAATGCAATAACTTCTCAAAAGGCAAATGTTATAAGCCCCTCTAAAGAAGATCATGGGTAGTCTACACTGTGAGTAGACAGATACTCTGCATACCCATACTGAGAACACTTTAGACACCTATAAGTTGGCAAATACAGGCGTTCCTAAGCAGAATAATAGTGTGCTAACCTAGCTGATGGCTTTTCTTGAGAGGTCAATGCTTGTGTTTGCCTTCAGATGCAGATGAAGAGGTCTGAGTAGTTGAAAGGTTCTGCTTTTGTGCTATTAGCTTGCTAGGGGAATGATGGTTGCTATGTGACTCCCTAATATATATGTGGCACTTAGTCTGAAACAACGTCCCGTAAAAAAGACTGAAGTTAAATGTTTCCTTATTTCATATTTGTTTAGATATAACCTTGAACTGCATGAAATTACTTGCCTGGGGATCTAGTGCTAGGTGTCAAGCACAACTTGCATCTCTGCTGAACACTGCCCTACTGTACAAGTGCTACTGTGCCTAGAATGAACCGGCCCTGAAAGAAATTTTAAACATTCAGTGATTTATACAGTTGTACTCCTTTTATCTTTTAGTCATTCCCATATTCTGTAGACACTGTATGGAAATGTATTCCCATTCTGTATCTAGTATCAGTAGTGATAACAGGCAGAGATGGCTGAAGTCAGGCGACTATTGTTCTGGTTTTGGTGTTTGGAATTCTCTCATAATATTGTCACTGCAAACCTGTGCAGAGAATAGGAGGGAGCTAGTGATGGAGAAAAAGGCAAGGCACGCAGCATACATTGAAATGGAGAACTAGTATTTTCCCTAAAGTCTGAGAGTGCCTTAATGTAATGTTACACTTACAAATCAGCTGTGCTTGTGGGATGTCTCGTAAGAAATGAGCTGATGTGTTTAAGATATTAACTTATTGCTAAAGGGGACTGGACTAATGAAGTTGTCAGTGAAGCTTATTTATCAGAAGCACAAGGTCAATTAGTTGTAATGAGAATTGTGTGAAGTCATGCAGTCTTAGAAAGAGTTTTGGAGACATTTTGGATGGGGTTGCATATTTTAGCCTCTCAGACATTTCTACTACTCTCTAATTCCTACATGTACTGTGGTAGCCATTCCTCATAATGGTCAAAGGCCAAACGGTCATGACATTTGATGCTGTGACTCTTCAGTTTTCTGCACATTTCAGTGTCTTGCTGCTTGTTTGTCCATGTAGGGTATAGTCTCTGTCATGGGGAATGCACCAAGAAAGGGCCAGCAATCCAGCTGTTTTGCTGGGTTGCTAAAGTAATGGTATCTCTGCCATGAGATGGTGTAGTGAGAAACAAACACCACAATGAAAGCATTGTGAGTGGGCTCAGTCTCCAGCTGTATTACTCCCGGCCCCTAGAAATAAAGTGAATATTGAGCAAGAAGACGTTACTTATTTGAGATGGTGCTGTGGTTCCTCTTCAACACAGACAATAACACTATGGCTTTGCTTTTTCATTCAGTTACCTGGTAATGGAATTAATGGATGCCAATCTGTGCCAGGTCATTCAGATGGAGCTAGACCATGAACGTATGTCTTATCTACTGTACCAAATGCTCTGTGGTATCAAGCATCTTCACTCTGCAGGAATTATTCACAGGGTAAGGGGTCTTTGGTTTAAAACTCAGGCAAACATATGACATCATCATAAAGACTTTAGAAACCACTTGAGATTCTTGTGTACCGTGGATCAGAGCCCTGTCTCCCAGCAAAATTACTATAAACTTATGAAACATGGTCCATCCCCTTAGCAGGATAGCTTTGTGTTTGTGTTAGGAATGAGATTATTTGTAAATGTAATCAATGAAAAGGTAATGTGATTATTAAAAATAAATAATAAGTATCAGGAGTATCAGGATCCTGTAAGTATCAGGACAGTAAAACACTATTTTAAAGCTGACCTAAAATATCAGTTCATATCACAGCTATGCCTGGCTTTATGAAAGTCAGTCATATGCCTTTTCACTATCTTTTTGCAGGATTTAAAACCAAGTAATATTGTGGTAAAATCTGACTGCACGTTGAAGATTTTGGATTTTGGACTGGCCAGGACTGCGGGCACTAGCTTCATGATGACTCCCTATGTGGTGACACGTTACTATAGAGCACCAGAGGTCATCTTGGGAATGGGCTACAAGGAGAACGGTAGGGTTGCAATTTCATAGCAAGCACAGTACGACCTGAAGTGGAAGGTCTACCACTACAATTGTAAGGGGCACGAGAAAAAGAAAACATAATGGGAAATGACATTTGTAATTTAAAAGGCAGGTCATTTAGAGCAGTTTTTCGCTGTTGTGTACTGAAGCTACTGAATGCATTTGGGATGCTGTGTTGGTGAATGTATCACTGTGGAGTTGCAGAGTAATAAGAACCTTGTTCTTAGTTATGGCTGAACTTAGCAAATACAGTTAGCTCTTTCTCTTTGGCTTCTGTCTGTGAAACAGTGTGAAAACCACTGAAATTGCTGAATGAGTGATGTGCTCTAAATTTGAGTCTGGGTCTCTGAATTGTTTGAGGGAAGATGAGATACAAGCAGAAATAGGGAATCGTAACCCTCCCAGAATTTCTCCATATCCCGAGTTCAATCTGAATATCACAAATGGGCTCTATCTTTATGGTAGGTTTAACTAAACTCCCAGGTTTTGCTGACAGTTTTCATGTGTTTTAGCTGAAGCAAAAAAAACATGCACCTGATTTGTATGTAATTTCACTAGATACAAATAGGATTTTGCTCTGAACAGTCTGTGAGGGGTCTGGATGCCTCTTGATCCCTGGAAAGACTGTGAAAAGCAGGGAAGGGGTGGTCACGATAGAGAAGCAGGTAAGGAAGAATTCACATTTTGCAGAGTATGAAGGGAAAACTTAGTAAGTGATTCTCATTTTGTAAAATGGCTGTGAATTGCATCTGAGTGCCAGATAGGCCGGCTAGGACTCAGATTCTGCTGTCAAAACTACCACTGGTCTGTTTGACATGGAAACTTTCCAATGACAAACACATCAAATGTCAAAACCAGGAGCTTATTAAAAATGTTCTATGTAATTTACATTGAAGAGGTTACCTAACCTGCAGGAGAACTTTTACTAGCAGCCAACTCTATCCTATAAAGGGCATTGAACTGATTTTGGTGCTGATTTCATGACTAACACAATAAAGCCATGCTAACAAAACATTCTCCAAAATTAGCAAGTCTCTGCAAGAATTATTTGTAATGTTTATGAATTTACAGCACACATTTCAATATTAAAGTCTAAAAAGTAGAGGATTATTAAGCACAGTCTAAGTGAAATGAGTAATTTCTGAAAAAGGAATAATCTTCCTTAAAGTATTTTGTAATTGTTAATTTTTATAAGTGCTGTTAGAGATTTGAACTAGGTTCAGCATGCTTAGATGGTTCCTTTGTCAAAATCCAGAGCTCCTTCTATTCTAAAATGAATTATTGTGTTTATTTTTTTTCTCTCCAGACACGTAGTAGATGATTACTATTGTTGTTGTTATTGTCCCTGAAAGGACAGAGAAAGCACTTGCTTTTCACATGATTAAAATCGTACCAAGAAAAAGTTAGACACTCTTGTGGTGAAGTACACAGCTGGGAAGGTACTAAGAATGTTTGCCACATCCAAAGGTCCTGTTCAGATGCCCACTGAAGTTAACATGGAGACTTCCTTTGACTTCCTTGGGCAATGAATCTGGCTCAAGATGAATGATTCTGTCAACTTGTACAAAGCCAAAATAAAGTAAACAGAGAAAGAAAAGAAAATATTTGAAAATGAAGGTCAGCTTTCTCCTTGGAGGATCTGGTCTGCTTGGAGGCTTTGATCCAGCTCCTAAGGAAGTCAACAGAAAGGGTTGGTTTTTGCTTCCCTGCTCTGGCCTATGCTGCCACATTACTGAAGCTCCCCTACCTTTTTTCCCCTTCTTACTACATGTACTGCCTGTATAAGGACCGTTCACTGCTTTCATTTTCTTTCTGCACTTGGTTGGCTAAAGATGCATAATTACCACCAGTTTGCTGCCCTTCTGTGAAAGGTCCCATAACTGTCAGTTTGAAGAAAACTCTGCCACTGCCTCAGGCATGCTCTTGCTGTCCCATGCCCCTGATACCTGTACCCTCCTTTCCCAAATGGAACATTTCACCTTTATTTTGTTTTACCAAGAAATGAGTTGTTTGTTTCTTTGGTTTGGTTTGGATTTCTTTTGAAGGATAAAAAGGGGAAGAAAAAGAGGAGAAACTGGTTGTGTAGGTCAAGCATGACCACAAAACGAGGATTCAAAGCTGAGAAACAACGTAGTTTTTAAAGCATTTAAAAACAGTTTTTTCCCCTTCACATGAAATGCAGGTCTGTTCTTTCTGTTCATACTGTGTCACTATCTATCTAGTCTTTTTTATTGTAAGATGACAAAAATACCCCAAACCAGCCAGGTCAAGCAGATAATATAACTACGCATATTGCATCTAAAAGCTAAATGCAGGATCAGGAAAATAAATGCTCTTAGTCTTGGTGGTACTTGTTCTGCAAAGTGGTTATTTTAGCATTTATTTTGAGTAGCTATGCAGTAAAAAACAGAGTCCACACAGGTCACAGTCTCCAGTTCTTTCCAATTGGTATGTAGGTACAGCTATGTATAGATAGGTACCTAGGACACAAGTACAGATCTTGAAGCAGGAGTTTTAAATAACCCTTAAGGGTGGTATTTATACAGCCTTTACTTATGTGAGTAGAACCTCTTCTGCACTGCTGCAAAGAGACTCAGTCCTGCATGGCAAAACCTAGAAACTGCCTGGCTGCGAGTAGGATTTGTTCCAGTTGATCATTGTCTGGGCCGAGGTATTTTGTTGCTATCTTTTTCTTAAAAAAAAAAAAAAAAAAAAAAAAAGGTTTTTTTTTCACCATGAACTCAGTGTATACCATAACTCTGTGCAATTGTTACGTGTTCTTTACTTGCTATCTGTGAGCCTTTTCCCAAAAATGTTGATTTTAAACATTTTCCACCATTGTTACTAACTACTGTCAAGCTGACTGACACAGCTTTTACTTATTTACTCATTTATTTAAGCTTTTGGTGAGACATGAAAAAGAAAACCCTAACAAAACCACAAAACAAACTGTACTGTTCTGATCAACCTGCTCTTTTCCCCCTGTTTTAGAAGTGAAATATCGTAGTTAACTTTGCTTTTTTTCCCTCCTTCTTCACTTCCCTGTCTCTGCTATTCTAGTGGATATATGGTCTGTGGGATGCATTATGGGAGAAATGGTTCGCCACAAAATCCTCTTTCCAGGAAGGGACTGTATCCTTGTGCCATTTGCTGCAGCTTCACCTATTATTTGTTCCTCTCCTTCACCCCATCCCTTTTACCATGTAATGACTATACCAGGACTGTAAAGATAGAAGCAAAAAGTTGAATCCAGGAGGTATGAGTAAATGAAAATAGGGCACTACTGGTATGAACAAAATTGAAAATGAAAAACGGATGCACAGAATTATTTCAGTCAAACAAGTTATTTTATTTTAAAACCTGTCATCATTCCATTTTATGTAGTCATTATGTCATACTAATAAGCAATATAGCAAACAAGCATCATGGGCTCAAATTAGAGAGATTTACTCATTATTCTTCAAAGGAAAAGTAAGAAAGAAAAGAATCCTAACTTGGCACATCTGGCTCCTGTAAATCTGTTTTTCTGCTTTATGTTTTCAAAATAGTGTCTTCATAACATTTGTGGTGACATCATAATTTTTTGCTTGCTAATGCATCATGGAATTGGATTCACCTCAGTGCTGTATGGGCTCAGAGTTGAGTCAATGCAACATTTTTTATCTTTAAAACAAAATGAAGAATTTGACTCACCCAGTTTAAGGCAACTGTTTATCTGCTGTGGTTTCCAAAGTGGCCTGGAATTAGAATCTCTTGGTTTAAAAATGGATTTTCCTCTACTTGCATGAGATCTGTGTTGTTAATTAAGCTGTGTTTCCTTCCCATCTTGTTCTTCTTGTCTTGGGTGATATTATTTTTACCACTGCCAAGGTGGTGAAAGCAATATTAGAAAATGAAAACAAAAGAGGAGGTGCTCTGCTTAGCCTTCAGTCTATCACATGCTAAGCCAGGCAACCTGCCTGTGATGGTTGGGAAGTGTTAAGTAGTGTCTGTTTTGCCCATCAGCATAAAATGCAGCAGCGTAGCATGTTTTCCACTTTCAGAATAAAAAAGACATTGTTTTCAGCAGGTTGGCAGAAAGACACCATAAAAAAAAAAACCTGGTTTCAGCAGGCACAGGCAATTGGTGTGGAGAAAACCCAGCTTTTCAGACATGTAGTCATGGAAGTAAATATTTTTTTTTTTGCTGGTTCTAGAGTGATTCCTGTAGTATTTGTCAGAGTTAGGTCCCGCCTGTCCTGTTTTCACAGCTCTGTCCACTTTCTCTGAAAATGTAGCTCTTCCCAGTAGCCAGGTGAAGATGCAGTTACACATTGCCAACAGGAAGACGGGGAAACTGCAGGTGCCTCTTGCTTGTTGAGGAGGAAACAGCAACATTGTACTGGCTTCTAGTCTTATAGGAATAAGAACTGAAAAGTTATCAGATGCAAAGCACAACAATGAAATAAGAATGGAGGGTTTTATTATCAGTGGAATAAGAATGGTGTTTTTTTTACTATTAATGGATAGCTGTGATGTCACTCCATAGATGCTGAGCTTCCCCTACAACACGTGGAGCAGCCTGCACACCCACCTGTGATGAGCTGACCCTGGCTGGACACCAAAGCCATTCTATAACTCCCCCTCCTCAACTAGACAAAGGAGAGAAAATGCAACTCACGGGTTGAGATAGGGTCAGGGAGAGATCACTCAGCAAATACTGTCATGGGCAAAACAGGAAGGACTTTAGGAAGTTAGTTTAATTGATTACCAATTAAATCAGAGTACAGTAATGAGAAATAAACCAATAAACTAGAAATGTATTTCTGGTATTTCTTTTGCCTAAGAGAAGGGAAAACTTATAATGGTCTGAATGCTTTCAAGTGAGATTTATTTATTAGGTCTGAGCTGTTGAGGACACAGTGATGTCCTACAGGCATATATGACTTAATGGGGAAATGAAGAGCAGCTCTCTTCAGTACTGGGGAGGCATGTAAAGAATGGTACTGTAGCACGTTCATGTGTGAGTTCTTCAAGAGATCAAAGGGGAAACAGTGACTTAGTCACAGAAATCATTCTGTTAACAGACAAGTGTCTTAAATTTGGCTAGGCCTGGGTTACAATGGTGAGCATGGAAAATTCCTACTGCAAATAGCTCAGAGTCTAAGTCAAAAGAGAAAATACCATTAGGATAGCAAGAGAAAAAAAGTCCAAACTGGCTCTATGTAGATATGAACATTCAAAAATTATTATGAAGAGAAGTCAGTATCAACAGAGGAAGCTAATGTTTTCTGTGGCCAGATTGTCAAAAATTCCTTCTCCCAACAGCTGTCTTTGAGACTGGTGGGATTAGGAGATGTATTAGGAGATCTATTAGGAGGTGGGATTAGGATTCTGTTGTATTTTGTTGTATTGCTTGCCTTAGGGAAAAGATTTTGTCTCAACAAAGTCTTTCAAAATAGGTGTTGCCTTTCCACCACTCATTAGCAGAACATCTCTTTGCATTTGAAATACCATTTGCAATTATTAGTGGATATAATCCTAGTATATTGAGTGCATGTTGTGGATTTTTTTTTAAATTGATCTAATAAACCATCTGCACTTATATTTAGTGCAGTCTGTTATTTTTCATGTCCCCAGTAGTATTTTCTTAAGGCTTGTTTTGTCTTTGAAAAAAACAAAACCAACTATAAGCATCGGGATTTTTTAAGAGACTATTAAAAATGGCTGCCCTGGCTCTCCAGGTTAGATCAGCTGGTATGCCTTAGCCTGCTGCTTAAGTGTCTGTTGCCTATGATGATAATGAGAGATAAGTCTGGATTTTAATTCCATCCTGGGCACATGGTATTTGGTTTTGGACTCATGATTTCTCTGAGAGTACGCAAGATTTTGAATTCTGATTATTTTATTGGCGGAAGTTTACTCAGCTGAGCCAAGGTCTGTTTCAAAGAGACTTCAGCATAGCTATGAAGATGATTTAGCTGTTGCCATTCTTTCTTTTTTAATTCAGATCTGTATATTCCAGTGGTTTATAGTGTGATTTTCACTTAGTACAAGAGCCATATGCTGTCTGCGATCTGCGTGGCATTTGGAATGGATTCCAGCTGCTACAACGAAGATGATACATTGCTCTTTTCCCAACATTCACCTTAAAGATTTTCAGGATGGGCCTGAACATGTGATTTCAAAAGTGGCCAAATGTTGAGGTGTAGGCATGTGCTACACTTACTGCTGCCTCATATGAATTTCAGCCAGTCAGTTAGTTGCCTTTTCAGGCACTAACGAAAATTGGATGATCTCATATGTATTCTGGGTTTTGGTTTTCCTCCTTTCTATTCTGTTAATCAGGTTTTGCTTGATGGCAGCTGTACTAATTTGGGCTGAGTTTCACTGTACAGTTGAGCAGAGAATTTAAAACTTGTAGATAAAATAAGTAGTACTGAAGTCTTTTGTCAAGATCTTGTAGGTGTTTGGCTGGGATCAAAGTAGAGGACTGGAACACACTCAAAATAATATATCATCAGATATGAAAATATATAAGAATACTTAAATGATATCTGTTTATCCTGTAGCAGGAGAGTTTACCTGTGGGATTCCTGCTGGAATAGGTGAAATGAGTGTGCTAGAATACTCTTTGGGATCTGGGAAGATGTACTTCAAAGTCAAAATTTAAATTAAGCTAAAACGAGCTCTGAAGCTAGCCAATTGCAGCATCTGCAAAACTTGTTTTAAATGTTACTATTTGCTAGATGCAGTGTAGTGTGTTTTAACATTCCTTGGAAAATTTGTCCATAGGTCTTTTTCACTGCAATGGTATTTATATAATTATATTCAAAAGATGGTGGGTGATGAGGAAGTATATGGGTGCCTCCACTCATTCTTGAGCTTGCATCTCAGGATTGCCATGGCCTTTTCTTATATACTTGTACCTTTTAATATCCTATGACATCCCTTCCAGTCCCTCTGAAAAGTCTGCTGTTCTGAAAGGAACAGTGGAGCATGACTTCCCAAGGAAAAACAATAGTTGTTTGGCACTGCAACATAAGAGACAACATCTGAGGAAGAACACAGATTTGCATACGATTCCAACATCCTTCTGCATTTTTCCAGGTGGGCCAGGGTCTACAGGCCTTTCTACCACAGGTCAATTCTGTCTTTGCCAAACAAAGTTGAGCATCTGCTACTCTGATTCTCAGAGAGTGCTGGCTGCACTGTGTCATAACAAAGCACATGCATATCAGTCTGGAACTCGTGGAAAGTTTATAAAGAAAAGAGAACAAATTAATACATCGGTTTGAATCATCACACTTGTAAAGTTGTGGCAATTACCTTTTATTTCCATCTTGAGTCTGTCAGGAGAGTAGCGGTACTCTACAGTGTTTTGCAGCTTCGGTTACAGGTAGTAAGTTAGAAGTCAATAATACAGTATTCAAACACTTTGGAACCCTGTTACTGAAAATTTTAAGGGTTAAATGACATCATGTGGAGGGTGTTTTTCAAATTAGAAAAGAAAGATTTTCTCAGGAAATCTTAATGGATTGAGCTGGTACTGTCCTGAGCACTTGTTAAAACACGTTGAAATCCATACATATAATTAATACAAGTATGAAAAGAAGGGTTTTGATATCTCAGTGAGGTCCTGAGACTGGAATGTCACAAAACTGAGAGTTTGCAGTGATTTAGACAGAATTGAGAGAGGGAAGAGTTTGATGGGTTTGGGAGGCTTTTAATCTTTTTCAAGTATTTGAGCCATCTTCACAATTGTCATTAGGAGCACTGCACATTGTAAATTTTCTTTGGCACTGGAAATCTGAAGCCGTTGTAGCTGTGCTAGCTAGAACTTATGAAAAAAAGGGATCTTCACCCTTGTATCATTGAGAATTACCAAGTATTTTTGTAAACTATGTCCTTTTTTATTGCGTAGAAACAACAGAAAAAACTGTAAAAACATGGTACAGTGTCCAGTACAGACTGCTGTGTTCTTCTTCCTGAAAATTCAAGTAAGGGCCTAGAAATGGTTCTTCAAAGCAGACCTTAGTGCAGATCTGCAGGAGCACTCAGCAACAGAGAGGGAGGTAAATGGATTCCCTACCCTTTCTATTTTAGAATAGAAAGGTATCTTTCTATTTTAGAAGGATTTGGTGTCTTTCTGTGTTAGAAGGATTTGGAAAGAGAAGCTCGCTGCCTTGTGACAGGCATGCTCAGTTGCCTTGATGTTTTACTGGATTTTGAACCTCAGCCATGGGGAAACAGCATGGTGTGCTAAACATTTTGGCTTACTGTAACACAAATAAAATCCGGCATCATAGTTCGCTTTAGAAATACATCTGTCATAGTTTTTCCAAGTTAGTTTTGAAGACGTGATCATCTCTTTCCATCTTGCAGAGAAGCAATTTCTGCATCACTAAAACAGGAGCTATGACAAGTATGAATGCTTGTCATTCTTACTAATGCTCTAGGCAGAGAGAGAAACTAGCATATGAGGTTGGAAAAGGTATCAAAGCTCATTTAGTTTCACATGCATCTCTGGTCTCCAGAGTTTCCCATGGCATGTGTTCCATGAATTTTCATTTAAATGTCATGATTTTCATTGAATGACAACCAGAGCTCACTGAATGCAGGTCTGAAGAGCAATCTCAGTAGGAGTTTTAGCAATGCTAGTTGCAGATCCCTTAAGAGGTCTCTTTCATTCTGTTTTGTCAAGTCCCTGAGAACCTGCATTTTGGCAGGAAGAAAATGCAGGACCATTATGAAGGAATGAGAAAGGAAATGAGCTATGGTGTCTTCAGTATCACAGTGACACCCATGCTTTTACAAATTCATTCAGCGTGATAGGAGCAGCCTTCTGCAAAAACAGGAAAGGAAATTGTACCCACAGCTAAGTTATAGGGGAGGTGTCCTGGAAGGTTAGCTCAGATCCTTTTAGATAGAAACATCTTTGGCTAGTTCTGCAGTTCCTGATGCTTTTGCACCTTTTCTGAAGGAAATCTGAAACTCGGAATGATGACCAAGCACTTGTTTGGGACAGGAAGTACATGACACTAAAGCACAAAGAGGGATAGGTGTCTTCATTAATGCTCTTCCATTCCAGCTCTCCCTTCTCACCATCTCTTCTGGTCACCTTCCCTGTGAAGGGCTATGTCAGCAGCCAGACCAGGCTTTTCCCATGACACAGAAAGTTTGGAGAGTGGGGAGCATGCACGTGTGTTCAGCTTCTTCAAACTCTGTTCAAGCTCCTGGAGAGATTTTGGATTTTCCTGTGGAGGGCAGATTCATTCTCCAGACGTTTTGCAAAACAGCCCTGATACAATCACTGAAGAGGGTGTTTCTTAACTGTTTGATGTGGAATTAGAACCAGCAGGTGGGCCAGAGGTGAAAAGTTCCTGTACAAGTGAAATATTTTCTCTGTTGAGGAAAACACTTGCATGTGGTTTGTGGTGGACATTTATTCAAGATGGCTATGCTAGGAAGACATTGGGTGTCCTTGGAAAACTTACTCGTATTTTGAAGTATACACACACACTCAAGAATGCATTTCAGAGGAGCTCTGTGCAATAATCGGGTTTGCAGAGGTTTTGGACACATTAAAAATCCCCCACTTATTGTAATCCAGGACATGGGTATTCTAATGGAGAGGGAGCTTCTCATCAAGAGCTACCCAAATCTCAACAATTTCACTTCAGAGCACTGTGGAAAGTTGTAGGTTTAACTCCTTAACACTGTTTCATGTGATCCTAAAACAAGGCAAATAGTTGCTAAAGTGAAGTTTTACCTAAAGTCATGCAGAGGTCTCTGTGACTGTAAATTAACCTGGATTTGATTAAAGTTTAGGAATATTCCATGTGTTGGTGGAGCATTGCCAGCCTTTTTGAATATTTTGCATTTGGAGAAAATCTTGAACCGAATGTAGCTTTTCAGTGCTTTGGAGCTGAGAGCAGATATTTAGACATTGTGGTTTCTTTGTTTCTCTGATGCTTGTACAACTGAAATCACTGGGACTACATCTGGATTGATGTTGGACTAAATGAAACTGAGAATTGAGGTCTCTGTAGTACAGTCCTTACGGGACTTTGCATGAGTCTCAGTGCCTTAACTGGGGCTTCTGACAGCTGCTGCTGCTGTATATGCTGAAACTCCTATAACCTTCAAGTAACTAGTTTTCTTAAATGTGAAGTAAAACTCTGGGTCCCAATTTGACTTATTTCTAATTGGCTCAGGAGAGGAAAAAGAGGCAGCAGTCAAGATAGCGCTTTTTTTCTCTCTTCAGATGCCAGTTATTTCCAAATGTTCCCTCTGATTTAGACAGTTTTCAAGAGCTTCCTTCCCAAAACCTCAGGAGTAGAGGACAATAATCATCTCTTCTTTACACAGTTTATGATTTAGTAAGTCACTAGTTCAACTTCTGTGTGTGTGCTCTTGAGCACAGCATAGAGCAGTAATGTCAGAAAAAAGCCTCAGAAAATATAAAGGAATTAATGACAGATGAACAAACAACTGCTTGCTCTATCTTTTCCTGATATATTGCATGCCATTTAGCTTGTGATGAAAGCAGCAATAATTTGCATCTCTAGGTTTGCTTCTTGCTTCTAAACAAGTAGCCTTTTATTTATTTGGGTTTTTTTTGTTGTTTATTGATTTATTTATTTTGTAGTGATTAATCTTTTCATATGCTAAAGAAAAGCAACAGGGAGCCTTAGACCCAAGCATGTAAAGATCTGCACAGACAGGACATTTGCCTTCAAAGTCAAATCCACTTTAAACTGTTGCTCAATATGAAATTGTGAGAGTAAATTTAACCAAGCAGCATGCCGCTTTCATTTTTTCCCCACAGTTTCTGGCCCTGAGAACCAGTCTGTCCCTTTTCTTGCTTCCATGCCCTATGGCTTATCATAGAGCAAGGACAGCAGAGGTAATGTGGTTTCATGGTATTGACATGGGGGAAAATGCCACCTTAATCCCGTACTGGGTATAAGGAGCCTGATTTTCATCTTGTGTCCCAATGTAAATTGTGGTTAGCTTTGTTTGACCCAGCTGAACTGCTCTTCTCTGTACAAGGCAAATAGCTCCCCAGTTTGCTCTGACTGCAGTGCAGAAGGTACAGCTTAGTGCTTCTGTGTCTCAACTGTCCTATTTAAAAATCACCATTTCCTATCACAGTAAATGGAAATCTTAGTTGATGCTCAGAACCTCTATTATGGAGTGCTGGCTCCGCTGAGATTCAGTGGAAGTGAGCCAGCAGGTTCTAAAGCAAGCATTATTGGAGTCAAATAATCTCAACAAATTCTATTCAGACCCCTGAATAAGACTTCACAAGAACCAAGCTCCTTTTGTGGCTTCTGGCAGTTCAGCTTGTGAAAATATGCATGGATCTCTGATAACTGAAAGGATAAAGGGAAAGCAATTTGCATATCCTCATTGAATAGAGAGACCAGCATTCATTTACAATACAAAGCAGCATAAACCTAGGTACTGAATACAAATGAAAACTTTAAAAAGAAAAAATTAATTGGTAAATATTAATCACAAAGTTGTGCTATGACACAGTAGCCAGCCGTGGGTCTCACTTGGTTTTCTGTATTTAATAGTATTGTCTTTCATGCACATTGGCATAATTGAAAGCTGCTGGAGTTGGTTTTTCTCAGACCTGCTATGTTGTCACGAAACGTGTACGTTCAAGCAGAAAAGCATTTGCAGAGAGTGAAAGGCAAGTCTGTGTCTGCAGTGTGGGCTGCAGGCTCTGTGCTATAGCATGATTGGATAAATCTTCTCATTTATTTGTTGTTCTGTTCCTGTTTTCTTGTTTACCCTCATTTCATTTTTGTTTTCAGTTGACATGTGGTCAGTAGGGTGCATCATGGGAGAAATGATTAAAGGTGCTGTGTTGTTTCCTGGCACTGATCGTATCCTTCCTAGCAGCCATTTTGGCCCCAGTAGGTGCTTCCAACCCCTTCCTGCTAGACTAGTGCTGACATACATTTGTACTCTATCCAAAGAGCCGGGTTAAGTCCCACTGCAAAATCCCTGCAAACCAAAATGTCAATAAACTGTTACTGCCTTCCACTAATAGCCTTAGGTGGAAGCCGCGGTGTAAGGAGATGAAAACCATCATCCTACATGGTTCATCAGAATCACTTTCAGGAGCCAGTGACCACTTTTGGTTTTAGTTTTGTTGTTATAAATGTCTCTTCATTAATTTGTCAGGGAGGGGAGGAGGGTATTTCATTGATGGCAGTGTTCTGTAAGTTCAGGATGTAGCACGGTAGGAGCAAGTCACTGTTTATGCCAGGATGGTGACTAAGAGATTCTGCTTTTTGAGAAGAAGGTATGAATAACTCAGATGTGACTTTCAGAAATACTTATTTGTTTGCTTGTTTGCTCTGCAAGTGATATTGAGGAAGGAAAGAAGGAAATATCCTCAATTTGGGGACAACTTCTGCTTTCCAAGACTAAAATTATCACTTAAGTTTGTACCAAATTGATGACTTAAAAGGCTAGGAATTTCCTTGGAGACTGTTGTGGTAGGCTTCAGTCTCTCATCCTTTATTTATGTACGTGTAGTTATTGTGTGAAAGCAGACTATTTTTGACATCAACAAAAAGCGACTTATAGGTAAATACATTAAAACAGTGGACAAGTGGTCCAAGCAGACTAGGTATATGTAAGCTTTCCTTTGAGACCATTTTGCATTTAGGACTGAGGCAGCCATAATTCCTGCTTTATCTGATGCTTTATTAAACCTCCATATATACTCTATTATTTGTCAGATAGTGAAAGTGTTTTCTTCTTGTGCGCAACAGCAACTATGTTCTGTGCATGCTTGGCCTAACTCCAGCAATTCTTGGTGCATAGGATTACACAGATGAGAAATGGAGATGACCTGTATACAAGTTTTCCTCCCGATTTTAACTCTGCACTTAGATGATGGAGGAGTTTCCAGGCATTATTCGTTTTTATGTAATGTTCTCTGTATGTGCGTGCATATACACTTATGTATACGTGTGTGTGTACTTGTATACATACCAATTCAGTTTAGTACTTCACTTTTTCCCTCCTTCACACTTTCAAGGGTTCAATATTTTGATTAAAATGTGAAAAAGTAATATCTGAAGAACATGAAAGAAATTGAAGTAGTCAATGATATCATTAATATTTTCACAGCTTTGTCTAGTAAGATTCCAAGTCATATATTGTCAAAAATGTTGGATGAGCATACTCGAATGCTAAAATTCCCATGTTTTCTCATGTGATGTGGAGCATATCTCATCTGCATGTATGAAAGTGAACCTTTCACTTCTATGTGTTAATATAGGTCATTAGCACCTATTCGTGCTCCAGGAAGATTTGGTCCAGGCTGTGCTGGTGTTTCCTACTAATGTGGAGTAAGCAATTTAAATGTGGGGTGTTAGCATAGTTCAGTGTTGTAGTTGGAACTGTTTTTATGTTAATAGACATGTTGCAAGATATCATTTAAAGAAATTCCCAAGTAAGTACAAAAATAATTGTGTCTTTATAGCTCTTTAAAAACTGGTTTCTTTGGCACAGCTGTGTACTTGTTGAAAAGAAATCACACAAAGCCTCTATAATTAAACCATTGCGTGCTGCTTATTATTGCAAAAACCCCACAGAATTTGGCATTACCAGCTGCTGATCTGTTTTGGGATTGCTCTGTAATTGAGTTCACGTTCTTCATTTGTATTTATAATACATTGCTAAATTTGCACTACATTTAATGTACCACTCCACTTTTCTTCTGCTGTTCCATGAGTGACATGCCTGTGAACAGAGAATGATGCCATTGCTTTTTTTTCAGGCCACTTCTCCAAATCCATTCACCACCACCACCTCTCTTCTGCTGCTGAACAGCCACTGTCAGGAGTTGGGCACTTCTGGCTCCTATGTCTGTCTGTGCATCTGAAAACCAGTCAGAAAGTTGCAAGGGCAGACCCAGACTGCTGGGATTGATGAACTCATGACACCTTCTTGCTTAAATCTGCATAGAAAATGCTTAGCATTTCTGTAAACAAGATTGTGTTTTCAGACATGTCATGGGGTTGGACAGCTGCATAACTCTATCAGCTGGTACTATGAACTGTAAGAACTTGAGAGAAGCATAAGGATGTATTTATGTGTAGAAGGATCAAGAGTAATTAGAAAGCTTTCTCTTCAACATAAATAGGTTAAGACAATAATTTGTCATCTAAATTTCATTTTTTCATCACAAACTATGAATGTATGCAAATATAGAAATACTTTTAATATTTTCTGATTGAGGCAGAGAAGTATTAGAAGTTTTCCCTTATAGACAAGCTCCATTTCCTTAGTTGTTTGAATATTTGCATAAATTTAACTGAAGACTGTAAGCCAGCTGGAGGAAGAAAACTGGTCCTTACTTCACACTTCTGAAATACATTGATTCAATGTATGTATTGATGCAATGAGAACAGAAACAAAAATCATGGTAAACTTTCAGCCTGTACCTCTAAACAGATTACTTCACTGTGAAATCTTTTTCTTTTTTTTTTTTTTTCCCCAATAGAAATACTTAATTGTGCGTTCAAAATACTGGTTTCCCATAAAAAAAAATGTGTGCATTTGCTTAGGAAAATATGTCTCTTGATCTGAAGTTCAGATTCTGGTTGTTTTCCATGTAAATAACCCAGCATTTAGAAAACAAAGGAGAACAATCCTCAAGACAATATTAGACCCCAAATGGAAAAGGTGGTTTGGCAGCTTGAGGCAACCAGAGAACCTCACTCAATGATAAATCTTCATTTAAAAGATTTTAGAACTATTTCAGCACTGTTTTGTTAAATAGTTTCTTTCATGGAACTTTTTATGGCTACATTAATGTTACTAAAAATGCCACAGTATTAGTGTCAGGGACAAATGTAACAAATCCTGGTTAGATTCCTTTTTCTGTCTTAAGCAATATAGGTGCTACTGTGTATAGTTGACACATTTTCCTTGATCCTGTTTGGAGCAATGGACAGATAATGTGATTCAAATAGCTTTAAAGCAGACATTTCATTGCATTCCAGAGTTTTTGGCTGGAATTCTTTCCAACTTCCAGTCTGCCCACCATTTGCTTCACTCCAAAGGTTAAAACAGGGTCTTTTGTTTGCAGAAGTTTAAGTTTTCTGTTCAGTCCAATATAGGTTAACCTTTTTCTGGCATGGGAAATTTCTGTCGGAGTTACATGATCATTAACTCATAGTACCAATATTTCAGTTGGTGTGCAAATAACATCTATAGTCACAATCACTCGTTGGCTAACGTAACCTAGAGTGTGTTTTGATTGACATTAGGGCTGTTCTGCACTGACATTTGTTTTATTCAGAACTGTGGAAGTTAATTCAGACTGCCAACTAGAAAAAGGTGCTTCTCTTTGCTTCAATTCAAGACCTCGAATTTTTTTCTAAACAACTCTTTTTAAAATCTCGTACCATGATTAATACAACCTCTCACTATCAGACGTGTTACAACCAGTGACTGTATAAAATATGACAATGAAATTGAGTCAGACCTGTATTTAGCATGGACATTATTACATTCTTGCATGTTTTCATGTATTGGACCTCAGAATATAATCCAATGCTTGTAAGGCCTAGGTAAGTGGAGAAACAATACTAGAGAGAGAATGTGTGTGTCTGTCTGTCTGAAAAGTGGTATGTCTCCACCAGCTTCCACTGGGCATTGTTTTTGCTGTTACAGTTACTAGAACAAGCCAGGCCTGAAAAAGCCCCAGTGCTGTCCTCCAAATCAAGAAGTGGAACATGGCGTCTATGCCATCTCCATTGGCTTTGGCTATCATGTTTGAATGATGACTCATGAAGCTTCTTCCATCACTTAAAATTTTCCAGTTGTGTGTGGTAGCTTCCTTGTCTGTTGTCTCTTACTGAGAGCCTTTCTGTCAGATTAGAAGAAATGTGTCCAGCAGGCACTGACCTATTGTGTGAGGATTCTCCTTCTTGCTATTGACACTGGTTCCCATCACACAGGTCTTATTCTTTTTTAACTCTTTTTCCCTTATCACACACATCCAGAGCATCTTGTTACGTCTTCCCTCTCAACATGTCCAACTCCAGCAACATTCCATAATCCCCAAGAACTACCTCTTTTTGGCCCTCATTAAATGCCTAAGAGGTAGTTAACCTGCTCTGCACAAGCATAAGCTTCCGATGTCTGCTTTGAAGCAAGTCTATTTGGTCCTCCCTGTTTATCAAATGGCCTTCACTCAACCTGCACAGGTAATGTTCTCAGTGATGCTTTTATACCTTGGCTTTCTCACCCATTTAGTTTCTCTAGGCACAACTAACTGCAGCTTCATTTATGTATTCTCTGTTCTTGTTTACAAAGCATTTACACATTCTTTGTTTCCAAGTTCCTCAGAAAGACCTGCTTCTCAAATAGTCCAGCCAGCAAACAATGAGGTGTGTCAACCTGAATACAGGTTTAAAATGTCAAACCACTTTATTCTCGCATAAACTGTTTAATTGAAGATTTGAGGAGCTATAGTCTTGGATAAATTTGTTGTTGCAGTTCCTTAGTTTTCTGTTGAGAAAAAGATACTTTTCATAGACAATACAAAATAAATACAACCTATGGAGTCTGTGCGTGTGTGGGACTGAGCTACATAAATCTTTGATTAGATATTCAGACAAATCTTTACAGACCATTGCTATTTCTAGCAACCTTTTTCAATTGAAATTAAAACCATGCAAGACGCTCATTCAGCATTCCTCTAAACACTTTGATAAGCAAAGCTGCAAGTTTTAAATTAATTATTTGATTTTTTTGTTAAAATAAAGCAGTTTGAGTGAACCCAAGTTAAGTCTGTCTTGAATTTTCAAGGTTTGTGAAAATGCCATTTCCAGTTCCCTAATCTAAAACACTTTTTTGAAAATCTGAAATTGCTTCCGCACCAAAGAGATGGGATTTGCATAACTTCCCCCCCCCCCCCCCCCCCAGTTATCTTCATTCTGAAGAACTGATTTCTCTCCTAGCTTGTGAGGAACTGTGTCAAGTGTGGAGGAAGTTCCCAAATACTAATGCTGCTTATGACAATAACTACTCATAATAATTAAAAAAAACTCTGTGCTGAAATGCTTTGATGTTTGTCTTTCAAAAACTTTTTATTTCCAAAATGTTCTTATTGAAGCTCATTTCGTCACAGTTCTTAACATCAATGCACCCATGGCTGTATGCACTCTTCTTTTTTTTTTTATGTTGTCATCAGATTCTTACCACTGCAGATTAGTGTGACAGAGATGGTACTGATTTTATACATATTAGCTTAATAATATATTTTTTTCTTTGGTGCAGTAAGGCTTACTCTGAACATGGCTGGAAGAGCTACGTAACCCCTATCAGGTGCCCAATGGTTATGTGAAGAAAGCTAAAAAAAAAGAAGAACACCAAAATAAAACAAAACCGCTCAGTACAAATTGCTGTATTACAATTTTTTTTTTTTTAAGCCTGAAAGCCTGTTTCTTGTTAGTCAGTAACTGTTTAGCTGTACAGGCATCACTTTTGCAGTTGAATCGAAACATCTGTCTATATCTGAGGCATCATTTGTCTATGGAAAATTAATCGTAGTGCATTCTTATAAAAATCAAACAAATTGCTTTTTGAGGGGTTGCTGATTAGGTGGGTTTAGCAAAATTAACAATAATAAGGTTTTTGGAGAGAGTGAAAATACAAGCATAACACAGATGAATTGAGGGTGACTTACATCATGTGCAGAGCTCCTTTGAACCAGCTTAATCTCTCAGTCTCCATAGACTAGGAGGCAGGTGAACATGTTGTTTTTTTCTGCTGTGCCCATGTGGCCAGGGTGACATAGAGGCAATTACCTGTGTGTAATAAAAGGGAGTGCAAGTCATTGGGTTGCAGTCTAAAAGTAAAAATTATAAGAAACGCTGATCCAAAGAAGAAGCTGTATATTTTCCTATGGTGGTGATGGTTTTAGGAGTACAGAGTTCCTTCAGGTAGGTACAGTTGTGACAAAGAGTTTTGCACTTTGAACGCCATAGGACCTGGAGGCATGATGATGAAAAAAGATAGTGACTTTAAAGATGTTATGAAAGTAGTGAAATAGCTCTGAGGATTCCCAAAGAACACTCAAATAGAAGTGTCAGGAAACTACATAGGGGGTTGTGTTTTGTCTTCCTTAACTATGGATGTTCAGATATTGATCAGTGGAATAAAGTTATTGAGCAGCTGGGAACACCCTGTCCAGAATTCATGAAGAAGCTGCAGCCCACAGTACGGAACTATGTTGAGAACAGACCCAAGTATGCTGGCCTCACTTTCCCCAAACTTTTTCCAGACTCCCTCTTCCCTGCTGACTCAGAACACAACAAACTCAAAGGTATGTCTGACAAAGGGATGCAGTTCAGATGTCAAAAGCTACAATGTGATGAAGTGGGGATTTTTTGGTCAGTTTTCCTTCTCTCTAGTTGCATTTGCTTTTAATGCAGTTAGTTGCAGAGACAAATATCTGCATGGGTTTTGTTCAGCTGAGAGGCAGCTTTTGGAAATGATTTTTGGAGCCCCCAATGCTTGGCCAGCCAAGGGAACATACATTATCACTGATGTGTTGAGCCTATCCCTATGGCCATTCTGCTTGACCATGAGAATCTGAGGCGCTCCTGTACTCTTATTCCTAAACTTGTCAAGCAAAGAAACATTAGAACTTCATTGAAAGATCTCAGCACTTGCACTTTTCTTTTTTTTTTTTTTAGGTGAAAATTATCAGTTGAGCCAGATCCCTGCCTCATGGCTCTACCTTTACTAGGCAATAAAAAGATATTAGCAATATCAGCCATGTACCTGAGGTTTCATATCTGCTATTGGTGGATTTTTTTAGAAAAATGCTGTGGGTCTGTTTGTATATGTGAATTAGAGCACCAACTTATTTTCAGTGTGATGAGGTGGCATGGGGGGTTTGGAACTTGGTGATCTTAAGGTCCTTTCCAACCCTAACTATTCTATGATTCTACGAGATATACCCCTGCACAATATAAGTTGCAGTGATTTTAATTGTATATTGAAGTCTTGTTTTACCTGAACAGGGGATTGACTTTAACTAGAAAGAGATGAATGTGTGTTAAGTATAGAAAGGATTTCTTATCACAGCTCTGGCACCCTGCAAACTTGTACTGTGTATGAGTGCTGCACCACTTGAATACTTGGGGCCTCTTACTACTATGGCATGTAAAGGTTTTCAATTGCTTGCAATTTGCATGTCATTGCATTTTTTAGAATACTCTTTCAATTAACAACTGTTTCATAGTAAGGCTGCTGTATCTGCTCTGGAACTGAAAGGTCTGGGCAGATGTTTTTGGATACACAGAATTTTATATGCTTACTACAACAAAATTGAATAATGGAATTTTCTTGGATTTGGAGCTAATGAATACAAATGGCTGACAAACAGTGCTGTTATCTTTTGGACACAGGAAGCATGTGCATTTGAGCATACTGAATGCCAGTTTTTGAAGATATAGTCACAGAATAAAAACCAGTTTATTAAAAAAATCTGCTTGTGTGCTACTGTGACATCCTTACCCTACCTAAGTATTTCACCAGAGTGTAATGTTAATGTTTTAATTAGATATTACTTTTACTCAGCCTAATAATATTTATGCACTTACTTCTCTTTTTTTTCTTCATTTTCTTTTTCATTGACACGGGAAATAATCTTGAGCATGGAAGAGCTTAGAACATTACATTGATAGTAACACTAGAAATATATGTTGTTGTAATTTTTTCACATGGGTTTATATTTGTTTCAAACTAAATGGTAGAAACAATTTGGGTAATAGAAGGATGAGCCTGTGGCCTGACAGGCACAATGGGCTACATCATCAGGTAAATAACATAAAATACAAAGGTATATTTAAGGCTGTGCATTTCAGTAATGGAGGATGATGTATCCCACTGATTTAAACTTTATTATGCGGGACAAACAAAACTTAAGCAGTTCCTAGGCACTTATATACAATTATGTATTGATCCCAGGCTGCAGACTTGACATTATTGCCTCTAATGCCTTGTGTCATCGTTACTTTCCTAACACAATTAACCCTCCTCTGTAGGCAGTGATTGTTTTGTAACTAATACTGTGTTTATCTGATTTCATTGTTCTAGCCAGCCAAGCCAGGGACCTTTTATCAAAGATGCTAGTCATTGATCCAGCCAAGAGAATATCAGTAGATGAAGCCTTACAGCATCCATACATTAATGTCTGGTATGACCCGGCAGAAGTGGAGGCGGTAAGTGAGGCGTGATTCCTTACTTCAGACTACCAAATGCAAATATGATTCATAGATTCCTGCTGCTTTACAGCAGCTTGATAACGAGTGTGCTATAGAGAAGCAATGTTGTGACTGTGGGGGTCTTTGGATTTACATGAAATGAGATGTGTAGGGACAGGAGATATCTCTTTGTTAGATGAACTGAAAAGAGATTAGAGAAGCAGAATCACTTCATGCATATGAAGCCATTTTCTGCTTTCTTCTAGATCACATGAAGAAAGGGGTTTGAACCTTATTAGTGAGCTACTGCTCACCTGGTTTTGTTAGCTATCTAAGTCAGTCTGGCAAAAGATACTTTCTCTCTAAACCTTTTCTTGTGGAAAACAGAAAACATCACTTCCTATGTTTGTGTTCAAGGATCTATATGGAAAGGAGAAGAATTAAACAAAACAATAGGAAGTCCTGAAGTCAGGATTCCAAAAAATATTGGCAAGATATAAGTTATTCCTTAAAATGAAGCAGAAGCTCGTGTGTTTTCATGAGCCATGGTTCAATGTTCGCTATCATCTAAACTGTGTGCAAACAGAAATGGATTCTTTCTTACGATCCTGTCATGCTCTAGACACCTCTCCGCATACCTTGATGAGACTGGTTTTAACAGGAATAAGAGCAGACAGCAGGCACTTCAGTGACGTAACAGCTATTCGTACATATTCAGAGTTGTTCCCTGTAATACAATGTATTAAATGTATGGAAACAGTGTATTTCAAAAGGTTTAGAGATCTTGCTTAGCCACAACAGGAAACAGATTTAACCCTTGCAAAATTAAATCACTGCTGTTTAGTTATATGCTCCAATTCAGTGTGTGGTCCTGAAAGTGCAGTAAACTTCAAAAGCAAATGGAATGCACAAAACCCCATCAGATTTCACAGGTGCAGGAATTTTGCAGAGTATGTTACTTAGGAGTGCTTTACAGGGGATGGTTAGGCTATAGATAGTCTTTAATTTTTATGTCCTGTTTGGTTTTCTTCAAGAAGAAAGTTTAACCGTCTGAAGTGCAAACATTTGATACTCTGAAATATTTTACCAGCTGGCATGTACATTTTAGTTTAGCATCCTTCTTGAAGATGTCATTCCATTCCCAGATATTTCTGTTGTATTTCCATGGATTTCTTAACTCCGCTTTCTCATCTACTCCGATGTCAGAACTCAGATTTGTCTCTCTCTTTAGATGTGCTTTGCCTGTGAATTTAACCATGGAGATCCACTTCTGACACAGAACAGGAAGGGAATTTGGTACAGTGGATATTTTAATGTAATTGTTCGCCCAAAACATATGCTTTTAGTTGTTTTTCAGATTGAAGTAGAATTCTTGTCATGATGAAGTTGCCTTTTTAGGAGAAACTTCCCACACACAGCTAGAATTACAGCTGATATTGAACCTTGTATTACTGTCCTCTTATGCCGACAGAGCTCAGGGTACTTCTATGGTTGAAAAGACAGTGACTTAATTTCTGACTGTAGCATGAAGTCCTCAAATAATCTAGAATAAACCATATCCTTTCTCTGAATCATGACTGTAAAACAGGAATAATAGTTATACTTTTGGCCAGGTGAATTGACTGGAATCTAAGGAGCTCCCTAGCTTTCAAAAGCCTGCAGTAGTTATACTCTAGTTCATTGAGGTATTAGTCTCACAGGCACCTCCTGTCACCATAGATACCTGTACAAACATTGTGCCACATGCTGTCAAATCACATTTTTTGCATTTTCACTGTTGTCCGCATTTTATTGCTTAGTAAATGACTACAGAAGGTGTAAAGCAGCAGAAAACAAAGCTGTCATTCATCCTGTTGAGCCTTAAGAACAGCACCTTGAAAGTTTCAGCTTCCAACAGCTCAATGTTGTCTAAGTTTGCACTTTGAACTGCATTTTAGATACAGTTCCTCTGTTCCCTTTACTCACCTTGTTCCCTGCAGTTATTGTGCAGTTAACATGAGCTGAACATCAA
Source organism: Neopsephotus bourkii (assembly GCF_033783945.1). Lineage (NCBI taxonomy): Eukaryota > Metazoa > Chordata > Aves > Psittaciformes > Psittacidae > Neopsephotus > Neopsephotus bourkii. Next base: position 785,474 of record NW_026901048.1, read on the forward strand.
CATCCTGAGCTGCTTTCCCTGTCTCTCTTAGCTTCAAAGATTTCTCTTCCAAAACATGCTATACCTTGTCAATAATATACAATAGAATCATACCAATACTTTCAACATGAGTGTTTTGACAGTGATGTATTACTGAATTTCTTTGACCCCAATCACACTAGGGTACAGAGACCCTTCTCCTTCATGGGACCGTGTCATGTTAAAAAACAGGCAGGTTCAGACTGTATGCAGTGTAATCCAAATAGAAGAACATGGGATTAATAAATATTCATTATATTTTCTCAGAGTACTAAGAACTGTAGAAAGAGCCTGGCTTGCCTTTAAACTCATTATGTTTCCATTCTCATTTTCACAGGGAAAGTTAAACTGGAGAACTCCTCTTTATTTAATTGGGGTTTTTCTTGCAATTAACAGTATATTAGATTCTAAATTTCCACCTGTTCATGCTGACACACCTTCAGTGGCAGGCTGTGAATCATTTACTAATTATTTTCTGGAGAAAACTCATGTATTCAGCTGCTGAAGTGCACTCAGTCTGTGTTTTTTATTGGCATTGTCTCGATGATGGAGTAACTTTCTTAAACAGATTCATGGGAGATTGGTGGCTTTCTGTTCTTCCTCAAAAGAATGTCCTGAGGTTCTGGGACTGCTACTAACTGAGGCAGTGCCCCTACAAGGGGTAGTTATTGGTATACTGGAAAGAAAGTTTTACTGGTGCGTCTGTGTTAAAACTTACCACTTCTGCCTGAACGCTTGATATCTGATCAGCTGTTAGCTCTTTACAAGACAGCAAGGTAGCTGTATTTGATAAACTTCTCTTCTTCTTCACGGATTGCCCTGTAAGTGTGCAGGCTGGGGAACCTGACAAGACCCTGATAGGGTCAGAAATTAGGATACAGAGATGTTAAATAAGATGATGTTTTCAAGCACTATACAGTTGGGTGGGATTTAGTTAATTTGCATAACTTGGGAGCTCCTTCTCCCCAGTAAATGGCTTCATCAAAACGGACAGGCATTTGTTGTACAGTCTTTATTTGGTACAGAGGCCTAAGAGGACAAGTAACCGAAAGCATTTAAAGTGACAGGACTTTTTAAGTGATCTGTTGCAATGTCAGGAAATGTCAGTGTGTGCTGGAGTAGACCATGAAGAGTACTGAAGACAGCACTGGGAATAAGCAGAGAATTTGACGTCAGAGTTTAACGTGGAGATAATGACTCTCTATCTCTGCCCAGATTTACAGCATTATGAATGTGAGGGTATTAGACAAAATAGCCTTGTCCTGCCCTGTTAAAAAGCAGACTAGTGAGACATTTACAGTTCCTTTTTATAAGTCTATTAAAAGTTTACAGTCTTTCACAGGCTGTAGGGGGCAATAAAACCATTATGTCTCATTCTAATGGGCAAACACTATAAGACAAATGGGAAGTGGTAGGAATGCGATACCCTTTACACCAGTATGTAACAGCATTAAACTCTTCTGGTCAACCTTCAATGCCATGCTGTGATTCCCTCATACAGAGAAGAAGATGATGTTATTAAATGTGGTACTTGCTATTCACTAACAGCAGGAGATTACACAAACAACACTGTAATTCTCCCACAGACTTCAGCATAAAAGCAAACCACATCCAAAGCCCTCAAAACAGCTCTGAAAAAATTAAGAGATTTACATTTAGAAACAGGCTTTGCATGGTTTTTAAGCTTACCTGCAGAATGAGTGGGACAGCTACATTTTGGATTTAGTGAAAACTCTTATGTATAACATTACCTGTTTAGCCACTTCTTCTGAGACCACTCAGTTTGTTGCAGTATCTTTTATAATAAAGCCACAGTGTTAGGTTTGGTAGAGCATCCTTGCTCTGAAATTAATTTGAATAGTGTTACTCACAGTTAAGGTAATTTCTGTATTCAACCAATTATAACTACAAAATTTTTTAATATGCAAATATATACATATGTTTATGAATATGTGGAATTCCCAAGATTTTTACATGCCTTTTTACAAGGGCATGTAGTGACAGAACAAGGCGGAATGGCTTTAAACTGAAAGAGGGGAGATTTAGGTTAGATATTAGGAAGAAATTCCTCACTGTCAGGGTGGTGAGGCACTGGGACAGGTTGCCCAGAGAATCTGTGGATGCCACATCCTTGGAAGTGTTCAAGGCCAGGTTCGATGGGGCTTTGAGCAACCTGGTCTAGCAGAAGGTGTTACTGCCCATGGGTTTGGGGTTGGCACTGGATGACGTTTAAGGTCCCTCCCAACCCAAACCATTCTGTGATTTTAGTAAGTGTTGAAATCTGTTATCAGTCGTCACATCTAAGTTACACATAGGGAAACCAGAGTTCAAAGGGGAAAAGTATTATTTGCTAATATTATGCAGGAAATCTATTGTAAAATCAAAAGAGCAGAACAGGAACCTATAAACCTTACTTCTCTGTTTTCTACATCAGCTAAAGGTTGTTTCTTCCTGTATCTTGTATGTAGAAACTGTCTTGAGTCCACTTTTAAACAAATATTCATATTATCCTTGTGCTATATTTACTTTACATACATAACAGCATTTGGGCTATTACAATGAATAAATGACACATACAATACCTTTTCCCCTTCAAAGTGCTCTTGTTCTATTTTTAGGAAAGGTGACATTTTTAGCATCTCTTGCCTCCACATATAGACTATGCTGTTTAATGTAGATACTCTTAGTATTTCCCTGATGGTATATTAGCTTTTCTGCTTTCTTGTCTGAAAATCATAGAATCATAGAATAGTTAGGGTTGGAAAGGACCTATGCTTTAGACATTTTCTTTTACACAGCTGCCTTTTTTGAAGTTGCTGTAAGTTCTTACCCATCATTGAGATGATCTGTGAATAAATCCCAAATCTGGTATTTAGTTTTTCACATCTCCCCATGTGCTTATGAGATGCTGCCTATATGTGAACAGAATGGTTTCCTAGATACATGGTTTAGAATAGTTTTAAGCTTTGCCACCTTGTGGCTCTGAAATCAAGTTTCCTAAAACTTGTGCCAGTTGCTTGCTAGGACTGCATTGGCTTGAGCTGCCTTCTCTCCAGTCTAATTCCTTACATATTGTTGATGTTAGAAATCATTTTGAATGGGAGAGATACCTATTTATTGGTATCAGTGTCACATTTTTATGCAAGACTGTGGCTGCTTTCTATTTCTCCCCTGAACTTTACAATTATTACATTCTTTCATTAAAAAATAACTAAGTAGTTTCTGGCCAAAATTATTTTCTTGTACATTTCAGGAAGATGCTATCTTAGAAGAATATTTGCTATTTAAGGGCAATCATTTAGGACTTTATCTTGTACAGTTTTTTTTCTTCACCTGTAAATGACATCATTTTGGAACTTTTTGAGTATCTGTGTGATCTCATATTGGTTCCTACTTGGGAACAGTATTATTCCATCCCATAGGAACAAATCTAGTAGCAAAATTTGTCATACTTATCTGACATTTTTTGTTAACTGGTTTCAAAATTCATCTTAGATTCTACTGTTTCTGCAGTTATTGCTTGTTATCTGACATATGTCATCACTTAGAAGAGAGATTTCCTAAAAAATGGAAAGATCAGATGTTGAAAACATCCCTTTTAAGCATCTCTTGATGTTGACAGAATTTTACAACAGTGATAGGTTTTCTGGGTATTTATTTCCTGGAATTCACACTGCTTTGATAATTGGTTTTATTTTCATAGGGTTTACACTTCACTGGGGTATTGCTGCATCTAGAACCACCCGTGAGGGGCTGAGCTGTGGATTATCATTCATTTCTCTGTGCATGCCAATTTGCATGTTATCTTTTATTAGTCTGACGCTGTTTCCTACAGTGCTTGTGAGCAGAACTTGGTTTGTGGTTTTCAGTCCAAGATCCAGGATAGAAACTGCTGCTGTATTGCCTTAGCCTTGTATAAACTATCTGTGACCAGCTGTTACATACAATCTGTTCAAATTACTTTAAAGCTTTATAGTTTGTCGTAAGAAAAAAATAAAAGAACCACATCTCTTATTTTACCTGTGAGTGCTCAGCATCCATGACAAAAGACAAACGCTTCTGGAGAGCTCTGTGACCTTGGCAAACACCACTTCAAAGAAGGTGTCACCTTCACTACATGTGACACTTCACAGCAAAATCAAGGCTGTCAGGTTGTGCTTCTTTTCTGTTATTCTCTCTTGCTCAGCCCCTTGTGTAAAGATATTGTATCTAAACTCTTTGGTGATCTGCCACAGGGACTTTTTAGTAATCAGTTACAGTGTTTGGTTTTCTGCTTAGAAGTTGATGGTGCCCATCTGTTGTCTCACAAAAGAAGTTTACAGCTCTGCTTTATTTGCACAGATTACAGCTCTGCTTTATTTGCACAGATATTCCCTCTAGTGAGTGACATCTATCCATTTATAGATGATTAATTATGGAAGCTGAGTACAGCTTCTGCAGCAATCCTTCTTCGTTAAGGTCAGTGAGAAGTACTGGTTAGAGAAGAAAGAGGCATTTCTTTTTTTTTTCTCTTTTCCAAATCAAACTAAAACTTTTTCCAGCATGCTGTTGTACATACCTGCAAGCCGTTTGTAGCCAAGTAATCTTGACTCCTGATGCATGGTATCCTTACAGTCTAGCTGCTCAGAAACAGCTCAGACCACAGTTTCTTTGATGGACACTATCTGTGGAGTTTTACAAAAGGGTAATGAATGGGCACAGAGGCATCTCTTTTTCCATATCCATAGTAGAGATCATGGCCAGACAATTGTGGAGTCCCTGAGCAATACAGGGTGAGATCCAAGGTGGCCCTATACACCTTGCTCTAGCTAAAGGGACTTTAGGCCTCTAGCAACAGCCCACTGGTGCACTCCATCTTGCACTGCAAAAATAAATATGTAAATGGTATCAGTAACACAGTCTAGGTTGTGGCAAAACACAAAGGGATTTTTATACTCACCTGTTATGAGCATCTAAGCCATTTAAATAGTTTAACCTCACACCATTAATTTTTACAGCCTCCATTGCCTCCATTTATATATTGCTAATTCTATTGTTGCTTTGTATGCCATTTCACAACTACTGCTCCAGACACAGCGACTCTGGGAACAGATGCAGAGTCAAGCCTTACTACTGCACAGCTTTCTAAAATAACTCATCCCAAGGTCTTCACTGTGCTGGCACTAGCTCTGCAGAGGCAAGGACAGAGATGGCAGGATTTATTCAAGTGTGAGCTCCAGCCCACTCCTTTTTGCTTTCTAGCAGTGGCATACAAACTAATCCATGTTGCTTTGACAAAGTGAGAATACATCAGCCCCAACATGTATTTTTTCCTTAGTGTACAGCTTTTCCTCTCCTGCTATTAGAAAGGTATTAGAAAGGACTACTTGTAACAAGTCCAGTAGTCTCTTGATGTTTACCTAACCACATGAAAACACTGTCTTTTGTGGGTTTGGGGTTTTTTGTTTGTTTGTTTGTTTGGGTTTTTTACTGTTTTGTTTTTGTTTTAGAAGAACATCCATGTAGATACTTACTGGGTTGCTTTTTTTTTTTTTTGGTGTGGGGTTTTTTTCAGTTTGTGTTTTTTTTTTTGGTAATTTTTATACTTAATGAATGGTAAACTTCATGCAAAAAAAAATTTTTAGATCAATTTGTAAAATAGAAAAGCCACTGAAACACCATTGAAACAACAAGTTGTTATTCTAACATGTACAAGGAAATATAATCGATTCCTTCTCTTTTGCATCCAAAAATAGATTCTATTCTTTGCTATTGTTGCCAATGCAGTTGCTTACAGACAAATCTTTGGGGAGAAAATGGTTACCTTAAATTGAAGTTAGATGCTGCCACCCTTAGGCTTCATCCACACTCTGCTTTGATTTAATACTAGCTCATACCTTTTCTAAAACCTGTACAGTTTATTGGAATGTCTATAATACTGCAGCTGCATCCACCTAGAAAAAATCATAATGATAAAATCAGTCATTCTTTATGGCATTTGAGCTAGGAAGCAAAGCCGTTTTTAGACCAACCTTTGCAACAAAGCTGCAATGGGGTTCCCAGGTACGGCAGGTGCTCTGTCTGCTCCATTGATACAATATTTGTGTTAAAAACCTCTCTTCCTCACTCTAATTTCAGAAACCGGTAAAAAAGAACCCAGAACAAAAAAATTAGCAAAGAATGGGTGGGCAGTCTGTAGGTTGATAACAGTGTATTAAGTTTTGTGGTTCTCATTAAGATTAATGAGAATCATGGGAATATTAATTAATTCCTGAAAGTTGTGGTGCTCTCAGCTCAGGTCTGCCTTGAATCAATGAAAATATGTCTTAAGGACTTATTTACCTATATCAGGCAATTCAGATGGGAAAGCTTCACTTCTTCCAGCATAGGAGCACTGACTTAGCCTTTCAGCAGAGTGCCATTCACCTATGTTCTGCACAAGCTTTAGAGATGTAGAGATCCTGCCCGTGTGAAGAAGAGGAATTTATACATGTCATTATCACACTGAGTATTTATGACCCTTGGCTCTTGCATTCCTGCTGAGAGCCACATTTTATTGCTGTGGGTTATGCCAGCTCACAAATAAAGATCTGCAGTACAAATACTAGTACAGCAGTAGTGCTGTGCAGGTGCAATTTCTGCTGTCCTGTGGTGTGTGAAGTACAGTTTGGTTGCTCTCCCTTGTTTTCATAACAGAAAAGGAGTTTGTTAACAAATGAGATAATTCTGGACTCTCTCCCTGTGAAATGTCTTTATTTCCAGAATGTTTTAATCTAGGAAATAATTACTGCTGCTTTTCTTATTGTCTATTAGCCAATTATGCTTTATTAAGACATAGCTGAAATAAATTAGAAGACACATAAGCCAAGGGTTTTATGGTTCTATGAACTGAGGATAGGAATGTACATCTGATCACTTGTTCCTCTTGATTCTGTAATTTGTGTTTGGGAATTTAAACAGTGAAGGAAACTGTCCTCTTAGTTCTGGCTGGGTCAGAAATGCCCCTGTTTTTCTATGGAAGGTGTAAAAAAAGTGTTTACACTTGGTAAGAGCTATTTTATCCACAGCCTGTGCTTTTTTGTAAGCCCCTCCCTGAAGCTTTAAGAAAGAAAGGGACTTGCAGGAAATTCTCCTCTGACTTGGTTTACCTGCTTTCCTTCGAGCTAACAGAGAAGCAGTGGTTCAGATTACAGCTCAGGCAAGTGCCTCTACTGCTACCATGAAAAGCCAAGAGCCAGCTACGCAGTGGAACTGACAGGCCCTGTAAATCCCCTGTAAACTCCTAACGCCCCAGAATTTCCTTGTCTTTGCCAGCTTTCTCTGTTTTCCCCTATTACAAAACACATGCTGTAGGGCTGGTTGAGTAGCTAAGCAGTAGTGCAGCAGGCTCAGCTGGAGGGATAGAGCAAGCTTACCACATCCCAAGGGTCAGCGGTGAGTTCATCCACACTCTTCCGTAGCTTTCAGCTCACTGATGTTAGAGACATCAGAAACATGAAGTCCCGATAGAGTTTTTTACCGATTTTGGTTGAATATATCTTAAACTTCGAAACTCACTGGAAGGGTCCAAGAAGAGTTGTTAATGCTGAATAAAAGAATAGGTGCATTAGTTTTGGACTGACTTCTTTTGTGATTGTGTCTTACCTTACTGACATAGCAAAACCTCAGGTACCCCTGCTGAGTCCTGACACTCATGTTAACTCATTGTATACGTTTCAGGTTCTCTTCGCTTTCTAGGGTATGAGACTTGGCATTTCACAACTTCACATAATTCCCTTGTCTTTAGCCCCAGTACAAATGTCACTGTACAAGAAGCTGTTTTGTTTTCAGTACACTTGTCCAGTTCAGCTATCATACCATTTTCCAGGTCCGTATTACATCAGTTTCTCAGTTGTATCTGTTAGTATGCAAATAGCTTAATGGACTGATGGTGTTAGAGTCTTGAGAGCAAATTCTCAACTTCTAAGTGAATCAGAAAGCAGCTTGGTAAATGTGCATTTAACAGTAGAATGTTTTGAAAGGGATGCAAAGGCCAAGTGTTCAAGATGAAAGTCAGAGGAAAGTTAGAGTTGTAGATCTTTTCATCTTCATTATAAACCCTTGGATCATGAAGCTTCTTGGAAGAAGGGAGGAAGAGAGTTCCTTGCCTTGCTTGCCTGCTGTATTTGGCAGCTAGCATCAGAAGAGACAATGAACATATGGTTTAGTTGCCCAATGAAAGCAGGTATTCAGGCTCTTGGAAATTCTAGTTGCTTTTGTTTCAGTAAATTCCAGAAATTCCAGGATCTGCTACTTCTATAACACTCATCAACTAAAACAGTAAAACACACAAACAAACAAACAAATAAAACCTAACCCAAACACACCTTTCTGGCCAAAGGAAATTTATTAAAAATATATATATACTGAAAAGCTTGGTAATTTGGAATATGGATCAGAAATTCTAGCAGAGATTTACTTCAAAATTAATCTGAGAAGTAGTATAACAGTATGATGAGTATGATGTCTAAAGGGCAACTTTAACATAGTAATCTTACTACTAATTAATGAGGGTTGGTATTTGTCTGTTACTCTGACAGTACTTTCTCTGCCAGTGCGAACAATCTGCGTGTGGTTTCTGGTCTCAGTATAAGCATAATGGCATTGTTGATCGGGGTTCTATTTCAGCTGCAACTGTAGCTCTTGCTTAAAAGATTGTTGTATATTGATTTCTTCTGCATAAAGAGTTGAAGTCCAGAAATGTTAATCCCTTTAATATTCCAGTGTGTTTCATGTGTTTTTTCATGTACAGGATAGATAACTAAGACGGAAAGAGAATTTACCTTTACTTAAATAATTACTCCTAATTATTTACAATTTAACAATTGAATAAATGTTTTTTTTTCTGTTCTGCAGCCACCTCCTCAGATATATGATAAACAGCTGGATGAAAGAGAACATACAATTGAGGAATGGAAAGGTAATTCAGTTTAGAGTTACATGGGAAGGGTATTTCAGTGGCTGTGTGCCACTGCCAAGTGTCTGTGTAAAACTAAAAGAATTCCTTTGACATAAAGAATTGACACTAGTCCTACAAACTGGTGCTTTGGTAGTGAAGATGTAAGATATGTTCTGAGGGCTAACATTATCTATGTTAACACAGGAGGTGTGGATTGCACTGCTTCATTGAAATATAAGGATATCATCTGGAGATCAGAACACTGTTCAGCAGGATGATATATCAGAAATTTAGCTACAGTAAAAAGCACTGTATTACCGTGCTGCTTTATGTCTAGACAGTGTTGCATTAAGCAAAAAGTCTTGCGTTTAACCCTGTTTGTCTCAATTCAGCTCCAAAAAGAGATGATAGGAGAGGAGGGGAATGAAAGAGAGAGGTCTTAGGTGAGTAGAGCTGCCAGACTTGTGAAGACAAAGTAGAGCAGACCTAGGATGCCCATCGGAGTGCTACAGCACTGTGTTTTGTGATAGTTGTTTTGTTCCTGATCATAGGCACTGGTTCCTGTTTGTAACTGCTGCAATTCTCTCTTCCAGAACTCATCTACAAAGAAGTAATGAACTCTGAAGAAAAGACTAAAAATGGTGTAGTAAAAGGACAGCCTTCTCCTTCAGGTACTCAGCCCCATTGAATAACTTCGACGTTTTCTGTACTAACAAAAAGGGAATGGAAATAGCTGAAGTACTTGGCTACACTTGCAGTTATGTAGACCAATTTAGAAATTCTTGTGAAATCCAGTGCTTCTAATGGGATGATTTAATTGTGCTCCAGTGTCATGTTCATGCTTAAAAATTAGTCTTGCTGGCTATTTGAGATATGTTGTCTTGGCATTTTCTATGGAAAGATCTGTGGTTATAGGTTATATTCTTGTGGGTGGGAGGCTTATCTTGGATTATTATTATTATACTGCATATGGATAATTGAATTAATACTTTGCTAACTGATATAAAAAATTGGTGATGTTAGCAAGTATCCACCTGCTGGACAGGTATGTGATACAGCACCCCTCCCACCCTCATATAAGCATCTGGTATCTACTCTGGTAGTTCATCTTTTCAGAAGTCTGATAACATTAGATCAGCTTGCTGACAAGCTTGATTGACACCTCAGTGAGAAAGGAAAGTTGTCTTCAAACACAAATTCTTTAAGTCCTGTCAAAAAATAAATTAACAACTACATTTTAACTGGGGAAAATTCACATCAGAAATCTTTTCACAGAAATGCACCCTGTAACTGCCAGTACACAGAAATACATAGAATCATAGAATTGTAGAATAGCTACGGTTGGAAAGGACCTTAAGATCATCTAGTTCCAACTCCCACATATTTGTGAAGGTATGCTTTCATTGGCAGACTTGGAGTGCCCAGGTTTTGAGCAGTGTTCTGGTAGTGTTTATCAGTAAAACTACCTTCTACAGAGCCTTTCCTCAAAGCAAAATCATTTAATTCAGTGTTTACTGCATATTTTCACAGAGAGATTTTTTATATTCTCATTTTTCACTTGCTACTGAGCCAAATTTATGTTAGAATAAGAATGTATCATTAGTAACTAGCAGGAGAAGGAGAAACATGGCAACAGTGGAGGAAGTTAATGGAGTACTGGATGACAATATTGGAGCATTAGTACTGCACACAGATTTTGACATTGATGATGTCAGATATTGTGGACAATCCACCGTGTTCTTGCTGAGTAGCAAATAAAACATAGGACTGGCAGAATTAATTTACCAAACTTCTGTACCACCACTGGAAAGAAATCTGGGGTCCTGACAAGTGTGTTAATAAATACTCATTCTTAACCATCTCTCAAAGAATGGTGTTTGCAGTGCCATGTATGATCAAGAAACACTGTAGTTGCTGGTTTCGGGAATTTGCTACTCAGGGATTTCTTTATGTATTCTAGGTTCTATTTTTCCTATGTGAAAGGTTTTTATTATTTATATAAAATATTTCAGAATACACAAAATTGGCATTTCTTGCCTGTCTGTCTTCTGCTGTTTCCCTTTGACTGTTTTTGGATTGTTAGGCACCAACATGTATTGTGACTACTTAAGAAATGCTCTGAGATGAGGCTTTTTAATGAAACATCAGATTTCCTGTTTTTCATCACTTCACGCATCTGACTTAACTTTTTTTCCACTCAATGAAATACTGGAAGAATGAGATGACACGAGTCATCATTTCTGAGCATAAGAGAAATGAGGGAGACCACACACACACTGTTTGCTTTTCAGTGTTCTTGGCAAGAATTCAGCAGGCTAAGATTTGGCCTGTATAAACAATCGCTATAGGCAAGCTGGACACGTTTGGTGTTTCTGTGTCTACTTGGTAGAGCTTTCAGGGAGACAGCTGATGTTAACACCACCAAGGGTAACCATTGCCCGTAGACAGTTTAGGCTGCTTAGACTGATGGTGTATCAGAGTGTCGGTAACTTACTGCTTCTTCTTGTCCTGTGAAGACAACAACAAGCTTGAAATGTGAAGCCCTGAGAGAACCTCAAGTGTCACTCATGCTCTATGCCCAACAAATAAAATCAACTGTGTCTGAAACTGTTCACAGCAGATACTTCTACTGCCTATTCCAAACAAGATTCTGTAGGCTACATTGTAGACTTTCAAATAGTTTTTTTTCTATTGTCTTGCCTAAACTGTTTTTTGCTGTAGTTTAACTCTGTTATTTCTTGCCCTGTTTCCAGAGAACATGGAGCACAGTTCCCTCCATCTGTCTTTCTGGCAGCTCTTACCTCACATAAATTCCATTATCGCATCCCCAATAAGTCTTCCTTCATTTGAACTTCAGTACCTGCGTCTTTGAATTTTTCAAATTTACTGCCTTTTTTTTTTTTTGCTTTACCTAGTTGACTTCTATCTTTCATAGATCACAGTGCCCAAACCTATCTGCTTAAGGCACTAGTAGTGCTGATTTAAGTGGAAAGATTTGTGTGTAGGTGTGTATATATGTTACTTAAATATGTAAACAACGCATGCAAACGACATCTGCATGTACACCAATATATGCATGTCCACATGTACACAGAAACATTGAATTTAATCTTAGATGGTAGTTTGTGCTTTTCTGTGTTTTCCCTGTTACAGAATTGCTAAATGGATGTTTTATTTATAAATTCAGATGCTGTACCCCTTACCAACATACTCACTATTCCAAGGGCCTAGGCCATATCTGGGAGAATATTAAATACATGTGAGGAATAGCCACTACTTTTAATCAACCTTCAGGATTGTTAAATAATACCTTTCTTGCTGAAAATTGCTCTTTTATTCTTCCCTCCCTTCCTTTTAGTTGCTGCCTTATTTGGTCAGTTTTGTTGCTGTCATCCAAGAACTACAGGATACCCTTAGCAGCCCTCTTCTGTCATGTTCAGAGCTTAAATTAAGCAGCTTATGGACTTGCCAAGAATTGAGACACTGGATATCAAGAGCTACTAATGACATGATTTACAAGAAGCTGAGCAAATTCCCAATGCCTACACAAGGCATATTTTTGGAAACAGTGAAAGCTGAATTTCTCCTTTCATTTTTTTCCCCTCACATCTGTACCACTTTGTAACTGGATTCTTAAAGGCACTTCCACAGATGCTAGCTAAATAGGGCTTCATAGGAAGCTTCCTCTGAGGAAGGAATCCCTGCTGTAAAGCAGGGAAATTGATGTGTGGCTTGAAAGAGCAGATGTCAACCCCATGGCAGAGCCAGGAACAGATCCCAGGACTTATTTTTCACCTGCTCTAACCTTTTGCTCTGTAACCAGTGAGAAGCTTCCTCCCAAACATCAAATTAATACATGGGGCTCTCCTTCTCTTTTGAATGTACCTTTTTTAGTTCTGCACTGTTTCACCTGGCATCCATCCTTTCAGGAACAAGTTGTTGTAGCACCAGACAGGTGATGCACATAGCAAATTAAGCATTACTTGTTGGCTAGGACAGCTTCTGGTTTGCTTTCTGAGTGTTGCTGTGTAAGCGTTGCTTTGTGCTGCTGAATTCTTTAATTCTGTCATTCAGGTTTGGTGTGGCTTCCCTTGGCTTTGTGCTGAAAGTTAGGAATAGCTATAAAAATGCACTTTCCAGAAACTAGAAACTCAACTGGGGCTGAGGTGGTACTTGGTGAAAAGAATATAGAAGGGTTTATTGAATTCAGTGGTTCTGAATCATACTGAGTGTAACAAAGTATTCACCTGTACAATTTCTGCAGCTATCTCATCAGTTATTTTGCCTAGCTAAGTTGGTTGCACATTCATCAAAGAAAGCTGCACAGCAACAGTTTGTTCGAAAGTCAATTGAACCTACTGGAATTCTTTCTTTCCCTTTGATTGGAGACCTGATAGCAGCCTTCCAGTATCTGAAGGGAGCCTACAGGGATGCTGGGGAAGGACTCCTCATTAGGGACTGTAGTGATAGGACAAGGGGTAACAGGTTCAAACTTAAACAGGGGAAATTTAGGTTAGATATAAGGAAGAAGTTCTTTACTGTGAGGGTGGTGAGGCACTAGAATGGGTTGCCAAAGAAGCTGTGAATGTTCCAACCCTGGCAGTGTTTAAAGCAAGGGTGGATAGAATCTTGAGTGACATGGTTTAGTGCAAGGTGTCCCTGGCCCATAGCAGGGGGGTTGGAACCGGATGATCTTAAGATCCTTTCCAACCCTAACTATTCTATGATTCTACAACTCCTGGGACAGTATCCATGACTTAATGGCAGGTTTCTGTCCAGCACTGTAAACATTTAGAAAGGTAATATACTGTTTAGTCATTGATATCATTAAGTTCAGTCATATTTTGGCTATATCTACATGCATTTGTCTGAAATGATTAATATTTTCATAAAATGCCATGTAGTTTAGTAACATGTAATCCTGCCACTTTGCTCTCGTGAGACCTCACTTGAAGTACTGTGTGCAGTTCTGGTGTTCTCAACATCAAAAGGACATGGAACTGTTGGAACAAGTTCAGAGGAGGGCCACGAGGATGATCAGGGGACTGGAGCACCTCCCGTATGAAGATAGGCTGAGAAAGTTGGGGCTGTTCAGCCTGGAGAAGAGAAGGCTGCGTGGAGACCTCATAGCAGCCTTCCAGTATCTGAAGGGGGCCTACAGGGATGCTGGAGAGGGACTCTTCATTAGGGACTGTAGTGATAGGACAAGAGGCAATGGATTCAAACTTAAACAGGGGAGGTTTAGATTGGATATAAGGAGGAAATTCTTTCCTGTTAGGGTGGTGAGGCACTGGAATAGGTTGCCCAAGGAGGTTGTGAATGCTCCATCCCTGGCAATGTTCAAGGCCAGGTTGGACGAGGCCTTGGGTGATATGGTTTAGAGCAAGGTGTCCCTGCCCATGGCAGGGGGGTTGGAACTTGATGATCTTAAGGTCCTTTCCAACTCTAACTATTCTATGATTCCATGATTCTATGTAGACATGAGAGAGTATGGAGGATTGGGTTGGTTTTTTAAACCATCTTGGTGGGGCCTGTGTGATCCTAGCAGACATCTGATTTTTGGGTGTTTTGTGGAAAAGAAGTGGCACGAGAGACACAACATGAGCTAGACCTCTTCAAGCCAGACTTTTGAAGGAGAGAATTTCCCGGTAAAAGGTTTGATATTATCCAATGCCTAAAGTTTGCATCACCCATTTTCTGCTAATATTTGCCATTGTTTAAAATGGTCTGTGTACTTACATGCCTATTGCCACAGGGTAAGCATCCCTTGCTTTTAAACTGTGAGAAGTTATGGAGTTTCAGGTTTAATCACGTTGGTGTTCATTTTCGTAGCACAGGTGCAGCAGTGAACAGCAGTGAAAGCCTCCCTCCATCCTCATCTGTCAATGACATCTCATCCATGTCCACGGATCAAACACTGGCGTCTGACACAGACAGCAGCCTGGAAGCTTCTGCGGGACCCCTTGGTTGTTGCAGGTGACTAGCCGCCTGCCTGCGAAACCCAGCGTTCTTCAGAGGATGATGTGATTTAGGAGGAAAAATTAACAGGAGTTAAGAAATGAAAAGGAAGATAAACGAGATACAAAGATTTAAGTGAAACAAACAAAATCTTTTCAGCCTGCTTCTCCTACAGATTTATGTAATGCAGCTAAGCTAAAGTGTATATTTAACTTATAGTTGCTCTGCTTTGGTCTTCTTCCAGTAATGCTTACTGGGGGGCAAGGAAAAAAGGAACTAAATAATCCTTTTTTTTAATCCCCTCCCCATAAGATGTAAAATTAATGGCTGCAAAACCAGCAACCTGCAACTGTCCTTTTCACACTGGCATGCCAAGGTGTGCAGTAGTCACTCCCAAACATATGAGTGTGTATCTGCCTTCACTCTCTGTTCTGTCATCTTCTGCCCAGTGATGCAGATAGGGATGTACATGCATTGTTCATCATATACCAATAGCACATACACACAGGTGCCAATAGAATTCTGTCAGCGCATGCAGCTGGGTGCCTATAGGAACATGCACATCTGCATATGGACTTAATGTGCACTTCACAACTATAAATGGCCCGTTTCAGATGAACTGCATAACTACATCTGTGATATTACCAGTACATATTATATTTGTTTATTCATTGATGAGGTTGCATAACTTGTATGAGGGTTTGTGGAAGTGTAAATAACCACATTGAAATGTGGCTCCCTCAGACACTTGAAGATGTAGCACCAAAATTTCTGTTGAGATTTGTATATATATTTTGAAATAGTAAGCAGTTTGTATTGAAAGAAGAAGCCACAGAGCTTCATAGAAAAATGTTCATGAATGTTAAGACTTGGTATGATTTTTAAAGCAGATATGCCAAGCTAAAACCAGGTTAGAAGGAAGCACATGTATCTTTGCAAGATACAGGGAACAGAAATGAAGGGGTTTTTATACATGTCTAAGCCTGGAAGGTTTTATCTCAGTAAGCAACTTTTCCTGCTAATGTTAAGTGAATTACCATCTTAGTTCATAGATAGGTTTGCTATTATGAATTACATGTATTCACAATACCTGTGGCTTGTGTGTTATGTTAGAGTGGTATGACAGGGTTGGGAAAAAGGCAGAAAAATATCAAAAGGTCATGCAACAACTTGTTTTTATTTTACTTCTATGTCTTTATAGGTTAAATATTTGCAGCCCACTCCCTCTCTAGTATACGTTTGCAGCTTAGAGGTTTTTTTCCCCTTTAAATAATTCTCTTGCAGTGATCTCTACTGCTAAGACAACAGGCCTTCTCTAGGTGCTTTTGGCTGTTCCTTTGCTTGTGACAAACCATCGGACTCCTTCAGGAAGTCTTATCAGCTGTGTTACATGGAAAGGAACCACAGAGTGAGCGGATCTAATATTCCTGTATTCTGAGTAATAACAGAGGATATCAATCAGCTAGTGTGCTGGGCTGAAATGGTCTCAATCAGGGGTCTTAGGTGATATAGTCAGAAGAACCTGACAGTGACTGATTTTACCAGGTAGTAATACATAGTATTTGCTGTGGTAAGTAACTCTAATATTCCTGTATTCTGAGTAATAGCAGAGGATATCAATCAGCTAGTGTGCTGGGCTGAAATGGTCTCAATCAGGGGTCTTAGGTGATACAGTCAGAAGAACCTGACAGTGACTGATTTTACCAGGTAGTAATACATAGTATTTGCTGTGGTAAGTAACAGCAAGTGTTTTTATCAGAGAATGGCAAAGCTCCACCCAGAATGTCAGAACAACTGACAGCTAAAACATCAATTAGCATTTTCCAGTGTAAGGTCATCATCACCTGAGTTGGAAGCTAACTAAAATCCAAGTCATCTCTCCTATTACCAGAGTATTTCATGTAAACTGAAATGAGATAATTGTACTCCAATGCTTTTCCTAATGTCAAAGAGAGAAACTGTTTTGACTGTATTAATGGATATTTTGAATTCATTGATTCTTATGTATTCAAAATTCTACCAAAATAAGACTGTTCTATTAGGTAGCTTACAAGCCTGACATTTGTGGTAGGAAAAAAACCTATTAAGTCCAGTTTTGCTCAAAGGGAAGGAAACAAAAGCAAGAAACATTCTCTCCAGGGTGAGGAAGAGGGGAGATAAAACTTAAGTGGATATGAAATAATTTCAGACTTAGTAGGCCTGAGCTGTCTCAAAATTGCTGTAGGAAACGTTTTGTGTTTTTTTTTCCCCAGGTATATTTTTGGTAGATTTTTATAGAAATCTTTTTGAGAACAAGATTAGGTTGATAATGTTCTAAAGTAACTGTAAAAGCAATAATTTACTACTGCTAAAAATATTTAGCAATATTCTCTCTTAAGCCATGAAATACAAAGTCATTGTTGAGTGATGTGACTCTCACTTCAAAGCCAGTGATCATAAATGTATTGAAAGGTAAACAGCAACGCTTTGTAGGTATGAAGGCAATAACCCCAAGGGTGACTTCTTAGCAATAATCAAATGTATCATCTCAAGATTTAATTCACCACAGATATATATTAATAATATTCAGGTAACTAGTATCTGCTTTACATTCCTTAGTGCACACCATTTGAGTTTTTTATTTAAACAGAAAAAAAAAAAAAGCATCTCAAAGAGGCAAAGCTGTATGTAAAAGAAACTGCAAAAATACCACAAATGTAGACCATAGAAACTTGGAATAATCACAGTTCATTGACAGTGATATTGTGGAGATATGGCATACGCAGTAGCAGAGAAGCCTATTTATGGTAGACAGATGCTTACAGATCTCCCATATTTCATCTATCAGAGTACAAAATGTGCTTAGTCCCCTGATACTCAGACTTGTTTGGGTTTGTGAAGTGTGGGTGAAGAACCAGTCAGCATAGAAGATGTCCTAGTGATCAGCACTAAATCAACCCACAGCAATTACATAGCTTTATTTCCAAAAGCCCTGATTCCACTAAGCACCCACGCTTGTACATTTAATGGAGACTATAGGGATGCATACATAATTTCAACTGGCATGTGCTTTTGTCCTTTGCTCAGCAGTGATCAACATCAGCATGTGCTTAAGTGCCTTGCTGAAATGGGGCTTAAAAGAATTACTGCATCTCTTTTTGTCCTCAGATTAGTCTCCTTTATGGGAAGCTTTATCTGGGGGAGGAGATGGGCTGTCCACATTGGACACTAGGAAAAAAAAAAAAAAAGCCATTACTGAAGAAAAGCAATAGTTCTTTACAGTTCTAGTCCTTATATGTTCAAACTGAAGTAGCGACCGTGGAACAGGAATAGTATCCTTTGTTCTGCTTTGTGTCAAGAAGTTGGCGCTGTCAGGTGATTCCTTACAAGAATGCATGTACTCTTGAATAAAAGGTTGTAGTGATGATGTTCTGTAGCTGTCTTAAGGTAAACAATTTTTTACTTTCAGATTCTAGAAGTTTTTGATACCCTTCTCTTTAAGCCCATTCCCCTTTATTCCCACAGTCTGTTAAGTCGGATAATGCTTTTCTTATTTTTTCCCAGTGACCTTTTAAATCTACCTCTGTTTAAAATATTACTGAATATTACTTGAGTAACAATTTGCAGCTCATTCAGAGGTTTGCAGTTGTAAGCATAATTGCCACCACTGGAGAGATGTAGGAAATTGGGAAGCCAGAGATCTATGTACAGATGTTCCAAGATATTTGGGTATTAAAGGAGCAACCAGAGAGCCTGTGCCAGAAGTGGCACATCACCATGAATGTCAGCTGGACACCTTGGTATTTTTGAAATTGTACCTAAGAGCCTGTTGGTATCTTAAGTGCCTGAATACATGAAGAAATTCTGTCCCAAGTGGCTTAAGTCGTGTAGATAGCCATCAGCAAGATGAGGAAAATGGCAGAAGCATCTTAACTATCAGTAGCTGCTGAGAGCACTAGCTGCAAAAAATAACACTGACAAAGTAGAGAGAAACGTTGCTGCAAAATATTCCTGCTTTATTTTCAGATGGAGTGCTTCTGAATGGTATGAAAAACTAGAAAAGGAAAAAAATATCATAATTGTTCTTAAGAGACACTTCCTCAATTTTCCTTCTCCCTGATGAACTTGAATGAGGGTGAGGTATTGATTTATTTCAAGTCGATGCAAGGTTATACATGTTTTCAATCAAAAAAAATCTGTAATCTTTGAAGTCAGTCTTCGTATGGAATCGTATCTTGTGAGTTTTGACTATATTCCATTACAATGTAATAGATCTTTGGAGAATTCAGATATTTGAGTTGGTCACACACTGATTTATATGAATCACATTGTGGTTGATAATCCTCCCATGCTATATAGAATTCCACGGCAAAGATAAATTCAGAAATCTTAGCATGCTTGCATTGTATAAATTGAGCTTAAATTGGAGTGCAAGGTGGTAGCATGTCAAAAAAAAAAAAAAAAAAGAAAAAATAGGAGCCTCATCAGATACTTACCTAATGCACTGGTTATTTTCCACCAGTAATTTCTTTTACATCCATATATTTTCTCATGAAAAATATGCTACTAGTTAACTTTAGAACTGCCTGAGAGAGTCAATGTCAGCAAATTTCCCAGATTACTTATTAAAAAATAAAAAGTGCTTTGAGTATCCTGAAATAATTGTAAAATGTAATTAGACTATTTTAATTCAAAATAAGTTTTAACAGCCAATACTAGTTTATTTATATTACAGAGGATCAAAAATTATTTTAATTTCAGATCTATCTATAGTTCTTCATGATTATTGAGACTTTAAAATTTTGTACGAATTCAAATATGCAAAAACCAACAACAACAACAACAGCAAAGGAATTCTGCAACAAATTCTGTGTGATTCCAGGGACAGCAGTATGAAAAAGAAAACAAACAAATAAAAAAAAAAAAACCTGCAGGGAAAAATTAGACTTTTCTTTTAGTAGTCCAGCAAAAAAGTCTGAATTTAAGTTTAGCCTTCTGTTTGTCTTTGCTTCCATATGTGCATGTAGGAAAGAGAGGGAGTGCATCTGGAGGTGATTTTTTGAACCTGTGTTCTATTCGTACTTGATCCAAGTTCTCAGTGTGGCTAAAGAGTGCAATTGTAACATAATCACACATCTTCAAGAATCTGATGGCTGTGCTTATTTGAACTTCCACCACTTTACAAAGGACATAGTTAACTAATTGGAAGCTCAAGGTAATCTTACACACACACACACACACACACACACACACACACACACACAAAGAGAAATTCATTGTGCAGTAGGCTTAAATATTCCACAAATACGTAATGTCTTAATTAGTGAGATGCCTGGGGGAGGCAGGGAAATGCTGAATGTGTTATCTTCACTGATAAGCTGGAAAACAGACCTGTGCAGTGGAATTTAGTGGAATCTGCTGAGTATACTTGCCAGTGTGGACTGATTTTTTTTTTTATTTTCTTTATTTAAAATAAACTATTGATTGCAAGAGGTGGACTGTTTAAATTATGTTCAAGTTCATTGACCCATGGCAAGTCTGAGTTTTAAAGAGGTTTTGATTCAACAAAAGGATGTTGAAAAACTTCAACCGAGGCTAATAGTGCCTTTTATCTGAGAGAAAAGCTGAAAAGCACGTATTGAAGGAAGACACAGCCAATTTGGGAAATAAATGTATCTCTACCATGCTTATTATTTCAGACAGGTAAGCCTGTCTTTCTTGCTAATTTTCACTGAACAGGGCCATTCTTGTCTTCTGGAAAGCAAGATATTTATAATGTAAATAGTTGTACTGATTTTTTTTCTCTCCTTTATCTGTAACTAATATGTAATAATCCAACATGCTATTTCTGTTAAATCTTTTATGATAAGGTCACTGTATGCTTAAATATGGTTGACCTCTGACCTTTTCCTAAGTCAGTCACATGCTGAAAAGGTGGGTGCTGGAGGTTCTAGTGTACATACAGAATCATGTATATTTAGTAAATTGAGTAAGTGGGACTTATGGCCAGTATACATTAAGCCACAACAGTAACAGAGCTCCAGATCTTAACTAGCAAAAACAACTGTTCACCTTGCCATGTCCATTCTGTAATAAGATCTAAGTTGCACCTGCCTGTAGTTCTGCATGATCAGACTTCAAAGTATAACTAACAAGATCTGTAATGTATCAGTGTTGATAAACTTAGATGTAAAAAAAAAAAAAAAAAAAAAAAAGAAAAGAAAAGAAAACCAACAAAAGAAAATCAACAACAGTTCGGTATCAAGACTGGAAGATGAAACATGCCTGATTTTGTTGCGCAAAAGGAAAAGCTGAAAAACCAACCAGCGTCAGTCAGCATAAATGGACCGCAGTAGTGACATTTGTTAAACAGCCAACCTTATTTCCATATTGTTTTGTTCTCACCCTGTTTTCCTTTTACCATCTGTTGTTCCCTGGGTGTAGTACAGGGGAGAACAGGACCTCAGTCATCAGTGTTTTATGGGTCAATGTTGCATCAGTGATTTCTGATCTCTGTTTGTTTAGCAAAGATGGAAATCTCATGTTCTCCCATGTGTCAAAAGGGATCCTATCAGAGCTTCCTCATGAGGATACTTTTCTCACTGCTGTCTTGACTCCTGTCAGTTGGATGACTTTGCAGTGTTCCCAGTAAACAGCACAACACAGCAAACTGTATTGATTGAGGGCTTTATTACGTGTGTTGTGCATTTGTACTTTCACAGGGGCTCAAAGTCATGCAAGGACAGGACTCAATTGAAATATGGTATGTACTCTATGCATGACGCCTATATTACACCTTTATGACCTTATAGTGGTAAAACTGCTGATCTTTACAGATGTGGACTTGGACCATCTTTTTTTGGAGGAACGTTGTAGTGAACCTCGGTCCTTATCTCACAGGCCACTCGCTCCTATCCAGAGCAGCTAAGTGGAAGATAAATTAGCACGAGGGTCTGCTGGGGGTCCGTGAACAGGGGTGAATTTCATGCTGTTTGAATGTGATCTTGCCAAAAAGCCTGTATGTCTAGCAGGGGAGACTGTGACTGTTCTATAAGGAGTGTTTGTGTTGTTTATTTTAAAACAAGCTTTGTTAATTAAAATAGTGTATTCTGGAGTCCTATTTGAACGGCATGAAGGGTATCAATGAAGAAGATACAAAGTATGCTCATACAGCTCTCCTGGCTTTTTTTTTTTCTTCATCCCTTGCTAAGCAGCACAGATAAAGCTATAAAAACGCGTAAGTTGCCAGTATTACAAAACCCAGTCAGTGCTTCTGATGTGCTTAATCTTGTATAACACCAGTCATTTAAGAAGCATTTACAGCACCACAGAAAGGTAAAGGGTATCTTATTGCATATGAGACCAGACTTTTTGTCTTTAAGCAGCTTAAGAGCTTATTCCTCTGGTTAACTGCATAAAAATATGGGAGGTAATTTGACCACATGACCGGACAGCATGAAGAAAAACTGCTTAGTCCCTATCCTACCTCTTTCCCCTTAAAAAATGTAAAACAAAATCACAGCACCACCACACTCCCCCCAACCAAACTAACCAACCAACCAAACACATAAAACCAAAAAAACCCCCAGACAATCATACCAACTGCAATTACTACTTGGGGACTGACTTTTCATGAAGTTGAACACCCTTCAAGTGAAAAAAGAACAAAACTGAGAGGCTGCTGCCTTTTGGGAAACATTGCTGTTTTCTCAATTCTTGCACAAGCCACCTGTCCCCATAATATTTCCAAGCAAGTCAAACCATAATACACAAAGGATATTTTTATGTTTGGATTATCATGTTCAGAGATGAAATGAAAAATCACAAACAGCCTTCTGTTAAAGCAATTTGAAGTGGGGGAGCTATAGAAAATGATCAACTAAAGCACCTTGTAAGCACTGTAAAGAAAGACATTCTTACAGTTGCTGGTACTTAAATGCCATTTTAAATATACTGTGCAGAGCTGACACTCTTGCTCTACTTGCTAAAACAGGAAAATTTTCAAGGCCTGTTCTTGTCCCAGTTTATATATGCAAAGATAATAATACAGAGGTCTGAGTTACACTGGCAAGGGAATTTTCACTTTGCGATTCTTACTGCAAAATAGGAAGGATAGGGACCAGCTTTATTTTGTTTTGCTGAGTACATTTTCAGGCCATTGAATATTCACCTTTTTTGAGAGGTTTGCCCTTTTCAGGAATCAGAAATTTTATGATCATATTTCAATTATTTACATATCATTGAACCCAGATCTGAAGCTGCAATTGTCATTTAGCTGCAAATAATTCAGAATCCTAAATTTCAGAAAATCACAGTATCACAGTACAGTTCTTATTTGAACAGGATGGGTCTATCTCTTATAGTACTTCTTGGTATTCAATGGAAGTACCTCTTGTGTACTAGCAACAGACCAGCAGTGGATTTTTTCTTCAGTCAGCTTGCATGATGGTCTAAACATCTCGTTTGGTAAGGGGGAGTACGTGTTGCACACTCATGAGCTGCAGCAAATCAATGGATTCATCTGTGTTGAAGCAGACTGAAGGAAGATCAGAGCCTCTGTGAAATTTCCCTCCCTCTCCACTTGAGGAAAACAAATGGGATGAAGGTCAGTGAACAACCTTTGTGCTCAAACTGGTGAACATTCACCATCATGTTGTGAAGCCCATGTAAATGCTCTGAGACCAGTTCATGATCCCCTTACGGTATGTATGGCTATTGTGATCTGCATGTGCAAGTCACTTTCCAGTTTGGTGACAGAACTGAAGTTTCACTTCTCCTATGGAACCCTGTGCTGTTAAGTTTTAGCCCTGTTTCTGTATGTGCTGATGCTTAGAAAGCAACAATATTGCAGGCTCCAGTCACTATCTGTGGCTGGAACTTTCTTCAGGTACATACTGATAAAGACTGAGATTATCTTGCTTTTCAACATGCTCTTCAATGGTTAATTAATTAAGAGCACCTCTGTTAATGGTACAGCTTGGAGCCTGAATTGCAAATCTGCCGTGGCTCCAAGAAAACACGATTATCAGTATAGTGTAAGGAGACAGGGATGAAGTTTAGCTCTTTTAATTAATGCTGATTTCCCAGTGTATTTGTCTTATTTTGAGGTTGACTGGTGGGAAGAAGCGTTGTTTGTCTCCTGATGTTTCTGTATGATGTTTTGTCCACATTCCAGGAGCACTCATATAATGGAATAGTCATTAGGGTGCTGAAGAAAATGGCTCTCTTCCTGAATATGCCTATTTAATGCATAGACCGAGGCTTTTGTTAACTAAGTCCCATTCCAGGAGTGGATGACTGCTGCTGTCTGGAAGATTTTAGCCTTTCTTGTATCATAAGCCTGGAACTAACAATGGGGACATTTAGTATTTCTTTAGGCTAAGTTTGAAATGTGTGAAATTATTATCACCTCTACTTGAAATATAATGTTGGAAATAAGGGGAATTGCCCTTGATTCTTACAAACACATGAGGCAGAAATTAGAAAGAAGTAGCTGCAGCAGCAAAATATCCTTTATTTTTCTGAGCAATTAATGATTTAATGTGTGGATGAGGGAAAAAGTTGTACAATGACCTCTTCCTGCCAACAGCCCTAGTTAGATAAAGACATGTCTGATGTTACAAGATTACCTTGGGTCAGTGATTAAGAAATTGATGGGAGATACTATAAAAACATCTTAAAGTCTTTATTTGTCATCAGGAGCCATTTAGAAAGGTTACCTCTGGATTTTTTTTGTCTTGGGAAGGTATGTTTATGCCCATGCTTTGCTGGATTTGTCCTCAGCATTCTCTAGATCATATTCCTGCTCTTGGAGGGGTTTTACATTTTCAGTTCAGTTGCGTCATCTTAGAAAGGAAGGGACATGTTTTAAGTATTCTCATCAGGCTGCTAAGTCACAGCTAGAATAAAGGTTCACATTTTGGTTTTCTCCTTTACCTGAATAATTATCTTTGGTACCTCAATAACAAAAATAAAAGTCCTAGAGGTATGTCACCACAGAGTGCTGTTAAATGTGCCAACTCACACCTATTTTGCAGAAAGTTGCCTTTCAGAGAAAGATCTGTGAATATAAGTATTAGGGGGAATGGTGACTTTTCCCTAATGTCAGTCTCAACCCAAAATTAACAGGATTTGAATCCAGATGCATTTCAGGTATGTACAAAAACTCTCTTCTGTAAAATTGCAAGTACTCTAGGGCCAGCACATAACTGAGTGGACTGAAGATGAAGTTACGGTTTTAAAATCTGAGAACATTATGAGATGCAGTCCAGGAATCAAACCTCATGTGTGAATGCCACTGAAATCCAAAGTCCCAAGCAGCCAAAACATTGTTCAAATTCTTTTACAAAAGTCTAATGCTATCTAGCATATCAGAAAGCATAGCTGTATTCTCAGAGCAAGAGTGATCTGAGCGTGTGTCTTCCTGAAATGTCACTTAGTTGAAGGATTGCTGTAATTCTCTGCATAAGGGAAAACATTTTTTTTTTATTATTTTTTTTTCCTGCAATGTGCAGAACTCCCCTCTTTTTCTCACTAGAAAGGAGAAAAGTAACATCTCCTAGAACAACACTGCAACATGTTGTTTGCTATTTGCATGCTATAGCAGGCTGCTGTTGCTGGTGGGTCAGTGAGAGAATGTTGTCCAAGTGTCAGCTCGGTTGCAGTCATCAATTTTAGCTTTCTGATTCCATTTTGTCACGAGCACAAGACAGGGTTAGTGGACAGGGCAATACAATCACACCATGTATTGCTAAAATAATTAATTTGACAACAGTGTTGTGTCACTTTTTGGCTGTAATTACGAGCATGAGGAAATCAACAGGACCACGAAGCTGTCCGTTGGCTTTAGCACTGGATTTTTTAGGCAGTTAGCACAAAGGTAAAGACTCACATATACTGCAAAAATTCATCACCACTCCTATGCAACACCAAATCAGAGAAACTGTGATTCCACATCACATTTTTTAAAGCTAATGGAGGAAGGCGGCAGTGGTTATTCCAGGTTCTACTCTGTGTTAGATCAAATCCCTTATCTCTGGTTAACGTTGCACTCACTCCTCTCAATACGGTATTGCACAGCTTACAAGCACAGCTTTCTTTAGCAAGGAAGAAGCACGATACAGGTGAAGAGTGCCACCTAAAGGCAAAAATGCTGAAGGCTCCAACAGGGGGAAACTGGGGCCAATCCTTCAGCCTGTAATAATCTGCTTGCTGCATTTCTTCTCCAGCCAGACAGACCCTGGGCAATTTGCTGTGTACTTGATGGTCTGGAGCATTTATCAGACATAGCATAATTCTACATTTTTTTTAATTTTTCCTTCATTTTCCAATAACTTTTGTGTATGAATGTGTGTAAACAACTCTATGTAGCACTGGGGATGACAAGATGGTCAAATGAGTAGAATTGAGGGGTAGATAATGGTGGTGCTAAACCAGGTGGGGGTGTGAGTAGACTTGGCCATGATCAAGCTCTTCAAAACTAAACGGAGTCCTGGAAGTAAAGGGCCACAAAGAATTTAGGCAACTACCTTTCACGAATTTTCAATTGCCTGGTCTGTGTCAAGCTTGAAATTACATAGTGAAAACGTCTTCCAATAGAGAACACAATACTTCTTGCTTTGGAGACTGACAAGCCTTATGTCCAGTGTGGTGTTAACTGCCTTGTTATTCAGGAACAATCATAGAACCATTAAATAGTTTGGACTGAAGGGACCTTCAAGGGTCATCTAGTCCAGCCCCCTTCAACAGGAAGGGACATCTTCAACTAAGTCATGTTGTCCAGAATCCAATCCAACCTGACCTTGAATATTTACAGGGATGGAGCATCTACCACCTCTTAGGACAGCCATTCCAAAGTTTCGCCACTCTCATAGTAAAAATGTCTTCCTTATATCTAGTCTGAATATACCCTCTTTCAGTTTAAGACCATTATTGAAGGAAGCCCTACTAAAATGTTTGACCCCATCTTTCTTGTAGGCCCCCTTTAAGTACTGAAAGGCAACACTAAGGTCTGCCTGAAGTCTTATCTTCTACAGACTGAACAACCCTAACTCTCTCAGCCTTCCTTCATAGGAGATGTGTTCTATCCCTCTGAACATTTTCATGGCCCTCCTCTGGACCTGCTCCAGAAGGTCCTCCTGTGCTGAGGACTCCAGAGCTGGACGCACCTGGAATGCTCCAGGTGAGGTCTCACCAGTACCACCAAACTGCAGAGAGATCAACTTTGTCATAATATTAATTAGTCCTTATCTTTATAACAACTTCTGAAGTAGTGGAAACAGTTGGGAGTGGCAGACTGAAGCTGAAAGAAATCACACATGACTACTGTGAGTGATAGTACATTAGGCTAAACTTTCCTTTACATTTATGCAATTGAACCTCATGCTCCCACCCAGAGCAAACATTTGAACATTTTACAAAACATTCATCTTCCCAAGTGACACAGTTTGTATCTTCTGTTTTTAAGCTCTAGTGCACTTATTTATTAGGGGCTACTACATCAGCTCAGGAAATGAGCTCTCTTAAAGATAACAGCATTCGGTAATTATCACATCTCTCATTTCACCATGCCAGAGAAGCTCCATAAAATGATGATTACGTCCAAATTCCTACTACATTGCCTGCAAGAAGTGTATTACAACCAAATAAAAAAATGTTACTGAATCAACATTGAAATCTTGCTGTAAGGAGCTAATGATTTTGCACTTTATAGTGAAGTGCATGCAGGGAATTAATATTTTCATTGATTTGATGATGTAGGTGATATACAGTTAATATGCAGGGAACAGCTACATAATACAGTAAAAGCATGCATAAGCATTTTTTTTTCCTTCACAAAAGATCATTAAGTGGAGAGCAGTCAGAGCAATAACAACATAAATTAAATTGCAATTAATTCACCAAGCTAAATAGAAAATATTTCCTTACCAAATTTTTGTAAAACAAACGCCAGTAACACCTGTCTCAGGTCATGAGTTTCTGTCAGTTTTTTCTTCATGAATAAATTACCTGCTATGTGTGCTATGTGTGTGTAAGTCATATCACAGTGCTTAGTATGTTCAAAGGCTAGTTAGGAAACTAAATTACATTGTGTATAGGCAGCAGTTGATTTAAATTAATGTAGTGTTTGAGGGAAATATCCCTGGAAACATTTTGGCACTGTAGCTGCCTTTTTTTTTTTTTTGTTACAACACAACACTGAAATATGGCCATAGACTTGCCCCCAGCTCACTGCAATGCAGAGGATATTTATGTTCTCTTCCTTTCAGTCATCTAACTAGTAAGGATTACAGTGCACTGGATGTTTTTATGTTGAAAGAAAATAAAGCAGATGGTTAAGAATGTGGAACAATCGTATCAGCCAAGCTGTGTGAATAGCCAACACTGATGACCTGACACACTACCAGACTGCTGAGCAGCCGGTTGAAACAGCTCTAACACTGTAAGCAATTCAGATGTTAATGCTGTGTTCAGCATTTTGAACTGATGAATGAACACCTGACAGCCATGCTCATTACAGTCATCACTCTTTAGGAAATAACAAGTTTAATGAGCACCATAGCACAAAGTCATACTTGTTAATTGGAAATAGTCTCACTGTATGCAAATGGTTTAAATAACACCAAATCAGAACTTCACCTTCAGCCCAGGTCAGAAGTTGGTTCGATACCACCTGCTGTTGGACCATCAGGCTTTTGTAGGCTCATGTAAGACTGCCCTTGAGACACACACACACACACACGCACGAACATCAGAGTAGAGAAGAATGGAGAGGTGGGGATGTGTATTGTCCCATCATGTGAACACAGGCATGCTGCTTTTGCACTGCAGAGAGCAGTGAACTCCCCATCATTCCTCTCTGTGCCAGGAGGACTTCTTTTCTGCACAGTGTTCTGAAAGCAATTGTTGGTTTGGGTGTTGTGGCCTTTGATGTCAAAGAATTTGACTTGAAGGCTTTGCTTTGGTGCATGATGTTTTCCCTGAGGTTCAGTAATGAGATCTGGAATGTTTATTGTCACACAGGCTAAGAACTAGTCTTTGGTTTGCCTGTGGGAGGCCTCTTCTAACTAACTCACATAGCTCTGACCTACTCATACAGATAGTTTCAGACTTGAAAGACTAAGGCAGGTAGCTCCTAAGACTGGGAAAGACAATTACTATTCTTCAATTGAGCGTGACTTCAAATGGCAATTAAAAGAACCAGCGTGATGGTGATAAAGTATGGAAAGTGTACTTTTAACCTTTAAAGTACCCATTAAATTTTAAACCTTTCCCTCCATATTCTTGATGCACTCAAATCTCATCTTTCCCTTTCAGGACAAAAATGTTGTAGGACCAGAGTTCACTAGTGTGGTGCACTACAGTCTCCTTTTCATCTCAGCCATGGATGCCACAGCAGTGTAAAGTTAGGACTTTTGTGAGAAAGGGAGACAGAGGTACTCACTGCAGTCACTCCTGCACTGCAGGTCCCATGTATACATTCTTGTTTACTAACACAGGTCCAAGGTTGTTTCCCTCATTCAGGCAAAAACTCCTCCTTCACTGTCTTAAGAGGAGTTTTGGCTGAACAAGGTCAAAATCAAGGTCAAACCTTATATTTGGATGGAGGCAGAGAAAGAAACTATTTACCTGGTGAGACTAAATGTAATTATTTTCTGTAAAATAACTAAACAAATAGCAGCTCAAGTGGTTTTGGTTCATTTTCTTTTGTACCGATTATGAATGGTTTTGTTGTGGTGTGAGTAGTTAAATGCATGGCTTCTCTACAGCAGTGCAGTGTAAGAGTCTGAGAGCTCCATTCCCTTCACTGCTCTCTGAATTTCAACTCCAATCACCACCAGACTTTACAGAAAAGTATAATAATTTCAGGAAATTACTTACCTGTGTCTCCTATCTTGAACTAATTATATTTTTTTTAGAGGGAAGAACCAAAAAGACACTCAAGATTTTAAAGTTCCTCCATATCAAAAACTACTACATGTATGTGATTGAAAGTAAAAGCAAGTCTTTAAAATCAGATCCATAGTGTGGCCCGCTTCACAGATTTTCACCTCTCAAACCCTGATTTTCAAAACTAGTAGTATTACCAAATGCAGTGCACCCACACTTGGCAATTGCCCTCTGGAGAGCAGTGAAGCAAATAAAAAAAAACTTTGCCTTGCAATTTAGAGATACTGGATGTAGTTACTTTCTGTATTGTGGTAGTACTCTGGCTTGTGGTGGTACCCATTTGACATAGAATCATAGAATAGTTAGGGTTGGAAAGGACCTTAAGATCATCAAGTTCCAACCCCCCTGCCATGGGCAGGGACACCTCGCTCTAAACCATATTACCCAAGGTCTCATCCAACCTGGCCTTGAACACTGCCAGGGATGGAGCATTCACAACCTCCCTGGGCAACCTATTTCAGTGCCTCACCACGCTAACAGGAAAGAATTTCTTCCTTATATCCAATCTAAACTTCCCCTGTTTAAGTTTTAACCCATTACCCCTTGTCCTACCACTACAGTCCCTAATGAAGAGACCATCCCCAGCATCCCTATAGGCCCCCTTCAGATACTGGAAGGCTGCTATGAGGTCTCCATGCAGCCTTCTCCAGGCTGAACAGCCCCAGCTTTCTCAGCTGACATGATATAATACTTTCAGCCACTTCCTTGACAATAGAATTAAAGATTAAATAATATACTGAACTATAAAATAATCTACTGCCAGTGTTAATTCTGGTTTGTTTTTTTCCTAATACTTTGGTATTCAGGAACGGTATAAAAATGTTATCTATACTTATGCTAGTGCTTTGATTACAACTGTTTATCTAACAATTCAAATCCATTTACAACCACAGTGCTGAGGAAAAACCTTGGTATTCCTCCAGACATTGTCCATAAGCACATTTCATACAAAGCTGTAACCTTTACTCAATGAGAGATTGAATTAGAATGGAAATAAGGCACTCTGATTTAAAAAGAAAAAAAAAAGACAAAAACAAAATTGTGATTTTCTTGTTTTATCTTGGCTATTGGTTATCTTACAGTTTTGGTTAGGATCCTAGACATAAATTGTCTAACATTTCCAACAGTGTTCTGAACTTCCAACACCACCAGGATATTTCTTCTGAGCAATGAAAATTAAATCGAATTTTATGGAGGGAAATCTGAAACTCATATTTTACTAGATTTTTATAAAATCATTTTCACTTTTTTTTTTTTTTTTTTTTTTTAGTCAAGGACAGATCTATTTTCACAAACAGCACAGCCACGTGTACATAATTGTTTTAATAAATAACATTACATATATAGGTTCTTCAAAGTTGTCAGGTTGACAATTTTGTTCTCTGTAGTGTGGCCCTACAGATATGTTTCATCAGTTTCTGCCTTATGAGTGCTGCTATACACTGAAATTGGCCATTTCCATAAACGCTATGGCTCTTGTTACCTGTAGCACCACGTGATTCTTCACTTCTCTTAGTAGAAGCACTCAAATCAAGACTGGCCATCTGTGAGCATACCTTAAAAAAGTTGCAAATTCAGTTTCCTATGTTTGGAGCAGAACTTACCAGGATGGCTACACATGCGCAGAAAAACAATTTACTTTCTCTTCCTTACCTGTTTTTATCAGAAATAAGAGACCATCAAAGGTGTTGCAAATGATACTAAGATGTCCATTAAGGAACTTCTGTTATGCTGATGTTGCAATTTCTTTATTATCCTGCACACGACTTGAATTAAAATTTGCCTGGGCCTCCCTGCATTTAAGGATCTGTGAAGCTGGACATTAATTCACTATCAGCTATAAAAAGCATTTCTACAGAATGGAGAAATAGAGGTAAGAGATTTGTTATTAACTCATCTGTGAATGATAAAGTGTGCAGGAGATGGCAAGAGACAGAAGGAAAATCAATTACAAAGAAACTGAAAAGTGGTACAGAGAAAATACATTTATAGAAATATTTTGAAAAGGGCCTACAAGGATGTGGGAGAGGGACTCTTCATCAGGGACTGAAGCACTAGGACAAGGGGGAATGTGTTTAAACTTAAACAAGGAAAGTTCAGGTTAGATGTAAGGAAGAAGTTCTTTACTGTGAAGTTGGTGAGGCACTGGAACAGAGTGCCCAAAGAAGTGGTAAATTCTCCATTTCTGACCATGTTCAAGGCCAGGTTGGACAAAGCCTTGGACAAAATAGCCTAGTGTGGGGCATCCCAGTCCATGGCAAGGGGGTTGGAACTAGATGATCATAAGGACCTTTCCAACCATAATTATTCTATGATTCTATGACATAGCATTACAGGACCACAGATTTTGTGGAGAAATATGCTATTCCAGAAAGCTGTCTGTTCTGTTGTTTTGAAGGAGACAAAGCTTTTGGTCACAGCATCTCTACTAATGGTGTACCAGCTATGCCAAGAAGGTATTTACTTTAACAATGAAAAAAAATGCTCATCAGACTGCAGTTCCTTGTGTAAGGAATGCATTTCAGTTCTGCAGCATTGCTAAGATGACATTAACAAAACCAGCTGAGTTTCACATTTGTTTTCCTGAACATTTAAGTTTCTTGACTTAAAGTGTATGTGGAACAGTCTGTGGTTTACAGTAAAGAGTGTTTCTGGGACAGAAAATAGTATCTACAGTGTTAAGTCAGTTACAAGTAAGCAACACATTAAAATACCTGCTTCTGGATTACTGTTTTGTTAGTATTCTATAATAGCACTCCAGCAGTGCTGTAAAAAATACCTTCTGGACCCCTTCTTGGGTAATAATTAAACAACTAATGGTAACAAGGACTTTACTCTGAACTTTAAGCAGGTGTAGTTAATCTGTGCAGCTCCACTGACTTCAGTATATTTATGACAACATCAGTAAATAATCTTACTTGCAACATCTCTCTTCAGAGAAGCAGTGTTCTAAAGCAGAATAATTCTTGTTACGCTTTATATGCTTCCTTCCATATTTCACCATTGGAATTTTTAGAAAGAGATGAATGATACTGTTGCTGGAGTAGAGAAGTGCACTTAAACAGAAACTTCTTTAGGTATAAAATAAAGTGGATGCTATACCATTGGGGAAAGCAACTCCCAGCTGGAGCAGGACAGAAAAGAAAGAGATAAGCTAGTGTGTGGAAACATACAGGATGTTTCAAGTCAAAGGGTGAAACAAGCCTGTAGAGAATTACACACAATCAGCAAGTTTTAGTTGGGCACAGAAATGGCTAAGAAGGCAACCAAGAAAAAAGTCTTCTCATACCCACTCCTGGAGCAAGTGTTGTCATGCCACAGAATTCTAACTTCCCTGAATCTGGAAACACTTAGGAAAGCTGCAAGAAATGAGTGTGCATATAGGACTGTCAGGACAGAGTCTAAACACAGGATACCATCAGACAGGCAAGACAGAGATCACACTGTCACTTCAAGTGGGACATCAATTTTAAGTCAGTTAGTTATCTCCAGTGGAGTAACCATGTCAATTTACACTAGGGGAGAAGACTACAGGTGTCAGGATTATAACAGAAAACAGCTGTTCTTGGTTGGTGTTGGTCAAGAGGAAGTTAAAGTGTACAACTCAAATGACTGCTCATGTATATGATATTCTCTTTTTCTGAGTACCATTTAATGCATAGTGATCCTCAGAAGATTACAATTTAGGGCCCAACAAGCAAGAAAAACTTGTTTTTTTCTTAACTACAAGGTACGTGTGCTTTTAGCCCTGAATTTTGGATTGCCTGCTCATGGAAGAGCAACCACAGCATTTGACTTCGGTGTGAAGTCACTTTGTTTGCTAGAGTAATTCCAAAGACTGAATAAATAGCCAAACTTTGTTTTGAACAAATGTGAGCCATCCACAGGCTCATACTTATTACATGCACTATTGATCAGACTATTTAAATGATAAGTTTACAATTTACATGCAAAGGAATGATGAGTCAGAGGGCAAACTTCTCCAGCTAAAGACGTCAGAAACTTTTTGACTGATGAAGCTTCAATTCTCAGCCTTGTCCCGCTCACCAGGTAAGCTTCCTGAACATTGCTGACACAGACTAGCCTGCTGTCAGAAAGAGGATATATGAGTTATATTAAAATCAAGTAGTGCCTGTCTGTTTCTCTTTAAAAGAAAAGAAAGAAAAATGCCAATGTAATAATGAAATTTCTCAGGGTTATTTATATAAAATACTCTGTACATATTGGTATAAGGCAGCCATACCAGCAGTGAATACAACTCATACAGACTATTTTTAAAAATACTAATATATTTCCCCAGGGACTTGGGGGGGGGAAGGTCTTCAAATTTTCAGTGATATCCAAATAAATTCATTTTCCATAATTCACATTTTTGCTCCTACTCTTGCAAAGCCTAAAAATGTGATTATTTCCTCTGGTGGTTCCGTATCTAATGTATGCCTATGCTATCTAGGAATAATAAATTCATTCAGGTTAAAATAAGAAACTAAAAATATATTTTTTTCATACTTTGTTTCCTCTGTGTGCATAGTGTATGGGTAAGTTTGCTCATATAAATCTCTGGCTGATAAGCCTCAGAGACAATGGTTCTATTTAAAAGTTGTAAAGGAAATAATTGACACCAAATAGTTTCCTGTAATAGAAAAAAGACTTCTCTCCAAACGCACCCAGCTATGGGCTTGGGTCAGCATCTGATACTATAATACATACTAAATCCTCTTCCCCTAAGCTTCTTTTTAAACTGTCATACTACCCAGGTAGGTTAGTTATAAACTTGGTATCATTGCATCTGAGCGCGTTCCCCTGATTTATTATTTTTAAAACAGGAGATGAATAAAGAGTGCTAAACACCCTCTTAATTTTCTTTCACCATGTTTTTTTAATTCCTTTTTCTCCCTAACAGTTGCATGAAAGCTGGCCAGCTTCTGCTTCTGTCCATGAGGCTTTCAAGTCGAGTCTCCATGGGTTTTTAAGTTATAATAACTCCCTATATAAGTCTATATAAGTCTACTGATGGAGAAGGGTCAGCTTTTCCTTAACAAAATACAAAATTCAGTAAGAAGAAAATGTACTACTGTTCTGTTCCCAAGCCCAGAAATAGTCTGCTGTTCTTGAAGTTATCAAGGTACTTCTCTATGGATTTTTGGTACATGAGAGGAAAAAACAAAAAGTTGTAGATAAATATATGCCAATATTTTTTCTCTATAAATAATGGCAGTTTTTCAATTTTGATCTCATGTAGACCTACTATGAGATGTATCACAGGGGACTAAATGCTATCTGTAGTTGTGCAATAGTATAATCCAAGTAATAAGAGCACTCTGTAATGACAACCTCTATGCATTTTATTTTTTTCTCCAGCTTTAACTGGAAATGTGGTTATGATTTGCTGTCATGGCAGGCTGTATGATTTGAATATACCCCTTCAACATATTTTTCATTCATGATACCTATGCCTTCCCTAGGGCACTACTATTTTCTATTTCCACCCAATGGAATAAGTTAGAGAGATGTGGACAACAAATCCTAGCACAAGAAACAGAAAAATCACACATTTTCTGCTTAAATGGAAGTTAAACACTTTAAAAGCTTCTTTAACAACTATTATTTCAGAATTAGATTATTCTTCACATGAATGGCAACCAAAGACAGATAATGTCTCGTTAGTGGCTCTGTTTTCTCATCACTCAAATGTCATGGCACAGACTGTGCTGTGCAGACATACAGTAGACACTTGAATTAGTAGACTTTCTCATTCTTGATTGTACGTGTATCATGAATGTGCCTGACTCCAGAGCTGCTGCGAATGTAGCAGACAAGCACTGTGCCTCAAGCTTTGTTACCGAGTAAGAGTCTGTCTGACACTTCCTGACATGCTGCTCAGTCTCTTGCATCAACCCATGCTCTGACCCCAGTGACACAGCTCTGCTCTCCTGTCACAGGCTTCACACCCAGCTCTCCCATGAACATATCTCTCCATAGGCCACTGGCACACAACCAGCTCAGCCTCAGACACTCAAATTCCAGCTAAGTGCTCTGACCTCTGCAATGCATTTTTCATTAGCTATATATCTAGCCCCAGCAGCTTTTGCTTTCAATGAGCAATCTTTATATGGGGCTTTTCCTTACCTGTTCAGGGATACATACTGTCTCTGATGCATGATATGGGAACACTTGGTTGTTTTACTGGTGTACATCTGTGCTGCTGTTCATTGATGATACTGTACCATGGACTGCTCTGGGTCACTGGAGAAAGATGTATAAAGTCCTTGTGAATGTAATGATACTATGAAAAGGAAGGTACCAGTATATACTATTGCATTTGTCCACTCTGTATTGCTGTTTCTCGTATTGAAGGATTCAGCCATTGTTGCATGGTTAATGACAGTGATTGTAAATGACATTATAAGATGCATTCCATGAGTACAAACTAGTTGGACCATAATGAGTCATGTGATAAGTATACACGGTATGTTTTGTGCTTGGGTTCTTAAAAATGCAAGCTTCCAAACAATGAGAATAAGGTACAGTTTCTTTAATTTTTAGGTAGCACAAGCAAATTAGTGAAAGTAGTGTCAAGCCAAAGAGTTGTAACAATGGAAGTTACTCAAAAGATCAGAAGATTCTTACACTCTGACTGCACTTGTACACACTGAATTCTGATGCAAATGTAGCCTGAAATGCCCTGTAATTTCTAAACATGCTGAATAAAGATTTTATTTAAAAGCATAAATTAGTGGTTCCACCATGAGGAAGTATTTTACAAAGAAGCCCTTTGAAATTTAAATAAGATAGTCTTCTAACTAACAATCTCCACAGTTGCAAGGAGAAAGGGGCGTGTTTTAAATTCAGAATAGTACAGGACGTATTATGGAAGGTAGTGAAATTAAAATGAATAATTATTGCTATGTGTAGCCAGAAGAAAACCTTCCAGAGGTTAAGCAAGAGTCTGACTCCTCTGGCCTACCAGCTCTTCTGTAAGCAGACCACAGGACTGGAAGTCAACACTTCCCATGCTTTGCACGAAGTTTTCTGTGTAACCCTGAATACAGCAGGTCATGCTTCAGTTTTTCCTTCTTTGAAATGTGATTTAACATATCAGTACACTGACGTCCTTTGAAAGCTTCAAGAGGCAGGAGTAAAAAATGTCAAAATATTATCAGATATAGAATGACACATGAAAATATATAATTGAGATTATAAAGCCAGAATTGAAAATCCAGCATTTTATTAACACTTGACCCAAACTGTCAAGTGTTCCCTTTACAGTGCTTAAACAAATACCTTATTTTTAGAAGAGAGAAACTTTTCCAAGGGCATGTTCCTGTTACAAACTCTTTTCCATCTCTGCTTGTTCTTAAAGTAATTTATGGCCAGGGGATACTAAAGAAATTTCTTTTTTGGCTAATGACAGTTATAAATTCTGTTAAGACAACAGCAGCATAAAGAAGACTGTCTAACATACTGCTTCCTCTGCTTCATACTTCAAAAATAACTTCCAGTTAGATCAGTAAAACATTATTAGAACAAGTAATGTGGCACAGCTAAATAGCGTCAAAAATACTACATAATTATATTAATCAGTATAATTTTTTCTAATCACCAAAATAAATGTGAAAATTCATTCACATGTAATTCTGACAGAATCCAGGTAGAGTAGCTGTCCTATGTATAACTGAAGATGAAATTGACCAGAATAGTGGGATGCCACTTACTCTGTATAAGGTGTGCTATTCTTCAAAAGGGAGTATTTGTCAGTTTTTTAAAGACACTTGATTTAAAATCCATGAGACCAAAACTAATTTGTAATGAATTACAAAAGAAGGGCCATTACCATGAAAGTGTGTTGATAGCAAGCACTTAAAAAAACAAAGACCTGAAAAAATGCCTGCAAAAATATACCAGCATGTGCCATTACTGCAATAAAATTAAAAGTAACTCACTTCAGTGAGCGTAACTGTGTGAAAAGGCTGCAACTTCTGAGATGGAACTCCATCCCTTTAGTTTGACAAAATAAGCTTTGTTTGATTAGGTACAAAACTATAGCCAGATATCCCTGCACACTGCTTTTTAAAATCTCAGTTTTGTACAACAATTAAAAAAAAAAAATCCTTATTCCTACATAAGAACAAAGGGACATTTCTTAGGAACAAAGCAGCTTTTTGGTCAAGTTAATTCACAGCTTTTTATGGCAAATGTTAGTAGAAATGTAAATTACAGTAGTTTATAGATTAAGTAGGGGAAACAATAATTGTTCCTTACAGAGTCAGATTATGGTCACTATAACATTAATGTAAATCTGGAGTAATTGTGCAGATTTCTGTGTAATTACTCTTGATTTACTCTGATGGAACTTTTGTAGAGAATTATACCCTTAAGAGATATACAGACAGATAGAAGAGATTTTGGTAAAGATGGAAACAAATTCTGGCACCATTAGGGGAAATACAGTAGTTCTAAGGCACTAGATGCATTTTGTTATTTTTGTGTTCCTTTGACTCTTTGATAGTTCTTTTACTAGTTTTTATAGGGATTCTATTTTAATCCTGCGATTATGTCACTCTGTTTCCCTGGGGTCTTTCTTCAGCCATTTTTTTTTGCTAGTTGTTTCAAACATTTAATAATGCAACAGACATGTTTGCTTTATTGTCTCATATTACTACTTCTTCATCCATAGCTATTTTAACCTTTACCAAGATATTTCATCACCTGTAATGTCTGCCATCTCTTCATGTATGCTTTGCGTGCTAAAAAATGCAATGACCCAAGTTTTGTAGCTGAAACAATGGTACTGGGAATATAAAAACCATAAAGAAAATACTAAGCACAATTTCCAAGAACAGACAGTTAGTTACATGCTACAGCCAGTAGCAACAGAAACTCCAAAAAAATTCTCTTAGATGTCAACAAAGAGAAACAGTGGTAAAAAAGTTATGGAAAAAAAAAAGTTATGGAAAAGAAAAGTTAACTTGATTTGTATTTCTTTTACTGTTTTTTCTACCTTCTAAAGTACTACAATAAATATATTCAGTTCCCTTATCTTTCTATTAGGTTTAAGATCATACATTTGAATATTTGCTAGTCAAAAATAGCAAAATTGTGCAGTCCTTAAGGATAAGGATTAATTTAGCTTCCAGTCATTTCTATCACTTTAGAAAAGTGAGATTTGATTAAGCAGAAAAGGTTATGTGAGGAGCCTTAGGAAATTCAACAGTTCTGCAAGTGCAATAAAATAGTGCACAAGCTGTGGATGGTGGATCTATATGTTAGGTTGCTTGTCTGCAAACATTTGCTTACTGGAACTGTCATTATGTAACTTTCATTGCATGGACAGTAAAAACCAGAAATAAAGGATTACCCCCAAATTATAGAATTTAACAGTAGATAGCAGAATTTCTTGCTGACATACAAATATTAAAGATCACTGCAAAATGTAAAGCTGTCATTAGATCAAGTCAGAGGCTTCTCTATTTAAGGGAGCTATGAAGGTCATACTGCATTCAGCAGAAGCTGTTCTAGCAATTGCAAACAGACTATTGCTAAGCTGTGTTGCAGCAGCAGAGCAATGCATTCGTTGAAGATAAGCACAATGCTTTTAAATGTCAGGGAGCTATAAAAAAGAAATACCAAAAAATCCTGTCTGCCTGGCCTTTAAAATTTCATCAGATGAGTCATCAATTATGGAATTACAGAAACACTACAATCTGGGGGGGGGGGGGGCCCCCCCAATCTCCCTTCTCCATGCCCCCACCCTCAGCAACTTGTCTAGACTTTGGTCTGTCCCTCCACACAATCTAGCTGCTGTTGATGTGAGAGCCTTTTCTTCAAAACAGGCTGTAGTCTGGGACAGCCTTTGTGTATTTCTTAGCCTCAGTGACCCTTCATCTAATTTCAAATCTCAAATAAAATCAACTCCTTTTCTCCTCCTCTCCCTATACATTTTAATGTCTCTCTTCCGCTGCTTTAACTCTTGTCTGTAATATTCACAAACAAAACCTTCATTAAGATAGACTCCAAAGTTAAATGCCAGGGGAACCTGTTTGAACAAGTAGCTTCTGTCTGGGCAAGAGATTGTTCTCTACTGTATGTTTACTACTATTTCAACCAGTCTGGTTTTAAGTATCTAAAGCTAATTAGTTTCTGTAAATTAGACTTCCTTGAAGATTATCCTCAGGAGCTGTAAGTCTTGGTGTAAGAAATACTTTTCTAGTAAAATCTAGTTGTGTTTTTTTTTGTTTGGTTGGTTTTTTTTGTTTGTTGTTTTTTTGTTGTTGTTGGGTTTTTTTGGTAGATTTTTTTTGCTTGTTTGTGTTTCTGTTTTACGTAGTACGTATGACTATACTTCCAAACACGTTTCAGGTCTCTTTGCTACGTACCTATACAAAGCCAAGAAGCACACTTTAAACCTGACATTAATCTACCAAATGGATTTTATTGGAGATGGAGACCAAAAATACTTGCTTCTTCTCAGTTGATGATAAGGCATTCAGCCTCTTCAAGTGTAGGCAGAGTTCTCCCTGTCCCTTGATTGTCATTTATCCAAAGAGCATATAATGGCTAATAGTTCTAAAGGGATTTGTGAATTAAGCTGCCAAACTTCAGACACCTCTTATTGTGCCCCTTTTGAAAGTAAGGTCCCAGTTTGGGCACCACAACTGAGACGCCCAAAATTAATTGTTGCTTTTGAAAATCCCAGACAATCCTTGTACGAAATCTTAATTTCTCAGAGATTTAATCTTTGTGGTAGCTATTTCTCTTTGCTGCTTCTTTCTGAGAAACAAATGTAACCTACTTAGGATCTCTTAGATGACACCTAATGACCTAATATTCTAACTCAAAAAGAAGGTGCTTTGCAGGCCAAGTTGTGTGTGAATATTGCATATGATGCAGCTATGTTGGGCTTTTTAGTTCTTTCCCTTTTTTATGGTTTTCCTTAGCCACAGAGTGTGATTAGGCAGACAGCCTTCCTCTGTTGTGACCTTGACATGTACATTGTAGAGTGCCACACAATTTTTGATTCTTCAGTTACCCATAAGCATGAGATTAAGTGAGAGTTATAGTTTATGTAGAGGTTTTATTCTCAAATGCAGTCAAGTTATGGCCAGACATGCATCCCAGACCAGGAACTTGAAGGTGCTCTTGAATCTCCCAGTTTAGACCCAGATAGATAGCGTAACACCTGTCTACTAAAGAAGTTTTAACAAGAACGGTAGATAATGTGATTTAGCTTCCCCCTTATCCCCCCATAAGCAAAGTTGCACTACAGCAAGCAAAATCTATGGGTAAATGATGCAAGATTTTGATGGTAGAGTAACTGAAGTATATTTATTTTCCAGACACTCTCTGAGGGGAAGATTTAAAGCTTGAAGTCTGGTTGGCATGGAAAATTCCTCTGAAGAGCTAAGGGAAAAGTTGCACTTGGGAATATATTAAGTACTGGCATGTCTGTCTTTGCAGTACATGTGTGTTGCGTTCATGACAAATGGCAGAAGCACCACCCTGAC
Organism: Neopsephotus bourkii; assembly: GCF_033783945.1. Taxonomy (NCBI): domain Eukaryota; kingdom Metazoa; phylum Chordata; class Aves; order Psittaciformes; family Psittacidae; genus Neopsephotus; species Neopsephotus bourkii. The sequence continues at coordinate 826,799 of NW_026901048.1, forward strand.
AAATGCCATTTCTTTTTTTCCACAGTGGAGGTAGACCAAGGCAGCAGTCCTTGTGCACAATGTGTTATGTCTTTTTTTTAGTCAATGATGTAAGAAATTTCAAAAGTTATGACCGTGTTTTTATATATTTGCATGCCTGTAAAGTGCACAGTAGGTGAAGATGGAAATTGTATTTTTCATTGATCCTAAGCTCCATGTTTCCTGCTGAAGGTATTTAATAAAAAAAATAAAATCAAATCAAATAGTATAATGATATAATTGCCAAGGCATTCACATACATTTACAAAGCTAAGGAAGATGCTGTCCCATACAGTTGCTTATTAGTAGAATGAAGAACAAAGAACTAAATCTTTTTTAGATGCAAGTAAATTACAATCAAATTTACAGTCTTTTAAGAAAGATGAGTTTTTTGGGAGGAGAATTCTATATTCAGAGGCATATTCTAACACAAGAATTGCCTTATAGGTAGGTTGGGTTATAACATATCTCTAAGTCCTGTTTTACTCATTCTGTTTACTTGAATTAATGATGTATCTTTGCAAAACCCCCCATATTTCTATAGGGACTTCTTCTATGCTCCATCTTCAAATACACTAAATAAAATAGAATATGTAGTAACATGGGTGATAGCAATTATAAATTGACCTGAGGCATGGAAACCAAGTTGTAGGATAAAACCTATTACATAAACATCCATAAAAGTATTATTTCAGTAAGACACTAACCTGTAGAAAAAGACCATGGGCCCTTGCTGTGGAATGTATAAATGTACAGAGACCAAAAAGCTTTTTGGAAATAGCAATACATTCAGTTCACCTTAAAAAGTAAGTAGATAGTTATCAACTTAAGGAACTTGTATTACAAGAAAATAGTATTTAAATTACATAACTAACAATGTCTCAGATTACTGTAGCCTCTTAAAATGTTAATTAGTTCTACTACTCATCTTTATTTTTGTTATGACTTTCACAAAGTCACTGACAGTATTACTTATGGCAGACTCACTTTCATGTTGAGCCCTTAGTACTTTCGTTAGTACAAGCGAACTGGTATTTAGTTTATGGGGCAGTTACAGCCAAGCATTTCCTATTTATTCTAAAGCAACTGTTTCCACACACAGGCATACAAAAATATTCATTTTTTAAATAGAAAAGATTCTTCTTGTCTATCCTTCTGAAAAAAGCTATTTTCACATAGCTTGAATTTCAGGCCTCATCTCTGTGACAGTGTTCTTTGTAACTAAGAGTAATTTTCCTACCCTGTAACTACTTTCTTTCACAGCCAGTCTAAAAAAAAACGGTTGTATTTGAAAACTTTGCGCAAGTTTGCTTTGTGCAAATTTGGGGATTTTTTTTTCTTTGAGTTTTTTTTCCCCCCAATCGATGTAGCAGTGGTTGGCTAGTGATGGGAAATGAAACGTCTGTCCATGGATGGCTCCCCAGCTTCCCCATCCCTTCAGGAGCTTCCAAGACGGGAAACTGTACCTAACTACTGTAGCAGAGACCCATGACTCCCAGTTTAAGCGCCACGTACTGGGAGCAGCCAGAAGATCATCCGCCTTCGGGGCCAAGAACAGGCTGCCGTTATCAACGAATAGCTTATGCCCAAGTCACCTTCGAGCTCCGGCCGTACGCTGAGAGCGCGAAGGGGCCGGGCCCGGGCGGGGCTGGGCCTGTGTCAGCAGCTTCCCCGCCGCCTCGGGGGCGTGAGGAAGGGAGTGGCTGTGGGGTGGAGGGCGGCTGCGTGACCGCCTCCCCGCGTTGCTGGCGGCCCTGAGGGGGCAGCGGCCGCCGGAGCCGAGTGCGGAGCAGGGGAGCCGGGCCGCGCCGCGGTGGTGGGTCCCCGGGTCGGCGCAAGGCCGCTGGCGACGGGCCGGCCGGGCACATGGGCAGGGAGGAAAGGAGATAAGGAGGGAGGGAGCCGCGGGGCGGGGAATACCGCGCCGCCGTTCCCGCCCCCTCCGCGCCGGAGCTGGCGACTGGTGCGGGAGGAGATGCTGCTCCGCTCTTACTCCCTCTCTGTTCTCCCTTACAGGCGCCGACTACAACAATACGCGAGCCCTGCTGCGGGGAAGAGCGAAGATCTAGGCTCTTCGGTGCCATCACAACCCTGCATGCGCGAACGGCGTCTCCAGGCTGGTCGGTAGGTCCGCGGCTGCCCGGGACGCTCTCCCCTGCTCGCCGGGGAGCCTTTCGCGGCCACTCTGGAGGTGCGTGGCCGTTGCGGGGCGAAAAGGCCGGAGGGGAGGGGGTCCCTCAGGCGGGCGACTCTTGGTGAGCATTTAATGGTGTGGGGCAGCGGCGGTGCCGTCGCCGCCAGGTGAGCGGGCTGTTGAGGGGAGGGCAGGTTTCGCCCCCAACTCCCCCCGTCCCCGAGGGGTGAGGGCAGGGTGAAGTACGGGGAAGGGTAGCGGCCCTGTCCGCGGAGCGCGGGAGGAGGAAAAGAGAGGCCGCACAAAGCTTGGCGGAGGGTGTTGGTTCTCCCCCTGGACTTCCTGCCCCGGTCGCCTTTGGGGTTGAGCTGAGCGTTCAGTAACTGCAGTGCACGCGTGGGGGTTTGCGTGTGCCGGCGGCCGAGGGCTCGTTTTTGCTTTCGCAATCCAAACAAAGCAAACTCCCTGCCCCCGAACTGCTTAACAGAGGGAAACTTTTTGCCTTATTAACGTTTTTGAAGGAACAGAAACGAAGTATAAATCTGTTGGCTGGTGATGAGAAATAGCGTAGGTTTCATTGGCTTTCTATCTCTAGCAATCGACACCTCCGCAGACCGCAGGATAATCTCTCTCATATTCTAGATTGTGTCATTCTCTTTAAATTGCATGTTTAAAACAACAAAGGCAGTGACTTCATAGGGAACCGCCAAGAGCTGCTCTGTACCCCTCCTGTTTATTGGGGAAACATTTGGGAACCGGTTTGGTTTTGTAGGTAGGATCAGAAGTGAATGTAGGACATGAAGACTAAAAAGTTGTTTGCAGGTAATCTGTGTCTAGCCATCTTATTAAGGTGTGAGTTTTGGAGAAGGGAATATGAAAGTCTTTGCATGTGGAACTAGCTGGGGCAGTAACTGTGATCAGTTCACGAAGGCTTTTCAGTGGGAAGAGGACATGGTTTATGAAACTACAGTGAAACTGGGTCAGAATATGCAGCCTTTCTCCTGGGGGCAGAACCTCATGTGAGAAAGCTGTCACTGTGTATGTTCCTGGCTGCCTTGACTCCCAGTTCTTTCGTTTGGGCTCAGGCTAGTGAAGCAATGACATTTTTATACCTGAAATAATGACTCCAGACCAGGACTACTTTCTGTGTTCAAATTATGCATCAGGCCCCTTACTGATACTCTTGTCTGAGCAAGTGTGTCTTTGGATGACCAGAAATACATTCTAAAGATATTTCTGCAAGAGTTAGAATCAACCAGGATCAAGACACAAAGAGGAAAACAAATAATTCCGTTCTTGTGCAAGAAATACTGATGGGAAAAGAATGAATCTAGTCTTAGAATCTTTTGGTAGTGCAGTTACAACAGAATTTGCTACCACTCCTTGTGCTATCAAATGTACCTATCTGTTCAGCTTTCACATTTGGCATATGTACTTTGTCAGAAGTGTCTCTTTTATCTGCCAACAAGCATGTCTTTCCATAAACAGTTTTTGAATGTAAGCAATAATTTAAGGAAAGAAAAGAATCACAGCAAGAGATAGAAAAACCTACAGTCTAACTTTTTAAGATGTCTTTATTGCTTGTTTTTAACTGAACAGTCCTGTGTGATGACTGGAAAAGCACGTAGCATATTCTTTCCATAATGGGACTTTTTTTTTTTTCTTTTTCTTTTGCTGGTGCATGATAAAGTTGAACCTTCTTCAGATGAGGGGTTTTGTATTATTTTCTATTCATTGTGTTTTGTTTTTTTGCTTGTTTGTTTGTTAAATGTTGGATAGAAGTTAATACTGTTGAATATACCAGATGTAAAAAGATACAGGCTGTATCACAAGGTATTGTTACAATGACTTAATTAAAAAATCAGTCTTTTTGTCCTGAGACTGTTGTTTACTGGACCTGGAGGCTGTGGCAGCCCCAGACTTGAGGAGACTTGAGTGGATGGAGAAGCATGCATGAAGCAAAGAAGTATCTGTGGGAGAAGGATGGGCTCAATGCTAAGGGATAAGTGAGTGCACAGCACATATTTTCACCAGGGTAAGAGTGTATGGAGAGGATGCAACCTAGTAATGTATTCACAGCTTCACAGGCCTTTGAAAGTTTAAAATGGGCTGTGATAGGGATGAGTGGTAAATAACCATTGTAGCTGGTCATCTTGAGCCTGTGATAACTTGTGCACAGCATTTTCATTTCAAATGCCTTAAAGGGAAGTAGTGAAGAAGGCTAGGAAAGGAAGGAGATACATTCTTGCAGGTGGGAAGTTACCAGGGCGCAAATATGTTTTCCTGTTCTAGTGGAAGGGAAGGTGCTCTCTTTCTTGGCTTTTTTTTTCCCTTTATGGTGGGTTTATTTCAGCCATGTGGTTCTTATAGAGTAAGTATCATAGTGAAAGACTGCAAGTTAAAATGAAGTCTTTTTATCTGTTTACTTTTTAAAGAGTACAGCGAAGCAATTATTTTCACTTTTATATGTGGAACAGGCATTATTTGGCACATAGCTATTTTCCTCCCAACTGAATGCAGGTATGAACAATAATAATTAGCAGTTGTATAGTACAATAAATCTTCAAAGTACTCTCAAATCTTAATCAGCAAACCTTAATAGCATGCTATTCCTGCAAGAGGTAAGTAATTAGGCAGATAAAATGAGAGTGGGCAGACTCTTAAATGGAGTTTATTGATGAAGTGCCAGTCAGTTGGACAAAGCTGCTCTTTATCACGGAAGTCACTGAATACTGGTACATGTTAAATGTCTTCAAATATTTATATATTGAAATACGTGACAATGTGGCCTAAAGGGCCTGTTTAATATAGGCATCTTCTTGTTCTAAGTTCTTCACAGTTGAGAAGACCTTACACTCAAGAGTCTCTTTAGTGGTTGTTTCAAAGCACTTGTCAAGACTTTCTAACTTGCATGGGAGTAAGGTCAGCTCTTTAAGGGGGGTGATTTTCTTTTGAAGAGCTTTCGAGTTTACTCATGCAACAGGCCTAGAACCTTTAGTCCATTGGTGATGCTGGTAAAAGTCAAAGTGATTTTTCAAGGAGACTTTTAAACCTAAGAACATGTTAATATTGGTTTGGCTGCCACATTTTGGACGTGTGAGAGGGAGCGTTGATTAGCAGCCCAATGCTCTGTTACTGACCCTTTGTTTTCTTCACTTGCAGAAAAATAGCACAGAATTTTATGGTTTTAAAATGAGCTAGTTAGTGAGACAGACTGAAAAGCAAGTCTTGGGGTAGTGTGTCATGGTGCAGAAAATATTTGTAAGCAGTTACCTTGAGCTGTGCTTACCATGGGGCAAGCATGGATGGAAAGCTATGAATACCAGAGTAAATTAATGTTGTATGTCTCCAGTTAACTATTAATGAAATCTGTGCATGTGTAAAGAAGGGTGGAACTTCTGAAAGAAGTGTTTCCCAGCCCCACCTCCTCCTGAAGTGAAGGAAGCTGGCATTTACAGGTGGGAAGGGCTGAAGACTCTTTGGTGCCGTTTTTATTTTGTCCGGGCTTCTCTTTCTCCTATGCCAGTTAAAGACCTGGTGAGCAACTAGGCATATTCTTTGTGCATCATTATCTATTAAAATATTGTCATAAAAGGCAGTGAATTTAGTAGGCTGCCTTGGGACAATGATACATGTTATGAGTTTAAAATCCACTGCCAGGATAGAGATCTGCCCCAGTTAGCTTATGAAACTCCATAAGAAGAATAGCAGAGGTGAGAAGGCTTTGTTCTTAGGGTTTCATCTGTTGTTCTTTATCTTTTATGTGTAAATTTAATATGCCACAGAAATGTCTGCTAGTAATATGTCAAAAATTAAAGGAGACCCAGTATTAAAACTGCTGATTTCTGATTGATGTTATTTATAGGGAATACTGTAGTTTTGTAGGATGTTGAGTGTTATTAAGGATTTGTAGATGATGGGGTAATGAGCTGCTGTGTCAGCTCATTGTTCCTGCTTCAAACAGTCTGTCATTAGCTGAGATGGGGCTCTTGGAAATAAAGCTTCCTTCTCTTTTCCAATTTCGTGGCTAGAAGTAAAGCACAGGGAGAAGAATTGAAAGACTTAAAAACAATGAAAGTTTAAGTGCTCAAGTTTGGAATTGAACACAAACCTGTTTGTGAACTAATCTGATGCTGTTGAAAACCACATTGCTTTTTTCAGTAGGCCTGAAAAGACGTTCAATTTATGTGTGCTTATGCTTTGTCAGAGGAAGGACAAGTTTTCTGGGATCTTCTCACAGCTCTGGATAATGATTATTTTTTGTTTGTTTCTTGCAAATTGTCTTAATAAAGAACATTTGTCTGTATGGGAGAGATATAGAAAGGAATTTCCTATAGAGTTTGTTGAAATATTTGGAAGTGAGTCTGGAAATGGTTTTTATATGGTGTCGACATCTTTTGTAACTGAGTATTTGTATGTAGTTAGGTACTTGGTTTCAGGCACATGTGCAGAAATGTCATAACTGAACTCTGTTATATTTAGGAAAAAAAAATCCTGTGCTGAAGGGCTACTTGGGTGACTTTTCTTGAATAATAACATTGCGGGTGATCTGTTTTTGTGCTGTAAGGGTGAAATTGATGCTGAGGTCAACAGAAAACATTTCTGTTTATTTCTCAAGTAAAAACTTGAGCAGAGGCTCTTTCCCATGACACATTTTTGTGAAATCCAGTCTTGTTTCTTGCTCTGTAATTTGTTGAGGGGAGAAGGCTATTAGATCATACAGATTCCTCGCTGTTTTAAAGGTACAATGTGCTTTTCATCATAATGAATGCCGGACTTTTATTGGATAAATAGTGGAAACACCAGGTTCACCTGTGTTTCATATACAGTATTAAAACAGCTGTAAAAGCGTTTTGACTACAGTTTTTTATATACGTATGTAGGTGCAGCTGATGTTCTCTAGCAGCCAGATGACAGTAGTCTTCCTAGCAGGTTCCAGGATATCCGGAATCTTATCACCACTGCTGTGTGCTGTATGAAAGTAACGATACTAGTTCACTGCAATAGCATGGTTACGCCAATGTATTAGAAATTGTTGCATTCTCTATTGACTTCAGTCTATTTTGGAACAACAATTCAGAGTTGTTAATGTAAATAGTGTAATAAAGTTGCATGTTTGGAGATGTAAGCTTCTCTGAGTCTCATGTCCATTCTGCAGTCTGTCTTTATTCATGTAATAGCTGGTTTTGTACTCAGGTAGTGGACAGGCCCTTAAGACCTGTTACAGAAACTCCCCAAGGACTGAGTCCAAAGGCTTTCTAAGTTGTTACTGAGTAGGGGCAGAGCATGGCTTATCTCATTATCTCAAGGGCTATAGACACTCTCATTTGCAGCTCTCTGTGCAGGGGAATTGGTTCCCAGTGATTAATTTTATGTTTCATATTAGGATTTTTCCCTTTTTAATATTAATTTATTTAGCATCTCTATAGCGTGTAGATTGGCTACTGTATTTTCAGGTTTTCAGACAGAGGTGAGTGGCTATAAGGAGGGCATAAAAAAACCCAATAAACCTGTGAAGCTGGTGGTTCCAGGGCTTTGTTAAGATCACCAAGGGAAGGTAATAAGACTTGTAAAGCCACATCTGCTGCGCAGCAGGTATTCATAGAGCCTGTAGAAAACATCTTTTGAAATATTAACTATACAATTTTAAACCTGTAAGCTGCTTTATTTGGTGTTAAATGTATTCCACCGTTCTCAATGGACCTGTTGACTTTTTCTGCTAACCACTTCTGTGTATGATAATTTGAAAAGATTAAATGGACTGAAGAGGAGGCTAAATTAGTTTGAAACTTTAAAGGTTAGAAATAGTTGTACTTGCTGGCAAAGTCATGCCTGGTTTAAATGATGAACGATTTGGACTTGCACATTGTGAGAGGCTCTCACAATAGTGGTGTGGAAAAAAATGGAATATTTAGATGTTTATCAATGTCATAAGTAAAAAGTAAAACTCATCAGAGGAAAGTAGGTAGAAAATTTATATAGAGTATCAGTTCTGTAGAAAAACTTATGGATTCTTCTTCTCTTGTCAAAATGCATCAAGGGCAACAGTTTTACTGATTTTGCCCGTTTCTCTTTGCATAATTTAGTGTTTCAGCGAAGAGAAAAGTTAGAGAAGGTAAAGGGAGCAGATGTTTTGCATTCTAGTATCTTTACTGTAAAATCAGTAAGTGGAAAATCATTTCCTAGTGCTTAGGGTTATGGTCAGTGAAATAATAGTTTGCTTTTAACAAGTCAGTACAAAGCTTTATTTGCCTTCAATGAATTAACTTGGGAGTGTGAATTCCAGGAAACCAAGTGGTCGATACGGTGGTACAAGTGCTACTTTTTTTCTTTGCTTTTTCATTTCAGTGAGTAGCAGCCCATGTGTTACTTTGAGAGACATCTCTGTAGTATGCGGTGCTGACTGGACAATTGTGTGGTTGGGTTTATGCAGAATTATCCCTCCAGCAGCCTAATTAAAGACTATATGTAACTTCCTTAAATGGTATGTTTCAACAGGTGGTAAATACCGTTTTTTCCTTCAGAAGTTTTGTTACGGTATTTCTTTCAGTTGCTTTAGTCTGGTATAACTGTTTTCCAGTGATTGAGGTCCATATTTCATTTGTTCTTCAGAAGCCAGGTGCTTTTGTCTTTGTAAGGCTTAAAGTTGGCCTTCACATTAATTTTACTTATAGGAAATAAGGGAGTGCTGCCTGTATGCATGTGTTAATCAGGTATTTGTTTGGCAATAAGCACTGCACTTCTCACTAAAGCATTTATCATCTCAGGCTTTTAGGAAGAAAGAGGTTCTATCCATTCTTCATAGATTCTGTCCTCTAAAAAAGACAGAATCTATGAAGATCTTTTAGAATCCTTTTGTATATCTTCAGTCATCTTTTCTCTGTTCTTAGACCACTGCCCTGCACTTGAAGGAATTTCCTCATAGCTATTTGAAGGAAAGCTTCAGGAAAGCTTCAGAAAATCTTGCAGTAAAAGTTAGCTTATTGATTATCGTTAGAAATTTGTTCAAAGAGTAGCAGCAAAAAATAATAACATGTCTAATGAATCCACTGAAATACTAAAAAAAATGGTGCAATCTAGGAAAAATTAAAATTTTCATGATATTTTTCCATAAAAGTAACTTTGACATTTGTGCATGCTGATGTTTGCATCTGAATAGTTACACTGTGAAGATCAATGAGAATCTCCCTGCTAACTTCACTAGAAATTTGAGTGGGATGCAAGCAGAATACAAATGCCATTGACATGGTTATTGATATGTACCATTTCAGTAGACACTGCATTATAAATTTGTATGTAAATTAAGAGAAAGTGGTTTCTCACAAGAATAGCAGTTGTGAAATGTTAAATGGCTTGTATTTGAAAAAGAAAGAAATTATTTATCAAGCTAGCTAGAATATACTTATATAGCACCTGGAAGACTTTGACCAAGAAGGCATAGCTTTTGAAAATTGGAAAATCAGTGTTTCTTGGCAGTGCACACAGTTTAAAAATGGAAGGTGGAGAAAAGAAAGAAGGAAGGCACATATACACAGAAAAAAAATGGTCTCAATCAAGGTGTGCTGGGCACCTTCAGTTCCCTTTAATCTGTGAAGGCCATATCATAATGTCCCTGTAATCTCATGTGGTGGCAGTGGAGGCTTCTGTGAACTGAGCTTTCTCCCTGAGAAAGGCTTGGATGAATTTTCAGACCTTCAAATTTGCAAGTACTTTTGGGTCTCCAAAATTAATAGACATTTTTAGGACTTTCCACAGTTAATTATCTGATGTGTGTGTGGTTTTTTTATTTTTTATTGTGGGGTTTTTTTGTAGGTTTTGTAAGCTTTTTTAAGAATTCTGGTCCTCATGCCTTTTTATTTGTAATGTTGTTCAGACTCCAAAAATCAGAAATCGGCTTGGGAAGTCTGCTGTAATGATCTGTTTAATAAGCTTTTGCAAGGCACTAAGTTTTTTAGGAAACCCCAGAGCATTAGACTTATGTTTCCTGAAAGAGGTTTCTTCTGATGCTATTTGAGACATATATACATTTAGCAACACAAGCTAATTCCCAAGAAGCTTAATTTTTGAATAGCTTGATTTTTTCAGTGTGCTCTGTCATTGCAACCCCTTGAATGAACTTAATAAAGAATTTAAAGATTATCCACTTGTAAAGATTTGCTAGCTGGCAGTAGTGAAAGTTTGCTTCATCAGCTATATAGACTCATTTATTGAGTGGCTTTGCAGTTTGGTTATCACATGTGTGGAACAGCCAAATCAGCCTGGAGCTTTAAGCACATGGGCTAATGTGTAGAACTGAATTACTGAAACAGCTTTGCGAAGTTCCTTCATGTCAAAATAAAATGTGTGTGCTCCCCATGATTCTTACAAGCCTCTGGTGTTTCAGAAGAGTGTGATTGTAAATGGTAAAAATGAACTATTTTGTTCATGTTTGTTTTCAGTAGGTTTTGATACCATTGTACTCCATTAGCACTAGTGTCTGCTTTAAACAGCTGGCAAACAATTCCAGCAAGAACAGTTTTCTCCCTTTTTCCTTGCTCCCTGGTTCTGTCCTCTATGAATTCGAGGAATATGATGTATAAAGGGAGAAAACCGTAAGCCTACTTATTGCTATTTTGTCACAAAATACTAAGGAAAGCCCTAAGAAAAGGTTATTATAATTTTGTAGTTTTGCATATTTTATCTTCAGAATAGAAAATATTTTGTATGCTAGAAGATTGTTGTTTGTATTTGACAGTTGCTGTGGTGGTAACAGAGCATAGCACAGTGCACACAGTAAATGTGGGTGGAAAAATAGTAGCTGCAAACATTTATTTCAGAGTGGCTGTGAGGCATTATGGGGTCCTTCAAGACCCTTAGCATGTTCTTCTGTAGTAAAAGTTTGAGAAGATAGGCTAATATCTTCACAGCAAACAAAAGAAAATACTCCTTGTGAACTGCTTAATTACAGCTGTTTTACTGGAACAAAATGTCATGTGCTGGAAAAAGTGTGAACCTGTTCAGAAAGGGATTAGGGAAATTAACAGAACAAAGACCATTAGTGACTATTAGATTTGACTGTGCACTTATAACCTCTAACTCAGGAGTTTAATAAACTGGTGATTGCCAAGGAAGGGTGATAGGAGGGGTGGTCTGGTCCAGTATAGTACTACTTGTATTGAACATTGCATAGACTTCTACATACTAAAAGAAATGGGAAGCTCCTCCAAACTGAAAACTTCTTTAAAAAGACATCTTTTATGATCTCCCTTTAAAGCCTGTGTATGTCCACGTGGACTGACTCGCTGTTCAGAGATGAACTCTAGGAATAGAAGGCATCCAAACACTGGGAACTACTGTGCGGTCCAAGAAAGTCTGCATTACAGTAGACTCCTGCATTGGTTGCAGTTAGGTCAGTGCTCTAGAGGCATCAGCAGTGGTCATACCTGTTCCTGAAAATGGAGACAAGTTTCTACCTAGCTGAAGAAGTGTAAAACAAGATGTTGGGCTAGGTGGTCAAACTGCAGTTCCTTGCATGCTTGTTCAACCTTTCTGTTATGGAATCTTTATTCCCTTTTATTCAGATCTGTTAAGGAAGGATTAAGTAATGGATAGTCAAGTAATCAAGAGGGTTAATTTTTGTGCATTAAAGTCTGGAGTAAAAATAGTTGCTCAGGAAGAGGGGACAAAAAGATAGGAATACCTTGATGATAGCACAAAGTATCTGTAGCAGTATTAGCTGTTAAAGAGGGAAGTGAAAATATGCTACCTGATGAAATAATAAAATAGGTTATATAAGCAATTGTCGTTTTAATTGGTTTCACATGAAAAGCACAACAAAACAACTTGTAGAGATTTAAATAGCATATTACTCATCTGTAAAAGAAATCGAAGTATTTAAGAACTGAAGGACATTCTATAGTGATAAAAGGCATTCTTTTTGTTCTTGCTTGACTCAATATCAGATTATTTGTTCTCTGTTGGTACTAGTACATGTGCTTTTTGTTGGTTGCTCTTTGGCCTTGCATACTGAAATAAGCATAGAATTATCCAAAAGCATCTTTCAGTGCAAACCTTTTTCTGTGATACCAGATACTGATGAAATTTGTGTCTCTCAGTACTGAGTATTAAAGAGCGGGATAGAATCAACAAATTGTATTTAATGTGGTATGTGAAAATTTCCCTGGTGCTTGCACAGTAGACAATATAGTTGGCAATATCATAGAAAATATTTTTGTGATTCACATCAACCAAACTCTTTGATATATGCATTAATTCTCACCAATTCTGTCCCATCTATTGCCCCTGCTTTGAGAATGTTAAAGAACTGAAGATCACAGAATTAAACTTTTTACCATAATATGAACTGCTGGTTTGGAAGTCTGCTGATGATGCAAAATATTGTTTGTTCTGCTTCCCTTTTCAGTGGTTTTGGAGAAGTGGAAGAGAAACTATCGCCTGTCTAGACCTTAATAATTTATATATAAATTTACCTTTTATGTAGACAACATTCATTTCAAGGCTTATGATGTATTTTCAATGCTAGGCTATAAACACCAGTTTAAAAAAACCCAGGCAAACCAACCTAACAACACAACTGTTGTGCCAAGGAGTAATATGCATCTAATAAGAGCGATTTCATTTTATAATAGTTCTGGAACCCTGAGGTATATGGTCTTTAAACCATTGTCAAAGGATTTGTGGAACTCAGATTTTTTTTTTTTTTTTCGAGTGACAAAGGCTCTAATCATTGACCAGCATGTTTTAAAAGCATTGACTGTGCTTTAATATAGAGCAATTGTAAAGTATGTATAATTTCTGGGTGAGAAGAGTCTAAGTTTCTTTCTTTTTCCTTTCCCCCCTCCCTCTCCATCTGTCAGTTGGAGAAACCTTTTGGTGTTTTTATTGTTTGTAGACTGATGGTGTAAAATAGTGTCAAGTCTTACAGCTACTTTTATAGTAGTCTGATTATTGTGGAAGAATATTGCTAAAAAATTGGAGAGTGTGTGATTAAAGGCAAAAGCAGATTGGTACCAGCTGTCTTCAGTTGTTATTTTTTGCCAAAACTCAAATTTGTAATCTGTAAATCTGTGCTTTAAAAAAATGCAGCCTGTGAATGGTTCTATGCATTTATTTCCCCCTTAAACGACTGGGGTAATATTCTGCTTCTAGAATGTGGATGAAAAATGATCAGTACCATAAATCAAATTGTAAAAATATTGTAAAGAATTTTATGAGGGAAAAGTATTTTTCATCTACAATTGATTAGTAATGGTCCACAGGATGCCTTAAGTCTTCCAGTAAGACTTGGCATCTGTAATGATTTATTAATTTATTTTTCTTATGTGAAAGATTCCAATGTCCCTAGCTGCTACTTTGTCTGTAAATTAGGTATTTCTTCCCTGGCTAAAACAGTACGTGTATGCTTTTGTGCAAATATGCTTTCTTTCTGTTCTAACTCTACTGTCTGATGAAGGCTTTGTTCTGGTCTCTGTGCATCTGCACAAGAAGGAAGCTATGGATTATTCCTCCCACCATGGACTGTGAAGATAATGTGTTCACCTGTCCTTTAGATTTAAATCTTAAAATTGTAAAATTTTGTTCCTTCCCTCCCTGTTTGTTTGCAGTTTTTTTTATTGGTTTTGTTTTGTTTTGTTTTGTTTTTTTGTAACTCCTTGCCTTCTTTTGTTAGTATCAAATTGTGTATTTCTGTAAGTGGTGAACCCTTGAGGCTTCTCACTCATTACTAGTACTACTGTTTCTCAGATAAGTGTATGCAGCTTGAGGTAAACCAATACAACTGGTCCAGTTTGATAAACTATCATTCAAATTCTGTGTTTTATAATCAAATTTTATAATCGTGAGACAACATATATCAAAATTGAAGATGTTTTGAAACTGTTTATAAAACATAAAGTTTTGATAATCTGTTTCAGACTACTGCCCAAGTGCTTTTTACAAAGCCTCATATTTATGACTTGATGTGCTGTATCAATGAATAATCTCCTTCGCTTCTTTTCCAAAGTATTTACTTAGCAATGAAAGATGGAAATAGGAGTTAAAGAGCTTCAGCCCATCTTTTTTTCTTGCACAAAACTTTGAAATCTTTTTCCTAAAAGCAGCACTTTCTATTAGAAGTTTATGCGATTTATATACTGATAATGCAAATCATATAACATACCCATTTTTTTAAGTTTGCAAGATGAAAACTGAAATTCAGGACTGGAAGAAAGTTTAGATTTGTTTCAAAGTTTTAGCCATGCATGGAAAGGATGGAAGTTGGTATGTTGTATGCAGACCGTATGGTGTAAGACTTGAGCTTATAAATTTTGGAGGGATGGGATTTTTTGTGTGTGTGATTGTGGTGTTTCTGTTTATTTTATGTGGCTCTATGGGTCCATTTTAGGTGGTATTTTTGAGTCTCCATGAAATAAAGAGTTGGGGTTAAGCTGCTGTACATGGAATTATGAAATTGATTGAGAAGGCAACAAAATTTGATGTATTCTTTAACTGTGGTCTAACTCCCTGTGGTCCAGCTGCAGCAATAAAAGATTCAAGTGCTGTTACATTATCCTTCTATTCTCCTTTCACTTAATCCCTCACTAAGGCAGTAGGTTCACAGGTTAATACAACCTTCTTCTTGGTTCTTTTCCAGTCCAGCAGGTATAATTTGTACATGGGTATTATCTGTGTCCTCACTCCCACTACCTCTCCATTATAATTCATAAGAATGTTCCTGGGGAAAAAAAAAGAAAAATGATGCAGTAACTTGCTTTCCTGTCACAGTTTCTAGCCTGTGGAGGAAAAGTTTCTGTGAGTTTGTCCTTGTTAGGCAGCCAAGGGTGTAATACGTCTCTTTGTGCTGTAAGTCTACTAATATGAATGTATTTATTATCATCCAGACAAAGCAAAACTTCCCTGAACTCTGATTTTGGCGACAGCAGGCTTGGCATTGTGTCGTGGGAGGAGGCACTGATGTCTTGTTTTTCCTGTTTTATTGGAAATGCCATCTTCTGTAGCTTGTTCTGTCCTGTCATTTCTCCAAGTACCAAAATGTTATGGAGTACAGATAATGATCAGATGGAGTCTTCATCCATTCTAGTGTGTGAAGCTGAATAAAATATATTATATCATGGACTATCTCTGTATTTACTGTAGATCAGGTAGTCTAGTTTGTGTGGAAGGTCTTGTTACAAGGTCTGTAAATCACCCTTGCAGATTTTTTATGTTGCTGTCAAATGATACTGAGGCTTATTTTCTTTGTGGTGAGTGTCCTTTTTAAACTCTGAATCCCATTCACTTTCTTGTCTCAGAAACCTCAAGCTTGGTAATGATTTGAAGCAGGGCAGCAAAAAGAGGTAGGTGAATCTCTTGCAAAAAAGCGATGGTATGTTTTTCCATCTATATGAAAGGACTAATAATCATATCACCTTTGAGGGCAGTTAAGACGTGGAGAATATTACGGTTGTAGGACTGAAGAAATTATGCATAGCCTCTGCATTTTGGATGAATCATACATTGGGTGTGTGTTAGAAATTTGTTCAAGGGGCAGTATAGTCAATTTAACAATTGTTAAGTTGTAAACAGCGGACTGAATCATGCAGTATATAATGATATATTCTGCTGAAGTGCGGTGAACAAAGTGACAGGCTGAGGGACTGTAGTTAACCAGTCAAATTCTGATTAACTTGTATAATTTTGGTACAAAGCCATGTGTGCTTTGTCAACTCATGTTTTGGAGGAAGATCATCATTTCCTAACCATAGGCATTCTAAGTCTTCAAGTGGCTTTGTCTACCAATTAATCTGGAACTAAAACCTTCTAATTGCAGGATTTAAATTAGACTCTATAAGCTGCTTGGGAAGATGTTGGCCTCCATAAGGAGCTCATTTAAAAAGCAAGCATCTGTGAGCAAATATATTAATGTTTTGTGTGGAATCTTTCAGTTGATAAAATATCTGTAGATATGCTGCTAAATTAGCTGGTGATAGTTGTCACATGGACTATACTATTGTCAATACTTGGTCTATACCACATCCACAGAGTTGTGAGAAGCAAATGGGCAAAGAGTAGGTAAATCTTGACGTATGTTATCAGTTGCAGGAAATGGATTAACTGTGGGTGGTTGGGTAATGAAAGTCTGCCTTATAAAAAGAAAACAGTATTTACTCAATATCTGCAAGATGGTTTTGAGTAGCATGCTTAGAAACCCTGCTAAAGTTAGATTTAACAGGGAACCTAAACAACTTGAGAGCTTCAGAAATACTGGAATATGGAAATGCCAGCAGCAGATGAGTGAGAATTTTGTGAAATCATATAATGAACCAGTAGGGAATAATATAATAATACCGTTCCTATAAAGCTTCTTTTCCTTTTTTTCTGGGCAATGGACCTGTTTCACAGCATCTAAGTATACGCTGCATGTTTTCTGCTTGCTCTCAGATTTGTATGTGCCCTGCGATTTGATTACTGGTTGGGAGTGCATGTGAAGAGAGTATGTACAACTTTAGTCTTAAATTAGTTACTGTATGCATGAGTATGAAAGGAAGTGCAGGAAAAAAGGGATCTGCAATCTGAGAAGATAAATGATCACCTTAGTTGTCACAAATTCTGTGCTTGGGACATGCAAGTGTTGAGCAGAAGAAGGAATCTTGATGCTTGCAGTGTCTGCATCTAACTCAGAGTTAATTATCCTGCATATTATCCAGTTGGGTTTTTCTTGTTACTGGCTTCACTGAATACTGTTTAATATGGCTCATGTCTGGACCTTATTGGTAGCCTGCCTAATTTACATTACATTGACAGATTATCAGTTACTGGGTGAAAAAAAATGAGATATATCCTGTTCAAGGACAAGGTAATGATTTTCCAACAGTCTGCTCCTGAGCTCAGGATCACTTCAGGAAGGGGAAACATTGTTTTTATCTCTTGAACAGCAACTAGGTGCTTTCATGAGGTAACAGTTGAATAGGTTATTTCTTCAAGTGAGAAGAACTTGCCTGAGAGTCTCTTAAGGACAGGTGTATACACAGATGATGAATGCCGTTGAATTCCTTCTCAGGAAATGGTTCTACCTGTTAAGACTTGTTAGCACTACACTTGCAGTACAATACACATAGAACGAAGAGCTGGTTTCTGGACAGATGGAGGTCTGTTACTACAGTTGTAGTCCATCTGCTGGTATCAAATCTGGTTTTACAAATGCTTACAGAATCTTACTTTAAATCTGCCTTGGCCAAAACCTTTAATAGGCTTTAGAGACCTTCTAACAAGGCTTTCAGGTAGCTGACTTCTCAGACTATATGTGTTCCTGCCCATTTAGAACTCTGTCCTTCAGAGTTTTTCTCCTTTCCTGCAGCAGAGCCTTAAGCCACAAGTGAATTGCTTGGTGTACAGGAAGTACACACGTTCAGGCAAATGCACATATAAATTTTATAGAGGCGGGTGGTAAAATAATATGTGCATGTGTATATGCACATATATATGTGTGGGGACACACACACACACTCTTTCTCACATGGGTGTTCAGAAGCACATGCTCCCTGAAGGTTTATTTAAAAGTTCAGAGAGGCAGATATGTAATCTCACTTGACAGTGCTTCTCATTTTCCTTAGTATCAGTCTGCCTTCATTTGAGACAGCAGCTTATCATTTACTGTCTTTCTAATTGCTATGTGTCGGAACAGTTGTTCTGTGGACAAGTTGAATCCAGCCAGCTGCCTGTTTATGTCTCTGGTGTTCCCTTGGAGCATACCTATTTCCTGATTGGGTCTCTATATGGGAATGGGATAACATCAGATACCTCTGTTTTGAAGAGGTAGTTCTCTTGAATTTGGTGCTTACTTGGAAATATATGAAGTTGCTTTATAAAGTTAGACACTGATTCCTGCTTAAAATTTCTTCAGCGTAATCTTTGTATACATTTTCACACCTAACAGAAGGATAATATTATCACAGACCTTTTTACTTGCATTTTTGAGCAGACAAAAAGTATAAATCTTATGCCTTGTCTAAGTAGCTAAGAGCTGTCTGAAAATGAAATTACTTTTATTGCTGCTACAGAAAAGTCAAGAAAATGCAGTACTCAGAGTAAGACTTGATATTTGCTACTGTGCTAGAGTTAACATTTTCTTCAACTTTCAGATAAATGGGTAAGGATCTCTCAGCTTACTCCTTGGACCTAAAGATGCAGCTGCTCTTGTGTACACACTTCTTGACAGCTGAAACGTAGGCCTATGTTCTGTCTTGTCTGTTTTTCAGGATAGAAATCCAGACTTTCACAATAAGAATTAATCATCACTTCTGTGAGCAATAGCTTTACTCCCAGACAGGTGAGTTCACAGATAAGATATCCATGGTGTCATCCAGCTGCAGACCTCAGGGTCTGTTCTGTTCCTTATGCCGTAGCTCCTTTTTTTTTTTTTTTTTTTCTTCCTAAATACGAACCGAAAAATCGTAAGTGTCTGGGTTGCCAGCACATTTCTTTTACTGCTGCAAGTCCTGAGATTCTGTGGTGTTGCCAATGTTGTAGAACACATGCAGTCACTTAAAGAAGTCTGAATTGCCAAGGACTTGGAAATGTTACTGTCTTGAGCATCAAAGACCAAAGAAATTGTGCAACATAGACCCTCCACATGGGTAGAACCTTCAGGCACCCTAAAGTTTGAGAACATGATCACTTCCACCAGGAGATGTAGGGCTGCTTCAGAATTGTTCCTGTCAGTCACCAGGAACTAAAACATCAGTCAGGGTCATGGCTGAGGACAGTGTTGTTCAGGAGATGATCCATCTCCATCAGTAATTGTTGACTCTCATCAACTGTTTTCACCAAAAGTAATAAATGGTAAAAATGTGAGTGAGGATGTAGATTGACTTTAGTAAGAAAGGACAAGAAAGCTAGGTGTTGCATAAGACTAGGGTATTAGGTAAGAAAGCCATTGGACTGTTTGTAGCAACTGCTTAGCCAAAGAGAACACTTGCTAGGGTGGTAACTTTTAAATTTATTGGGGTTCTTCTCCTTTTCATAGCAAAACTAAATACGTACAAGTGCAGTTTAGTGGAAGTATTGGTAGGTGGAATGATCCATGTGGCAGTTTAACTCTCTTGTTGAACTGTGTACTTAAACCAAAAAATCCTTGTATTGCAGTAGTGCAGCTTCTTTGCCTCCATGTGCCTATGGTAAAGCTGGAGGAGGTGCTAGAGGAGTGAGATGCAGATAGGTGTTATTTTCAGATTTGTTCTGTCACTTGGCCAGGTTTTATTCTGTTGTCAGATATTGTTTCCTTCCCAGGCAGTACATATGAAGTAGCTGTTAGTATGAATTGTCCTCTGGATACAGAGTTTTATGGAGTACGCAAGTTACCTTTCCTTCTAGCAGATTGCCTTCTTGTCATGAGTATGCAAGGGTGCTGCTTTCAAACTAAAACCACAACAGAACCGTTTCTGAAACTGATACTTTTCTCACATGAGTACCATTCATTAGGTTGTTCTAGCTGTGGAGAAACTGTTCTGATGCCACAGTGAAGGATCTCTTCTAATTTCTTTTTCCAAAATGTCTGTTAGTCAAACACATGAGGCTGGCAAGGATTTTTTTTTCTCATATCCGTCCCACCCTTCTCCCACAGGTGGAAGAAAACTAACAAAGTGAACCCCACGGGTCACCCATCATAACAATAGCAAAAGCCATTTGTTGAAGGTTTGGCTGTGCGTATATAGGGTTTTGAAATAATATTTGATGGGGTCAGGCTTTATACTAGTTGAGAGTATGTTGACTTTAACAGTGATTTACAAATATACTACAGTCCTAAACACTCTTCTTGATTACTAAGGTTGGTGGATATTAGTAATATCTTTCCCAATATTTCAGCATGTTATCATCATGATGTTTCTGCACTTATTTGCAAGTCAGCAATTTTCTGACGGAGGGGGGAAGGGGAAGAAGAAACAGGAAGAAAAAAAAAGCTGTAAAGCTTCCTGAAGTTCACTTTCTAATGGCATATCTAAAAAATTTGAGGACTCTTACTCTGTTGGCATATCATGCTTAGTTTTTTGCTGATCTGGTTGTGCTGCCTTCATTTACACTGGGTATTATGTTTCTGCAAGGGTCTGTTATACTGAGAAGAGACATTGTTAAAGCAAGGTACCATCCTCTGTTACTATGAGTGTAAGGGTTTATAATCTATCAGCGTCTGAACCCTTCAGTACTGGAGAATTTATCTAATACAGTAATATTCAAATCACTTCATTACCACAGGAGAGACCTTAAGCTAAGCTTTTAAAAACCCACTCTAGAGTAAATTTATCCATTAGCAAAGTTATCTGTTGAGGAATGCTGGCTTAATTTTTACCTGTTAAATCAGTGAAACCTACTTGTAGAGTCACTGAGTTTCTAGTCTGTGGCAATTTGTACCTTGGTGTTAAAAATTTGATCGTTATTGTTCTCAAACACTGGGGTTGTTATGAAGAAAATTGTGCGATATGAAAAAGCAGTTACTCTGTACAATTACCACTACTTACTTGAGTTGCTTATCAGAGCCTGATTGTCTTACTTGCAGATACTTTTGAAATGTCACAGGTGGTGGGAAGTAGTACTTATTGACAGGATAATGCTTCCTAGTGACTCTGTGATATTTAAATCGTGTGCGTGCTACTGTTTCTCCTCTTCTGACCACAGCTTTCATTCCCTCTTCAGCTCTGCTAAAAGCTGCAACTGAATGAGGCCAGACTTCAGTCATGACCTTTTTATAGTATGTGAGGAATGCGTAGTTCATTTTCAACAATGGAATAACTGCTGGACTAAAGCTGGAGGTGCCATTCTTAATTTCTCTCAGGGTAGTATGTCCCTGCTGTGGCAACAATGCATGTCACCTAAATAGACCTAGCAACAGTTGTGTACCCCTGTGTACTTCATGAAGAGCACTGCTGTCACTGGGCACTGAAAAAAAGCAGGATGGAAGGATGCCAAAGAAGGCATCTTCATTAAGACTGCTGCAGTCCGAAATTTGTCTGTCATAAGTGAAGCTGTATGATAGTGCATCACTACATCATGAAGTTATGTTGTCAATAGTAAGATGTATTTTGCTTGTGATTATTTCATGTCTTTAGAAGAATTTCATCTGCTGTGTGTGAATAAGGGTACTATTGGTTGATCTGCTATTTGAAAAGCATTTTTGTTGCCAAGCTGGTTTGCAGTCCTGAAATTTCTGCTTCTCCATTTATGAAGCTTGTCTTAGTCACAGGTCCTCTGTTGCTACTTAGCAATTAAAATGAAAGTTGCAAGTGTGAGAAATGTACCAAGGAGACGTACCTCTCCAAGGTGGAGCAGATCAGCAGCAAAATAAGGGAGTTGCCCAAGGATGTTACACTGGCAATTAAACTGAGAGAGGGATACAAGAGTCATGCCCTGATTTATGTGGATTAAGCTTACTTTGTAGTGATAATTATATACTCTTCTGAATAAAATTTTAATATCAGATGTGAAACATAAGCTACCCTGGTGTATAAAAGTTGCCTAGAAAACATGACTTTCATTATTATTATATACATTTTGGACTGGATTTACTAGTTTGCCTTGTACGAAGCCTCAGATAAACAAGTTTATCTGGTTCTGGTGATAGAGAGACAGAAGAGCAAGGGAAGGAGTCAGCAATAACCCTTGCTTGTCTTCCATTGTAAGTTCAGTCCATTGCTAAAAGCTGATTTCTTTCCACCTTCCAGGAAAGAAAGCAAGCATTTCTCAAGTAAAATAAATATTGATTGCCCTGGAGGTGAGAGCCAAGATTCTCAATGTCACATTCTTCTGTCCTCCAGACATGGGAATACAAGACTGATTTAGGGCTTTGGAAGGAGAAATGTTAATCTGTTACAGTGGGTGTGAGAGCATCAGTATGCTCAAATTAAAGGCCAACAGTGCCATATACTTCTGGGAGTGCCCTTGTGTTCTTCGTGTTTTATCACAGATTTGAGCTACTTTCTGTTTCTTTACTTAGGAGTCTTGAGCCCAAGCAGCAAGCTCCCGGTTTGAAGAGGAGACGCAAATTTAAATAAATTCTCTTGTTATAGTTTGAAGATAGGTCCAGAAGCATGAGACTGTTTTGCTGACATCCTGTCTGCTTACAGAAGACAAAAAGAGAACACAGAAGGAAAAATAGGAGTGGAAGAAGCTAATCTCTTCCGTAGTGTGGTGAAGTTCTTGGGTGGTAATACTGTTCTCTGCTGACCTCTCCAAAATGAAGGAATAGTATTTATCAGGTAGATGATTGAGTGAAAAGTGCCACAAAAGTGTGTGTTTTTGCAAAAACTTAGATTCACACAATTTCTGGCAGCTATTTAGAGGAGGGAGATGGGGTTTACATCTTGTGGGGCTTTTTATCCCCTGTTTGTATAGGAGAAGTGAAAAGAAGTGGTCATGGCAAAAGGGTTTGTTTCTTTATCCTTCAAGACAATAAATGAGAATAATGTGCAGTAATTAACTTTAGAGCAGGATTCTAAAAAAAAAAATAATAAAATAAACATAGCAGACTTGATTAGCTTGTGTATTTCCCTTGATTGTGTGATTGACTTGAATATTTGCAAATAATGCCTTGTTTTCTGAGTAGCCTATGCAAATTGGACCTGCAGCTATAGGAAACCACATTTTATGTGCACACATCCAAGTATGCGCATATTTGAAAATCAGGTTTCAAAGACTACTGAAGCACAAGCTTTCTAACTTGGCTCCAGGGTTCTGCACTTAAGCAGTTTCAGCAACGGTATTATTGAGGTCTTCTTCAGGGGTGTAAGATGTGGGTCAATGTAAATAAATAGGAGAGATGCCAGCTTTCTGAAATTACAGGGCATGGTAATGACTGCAGATACTTAGGCTCTACAGTGGGAGAGGCCAGACTTTCAAAACTCTCTAGGTATAGCTCCAGTTTGGTTTCACTGGGTTTCATCAACATTGAGTGCTTTTAGAAAGCACTTCACACTTCCTAAAAGAAGAAAAAAAAAAACAAAGAAGTGTCTTTTAGGGAGCTAATCATGGCTTTAGAAAGGTGATTTTTAAGAAGTTCTTTTGGACAGAATTGTCTTTTTAGAGAGGAGAGGCTGAGAAAGAACTCTTTGCTTGAAGGAAAGTGCTCCTTGGAAATAGCCACCTTTTGCCTAAGTATACCTGTGGAGCAAAGGGGCAATAATGCTCCTGTTTGGGAAAGATGAACTCATCTAGCAATGTTGTATATGGATGAAATAAGGTGCTTTTTTTCACCACAGAAAATATTCTGGACGGATATAGAGTGTGTGACTAAAGCAGCTCTTCTCCATGTTTCTCGGAAGTGTATTCTGATATCAAATAAGTATGAGGTACTGCAGGCATCTTAGCTGATGTTTTTAAAGCAGAGCTTTTGTCTTAAACTTTTAGTTCTCAAGTTATGACGGGGAAAAATGCTGATGCAGAAGGCAAATTAAAAAGCAAGGGATATGTATTACTTAAACCAAAACACAAAGCTGTGAAGCAGCAGTTAAGTTGAAGAAGTTTAGCCTTTTGACTTTCAGCCTGTTTTTAGGAACTTGACAAAATTACTGACATTATAGTATTTATTAAACACAGTAATAGTAATAGCTTCTTAATTCAGTAGCTGGTAAGAATTCAATACAATCTGGAAAGAATAAGCCATTAAACTTTTCCTTATTCTTGGTTGCTGTTGGAGACCTTAAATTTCAAATTTAAAATGCATAAGGGAAAAAGTTGGTGGTTGAGCAAAAACAGAATTTTGAGCAAGGTGTTTTGAAAACTGCAATTTATTTGGGGGTGGGGGAGGAAGTAATACTTTGTAAATAGTCTTCTTGACAGTATTACTTGGTATGAGGTGCTGCTTCTGTTGTGTTTTCCCTCTTACCTCGAACTCGGAAAATGTCACACTCAGAAAATGTTAGCACCTCATGCGCCATGTTGGTGCTGCCTGGATGTTGCATAGATGGTGTGGCTTTAACACAGGTTGTTGGGTCTGTAGAGCATGGGGGCAAGGAGGTTAGTGAGCTTGCTTTACAGGCAAGAGACAGAACTACCCATCCCGCTCATCAGGGAGTGTATAAGCTGTCTGCCTCAGAGGGAGGAGCTGGCAGTTGGTTCTTATGAGGTAAACAGCCTTTTTAAAGGAAGTGTTTGAGATAGGGGAGAGGCCTTTGGCTTAAGCAGCATTCTTTCTTGGAACTGTGCTGCCTGCATGGCTTAGGGCTGAATGGCATGGTGGGTGAGAAATAGCACTCAGGGCTTGTTGATACAAATGATTTACACCTGAATTTACTCTCTTGTCCTCCAGCAAGAAAAAGCTGCCTCCACATGACGTAAGTCCTTTCCTTTGGAAATAGATTCTGTCCCAGAACAAGCAACCTGAAAGTAATGTTCGTGTAACCTGGGATTCTATGATTCTATATGCTTCTCCAGTGTTAAGTGTTTTAGTTTGTCTACTGTACTCCTGCATTGTGCTGTGTTCTCTGTCATGTGAATGTCCCTTTTTGGATGTTCTGTGACTATGATTGTGTGTGGGTTTTGGGTGTATGGGGAATCCACACCTTCACAGTTCATGCTGAGTTCATACCACCTAGCCCTTTGTCATGCTTCCTGATCATGACTGCACCTGGACTTCTCACCTTGTAAAGCAAGGTGTAGAATCAGGATGTGCTTAGTTGTGTTAGCCTCACAATCCCATCTTCAACTAAGTGTCCATGTGGCTTCATAGTAAGGTGCCACCATAATGTTTTCCCAAGGATAAAAGAAATGAACTCATCTGTAGCAGCTGCATCTTTCCATGATCTTCTATCTGCCCTTTTTTTATTACAAGGAGTGAAAGGAGCAGGGCATAGGATGCCAGTAGATCATCCATATCTTAAATGAAGAGGAGACAGGTTGAGGGGTCATTGCAAGAAAGTGGCCTGACAGGAACCAAAAACTCCTTTGAGAACTCTGCCAATGCAACTAGTGAGCCAGTCAGCTGATACCAGTCACTTTGCCAGTCAGCTTGATATACTGAAAACCACAGGAACTGCCAGGAACATCTTTGGAAATCTGAAGCAGAGTGGTTGGTACTGTTAGTGCAAGAGGAAAGTCTTTACACAGCTTTGTGTGCTGTCATTTCAGGCCAATACTATTCAGCTTTCCTGAGATCCACTCACACTCTCTCCTTGGATTAGCCCCACTTTGCTCAATTGAAATGAGCTCAAAATTTACCCTTAACAGAGAGAACTCATCTATATTCCTTTTTTATTTTCCTGCATTTTAAGAGGTTGCTGTTCTTAGTCTGCTGTACTCCTATTGCTATCACCCGGCTTCCTTTCTCTGAGTTCTTAGAAACAGGAGATTAAATACACTTTTTAAATCATAGAATCACAGAATAGTTTGGGTTGGAAGGGACCTTAAAGATCATCTTGTACCAACCCCCTGCCATGGGCAGGAACACATTCCACTAGATAAGGTAGCTCAGAGCCTCATCCAGCCTGACCTTAAACACTTGAAAGGATGGAGCTTCATGAGATGGCAGTAGGCTGAGAAAGTTGGGGCTGTTCAGCCTGGAGAAGAGAAGGCTGCATGGAGACCTCATAGCAGCTTTCCAGTATCTGAAGGGGGCCTATAAGGATGCTGGGAAAGGACTGTAGTGTAGAGGCTGTAGTGGTAGGACAAGGGGTAACGGGTTAAAACTTAAACAGGGGAAGTTTAGGTTAGATATAAGGAGGAAGTTCTTTACTGTAAGGGTGGTGAGGCACTGGAATGGGTTGACCAAGGAAGTTGTGAATGCTCCATCATCCCTGGCAGTGTTCAAAGCATGGTTTAGTGTGAGGTGTCCCTGCCCATGGCAGGGGGGTTGGAACTTGATGATCTTAAGATCCTTTCCAATCGTAACTATTCTATGATTTAATTGGAAAATGAGCATTACACAGTGTTATATAGTCATGAACATAGCTGCAATTAGAGGGCTAAGATGTGAAGGTAGACAGTCCATGTGGTTTTGATACAGTATTCTACAAAAACTTTTTCTCTTATGTAAGTTATTTCATCCTGTCATGTTGCAATTTACCAAACTTCAGGTGTTAGACAAACACCAAATCTGTTGTATGTCTTGATCACTTAGCACTTCAGCTTCTGTATTAAGGACCAGACACTTTATTGAAGGCTCTGAGAATTTGAGACCACAAATCCAGAAGAATTGTGCATTGTAAATATCATTCCTACCAATTTCTCCTTTCTCCATGTGAAAAACATCCTTTGCAAACAAACTGGTGGGGAAGTAGTATGTTTTTAGCTAGGCACTTTCACTGTCAGCTTCATCGTTTTAAATTAATGGTACTTGGCTGCTAACAGATAGTACAGATGGGAACTCTGACCATGCATTTTCCCCAAAACACTTCACTACAACTTGCTTCAATCAGTTCCTCGACTGCAGAGATCCATTTCATGGAAGCTTCTTTAATCTTCAGACCTGTTGGTCTGCTCTTTGCTGTGTGACAGTCAGGCACTGTAGCTTGAATATAGTTTTGAGGAAGAAAAGCAATACTTACCAAAGAAAGGTACCAAAAAGTTACTAAAATAGATAGGCTACAACTAGAATCCTACTCCAATCCCAGCTGGTGCCATTTTTCATGTGGCTGTGTCTGTAATCATTGATGTTTTGTTGTATTCTTCTTATGGACCAGAAAAGGGCAACGAAGCTGGTGAAGGGCCTGGAGCACAAGTCTGATGAGGAGCGACTGAGGGAACTGGGGTTGTTTAGTCTGGAGAAGAGGAGGCTCAAAAGGGACCTTATCACTCTCTACAACTACCTGAAAGGAGGATGTAGAGAGGAGGTGTCTGGCCTCTTCTCCCAAGTGACAAGAGATGGGACAAGAGGAAATGGCCTCAAGCTGTGCCAGGGAAGGTTTAGACTGGATGTTAGGAAAAACTGCTTCACCAAAATGGTGGTCAGGCATTGGAACAGGCTGCCCAGGGCAGTGGTGGAATCACGATCACTGGAAGTGTTCAAAGACTCTGTAGATAAGGCCCTTAGTGATTTAGGGGTGGACTTGGCCATCCTGGGGTAACAGTTGGACTGGATGACCTTGAACGTCTTTTCCAACCTATTTGCTTCTGTGATTCCAAAATTAATGTGGAATGTTTTGAGTTTGGTGTGTTGTGATACTTGTTTTTATTTGTCAAGCTACTGCTAGCTGTGATACTCAAGCAGATCTTACTGCTTACACTGCTACAGCTGATGTCTGCATGGCTGGGTAGATATGCATACACTTTTTACTGTGATCAAGAAGTGTGTTTTCCATCAAATTCTTTTACTGTTTATGTAGCATGTTTGGGAGTTTGAGCAGACATGCTTATGGTCTCTGGGGTGATGTTAAATAGGGAATCAGCTTATATCTGCTACAGAACAGTCCACACTATTAATCATAGTTAAAAAGAATCATGATTCTGCAGGATGGACAAAAGGAGAGTGGCAGAGAAGGATTTTGGGGGGAGGATTTTCAGTGGTGGTGGTGGTGTGCTCAGCATACTTCCTTTAGAATGTTTCACACAAAAAGTTTTCGTTTTCAGATCATACGTTTTTAGTCCCTAGGAGAAGGTGAAATCTCTTAATCTGAATAATCCAGTTTGATTCTAGGTGTACATACTGAAATCTGAGACAGTACAAGGAAACCAGAAAATTCACTGGTAGGGATTACAGACCAGACACTGTGCCAGGTGTATGTGAATCTCATACTGATTAGAAAAATGTTTATCTGTGGCTTTTCATCCATTTATTACAAGTCTGTAGCAAGTCTCTAGCTTTCCATTTTGAATGGTGTATTTATTTTTGTCTTTGGGGAATTCAGATTTCATCTTTCTTTTGAATGTGGTATGGATCTGTTTTTACTTCCGTTATCTTTTGACTTTTGAACATTAGTTGTTGAAAATGTATCTGGCTTAGCAAATATGCAGAGTAACTGAATAGCAAAAATCGTCAAGCTATTAAGTAAGGAAAAATAAATGGTCTGTAATACAGCCAATAGTATGTATTTTTTTATATTGTATAGAATTTCAGCTGAAAAGGCTCTGGGTAATACTTCAACAAATATCTTCAAAGCCCATGTTTTCAGCTAGAAGTTGCAGAATATTCAGCCTTTTGTATTGCCATTGTATGGTATGAGCCTGGTTATCTGAAAGTAATAAAATACGGAAGGCATGAAATTGTCTAGAAATGAAATATAACTAGCCAGCCTTTCCTGCTTGCAGATTGTTAGATTAGTAGCCATGAGTGACAGTGACATCTGAGCCAGGTTTGTATTCTGATGGGGAAGCTCCAGATAGCTGATTGAGAGGAAGCGTAAGGAACTTCCAGCAGTACTGTTGGGTCATCTAAAGCTGTTGGTATCAGTTACTGATCTTGGGCCAATATGCATTGCTTATGGAACTGTGGTTTTCATTTTCAACAACAATTTTGGGGCCTTTTAGACCTAGCAAACTTGTCACTGATGATTGACAGTATACCTTGGACTCTTGCTGCAGCTCAGTCTCAAGATTTTATTCTTTGGGCTTTAGAGAGAAGCAGGGAGAGAAGCGATTGCAGCTGCATCTAAGTCAGAAATATAAATTAGTGCAAGTGCTCAGTCTTGGAACATTTAGTGTATATAGATAGCTGGAGTAATTAAGCAGACACATGATGCATTGGCTCCTGAGCTTACCGAAATGATGAAGCTTTGACTTTCTCAGAATATTTATGGATGCGTTCTTCAGTTTTCAAAATGGTTTTGGGCAATTGAATGTCATATTGTGGTATGGTGAAAATGCTTTAAGTAGTTGAAAAAATACTAAGGCCTGACCTCTTTTGGCTCTTTATTTGTTTTCTGGTGATGCAATACGTAGAGTGCAGCTAACTGTTTTCCTTAGTTTTCGTAAATGTATGAAGAAGCTGAACAAAGGAGATAACTATCAGTTCCACAGCTAGCTTGCTTGCTTGCCTGTTTGGTTGTAAGACAGTATAAATAGCCACTTGAAAAGATATTGGAAGAGCAGTTTCCTTTCCTAACAGCAGTTTGACTGAGGCCTGTCAAAATAACGTTAATAGCTGATTTATGTTAATAACCTGTAACTACTAATCATTCTGGGATTTTTTTATTTTTTATTTTTTTTTTAAACAGAGCAAGCTCTTGCCCATAGCATGCAACCTTGTTGAGTTGATTCCTTAGTACCCTACAGTATTAATATGGATCATTGTTGTTTTAACCTAAATTTTTCTTCTTCATAGTAGCAGGTGCTCAATGTTCTTTATTGCCACAGTGACTGTTTTGTAGTATTTATATTTGATGGTTTCTTTTAATGTTAGAGATTTTTTTTTTTGTGACTGAAAGTTGAACATGGGTTATTACTGCTTGAGTACTGCATGCAAGGGCAAAATAACTCTTAAATCAGTCTGTCTCATTTCCCAGGTAACATGCATGTGTCACTGGCAGAGGCTCTGGAGGTTCGGGGAGGGCCATTGCAAGAGGAGGAAGTATGGGCAATTTTGAATCAAAGTGCAGAGAGCCTTCAAGAACTATTCAGAAAAGGTAAGCGTTTTTAAAGACTCATATATACAGAACTGGAAACATTTTCATCTGTCTTGTACCTTCGCAACCTCTGAAAGTGTTCTCTGTTGGATACTTCCTAAAGATTCCAAAGGGATTCCAAAGGGAGATGTGAGCAGAAGCTGTCACACAGCATTTAATTTATGATCAAACTTGACTTAGCATTATAAATAGCAAATTATATCAAGTTCTTTGAAATATTTTTTTGGCAGGCAAATTATGGGTAGTTTTGATATCACAGACAAATTTTCTTTTTCCCCTTTACCAGCAACCTCCCAGCCCATGCGTCTGAGGAGTGTTCCTTATTAGGAATGCTGAGTTTATTATTGCAATTTGACTAACTGTCCTGTCCCTGTTTCTTGTATTGCAAGAAAGGGAAAGCTGGTATCTTAATTTCCTCTCTCTTTCTTATTGCAGAGAGAATTAGAGGAATGATTTTTGTTTGTTTTTTTCTGAAAGAGGACAGGTTGTTGAGACCAAGTGAGACTTTGACTAAAGAGAGATCTTGAATGATTAGAGCTTTACTCTTGTACACTTTATGAGAATTAACACGTTGACCTCCATCTTGAAATCTGCCTGAAAGTTCGCAAGTATATAAAGCAAAACCATTTAAGACATTGTCGTAGGTCTAAATTCATTTTGAGAATGAAGTCTCCACTGAAAATAAGAGCTGACCCTTTCTTGACATGAGAGCAGTGCAGAAAAGAGTTATCGTAATAACTGAAAGCTGCATTCAGGCTTTGATAATGAGAACACAGACTTCCTTCAGAGGGACAAGTACTGAAAGATGAGAGCACAAACTGTAAATCTGACCTAGGGCTTCTGGTATGTGCTTTTAATGTGTTTGTCAGCGAAGACTGGCTAAGGTGGCAGAAGCTTCTGGTCTTGCCTTCCTATCAGTGAAGACCAAAATACAAGTTCATATAAAATCAGTGCCAGAAGAATCTGTCTCTTGTTGGAGGTGAAGCTGTTTTATTGAGTTGTTTTTCTGTTATTTCAGCAAACTATTTTTAGTTCATGCTATTAATTCACCTGGGATATAGCCCAGTGGTAAAATGCACTTCAAGAGACACCAAATGAAAGAGGTTTACTATATAGCTGAGGCTGACAAAGGCAATATAATTTCTCCCATCAAGATTAGGATAACCAGATAGTCTTTAATGAAGATTTGGCTTTGCGAAGGAAAAAATCTAGAAACTTTTTTGGTCATCTTGAATATCAATTTCTGTGCTGGTTTGTAAAGATGCATTGCAGAGATGCAGGAACAGGGAATGCAGAGGTTCCTGTAGGCTTGTCTGACTCAATTTTGTTCTTTATTTGTGGAGGACTTGTAACAAACAGGTGTCCTAGAGAAATCTGTTTTCCTTGGTCAGATTTCAGACCTAGCATACATCACTGAAGAACTATTTTGTGCCAGAGGGTAAGTTTCCCAAATTTTTCAGAGCTGACCAATTGCTCCTTGGCAGAGATCAAAGAGGCAAGGTTTTAGCTCCTGCAATTCCATAGCGTATTTGGCTTTGACAGTCTTATAGATGCTCGTCCTCGCTCTGGAGTCCGTGAACATGTTGTTCTGTAACAAAATCTAAGTTTTGAGTGTTTTCTATATTAAATTCCTTAAAAAAAAAAAAAAGAAAAGCATATTGTTCAACAGTCTGTTGTACAGCTGTTTTGAAATGAGGGCATAAAAAGGATGTAGAAACTATCAACTCTTAAATTGCTGTCTGTTGCCAGTCTCCCTGCACCAGCCTCACAACCACACACACTTAAAGGAAATACCAGTCCAAGTAACCATTTATTTATTTACTTTAATCATGGAAAAGTTTTGTCAGTCTATTTGAAGTTGCATATCCTTGCTAGTACTCCCATCAGCTGAGAACATATTCTTCAATTAATTTGTTACTTAAACTAGTTTCAGAAGAACAGGCAAAAATGCCCCAAACCAACCTTCTGTTACAGATTTAATGACTTCTTGATTTATAAAATACTGCATGTGTTTTAGTGAGTACATTTGCTTATCCAGCAGTGAGTAAATGAAGCACATAATGAAAATCCATGTCTTACATGGTTAATCACATACCATATCATGTCTAATTCAGTGACTGGTGCAGAAATGGGCATAATTTTATTCCTATTTGTATTTGCAGTTCTAATAGGTGATGAATTTTTCAAAAACACTTTACAAACTGATTTCAGTTGTTACAAGCAGTGAAAGATTAGCTTGAAATGTCCAGTTGCTTATCACTGTTTTAGAAGATCAACTCTGGTAGCTGTCTTGTCAGCATATTGTAAGCTGTTAAATGGTGGAGAAAGACAATCTAGCACTCGGTTGCAGATCTGACATCAATTGGGCTAGTGATGTTGAGATTAATCTGGAGATTTGAAAAGGCCGATACCAGACCTGCCCTTCTCTTACATCTGTTTAATTATCTGCAATAACTATTTTGTTGAGAGGGTGTATCAGCTGTTTTAGACATGCTGTATCATGTACTCAGTACTCCATGAGGTCAAATGAACAGGTCTTTGAAGTTAAGTATCTCAAATGTGAGCATTTAAGAAGCATGTAAGTGCGCTCTTTGCTGCTGCAAATTACAAGCCAAGCTTCCCTCTCATTTTCTAGGTTTAACTGGAAAAGGTTTATCAAAACTGAGAGTGATAAAGACTTCACCTGATGCTTAGGCTACTCCTAATGCTAAAGCATATATTGTGGATTCTGTAAATAACTGGACCTTATGTTTCAAGGTGTGTTGGGGGGGAGGGGAAGGAAGAGAAGAGGAAAAAAGTCAGTTAATAAAAAAATAGGTTGAGCAAAGAAAGAGGCACTTTACAAATTGTCTGTCTTGCAAATTTGTATATGAGGAATTATTTATGTAAAAAAAAGTGTTAACATCTGAAAGTGTTTTGGGGGAGACCTGCATACCTTAACAGTCATAGCATTGTATCTGCTTAGCTTGGGTATGTATAATGAAGCGAAGGAAGGCAGAGTGTGAAATGTGTTGATGGGCATTAGTGCTGGGTCTTGAGTAGTTGTAGACCTAGTTGAGATGCAGAGGGGAATGCCAATTTCAATTGAAAAGAGAGAAAACACAATCGGGGGGGGGAATCCACCTCACTTTCCAGCCACTCCTTTCTGTCAGCTATTAAATAATCATTTTTCTCCCTTTACCAGTAACTGTTGAGGAATGACTATTTTTTATTTTTTTTTTTTACCTTCTGGTAACATTTGATCTTTTCATTGAGAAGAGATCAGGCTTTTGTAGGTCTCGGTGTGGTTTTTCTGATTTTGGTTGGTTGTGGGTTTTTTGGTGTGAGTTGTTTGGCTTTTATTTTTATTTGGATTGTTCTGTGCTCTTTTTAAGGTATTTATTTTGTGTCGTGGAATGAAACATACACCACTTAGGATCTTTTTTGCTAATGGCTATGGCTTAAGAGAGAAAACAAAAGTGAAGGAGCTTGAATTGTACTCTATATAGTCTGGGAATTCAAAGTTACCTGCCATCGATATTGTAAAATGGATCTATTTTAGATTTCTACCTGTACTTGCTGTATCTTATAACGTAGTGGGCTTTTTTTTTCATCTTTGGCTACTTGTATCCTGTTAAATCATGTAGAAGACTGTTTCATAAGTCTTTGATTTGTTTGGCAGATATAGCTAAAGATTTTTTCAGTTTTTATTGCATTCAAACCCAGCTCACTGCCTCACTTTAAGTAAGAGCACATTATCTCTGTCTTGGCACTGCTTGATAAAACAGTGCTCTCACAAGTGTTTTGTTACCAAGTTGCATAGTTCTGTAGTTAACTGGGAAGGCTGGCAGCACTAGCGCAGTTCAAAACCTACTGGATAGAAAACTGGCCAGGAGCCATATCCTGAATTCCAGTGCTTTAATCTCTTTTGTTTTCGTTTGGGTGGGTGGGTGGGTGGTTGGTGTTTTGGTTTTGTTTTTTTTTTTTTTTTGTGTCATTTTCCCCTGATGCATTTCCCTTACTGCTCTTGTAAATTCTTCTCAAAGCCTGAACAGAAGTTGACATGGTTATTGTGATTGCAGACTCGTTTCTGTTGCTTTCTTATGATCCCTGCTATTCGACGCATTGCGTCTTTGATACTTTCTTTTCTTAGGTTAAATCTGGATAGTAGGAGATTTGAGACAGTTATTTTGGTTTGTGATGCATGCCTTAAGGAAGGAAATGGAGAACGAGTTACTTTATTCTCATCCTTTGGAACAGTAGATCAGATTCCCGAATTTGTGATGTAGGCAGTATTAGTTAAAAGCTACTAAAAGAAGAAGCTAAGAAAATGTCAACAAAATGAGCTTGGCAAAATCAGCCCTTTTTCTAAACTTACAGTTAAACACATCCATTGTACATGGCTTCAGATCATGAAAATTGTGGACAGAAATACTGCATGTGGATAAACAAATTCAGCCTCTATGTCTGTAGGGGACAAATATGTGTTCCAAAGTTTGTTTAAATTATTATTGGCAAGATGTCAGGTAAATGCAGTGTTGTTCTTAAAACTGTGTTTCAGTCTCATTGTTTTAGCAGTATGTTTCAGAATATGAAAAGTTCATATGTATTTAAAGTCTTTGTCACATAAAACACTAACTTAATGATAAACCCTTCAAATTACTTGAAGTTTCTTGGTTTGAGGCTGTCCTGGGTTCACAGTAGCAGTCATTTTTCTTCTTCTTGGTAGCTGGTGCAGTGCTGTGTTTTGACTTTCGGCCTGTGAACAGCACTAATAACAATGATGTTTTGGTTTGGCCAAGGACTTTGTGAGCCTCATGCTCTGCCAGGGAGGAGGGGAAGCCGGGAGGAAGCAGAGACAGGACACCTGACCCAAACTGACCAAAGAGGTATTCCATACCACAGCACATCATGCCCAGGAGGTAACTGGGAGTTACCCAGAAGGGCTGGGAGACTGCAGGGTTGGAGGAGATATCGGTTGGTGCTTGGTTGGTTTGGGGGGGCGAGTTATCGGTCGGCTGGTGGTGAGGTGTTGTATTTTCTTCCCTTGTTGTTTCCTTTATCATTATTATTATTGGTGGCAGCAGTAGGGGTTTGTGTTATACCTTAGTTACTAAACTGTTCTTATCTCAACCCGTGGGAGTTGCATTCTTTTGGATTCTCCTCTCTGTCCCTCCGGGAATAGGGGGAGGGCAAGAAGGGGGGGGGGAGTGAGTGAACAAGCTGTCTGGCTGGGGTTAAACCCACAACAGAGGCTTTTAAGCAGATATCTTATAATTTAAAATATATAGTGTTTTATGTCAATGGTCTATAAACACAGAACGAGTAAATAATCCATAGTTGCTAACAGGGTTATTTTTGGAAGTTGATGGCCAACTAGGGTTGTCTTTCTAAAAATGCTTTGCTATATAGTGTAATATTTTCTTATGCACATATAATAGGAATGGTCTTTTCATCTTCACATTTCTTTTGTTTGGTATCTGAATTTATTGCCACAACAGTGAAGAGTAGTTGTTCTATTTTGTTTGAGGAAGTGGGGTTAGAAATATAAAGCAAAATGGAATTTCTTGAGGATGGGAGGAACTGATAATGCTGTTTTCATTCTTAATGAAAATTGTAATTAATTCAGTTGATGTCAATTTTCATTACTTTCACCATATGTTCCATTTAAAGGACTTGCTGGGGGAGTTTTTATGAGCTCATCTTATTTTCAGGTTTACATATTTGATAGCTATTTCACAAGACGAGGTTTCTAAACTCTTTAGTTTTGAAGTTGGCTAAGCTAAGAGAAGGTGTCTGTAGAGGTAATGTCATTTGCCTCATGCTAGGTGTCTTGCTACACTTCCCGGTGACACCATGATCTTGGGCATAATTGATTATTTTCACTGCTGTATCAAGCAGACATTTTTGTCATGGCCATTAAAGAGAGTGATTCCAGACAAATCCTTTTGTAGCTAGGAGTTGATTGGATTGCTGTGAGGAAGAGGGAAAATGTGGACTGCAGTGTACAGATTGGTAATTAATGTCAGCATGAAATTTAGTATTTCTTTTCTTGACCAAATCTATACAATGTTAGTACATTTATAAAAAAATAAAATCCAACCACCTTGATAAAGTCACTAATTGAAAGTATTTGAAGTTACACTGGTGGAGGTCTAGAAGCATAAAGAAACTTGTATAACTTGTTTGTTGAGCCCTATTTTATTTAGTTTAGCTTATATTGGCATCCACAGGTTTATCTAACATGTCTTTCAATTTTACTTACTGAAATAGAATAGAAAAAAAACCACCTTAGATCTTGTCTTCTGTGTATAATAGAGATAATGCTGTGTTTGGCTTTATGTATTAGGTGGTTTTTAGGGGGGGTTGGGGCTTTTTTAAATATATGCATGTATGACAAGGAACTCTGGTTTCCACAGGGAGTTCTTTGTGAGAGCTTAAATTGGTTTACCCTAGATGATCAGAGATACCATCCATCAATTACTAATTTTTTATGGACCAATAGGAAAAAAACAGATCAATGAAACACATTTCCAGAGCCAAGAAGACAGCCTCTCTCATATATTATAAAAAGCAGAGCGGGGGAAACCAGTTCTGTACTGTAATTCCTAAGCTGTTCATACTGGCTTTCTGGAAAACACACTGACATATTAAAATCCATTAGAAAAACTGTAACATACTGCTTTGGTTCACAGGTGATTAAACAACTTGAAATAGCTACCTGAGTACAGTTTGTAGGATGTTTCCATTTCTAGAATGTTTCATAGAATCATAGATTCGTTAGGGTTGGAAAGGACCTTAAGATCAACTTCCAACCCCCCTGCCATGGGCAGGGACACCTCACACTAAACCATATCACCCAAGGCCTCATCCAACCTGGCCTTGAACACTGCCAGGGATGGAGCATTCACGACATGGTCTCTTTTCCTTTTTAAAGCAAAATTCTGCATAGCAATTCAAGGTGTATTCAGAAAATTGTGTAAGTTTAGACTGAAAAATTAATTATAGGGTTCTCTACTGAATGGTTTCTCTTGCACACGTTGGTAGGAGAGGAAACTTTCAGAGCTTCAGGATCTGTAAATTGGGAATGTTTTTCTGGATAATTGCACTACCAAATTATTAATATGGTTTTGCTTTGACATCACAGAATGTAGAAAGCTTAGAAGCAATTTCTTAGCTTCTCTTGGAGGAAGCGGAGTGAAGAAATGGAAGGACTTGGTAGATCCTTTTACATCTGATACCTGCAAGTAGTAATTTAATACATTTCGTAGGAGATTAGAAATATTCTAGATTACAAGATAATTGAATAAGATAGGAACCAGAACTGTAGGAACATCTTGAGCTGATAGGAGAGTGGAAAATTTGTTAGTGGTGGGGCTGAAAGGAAATTATTATTCTGCTGTTGTTGCTTACAGTGTAGAGGAAAAAGAAATACTTATCCTTTAAATGTGTATTTCCTCAGGTCTTTGATATATCATGTAGCAGAAAACAGACCAACTGCCTCTTCGCTTGTAGAAAATTAACAGTTAATTTCTATTTCTACATAGGCAAAACTAAGCTGATTTACTGTTTGAGGTGTAGAAAAAAATACTTTTGACTCAAGGAAATGATCTTTCTTTTCCCTGCCTTAGTAACTTTTACTTTCAAGGTAGGTTTTTGAGTTTAACACTTTCCCCTGCACATGTAGCTTGTGTTTCCTCCTTCCTCCCCTCCTACCCTTATTTATTTTTTTTTTTTTTAGGAGGTCTGTGGCCAGAAGCTTGACAGCAGTGTTATCAGACATCAAAAACACAGCTGACAGATTGTGTATTTGTGGTGTCGGAAATTTTCTGTCACGTTTGGTCGACTGATTTCAGTGCTAGTTTTGCTGTTTTCAAGTGTTACAAACAGGATTTGAATGGGCAATCTTAGTAAGGTTTTAGTTTTATTCTTTGCCCAAATTACTTTTTTTCTTCCTCCCTTTTGAATTTTTTTTTTTCTTTGGGCCAGAAAAATACTTCTGGGCCCCAGAACTTTTCCACTTTTGTCCAGTTCTGTCAGCTACTCTAATAAGAATTTCCTTCTCTACTAACTTTGTCTTCTCAGATCATTGCTGTTGCAGGAGTGATATATTAGTAAAGCAGTTAATTCCTACAATAGGAATGGAGTTAGCCTTTAATGACATGTATGGTAGGAAATGTGATCATTTTATATGTCAACTGTAACATAAATGAAACAGCCTGAGGACAGGAGTGCTTGTAGTATTGTAGCAGCTTGCTGGTATGATAATAGCAAAGAATAGTCAATAAAGATAGGTGCTGCTGCTCCTTAGTGTGATTAAAATTGTGGTGGTTGCTGTGGTTATGAAGCACCACAAGTGGAAAAGGAAGCATGAATCTATTAGATTAATAATCTGTAGACTGGTTATTAAAGTTGCCTTTGAGCAAATAAAATAACATCAAGCAAGAATATCAAAGAATGTTGCTTTAATTTCATTTGGTTTTTTTTTCAAATACAGCTGATCCTACTGCTCTGGGATTCATCATTTCTCCATGGTCTCTCCTGTTGCTCCCATCTGGCAGTGTATCATTTACAGATGAAAATGTCTCCCAACAAGACCTGCGAGCATTTACAGCACCAGAGGTTCTGCAGAACCAATCTCTATCATCTTTGTCAGATGTTGAAAAGGTAGAGTACCTCTTCCTTGGCAGACAGGAGTTGCCTGTTGATGTTGATTCCTTCACAAGGTAGCTTTAAACTGTCCTTTTTGGCTTCCTGTGTTTCTTGATTTGTATGTGTAATTCTAGATTTCTTTTGTGAGAGGAACAGGGATCCTCTTGCTCTTTCTATAGAAGTGGGATAGTGGTTATAATTATATGCACTTAAGAAGAAGTGTCTGTGTATAGGTCTGTGTCACATGTGTGCTGCTGACAGCCATAGTTGGGCAACAGCTGCACAGGATAACTGACCATCAGTTAATAAGCAATACTTTGCCTTTTTTTTTCTAAAAAAAATTACAGCAACACCATTTATTTCTTTTTTTTTATATTTTTCACAAAATGAGAGATAAGCAAGGCAATTTCTCAAGCACAATCCAGGGCTTAAAAAAATGGGTGTTCCTACACTGTTCTTGGAAGGAAAGGTTTGTTTTAATTAACCTAAGTATTCCTCAGTTGTGTGC
The DNA here is from genome assembly GCF_033783945.1 of Neopsephotus bourkii. NCBI lineage: Eukaryota > Metazoa > Chordata > Aves > Psittaciformes > Psittacidae > Neopsephotus > Neopsephotus bourkii. Next base: position 865,608 of record NW_026901048.1, read on the forward strand.
AGAATAGTTCCTTTCCACCTTCCTTTTTTAACTCTTCCCCAGGGTTAGATGTTGAGGCAGGTAAGGTTTGTATGTGTGATCTTCTCCAGGTCATTGATATGCCCAGTCAAAATCACTGGCTTCTCAAATGTTTTCCTACCAATAATTTGTTGCAAACGGTAATGCTTTCCCCAGAAAAACATTCCCTTGGCCTTGTCAAAGATATTTTATGTGTGGGAGTAAGAAGGAAACTGAGCCCTATTTCCATCTCTTTGGCTTCTCTGGATCGATAATCCTTAGGGAAGGAAGCTAGCTGCAACCACTGTTGTAATCTGGTAACAATTATGACATTTGGCAGTTGGGAAGAAGAGCAACATACTCTTATTCCAGAGGAAACTGGGATTGGCATTGATTGCTGTTGTGTGCACAAGGACTATTGAAACATGGGGGAGGCTTGTGTTGAATTTCTTGTGTTTGCAGCTTTTTGCTTCTAAACCTTGTATATAGACAATTTTCTTTAGGACTGTATCACCAAATACCTACCAAAAATCACTGTTCCCTCACTTACTTGCAAGCCTTTCAGACATCCTTTTTGCCCTGCAATGTAGACAAAGTTAATGATAGAATAAAATATGTATATAATTTTATCTATGCCAAAACTATAAGCAATTAGCAACCTTGGTTGAAAATTTTAATAGAGAAATAAAAATAACATTGACATCAATGCAAATTCTGGATCAGTTGTGTAGGATGCAGCTGCCAAACTCTGTAGTCATACTGTTGGAATTGTTTATTCTCTTTCAAGAGACAACACTGTTGAAGACAGTAATGTTACCTCTAGTGCCAACTCTGAAGTTAATATACAAAACAGGCCTTTAAAATGCCAGAAAACAGTTTTGAACTGACATTGTTGTGACCTTCGTTAGAGCTGATTGCATTCTTTGTTCTGTGCCAGCACTAATTCATTATGTTACTTTACTCTTTTTGAAATAAACAGAGAACTGTTACTATTAAGAGCCATGCTCTGATATTTCTTAATCTTTAGGCAGGAAATACTCAGAGGGGCCACAATGGCCTGTAAACTCCAGCACAGAGCATATCAATAGGCGGTGACCAAATACTGGCATTCTGCATATAGGCAGCGCTGATTGGTGCTCACTGATTGTGGCTGTTTGACTTTATTCCTTGATAACAGTATAACCTTGCTTGCTGGGAGCTGATGACAACATTGAGACTCCAGACTGCAGCAACTTTGTCGCTGTTTTCTTTGGGAAACAATTGGACATGGAAATAGACAAGCTTTGGCTTTACATAAGCAAATTACTCATACAGTCATGTATAAACTAAATAAAACCCTTTAGCTTATGGTATTCAGCTTTAGCATTAGGCTGAAGCTTCAGGCTTTGGGCTTGAGGTGAATTAACCTGTATTATGTTTGAACTTCACTTGATTTTCTGTGTGTTTTGCATGCACTGGTGGAGGAAATTAACTGTTCTGATAGCCTGGGATGATACAAATACATTTGAAGAAAACTTGCTACTACCATTCTTGTTCTTGGTTTAAAGCCTTGTGGAAAATCACACAGCTGTTCTTCCAGTGTGGTAGTCATGTCTGGGTGCAGGGAAGATAATCTCAAAATAGGAGCTGAGAATTACTCATCCTGCATTTGCTCATATGAGACCCTTCAGTTGTATTCTTATGAATGTACCATTAAGAATTGAACTCTTTTCATGATGGCCGTGCTATATACCAGTACATGTAAAAATAATCTCTAATAATGCATCAGGAAAAAGACCAGAGCATCTGTAACACTGGTCTATAGTCCCCTGGTTGGGAACTACGCTGTGTAATACATCTGTGCAAAATGCCTCAAACATATCAGTCCTTTTGGGTTTATTTGCTTACTTGCTTGTATGGAAGTAGGCAGCTACCTGAAACATAGCTTTGTATGAAAACTTTTGTCATATTAGGGCTTGCTTAGTTAAAGTTAGTAGGGCTTGTAAGCAGCTTATGTATGCATCGGGGTTTTTTGACTGTTTCCCTTTACATTTGTATTAAACTGTGTGTTGGATGGTACACTGGTTGTCTTGATATGTTGGCTTCTTCTTTATTGTATTTTGCTTCACACATGCTGACTGTGGTAATTTTTAACTTTTTCATATCACGACTTGCTGTAGTTCACTGAGCTCATTTACTGGAAATTTTCACTGTTTTCTTTTTTGATTTTTATTCTGAAATCAGACCATGTCTGAAAGCTGCTGAAGGCAGAAAAACATCTTGTTTCTTAACGCTTTGTAACACAGTGACAGGGTTGCCATTTTGTCTTTTGAAGTTATGGCTTTACTTGCTAACACAAAGTAACAGTGTATTCAAGTAATAGAAAAAGTTATGGTCAATGAATACCCTTTTGATTCCTAGACACACTGTCAATTTGAATATAAAATAGTCCGTGGTAGCTTCAAGCTTATTGGAAATAGAGTAAACAAACCATACACAAAATTAGGACAAGAGGAAACAGGCTCAGGCTGTGCTAGGGGAGATTTAGATTGGATCTTAGGAAAAATTTCTTAACCGAGTGGGTGGTCAGGCATTGGAACAGGCTGCCCAGGTTAGTGATGGAATCACCATCTCTGGAAGCATTATTAAGCTGTGTAGATGAGGCCTTCAGTGACATTGATTAGTGGTGGGTTTGGCAGTCCTGGGGTAAAGGTTGGACTTTATGATCTTAAAGGTCTTTTCCAATCTCATTCATTCTGTGATGCATTTTGGAAATTAATTTGATGTTTGGTATTCTGTGGAAAATATTAAAAGTATCAAAATAGAGAAATAAGCTAGAATTTTTGAAGAGATGCTTTTATTTTGAAAGCTGTTTACAGGTAGCATGTTTCAGTTTAGAGGTCTGGTTTGCAGGGTTGTATGGTAATATTTTTGTTGAGGATGATGCTCTTGATTGTTGAAAACATCTTCCATTATGTTGAAATTTAGAATCATAGAATGACAGAATATCCTGAGTTGAAAGGGGCCCATGAGGATTATAGAGTCCCACTCCAAATTCCACAGAGAAATCAAAAAACTAAATACATTCAAGAGTGTTGTCCAAATGCTTCTTGAATACTGACAAACTTAGGACCATGACCAGTTCTTTGATTAGAATTAATAATTTTGATAACAGACTTTTTAATTGCCTTTTTTTGCATTTCTGGAGGACAGGAGGAGTTGGGGGGGCTTTTGGGAGGGGTAGGGGGGTGTTGTTTGTTGTTTTTCATTGTTATGTTGGATTTTTTTCACAGCCAGATATGGAACTATCTTCTCAGTATTTGAAAGATAATATTTCTGGTTGAATGGGGCGATGGTATTAACTGAGAACCCTTGAGTTACAGTGTCTGTTCTTTGTATGGAACAGAGAGACCCTACTTTGGCCAGTGCTTTCTTTCTGGGAGAGAAGGTTGAAGTATGGGTGAGCCCTTGTTAGGTATACAGTGCTGGCTGCATATTTGTGTCTAGCATACAGCTGTGTTTTAGTGTTAGTCGACGGGACTGTATGTTTGAGTAACCGTGTGTCAGCAGTATCTGGTATATCACTGCCTTATACTGACAGGAACCTTTCTGTCCTACGCTTACTCATATGCTGTGCTAGATAGAGACCATCCAGCAAGATTTAAGTGGCAGAAGTTTAGGACTGGGGTGCTTTTCAAAGTATGCTGAATTCCAGTTTTATATGAATAAAGCACATTGAATTTACTAGTGCAACTTTAATACATGTTGCTTCTAAGTGTATTTAGTAATCATTTCCCTACTCTTTTACAAAGCTGTGCTGCTCTTCCAAATACATAAAAGAAACTTTTTTCCTGTTTTACAGCAGAAATATGAAAATACACCATACTTGTGTTTTGCGGTTAATTCCTGGCGTGGTGGAGTGATGGTATAATGTCTTTCAAACGGAGTGGTCTAAAGTGGAAAATATTTATGTACCATCCTTTTTCTGAGTCTTTGAGAATATATTTTGTTGTCTTGGGTAGGCTAAGAGACTTCTCAGTACAAAGATGAATTATCTTGTAGGACCTTAAGCTATTCATAGATGTATGATTTTTAACAACTCTGTGTATTACAGTATGAGAAGAAGAAAATTATTTTTCTGATTTTGTAAGTTCTGTTGAGGCCATCCATTACATTTGTGTGCTCAATTTACACTTAATTTTTTTAAATCTCTATATGAAGTACCTGAGTCTGGACAGATCTTGTCAATATATATTTCTAGGACTTAAGTTAGATGTTTTGCTTTTAGTTAGCAAAGAGGCTGACTTAGGCAAATTGCTTTTAATTTATTGCTGCCCCTGTAATTGCTGTTCATCATCTGCCAATTATATAATAAGCTTGTTGCTTTAAGTTGCACAAATTTAAGCAGTACAAATATTACTAATAACTTGGTAGAAAGAATCATCACTACTGTATGTTACTTACACTGTACAGAAAAACTGTTTTTTTTCTGCACTTGCTTACCTGTTTGGTTTTCACAGTCACCTACAGGGGCAGTATGTCCTTTGCGCTCAATTCTGCAGTATTTAAAGGTTTTATTCCCTGTTCTCATGGGCTAATTATGTTAAAGATATATTAATGTCATTAATGCTGATATTAATCATTAATTATACATGTAATGATTAATGTGTCTGAAAGTGTCAATAATAGCTTACGGTTACTGCTTTATATGTTGATGCTTTTATGTTCATTCCTTTTTTTCCTTTGATCCCAGTTTTAGGGATCTCTTGACAGCAGAAGCCTGCTGTTTTATTCCTTCTAAGGTCTGCCTTGCGTTTAGATTAAAATTTAAGGACCCTTGGACAAAGCAATAGAGTGTGTACCCCACACCAGGCTGATAAAAGGGATTACATGTGCTTGTGGCTTCAAAGTGAGATGAAAGCTTAAAACTGAACAGAGAAGACAGAGGCATTGGTTAGATGCAGTACATTTATTTCATAGCTGTAGGCGAAGGAGAAAAAAAAAACTGGAAGACAAGTGAGCTTAAATACCAGGACTAAATGTAGACTAAATGATGCTGTTAGTTGTTCTGTTTTAAAGCCCTGCTTTGCATTTCCAGTCCTGTTCAATGAGCTGATGTCTTGTGCCTCATGACAGGTCCATATTTATTCTCTCGGTATGGCACTTTTCTGGGGAGCTGACCATGAAGTTCCTCAAAGTCAGGTAAGTTTAGCTTTCATTTTGTTTAATATTGCAACTTCAGACTTGATAGTTTGACTGAATATGCATTTGAGTTAACATGCAGGTGTCATAATGAGACACTGTAGAGGAAGGTTTCTTTCCTGTACTTGGGACTTTTTTTTCTGTGGAGTGTGTGAGGGTGGTGGTATCTTGCAGAAGGAAGGCGCTGATACTACCTTTCTGGTAGTTTCCATGAAGACATATCTGGGCTAGTTTATCCTGTAGTGTCACAGGGTAAAAGACAACAGTTGAAGCTGCTGACAAAGGAAAAAAAATATTTGTTTTGGTTTAGGCTTATAGAAAAACAAATATTTAAATAACACTGTTACTTTACTAATAATAAAGCAACTTGTTCTCTATGCTGCTGTTTCTGTGAGTCTGGACTTGGCACATACAGATACTTACGTTACACAATGGCCAAGACAGGGTATGAATTGTTTGGAAGAGGGAGTAGACTCTTGCTATTGACTTGTCAGTCAATGCTATCTATCTATAGCAATGTTAGCTAACACAGTTGCAGACTACTTAGAGCTGAGTGTTATTGCTCAATGGGGTTATTTCACACACCCAGCAGAAATCCTAGGCTGTCTTTACGAAACTGACCGAAGATAATGTGATTCATCATCTTCCTGGGTGCTCTTTCCCTGCCCCCAAATAAACATTCAGAAGTCAATATGCAGAAGAGTGAACATAAGATGAAATGCATCCAAAAAAGTGTGACTTTCAGTTGCGGCATTTGGCAGAGCATTGTGCAACTCAAGGGGCTGTTTCTGTTTCATATTTGAGTTTAGTCCCACTAGTTGGTGTTATATGTAAGGGTAAGGAAGAAACTTTTGAAAGGCTCTTTGGCAATGTAAGTGTTCAGTTCCTAGTGCTAGTTGGGTTCTCAGTTATACTGATTGGGAAGTAGCTGCCCAAATGCAAAAGTCAGAACAACTCGCTTCAGTGAAGCGATGACTGTTTTAAGGGTACTTATTTGCAATGCCTACAGTGCCTGTCCCAAGAGCCCTAATATTTTCTTAGACAGCTATGCCCTTTCTTTGCTCTCCCATTTTGTAGGAAAAGAGCACTATTCAGCAGTAGTGAGTGATTGAAGGTAGGTAAAGGTAGGTGTTGAACAGAAAGTTGGTATGAATTTTAGTCACCCTTTTCTTTGTTTCTTCCTTTTGTGTCAGGTTGTAGCAACAATTTCAGAGTAATGCAGTGGGAAGGAGTACTCTACCTTTTGATATAACAATATTTTTTCCAAAGACAGTGAGGTGAGGTATGCCTGGAAAGAAAAGGGGAGTAGAAGTCTAGAATTTACCTTTGGGATGTCTCATGCGCTGCCTCTGTCCAGTGGCATTAGTGGGTGCAAAAGGACAGTCTGCGTATGGCGTTACTTTTAACTGTTGAATTGCACATTCAGATTTTCTTGTCTTTAAGGTGTGTTTTTTTCTGTATTTGTCTGCCTGTGTTGACTAATGAGCTGCTTCTCTGCTGGGAGTGTGGTTGAATACAAGAGTGATTTTTACAGCTAGTTAGAAGTGTTAGAGAGATGGGAAAACCCTGTGTTAATTGAACAAGGGTCATCCAGAACCCTCTTCTTTATTTACTTTTTTTTTTAATGGTACAGCTTAAGAGTACTAATACAGGGAATATTGGCAGATTATAATGGTTTGAAGTGCTCTGTGATGCAAAAAGCACAACACTTGTACTTTGTGGGTAACCACCACTTTCGGAGAGTTGCGGATCAGAAAGTTCAAGTCCCAAGTGCCTGCGGCATCTGGGAACAAGTGTTATTGCTCATTATTGCATACCCTGAGGAGTGATATTCCACATACAGTGTGCTGAATTAGCTGAATGGGTAGAGGAGAATTAATTCTAGATGGTTCTTAACTGTATGGGTGTTGTCGTGCAACTGTGAAGCTTTACTTCCTAAACTAGTGGCTTTGCTGGTTTATTCCTTATTTTTTTGGTTGGTACTGTTTGATGATGTTACTGCACTTTGGAAATGCTAACACAGCTGCTGCAAAATATTGGTGAGGTGAGTAACTGTAGAAAATGAGTAGAGACAGTTACAAAATTGCAAAAAGTTCAAAAACAGCAGAGAAAATTTCCTCTGAACCTTTCTGCCAGTCATTGAGTCCTTAAGAAAGGGAAGCATTAGTGACCTGAACTTACAGATGAGGCATCTGGTTTTAGCCAGTTTGTTGTAGAGTAGGAATCTAATCTACATGATAAGTGCCTATCCTGATCTACAACTGCTATTTTTTCACCACCTAGATGGTGACTTTCAAACTGGTATTTAGATAACATAGGCAGTAAGTCTCATAGTTATTTTACTGTGCTGAATATCTTTTGTCTCTGTGTATACCACAAATCACTTGATAAAACTGGTTCTCCTATCTCTCCTGTGTTTGTTTGTCACTAGCCTATCAAACTTGGAGATCATCTCAACAGCATACTCCTCGGCATGTGTGAAGATGTCATTTATGCCCGTGTGTCTGTACGGACTGTTCTGGATGCTTGCAGCGCCCACATAAGGAACAGTAACTGTGCCCCTTCTTTTTCATACGTGAAACAGTTGGTCAGACTGGTTCTGGGAAGCCTGTCTGGGGTAAGTCTCTATCAGCATTTGAAGAATAATAGAGATGAGCAGGAAGAGAGCAAAGCTGCTAATTCAGAGTCACTCTGCAGTCATTCTTCCTCTTGTTTTATGATGTTGCAATTTTGATAAGTGTGAGTGTTAAAAGGAGAGAATTCCTTTTCTCCCCCTGTAACAGTTTGTGCACTTGACAGTTCCTCCTGGAATATATGTTCATGACTGCTGTTTCTGAGGAAGGTAATTTTGTGAACTGTTTGTCTTCATTGAAATAAAGTAGGGAAAAATGGGAGAACAAAAACCACGATGAACTCTGGGGCAAGCCTTAGAATTGTTGCTACTTGAAATGCTTCAGAAATGATTGCTGTGAATTTTATTTTTTCAAGCTATGCTTGACTTTTGGAGAGTTGTTTATTAACCGGAAGAGGTACATTTTAGGCAGCGTGCCAGTTGTCTTGCACTTCTGCTAAGCTTTTGGATATGATAATTGTGGAGGATGTTATTGTCTAATGATGACAAATGCATTAAACTGTTTTCAGAAGTAAAAGGAACTACATCAACTCATGTTGCAAAGTTGCTATTCCTGACAGGCAACCTCTCCCTTCACCTAAACCATTACAACATAACTTCAGAATAGTTAAGTAATTTCAAGGCTCTGAGTAGAAAGGAAGGCCATCAGCTGTTGATACTGTTAGACTGTTCTGTGACCAATACTTGCTTTCCTTCTGTTCTGTTTATAATTAGAAGAAATGATGAGCTGTTTATTACTGCTGGAATGATATTCCATGGTGGTCCTGAATTTTATCTGGCTTTATATCATTTAAACTCCTTTTTTTTTTTATCTCATAGGGGATATGCCAACATAAAAATTGGTGTCTAGAGAGACAGCAGTGTAATTGCAAGAAAAATGTTTGACTTGCTAATGCTTCCTTGTAAAACGAAAAAAATATATTGTTATGATCTAATTGTTAGTTAGTTGTTCATAAATCTGGTTTGCAAACACTTGCATGAGGTGAGAGGTCCCTGAATTTGTCTAATATTTGGCAGCAGCTGATTATGACAGGCCTCCAGAAATAATGCTGAGCCTGAGCTCCACAAAGCATTGTCTAGTCTGTGAGGTTATGTCTGTCAGTCCAGTGCTCCTCTCTGTAATATCTGAAGTCCTGTGCAGTTGCCAAGAAAAGCAAGTCTGTCATTCAATGAAATAAAGGCCTACAGGGCCTTAATCAGTGAAGCTATTAAAATAAGTTCCAAACCTTAAATCGGGCCACAATCTATAGAAAAGGCCACAATAGAGAGTGAGGCATCAGTCTCCAAGTTCCTAAAGGATATTGCTTAGCAAATATTTTGCTTTTCCTCATCTTGTTCTTGTCAGCAAGCTTTTAGAGGGAGTGTGATGTTAGTGTGACAGAGTAATCTAGACCGACCTGCCAAAGACAGCAATAGTGGTCCCAAATGTATGTACTGAATCCAGCAACTGCATTCCTCCCTCCTATACAATGTTGATAATGAAGGAGCAGGACTACTGGCAGTTATCCAGTGCTGAAGTTTTGCTAACCTTATAGGTTTCCTCTACCAGTAGCCTTTTAAACCTAATCCATAACATGTTGCTGCATTGGCTTTACAAGAAGACAAGAACAAATCAGCCAAATAGAACCAAGAGTTGACAGAATAACGACGACATAGGTGTGCTGCTGTGTTTTCATACACCTTAGCTAGCCATCCCTGCTGTTTTTAATGTTTAGTGCTCTGTATGTGTGCTGGAATTCTTAAGTTAATAAGAAAAGCGTATAAAATTGAGGTTTTAGAACCAGAGTACAGCTTGCTACTCTAAGATCAGCATGCCTCCAGTCTTGTGTGGCCTTATCAAAGACTAGAGGGGTCTTAGCTCTGTAACTGATCTATTGGTACTCCGTAAAGCACAGCTGAGAGGCCCTGTTTGAATGTTTTCACTTTCCATGTTAATACGCTTTGAAAAGGTCAGTATAGCACAAGGCGGATTCCATCTGCTTAATGTTAATTGAGTTGCGTTGTAACTGTAATGGATAAAAGACTGCCTGATTTCTCCTTCCCACCTCCCAGCTAAGCCACTGTCCAAGTTAAGCCAATTCCCAACATATCAAAAGATCTCACTAAAGATTCTTTGTTGTATCAAATAATCTCTTCCTTGAATGATTGTACATGTGGAAATTTATTTTTTTTTAAGGGAACTAATGATTAAGAAAATAAAAAGTTAAACGTCTGGGAATAGTTAAGCCTCACACACAAAAGGAATGTGCCTGAGGGGCTAAAGAATAGGCTACTGACAAATGCATGAAGATTTTACATGTGTAATAAATTGTGTGAGGTATCAGCCTAAAACTACCAAGTACAAGAGAGTTCTTCCTGTTACACAGAAAGCTCATCTTACCAATCCCAAGCTCCAGTCATGTTGCAACTATGGAACATGGTTTTTTGAGTGTTGCTGTAGGGGTGGGATGTATTGAAGTTACACACTTAATTTACACATAGTAGAAAAAGGTAGGCCAAATATGTAGTAAAAACAATGCATGGATTATTTAAATGTAGATAATTCTAGGGGGTCTTCTCACTGATGAATGTGGTTTTTATGAAAAAATTTGAAATTCCACTCACCTTAACTGTTTGGCACTGACTTATATTGTGCGTTTACATAATGGACACTTATTGTTGAGATCTCTCAATATTTGTGTAACCGTTTTTTTTATGTTGCAGGTGGACCAGCTTTCTTGTAATGGAGATAGAAAATTGCAGCCAGACAGGAGCCAGGCTATTCGAGAGAGACTGAGAGGAAAAGGACTTCCCACAGGTAAGTACTTTACTGCAGTAAGGGTTATGGCAACAAATACAGCTCTATGGAAGACCAAGCTTGGGTTCATTTTTGCAGCCAAAGAAACTGAATATAGGAGGACATGCTGACATTCACAGAACTATGATGGTTGAGTGTCTAGCTGACTGTTGGTGATGGTGACATGAAATAATTGTTTCAAGAAAAAACATGTCTTTTTCCAGTTCAGTCCTGGTGGTAGGAATAGGTTTTAAAGGCTCTTGGCCAAAAGTTCTGTTTCTGGGGAAAGGGAATCTTTAGCAGAAGCTAGGTGAACTAGAGGAACAGGAAGCAGCTTTTCTTAGTTCCCTCTTTCTTTTGGACTCTGCTTTCTGTGTATAGAGGAGCACACAGCCTCTTTCCCTACTTCCCAAGCAGACCTCGACCCTTTCTCTGCGTGCAAAACTTTTTATCTACCACCTCTTTTTTTCCATCACAGTTCTGCTGTATTTTGACAGTGAGGTGGATATGGAGACCAGGTAGGGTTGTATGGTTACTTCAGGGAAGTAAGGAAAGGGGGAACTGGAGTGAGGTGGGGAAAAGGAGGTGCAGGGAGGAGGTAGACTGTGGCTGTTACCACTGTGGAGGAAAAAGGATAGTGATGTAGGCTGACAGCTGATGCATGACTTCATTAGATGTCCTTATTTAAGGTCAGTGGGAGCATCAGCTTTGTGCTAGGCTTCTTGGACAAGAGGATGCCTTCTTCCAAAGACTGGTCTCATATTTCTCTGGAAGAATTAAGGAGCTGGGAAAGAGCATTTTATAAAGCATCAGCTGGGACCACTTTAAGTAGTTATAATGAAGACAGTGAGCTGTGATAATGAGGTGAGGCCATTATTGCCTAAAAATGTTCATCTGTAAATGGAGTATGTTGATGGCAGAATACATCACCCACAAATACTCAGCACCATAACTGTTAACATCACAGGGTTTTCATCTGCCCCACATTAACTGTCTTTCTATTTACCACCACTAAACTTGGAACAAAATTGTATTGTTTATGTGCTAAAGTTACTCCTCTGTTTCTCAGTTTTGTGTCAAGCAACAGTGCAGTGAATTGCAGAAACCAAAATTATCTATGGAATTCTTAGTGGCAATATAAACTGCAAATTAGGCACAAGTCTGGCAAGGCATTGGTGGTTTTCCTTTATTGAATCTTTTGAGATGTGTCCTAGATTAGGCTACTTTTTGATGTAAAAACCTTATGTCAGTTGTTGTCAGCCCTTCCGGTACAATACTATGTATTTAGGAACAACTTCTGGTACAAGCTGTCTCTTCGTTTTCTGGCACCACTGCACTGTTCTGACTGCTATCTCAAGAGGCTTTGTTTTCTTACTGGCTTTTTTTCTTCTTTTTTCAGAATATTTCTGTACCAGTAGGAAGATCTGTAGGAATACAGGGTTTTGGACTGAATTAATCTAGTTGACTCTGTTTGTGAAGCATGTAATACCTTTCTTTTCTCAACCTCCTAAGCTTTCTTAAAATGAATACTTTCCCTGGTTCCCACCAATTTTATAAGGGCTGTACTAGAACCATATTGTTCTGATTGTTAAATTTTTAGTTTATTCTTTAACTCTATTCCCAATTTTCAGTGCTGTCAGGTTCACAGTTTTTTTTACATGCCTTTGTTCTTTTGCCTGTTCCTTGCCGGTTTGTTCGGTTTTTTTTTCCCCCCATAACTTTATTTGAGCACATTACCACCTGGCTACATTTCCTTACCCTCTTTCTATCATCTGTTCTGTTTTTTTTATTCCATGATTATAATAAACTGCATGTTTTGGTAATAGTCAGAATATTTGCTGAGTTTTGGAGACTTAAGGTTGTCTTTAAACTCTGGTCTCATTGCATTAGCGATCTTGATTATTCTTTTCATTGGTGTTTCTAGTTTTGTTTTCACTAGTACAACTGAACTGTCTTTTGCTGGTTTGCATTTCATTTTCTTAGAAAATCCTTAAGTTCTTTTTTTAAGTGCTCGTGTGGTTTCAGAAGTCTTGTTTGTTCATGTATTTTCCTAGCCCACAACTTTAAGCTTTTAGCAGATAATTCTCCCCACCAAAGTAATGTTTGCCCCCAAAGTCTTAAGTATATCTTAACAAAAAAACTTTTGTTTTAGGTTCTACTAAATTTTGGAGATGAATGTAGTAGCTCCAGCCAGTATTTCCATGGTTTTCTGGCTCAGTGTAGGGTGAATAACATCCCTGTAATGTCTGAAACTTTATCTGAGGACTATGTCATTGACTTAAAGGGTATAGACTAGATGATCTAATTGCTGCTTTTCTACTGTATCCTCTAATTTGAAAAAAAAAAATGTATTGGCTACAATATTCTTTCCTCTTATTCTTGGTTTTTTTTAAATTGTTTAGTATGTATGACTTTGCTTCTGAGATGGTGTTGCTGTTTATTTTGATTTCCATAAAGTTCAGTTAGGATGCAGTTTCTGAATATCTGAAGGGTTGTGGAGTTCGATGCTTGTCTTGCTGGTGGTGTGCTTTTTTGCCTTCTGCTCTGCCTAGGATTTGCAAAGTGACAAGTAGAGCAGGTTCCCTGCAGTGTGTGCACTTGTGAAATCACTGGGTTAGAAAACAACAACCAGTGTTAAGGGTTCTCTGAGATTAAGGAGTCCACTTGACACAGCTGCTGTCGACCACTAAATTCAGCACGAGGTTTTAAGCGACCTCAGGCAAAATCACTTTTCTGAACAGTTTCTCTTTTTAGGGAAAGTTGTCTGAAGAGATCTAATTAAATATAATATTTACTTAAATAATCTTTGTGAAATAAGTGAACTTGATAACCCCCAGACTATAAAGTTCTGAATAGTCCTCATCCTCTAACTGCTGAATAGTCCTCATCCTCTAACTGCTGTTTCTCTTAAGTTGATTGAAATTGCATCCATGCAGAGTGTTGCAGATAACGTCTGGCACCACAGGTAATGTTTGCCCATCACTGTTCCGGTGCAAACATTGTTTTTCTCTGCATCACTCCAAGTCTGATCTTGAAGGGACAAATTATTAATGAGATGCTCTCGAATACTTGATTTTTTCCTATTTTTTTGTCAAGATGAATTGTCGAGAAGCAAAAATATTTTTCAGTTACTGTGTGGTTTTTATGCTACTTTGGTGTTATGCTTCTTCCCCCTATCCCTAGAAGTAGGAAATATTTTCTATGTTTTCTGTTATTTGAGTCTTTATTTTCAGAAAATAAGATAAATTGCAGTCATTTTTTTTATTTTGTTTTTTAATGTTCTGCCTGTCCTGCTTTCACTTAACCTGTCCCAGTTTCTCTGTATTATCTGTGGAACTCTTGTTATTATTCTCCTTTTCCCCAGAGGGTTTACAACCCCCTTAGCTTCCCCAAAACCTTTGCCAATTCTACTTCTGTTATTAATCCCATTTCCTGGTATGTCTTAATGGCACCATCTTCTCTATATTTTGATCTTAGATCCTTACCTTGATCTGCACTTCACTGAGACCTCAGGGAATATGGAGTATCTGTAAAATGCCAAAACAAAGCAAAACAATCTCCCCCCCCACTCCGAACCAAACAGGCTCTAGCTGTTTTCAGTTCCGCTAGTGTGCTTATGTATGTTGAGTTATATATCTGAAAGTTAGTGAGCGTCTGATATTAAGGAGACACAGCTCGCATTTGATTCGGGGCAATTTCATACTTGGTTATTTCTTTTTCTGTAATGGTATGCTGATTTGCTTTTGCAAATTTTGTCAGTAGCAGCACATACCAGTTGCACTGGGGACTCAGCTTTTGGATTTCTGGAAAAGTGAGCTGTGGAATGCAGTACTACTTTTACCAATTATAATATCATTGATTGAGGGGCCACAAGCAAGAGACCAAATGAAGGTTTAAGAAAAATGTGAAATTTAAAAGTTTAAAAAAAAACCCACAAAACAATAAATACCCAAACTTAAGGAAAGAATAGAGTCCTTTTTTCCTCTGCTGACGCTGTACTATTCTGCTGCTGTGTGGAGGTCAAATACACACCTTTTATTCCAACTGCAAAATGGCAAGCACTTCGAAAGGTAGGAAGCTGCCAGGCAGGGTTATGATTCTGAGCCAGCTATCTTTCTAGTAAGTCAAATGTTATGTCAGTCAATTTTTAGATAAATGTTTGGGTTTAACTTCCTCTAAGAAAACATTTAGGGCTTAGTTTAGCACAAGGACAGGGGAGTAAGGGCACACATAAGGGACGTAATTTATCAGTCATTTTACCAGCATATTTAAGGAACTAAATATAGTGAGTAGAAGTTTTCCCTGGAGAGGACAGAAGACTTGTTTGAGGTTATGTTCTGTTGAATCATTCTGAAAAACAGAATTTTCAGTGAATAGAATAGCTGTCATATGGAGAAAAAAAACAGCATAAAGGGAAGGCATTTTTTATGAACTTAAGAGTATCAGAACGTTACTATGAGTATCTAAGATAGCTGATAAATCATGGTAAGTTCATGAATATAGAGATGGCTCAGCAAGAGATGTGCTCCTAGTTGCAGAGTAGCCAACTTATACCTTAGATATTTGTAGTCTTTAAAAAATGCTAAGATTTTTGCTTTAAGTCTTTGAAAATCATTAATGTCAAGATCAGTTTTCCATACTGTGGTCAACAAAATTATAATTGCTGGGACTTTATTGTTGTCCAAGGACAAATGTTTTGAAATATTTTCCCACTTCACATGTTTAAACTGGATATTTTGGTCTCCTTACATACCAAGTTTGGATATTCTCAGCTATTCATTTCCATCTTTATGTCTTGAAGATAATTATTAAGTAATAGCTTCATGTTAATATTCTCCCCAATTAAATTTATTTTTTGTCTCTTTCATGACTCACTTTCTGTGGCCATCTTGGTGAATGAGCTTTATGGCAGGGCTGACTGCAGAAGTCACTTAGTCTAAATTAGTAATACAGAATGTTTGCTTGTAGTCAAGTCATACTCAAAACGCATTATTTAGGAACTGACTTAACCATCAGAAATAGAAGTGGTAAAACCTTGGTGAGTCATCTGAACCTGTGTTATTTAAGTTTCATACTCACTTCAGGCAGTAAGAGTCTTTACTTACGGAACTATTTGTGGAAGTTGCTTGATGAAATGATTTTGGTGTGACAAAAGATTAAGTAACTTTCCAACTCCTCCAAACATAAAGCAAGAATTAATTCGCGGTATTACTCTTTGCCACAAACTATGGCACTCATCCTTCAAAAGAATGCACAGTCTATTTGAAGCCCAGCCTGCTTCCCAGCCCTCTAGTAATTGAAGTCCTGCACCTTGTGTGTTTATTTACGAAGTTCCAACTTACGTTGATGGTTTGTGAACATCAAGGACAGCCCTTTGTGGGGATACTCTGTCTTCTGAAGAGATCTAACTAGCGCATGTCTTGGCTTTGCTTTTGTACCATGAGGGTCTCTGATTTTAACTGGACATGAGCAATGTGGTAGACTGTTATGCGCTAACCTTGTATATTACAGTACTGCAGTTGTATCCTGCAAAATTCTGACCTTCATCCCTGCCAAAAAATATATGCCACATGAATAAAGGCTTGAAATGAATTTAAGTGATCTTTAAGGTTCGCCTTAACTGTATGTAGCAGGAAATATTTGGAAATAATTGAACAAAATACTCTGTCAGGTGCAGCAAAAAATTGTATGTGTTGTAAAGTGAATAAAAGCTACTAGGGTAAGTTAAGTTGCTTTTAATTTTAACAAGAAATTCTAGTGTTTTGTTATTATTCCCCATAATACCAATTACTAACTGCTCAGGAAAAACTCTTAAGACTAAAGGGAATGTACCCTTTTACTTTTGATCCAGGGAAATGATTGTGACTTGTGTTTCAGTTCCTGATCTGGGTGAAAATGAAGGTTTTAATCTATAAAGAAATGGTTTACAGTGGTGACCTCCATGTGTGAACAGAAACAGTTTACTCATTTTCTTACTAAATCCAAACACACTGATTTAGCTTATAAAAAAAATAAAATACAGCACAAGCTTAATTCCATTGACTTAAACGTCTCTCATCTGGAAATGTAATTCTTTTTTTCTTTGCCCTGTCTCCTCGGTACTAGAAAAAAAGAATTGAGTAGGTGGATAATAACTTCCAGAGTTCAGCAGAACCAAATGGAAACCAAATGGAGATTTCTTGTCACACACACACGCACACACACACACACACAAAAAAAAGAAATCCTGCTTTTTAATTCTTTCACACTCCAGAAACCATGTGTTTTCTTACAGTAGGTATTCCTGTTTGCATCTACCAGTAGTGGTGGTTGTTGCTGGTAGAGAGCTTTCAAGTGTAGTTGCTACTTCTTTACTGAGTTTCCAGCCTGGTATTATTGGAAGAGGTGGTGCTGAAAACAGGAATGGACACAAAGATCAGTGAGGAAACCAAACCAGAGAGGTCAAATGCTGTCTCTGTGCAGAAAAGCAGCTGTATCACTGAGCTTCTCCTGGGGTATGCACAAACCAAGGAACAGTATACCTGGGTAGCCCTTTGCCTACCTGGTTGAGAAATTTGCCAAAAGAATTGGTCCATAAACCTGAGTAGGAATGAGCAAGGGTGCAGTTGTCTTTTTGCAGAGGTGCTGAGGAAGAGGAGAAATACTGCATTTACGAAGTGCTACTTGGCTAGGTTCACCACCACTGTTCTGACCAAGATATCTGGTTTCTGAAGCTGTTTGGGTTTTTTATAGAGGAGCCATGTCAGTCCAAAGCAGAATGCAAATAGTTCCACAGGATTTATAGCTTGACCATTACTTGGAAGTGCTTTCAACGGTCCTTGTGTCCAGTTCATTTCTTCTTTCACAAAGAAAGCATTGTTTTAGTAATATTTCCGTCTCAAACTTGGATTTTCTCAACAGTTTAGTGAAGTAAAAGAAAGGAGGAGGTGCCAGTCCTAGCAGTCAACCCACAGACCACATCTGGCTTTTCTGTCTTCTCTTTGGCTCTTAGCCTTGCCCAAAGGGATTGCAAGCCAAACTCCTCCATCAACTGCCCACTCATATTTGAGAAACTAAGTGCATTGGCTTGAGATAAGGGTTTTTCTTTCTTTCTGTCTCATGCAGAAAGATGGTGTGGGCGATGTTTTTTAAACTCCTGTATAACAATTTCTTTCTTTATGCCTTCCAGTTTGGCGATGATGGTATGTGCTTTCATGTGAGTGCAGGCGATCTCTCCCAGAACCCCCCCAGCCCCTGTTCCTCCCTCCCCATGTGTGTGCATGTACATATATATATATCCATAAGCTTTATTAAAATGGAGCTGAAAAAAGTATTCTGTTTTGTGCAAGCAAAAGAAGGGGCAACCCCAAAGACTTTAAAGAAACTTGAACTGAGTTTATTCAGTAAAAACAGATACAGCATGTGACGGCACTACATTTGTACCTACATAATATTTGATTAATTGCCTGTATGATCAAGCTGGTACAAAAGTAATTGCAGCAGGCTGAATTTAGGTAGGACAGGAAAACAGCGCTCTTGCTCAGAGGAAAATCAGCTAGATTGTTGCCAGTGTGAGTAGAAGATGGTTCTGTTTGTGAATGACACTGGTGTCAAAGAAAGTGTAGTTGCATTCATAGCTGAAGACATGATAGGAAGAAGGCAGTAGTTCCATGCAGCAAATGTCACATCTGTCAATTGAAGGTGTATGGAAAACTAGATGTTCATTTTAGCACCACAAGGGAATTTCATTGTGAACTCTTGGTGATTAATTGCTATTTTTATTGCATATATTCCTTCACTGTGTATTTTACTTTGGAATCATGCAATTACTATAATTGCATTTGAATTATTTACAGCAATTATAAATAATTACACTAATGTAACATCAAGTAGAGGATAAACACCCAAGGGCGATACGTGAAATCAAGAACCCAGATACATGTTTATGAAGAAAAGTTTAGTTCAGCAGAGAAGTAACAGGGGAAGGGGAAAGCATGCCTTTTGAAGTTACTTTCTTACTGTAGTATCTTAATTGCTAATGGCTTATTCTGTGACCATCACTGACAAGTAGGGAAGGATTCTCTTTCCTGTTATACTCTCTTGGGTAACTGAAGGATGGAGTAACTTTGTCTGGTCTCAGGTTAGACACTCAACGTCTTTAGTGGAGCCAAGATATTTCAGATAGCTTTCCAGAGTTTCCATTACAAATACAAGCAATTATATTTTCAAATGACAGTCACAACATGAGTCTTTCCATCCATATTAATTTAAAGATACGGAAGTTCCATTATCCAGTCAGGTTCCTTTTGATCATTGGTTGGATCTTTATTCTTCATACATAACTCTTTTACTGGTAGTTCTTCCCTTCATTTTCCCACACATTTTATCATAAAAGCTGGGGGGAAAAAAGTTGATGGGTAAACTATGTATTGGTTTAATGGATTTGGACTTGTGTATGCCATTCAACTGAAAATACATGTGTTAAGGAAGGGCATATCATTCCAGTCTCCTTTATTATGGAGGTGTACCCTCACGTGAAAGCTAGATATAAGAGCCTTGTGCTGAAAGAGACTTACTGCCATCATTTAAGATCATTGATCTAAGTAATGCTGAGGCAGTATATTGAGGAACTTTGAGAGGGGAGAACAAAACAAAAAATCTTAACAGTTGATTTTGTGACTTACAAAGTTTATAATAGTATTTTAAAAAAGTAAGGAGGGATTACTTAAGTTATTAAAAACTGTAAGTAACAGACTTAAGTTATTAAAAATAAAAGAATTGGCCTGTACTGATTGCTGTCTGCCTAATCCCATTTTTTCACTGGTATCTGCTATTGAGTTGCTTCTGAGAAGTCTTGCCCTTGATCATTGACCTCTGCTCCCTGGTGCCAAGAGCAGCATGCATTCTTGGCTGGTATGAAGTATGGATTTGAAAGTTGTGTATTGCTGCTTTGTTTCAGTTTGTCTTCTGAGGATGCCCAGCTTGAGGAGACTGTGCCCCTCTTGCCCCCTAGTCTCCTTGATAACTTCTCTGAGGATGATTCTTAAGCAGCTTATGTTGACACTGTGAGCCAGTTTGGGGAGGGCTTGTTAAAATGATGCTGTGTAAAGAAGAGTGGGGTTTGCAAATGTGGGAGAAGTTCCAAGGCTGGTGAAAAGCAGAATTCTGAATGGGGAGAGTAACAAAGGAAAGATGAAAGATGTTCAAGAGGATTTTACATTCTCAAGATTGAATACTAAGACCAGCTGAAGGTTCCTTTGATACTGTGCTAAAAATTCACGCTGGCTGCATAAGTCAATGTGGATATGAGTTACACCTGTAGACATCTCCATTCAGCAGAGTGGAAGAACAATGTGAAAGTGCAGTGCCTCCTGCACTGCTTCCTAATGGGACAGCTCATCTCCTGTCTCATCACGCAGTTAGCTGAATGGGTGTCAAAGCTGTAGCAATGAGTATTTTCCCACTCACTGCTGATGAAAGAGTGTTCATGGCATTGACTTTTCTTCATGAGGAGAGCCCCAGGTGGGTGGATGACTTGGGGAACAGAAAACATTTCTTACATGCTGAGGCAAGGAGCTTGTGTCTTCTGAGCCTCTTTATGAACTGGAAGCAGCTTCTATTTATTACATCTAGTCTGAATGCTTAAGTTCATAGAAACTGCAGCTTTGGTGAGGAGGATGCTCCTTCTCCTCTGGCATTGTCTTTCACTGGTGGCTGGGCTCTTTCACTGCAGCTGTCACCAGCATGCCACAGATATATTTATGTCTCTGGGTGTGCTTAGGGTGAGGATTATGCACTGGTACTTAAAGTACATTGTGGCTTTTTTCACTGGATACGATCCTGAAACAAGGTAACATTTCAACAATGCACAGGCATCCAAATGATCTTTGAAGCAGGAATGTTCTTCTGAGTCTTGACCAAGTATATATATATATATACACATATATACACATATATATGTATGTATATATATATATACACACCAACTAATCTTGAATTTGTAGCCTGTTACATTTGTAGTATTTTTTTTCTTTTTAAAAATATGTGAAAAGAAAGTGTAAAGGAGGTTGTCTTGGTGTTTTTTATCTGCCTGAAATTATCTTGGAACTCTTCTTATTAGGGAGGATTCTCAGAGCTCCTTTGGATTTGCATTTTTGTGACCATTTTAAATACTGCAGTATTTTGTTTTTTATCTCTCACAAAAGACCGAGTTAAAATCCTATTTAGGAATGCCTGTCCTTGATGTGCATGCATGTGAATGTGAATTACGTGTTTGCAGAATGGATATCATCCCACTGCTTTAGGTAGATACTGAGAATTTCACAGTGAATGGCTATTTTTAAAAGGCTTTTTTGTGTGAGTGAATATTATACGTAATTCAATGGCCTTATGAGGGATGTACAGACTAAGATAATAATATAAGATTTACCTGACCACAAAGATAATTATGCTTGCTTGAGTTTAGGATTAAACCCATATTTGTAAAATATGAAATGATGTGTCAGATCCTTTCAGAAGATTAGTTCATTCTCATTGGCGAAGTGTTTAATTTTACTCTCTTGGCTGGAACATTTGGGAGCTATGTAATTTCTTACAAGACACTTTTTAGACATTCCAAACCCTAACATTTTATGATCATATATTTGTGTGTTGGTAATCATGTATTTGTGTGTTGTACAGTTATGAGCATGCTTAGTGTTCTGTGAAACTCAATTTGAAAGGGTAATAGACTGTACATAAGTATCATCTGGAGCATACAGTGCAAGTGAGGTGGTTGATTTCAATCAGCTTTGGAAGAGTATCAGGCAGCCTTATAGAGCCGTCTTTAAGAATAGTAGATACAGTGCAGTAATTTGCTTAAAGCTTACAACTGCTTTCTTTTGTGAGGATGTCTTCAAGCCTGCTGCTTCTTAAAGACATACATGGTAATATCACAGTAGAGAGGAAGCTAGCTCTAAGAAAAAGCATCACATGCCATACTGATGCCACTGGGGTGAGCAGACATTGCTTAGGCAGACACATCATGGAATATTTTCAGTTGGGTTTTCTTATCAGGAGTATAATTTTGAGGTCAGGATTGTCATATTAATGCAGTAGATTTAAAAGGTTAGACTTCACAGGAATTTTTGCAACGTACTTGGTCACGTGAAGTTATGAGTAATTAGCTGCCTGTGTGATATCTACAATAGACTTTGGATTTTCACAACTTTAATAATGCAGAAGCATTAAAAACTTTTGCTAATAGAAAGTAAGTAGCAGTTGGGTATTCTTTGATACTAGGTGTTCTCTGGGATGTTCCTCTTACAATGGTTATAATCCTTTGATCTCAAGAAGGCTTAAGAGCATGAAAGGTAAACTCAGAGGTCATCTGTTTGATTGTACTTACTGATGTTTGTAATAAGTTTTGTAAAATTGGGCTAATACTTTTGAGACATAAATGCTCATCGAAACTTCTTGTCAAGATATTCTACAGAGAGCACGTATTTCTTTTATCTTATTTAGTCTATGATTAGTTTCTTTGATTCTGGAAATAATGTCACAATAAAGGATTGGGAGAAGAGAGAGTGTTCATTAGTATTGACCAATCCATTTATTAATGAAACATGAAGTGTACAGGCTCGTAGAATCACTTTCATCTTAGAAGCTTTGCTGGGTTTTCTTGTTTTCAGAGTATTCTTTATCTGGAGAGACTGTCATCACTAAAAACTAGTTATTAAAGGAAGATCCAGGATTTTTAGAATTCCTAACTATACAGTCATTCTTCTCTTACTACTGACACTACTGCAGGGCATCTGTAAATCCGTAGAACAAACCTAGACTTGTCATTAAAAATTGTAGGTGGTGTCTTTGGGTGTGAGACATGAGAGGAATGGCTGATTTCAGATTAATCATTAAACAGTACTTCTGGTGATAGTCCAGACTATTTTAAAAATAAAACTAATGAGAAAAACTTTTAGTATCTATGTGAATATAATTTTTTATGTAAATGCTGAATTATAGTAAGCCATAATTTCATTTGAGCACTTCACAAATAAAAGAAAGAAAATGCCTGTCAGCTATGAGGTAGTTTTTCTGTCTTTGTTGACTGAGGCAGCCCTTTAAATAGCCATCTCTATGCTTTGCATGGCAAAATCAAGGCCAAAATATGTGCTCAATATAAACTTTAACAGGAAGTAACTCGTGTTGCATGCTTGTGTATTAAGTACAAAATTACATATATGAAATGTCTCCTTATTCCAGGAAAAACATTGGTGATTGATGCAGCTGAAGGACACAAAACTCACTTCTCTCAACAGACCACGCTTAACAAAGGACTTAGCAAATCTATGGGATTTCTGTCTATTAGAGGAACACAAGGCGAGGATGAGTTTTTCCAGGGCATTTCCACAGATTACAGCTCAGGGCAGGAAGATGTTTTCTGTCCTCATAGATGTAAAACCAATGAGTTTGAAAAAAAAGGTCACTTTCATACAGATATCACTCCCAAGCGGAAAGTATGGGCTTCCTCTACTGACTTGCTTTGCACAACTGACAAAGCAGCTGAGAGGAACCATGCTGGAGGCTCTCATGGGCACAGCTATCAATGTGAAGCATTTACAGTACGGACTTCTACTACCAGAAACAAGGAAGCAAGATACTCTGATGGGAGCATAGCACTGGATGTTTTCGGACCACAGAAAATGGACCAAATGCGCCATGTGCCTGAGACATCAACTTCTGCAGCAATATCAAGTGCCTTTGACAGGATAAGAGAGAGACAGAAGAAGTTGCAGCTTCTGAGAGAAGCTATGAATGTAGAAGGTCAGTGAAGCTTTTTAATTTTTCTGAATATTCCTGTCATTAAACAAAGATTTCTCTTTATGATAAATCTGAGTTCTCATGTAGCATCTCTTGAAACGGCCAAGATTGTTGTTTCATCTTTTTTTTTTAGGTGAAGTGAAAGCATTAGAACATCTGTTGCCAAGGAGGATAAATGTGCTTGTCCAAGTTGCTTTGCTAGTGAAAGTAGTTGATTTCTCTAAATCAGACAGTATCAAGTTCATCAATTGAAATTAGAAAAATAAAAAAAAAGTTGGTAACAGCCAATTGTCAAGTAATTCTCCTTGAAGGAAGCCCCTCATCTTCAGACGTTAGAAATGGATTTATACCCCAGAGGAAAGGGAGAATTCCATCTCCAGATCACTCAGATTTTGTGCTGTATATCTCTGGACTTAAGCCCTTAAATACGAATTTTTTTTGGACTCGTTACTATCTTTACCTCAGTGGGAATACTTGACATCAAGTTAATTAAAAGAATGCATGGGGGGAGGAGTCTTTGTATTTGTTCTGTTGAGACTTTTAAAATGGTCTTAAGGAGAACCCTATAAGGGAAAGTGCATACTTGCTTGCTTTGCAAAT
This sequence comes from Neopsephotus bourkii, assembly GCF_033783945.1. NCBI lineage: Eukaryota > Metazoa > Chordata > Aves > Psittaciformes > Psittacidae > Neopsephotus > Neopsephotus bourkii. The sequence continues at coordinate 889,571 of NW_026901048.1, forward strand.
GTGATGTGATTTTCAGGGATTACAAATTTGTTACAGTTGGGTAGAAATTGAGAGCAGAGTTGGATCCTGCTTGTAATGGCCAGAATACATAACTTGGTCATCTGAGGTATATGTTAGGTGTATGTACAGAGCTAGCTCATTCATTAATTCAGGTGCATTCAAAATCCATGCAGTTGAAAAGTTATGTCTGCCTGTCTGTTTTGTGACACAGGTAACTGGGGAGTGCAGGGGGGGAATCAAACCACTTTTGCCTTCTTTTCCTGCACTGTGGTATAAACATCTAGTTATTAAGGAGAGATGATGAAGCCTTTTGTCAAAGCTGAATTTCTGAAAATGCCTGTTCATTCCACTTGTGGCCATCTCAGAAGACGCTTATAATTGCAGTTAGCATGGGAAGCAAATTCTTTCTCTCCTGTGCAGGAAGGCCTTGTGTTCCAGAAAGGAGTGTTATTGAAATACCATAAGCAGTTAAAAAAGCTACTGTGATTTCTGTACAGGTTGTACAGACAATAGCTGAAGGGGTTTTTGTGCTATCAAATTAGCATCTTCCTATGAGGGTTATGTTATAATGGGATGGAATGAACGTAGATAGAATAACACTGTGGAGATACCATTGTTTATCTCAATAGACATTTACCATCTGTCATTATCTACTGAGATGTCTGATGAGGTACAGGGAAGTTTGGTTGGTTTTTGGTTTTAGAGTCTGAAATTGAAGGGAACCAGGTCAAGTACATGAGTCAGCTTGGATCTCTTGAGATAGGCAGCTGACAAAGTTTAGGAGGAAGCCACTCCCTGCACTGGGGAAGCTCAATAGCCTTGTTGTTCAGAAGTGCAGCTTTGTGCAGGTTTGTGTTGCACAACAGCAAAACCAAAAGCTTGAACAAACCCCTTGATGAGCAAGAGCTTATCATTCTTATTCAAACAGATTGGGAGACAGCTGAAAATGTAATGTGTTGACGGCTGAAAACGTAATGTGCCTTGCAAACTCAGATAGTTCAGATATGTGGAACTACTTAATTCATAAAGGGAATGGGTGAAAGTGTAGTCAAAGTAAACCTGGAACTGGAGCTTAATAGTCACAGGAGGTGAGTGACAAATCTTATAGGGAAAATTGAGGCAATAGCTCATGACTCACTGCCCATTCTTCTGAATTCGGAGTCATTACTTGCTAGAAAAAAATGAAGATACTTTCTCAACAGATAGGTAGATTGCAGTTTCTTGCTTCTCAGTTTTCTACTCTCAACAGAGAAAGGAGGTATGTGTCACTCTTGAATTGAAGTTAGGAGTATGTGTTCTGTTGTTTTATTTTAGGCGCTTTTTTTGTTGTTGTTTAAATGTTTGGGCCCAGAAACTACTTATAAATGTGACTTTTTAATGAGAAGCAGTTTAAAGGAGCATTTTAGCAAGATGAATGGGTAGATGTGGCACTTAGATACATTGTTTAGGGGTGGTCTTGACAGTGCTGGGTTGACAGTTGGATTCAACGATCTTAAAGCCCTTTTCCAATCTAAGTGATTCTATGATTCTAATACTTTTTCACTTAGGAGTTAGTTGCTGTTGTGTTTTACAGGGCTTGAGAAGCCTGACTGAAAATAGTCTATTTCACCTCAGTGAGCAGATTCACAAAAGCCTTAATACATAAAGTCTGCCAGACCTTTCCTTTTTTCTTTTCCCATTTTGTTCCATATCTTTTACTATTCTTTATCTCACCTCTTGTTTACAACAGACAAGTCCTGTGAGATCTTTCATAGAAAGAGTGCATTGCTTGTTTCAGGTGCCAAAAAAAAAAATGAAAAATATAGTCCAAGCTTTTTGGGCTTTATTGTTGTATGTAATTTTCAAGCACTTGGTGGGTGTTTCCAAATGTCACGTGTTATCAAGTGTGTGTAGAATTGCTCTTCTGATGTAAACCCAGCCTAGCTGAGGGAGATGAACTATGTAGAAAGCTGAGGTAAAATGTCACCTCTCTTGAGAAAGGTGGCATTTTTTTGGGCAGCACTTGATGGAAGGTTATCTTACTGCCTATAGCTGGTAGTCACATAGCGGATAGGCAGGCAACAACTAGAAGGGGAGTGAAAAGAAGTCCACAGGGAATGTCAACAACTATTGCTCTTTCACTGTGCAGGGGACACCATGACCTCAAAGGAGAGGTATTGAAAGGAAAAACAGAGAAAGAGAGCATTTTTTTTGAAAGCTTGTGTAGTTGAGATAAGGAATATTTTCAATTTGGTTGAGTCTAGGTCTAGGTTACAGTTAAGTCTGTGTAAATTATAGTAAGCCTCTGCTTTTGGCTGGTTTTCAGTTTTTTTAATTGTGAAGTGGCACTGAACTCTCTGTGGGTAAAACTTCCCTCCTCAAACTATAAAGGAACTTAAGTGACATGTGGCTTATTTCTTCTGTAACTTATTTTGGGTTAAACTAGCAAACTTTTTTGTTATTCATAAAACCTTAAGGAGTTGACTGTGTTGGAAAAAGAAAATGTTGTCATGCACAGGCTCTACTCTGCCAGGCTTTCGCTCAGAACACATTTTTACCATCCAAATTTTAAAATCATGAAAAGTCAAGTTTATAGTGGAAAGAATCATAGAGCTTTAATTACGGCTGTGCTGTAACAGAGTAGTTTGTAGTGAGCTGCAGATCTGAACTGCACTATAATCTACAGCTGGAGCATCTCAGATTTAGCCTCACAAGCCTTCCAAAGACAGTGTCATTGCAAGTGTCTTGCTCATGAACTTATGTTTTATATGTTTTCTCTTACACAGTTTCAGGGTTGAGGCTGTTTATCTCCTGTATACTAAAGGTGATTGTTTATGATTAGGTGCTGCTTAGCCAGATGGGAGAAAGGTGAAGGGAAAGAGACTGCTTTTTCATTTCAGGTGTAGACAATTCTGAATACTGAGAACAGACTTAAAAAATATGTGTTAATCTTGCCAAGAGAGGGGAGAGTAGGTTCTGTATCTCTGCTGTTATTGTTAGTTCTTAGTTTTGTTATGTAGATTTTGTGAGCTAAGGCAGAATTCTTTAGAGTTGTGAAGTTGTTAGGTGTTAAACCCAAGCAGTTCGTACCAGGAGAGCAGATTTTGGTTTTGTTGTTGTTTTGCAGCTTGGAAATTGCTGCTTGGCACCAACTGATAGCGTCCAATTTCAGGGAGAAAATAATATTCTAGCTTTTACATTTTGCAAGCCTGCATTGCCACTCAGGAACGTGAAAGAGATCTGTTCTCCTTTGCTCCCAGGTTGCTTTGCCTTCTCACCCACAAAACTGATTGTGTCTTCTGATAGTTATGAGGTATAAACATACTTCACCTTTCATATCCAAGGCTAACTTCAAATGGCCCTGTAGTAAGGCACAAGGGTGAAAGATGTCAGCCTTGTATGTATCTCTCCCTTCTATTTGCTTAGGAAGATTTTGCCCTCCTTGTTTTGAGTGTGTGCATAATTCAAAGTGGATTGGTTTACGTGATACTTGAGTGAATGTGCATCCTACTTTTTTTATGTGCAGTTTTGCTTGCAAGGCTGCTGTAAATGAAATGCATGAGGAAGCAAGGTATAAAGACTGCCATTGTCCTGGTAGAATGTAGGAGCACAAAACCAGTAAGGAGAGTAGTAATGTAGCTAGCTGTGGGTTAAATAGCAAAAAAGCTGATCTTGTGGAAGCTTTGGAATGCTGAATCCAGAGGTGGGGGAATGGGGGTGGTTTGGGAATATTCTCAAGCCTTTGTTAAATGTTTTTGCAGTTGGGAACCATGTGAATCCCAGAGCCTCAAACTGCCCTTGTCTTTCTCTCTTCTTACCTTTGATTTTTTTTCCAATAGAAAACCCAGATGATTAAGTACTTGTTTTGGTATTCTGTGTTTCTAGAGATGGGTTTCTACTTCCTAAGTCTTCTATGCCTATCTAATAAAACAATGTTTTCTTTAGTTACTCTGAAGACCCATCTGGACTCTGTTTATAAAACTTCCATGCAACTGCATGTGTTTAGGTGGGGTGTTATGGTTAGCGGTACTCTAAATGTCTAGATTTTAAAAGCTCTCTTAGTCTGAAGCTTCTGTTTTGAATAAGCGAAAATTTCTGCAGGTAATCAGGCAGCTGTTGGTAGTAAATTTATCCCAACAAATCAAGCCCCAGAGATTTTAATTTGGGATTTTTCTATTGACGTGCATTAAATGGGAGGTTGGATTTAGGGCAAAAGATGAATAGCTGAGTTACAAACTTACGTCTGTGAAGTCAGTGAATTGTGCATATATTTTTTTCTCCTGAATCATGTGTGCTCAGTTCATGTGTAGGCTAAGAGGAAATGCGAGTCATCCACAATAGTGTATCTGTTTGCATGTGAAAGCAAATTAAGGCTCAGTTTACACATGTCTTAGGATCATTGTGCTGCAATATGATTTAAATTCACTGATGTCAAAATGGACTCTCATGTGGTTGGTATGTCTGGTATGTTCAGTTAGAACAGTGTTCAGAAGTTGTGTTAATGAAGCTGAAGGGTAGAATAATGAACTGACACTATTTTAGGTAGAAAGCTTTCAGTTAATTTTACTGAGACTACAGAATTTGGCTTTTCAAGGAAAAAGAAAGAAACGTTTGTGGGATTTCTGTAAAACAGAAGTACTCTGACATCAGTCACTATCATTTTGTTCTGAATTACATAGTTTAACATGAGGTAGTAAAACAGCTCTTACAATCCCATAATTGCATAGCAAAGTGGCATCTGCTTTATTAAGCTTTCAGCAGCCCACACATCTTAGGATTACCAATTTTTAGTCAAGATATTACATTAGGAGTTGGTCAAAACATTTAAATTAAAACAAACAACTAACTTTATTAGCCATACTTGCAGACTTTGTCTGTGTCCATATATGCACATTATCCTTGATGGCATAGTCCAGGAAAGAAGCGTGTCACAGTATCTCACAGTATGTTAGAGATTGGAAGGGACCTCAAAAGATCATCTAGTCCAATCCCCCTGCCGGAGCAGGAACACCTAGATAAGGCTACATAGGAACGTGTCCAGGCGGGTTTTGAATGTCTCCAGAGAAGGAGACTCCACAACCTCCCTGGGCAGCCTGTTCCAGTGTTCCGTCACCCTCACTAAGAAGTTTCTTCTCAAGTTTAAGTGGAACCTCTTGTGTTTGTACCCATTGCCCCTTGTCCTTATTTGCCACTGAGAAGAGCCTGGCTCCATCCTCGTGACACTCCCCCTTTATATATTTATATATTTATATACACTAAGTGTCTAAGTACAACCCACTGAGTTCTTACTAGACCCTGGAGTTATTTTTAATGTTGCTGTTTTCCTTTCCAACCTAGCCATGTAGGTGTGTGTTATCTGCAATTTTAGGAGGCTGTTTCTTCCTGTCACTCAGAACCTGCTGGACACTTTGCATCAGATGTCTATTAGGCTTTCTGGGGAGTCCCCTGGAGGGCCGGTGACTCAGGCTGCATGCACCATACAGCTTTTTCATTTAGAATATGGGTAGTGGAAATCTTGCAAGTTAAAATGAACCTGTCACCTTGGAAAACTGAATGGGTTTGTTTCCCTTGTGCACTTGTTGGATATGAATCTGTACCAGAGATTTATTCTGAATCTCTGTGTTCTTCCTGTTAAGCCTTTGCTGCCTTGCATAAAATAGTTTGAGTTTTCTCATAAGAAACGAGGAAAAGTAAAATTAAATATGACTCTAACCTATTGGTTTAACACTTCTGAGAGCAGCAAGTCCCAGACTCACCCAAAGGGCAGTTAATGTGTTTTTGGTGGTATTACATTAACACTCTTGCAAAATAGAGATGCCCACCAATAAACTTCAAAGAGCAAACAAGAGCTCCCTCTCTGTCCTGAAACTGTCTAATGCTGCCATCTTCTCTGTCCTTTTCCTTCTCTGTCCAGCCAGAAATAATTCTATCATAATGTGTATTTGAAAAGCTATGTATCTAATGTGAATCGTGTTCAGGGTAATGAAATTCTAAGCTAAATGTGGTTCTCTGATTTCTGTTGAAGCTGGCTGAGAAGAGCCTTTCTGTAAATTACTTGTCTGGGCTTGCATGCCTTGCTTTGTGTAAATAGTGTGTTTTGTTATTTTATGCTGCATTAAGCGCCTGTAAGGTTGTGCTCTGCTGGTTTTGATAGGGAATTTGAAAAAACAGCAGTGCAGCACAGAGATTCTTTAAGTTGTAATGCTTTATTCATTTCTGCATTGTGGTGCTACCCTCAACTTATTAGTGCAAGTTTTACGTATTCATTCTAGTTTGGACTCTTACAATGTGCTTAAACTCAGGTTTGGTTTTCTACTAAGGCATGAAATGACTTGTGTTCTGGTAAGAGACTATAATCTTAAACACTGGAATGTTAAGAAGAGTAACTGGTAAAATAATTTTTGTGGTAATGTGCGTGATGTTTCTAGAAGTTAAATCAATTCTGAAGTTTCTAGTCACCAAACATCATAAATATGGGACCTGAGTTGTTTTATTGTTGTCTTTAGCTTTTATTAATGTCATCTTTCAGATCCTTTTGCAGCCAAACGGGCTAGAAGTTTGTCCTCGTTTTTTAAATTTTTGTATGAAAAGCTTAACTTTAACTTGATCCCAGAATTGGGACTTTGTGACCTTTGGAAGTCAGTTCTTAATTAGATGTTCGGCTTGAGCATGATCCGAGTGCCTTCTCTGAAGTTAAATCCTAATATGATGTGCTAGAATTGAGGAGAAATTGCTGGTAGAGGAGATGGCATAAATTATTTCAGTCATTTTGCAAACGTTATAGAAACAGGAGTCTCAATATTTACAGTTTAATTGAATGTTTGCAGGTCTACAGTGGATATCCTGTCTGTGCCCTGGAAAAGAAAAGTTTGGGTAAAAGGAGGTGCTGTGTTGGGGCAATTTGTAGTGGATGTACATATTTGTATACATAGAACAGTTGAGAACTGGAAGGTGGTTGTCAAAGAGAAGAAGCCCGAGCATCAAACAGTTCCACGTCTGTACACAGTTTACCTAAAATGAGCAAAGTGAAGAAAAATCTACAGGATTTACTCCAAACTTGAAGCTGTAGCTTCTTAATTGCCTTTTAACTTTTGTCTCTAGGCTGAACAGGCTGATAGTCATTGATGCAGCCCCATTTGGAAAGGTTTTAAAATGCCTCCAGAAGATGAGAAGAATAGCTTTGCTTGTGTTACTGGGATAAGTTGTATGGTCTTGCTTAGGGAGAAAGATGTGACAAGAAAGGAGGGTGATCCCATCTCTGTCTCTACTTGTGTATGCTGGGAGAATAGGTTTAAACTTAGCTGGGCCTCATGTGGAGGTCTGTGAAAACACTAAGGTAAGCAGTGATTGGGAATCTTGCTTTATGTTTCTTGGCTCATGAACTTACCCCTTGGCCTACAGCAGGGTGCCAACTCCCACTAACAAGATGAGTCAGAAGAAGTCAAATACCCTGCAGAGTCAGATACCATGCCACATACAAACATTCATTCTATGTTTTAAGTGCACATTTCTGTTTTGCCATTTGACATGTTTTGTAAAATTTCATGTCTTGAAGAACCATGATGGAGCCACAGTTTGTGAAAGAGTCAGGAAGCACAGGGTGCTGACTACGTGGAAAAAATAAATCTGTTTAAAATCTCATAATTTATTGTTCCCTTTCCATCCTCTTGCTTCAAAGTCAGTTTAGCAGGCTTAAAAAACCTACAGTTAATAAAACTACTGGGAAATAAGAGATCTGTTTTCAGTTAAATGTTTCTGTACTGTAGCTCCAGTATCATGTTTGGATTGATGCCTCACTTGAAGGGCTGGGAGCATTTTAAAAATACATCTCCAAAAGCTACCCACTGAATTTGGTTTTTATTTCCCTTGTTAGACAAGTAATTGCTAGATTGGCTGCAGATTTCTTTGTAGTAAAATCCAGAACAAAGAAAGCAGCCATTGTGAAAGACTGAAGGAACTCCACCCTCCACCACCACAACCACCACCACACCCCCTCCAGTGAATTCTCTTCATCTTGCTGTAGGTTGGTTTGCAAATGTGCAAGCCATATTGCTAGTTTCTGAGAGTAATGTGAAATGTCCTTAAGATTAGTTGGAATTTGTGCTGCTAAACTCTGCAGCTGGTATGAGCTGGCAGGAGTAGTTGGTTGATTGGCAACTTTGCTTACTTTTCCCAGTTTTCTTAAAGAATCTTGTATTTGGTGGGACAGTAGGGACCTGCATAACCCAAGTGAGTTGGTAGAAATGGGAGAAATTCTGTCTTTTAAGGAGGAAGGTTTTGGGAGCAGTCCAAAACTAACATGAATTAGCTTGATCTACTTCATTATGTTGTGTCTTCTCATGCATTCATCCTATTTTGAGTTTTCCCTGCTTCTGTAGGAGGTCTGAAAGAGTGGTGCTGTTGACTACATGCCTGACCTCTGTCCTCTGACCTAATACATGTTATGCCACAGATTTAGTGTTCTCACAGGATTTTTCACTGGGCATTCTGTTTTCTGAATGTGGGAAGTTAGAACATCTGATTTTCTTTTTTGCAGCATCCAGATGCATCGCTCATATATTCTCCATTTTGTATTCTTACATTTTATCTTCCTTGATGAAGTGATTTATAATTGTCTTCAGCAGTTACATGTGTTTCCTATCATCATTTTTGTTTCCAAAAACATTAACTGTAGTTGGACCAGAGACAGCCTTCTCCTAATAGACACACCTGAATTTTTGTCTCAGATAGTGAAGCATTGATAATCCCAAAGTGTGTGTGTTTTTTCATTTTGTTTTCTGCTATTACTCAGTCTAGTTGGTTGGTTGGCTTATGCACAGGAAAGTTTTGGGAGATTCTTGCAAATGTCCAGTACATGCTCCCTTCTGTGGAGTTCTTTGCTCCAGTATGTTATTTAAAGAATCCACTGAGGGTAGGAACGGAGACTGCTGTATAGACAGCATTTAGCTGTTCTGGTTAATTAAATATCTTGTAGGGGCTTATTAATGATTGTTAATCGTATTTTGTCCATCCAAGTGTTTTCATCAGTTTTGTTTGCAGGAGGGATTGGTTTTTCTCCAGGATTTTGTTGGGGTTTTTTAAGTATTAGTTTTAACTTGGAATTGATAATGAAAGTGAATTTCAGAGGAGGTGGCTCTGTTAGCGTAGCCAAGAGAGGCCAGGCAGACCACAGAACCTCAGGCTATGGAGACAGAATGTGACTGCACAGTATCCACTGAGTGTTCCGCTTTCAGACTCCATAGCCACAGATGTTTTGCATTTAAAAATGTTTTGCAAAGATTTCAAAAACTTCAAATGTTAATTTGTGTTTGATTTTTGCATTAGAACTGTTGCTCTCTTCTGATCTAAACTTTCAGAGCCTTTGAGAAGGTACAAATCTTACCACAGTGATGTTTATAGTACTTCGAGTGAAAGTCCATCTGTTATTTCTTCGGAACCAGATTTCAGGCAAGGTAAGAACTGTGATTATAAAATAATAAATAAAAGCAAAGATCAAAACAGCAAAAATCCTAAAGAAGAAAGTTCAAGATGAAAGACAGACACCAGAAGTATGCCGTTAAATCTTCAGGAAGAAGCTTCAAAATTACCACTTATACAAAGCTGTAAGATGACCTCGTGTAATTACAACATTGTGTACAGTTCAGCATAGTTGGTAGCCTGTTCAGAAATGAGTTTGATATTTAGCGTTCCGGAAGGGAACTTGGTAGGAAAGTCTGGAAATTGTCAACTTTTTACTGGAGTGCTTGTTTTAAGTAACATGCTGTCTTCAGAAATGCAATAATGATCTAATTGCTAATGTACAATAACAGTAAATTGCAAAAGCTTTATATGGGACATACATAGTTTAGTTATTTTGTATCAGTGGATTTTACTGTGAGGGTTAAATGGTTGATAATTTACAGGCTACGGACTTCAGTGTAATGCAGAAGTAGTACATAGTACAGGCTGTATGGTAAATTTAATTACTGTGAAATCAGTGGATTATAAAAGCAAGAGATAGTGTGAATGGTTGTTTGTGGATAAATGGCAGGAAGGGTTTTCTTTACACAGTGGCAGCACAGCATGGAAAAAATGCTTGGAGCATTTTTTGAAAGAAGTGCTAGAGTGGTGAAAAGAAGTCAAGAGGAAAGCACAGTTGACGGAACAATCAGCTTCACAGAATCATAAGTGATAGAGACAAACCATTTGATGAAAATGAGGGAAGAAAGCAGTATTTAGGAAGTTAGAGTATATCTGCACCATATTCTGCATGCACAGAGTTCCAACCCAACCTTCCTGGGTTGCTCACTGCTCTCAACCTTATGTATCTTCGTACATCCTCCTACTTACTCAACCGGAAGTCTAAGGAGCAGTAATAAGTAGCAAGGTTCTTGTAAAGCAATTTCCTTCATTTTGATTACATTTATAACAGGCCGTTTGTGTTCTACTGCAAAATCAACTTCTCCTAAGTTCGTATAGGCAAGAGAGAGCTGCTTTCTGACTAATAGTAATAGTATTGCTGGACTTGGTGAAATAACTGTCAGAACTATTTCTGAATCACTGTGGCTGTAACGTGTCCTGTAAGAGCTTTGCTGCTAGCTCTGTTAATTGAAGGCACAGTGAGAGATGAAAGTGAAGTAGTTAGTAAAATCAGGCTCTTAAGCGTAGGCTCAGGTGCTGCTACAGGAAGAAGTATTAGCAATGAAGACAACTGTTACAAAAAGAACAGTGTAGTATATTGCCAAAAGAAGAAGAAGAAAAAACAAATATATATTTATAAGGAGGAGTCAGATTCCAGGAGAAACTCAGAACCTCAGCTCTATATATATATGTGTGTATATATATATACTGCTTTCTGAACTCTGTTCTTGTGAATTGGATGCATAATTACCTAGCTGCTCTATTTCAGTTCTGGAGTGATTTTGTATGATGTCTCTGCCTTATGCATGTGTCCACTCATGGTTGACAAAGAAATGTGTTAGGTTGAAAAGTTGTCTGCAGTTGTGTGGGGTTATCCTTCAATTATGGTTTCTTCTAGGCTTTCCTTAATATTCTTCAAAGGACTTGTATAGTGCAGCTATCTTTGCTGGGGGAGACTGTAAGATCACGTGGAAAACAGAAATCAACTTTACAACACTAGTTCGTCTAATACTGCAATGCTATTTTGCTGAACTCATGAATTTGATTCCTTTTAAGTAATCTCATATGGTTGATAAATCCTTGATTTCTAGACAGGATTACTTGTGTGTGTTGTGTTCCAGTCAGCTATTAATTTGTCTTTTGGTTTGCTAGTGAGAAGAAATGAAGGTTTCAAGAGAGATGATGCCAGTGGTGCTTTGCTGGGTCCTGATGATAACTCCACATCAAGTCAAGCTAATTCTCAGAGGGCAAGGTAAACCCTGTGGGAACAATATGGAGTGCTTTATCAAAGAAAGTATTCTAAATCCACAAGCAAAATTTTTACTCCCATGCCAGCTTCTGCTTAAGGTTAAAAAATGGCATGTTGCTCTTGAAAGAAAATAGTATTTCATAATTACATATTGAAGCCTGAAGTTAAAGTTAAGATGCGCAGTGGTGTAGAGGTAGGTATACCAGTTAGGAGTACAAGTTCAATTCCTTTATTTAATGGAGACTGGGTTGTACTCTATGAAGTTTTTGTATCTGTCAGAAGATTTCTGTTCAGCTTGGAATTATTAAAATAATTTTCTAAAAGTTTTGGAAAGAATATTAATACAGATTAATTTGCCACTTTTTCATTTAGTAAGGAAATGCTAGTATGCTTATTTCTTTGAAATAAGCCAAAAGCCATACATTTGGTTGTGTGTTCTGGCAAACTCTTAGTTTATGTTGTGTTTATATTTGTTTTTTTTTCTTTAATACCTCAGCACTGATTAGGCAGGTAAATTCAGTAACAATTCATGGGTTTTGAATTATTTTTTTTTCTGTGCTATTTACTTGAATTTACATGTGTTTGAGTTGTTGGGTTTTGTGGGATTTTTTTTTTTCACATGTTCATCAATACTGCTTTAAACAGTAGGCTCTGATTTGTACATAATCTTAAGACAGCATCTTTGTATAACAGAAGCATATCTTGACATATCTGTTAGGTTTTGAGAGTGGTTCCATTCTGAATGTTTAAGAATTTTTACCGATACTGACCTTTTGGATGGAAATTTTTTCATGTAGTCTCTGCCAGATGCTGGATCACCTTGGAATATTTTATCAAAATAATTCAAATCATTTGGAGGGGTGGGGGAGAACAAACCCACACGTTTTCCTCCTCTTCCCTCACCACATTACAACAACAGATCCTTCTCTCAGCAGCTTTTTGCTTCGCTTGGGGTAGAGCAGAAGAAAGATTGCGGCTGTGCTCAATATTTTAGAATATTTTCATGGGTTTGGCATAAGTTGAATGGGAATCCTGCTCTAGCCCATTGAAGAAGCTTAGAGATGTCCGAAGATTGGAACTGTTGCAGGTGATGTGGCAAGGCTGTCAAGTGTCCATTGTGTTCATTTAACGTCTAGGGTTATGTGCAGTGAGTAGGGCTTAGCGCCATGAATTGAACACGGAGATGAAAATAAATGATCATCTGCTTCTTGCTCTATATTGTGTGCTTTAAATGGATATGCGTCTCGGGTGAGCTATATCTTGAGTGCAGATGAGCAAGAGAGCAGTTACTTGGAAATCTTACAGCTTTTGGTGACCTGCTGAGCAGCAGCAATGGTTTTATTACTACTTGCACTTTCCCTGAAAAATGCAGTCCTCTAGAAATGTATACATTGGTATTTCTTACAGGGGAGAAGTATTTAAGCATTACTTATCTGGGTCAGCACTGCTTTGTTGTCAGGAATATGGTATGTATTCATGTAATAGCATATATGATGGACTGCAGTGTCCAAGCAGTCTTAGAAATCCAGCCTTGCTCGTTGTAAGAGGATTTTGGCTAGTATCTGAGTGTTTAAGGTGAATTTTGAAGGACTTGGGTTGCAGGTTTATTTTCCATGCAACCCTGTCAGAGATGTAAATTTCAGCTTCCCAATTAATGCTGTCTTAGCACACTAAAATGGCAAAGTAGGCTATTACTATTGTGTGTACAGAATGAGCATGTAGCTATCTTAACTTACTTGCCTTTATTTCTTTTGCTGAATACTGCTACGTCAACCTTCATTCTTTTTTGACTTAAACCCAGGAAAGTTGCCAATTCAACACTGTAGCGATGCTTCAAAATAAAACAGCAATAATTTGTGGATGCTGATAGAGAACTTTTGTTCCTATTTGCAAAACATTTCAGAAACAGAAAGTAGTATATGGTATTTTAATGAGTTACATAGTTTTAAGGTGTTTATTATGCAGGTGAAAATGTCTTGGTAAAGCAGTACACGCTTTCTCATGGTTTGTTTTACGTTATTATTGCTCTGTTAAGACTGTACCTTTAGTGGACGTAATCTGTATGTGTGAAATCTAGAAGGAAAATACTGGCTTGCGAGTGCAGCATAGACTTGCCTGTTGTGCTTAGCAATGAAATGAGCTTTACATATACACAGCTATGCAGTCTTACTTCAAAGCTTAGTATTTTACTGAGTCTCCTGTTTTTGCTGGCCTCCTCCACGTTCCTTTGTGAAAAGATACAATTCTGTACCTACACAAAAATGCCATGGTAGGCTACCACACATAGTTCTTTACTGGCTTTCATAGAATCATAGAATCAATTATTCCTCCATTTTCATAAGGTGAAAAAGCTTTTATTTTTTTCTTTAAATCAAAGTACCAGGCGAATAAGTATATCCAAGACAAAAAATGAGGCTGAACTCCTAAAAGCTAGTTTTACAAGTAATTTTTATTTTTTCTCTATAGACCTACTGAGAAACAGGAAAGCAGCCATGAGCAGAATTTGGTTCTAAAATAATACTTACATAGTATCTGTTAATTATGTGAACTGAATAGAAAACTGTGTGTGTGTGGTCTGTCTTTCTGTAACAGCTGTTAAAACTTCCCAGTGCTAACAAGTGTAAAAAAGGAATACTGTCAAAGATGGTAGCTAGTTAAGCAGGGAGATTTCTAAGAAAGTAACGGGGGGGGGGGGGGGTGTGTGTGAAACTAGATGATCAGAAGGTCTTTTCCAACCCTAACTATTCTATGATTCTATGATTTTTATCCAGAACATTGAATGTTGCTGCTTTAAAATGTCTGGTGCTGCAGAAGACCATGGCTTTTATAAGTTTAGAAACATAAGCTCTCAAAGTAAAACTTTTGATAACAGTTCGAAGGAGCATAGTCTCAGTTTACATTTTTTTGGCTGGTTGTTAGATTTCAGAGTTTGGGGAAGTTTATGCAACTTGATCCATTACTTGAATTCCACCGACACTTGGGAGCATGTTTCAGTGTTTTTCTCTGTGTTCAGAGATACCATCTGTACTTCAATATGTATTAAATTTACTGCTCCTGTGGCATGTCCATAGAGGCAGTCTGCTTAATTATCCACAGAATTATCCTTGTAAAACTGAGTTGTAAATCAAACAGGGGGATTTGGATTTGACAGAGTCTGCCACCAATGATAAAAAGAAACACTAACCCAAAACCAAACAAAAACCAGACAGTGAAGCTGTTCAGAGTTATCAACGAGCATGATTTGTGCTATTCTGGTGGGCTGGCCTGCTCTTAAACTAGCAGAAGCAACAGGTTTTTCAGTAGAACACTCATTGTATACTCAAACCCTTCTCATGTTCTGTGACTGTTGTTATCCTTTAAAGTTCTTAGAATGCTTTCCTCATGGCAATGGATACTTGGGTTTGTGTTTCCTCTTTGCTTCTTGTATTCCTTATTTCCCCTTACTCCGCATCCCCCTTTTTTTTCTTTTTTCTTCCTTTACTATTTCTTCCTTTTTCTCTCTAGGAGCAGCAGCCAACATGGAGCTCTTCCTTCTGTTGCCTTTTCCTTCCAGTAGATTTCATTTCCATATTGTTCCTACCTTACCAAAAGGCACCTGTCTTTCTCAATCTATTCCTGACCTTTCCACTGCACTTACCATTAGAGAATGCCTACTTGCTTCCCTTCTTCCAACTTTCTTCTCTGATCCAATACTTGGTAAGTACACTAGGTGAGGAGTTAATTCACTTCCTTCTTTTATAGGAGTCAGCCTTCCAGGTGACTGCTCAGGATAATAAGTAACTCTGAAATTCTGGTTTTCAGTCAAACATTGATAAAAATACAGAGTAGCAGCCAGGTACTTGTCTGATGAAGTACCATAGGAAGCTCACTTTTATGAACTTGACTGTTAGGAATGTAATTTGGACTTCTGTTTTTGTTGGAGTAGTAATACTTGCATATTATGAGCTTCAAAGAATGGATCTGTCAACAGTATCTCCTCTCCTGTAGAATGAGAGATGCATGCCTTGTCTTGGAATCTGAAAAGTGAATCATGCTAATGCCTTGCATAGAAAATTGACAATCTGACCCAGCCAGTTTTACTTACTCAGGATGCTGAAGTGTCCTGATTTCTGGTTGGTGACATTGACTATGTACTAGGTTAGGAAAATATTTAAACCATTTGGGTTTTGAGCTTCTTCCCTGGAAACACCATACCCACCACAATTTGCAGAGAAACTAATAAATATCAACAAAGATGATAAACCAACATACTGATACTGCTTTACACAGTCACTTTTGATTGCTCCTACTGCACTGAGCTGTATGTTGTTAAAAAGGCAAGGGTTTTTTTTTCTGCAGTAGGGGTTTTCACATTAGCAAATGTTTTCAGATGCAGCCAGTTGCAACATGTCTTTTTCATATCATCTTTGGAAGTTCGCAGATACTTATGTTCAGAAAGTGTTTGTTTTTGTTTTATTTCAGAGCCCATCCTTAGGCCTTGATCTGAAATGTGCTTGTGGGTGTATTTAACTTAGTTCATTGTGGATATTCCCACATATGTCGATCTTTATAAGCTTCCTGTTGGTGAAAAGCTAAGCATGTGCACAAGTCTTTGCAGGTCTGAGGCCTTTTCTTATTACTTTGTCCTTTTAGGTGCACATTATTAAGTCTGCTGCAGGAAAGAACAGAGAAGGGAGAAAGGAAGCCATGCTTTGAAAGCCCTGCAAAATTGAAAAGATAATGAGCTTACATTAATACATTTTTCTGTAACTACTCTGAACTTCCCTGAAATTTCATTAGAACTTCAACACTGTTTTGCTCAGTTTGTGGTGCAGTAGTGGCACTTCATTGTTTGGACTCCCATGATAACATAATTCTTCTTATTTTAGTGCTGGGTTTGTATGCTAACCAATGAAACTTTAGCAGTAAAAAAATATAAGAGATTGCAGTGCACTGTTCACACTGTTGGCATTCATTAGAAATTTTGCCATAAGAAGATGAAAAAATAAGTCATGTCTACCATTTAGCATACACAACTAATGTCTAGACAGGTGAATTTTCTCTTAGTTTATTAACTAATTTGTTATTCACCAAACATATCTTTAGGTCTTTTAAAAGGTAGTTACATAAATATAATGTCTTTAAAGGTCTGTAGATTCTTTTACTGTATAGGATTGTATGTCAGTGTCAGCACAGGACTTGCTCTGCATTTATCTGTATTCTTAAACTTCAGTGCAACGATATGCAGGCTTCAAATAAACCTTCTTTACTCTTTCCTGTTTTTCATTACTCCACTGTACCATAGAATTGTAGAATAGTTAGGGTTGGAAAGGACCTTAAGATAATCTATTTCCAACCCCCCTGCCATGGGCAGGGACATCACCCATTAAACCCATGTCACCCAAGGTTCTGTCCAAGCTGGCCTTGAACACTGCCAGGGATGGAGCATTCACAACTTCCCTGGGCAACCCATTCTAGTGCCTCACCACCCTAACAGGAAACAATTTCCTCCTTATGTCCAAAATATATACCATCTAAAGTAACATTTAGGTTAGAATTGCTGGAAGTGTTTTTTTGGTGGATGGAAGTCTTGTTAGTTCCCCCTGTCCATTTATGTTTAAAAATTGCTGATGTATAGTTATGTTAACAGAAAGAGAACATTGTTTTGACTTGTTTCAGGATTTCAAAAACAAGTTGGTTGGTTTATATTTAGCTTGGGGTTTAAAGGTATTTTTCTGAAAGAGTGGAACAGAAGAAGGGGAAGTTAGTTTCATTTTTCTTGGATTTCTTCACATTTCCTAACCTCCTGATTCTCAAATTAAAAAAAAAAAAAAGCCTTTTGTTCATCAAAAACGGGACATGGATTTCTTTCCTTCCACAGAGAATAAAATTGGCAGGACATTTGGGATACATACGTGCTCAGCAAAGAACTGGATAATAGATTGCTGTGTTTTTCAGACACAGTGAAAATCAGGGAATAAATAACACTGCTGTGCAAAGAGTTTGTAAAGAATTGCTACAGAGAAAGTGATTAGAGAAATACTTACTTATATAAAGTACACATTTTTTTTTCTTTAACAGCATGCTTTCAAGCATGTTTTTTCACAGTCCCTGCTTGAGCCAAGGAATTAAGAGATTTTCAGAGCATTAATTATTTTTCTTCCTCCTGTTCACTGTGTTTGTACTGATTCACTGGCTTTGTAATGTCAAGTATTTTTTAGACTGCAGCTGAGCCTTTACTTTTATATGAATAAATGATAAGCAGCTGTAGAAACTTGGCAAGTTTGCTCATTTTCTGTATTGGTGGATTACCATAGAGTGCTAACCTCCTGACTGCTAAGTGTTCTGTTTAATGATGTATTTGATAACTAGTTTTTGTGTTCTGGGTTTCTACTTAAGGGCTTAAAGGGACAGAATATTTTAGGCCTACCTGCTAATGTTTTTATCCCCTCTGACTATACCATAGGCAACATGAAGCACCATTTGAAGGCAGTCTAGTAAGTCAAGAAGTGATGCTTAAGCGTCAGGAAGAAGAAATGATGCAACTGCAAGCTAGAATGGCCCTCAGGCAGTCCCGACCTAACCTCTACCCAGGAGATGCAATTAGGTCCTCCATGCTTGACATCACCAGAGATCCACTGAGAGAAATAGCCCTGGAAACAGCCATGACACAAAGAAAACTGAGGGTAATGCCCTGATCTCAGATGAACTCTTATTTGCATTGAAACAGAGCAGTATTTTGAAAACTTAATATGTGGGATTCATAGACTAGGTCCTGTAACAGTCATCAGCAGATTAAATACTAGGTGTCTGGTGTTGCCCTGATAGGAAAGACCTACTATAACTGGGTAAAATTCTGAAGTTTTGTGGCATTAGTGGCTACATAGCCTAAAGCAGTATCTGGAGATGATAAAACAGATAGCAAGCCTCCCAAAAGACTGCACTGATTAAACAATGTGGTATCCTAGCAAAGGTAAGGTGTAGTTTTCTCCTGTATACTGTGGTGTTTTCAGCCACTTCAGTTTGCATTTATTTCTCTTTGTGGAATGTGGATGTATCCCACCAGCATCAGAAGTTATTAAATGATCAAGTTGGAAAGGTAAAGAAAGGCAGAAAGGATTCATTTGGCTTTTGGGTTTACCCTGAATCACCATGC
This sequence comes from Neopsephotus bourkii, assembly GCF_033783945.1. NCBI lineage: Eukaryota > Metazoa > Chordata > Aves > Psittaciformes > Psittacidae > Neopsephotus > Neopsephotus bourkii. The sequence continues at coordinate 908,053 of NW_026901048.1, forward strand.
AAGCTCCCCGTTCCTTTCCAAGCTGTTTTGGTATGTGGATGCAATACAAGATTACAGAGAAAGAAGGAGACAGAGGTACAGGTAAATACAGTGGCTGGTGTTTAGACAAGGTGATGAATGATGCCCTCTGCTGCTGCTTTTAGTGAATTGGATTTATTTATTTTTTTTTTAAGGATGGGAAAACTTGAAAGAATACTCAGGTCTTGTTCCTTTAACTGTTTGGATACGTAACCTCCTGTAATTTACAGTGTGAATTAGTAGGATGTTTATTTGTCTACAAGCAGACAGAAATTTCCCAGGATCTCGACTTGAACCCAGCAGGTGGAATTAGGCTGAAATGTTTCAGCCTTCAGGAGGAGACATGTGTCACAGAGACTTGTTAAGGCTGCCAGTGCAGAAAACCTTAGTAATGTCAGGCAATTGCTTACTGAGATAAGCCCAGATGGTCCCAGTATGCAACCCCACACCCTGTATTTTAAAGAATGACAAATAATATTACAGTGTCACCTTTTGCCTAGCAAAGGAAAGAGCATATGCAGAGTAATAATGTCACTAACACTGTAGCTTGCCAGTGATACCTGGTGCACATGCTGGCAAGATGAGATTTCTTACATACCGGCTCGTGGGAGGAATTCAGTACAATTTCCTAGTTTCAGTATTTGGTACCTCTTCGGCATTTGCAGGGCGGAAGTTACCTGTGCCTCAGTCTGTTGTTCCAACCACACAGTGTTCACTCATACTCTTGTGATTTGCAGAATTTCTTTGGCCCCGAGTTTGTGAAAATGACGATTGAGCCATTCATCTCCTTGGATCTACCAAAATCTATCTTGGTAAGGAAGGGGCTATTCAGCAATCAGTGACGGCAAGTACAGTAAACCAAAAAAATGTGCTTTTGTCACAATTGTGAATGTTGGTATTTTTTACTTCACAAAATGCAGACCAAGAAAGGGAAGACTGATGACACTAGGCGAAAAGTAAATGTGATGCTTCTAAGTGGGCAGAAGCTGGAACTGACCTGTGATACCAAAACAATATGTAAAGATGTCTTTGATATGGTGGTTGCCCATATTGGCTTGGTGGAGCATCACTTTTTTGGGTTGGCTACTTTAAGAGGTAAGAAAAATTATTTCATGTAATTGACAGGTACAGACTAAGAATAATTGGCTACATGGTGTTGAGAAGATAAGCAGAAACTCTGGCATCTACAAAGTGTCTACTTCGAGTTATATTCTGTTGTATTGAGGAAAATACATTCCTCAAAGAACACCTTTGCACAATAAAATTCCATGTTTGTCAAAGTTATGGCAGCTCATCTTGAGCAGCCTGTTTCCTGTGATTGCTAGTTTTCTTCCCTGCTGCTTGTTGCCCTCACTCTGACTAGTACCTCCCAGAGGACTCGAATGGGTTTTGGGTTCTGTTAATATGCTGTAGGCATTGTTGAAGCCTCCTATGGAGGCAGACCCATTGGGAGGCATAGGAGGGCCCTAGTATAGATGGAGTTGCCTTATATAGAAAGAACTTGCTCCTGAGCAGTTTAGTTTTTTGATATTAGAAGAGACTAGAATGTTGGATTTCCTATGGGATAAAAAATATTAGAATTTAAAAAAAACCCCTAGCTTCTGTTTTGTAGCTGTCATGGAAGATAATTTTTATATATAAGATAATACAGATTTATGATATGATAATGTATTATATTATTTATATGGTTTTATATTCATATGCTTCCCTTTAACATTCATGGCAGACAATGAATTTTTCTTCGTTGATCCTGATATAAAGCTAAGTAAAGTAGCTCCTGAAGGATGGAAGGAAGAACCAAAGAAAAAGAACAAGCCCCCTGTTAACTTCACTCTGTTTTTTCGCATAAAGTTTTTTGTGGATGATGTCAGCCTTATACAGTGAGTATATGAATATATTTTTTAACCCTTTAAGCTCTGAATTTATGGACAGAAATTGGATAGTAATGAAATACTGGAAATCTGCTGTAACAGGAAGAGTACCAAAGATGATATTGATTTTTTAGTGGATTTTGGTTTGTTTTCCTATTCCAGGCATACATTTACCTGTCACCAGTATTATCTACAGTTGCGGAAGGATATTCTGGAAGACAGGATGCACTGTGATGATGAGACAGCCTTATTATTAGCATCCCTAGCTCTCCAAGCTGAGTATGGAGATTACCAGGCAGAGGTACACCATCAATTTCACCTTGGAGAAACTATGTTCTTGCTGCATAAAGGATAGCCTGTGAGCTGCCACAGCTTGCGCCTGGACTAGAAGCTCAGCTGATATGCTGTTGGCTATTTTTGCCATGGGCAAGGGGTTTTTTTTCCATAGCCTTATAACACAGGGCCGTTGCAGAATCTGTTTCGAGATCTGGGTGTTAAATCCTTTATTTTAAGTGAAAGTAAAGAAGGGCTTGAATAGGAAGAAACCATACGTGAAATAAAGCTCTGAGTCAGGGTTGGGATTCTTACTCAGAAGCATGTGGTTCTCCAGTTGATTTTTAGTGTATGATTCCCTGTAACATGAGTGTCCATGCTTCATTTGTGCATATAGAGCAGTACATGGAGTTGCTGCTACATAAATGTTTTGTGTTGTAGGTGCATGGCATGTCCTATTTCAGACTAGAACACTATGTCCCGGCTAGAGTAATGGAGAAACTAGATCTGTCCTACATCAAGGAAGAGCTGCCAAAATTGCATAGCAGTTACGTGGGTGCATCTGAAAAAGAGACAGAGTTAGAATTTTTGAAGGTAAGTGGGCAGCAGTTTGCTGCCTTAATCTGTGATTTAAGAAATTCATTGCGGGGAATATGGATGTGTGGACTTCAACCAAAAGCACAAGAAAACTGCTCAGGTTCTGATTAACATTGAAAGAAAGAAAGCTGAAAAGATACTCTCAAATGACATATCATTACAAGGGAGAAGGAATTGTAAGAGATGGGAAGGAAGTCCTTTCACTTTTTTGTCTGATCAGTAGTCTTCCTGCTTTAGCTCAAACTAGATAAAAGCAACTATTGATCCTTATGTTTACCCTGAAGGAAGCTATGATTATGAGGCAGCACACCCTGCTTTTCCTATCCCCTTTGTTCTTTCTGTTGAGAAAAAAAATTATTTAAATTATGAAAAATTTTGTTACAGCTAATACTGTTTATGGTGCTTGGTATGAAGCAAGCCAGAAGCATTACCAAGCAGACTTCCGTGTGCAGGTACAAGGTCCGATGATAGGAAAGCTGTAATCACAGCTGTATTTGATTGGTTCTGAAAGGACCCATCAAGAAATATAATTATGTGTTTTGCTGCTGTTGCTCTGAGGTAATGAGCAGGTCCTGACTTGATACAATGGCTGCAAATGACTTCAGGAGGTGATGTCTTGGTGCTGAGACGCTGGATAATCATTACGCTGTAATTCCACAGTCATGCTGTGGTTCCACAGTCTCTTGAGAAGGTTGTGGCAAAGGCAATGAGCTGACTTGGCCCCTTCTAAGGCTTTGGCTGAAGTGTTCTTGTAACGTAAGCACAGAAAACAAGAACAGGGGCCTTGATCCTAGCTAGACATAGTCTGACTTGGGGTGGGGAGAGCACTTAGATTCCTTCATTTGATTCATTACATCAGTCCTGTATGCCAGTACTGAAGAGACACGGGGAATTAATGACTAGGAGTGCAAAGTGAGTGAAACTTCATCTTTTGGCAGTTACGGTACTTTAATGTGATCACAGAATTGCAGTGTTGATCTAAGTCTACGTTTAAGAAGTGGTTCAATAACAAGGGCATCTGGCTAGTCAGTTTGTTGCCAACAATTTGTTTGTGCAGGTTTGATTTACTCACAGGCATTCTTGGTTCATGCTTTCATTGTCTGATTTTAATAGACGCTATTAAGTGTAAAAACTTGTAATAGCCTTAATTTCCTATTCTTAGATGTTTCATTGTATTGATCTGTATAGTTGTGTCAGAGGCTCACAGAATATGGGGTTCATCTTCATCATGTGTTGCCTGAGAAGAGATCCCAAACAGGTATCCTTCTGGGAGTGTGCTGCAAAGGAGTTGTTATTTTTGAAGTTCACAATGGTGCCCGCACACCTGTACTGCGCTTCCCATGGAGAGAGACAAAGAAAATATCTTTTAGTGTAAGTTGGTCTCTTTTCCTCTGTCTGTACATATCTATATTTGTATGTTCAGATACTGTGTGTTATTCCTGCAAATTAAGCTGCTGTTCTCAGTGTAGTCTGACTACATTTTGGTTTGCTGAGCTGTGTTGTTTTAGGGGTTTGAAAGAGGAGTTTTGAAATTTCCAAGATTTTTTGTTGTTTTGTTTTTTGTTTTTTAATTAGCTTGCCTCCTATTCTGGGGCTGGAACGTCAGCAGCAGAGTTTAACACCTGTGTTTTGGTTTGGCAGATCTGTAGTGATGTGAAACACGGCTCCCCTGCCTTGTGTAAGGAATGAGCCATTATGGAGATAGATCAAAGGCTACTCTTATAGGGAGAAGCTTTACCCATTGACTGCATTTCTGGGCATCCACCCACACTCCTGTATGGGACATGGGTACTGAAGGAGCATGGGGGTGAGAATCCTGCATTAGGGGACTGGGTATTGGCAAATGACAGAACTCAGTGTAATTAAGAGATTCACCTATTTTGCTTTTAAATTATTTTATTTCCAAGAGTAGTTAACTTAAACAATAATGGTTGACAGTGGCTGGCACTTGATCTGGACAATACCAGACAATTTTAGTGGGTACAGCATACTCTGGTGGTCATGTGTGAGTTTTTAATGAGGTGTTGAGCTTCAAGTACTTACCTTGGTTACAGGTATTGAAAACAGGACTTCTAACTGTCTGATAACTTACTGAAAAGCTACAGCCTGTTTCATCTGTGATAAGATTTTTACCTAGAATTGGTAAATTGAAGTTCTAAATTTATTTTTTCAGTAATTTTTAGACCTGGAACATTAACTGGTAGGATTTCATAACTGGATGGGTACCTAGTTATTTTTATTTTGAGTGGCAACACCCCTTGTGACATTATTGGAGATTTTGAAAAGCCCATCCTGCAAAACATAATAGTGCTGTTCATCATTAGTCAGCACTAACAGTAACAGAGACAGATTAAATAATAATAAAGTACCATCTCAGCTAGCCCAAAAGTAGCTTTAAAGTGCTGCTTTGTAAATGTCAGATTACTTTCAACCCCAATTTTAATAGAGCTCTCTCCCATTGGTGCATTTTTGCTTCAGGAAGGTTTGAATGCTGTAAATGCACAAGCAAACACAAAATTCTTTGTAAGCTAAAAGTAATCATTGTCTTTAACTTTTTTATTTCTCCATTGTGTAGAAGAAGAAAATAACTTTGCAGAACACATCAGATGGTATCAAGCATGCATTTCAGACTGACAATAGTAAGACTTGCCAGTACCTTTTGCATCTCTGCTCTTCCCAGCATAAGTTCCAACTACAGATGAGAACCAGGCAGAGCAACCAAGATGCTCAGGACATTGGTAAGGAGTGTGATGTTGTGTTAGTTTTTGATAGCAATCTATATGTATTTTTGTAAGGAGAAAACTGAACTTGAGCTTCAGTAATTCCACTGAGTGCTACGTATGTGTAGCTCTGCATCTGGAGGGTTTGAACTATAAAGAGAATCTACTAAGTAAGTTTGTTTAGGATTTGCTGGGGGGGAAGAGTTGGCATATGACACAAGAGCTGGCACACAGCAGCTCCTCTAAAATGAGCCTAAAAATAGGTCAGTAATAGTGCTTTGTGATTAGATTAATGGCTTTTGGCTTTTTTCAGAAAGAACTTGAAGATACTTAAGTAACAGGATTTTTACATTTTGCTTAACGTGAAATGAATTGCTTTGATGATGTGGAATTACAGATAAAATGGTGTGATCATGAGAGGGCAAATACAATAGGGAGCATTTCATGATGGCTGCATCTGTAAGCTGTGGGTGTAGCTGTCTTTATTCCACTTAATGTTTCGTGGACCCAGTAAGGAACAACGCTGATGCTAGTCAGTTTTCTTCAGAAATGCCATCGAATTTGTGTGTATAATATAAAATCTAAAGGTGTTGTTTTAGATAGAAGATATTAATGGGAGAATGCAATCCTTTTAAACATACTCTGTACTAATTTCTTTACAATTTGGAGCAGAACTCACTTGGCTGGCTGGCTGGAAGTGCTATTTTGGTCAGTCTGCCTGCTCATTCTTTCTTTGTTCCCCATTTTTATCTGTCTGTATTCCAGTTGATGTTAATCCAGACTTCCACCAGCATAGCTGGGATAGAATTTGACCCCACTGCTGCAGAGGTTGTGATCTCTAATTTAAAAAAGAGGGAGAAGGGAGGAGAGACAGTGTGGCAACTCTGCAGCCTTTTTTTTTTTATTCTGTTGGGTTCAGCCAACTCAGTGAAGGGAACAGGGCCAAGCCTTTGTACCATTCTCTAGCTTAGTGCTCGCTTATCCTGAATGGCAAAGCAGCACATAAAAGGCTTTCTTGACTAGGCAAACTTGGTTGCTCTTACAGATGCAGTATATGTTGTGCTTTGGGAGTCTGAAAAATAATAGTTTGTTTCTATGCAGTGCAGATAACTTGCAATTCAGAAGTCTCAGATTTCATCAGTCATCTGTAAGCAGAAGGAAATAAGTCAGTATTATGGTTAATTCCATTACACTTGGTTATTAGAAGTAAAAACACTTCCAAAACTTTGCTTATGTCATATCTTTACTGATCTAAATTGATAAGCCTTGTTTCTCTTTCCTTCAGGGATATATGCATAGAGCAATAGAGTTACTAGAATATTTTAAAAAAGAGAAAGTATTGTAATAAATGTAAGAGAAAACGATGAATCAGCTAGCCAAAATAGCATATTAATTAATTAGAAGCACTGGTTTTTTAAAGCAGTGAAATCCCAGGCAGTATTTGGGAAGCATTATTCTTGGCCTATAGAAGCATCAAGTATTTTTGGGTTGGGGTTTGTTTTTTTTTCAGAGCCCTTAAAATATTAGTAAAAATAGTGGTTAGAAGCAAAACAGTAAGCAAAAGGGAAGGTGATAACATTATTAATTTGAGGCTGATCACCACAGGAAGTGTATGTGTTGAAGGCTCCTTATTTAAAGGTTGGGCTAACGGCACAGTGAACGCAAGCACGTGCCTATAATGCTTGCATATTCATTGGGAGAAGTAGCAGATTTCAGAAGACTAACCTTTGGAAGATTCTTCAGAAATACAGTATTAGCGTCTTGTAAGACTCATCTTGACTTCAGCCACTGAATGGATAAAGTGTTTCAAGATAAGGGAGAAGGGCCTGGCATGCATAGTGGTGGTGCACAAATTTTCATGGAACGTAGCAACAGAAGATGGAGACATAAGGGAGAGCACCTTATAGCCCCTGTGATGTATGTACCATGACATGTTTTTCATGTGTTGCACAATGTCTTCAGTGACCTGGGAGAAAACATTTTAACACATGTAAATCAAATAGGAAGAATTAGGTTTGGAAAATGAAAGGAAATTGCCTCTTGGGTAACATTCTTTCTGCATAAATAGAAAGAGATGAGACATAAAGTTAACTGAGCACTGAGTTTTAAGATGGATATTTGGATTCCTGAAAGGACATACAGAAAACCACAAAGACGGAAGCAAGGGCTAGGTCAGCCTTATGCAGGGCAAGTTACTGTTGTAGTTAATTCTTGCCCTAGGTATTGGGGGAAGGAATGCCTTTTGGAATGGAAATGCTGAGGTTTTATTTTCCAAAGATACTCTCCTATGGGGAATACTTCAGCATTTATTAAAGCTAACAGATGATGTGTACCAAAAAGTAGCATTTACCTTTTGAGTTCCAGTGCAGCTTCCCACATCAGCTTATTTCCTAGCTGCATGTAGAATTTTTAAAAAACCCTACACTAGTTAACCCTATATCAGAACTATATTTGCAGTTGGGGATTGCTTTTCCTGAGACTTCCTTGTGAACTGACTCCAAGACATCAGTGAAGTTTATGAAGGGTTCAGGTGGCCTGATTTCCTTAAAGGCTCTAACAGGCAAACATGTTGCTGCAGCTTATCAAGTTTCTGTGCAAGAGCCAAGCCACAGGAGCTTAACTGCTAGCCTTAGGAGGCAGTTAGGCTAATAGAAATGAGCCCTGCTCAGCTTTGCTTTATGTTAAGAGGGGGTTAGGATCAGGTGTATTATCTTGCATTTGCTTTCGGCTAAGAACCTCCATCCAGACAGTTCCCACGACTCAGCTGACAGTAATTTAATTACAAACCCAAAACCTGTTTCCCTCTGCTGCTTGAAGGAGTCCTAGTTCATGAGTCAGAAAAGTGTGGTAAAGGCCAGTCAACACTTTCTGTTCTGTGCTAAAACATTTACGAATGTTTCTGGCAGGGGAAGTCTCCAAGTGCACCTAAGTGAAGCGATGCTCTTTAACCAGGTAGAGATGCTGCCCAATAACTTTGCAGCTGTATTGTAACTGTGTCAGGGGCTTAGTGAAGAAAACTAAGCAACGGATGGATAGAAGTTGGGTGGAAGTGGGGGAGCCCTTTTTGTTCAAATTCTGGAGAAGATTTGTGTGAGCAGTTTAAGGGAAGTATAGTGTTCCAGGTCGCTTGGCTTGAGAACATTATTTGCTTTGCAGAAAGAGATCATGTGCCTGTATATAAGGCACTGCGATTTGACAGGAAATATAAGTCTTCATACTAACAAGAGGATAAGTATTCTCCTAATCTGTGGTTTTGGACTTCACTCTAGTAGATGGTCAGGTTAATGTAATGTCATGAACTCCAAACTTTGCTTCCTGAGCAAACTACATGGTGGTTATTTATATATACCTGAGGATGGTACATACTTTTGAGCATTTAGACAAAATACATAGAGAAAATATTTGTGTGAGTTGGTTGTTTTAAGATGCTTGCTTTACACAAGGAGGTCACACTAAATGCTGCTGTATAACTTAAATCTGTTTGTTTTTTGTTTAAAAAAAATCCACAGAAAGGGCTTCATTTAGGAGCCTAAATCTCCATGCAGACTCTGTCAAAGGCTTCAATATGGGACGAGCAATCAGTACTGGTAGCCTGGCCAGCAGCACTTTGAATCGACTTGCCGTTCGACCTCTGTCTGTTCAGGCAGAGATTCTGAAGAGACTGTCCTGCTCTGAGCTCTCACTCTTCCAGCCACTTCCTGGCTCTTCAAAGGACAAGAATGAGAAGACTCTGTGGGAGGAAAGACCCAGGGTTATGAGCAAGTCGTTTCATGATCTGAGTCAGAGCCACATCTCGGTTTACCCCCCAAGGAAAAATATCATTACTTCTTTGGACTCTTCCCCCCAAAAAATAGAAGACATAATGGGCAGAGTCTTTAAGCAAATGCCAAAATTTGATACTGGATCAGCAGCAGGAGCATTAAAACTGAGCAAGTAAGAGTCTCTCTGACCGCCCTGCAATATCTTTTTGTGTACAGTCAATGTACATTTTGCACCAGTTTTGATTTATTATTCATACCATTATTTTATTACATTGATCCTTCCCTCTCCCAACTTCCTCTTCCCTCTCTCTGGTTTCCCTTCTCTCCTTCTCCCCTTTAAGTTCAAAATCTCATGCAGGTTTAAGTAGAAGCCCTGAAAGAAAGAAAAATGAATCAGACTCATCATCCATTGAAGATACCGGTCAAGCCTACGTTGTAGGTCAGCATGCAAAAAATGATATTACTGTATTTACTAACCAACCTCTAAAACTGCTTTGTGTGCAACGCCTTTTTGATGTATTTATTAACTGATGGCAGTATTTTGACTTTAAAAAGGAAGCAGAGTATCAGTTGTTAAAGTAATGCAGGCCTGTTGCTCCTGAATAATTGTTGCAGTTAATCAAAAATGTCCTACTTTGGACAATACCGGTCTATCTATACACAGGTGTGCAAAGAATTAGTACTTGACCGTAAAAGCTGCTCCAGAAAACATCTTCAATTTTGTCACTTCACAGTGACATTTTATTGTATGGACCTTTTGATAATTTGCTAGTTTTCACAGTCTGTTTGTCAAACTTGAACTTTTTTTAATGCTTTCTGTTTAAGGGTGTAGGGTGTCATTTTTAGAAGTAGACTCAGTTTGGCATAAGCTGGCTGTTGTCTAGTACCTCTGAGCAGTAACTGCACAGCTCTTTCTTGTTTGGTCTCATTTAAATATAATAAATGAGGTACAAAATTTTTTTGCAGTGCATTGAGTGTTTCACAAAAAAACTCTTGTAATGAGCTAACCCAGACCTACTTACTCCATTTTCAGGGCAAGGATTGGGTCGCACGCAAATAGTCTTACTCTAGGCAGTGAAAATACAGAATCTGCATTTAAAAAAATAAAAATCAGAGCAGCTAGGTAGGGTTAAATTCACACATTGTATAACTGTCCATTAATTTTTAACATATCTATGTTATGGTTTCTGTTTATAGAAGGTTCCCTCTTAGAGTACTAGAAATTACAATGTCCGAGGCATTTGGCAGCCTTAGCTTGCTTTTGATACTTTGCTTTTGCTTAATATTAAATATATTGGTTAGCTACAGAATATCAGAAAAAGTAGAAGATTAAGGTTATAGAGGTCATATAAATGTACAAAAAAAAAAAAACCCAACCCCAAAATGAACCACCCCCCCAAACAAACAAGCAACAACAAATAAAACCAAACAGTGTGACATACGAACACTTAGCACATCTGTCCCTACTGCTCTTGAATCCAGGACTGACTTGGGAGCTATACTTTTTCAGTACTGACAGCGTAAGTCACTGAAGAGTGAGATGAGACATACAGTTTCTGCAGTAACTGGTTGCAGCCATTTACCATATGCTATTAGCTTTACAATTAGTGTTATCATGTGCTTACCCATGATAATTTGGGCAGCAGTTCTGGTAAGGATCCTAGTTACATATGAGATAGTCCTGCTGAATCACATTGCCTGTGCTGGAGGGGGACAGGCATTCTTTGCATGATGAAACTCATCAGCTGAAACTTCAGGGTTTCTCTTGCCTTGTTTACTTTCATAACTTAATACACTTACTATTTTATCTTCTTTAAGGTATGCCACATTTGCTTGGCATTGATCATTCCAAAGAAAATATGATTCTACGTGCAAAACAATTAAAATAGAAATACTTGATACAAATTTCTTGTTACCATAGCAACTTATTTGTTACTGTACAAAATCTGACGTGACCCATGTTGTTTTTTTGGGGTTAGGCATAATCATGCAATCCTATTTAGAAAATTTAGTCTTTGACTTAGTTTCTTAAAGATCCATTAATTTTATCTGAAGTTAACACTGGTTGTAAAGGCCAAACCTCTGTCCTTTGCTTAATTCTTTGCATTTGCATGAGCCTACCATCTATCTTAACCTTGAACTACAACCACAGTATGAGTAGTTTGGCATTGCTAATCCAAAACTACTTCTATGTTTATTCATTTGTTTAAATAAGTAATCTGATATTGTGAATGAGCTCATATGTACTGTGTAAAGTCTGAAATAGACCTTGGTAGCTTTCATATTTAAAGCAAAAGACCTAATAACACTATCTAATATTTCCATTCATGTCACAGGCGTTAGCATGAATACTTCAGAAAATCATCTGTCATCAACGCTATTAAAAGAGAGCGGTAAGTTGATAAATAATATGCTTGTAGAATTAGTTCAGTCAGTTTGTGAAGCACTTTTCAAGTGCTTCACTGTTCCACCTGTCCTATTTCTTAAATACCTCTCCCAGTTACTTGAACAGAACATTCTCTTAAATACAACTCCTTATATTTCTTTTTGTTTTCTTCTTGGGGGAGAGAATTTGACGTCTGTGTGTAATATTTTTCAAATATGAATAGTGTCTGTTTAGTTTGAGACTTGAAAGGTGCTATCACCTAACATGCCATACTCTTTAAAGCTCATTTCCCTTACTTTGAGGTTACAGATTCTGTAGAGCCTGAGAGGACTGTTTTCGGTACATTTACTCTTTAGGTTTAGCTTGGTTTGGGAGAAAAACTCTTCTTTCAGTGTATTGCACTATCTTGCACACTGCTTTATGCTTGTACCAGTGTGTAGAGCTCAGTAGGTTTCTTCTGGTTTTGAACTGCATGTTCCACTTAGGGCAAAAGTATCCCAGGTACTTGAGACCCAAATGAGTTGTATCTTCTCTAGGTAGCAAAATTCATGAGTTCAGACTTATTGTATGTTCCATTTTCTGAAAGTTTGAGGAAATTGGCTTTTTCCAAATCATGCTTCTGTCTCTAAAGCATGTGGGTCTACTTCAGCCTGTTAGGAACTCTCTGGAATCACCTAATCATGTAAATCTGTTGTGCTCAAATTTTAGAACAGGCAGAATCAGCAGCCTGTGAAGTTGCAAGTGTGGAAATAAATTTACATGAGAGAAGTTTTAGTGGATGTTTCTTGAATTGGTTGTTTTTTAATGAAGGCTCACCATTAAGAGACTTTAATGAGTAACCTTTTAGTAACTTCAAGCCTCGGTTTCACTTTCACCAATATGCTTACATCCTGCCTACCTGAGCAGGGCATGTAAACACAGATCTAAATACTTTGTGGAAATAAGACTAATAAATCTGAAGAGTCTAGAGCTCAATTGTATTGTGATTCCAAGATACTGTGCTAGGTGTTTTTCTTAGGAGGAGTAAAAAATTTTAACTGAAGATGGGAGTAAGTTATAATGATGGTGATTTTTTGTTTTGGGTTTTTTTTTTTGGTGGATTTGGGTTTTTTTTTTTAATTATTTGGTCATGGAAGTTGTAAGTTGGACCCACTTGTTCAGAACAGCTTTTCAGGTTATCAGAGAAGTAATCTTTTAAAATGGAATAGAATCATAGAATTGTTAGGGTCGGAAAGGACCTTATGATCATCTAGTTCCAACCCCATTGCCGTGGGTAGGGACGCATCACTCATGTCACTCAAGGCCCTGTTCATCCTGGGCTTGAACACTGCGAGGGATGAACACTCACCACTGCTTTGGGCAACCTGTTCCAGTACCTCACCACCCTCACAGTAAAGAATTTGTGCCTTATATCAAACCTGAACTTCTCCTGTTTAAGTTTAAACCCATAACCCCTTGTCCTATCACTTGCAGTCCCTGACAAAGAGTCCCTCTCCAGCATCCTTATAGGCTCCCTTCATATACTGGAAGGCTGCTATGAGGTGTTCACATAGCCTTCTCTTCTCCAAACTTCAAGGCAAGCCTGAAGGGAAGCATACAGATAATGTCTGTTGGCTTTTCAGTTGATCCTCTGCAAACAACACACAACAGAGTTGCCTCACCAGAAAGAGAGATCACTTTGGTGAACCTGAAAAAGGATGAAAAATTCGGTTTAGGTAAGTGGCTTTGAAATTATTGTTGTCATAACAGTTCCTAGAAGTCAAAACTGAATTTTTCAGGTCTGTACTTATTGTAGGACTGAGGAAAGCAGTGCAGACAGTAGCTGGATGTTAATGGCATTTAAGGTGTTAAAGCCTGCACTTATTTGGTAGCGCCTGCTTCTGATTTGTTGAGTGTTGTTAACTAAGTCCATTTCTTGTTTTCTTGGTTTTTCTATATAGTAAGTGTAAGATAATATTTTTATTGTGAATTAGTTATCCTAAAAGTTGTCCTTTAAAGTTTATTTCTGTGTTCAGGCACAAGATTTTGTCAGTGTGGACATCTCAGACTTGTGGCAGCTTGAAGGGTTTAAATGAAATAAAAAGGCATTTTATAGCCACTATGTGCTAATTGTGGAGTGTTTTTCTTACTCTTATAATATCATCAGATGGAACGCTAATTTGAGGTTTAGGGAGCCTGGAAGATCCAATATCTGCATTCCGTTCTTCCTTCTACCACTAATTTTTTTTCATAAACCCACATAATTTTTCCCTGTATGAGTAATGAATAATTTGGTGTCAGTATTGTGCTTTAGAGAGTCTCTGTAAAGTGTCCTTAAGGACATTGTTCTGTCATTCAGAATAGGACTTGTGTAAATTAGAAGAGGTGGGAAAAGTCTACAATACAATAATATTTAGTGTTTACTCTGCACAGAGTTGACCAAAAAGGAAAGAAAATCATATGAAATGCACTATTTCTTCTCTTTCTTCCCCATGCAACCTGTGTACTTTGATGTTTTACCTAGAATAGAGAAGACCTGATATCTTTCATTTTGTTTTTTTCATCTTGAACATTCTTTCCAGGTTTACCTCATAGAATTAGCCCAAGTAGAGGAAAAGTCTAAAAAGAAAACAGGGACTTGAAAAACTCAGTAGGGTCAGACATCTACATGAAGCGTCTGACAATAGAGAAACCCAGAAATTTTTAAGTAAGAGAAAATACATTTCATCTGGTCCGTGAATGTGCACTTAATGTCACGCATTTGTGCGTGTGTTTCTCTTGCTACAGTTGTCTTCTGTAACCTTTGCTGGAGTTTTCTGGGAAGCCAGCTAGACAAAATCTATATTGCTTGCTCAAAAACAGAGAATGCATTAAAAATGCGTCAAAAAAGCTTTACCTCTTATTTTCACATTGACTTCTCTGAGGCATATAGTTTTCTTAGATTTTTCAGTTATTAGAATGACTAAGGTTTTACACATTCTGTAATCATAGAATCATAGAATACAGGCTTGTGTTAAGTTACACTGTGGTAACTAATATTTTTGCCTGCTTTGGACTTTTCTTAATAGGCTTTCAAATAGTCGGTGGAGAGAAGACGGGGAAACTTGATCTGGGAATTTTTATTCATTCAGTTATTCCCGGAGGGCCAGCTGATTTGGAAGGATCTCTAAAGCCAGGTGAATAGTGTAAATAAGACTAGGTGTATACATGTAAGAAAAGACCAAACACATATGTAATATCATTTCCATCTCTGGCTTCAGGCATCCCATTACCTTCTGGATAATTTCTGAAAACTGCTGATACTTCTTCGTTGAACTATACAAACACAAAAATAATATGAATCAAAGTAAAAATTATAAAGCTTGAAGTAGCAGAAAATTAAAGTTACATGTAAATATAAGGGGTTTATTTGCCACTGTCTCTCTATAGATGCTTTGTAATTTAATTTTTTTTAAAACTCCAAATGCATACTTTGATTTTGGAAAAAGTGAATGTAACCATATACCAGGGATGAGGGGGGGTGGGTGGTTATTTCGTATCTGGTTTATTTGGTTTGGATTTTGTTTGGGGTTTTTTTTCCATTTTAGTCTGTGCCTTGAACTGAGTTGCATATTGCTTATTTCACTTCTTGATTTTTGCTTTTGTGTCCAATTTTTTTTCCACAGAACAGAACGTAGAAATAATAATATGGAAAAGTTTGGCATTTTTAAAAGAGGAAATACTCATAACCAGTTCTTGTGGTTTGGTTTGGATTTTGTTAGTTTTTAGAGTGGGCTTTGGGGATTGGTTTGGTTTGGTTTTAATGATTAGGGTTCCTTATTCCAGCATCATTTTAATGTTAATAATTTTTAATCCATGCATTGTGTAGTAGAGATTTTCAGACCCATATTCCATGTTCTCATTGATGGATAAAAATGCAGATGTTAGTTTGTATCTGAACAAACCCTTTTGTGCAGGACACCGACTAATATCCGTAAATAGCACAAGTTTAGAAGGCGTCAGCCACCACGCAGCATTAGAAATTTTGGAGAATGCACCTGAAGATGTAATACTTGTTATCTCTCAGCCCAAGGACAAGCTATCCAAAGGTATGGAACTGCAGTTACTTCTGTAAGCAACTCTGATAGTTGAAATTCTGTTCTGAGGCTGAATGAAGAAGTGTGTAAAACTTTTACCTGGTTGTAAGCTGAGAAATTTGTGTCATGCTGCAGCTAAGAAGGTTGCCAGCTATTGATGACTGTCTTTTCTCCTGGTTTTCAGCATCATGTAACGCTGCACACATCAGTAATGGAACAAGGGGTTATTTGAGGAGGCCGTCGTCGGTGCAGGACAATGAGGCAGAATCCTCTTCAGAAGAGCACAACCAGTCTCGTGGTCACCAGAGACCTGTTTCAGGGAGTCTGTCTGGCTTCTCGGGTGGCAAGCGGGATGGAAGTGTGAGCTCCCAGGATTCCAGAACTGAGAGTGCCAGCCTGTCTCAGAACCAGACATCCGGCTTCTTTGGCAAACGTGCAAGTGGTAGAGCCCAGCAGGATCCTCAGCATTACAGTGATTCCCAGTCTGGGCTTTCTAAAATGAACGAGAAGAGAAGATCTTCATCAGACAGTACACGAGCAAAAAATAAAAGGCCTGGGGTAGTGGAGCCTGTGGAATATTCTGACCGAGGGGATTCTGACATGGATGAAGCAACTTATTCCAGCAGTCAGGAGCAACAGCCAGCTAAAAAGGCATAGTGTATTTCATATGAAGTTTCCAATCAATATAATAGTGGTAGTGAAATATCTGATTGTGGGTGTGAATAAGGGGAAAAGATGTGAGGGAAGGACAGCCTAGCCTGAAAGTTATCCTTTTAACGGGAAATGCTAATAGATAGTTTCTAATAGTTTGGCGATTTTTGTTAAAAAGAATTTGCTCCAAAAAAATAACTTGAATAACTTCCCAGCTTTCCAATGTCAGGAGGTGGCTGTGTCTTACCACAGGCAGATTGTACCTTGGATGAATGTATAGTGCACTTGTTGATTATGTAGAAAACCTCCTTTCAGTTCTGTGTATTTGTCCAATATGTTCATAGTCTAGTGACCACGCCTAGAGGTAAGTTTATTCACCTGACAGATGTTTTTAAACCAAGTTTTTCCTAGATTAAAGCAGTAGTGATGCACCTGGAATGGGTAGCAACAGAATTCATTGTCTTTTGGGATTGATCTAATCCATGGAAAACTGCTTTTGTGTAGTGAAGTTCAGCAGTGCACCATGCTGTCTGAACAGAGACAGCTTGCTGTCTCACCTTTCCAAAAGAACACAATGGCAAGTACTACAAATTAATTCCTAACTTGCAGTGATTCCTTTTTTTAGCTGCTGGAGGTTATTCAGTCAAGTTGTGGCAGCTCCTGCAAATTAATCCAACACTCTTAAACTGCTGCTGTAATACTGAAGAACTGCAGTTTTTATGTTCTGTGACTAACTTACTTTTGACAATACTCAGCTGCTGAAGGCCAAGCGCATTTCTGTGCTAAATCTGTTCAATGGCAGCAATGGAACAGTTAAAAGCAATGAGCCTTATGAGCCTTACTAAATGGTACTTTGCCATGTGGACTCCTTTTGGCCACATCTGACTTCAAAACACACCCTTTAGGGTCTTAACTATAAACTTGTGTACTAATGGCAAATCATTTTCTCTTTTTGTTTTGTGTTTTTGTTTGGTTTGTTGCTTTTTTGTTGTTGTTTTGTTTTTATTTTTTAATAAAGGAATCTTCTTCAGCGAATACAGCAAACAAAATGAATTCTAAAAAGGTTACTGCAGCACTTCTTAAACCCGGAGATATCTTTGAGGTTGAACTAGCCAAAAAAGATAACGGCTTGGGAATAAGTGTCACGGTACTGTTTGACAAGGTTTTTAGATGTTTTCTCTTTTTCTCTACTCCCAGCAACCCATTAAATTGATATATTACAAGGAAGCATATTTTCTGGAGTCACTGTTAAGTATATAGTTTTACTGCTGTGTGATTAATCTTACCAAAGCTGAAAAGTAAATACTATTTTATATTCCTTTTCTTGTCATCTGCCCTTTTAAGTAACTCGTTTGTTGTTTTATGGTGAAGCCCCAAAGTCCTAACAGAATCTTATCACAGACGCTGCTTTCTGAGTACAAAAAGCAAGGTTGTCTTTGTCCCTTGCTACCTAATAATGTGGCAGATTTACAATGGAGAGAAATAAGACCTTCCCTGACTGGCATCACAGGCTGTTGAGGCAGTAGTGTGACTTATATGAGTATCTATGCACATCCACACCCATACCGTGTTCAGGGCTCTCCCTCTGCTGGATAAAAGGCAGAAAGCAAAAAAACTACTTAAATTCAAGTAAGACCTGGCTGACACTGCTTTCTTGCAATATGAAACAAAAATATTTTTTTTATGCACTCATTTCTCCTCAGGCTATAAAATTTTGAAGGGAGTTTAGGGCTCAACACGGTGCAGAGTGGCACTTCAGAGAAGAAAAGAATGATTTATAACTGAGATGCACACATTTTTCACTGCTCCTGTTCTTGTGTTCAAAAGTATATTTCGGTACTTTAATGTAGAGATATGTCTGGTTGATTGATCACCAGACTACACAGTAACTTAAAAAAGTAAAAATTGCTTAAATTATAACAGCAAAGAGCAGTTATTAGCTCAAAACTTACGGCTTTCACTGGCTGTTTATAAGTTGGCCTTTACCCACATGTGGCCATAAGCCTAGACACGTAGGTGGAGTGCAATTCACAATCCTAGCACTATTTTAATATATATGGCTAGTATAGTAAAAGGAGCAGCATGAAACTTTACTATTTTAGCATCACAGACTATCCAAAGTCATATTGCTTTGTCAAGCTTGTAACTTAAGACAGCTGGAATAACAAAGTTGAGCAGGAGTTGGTTATAGAATAGCATCAAACCTAGTGTATGCGTGCATTGGCTTTGTAGAACACATTACAAGATGCCAACCAGTGCAAAGATTTCCCTTAAAGGATGACTGACTGCATGTTAGAAGGGATCTCTAAAGATCATCTAGCCCTGCAGTAAGCAGAAAGGCTAAGGCTCTCCAAAAACAATGCCATTTGAGCTTGAGCAGATTTTTTCAGCTTAGACCTTCAAACTTGTGTGAGCTGAGAGAAGGCAGCACTCCTTAGTTTCCTATTATGTGAGTTTGGAGTAGAGCACTGCATGGGTATGCATCTTCTGCTTTAGCATGCTGTGTTCTCACACATACCTGAGCTTTGATATGCATGCAAGCATGTAAAACCTGGCATAATGCAGACATGCTTCTGCTGAAGAACATTTATTTGTTGTAGGTGCATTTGCATTGTGATGCATCATGTTTTTACAATCTTCCCACCCCAACTGAATTCGTAATAAATTGCATGACTTCCAAAAGGATGCTTTGGGTTGTTTTGGTTTTAAAAGTTTGGGTGTTCTTCTTACATGCTAGTAGCCCTACTGCTTCCTGAGTACAGTTTTCCTTGTGTGACACTGTGTTTGATTAGTAAGTATTTTAACTGCAAAAAGACTAACATCCTGGTTTTGCTTTCCATTTAGGGAGGTGTAAATACTAGCATAAGGCACGGTGGTATTTATGTGAAAGCGGTTATTCCCCAGGGAGCAGCTGAAGCAGATGGCAGAATAGAAAAAGGTAGTATTTAAGTTCTTTCAGCTGGGACTCTTAATGTGAAAAAAGAGCAGATAACTGTCTGTGATGGACTTGACCATACACTGTGGCCTAGAAGCTAGAAGCTATATTTGCCTTCTTTCATTGTACCTTTTTAACTGGGAATAGGAGCTGTTTTTCTAAGCTACTGCATTTGCAGTTGTCATTTTAAATATTGCAACTGCAGAGCCAACAGAAAACTGCTGAGACTTTGGAAGGGAAAAGTCGGAAGTAGGCTGTAATAGGGGGAAAAAAAGTACAAAAATCCTGCAGCCTGTGTTAATGGAGAACATTTCTCTGTTCCAGCCGTGGGGAGAGAGAACTTTGTATTACTTGTGGCCTTCTTGAATGGCATGCTGGGCAACTCAATACAGAAAATTGATGTAATTGTTATGGCTTTTCTTGTTTCAAAGCCAGGCCACATTCCTTATTGAAGTAAGAATTTCCACCGTAGACTTAAGATGTGCTTTTAATAAAGAGTCTGAGCTTTGTGGCAGACTGTCATTCTGCTGTTAACACTAACTTTGACATGGGGTTATCCCACAGAATCATATTGTTGCGTAGGTTGGGAAAAACTTTTAATATCACTGAGATATTAAAGTATATTCACTATTCAGCCATGTAGTTTAGTCGGCAAAGTTCTCTTCTTGACTCGGTGTGTGGAGGGGAAGGAGAATTTCCTTCAACAACTGTCCTTGTTAGCTGAGACTTGAAGGTTTCTATGGATCAGTAGGTTTTACAGATTATGTTCTGCCTGCTTTTTCTTAAATTATCAGTCAATCATTTGTAGGTGACCGTGTGCTCTCTGTCAATGGGATTAGTTTGGAAGGTGCTACCCATAAGCAAGCTGTTGAAACGCTGAGGAACACTGGGCAGGTAAGTGGCTGCTGATTCTATTCCTATGTATAGTAAACCACATCTTCACTCATGGAGAGAGGTAAAAGAACCTGGAGAAGACTGGATTTCTCCCTGGTGTCCTGGTTGCTTTACGTGTGTTTTCTTAGACTCCTTGGCTGCCTGGGCCTTGAGTCTTGCTGCCCACCCTAGTGAAATTCTGGCTCTGTTTGGGTCAGATTTCTACATGGAATTGGACTTTCCTTGTTCCTGGGCTTCATAGGAAGGAAGCCTGGGTGCACGGGTTGGAAAGCAGCTGTAGCAGCATCCTACAGACAGGTCCCAAATCTGCCTGAGGAGATTTGGGAACCACTGAGGAGACAAGGGCCTCCATATATGCAGCAGTGTTTGCATGCTGTGTCGGTAGCTTTATTTGGTCTTGGGCTTTTTGGATAGCACTTGGTTCTGTCAGTGGTACCTCCTCATTTAATAGTGTTATTTATGTCAGCTGCTTCATATGTGGAGGTACATGCACACCTGGAAATAGCCAGTGAATGTACACATTCAGAGCTGCTAAAGACTGCTATTTGTGCTCACTTTATAAAATGCTCACATTGTAAAACTCTATTCCCTTAATGCATGTGAAAATGACACTTTCTTTGATGCTTCTTAACCAACTCAGCCTTACTGGAAGAAAACCCTGTGTTGGCAAGATATTAGTGTCTTCTGAAGACTGTCACAGCCCTTAAAATGAGGAGCAAACGGGAGCTGTATGGGGAGAGAAGTGTCTATAAAGTTTGCTCCTGTAAAACTTAGGGCCCTGACAAATTAGAAAGAAACACATACTCTAGACTGTGCTATCTGCATGACTGTTGCTAGTTGAGAATGTTTCATCTCTTTAGGTGGTGCATCTGCTGTTGGAAAAAGGTCAGCTTTCAGTGGCCAAGGTTCATGCTCCGGTAACACCACAGTGCACACCTCCGAATCAGGTGGGGCAATATGAGCCACAGGAGAAGCCAGCGACAAAAACTACAAATGCCAAAGAATACAGCTTTGTCACTGCAGGTCAGGTTGCATAGGACAATTGTCTGAACTTTCAAAGCATCCTTTGGTTTTCAGAATATTTTTCTTCAGATCTTCTATACCAATCTATACCAAGATCCTGCACATAATGCAGTCTCTTCCATTTTGTGCTGTACCATTTGCTTTTAAAATTTCCTTTCACATCTGGTAATTGTATTTAGTTACTGTTAACTGCTCTCTCACAGTTCCTTGTTTTTTCCCAATTTCACCAGTCTTGCAGGACAGGCCTATGGCACAGTTGTAATAAAAGGGGTGCTGGTAAGGAGTGCCAAGGTGGGGTTAAATACTTATAAATAAATGAGAGATTCTGTAGGTCCTGCTGTTCCTGTCTAGGTGAGAGAAAATATCAAGAGCTTGATGAAGAGAGACAACAGATTTGTTTAGCTGACTAGAGTTTGGCATATTTCAGCACCTCTTGCTGGAGACCTGTGAAAGTAAAGTCTACCCAGATGGGGAAACCACTGCAGATACCTTTTGGTCTTCCTGCATGGGATTTATCCTATCTGGCAGGAGCTCTGGTTGCTGCTCTTAGTAATGTCCAACCAGTGGCTGGGAAGGCTGTTTCACTCTGCTTTAACAGGCTCCTCAGTGGGCTTCCTGGGGAACAGTATTTTGGAGACACCCTAGCTTTCTGTATAGTGTGGATGCTGTCAGGACAAGCCAGCAGTCATAGTCAGCTTTTTGTCCTCTTTAACTTGGACGGATCTTCTAGATAATTCTTGTGTCTAGTAAAGTGGAAGAACCCTGTGAGGAGAAGATTGTGCATCTTATGTCTGGAGTAAGAATGCCAGGCACTTTTTATATGGTCATTGTGCTGTCAGAAATAATAAATTGATGTTCCTTTTGCAGATAACACGTTTGAGGTAAAGCTGTTGAAGAACAGTTCAGGCCTTGGGTTCAGTTTCTGCCGTGAAGATAACCTTACCCCAGAGCAACTGGGCTCAACTATTGTAAGGGTAAAAAAGCTCTTCCCTGGGCAGCCTGCAGCAGAAAGTGGGCAAATAGAAATTGGGGACGTCATTCTAAAAGTGAACGGGGCATCCCTAAAGGGTTTATCTCAACAGGTTTGTACCTAAGTAGTGAAACATGCTGTGATAGTCTTGCAAGTCTTGGGGGTCTGCATCCAATAACAAATCCCATTGTGGCCATAGGAAGTCATCTCTGCTCTGAGAGGAACATCCCCAGAAGTCTCTCTTCTCCTTTGTCGACCACCATCTGGTATACTACCAGACATCGATCCTTCTTTATTGGTAGGGTGTATGGCATACGATATTTATGGGGGGTTTTACTGGCTATTTGTAAGCTCTGGTGGGTGGGTTAGTTAAATGGATAATGATGGGGAGGTTGGTCACAGAAACATGGTCCTTAAAGTAAATCCCTGAGGCATGTACTAAGCATTTTGCAGAAATGTGAAAAGAATGCAGGACTTTACTATTTAATTTCGCCCCCGCTTCATTTTGTGGCTTAAGACACTGGAAATTGGCTTAATTCACTGATTTTGTGTCAAAGGTTTCTTTGCAGCCCAGTGGTTTGAAGGTGATCTCAAACAGAATTTCAATCTTTCTGTAGCCCATGTTAAGAATATTCTGTGAAACACCAGTTTGTCTGATTCTGATGCACGTAAATCCAGGGGAAAATAAAATATTTACTTACTGGAAATTAAAGGTGTCCCAAATAATATTTTAAAATGCTCCAATAACAAAACTGAAAGAAGGCCACTTTCAGAAGACATGGAAATTAAATGTGTGTCAGCAAAAAGAATGTAGCAGGTAATTTGCCTGAAAAGCAGGCTTTCCATAATACAGGGAAGTGTAAAACTAAGGGAGACAAATCTTCAGTTTAAGTTATTTTAGTATTATTTTCAAACAATCAAAACCATTCAAGTCTGATGGCAAACTTAAATGTACAAATGCAAACCTAAGTGAAGTTAAAATAGGAGATAAACAACTGAACAAACTAGTAATACAAATAATTAGTCCTGTAATTAAAACTGTTTGTAGTATGGACTCACTTTACTATGACAGTGCATATATTAAAAGAAGAGGAAAAAATAAACAAGTGGCAATTTTTGTTTATAACGTTATCAGATTGGTGTGTTCATGAACACAAGAATTTGGCCATAAAAGCATAAATGAACCTTTTAAACTTCATGTGTCTGCTAGCTGACATCATTCTTGGGATTTTGTGATTATTAGCAAAACTGTTCTTCATCCTCATGGGAGTCAATAACTTGACTGAACAGTCTCCATTGGACACAAATTACCATAGGTTTTGTAGTCCATCATGTAGGTTTTTGCTAGAAAGGTTCCACGTTTCCCTCCTGTATGAGAATTATTTGACTTCAGTTGTCTTTTAAGCATCAGCAGTGTATTCTAGTTGTAAGGGATTTCATGGTAATTGCCTATATGACTGCTGGGCATGGTTTAAAGGCATCTTGCCAATAGGTGCTCCGGTACTAAAGCCAAGAGAATATTTGTTTTCCTTAGATGAATTTGCAGTTCTGTAGCAGTATATGTTTCAAGGGTTTACAAGTATTATCTTGGCCAAGTTGTGTTGAACTCAGTGAAACTGCGCTATGATATGATTATACAGTTTGGGCAACATCTGAATGGAAGGAGCCACTGACTGCTTGGCAATTTTATGCAGTCTTTCCAACTTCTTTTGTCATCAGAACTGGAATTTCATGTCCTTGCTCTCTTTAGACTCCCATCCATTCACCCCAACAAGTATTTCCCGATGTCAGCAGAGAAGTTTCTGATCCATCAAATGGAGAGCAAGGTGACAGCTCAGATGAAAATGAAACTACTGATCTGAGCAAGAAAAGGCTAAAATCTTCCTCTAGAGGAGACAGCTACAGTGACAGCAGCAGGAGTGGTGATGAGGAGGTGATAGACTCGCCAGCACAAGTGGACCTTGGCTGGAGTTCTGCGCTATACCAAACTTCAGATGAAGTTATGACACAAGCACAAGGTGGTCAGGAGGAGGCTGTTCGCACCATCTCATATCCTGATCCAGAGGCTTCTAGGAAGTCAGAGCTTGAGAACAGGTATACAGTTTATAATGATACTTGTAATATTGAAGAAGGTGTTTACAAAAATAGGTTATTGGACTTTTACATTTTGCTTTTTAAATCTGCATGAAGTCAATATTGGTCCATATATTCATTTATGGTTGACAGCCACATTGTACAAGCTGATCCTTGGGGTTTTTGCTGTTTATCTGTAGTGATTTGCCACTGGATTTGCCACTGATCCCAATCTGTAGAACTGTTGCTGATGTTACCACATCCATTTTAATAAATGACTGTTACGATACTACTGCATCTGAGCTGACCCCGCACCTGAGAGAAGTGGATTCGTTACTCAGCCAGTTGGAAAAAAACACTGAAGAATATGAGCCGGTAACTTACTATTTCTGTCTTTCAGTGTCATAAATGTACTTACTGATGTGGCCATCTGAAAGTTGTTTTAGCCTTGGCAACAGAAGTGAGTGAATAGCAGTTAGGCATATTGATTTACAAACAGGATAGTTGTAGGCACATTCATGTGCCATTTGTAACCAGTGAACTGCAGCTGCTCATACAAATGTCCACAAGCATTTTCTGTCTGGACTCCTGAGGAATTGATATATTTCTCTATGCGAAATTGTAGGCATCCATACGTACATAAGTAGATGCGTATATGTCTATTTCAGATGACATTTCGGCCTGGAAAACTTGGCATTAAATATGGAACCAGCCCTGATATCTGTACTCAGAAAAAGCTTAAATGGCAAATATCTTGCTTCTGCCCTGTTAGTTTTTTTGTGTGGTTGTTCAGAGATCATAAGATAAACTGGGGCAGCGGGGATATCAGGAGACTGTTCTTTGTAGCATTTATATCTATGAGTCTCAAAGCCTTTCTGTTCTGCTTCAAAAAGCAGCATATTTTTGAGACTCTTCTGAAATAGCTTCTTGCCACCCCAGAAATGTCTTGTGTATCAGTAGGAACTTCTGCTACCATATGCTCACATACTCTATTCACAGATGGAAAAAAATGCAAGTTGATCCTTGATACATCTCAGTTGTGAAGGTCTTTCAGGTTACAAAGCTGCTTTAGCTCATACTCCATTTTGACAGGAAACTGTCCTTTCGTTAATCCCTTTTTCAGAAGGTATTCTCAAACCTTCCTGGTGCTCTATGAGTTTCTATGCAAATGAGGCACATCTATGTCTTTCAAATCAAAATTAATGGAAATTAAAATAGGGAAAACATGCCCATGTGTTCAGTTCCAAGATAAGCTATGGTACTGTATTTCACTGTAGGAAAATACATGCACCTGTTTTCTTCAGTTCAGCAACTCATAGAATCATAGAATAGTTAGGGTTGGAAAGGACCTTAAAATCATGTAGTTTCAACCCCCCTGTCATGGGCAGGGACACCTCACATTAAACCATATCACCCAAAGCTCTGTCCAGCCTGGCCTCGAACGCCACCAGGGATGGAGCATTCACAACTTCCTTCGGCAGCCCATTCCAGTGCCTCACCACCCTAACAGTAAAGAACTTCTTCCTTATTTCCAATCTAAACTTCCCCTGTTTAAGTCTGAACCTGTTACCCCTTGTTCTATCACTACAGTCCCTAATGAAGAGTCCCTCCCCAGCATCCCTATAGGCCCCCTTCAGATACTGGAAGGCTGCTATCAGGTCTCCACGTAGCCTTCTGAACAGACCCAATTTTCTCAGCCTGTCTTCATATGGGAGGTGCTCCAGTCCCCTGATCATCCTCGTGGCCCTCCTCTGGACTTGTTCCAACAGTTCCATGTCCTTTTGATGTTGAGGACACCAGAACTGCCCACAGTACTCCCAGTGAGGTCTCATGAGGGCAGAGTAGAGGGGCAGGATCACCTCCTTCGACCTGCTGGTCACGCTCCTTTTGACGCAGCCCAGGATACGGTTGGCTTTCTGGGATGCAAGCGCACACTGAAGCTGGCTCATGTTCAGATTCTCATCGACCGACACTCCCAAGTCCTTCCCCTCAGGGCTGTTCTGAATCTCTTCTCTGCCCAACCTGTAGCTGTGCCTGGGATTGCTCCGACCCAGGTGTAGGACCTTGCACTGGTCATGGTTAAACTTCATCAGGTTGGCATCAGCCCACCTCACAAGCGTGTCAAGGTCCCTCTGGATGGCATTCCTTCCCTCCAGCGTATCAATCGAACCACGCAGCTTGGTGTCATCGGCAAACTTGCTGAGGGCGCGCTCAATCCCACTGTCTATGTCACTGACAAAGATGTTGAACAAGACCGGTCCCAACACTGATCCCTGAGGGACACCCCTCGTTACTGGTCTCCACCTGGACATGGAGCCGTTGACCACAACTCTTTGCGTGCAGCCATCCAGCCAGTTCTTTATCCACCGAGTGGTCCATTCATCAAATTGGTGTCTCTCCAATTTAGAGACAAGGATGTCTTGCAGGACAGTGTTGAACGCTTTACACAAGTCCAGGTAGATGACATCAACTGCTCTACCGCTGTCCATCAGTTCTGTAGCCCCATCACAGAAGGCCACCAAATTGGTCAGGCAGGATTTCCCCTTAATGAAGCCATGCTGGCTGTCACCAAGCACCTCGTTGTTTTTCACGTGCCTTAGCATGCCTTCCAGGAGAATCTGCTCCAAGATTTTGCAAGGCACAGAGGTGAGACTCTTCCTGATTGATGTGATTTCCTGATGTGAATTCCTGATGTGATGTCTTACTTGAAAAACACAGAGCCATTTTTATATATAGCAGCTAGTTGAGGGTAAAATAAGGTGATGGGTTTGGTGAGTGCCTTCACTACTTTTAGATTATAAACCTTTGGCCCGAGGTTAGCTCCATGCAAAACAGCAGTCCATCTGAATTCATTAGAAGCAGCTAAGTTGAGCCTGCTAAGACATATATTGGTACAGTCGAAGCTTGTGTTCCACTTAAACCAATAGGTAGAACCATTTTCTATTTCTAACTGTTTTAAATTCAGTGAAGTGTTCAATTGCTTCTGTTTGTCTATTTAAAGTGCTCTTTTCTTCTCCTAGGAAGTAGAGCTTCGAGTCACTATGACAAAGTCAGAAAAGGGCAGTCTGGGTTTTACAGTGACCAAAGGTAGCGATAATGTTGGCTGCTATATTCATGACATTGTTCAGGATCCTGCCAAAAGTGATGGGAGACTACGACCTGGAGACCGACTGATAAAAGTGAGATGATTAATGTTTTCAGATACAGGGATTACATGAAAAGGACAGCTTTGAGTCAAATGTGGTTAAGGAACAAAGGCATGCACCTTCTGAGAGGCTTAATTTGATAGCACTTTAGACAAAAGAAATACAAGTATGACAATGTGACAAGATTGCTGAAGGGAGTTTATGGTATGTCCCACAGCTAGGCATGTGTGCAGCTACTATTCATGACAGCAAAAAATGGTTTAAAGAGAAAAACATTAATTGATTAAATAAGATGGTTGCCCAGGTATGCAGAGGAGTTCTTGGTTAAATACATTTATGGCTAGCTTATTGTTCAGAAATAAAATTTAAGAGACTTAAGGGTTTACTGGGTACGTATCATGTAGTACAGATGTTCATCATAGAATCATGAAATAGTTTGGGTTGGAAGGGACTTTTAAAGGTCATCTAGTCCAACCTCACTGCAGTTAGTAGGGATATCTAAATAGATCAGGCGCTTAGTGCTTTATCCAACCTGACCTTGAATGTTTCCAGAAATGGGGCATCTGCCACCTCTCAGATCAACCTATTCCAGTGTTGCACCACCCTCATAATAAAAAACTTCTTCCTTATATCTAGTCTGAATCTACCCTATGCTAACTGTTTTACTCAGAACCTAACATGGAGATCTGTGTTGCTTTTAATTTTCCCAGGTTAATGACATTGATGTCACTAACATGAGTCACACCGATGCAGTAAACTTTCTTCGCACTGCCCCAAAGACTGTCAGATTAGTGCTAGGGCGTGTTTTGGAGCTACCGAAGATGCCAGTGCTGCCTCATTTACTGCCTGATATCACACTAACGTGCCATGAAGAGGAGCTAGGTAACACAGTAGTATACTGGTTTTTGCTCTAAAGCAATTTTTTTTCCCTTCAGTTACAAAGAATAAACCTGATTTCCTCCTCTGCCCCTTGTTTCTTGCAAAGGTTTGTTGTTATCAGGAGGTCATGACAGCCTTTACCAAGTTGTGTATATCAGCGACATTCTCCCCGGATCGGTTGCTGCCAGAGAGGAGAGTCTCCGTGCACTAGATATTATCCATTATATTAATGGAGTAAGCACACAAGGGATGACTCTGAAAGAAGCCAAAAGAATGCTGGAAACATACCTTCCAAAAGTAGTGCTTAAAGTGACCAGGTATGTTTTGGAAGCAAATGCATCCCTGTACTCTTTAATTTGATTGCAGGCTTTTAGAAGTATATGGGCAAAACATGTTCCTAGTATGACAACTAATTCACAAGAGTGGTACTAGGTAGCATGCTGTTGAGGACTGATGCCACAGAAAGGGTCTCTGTTCACAGTTGTGCTTCAGTGGAGCAGAATGGTACTTAAAAAGCATTTGCTGTGCTTTTTATTTCTCTGGAAGACAAGGGTGTATTCCAGCTATTGAGTGCAAGTGTTCAAAATACAGGGATTACATGAAAAGGACAACTTTGAGTCACATGTGGTTAAGGAACAAAGGCATGCACCTTCTGAAAGGCTTAATTTGATAGCACTTAGACAAAAGAAATACAAGTATGACAATGTGACAAGATTGCTGAAGGGAGTTTATGGTATGTCCCACAGCTAGGCATGTGTGCAGCTCTGTTCACAGTTGTGCTTCAGTGGAGCAGAATGGTACTTAAAAAGCATTTGCTGTGCTTTTTATTTCTCTGGAAGACAAGGGTGTATTCCAGCTATCGAGTGCAAGTGTTCAAAATACCATTTTCAAAATACACCACAGGTGACTTAAATCATGATCAGCAGTTGTAACAGTAGTACATACTTACATCAATATCTGATTATTACCATGATTTTTTTAATAAAAAATTCTGTTAACATTTCTTTTTATAGAGATGGTCATGCAGTGCTTCCAAAATCCAAAAGCCCTGATAGCTCAAATCCATGGCCAGTGAAAGCTAATGGTAAGATTTGCTTGCTTACTTAATGCAGGTGAATTGCACACATTAATAAAAATGAACAAACTGATACGGGCCCTCCACTTAAAACTGCCTTCCTGTAGATGACTTGTCATGCACATGTTCATGACAAGATAAAAGGTTATTTTTAGGTTTCAGTTATTTCATCTACAAGTTTTCTCCTTTGTAAAAGCACAATGTATATGGAAACCCAAAACTTCACTAGTAACTAGGTATATAGCATCTACTTGTTCCATTTTCATAGAATCATAAATAGTTAGGGTTGGAAAGGACCTTAAGATCATCAAGTTCCAAACCCCCTGCCATGGGCAGGGACACCTCCCACTAAACCATGTCACCCAAGGCTCTGCTCAACCTGGCCTTGAACACCGTCAGGGATGGAGCATTTACAATTTCCCTGGGCAACCCATTCCAGTGCCTCACCACCCTAACAATTTTGTCTCATTTATTATACTAGTAATGGGATATTTAGAATAGTCAGTAGTTCTCTGATATCATAGTACCTTTAGCAAGTGAAAGGTACCTTTGAACAAGGACCCAGATGTCAGGTGATGTTAAACAAAAAATAACCCCCAAAAGTTAGTAACAGGTGACCGTGGGCTTGTGTTTTGTACATTTCGAGGGAAGAGAAATCATGCCTTGTTTTCACGGTATGTTGTTAAGCTGTTTATCAACATTTCTCTTTTCCTTAGCATTGATTATTTGCAAAAGCATTCATAACATGTGTCGAATCTAACATTCATAAAACTGTTACAAAGTATAGTCCATCAGACATAAGTTTGGCAGTGTCCATCAGACATAAGTTTGGCAGTGTCCAGCAGCCAAGCAGAAATGTTATTCATTTCATAACATAACATTAAATATGTTGTTTCTTTAATAAAAATAATTGTTTTGGGCTAATTTAATTTCTGTGGTAAGGTTGCTGTGAAATTATTGGTTTTGGTTTTTTTTTTTTTTTTTTTTTTTTCATTTTTGTTTAGGTTGTTCCTATAGTGATTCCTGTGATAAAACAGAAAAGACAACTGATGCTCATGAGCCCAAGGTAAATATTACTTTATTGTGCCTACTGCCATTAGAAAACCTACTTTACCAAAATTTTAAAAATAAATAAATCAATCCATGAATGGAAGGATACAAGCCCACTGTCAGTGGGTTTGTCAGTTGATGTGAATAAGCACTGATCATAATAAATATGGCAGGTTTTTTAATTGATCTTCTCCTTCTTTGGGACTGCTTTATCAGAAGACACAGGGTCTTATGAGAAGAACAAGGCTCTGATCCGCAAAACTCCATTCAGTTCACAGTTTCTGGAGATGTTTGCATGTTACATTCACTAGATTGTTTTCCTACCCCCCTCTCTCCCCTGCCACTTATTTTTTTCCTGAGAAATAGTGTGTTGTGGGACCAAAAGTGTTGAAGCCTGAATGTGCTTTGTAGACTTTATAATAATGTTAAATGCCTCTGTTAATGTAATGTTTAATACACGTGGGGTTTTTTTTAGTTGCCCTTAATTTTTTTTATTCTTTTCATGTGCAACTTCTAACACACATTAAATTTGCCTGCCCATCACCCAGCTATCTCAGATGAGAATAGGGTTTTGCATTTGTTGCTAAGCAGAGCAGTGAACATTTTAAGGCTTCCTTGCTGCATCAACAAACTTCCAGACTTTTTAAGGGTTAATTTGTATTGTTCTTTGCTTTCTTAGATAAATGGCAATGTCTTCCTGGGGCCTTCCCAGACAAATACAGAAAGCAACATCCATCACTCAAAAGGACTAATGAATCTCTCGGGATCTGGAGATGCACCTTCCGTTGGCTTTACCAATCAGATAGCAGACTTTTCTGAACAGAGTGACAGATCAGGTAAGAAATGAGATGGGGGACAGCATTAATCAGCCTTTAGTGTATACATGCAAGTGAGTCAAGGCATTGTTGAATATGCTGAAATAAGTCAATGTTAGACTGGCAGTCAGTTTTAGAAGATCATCTCCAAGTTGCATGCTCAGCTTCAGAGAAATTAGCTGATGTTGGAGACTGTATTCTGTGTAAGAGAGAAATGAAGGAAAGCCATGATAAAAGTTAGAAATAATGCAATGATGTCTGCCTCTATTTTTTCTGAGAAAACATCCTATATTAGGAAAATCTGTCCTTTTATACTGTTCTCTTTAAAAACAGAGGTTCCAGATGATGAGTATTATGATGAGGATGATCACAATGAAGTTGTCCAGTATCTGTTGGATGTTGTAGATGAGGAAGCCCAGAACCTCTTAAATCGTAATAATGCAACCTCAGAGGCTCAGAGTCTTCTACATCTCAAGAAGGCCACATCAGAAGATCACTTGCCAGGTAACATAAGCCATTAAAAAGGCATATCATTGACAGCAAAATGCTTCTTGAAACAAGGTGCCAAATAAATTGATTTGGCAGGAAGGAGAGTTTACACTTAATTGACATGTGAACTGAAA
Organism: Neopsephotus bourkii; assembly: GCF_033783945.1. Classification (NCBI taxonomy): domain Eukaryota; kingdom Metazoa; phylum Chordata; class Aves; order Psittaciformes; family Psittacidae; genus Neopsephotus; species Neopsephotus bourkii. The sequence continues at coordinate 939,868 of NW_026901048.1, forward strand.
GTTTCCCAAGTAAAATACAGACAAATGGTTGCTGATTCCGGTGAACTTCAGTTGCAGTTTAATAAGGCAAGCTCTGGTTTGACAGATCTGGATTTTGCTCTAAGTAATCTGGGAAAATTAGTGCCATACAAGAGTTGTCTTTTCAGTGGAGTTCGTGCTATTCTGCAGTTGAAGACATGTTGAAATGCTGAAGCTTTTCAACGTTTCATTGATTACTGATAGCACAACTTGGAAATGTGTTGAGATCTCTCAAAACAAAAAAAAAAATTGCCAACCTGCTCTTTTAGAAAGACTACTGTTTTCAGAACCTGCTTCTGTACACCTTTCATATCCATTGTTCCAGCTTCTCAGCTCCAGTTGTTATTAACTAAAATTTAGCATGGAGCAGGATTTTGTAGTTCCTTTGTGGTCTCACGCTATGTAGGCATGATCCAAAAGTGAGCTCAGCTGGGGAATATTATTGGAGCTCCACTACTTCCAATTTCCTGTAGGCAGGATCTGGCTTTTGCAACTGAAGATGAATTGAATATGTAAGATACAGCAGCAGAGAACTACTGTAGCAGACACATACAAGTCATATTTTATCCGGCACACCTTAATTAGGTCTTGTTAATACAAAGAGCAGGTAGAATGCTGGTTTAGACCTACTGCTGGTCTAAATGTAACTGAATGGAAGAAACATTACTGACATGGGAATCTGATCACTTCTTAGCACTAGGCTGTTCATCCTTTATGTTGCGGCACAGATATTCTGTTAGCTATGCAAACCACTTCATAAGGAATGACAGATATTCCAGTCAGAAAAGAAAGGAGCCTAAAGTCTGATCATTCTATCCAGTTGGACCTCTTTTCCAGCACACTGTTAGCAAAGGCACTTAACAGATGTTTCTTGGTTATTCTGGTACCTATATTTCCTGTGTAGTGCCAGGCAGGTTTAACAGGATTTATATCTATGACAAGGTGACTCCTGGGCATCTTTGGGTGAGTTTATGCTGTATCTCCTGATTTTCCTGTTCCAGCAGAGATGAATGGAAAGCTGACAGAAGATAAGTCTGAAGACACAGACTGTGATGGGTCATCTTTGCCTGAAGATTTTTCAGAGGTGGGATACCAAGAAGCTGGCAGACATTTGTCTGCTGATTTTGCTTTCTCAGATGCTGTTTTGATTTATTGTTTTCCTTATTGGCATAGAACTTGTGGAAATAACTTTGCATGTCTTTTAATTTAAAACATCTTTGTCAATAGTAGTTGTAAATGGTGTACAAACATTTTTTAATTGTATAAGATTACCGTAAATTAATTATATAAGAGAACAAAGCATAGTGTTATTTTATACTGTTTCTCATATTTTTTTTTCAATAAAGGGCTAGAATAAACTACCTTGTTAATGTTATTTTTGGCATTTAATCTGAAAGATTTGCTTGATTCCTGCTCAGGGAAGAGAAGTAGTCACAATGAATGCTGTGCAGACTTAGGTGTCCAAAATCTAAATTGGAGATTTCTTTTCCTCCTACTTTTTGCTAGGATCTGTTCATTAATTTGAACGACATCTATATGGGGTTTATCCTACATTGCATGTGCTGTTTTACATCTGTCGCTAGATGCCTGGGTTTCATCTCAATATTTGAGATCAGCAGAACGCTGTCTGTCCAGCACATACTGGCTATTGCATCTCTCTGTCCAGCTGCTAAAGCTGAGAGTCAGATCAAGTATCTGGCTCTGTATTGGTGTGCTCTAGGAGGCCAACAAGTAAAATTTTCTGAGTATGGCAGTGGAAACTTGCAAGCTGGCTTAATAAGTATAAATGGTTTTGTAGAGGTTTGTTGTTTGGGTTTTTTTTTTGCAAGGGGAGGGTCAAAATGCTGCCTTCTCTGCTGAGTCTTCATCATCTGTTGAGGAAGGCGTATATAGAAATACGCCTTCCTCCAAATACATTTAGAGGTAAAGCCCTGTTCTGCTGTATATAGGAGTGGTGGCTTGTGAGAAAGCAGAAGTTTTCACTATCAAACTTACCCCATAAAGAGGTTTTTAATATTAGAAACAAAGTAAACTGGAGAAAATGTAGATGGCTCTACTGCTGCTGTGAATCAGGAATGATTTTAAGGCAGCTTTTTGGCCTTGTTACAGTAATGCCTCTTTCCAATCATTCAGTGTTCTTGTCCTCTCTTATTTTGGGTTAATGAGATGTCTAAAAGGGGAAAGTCTGTCATTATGTGCTGCTTTGAACTTAGTACCCTTCAGAAATAGCCCATGTAATTATTAATTGTTTAAAATTTACAGTGGGTGAGTGTTATAACTCTGTCCTTTAATGTGTTTTGAAATATTTCTGCCACTAGCTAATACATGTAAATGGATGTGAAGACTACTGTGAAGTAAAAGCTACGCCAGAAAGGTAAGATTTCTTTACTAGTGTTGCTTGAAAGCAAACCTGTGAAGTCTGAAACTCTGAAGAGAGATATGTTATAAAAAAAACAACCAACTCAAACTAAAAGCAAACCCAGTGAAGTATCTGTGTGTGAAGCCTTGTTGCATTGCTCTCTGTCTAGTCTTGTTATTTCAAAGATTATAATTTGTGGGAATATTAGTCAGCTTTATGTGGTTTATTTATGTGGTTTTATTTATTCCTTTGATATGTGGTTATAACAAGTAACTGGGCTGTGTTCAAATGGCACCAAATAACTTAATTTGCATTGTACTAGCAATTTGGTACTTGCATGTGAAGAAAATGTTCAAACAATGCTGTCTTCAGTTTGAAGGTTTACAAGCTTCATTAATATTATTTCTTCTGGTTTTAGAGCACAGAAACTAAACTGCATAGTTCCACTGGTCCACCTGTTCCCATTTGAGTATTTAGAGCTTACTTTTTTACATAGAAAGCTTAAAGTGTATATACTTCTTTTTATATTATGATGTTGTTTTTAGGAAGTTTTGGGTTGAGGCTTGGCACAAGCAGCATCATTATGACCTAAAATACTTAATACGTTTATCATCCTCAGCAAAGCTAGTGAAATTGCAATGGAAGATATATATCCTACTGTACAGGTAGTGGATTATGTGAATGGTCCAAACCTGCTTTTGGGTGTTCTTTCACAGAATCACAGAACGGTTTGGGTTGGAAAGGACCTTAAGATTATCTAGTACCAGCCCCATGCCACAGGCAGAGACACCTCACACTAGACCAGGTTGCCCAAGGCTCTGTCCAGACTTGAGCACTGCCAGGGATGGAGCATTTCTCTGCTTAGCCTTTGAAAAGTAATTGCAATGATAGAACGTAATTGCAGTGATAGCTGTTACCAGATTCCTGTCTTCCTGATTGTTTTATTAGGTTGCAAATGTATTGGTATTTTTCTAGGTGATCTCTTTTTACTTCCATAACTTGTCTTCTTACAGGTCAACTCCACAACCTCCGTTGAGTCAAGCAGATGAAGATGAAATCACATGGGGAAGTGATGAACTGCCAATTGAATCAGTCAGCCAGGAACATGTAAATAAAGGCAAGAACTTTAACAAATCATCAGTGGAAATTTGAGGATCACGTTAAATAGAGAAAATGCCAGAAGTGAATTTTAAAATGTCCTGTTTTGAAGGTGTAAAGACACATGTGGTGGGAAATCTTAACAGCTCAGCAGCCCACTGGAAAGGATCTTTACAGCTTTGCATAATAAATGTGCAAGAGTTGATAGGAACAAGCATTGGCAACATTACACCTATACTTGTAGTAGAGTTGAAACCAGCTGAGATGCTTTCTTCCATAGCATCTATCTCAGAAATGCTGTAACTATAGATATTTGACTGTGATCAGATTGATATATCATGTGCTCTGCATACTCCATTCTCAAATTAGGCAATATATTTTCTTTGTCATGACTCTTATTCTTCCACTGCTGCTCAATGTGGCAGAGTGGAATGCTACTGAATTTGATGTGTTTGGCAGAATCTAGTCTTCTTGGGATGGCATTAGTAAAGTCAGTTCCTGAAATTCTTATACAGCTGTCTTTTATCTGTATTCATTAAAAGAAAAAAAAGGATAATCTGTGTAAACCTTCAGACTAAGTCTAAATTAAGGATATTTTTAATTGTGATACCAGAGAGACTCTCAGTTTATCAATTTTGTTGTACTTCAGAGAAACAATGAAGGCCTCATACAAAGCAAGCTTTATTGGAAAAAAAAAAGATAGATTTAACCCATCTAACAATTACCTCTTGAAAGACATGTTGAATGTAAGTGCTAAAAACAAAGTCACGGGCTGTTATATTTAAGTGAAGAGTTCTGAATTAACCCCTGTGTGCATTTATCAGTTTTGTAGTTTGTGTGAAGAACCTGTGTTTAAAATATGTTTGAACTTTGTTTCAGTGTGTTTATTGGAAGTTCAGGAAAATAGTCTCTTTGGTTCCTGGATTTATCAAAGCTGATTTTGCATCGTGCTGATTTTGTTAGTTAATGTGGTTTTGCTTGTCAAACTGAGAGGGTATCTTTGGATTCTCTCTGGTGTATTGAGGCAATCTAGAGAAAACTGGTAGTACAGTGGGGAACAGCAACAAGGAAATCCAACACTGCACTACGGTTTCCCTAGTTTTAGCTATTTGTATTTGTATTTATATCAATCAGTCCTGCTGTTCTGCTAGATTTCCCTTTAGTGACAAATGACGAGATCTCTGCACTCCCTACTGTGAATGTGCTCCCTGGTGGCAAGTACTCAGGAGCTAAACTGAAGGCAGTGATCAGAATGTTGCGTGGATTGCTGGAACAGGGAGTCCCTTCTAAAGAGATTGAAGTGAGTAGCTACTTGTCCTTTAAAGTCCTGTTTTCTAGTATGAAGCAGTTAGAATGGTTGACTCATCACTGCTTTAAATACCACAGCTCTTTAATTGGCAGCTGTAAAGGGATTAAAAGACTCCTTTTACCAAAAACTTCTCTCCCTTCCCCCCCCCACCCTGTAACTGCTAAGAAGTAAGATTAGGTTGAACTAGGAATTCAATTCAAAAGTGTGTTTACATCATTCTTTCTTCTGGTAAATTACCAAGAGAAAATGATGTTAACAGGCAGAGACAAGGTAAATGCTGTGAAATCTACCTGCAGAATGTGAAAAGAGTCTTAAATCAACCATAGATGATCTTAAGGTCCTTTCCAACCCTAACTGTTCTATGATTCTTTGTTACACAGTATTTTTTGAGAGAATGAGAAATTATTTACTGGATAATAGGGTGGGGTTTTTTCATTATCTTAGCTATATGAAATGAGATTCCTTCCTGTGACTGAATTATTATTCACCTCTACATTAGGATTATTTATTTCTTAATGATTCTGTCTGTTAAGTACTTGGTTACAGAACTACTCTTTACACTTATTACCATTCAGCACTTTCTAATGTATATGTAATTGCTTCTTTACAGAACCTTCAGGAGTTGAAACCTTTGGATCAGTGTTTGATTGGACAAGCCAAGGAGAACAGGAAGAAGAACAGATATAAAAACATACTTCCTTGTAAGTCCTAACTAATCTGAAGTTCACTGTTGATATTTCATTATCACCTGTCTGATCAGATGAATTAGGTTAGAAGTGGCATGTCCTAGTTGTGCTACTAAGAGAGGAAAAAATTTGTCTGCTACTTATTTTCCACACATTTAAAGCAAGCAGTTGTAAAGCAGTTTAAGGTAAGTTAACAGTAAGCTACTGTAGTAGGCTGGGATGGATGTTGACAGATTCTTCAGGTGTTTCAGCAGATTCTATGTCTTAAACATTGTATACATATGGAGCCAGACAAGATTTTTTTCATTTTTATCCATGTGAAATTGGAAAACCAGACATGTATACTATTGTCAGTAAATTTCCTGCAACAGAATTCTGTTTGTTAGGTGGGAGATGTGTGGAGAAACAAGAACTGACAAATGTTCTGAATGAGAAGTATTCAACCTCAGTTTCAGAGGTGCTGCAGGTATCCTGCCTGTCTCCCGATCTAGATTTCTCCCCTAGCTATTTTTTTCTTTACTTAAAGAGAAGTATCCTAAAGCAAATATTGTAGTGATTTTTAATCTTTTTTTTTTAATAAGATCAGGAAGCATCTGTGGAGATAAGTACTATGTGAGTGTGTAAGGCTCTGCATCTCTATCGTTTGAAAGTCTAATTATGTGCATGCATAGCATGAAGGTATTTTTGTTGTGTGGGAATTGCAGATGATACCACTAGAGTGCCCCTTGGGACTGAAGGTGGATACATCAACGCCAGCTTCATTCGCATGCCAGTGGGGAATGAAGAGTTTGTTTACATTGCATGTCAAGGACCTCTCCCCACAACTGTAGCAGATTTCTGGCAGATGGTTTGGGAGCAAAACTGTACTGTGATTGCCATGATGACTCAGGAGGTTGAAGGAGAAAAGATAAAATGCCAGCGTTACTGGCCAGATGTACTCAATAAAACCACCATGATAAATGATAGACTACGGCTTGCTCTTGTAAGACTCCAGCAGCTCAAGGGCTTCATCATTAGAGTGCTGGAGCTAGAAGAGATTCAGGTAAGTGAATCTGCATGCTCAGAGTGTTGGCAATTTTATCCTCATACTTCTGGCTTGCCTGCTTTCAGTTGCAGTGTCTGATCAAGGGGTAACTTGGGGCTTCTCCTTTTTGTCCAGCGATCATTACTAGTCAACATTTCCTCATTGCAGCTTGTGTTATTCTGTGACCTTTATAGAAGCAGCTGGATCAGGAGATTTCATTATGCTAATAAGACTCTAAATGTTGGCTTCTTAGGTGCCTTTGGCCACATAAACATTTATAGGGATATGAAATTCACTGCAATCTGGCTGGGTCATTCCTTTGTGTGATCATCTCAGTCTGCACACTGTTCCTTATATTATTTAACTATTGGCTAGTTATTTTCAGTTTAGGTCACTGTTTCTCTTGCTTTATGGAACTACAGAACACCTTCATTAGGCAAATACTTCTGAGACTGTTTCCTTTGAGGACTTACCTTTGGGGTTTTATTCTTCCCATGTGTTACATTTTGGTTTTTTTTTAAATGTTAGACAGGTGAAGTACGGCACATTTCCCATCTGAACTTCATTGCCTGGCCTGACCATGACACCCCTTCTCAACCAGATGACCTGCTTACTTTCATCTCCTACATGCGTCATGTCCACAAATCAGGACCTATCATAACTCACTGCAGTGCAGGCATTGGACGGTCGGGGACCCTTATTTGTATAGATGTCATTCTAGGGTTAATCAGCAGAGACCTCGATGTGAGTACCCAAGAGAATGGGCTAAGCTATGCTTTTGACTTGCAGGAAATGTGTTCCATTGGATCTGTCCAATTGTTTAAAGAATATGCTAAGCTTTTCAGAGTAGTGAATCTTAATGGAACTTCAATCAGGATGCAAGAGCAGTACTTGTGAAATGCTTCTTTGTTGGTGATCCAGGGGGTGGGGTGCTCAGCCTTCTGCTGGTCCTTGGCTCAGGGAATCTTCTTGTTGGTCTTGTTTGACAACTCAGCAATCCAACATTGATAGATGCCACCTGAGATATCAGAGTTCATGTTGCAAGAATATCTCCTGCCATGGCAGACTTCTGGTGTATGGCTTGGGAACAACAGTGTGTTGCCATGATGACTTGGGCAATTGAAGGAAAAGCTAAAATGCCTGCCTTGCCTGGCTGGATGTACTCAGTGGAAGTATTGTGTTAAATGGTGCTAGAGCTGAGAGTTGCAGCACTCAGTTGGTCAGAGATCCATGAACTGTTGGAGGGCAGCTAGAAATCAACCAACCAACTGAATCAAAAACTCCATGTACAGACATCTCAGCTGGAGATGAGGGTATGTAAATTAACTTTTCCAGCACAACCAGGGATATGTATTTTAGGGTGATCCACAGGAGGGTGCTAGCTTCCTTATGTTTATGTGCTTCAGTGTCCTGGTGCATTTGTAGAGAAGATGAGCTTTGTCATGCTTAGCTTAGTGGGGTTTCTAAGAACCCACAAAATGTCTTATAACTTTATAAACCTGGGGAAATAGTGTTTTCTTAGGTTGGACTGAGGGGCTCTATCTTCTGCACACTCAGCTCCCAGTAAGAGTAAGCACAGAGAAAGAAAACAAGAGAAGGAAGGTATCTGATGTAGGAGGGCCACATACGTATTCCCCAGAGACAACACATATTGGTTATCTACCAGACATTTGTCGCTATAGTAAATTGTTACTTGTTTCACTACAAAATGTTTAATGAACCTAGTTGGATTCCTTGGTTTGATGCTGGGAATATTTCCTTTATATGCATGTAAGTCTTATTTTTAAAAATGTTTTAACTTGTGGTTTGTTTTGGTAGTTTGACATCTCGGACCTGGTGCGCACAATGCGTCTGCAGAGGCATGGGATGGTTCAGACAGAGGTGAGTCTGGCTTCCCCAGCTATATGATAAAGGAAAGACAGTGGAATTCTAACTCTGATATGCCAGGAAACTTTGCAATACACAATGGTTGTCTTTGTGCCTTATAGTGTAACATCTGTGTTGTGAGAATTATATCAGATGCGTACCAGTAAGAGGAGTGTGTATTTAACAGTTATAAACACAGGCAATTTTTAACATGCTCTGCTGTTTTCATCTGTGTTTAATTAAAAATGTCCTGAAATCCCCCCTGGGGAGATTTTCAAACAGAAGTTAAATTAATGTTTTAGGAATAATCTAGATCTAGAGCTAACTAACTTTATTTAACTAACATGGACATCACAAGGTCTTGTTAAAATATGCACTTCTTCTTTGAACATGAAAGAATTGTCAAATCATAGTTTAAAAAACAAGCAACCACAAGGAAAAAAAAAAGGAAATGAAATTACGGGCCCCATATCACATCCCAAAACACATATTATTCCCCATGCCTGTACTGCTGAGATTAAGATAAGTTGCACTGTCAAAGAGTTCTGTATTAGTTGGTATTGATGCAAGACCTCTTGAAATTCACTTGATGTTTGCATTCCTACTTATGTACTTAACCCTGCTTGAGTTAATTTGAGTGTGAAAGAAGGATGAATGTCCCATATAAAATATACCTTTAAGTGGCAGGGGACTGCTTGCCTTTATTTTAAGTTGAGGTTGCATATTTCTCCACTGTGAGGTTTGTTTTCTGGGTTGTTTGGGGTTTTTTTAATTTATCTGTAGAATTACTATTGAAATCGAGGGCTGTGCAGGTGAGAGTGAATTGCTTTGGTGATGCAAGCATTTTTCTCGTGTTCTGTGCTTTCCTTTCCCTTACAGGATCAGTACATTTTCTGCTATCAAGTTGTTCTTTATGTCCTGAATCATCTCCAACAGGAAGAACAACAGAGAGACAGATGAAATAATGCTGAAGCAGAAGTGCTTTTAAAATAAGAAAGCAGGGAGGTCTAGAGGCTCTCACATGTTCTGCCAAGTTTTCCAGTCCCTTTCTTCAGTTGTCAAATGTCTTTTCTATAAAATCTCTCCATCATTCCAAATAAGGTATATAGCTATAAGGAAAAGGGACAGCTCATATGGTACCACTAATGTCTTCAGTTGCATGGACACGTATGTGAGATTTTTGTATAACAGTAAATAATATTTAATAAAGCTGCATTTTTCTGCAGTTTCCTTAATATGTGGTAAAATAATTAAATAAAAATTATTTTAATTAAAAAAAAGTAAAGAAGAAGAAAAAGTTTTGCAACTGTTTTGGGGTATTTGTTTCTTCTGGGATGGGGGAGTGGGAGGGATGAAGCAGTATTTTTGTCCTGGCAAACATTATTAGAAAGACATTTTAGTACTCTCTTTTAAAAGCTTGTTTATGGCAGATTTTTTGCCCTTTTAGTATAGTTACAGCTATTGTATAGAGGGTATCTCGAAATCTGCATTTAAGTTTTGAGATACCTGTTAGCATGATAGTAGTGAATGTTTACTGTATCACAGTTAATAAGGTTTACTTCATAGAGTTTCATGTATATATTTATACACTTCTACAGAAAAAGCTGAATTATCAGCTGTCTAACCTTATAACTGATTAGGCATCTCCTCTCTGTAAATAAAAAATGCACCTAAAGTATATTGATGAGTGGGTCTGGGTATTTTTGTGTCCTTGTGACTGATTTTTCTTGGCCTTACATGTCATCCTTATCCTTCATTGTGGTTGCTGCCCTTAAGAAATTTGCAACAAAAGGCCTGTGCATGCTTTAAATTTTCAGTGTTCTGTTTTTCAATGTCCACGCATCACAGAGATCTTTTCTGATTGGTTCCAGTAGACAGGGTAGCACTCCGCGTTGGCTGCGTCCAACTCATAGAGCCCACTCCTCACGCACACCAGCTCCACTGCCGCCGCCTCGCCCTCTCTCGGCTCGGGTCCAAGTTCGATCCGCAGCAAGTTGTAACCGATGGAGAGCTTCCAGGGCTTCCATGGCACTTGCAACTTCAGCAGCAGCCTCAGCTTTCCATTCGCTACACCTGCGTAGCCCCGTGCGTTCTGTGCTTGCTTTTGAAAACGCTAAAAGCCATGCGAGCCTCTTTTCCTCTGCAACAGCAAGCAAACGTTGCACACCCATACGCACACGCCCCAGCCGCCGGGAGGGATGCGGCAGCGGGCAGGGAGCCGCCGCTCGCAGCGGTACTCCCGGTCTCGACACAGCGCCGGCAGCAAGCGGCCAGGCTGAGGAGACTCGTGCGCGGGCGGGGCGGGGCCGCTCCGCTGATTGGCTGCGGCGGCAGCGCCCTCCCGCTGCTCTCCAATCGCGCCGCTCTACTACGCTGACAGAACCAATGTAGGAGGTTGGGTCGTACCATAACAGCGTTGCTAAAAAGGGTGGTGGGTGCCCCGCAGTGCGGGTACTTGTGGGGACGGTGAGCTGCTGCCAGACCCGCTCCCCGTAAGTCGGCAGAGGACTAAAAGAGCAGCAGGCCGCGGCTGATGTTGGCACGCTGCGAGCCAGATCTTGGTTTTTCACAGGGGGCCGTGTGGACAGGTCCCCCCCCGTTAGTTCCCCCCTCCCAGCTGAAAGTGACGAGGTGCGCATCATCCTCTTAGTTGCCGGCCGGGCATGCCTGGCGCCGGAGGAGGGCGCGGGTGCCCGAATGTCTGTCAAGATGAGCGTGAGGCAGCCCGGGCTCGGGGAGCCGGGCTGCGGGCAACGAGGGGTGCAGTGGCCGCTTGGAGCCGCACGCTAACGGGCGCCGGGAGGAGGGCAGCGCGGCACCGCCACATGGACGAGGAAGCGTTGGCAGAGGGTAGAGCCTGAGTAGCTGGGGAAAGAACTCAGGGAGAGAAAAAACTTGGGGCTTTAAACTTGCCGACGGCTGCCCAGTCGAGGTGCGGCCTTAAAGAGCTTGTGTCGCTGTTGGTGTGGTAATGATGCCTTCTCTCCTTGCCAGGCAGAGTTTGCTGTTGGTGCAGTGTGTGTGGAGAGGCGTCCTGGCTGGATTCCCTTGATGTGTTTCACTCACTGAAGTGCCCCTGCCTCCGCTCAGCATAAAGCTTCTTTTAGCTGGAAACCCAAAGTCTTAATTCTCGCTGTCAGACCTCTCCCCAACAAGTTAACAACACCGGGGAAACCGATTTTCTCCTCCCTTGCGGAGTTGTCCCTATCTGTTTTGGTTGGTTTTTCCTGTAGCCAGCCCAGCCTAAACAGGTTTCTGTGGTTGCCCGCAGCGGTGTTTGAAGAGGTGGGAAATGGTTTATGTTTGACTGGGTTGGAGAGCTGGCAGTGTAAATGGGAGATTGCGTCTGCCTGTGTGCAGGTCTGCTGGATAGGTGGGAAACGGTTGTAGAGTACGGAAAAGAAGGGTCCGATGTAGCTGCTGTCAGGGAGTATAGGATTCAAGCGACTGCAGCAGTGGCGGTTAAATCCTTCTGGGGTGACTGTGTTCTGCCTGCTGGGGCTCAGGGGGCATCCTGTCTAAAGTAAAATTCATCCCCAGCATGGGGAATCAGCTTTTCTGAAGTCACGGTGTTTGCTGAAGCAGTGCTGTTTAAGGTACCCGTTAAATGCCTTTTAGCTTTTAGGATGCTTTAAGGAGCATTTCAGAAATGCCAAAGGGAGGAACTCCTCTCGTTGCTCTTTAGCCCCCTCCCACCCTGCTCCCCTGTGCTCCAGGCGAGGAATAAGTACAAGTAATTAAAAGTGGCGGTATATCCTGCACAGAAGTTTGGCGCTCCGCGGTGTGTTTTCACAGTGGTGCTTTTCTGCAGGTTTGAAGCCAAGAGGTGGCTTTAAATTGCAAACTGCAAGATGACAGAGCCCTGAGGTTTGGGGAAGAAGGATGGGAAGGTTGATTGCTTCGTTAACAGCTGACCTCTTCTCTAGCTCTGACTACCTGCTCTCTCTGCATGTGGGGAGACTGGGAGCACTTAAGTGGCAAAGGTTTAATTTTGCAGCATCCTTTCCCTTTCCTTTGTATGATCACTTACTCGCATGATTTACTGGCCTGCTGTATCAGCACGTTGCTTTAATAGGCTGCATGCTAAGAGAGGCTACAGCATAAATGTTAGCGCTGCTGGCTGGCTGTGAAGCTTGGCTTGGCTCCAAGGCTAGGGAGATGCTTGATGTCTCGAAGGTCACACAGCCATTTTCTTGGGTAGCAGGAGGGCACATGGGAGCAGGGCCTAGCAGTACCTCCCAGGCTTAGCAAACTGGCTGAGAAAAGGCAAGTCTGGCACTGGAGTCAGTGCACCGGACCTCAGACCTGTAAGGTGAATGGGGCAGAGAATAACGTCCTGTGCAGTGAATGGCTCCAAGTGACCGTGAGGAAGAAGGAGCAAGGGCTGAGTCCTGTGGGGCAGGCAAAAGGAGCATGCCCCACAGCTGCTGTTTGAGGCAGGCATGGAGCCGAGATGTGCAGCTGCCAGTCTGTAGCCTCCCTTCTCCTCCATCGTGTGCTTTGGCTTTTCCTTTGTGAGGATGCTGCTCAAGCTGTAAAACTGCATCCGAGCATTTCAGCGTAGTGGATAAGAAGGAGGCCTCTGTATGCTTGAAGATCACTGGTGAAGGCTCTGATTATTGCTTATTTTAAGACATTTAACAGAGAGTAGGAGTGAATACAGCAGCAGGAATTAACTCTTGCAGGAGAAAGGTTGTATTTGACAGAAAGCCTGGTGCTTGTGTTATTTCTGTGGTTTTGGTGGCAGAGGTCAGGAGGGGTAGCCATCTCAGTCCAAGAGATTTCAGCTTTGTGGGTGTGTAGAAGCTTTTATTCAACCGTGAAGGCTGAACAAATACTCACAATAAATAATGGGAATTAGACTGTATGGGACTGAGAGGTCGCATGTCTCCAGAATCCATTTGGCAAAATGTGCTGGAGGGTTTACTGTGCTAGGTAGCTGGCAGCGTTTTGAAAACTGTGATAGTCATGGCTGAGGAACTGATGTGCTGATGTGCCCATCTCTCCTCTGCTTCCTTCTTCATTAAAATGTGTGCTCTGCTGCAGCAGTTGCAAACTGAGGCTCTTCAGATGACTTAAGTTATCTGCACACCCTGTCAGTTACAGTTACTGAAAATTGGTGGATAAATATTTTGTTGTTATGGATGCGAAGAATTTCCAGTTGTCTCCTAACTTGGCTTTCCAAGTGGCCATGATTAGTATGATCGCAGGTATGTGGAATCGATGCAATTTCCTAATCTTGGTATGTGAAGCAATGGTTATTCTCATGAGGGCCTGCACAACCCAGGATTAGAGCCGAGTGAGACAGCCTTGTACTCTCTCTGACTCGGCTGAGCCGAGGAGGCCTGGAGTCAAAGAAATGTAAGCAGAACGCTGAAACAGGAGCTTGCTGGCCACAAGGAATGCACTGCTTATCGCAAGGCATGCACCCTGCTGCTGCAGAGATATGTGTGTAAAACTTAGCTTAGCCAATAGCAATGTATAGACAGGCGCGTGGACAGGTTTATGTAGCCAATGAAAGATGTACAGCTGTCACGTAAACTATCACCAATGGTATAAATTAGGTGAGGCTGTGCAATAAATGGAACGAGAAGCGTAACTCATATTGGGATTGTCTTCTTGATTCGGGTCGCTCCTCCGACATCGGTACGCAGGTGAATGCAGTAGCATAGTCAGAGCGCTATGAAATTGTGTGTTGTACTGGCATCCCTGGTCTCTTCTCTCGAGTCAGCCCTGCAGGGAAGGGTAAATGATGGACAACAGTCTGGGAAGCCCTCTGTTCCCACCCCTAAAGCCAAGTCTTTGCAACTAAACCCAGAAGAGTCTTGAAAAGAGGCTGTACTTCTCATTTTGGTAGAAATGTTTTAATGTTTTAAATGATCATCAAGTCCAACTGTCGTTTACAGAATAATGGTTTACTTCCTGGAATGTTTGGAGAATGGTGTTTCATTCAGGAAAAATTTTCCAGATAACTCAAACTGATAGGTTAAAAAAATGTGCCCAACTTGAAATGCAGTCACTTAAAAAATCATTCTTACAGGCACAATTTCAAGTAGTAGGTGTAGCCAAGATCCCTTCTAGTTTGCCTTATAATTCCTCTTAGGTTTTTGTCTTGTGCAATTGGTATCTCCCATATCTGGCAGCACAACGCTTTCCTGGCACGCAGGACAAGCGATCAGCTACGTGATTATGTATCTGAGATTGCTCACATGCAAAAAATACTGAAACTTCTTGACTTTTAGTTTATGGCCATCGGTCCTCGTCCTGTTGATGAGGACCACTGAAAAGAGTCTGGAACCAGAGTTTCACAATTCAATACATGGATAGTTTTTCCCTTCCCACCTTTCTTGATGTATGGTATCAAGAGTAGAAACCACTGAGAAGGATGCTTGCTGTACCTTGTATGTATTATATTACCGTGCAGTGACATAACTGATTTGGCAACTGTAAGCATCCTGTTCAAAATGACTTTCATGCTGGACGTGCACTGTTGTCTGAAAAGCACAGTAGGTACTTGTTGATAACAGTGGTGTAAAGTGTTAACCATCCTTTCTTTCTCTCTTTCCTAAAGCTTATACAATGAGGTCAGAAACCTGCTGCAGAGACGAATTAGGGAGGCTCAGCAGGAGAAAAAGAAGCTCCCTGAGAATCCTCCCCTCTTTGCAGCACCCTATAAGGTAATGGGGGGGGGGTGTGGTGGAAGAAGAGGAGGAAAGATGGTTGGAGCGTAAGAGCAGAGCGCTGGCTTCTGCATATGGTGTAGCAGAGTTGAGTATGGGAGGTGCAGAAGCAGCATCTTCCCATCTGCTTAACTTAAACTCATCGGAGTATGTGTTTACTGTGTTTGCACCATCTTCAGAGCTTTAAGGTCTTTGGGTTGGGCAGATTCATTTGGGGGCTACTTCCTGTAGTTTGGGAGTTTGAGGGAGAGCACCCAAGAGCAGCTTGGCTGCCTGTCTGTGTGCAGCTGTGATAGAAACAAACGGCTCTGATGTTAGTGTTCCTGAAGACTGCAGGCACACCTACAAGTTTGGCTCAGAAGAACTAATACTGAGTAGAGCAGTCCCACTTGCTCTGGAGGGACTGCACTGCAGGATCAAGATGAGCTTGCACAACTTTGCTTGTGGTGATACATGGTGATGAAATTAAGATCCCGAGGAATCTCTCTTACAGAGCTGAGTCTCTTGAAGTTGAGGGTCCATGCTTTTTCCATTTCTGCCTCTGTTCTTCTCTTGCAGACTCATAAAGGAGATGACTTGTCAAACCGAGTTCGGAACGTGCTGGGCAATTATGAGGATGTCATGGGGCTCATCAATTCCAAAACCCCGTGGAATTTCTTAGGGCTTGACGAAGTTCTGGTGAGTAGAAGTGCCATATCTTCGCTGAGTACTGGGACAGCTGACTGTGCAGTGAGTTCTATGGTCACCTCGTACGTAGAAGGTTTTTGGGCTTTTTGGGGTTTTGGGTAATTGTCTGTGAACACCACAGGTTTCTGCTAAGTGATTTCTACCAGATGGACTTAGCCCTTGGGAAGCATGACACCATTCTGTTTCCTGCTCCATCAAATGGTTTTTGAGCAATTTCTTGAAGGAATTTTAGTGCAGAAGTGGAATTCTAAATCATAAGCAAGATCCTGAAAGCCCTCTAAAATTCTGCATTCAGGGAAAGACTGTAGGGTCTGTTTGCACTTGTCCTTTCTCTGCCAAGGACTGAGAGCTAAGGCAGCTGGGCAAGGAGAGAGGTGGAGGTAGTTTTCAGGTTGTATTTTGCCTCTGTAATAGAAAGGGAGAGTGTGGGTGCAGTCTGCCTTTTGTGGAAGAGGGTGTTGATCAGCTGCGAACGGCTGTAGGCAGTGCAACCACTGTTTGCTGAACATTTTGATGTAAATTGCTTCCCGTGCCAGGAGCCTTCATTGTCAATTGAAGAAAGCAAGAGTAGAAGTTCATGGAAATGGTTGAATTTGATTTCAAACCTGCAGTGAGGGTGGTGGCAGGCTGGAGCTGCTGTCTTGTCTTGTCTTGTCTGTGAGTGGGGCTGCTGGGTTGACGCTGGGGCAGAAGCAGGAGAGTGCCTGGAGGTATGGCATTGTTTCAGTGACATAAGTTCAGGTTGCCTTGGAAAGGAGAGGAGTGGACTTGAATGGGTGAAGTGCGCTTGCAAAATCGTCCACAGGGGACTTGGTTGCATGGAAACTGCTGGTTAAACTGGGCCTCACAGAAGACCTGAAATAGCACCCAGATAGATTATTTTAGAAGGCTCCTGTGGACTTTGAGACTGGTGGCTTTGATTTGTAGTCTGCCATCAAGTCTTGGGTGTCAAAACCAAGCAAGCAGCATAAACACAAACATGAGAACAAGTCGATTTGGATGTCGCTTTAAAGATTTCTGTCTCGCTGGATGAGGCAGAGCCCTTCTGTACATTTCTGTGGTGCCTCAGTATTGCTTTAGTGTGCGTAAAGCAAAAAGTTTAACATGGTTGTTGTTTTTCATGAAATGTGGAAGTGAAACTTAATGCTGGAAGCAATGGAAAGCAGATGTATTTTAGCTTTGCTTTGCTGGAATTCTAAGAGTCTTGCTCCATTACAGTCAAGAGCTAACTTGGTGAGAGGTGAGATGTAGGATGTGTTGCCTGTTTCTGCTCCTCCTGCACTGCTAAGCCCACCCAGCTGGCTGCCTGAAGCTAGAACAAAACTTGAACAAGTGCATCCCCAACCGTACATTTTACAGCTGCTGCAGTATGAGATGCCTTGTTAGTGCAGCACTGGAACCAAGTTTCTTCTCGTTCTGCAAAGAAAGTCAGATAGGAAGGTTTCTTAAAGTTGGTTTTCTCTTTCAGTTTTCTTTGAGTTTCATTTTGCCTTTTCTCTTCCACCTTTTGTCTTGTCTATAAGAGGCACTTCAGATTTGTAAAATGCAAAGAATTGTAACATTTTCCACTGCAGTTGATGGGACTTTTACCACTGCAGGAGCAGGCTTGAGCTGTGACCTGTGTCTTCCAGAGAGAATTTTGCCCGTAGGCGGTTGGCTCTGGATGCAAAGGGTTTCCCAAACACTGGAAGCTGTGTCAAATGAAGACCTTTGCTCCCTCGAGGTGTGCTAAGCTTTTGTGGGAATGCACTCTCCATCCTCCTCAGCTGCACCACTTGTGGTATTCACGTGGTGCTGTGGCCAGGTGATCAAAGGAGTTGTGTAGACAGCAAAGGAATGCCCGACTGCCAGGTTAAGTCCTGGACTGTGTCAGTGCAGGCTCAGGCCAGTGCCAGGGGAAGGGCAGGGTGGCAGAGGTGTGTCTGTGGCCAGGGACTGTGCAGTCGCTTCTCCTGGCAGCCACTTAGGGCTGCATTGCCTTCCCTGTGCTGTCAAACCTCATTCATGAGCCTCAGACTTATTTCTGCTTCAGAATTGCTTTTGTTTTGACTCCTCCTCCCCGGTTCCCACTCAAAGCAATAAGCTCAGAAGCAGAGTCCTGCTTTTGGTGATTCTGCTGGCAGCTGAGTGTTTACCTTGAGGCTGCTGGTTTAGCTGGGATTACTTTATAGCACTTCCTTTTATGCCTTCTCCCCGAGCAGAACCTTACTCACTGTAAGGTTCATGCTTACTGCTGGCTGAGATCAGTACATGACAAATTAAATGACAAGCTCACCGGCATGATAATGTTGTTAGCGTTGCTATCTAATTGGTCTTAGTTTGTATTTCTCTGTGTGCGTGTGTCCCCACGTTCTTTCTCTAGCATATCTGAACAGTTGTTACTTATGGGAAGACAGCTGTGTTGCATAGAGTGGGTACTGTTTGCAGGGTTGTAAGGGAACCTGTCTGTCTGCAAAATAAACCATTAGCTGGTTGAGTTGGAAAAACTGTTTGCCCTCTTAGGAAGGGTAGACGTTCCCCATGCATGAAACACTTGTGGGAATTGGTGAGTGGATGAAAGAAAGAGCTCTGCTGAACAAGTGCACTGCGTCTGCAGCAAGCGATAAACATCTCTTAAAAACATGCTTAAGAACCACCCATGCTGATAGTTTGCTTGCAGGATGGTGCCTGCCTGCCTAGAAATTATTTTAATCACAGGTGTATTCACACAGTCTTCGTATTTGTTCCAATAAATGCTCTCCTGAATAGGTACCTAGGAATGGTTGCTTCAGCTTTCCCCAAAAGCAGCTTTCTCACCACATCCTCTAAAAACAGGTGGATGGAGTAAGCCATGCTTCAGATCGCTGGACCTGCCTTTGTATCAGCGATGTATTTTAATCTCTTTAGTGGTACCGGAACATTTAAAAATCCTTGGCAGAGAATCTGCTTTGGTGTCTGGTGTTCCTTAAGATAGCCTGCAAAAACCTGTATGGATTTCTGTGTTTATGTGTTTGTTTTGATCAAGTTGATTCTAGCTTCAAATTTTGGCAGGCTTTTTCAATACACAGCAGAACAATATTGCATCCATAATCAAGATTCTTAGAGGCTTGGTTAAAATACATACAGTCTCTTTTGTTGCCTGGGTCATTTTGGAAGCGTGCCCTATGTGTGTGCATCTTGCATGTCTCTATAGTATTAGAGGGTAGATCTTTAACACAGAAATGCAGGTGGAAAATCACTTTGAAGAGTAAGTTAGCGTGTTATTCCTAGCGTGACTTGTGTGTGAATAAAGAGTCTGTCTAATATGCAAGACCTCCTCCTGCTCTGAGCTAGTGAAACAGGTACGGATGAAGCGAGGACAGGATGGTAGCTTTTGGTCTGATCTTGCCCCGCCTCTTCTTTTGAAACGAACTCTTCATTCATGCATATGCAGTTTTGTGATCCCCCTTGCCTTCAAGTGGCAAAAGCCCATGCAGTTGACATGGAAAAATAAATTTATAACCAAATATTTATATTAAAATATAGTATTGAATTGGAAACAGCTGTAAACCAGTAAATGCAAAACTTTTTCAGCAGCCCGAAGAGGTGACCTTCTCTGCTGATAGTTGATAGCTGCAGTGGCAAAGCTCTCATTAGGAAACAAAGAAAACTGACAGCACAGTGAAGGGCATGAACTCGAATTGGCTTTTCTTATCCTGCTCGCTTGGGTTTTCTCAGCACTAATAATTTAGCCTGAGACCAGGCAAAGAGCAGTAGCTGGTATTCTTGAGCCACACACACACATTGCAAGTCCATTTCAATTAGGAGGAGATAGCAGGCAACGTAGGAGCAAGCTTTGTATTTTTAGACTTGGAAGATGTTTGAGAGGGGATGAATAAATGATGTCTCAATGACTTACATAATCGTGGGCTTCAAATGTGACTGCTTCTCAGAAGTACTTTAAGCATCTCATTTTGTTAACAGCCAAAGCATTTTTTGGGTAACAGGAAATTCGCTGTGTTCAACAGAAGTGTTTGGCAGCTCTTTTAATTTCTTTCTTTTAGTGTTTCTTCAAAAATGCACATACCACTGATGGGCTAGCAGCAGTAGCACGTATCATTTCTGTCCGTGCTAAGCTACATCAGGCCAGCTTAGACTATTGGAGACTTTGGAGTTATTCTTTGACAAGTTGCTCAAAGTATCGATTACAGTAACAAACACAAGGAAATCAGATCACTGATACGGTGCTACTGAGAGATGATGTATTTGATTCTCAGTTTGCGCTTTGTGCTTTCTTTCTAGGAGTCGCAGCACGTTGGATGCGTAGCACAGAATCAGAGTAAGTAGAAATCCAAAAGAAAGCACACTGTTTTATGTATATTGACAGATGGTTTTGTGCGTCGTATATTCAGAACATGAAATGTTTACCTTGATTAAGGGACATGGTCTCCTGTGCTTTGTTAAACATTGATGAATTTAGAAAATGCTGAAGAGACTGTATACGTTCCTTACCTAGAAATTAAGGGAGCAGTTCAGCAGAGAACAAACAGTATTTCATTAGGAAGCCCCATTTGGAGTGATAATCTCAAAGGCAATCAGTTACGTCCTAGAAGAAAGTGACTTTCTAATCTGATGCTCAGAGACCTTAGGATAAAACACACTACAGGTGAGGCAAATAAACCACACTGATTCTTTTTTGATCTACAGGACACTATGTTAGACCTTCGGATATGTTGCCTCGCTCTCAGACAACAGTATCGTAAGTAACCAGACTCAGTTGCCATCTCTACTGTGCAGTTACTTAAAAGAATGTGAAACTAGTTAAAATCTGGTTGACTTGATGATTTCAAAGAGTACGGTTTTATCAGTCTGATTTTTCCAAGAAAATTTCAGGACAGACAATCCTCCACAGACAATCTTTTCCTCCACAGACAATCTTTTTCCTTCACAGACAATCCTCCACAGACAGTCTTTTCCTCCACAGACAATCTTTTTCAGCTCTTCTCAGCTGCCTGTAAAAATCCCTTTTGAGCTTTAGTCAGTTCTCCAGGCAGCAGAGAGAGAAGAGACTTTTACTGTAGACAAGAATCTGAAAGTACGCCTTTCTTAGCGCAGAGGTCCAGAATTGTAACTTTGGCATGGTACATACCTCTGTCCTTCGCCAACATCCGCTCTCTGCTCAGTGTCCTTGTGGGCTCTTCAGAACCAGTGTGCCCAGAGTCAGCAAAGGCAGCTGAAGTGGGAGGAAGAGGGTGGCTTAGGCTAGTGTCCAAAATGGAGTCAAGACAGATTTCCCCAAGGACTTCCTCTGCACCTTTCCCTTGAACCGATGCATCCCTTCTTCTTTGTTTGTTTTCACTCGCAGAACAGGGCTTGCTTTCTTTGCTGTTCAAAGCACACGTGACTGAAAATTCAGCTGCCTGGAGTAGCTTGCCTTACCAAGTGGAGCTGGCTGATAACAAACAGCGCTTGTGCTGCTTAATTACAAGTTGAAATCCCAGCGCGTTTGTGTGCCCAAATTAAGCATTCAGCTTTACAGAGCATGCAAGGGTTTCCCAGATGGCTTTCCTTCTTGAATACAGCCTGGCAGTGCTGGAATGGAAATGTCTCACTCATTTGTGGTGATGCATCTTTAACCCAGCTGGCAGGGAAGGACCAGCCTTTGCTTTCACTGGGGTTGTTTTGCAAGCGATGCTGATTTTAGTGTTCCTTCTCTCACTAAGAGAGCTTTATATAGCTTTGGAGGGAGATGATTGATTGGTGTGTATCTAAGCTGCAAAAGAACAGGTCCTGCAAAGGACAACTTGGCATCTATTAAGGCATGAGCTAATTAAGGCATGGTAATTGTTGAAGCAGTTTTATGGTCTTTAACGAGGCTATTTGAGAATTTGTTGAAACCTTGTTTTGGGGAAACTGGCTTTGCCTGTCCTTGCAGAAATAGGACTTACTCGAAGTTTTAGTGCTCTTCCGTGATCCTAAATTGAACTAAAGTAGCTGCAATGTTCTTTTATGCTGATGCATTTTATTTGCCAGCAGCTCAGGTGAAAAAGTAGACTTTTTTATTACGAGCAGTTAAATCAGATTTAAAAGAAGATGTAGGTAACATTTCTTTGCATTATCCTCCTACCTCCGAGGGAACTGTATCTTTAGTCTGCAATTGTTAAAGCAAGCCAAAATCACTTTCAGAACGTTTTAGTATCTCTGGAAGTTCATTCATTATCATTTTGAAGAACTGTTTCCCTTCACCAGTTGGAAAAGAAAAGGATTCATAGAGCTGCCAGTAGACATTTGGCCAAAGTGCCCAGCAGTGGCTGTGTTGTTGCTATTCTTGCTTTTTCCTTTTTGTGTCTCGGTGGACTGCCAGCGAGTTTCGGCTCTAGCCCATGTGTGAAGTTGGAGCGTGCAGGGTTGCTGCAGCCTGTGTGCCATTTGCCTTCTGTAGGCAGTTCAGGGGCCTCGTTTTCCAAGCTGGTGTCTCATAGCGCTTCCCTTCCGTGTTTACTGTAAAAGAAGAGGCAAGAGGTGAATTCCACTGAAAAGGCGTGTGAGGAAACGAGGCAGAGGAGACTGGGGGATGGAGGAGGGACAGCCACAGGGCAATGGCACAGGCCAAATGCAAAGAGAGCACGTAGGTCTTTGGGTGTACGAGAGGATCTCCATGCATGACAACTGCTTTGGTGTCACTGTAAAATAGTGTGTCTCTTTTGTAGGGACTGTGCTTAAAGGAGGGAATCACTTTTTTGACTCAAGGGTTTCACTCCTCTGATGTCGCAGAATCAGGAAAGCAAAGGTGACCTCAGGGTCATCAGAGGTGACCTCCAGAGCTGTAAATGGTTTTTGCTTTGCGCATAATTGGACATGAAGGCGTGAAAGAGCGTGAAGTTTTGTGTAGTTTTCCTTTTCCCCACAAGTATCAGGAACACAAACCCCGCCCCCACTTTTCCCAGGTGGATGAGGTTTCCTGGGAAGTTTTCTTACTTGTTTTCCTGCTCTAAAATGTGTTGTCATGAGGGGTTGGAGGCTTACTTTTTTTCTTTGGGCATGAGAGAAATTTCTCACAGAAAGCCCGTAGTTGGAAATGAGGTTGAAATAAACGCAGCTTTGACCTGATAGATCAAAATCCCTGTGTCAGTCCCCAAGCCTTCATCCCGTTTTGAAATGACACCTGTGTAATCCTCTGGGTTGAGGGGCTGGTCTCCAGCTAATTTCAAGATTTGAATCCCTGTACTTTTGAATAGCAGGAGTTTTGCCTGTCTGTTTTGCAGCTCCTTTTGGATATGCCTGTGTGATTTCCAGAGGAGGGTAACACCTGGGAGAACGCTGGGTCCCTGCCCACAAATCCTTCCCTTCCAGCCGCTTGGGGACTTCAGTAATACATTGAAATAGCAAGCAGTAGTTACCACGTGCAGGCAGAGGACTAAATTCTGCTTCTAGAAACATTTGCAGGCAGCCTGCTCTCTAGCAATAGTAAAAGAGAGTTTGTGGCTGCCCACTTGTAAGCTGCTTGGAGCGTCTGAACTGCTCGATGTTACAGTTATTGCTGAGATGTGCAGGAGCATCAAATTCATTGTGTAGAGAAGAAACAGGAGGGAGGCTTGCCCTTGGCATTTACTTACGTATGTACGGTAGAACACTTGAGCAGCAAAAAGAGAACCCTTGTGACAGAAAAATATTTGCAGCCCCTGAGAGCAGAGAGCATGAATGTGCACAGCTTCTGGTGCTCAGATGATGCTTTCTGTCCTTGGGGACTCAGTGCAGCCCAATAGCATGCCAGTCTTACTGTGCAAGGATCAGACTTCTTCCACCATGTGCTGCTGTGTTAGTGTGCTAGATAAACTTAAGCGAGGAGCATTCACCTCACAGGACTTCATCTTTGTTGTGCGTAGGTGGCAGCCAATGATACTGACATCCTCTTCAGAATGTCCTGAGATTAGTTGCAAAGTACAAGGAAATGTTCCTAGAGCGTGTGTTGTCATTTTATCATTCATTAACGACAGGGTTTAGCAGATAGAGAATGCCAAACATTCGTAAAGAATGTGGGAGGTTGGTTTCTTTTGGCAAGCACAAACCAAGTTATTTTCAGTGCCTGGTGCTTGGAAGTGTGTCTGCCTTGGCTGATACTTATCTTCTGGTTGTCCTTCAGAGTGCTGCTCCAGGAAGACCTGCAAGTCAGTGACAGCGAAGACAGTGATGACGACCAAGTCAGTTTTAGACGTTTCATCCACTGGGCACGCCGACATCCCTTTAAATCACCACGCCTTGTTGCGTAGTTTCAAATGCCTTAAGCTAACCTTTACTCTTGCTCTCCTCTTTCTTTTTTGTGAACAAAACAGGTTGCTGACAATCCACTTGCTCCTCCAAGGTACAGCTTTGTTCTTGAACTAATAGCTAGACTAAATAAGAAGGGAAAAACAAACTACGTTTTAATATATGAGGTGGATGGGCAAGGGTTCCTGGTTTCTCCTGTAGATACAGGATTTGGTTTCTGGCTGCCCGAAGCTGCTGTTGAAAATTGGCGTTAGTTGTGTGGGGTTTTACAGAAAGCTCCAATGAGAAATGAATAATCCAGGCGTGCTGGACTTTTCTTATCCACCAGAATTGTGTTTCCCCAAGTTCTCTTCCCTCCACCAGAGTATCTGAAGCTCACACTGGAGCTAAGGGGATTCTCAGCTGTAGGAGTTGTGGGTGAGGTGTGAGTCCAGTTTTAGTTTAGAAGGAAGCCCAAAACAGCCAAGCAGGTGAAGAACGGAAAAGTGTTGGGTAGACTCACGGAGGCTGTTTCAGCTCCTCCTGATAAGGCAGCTCCTTATACGTAGTTCCTGCCATGTATTGTTAGTCAGAAGCATTATTTAGGGTAGACTTAACGGCCACTTGCCAGTATTATAAGAAGTGGAGGAGCACAGAATTTTCAAGATTTTCAAGCAACTTGCCTCCAATCCATACAAGTGTGTTGATTCTGACGTATGGAACAAGTTTCAAGGAGAAAAAAAAATACTCATAAGCCCATTTCAAAACAAAGGACTGCCTACAAGTCATTGCTCTTCCTCAGTTCCATTCACTCCCATTGCCAGTGCTGGTGTTAGCGTAGGAACTGACACATAACCACCGGAATGGTTATATGAGGTGCTTTATTGCAGCGCTGGGAAACCAGGGGCACGCGCCCAAATCTGGCTTCGGTCTCGTCACATCGCATTCGCAATTTATACATATTCGATATAGATTGCATCATTCACTAATACATATGCATTAAGGATTGCCACGTCAGTCTATTGTAACATCAGCCTCTTCTGCGCTTGCGCAGCCCCCCTCTGGTGGTCGTCCTGATGAAGTAAGGAGTCTTCCTCGGATGAAGTAAGAAGTCTTCCTCGTCTTGTTCTTTTCACCTTTTTGTCCTCTGGACATATCCCAGCCATTATGTGGACGCCAGCATTGTTCTATTTTCCCTTGGCTACCTCTGTTAATTTCTAGGTTCTGCTTGGATAGAATTTCACAATATATCTTTCTAAATTCACCCATACACCCTTCACCATTTATGGTCATATTAGCTCTTGCTACCAAGACTACCATTGTATCACTGGTTACAGGTTGACCATGATACTGGACAGACAGAACTACAAAATTATAGCTCTTTCTAATCTACAAAATCACACTATTGATTTATAAACCTCTTAAACATAATCATTCCTACCATTTTATATGATTATTTATCTTAAAAACTTCACTCTTTTCTAACACTACAGCTCTTCAGACTCAGAGGCAAGTGGCAGTGAAGCCAAGGAACCTTTGAGAGTGTCAGCACCTGAGGTGAATGGAGATAAAATGCAGAGGCTGCTTAATAGAGCCTCTTGCCTCAAGCCTCCCTGCTATCTGAAGGCAGCCAGGACAGGAGACCTGAAATCCTGTCACGGCTCAGGTGTGACGTCTGTGCTGCATCATCAGACTTTTCCTGCCCTTTGCTCCCCTTCTAGAATTTATCAATTCCATAACCCTTAGTAACAGCATAATTAGAGTTTTACCTGCTTAACCTTGAAGTGTTTGTCTAGCACTCCTTGAGGAATTGGTGACTTCACTGGCAAAACATAAGGAAGGCGCAGATGAGCAGCACAGCTTGTCTGGCGTGTTTGGGACCCACCTCTGCTCATGCAGCTTTTCTGGGTGCTTAAGCTCTGGACTGCTTCAGGATAAGAGCAGATGCCTGATAGGTTAAGAGGAGCCCCTCTCTCAGTGCAGCTCCTGTGCACAAGTGACAGATTGAGCTTCTCCCAGATTGCAGCTGAAGGGATCAGACCTGCAGGAAGGGCTGGGATGTGCTTAGACTTGCTTCTGTTGGATTTGGCTCAGATAGTGCTGCACTGGCAATTCTGAGGCTTTTATTGGGAAAAGCAGGCAAACAGAATGTGGTGCCTTAAGGTTTCATTACTGAGACCATGCATTTTCTAAAAGTCTGCTGCAGAAGTGCTCGTGTCCCATGGTTTCAGACAGTTCCTCCAGCTTGCAAAACATTCTCAGGCCAGTGGGAAAGGAAGTGCATGGCTATATCCTATGGACCACAGCTGATGTAAAGCAGTCTGCTGACAGTTTTGAGGTACTCTCACAAAGCCCAGAAACCCTATAGTTTATTTCTTCCCCTATCCCCCAGCCCTAGCTTTCCTGTCTTTTACCTGAGGAGCACCTCAACAGGGAAAAATTGATGTGCAGAAAACAGGCTTCGAAAAGGAACATCTTTCTCGTCTTGCATCTACGCTCTTTACCATCCCGCAGTTCAGTTACAGACTTTGCCCTTTGCAACGTGGAAAATCACAGCGGAAGGGACCCAGGAGTCTGGGTAAACCTTTCATGTACTAGAGGCTCTCTTTTTGGAGAAGAATTGTGGTTCCTCTTGGAAGCAGAGTTGTGACTGAGGAGAACTGATGTGGGCAAGAGCATAGCGGTGCTCTGGTGTACAGACAATGAGCTACACATCTGAGTGATGCTGACACACACGTGGTAGTTTCAGAATGGGTCCCAGAGAATTGTGTCTGATTTGCAGCTTCTGTTGTCTGGTTTAGGGTTACTTGGCTTTATTGTAATATGTCAGACTGCTATTAGATTAGGCAGGGTTTGTAGCAGTCCCATTCTGTTATCTGACTCCAGAGGCCTTCAGACCTTGGTCACTGCTTGTGCCTTGCTTGATGCAGAGGGAAATGTGTGTTGGGCTCTGTAGGCAGAGGACTCGGAAGAGGCTGGACTTGATGTGCTATACAATTCTGGTAAATGGGTTTCTCATGGTTAAACCACAGGAGCCTGAGAGCCAACCTGTCAGACTGCAGAGAGATGTGACAGCTGGCACAGCTTCTTGTCACTTTGAAAGCAGTGCTGCGTGCAGAAACTTCTGCACAAGTGTTGCGAGGACAGCACCTAATCTGTTTGTACAATTGATGCTTTTTATGTATGTTGCCTCAGTTTGCAGCAGGGTTGGTTAGTGGCAGACAAAGATGAAGCTTTCCTGTAGACTGGTCTCTTAGTGAGTGACAGGCAGGGCTAGCAGTGATCCAGGAGTGCTGTGCAACAAGTTTGACTGATCCTGTGGAGAAATGGGGTCTGTGTTTCTGAAGCAGACGTTGATGTGCACATGCTAGAGCATCCCCACTGTCTCATGGTCTCTCAAGCTCTTTCAAACGGTTGAAAGAGGAAATTTTCCTGGGTTCTGGTAAGCTGTGCTAGAAGGGAAATAGCTCAGGAAGACCTCAGTCTTTCATCTCTCCTTTCTCTTTTTTCCTGCAGCCTGACCCACCAACTCCCAGGAAGTGGCAGCCTGGCAACTGCCTAAGCAAGGTGAGGTCTCCCTGTAACCCATTGAAAAGCAGCAAAATATCTGAAATGCCTGCTAGAGTGTGCAGTCATTTGTGCTACCCATTTGATGTCTGTTGTGGGAGAGAACCTTGTCTGCAGCTTCGAAGAACTAACCCAGCCATCCCAGTTTGTGGTTTTCAGTTTTGTCCATGTATGCACCTTGGCTGCCATTAGCCAAGTAACCTCAGTCTGAGTAGCATAGGCTTTTCCTGCGTGGAGTAGTTTATTTCCATGAAACAGTTGGGATTGCTTGCTTACAGAGAGAGAAAGGAATTCTGCAGGCTTGAACTGTGTTGTTCCTTAGGGGTGATGGTAGAAGCTTTTACTTCAGTAAGCTTTACCTTACTGAAGAGCAGTAGCTGGTATTCTTGAGCCACACACACACATTGCAAGTCCATTTCAATTAGGAGGAGATAGCAGGCAACATAGGAAATGCGTGCGTGCTCTAGCTATTCTTGACCTACACTGCTGCATATGGGCAGGCACCAGTTTCACGTGAGGTGAAAGGGACTGAGAAGCAGCACAGGGCTGATTTGTGTCAGAGGGGCAGCTCTACATGGACTGTGACAACAGGGGCATACAGATAAGCAGTCAGGTGGAAATTACTGAAATGAGAAGGAGCAGAAAGGTCTTCAGGACCTTCATGCTTGTCTGAAATGCAGCCCTTATCCCTTCCAGTTAATACCTGCTTCCAGACCTCCTGTCCTCATCTTTGCGCAATCTATACGCTGTTACCACCACTGGCCCTGCTTGAGCTCACGCATCTGAGCGGTGCTGCTCGGTGACTTCTGAAACAACTCACTGCCAACTCTCTCGGGGATGATTTTCTTGGCAGCCTGCTTGAAACCATTCTGCCACAGGCTCCTGATGAGGCAGGCTGTTTAAAACTCAGGGAGCAAGCTTCAGCCTCTACTTCCACATGCGAGAGCTGCGTGGTCCTTCATCTCCATTTGGCACACGTGGCAGAGTGGAATAAAAATGTGTGCTGTAATTTCTAATGGAATACCTGTTATAAAAAGAAGCAGCCTTAAAACCTCTTCAACCATTCCCCCAAACCAGCGCTGCTTATTCCTTGTAGTATCTATGGCAAAACCCTCTTTTCAAAAAGATGCCCAGTTTTTGAGTTTCCCAGCTTTGGCGAGTGTTGCCTGCATTGTGCAGAGAGGGGAAAGCTGGGCTTTTGCAAATATTCTGTCAGTGCTTCTCGTGCTTTCCCCTTCCGCCTCCAGCTATCACCCTGAGACCAGAGAGGAGGCTACTGGTCCCTCCTGCTGCGTGCCTGTAACTGAGTCTGCCACAAAAGACAGCAGTGCTGGGCAGGCTGATGCTGTCCCTGTCTTGAGTTGCTGCCTGGTTGGGGCACTGTACTGCTTCTGGTTGATGGCCGGGTGTCTGGCCCACATATCATGGCCAGTAGGCATCTCATTTGTGTACCAGGTGGTTCCTCAAACAATTTAGTTTGGTTTGGGGTGATTCTTGTTATCCCGGGTTCCTTGTTCATCGCTCTCTAGTGTGTGTAAGAGATCTCTGTAAGGCTCAGGGCATGTGCTTTTGGAAGTGTGTGGGTTTTTTGGAATTGCCCGTGAAGAGAGGACTTGGAGGTATTTCTGAGAGTTTTGTCACGCAGTTGCTGTGCAGCTTGAATAGAATGCCTGTGCATTTCTTAAATTGTTTTCTAAACGAAAATCTCCCTCCCTTCTTTTGTGGGTGTGTGCACCTGTGCGTTTGTGCAAGCCTGCTGTAGTAAAGGCAGACTAACTCCTCCTCGTGCTACTCTAACCCGGCGGCGCATCCAAGGTTTTATCCTGAACTGCGCAAGTTAGTCATACTACTTTTCAACTTTTCTAATCAGAGTTGGTGTTCCCTTGAGTCCAGGAACCGGCATTTAAGAGTCTGGTGGGTTATTCTTCCACTTAGAGCCACCTTTAGTTTGCCTTCTCCAAGCTTAGAGCTTTATACTGGCTTCTTCTGCTGCTGAGTGCAGGTGGGTGCATAGAAGAACACAAGCTATGAACTCATGCTTCTTCCTTCTTTTCATTTCCTTGTAGACAACCTTCCCCTGCGATGCCCAAGCCGTTGATGAAATTTTGAAGGTAGGTGCTCTTAAATACTAGATCTAGGTGTTTGTATTTCGTACACATTAAAGTAGTGGTGGGGGGAGCAAGGTGTTGTTGCTGTAAGGGGATACAGGAACTTCCCATAATAGGAAGCTCCTGAACTTTGAAAAAGTCCAGAGCTACTCATATACAGGTTTAATGTACTTTTCCCTTTATTAACTGTGGTAGCCTAATCCTGCAAACATAGGAAGTATTCAACTCTCTACAAGCTTCACTGAGATTGCTGCTAATTGGGCAATGCAAGTATGCTTGGGGAAAAAGAGCAAGTCCTGGTGATGGTCTGGCTCGCTGAGCTCAAAGAGGCCTTCTTGCTGTGGTATTGCCTCTTGGGTTTACAATGGGGTCAGCTTTTTCTTTGTGCGTGAATATAAATCTCTTTGAGGTAAAACTTCAGCTGCCTGTATCAGCAAGAATACTGTAACCCACTTCTGTCACTTGCTTCCCAGGAAATGACCCAGTCATGGCCACCTCTTCTGACAGATATTCCTACTCCTACTGCAGGGCCTTCCAAATTTCCATTACCAACAAAGGTAAACACCCTCTTTAGCATAGGCTTTTCCTGTGTGGAGTAGTTTATTTCCATGAAACAGTTGGGATTGCTTGCTTACACAGAGAGAAAGGAATTCTGCAAGCTTGAACTGTGTTGTTCCTTAGGGGTGATGGTAGAAGCTTCGTGCCTTTTGCTTTTCCATAAATGCAGACTTTTAACTGAAGCAGGTTCACTGACAGTAACAACCATCCCTAACCCCTGCTTTGGATCTCAGTGCTTGGATGAATACATAGAAGGCTTCTTTGGCTTTCCCTCGAGCTGCCGTGGTTCTAGCAGTAATGCTAAGGCTAAAAGATGCATATGTCCAGTAAGGGGCTTTCCAGACACATCCTTGCAGAGTCCTTCAGCTGTAACAGTTGCTTTCCTTTGAATTCAAGGCAGCCCTTTATTTAGCAAAGACAGTAATTGCTCATGAGTGGTTTTTGGAAAGCTGTCTCCCAAAGGGGACTGTGAATAAACTTCCAGCCAGGCACACAGAAAGTTGGCTGCAAGCCTCATGGTGGATGGGTATTCGCCGTGCCTGCATACCTTTTTGGTGGTCCGCACCGAGCGGGTAGCTTAGCATGTGTAGATGAGTAAGCCTGGTTCCCATGTGGGTTTAGTTTAGTCTTGTCATTTTCTGAACTTCCCATAGCTGTAGGGGAGAATTCAGGAGGGTGGGGAAATAGGGAAGAAATTTGAGAGACCCCAGCAGTCCCCCTCGTGCAGAGCAGTGGGAGAAAGGTGAAGAGGCAGTAAATCTGTTGCTTCTCCTGCTGCCTCAGAAGACCCAAGGGAGGAGCTGTTTGATCTTAGACACGTCTTGCCTTGCAGTCTGAGTGTCTGAGTTCAGGACCCCCCCCCCCTCAGAGCCTCACTGTCTGTATTATGTCAGCGTGCATCTGTCCTTGGAGGCTCATCACAGCCAGCTAGGTCAGTACAGCTGTCAGACATCTTTTGCAGCAGTGTGGAGCTCAACCTGAGAGACAGTTTAAGGTCATGATCTGGAGCCTTGCCCTGAGCACGCTGCCAAAGGTAGACTCAGTGCTGCACGCAGCCCACTGAGCTCTGTCACAGCGACATAAACCCGGATGTACTTTTGGGAGGGACACAAAGTCCTAGCATGATTTTGGCTATTGACAGCCAATGGGTAACGCTGACTGATAAGTGCAGGTTCTTTTCCATTTGCTTGGCTTGTAGCAGATTATTCCGAAGTTTTTCATTCATGTGAGCTGACGATTTTTGATATCTTGTCCTTTTCCATCTAGGGTGTGTAATTGAAAAGTAGTATTTATTACCCCTCTACCTTAATGGTTCCTGTTGGAAGACAGTGGCAGCAATTTTAACTGACTCTTAAAATGTCATCTGTATCATAGTTTTGTTAATAAACCCCAAAACCCCTGCACATCTGAATGCAGTGTTTCCCTTCCCTTTGATAAGACTTATCAAAACCCACAATTGTCTGCAGTTCATGACTACATTAGGAGGAATCTGAATACGTTTCTGTGTACCTCATACCAAGTAGAAGAAAAAAAGCCCATCCAGAACAGATGCCATGCTTATTTTGAGCAAT
Organism: Neopsephotus bourkii; assembly: GCF_033783945.1. Lineage (NCBI taxonomy): Eukaryota > Metazoa > Chordata > Aves > Psittaciformes > Psittacidae > Neopsephotus > Neopsephotus bourkii. The sequence goes on from NW_026901048.1 coordinate 971,604, forward strand.
GGAAGTGCCTTAATTTTGATTACTATTAGCAGCAAGAGGTTGAGCAGTTCCATCTCTGCCACTGCAAAATATCCAAGCAGAAGTAGATCAAATGTCATTTTAGGATACTGGTCAGTGAACCTGAAATCTGTATCTGCTGTGCTCTGGGTTTCCACTTTGTTGGTTCCAGTATCTTTTCAGTACTTCTCATAAGAATTGATCAAACTTAGCTGCATTGGTCTATACGTTACATGAACTTTAAAAAGCTGAGTGGTTTGGTTTTCTTTCTTCCTGTTAGAGGAAAGCAGTGGAGGAAGAGATGAATAGGAAGAAATTGAAATCAGAGAAAGAAGAAAAATCACTGAACTCTTCACCTAAGAAAGACTCCAAGAAACTGAAGTGAGTATACAGTGGCGGAATGGCAGAAGGATGCACGAAAGTGAGTCTGTCTCAAACAAGGAACTGTATCTTCTGCCCTCACACATTTGCTTATAATGTCATGTGCCTCCTGAAGCTTCATCTGCTGAAGCTTTGTCTTTAACTCCTGGAACAGACCATGTGGCTGTGGGAATGTAATTTATTCACCTTATTATTTGTTGCAGGTATGAAGTGATACTTGGGTGTCACCTGTTTCCAATGCCTTCTTAATGCTGAGGATTATGGTTCTAACCATTCAAGAATAAGCTGATGTTTCAGTGGCTGGTCGTCCTTCCATTCTTGCTGTACACTGCTGCACAAGTGTTGAATGTTGTGGCATTTGTTCCGATTTCTAACCATGGAGATGGACATGATTTTAAACGCTTCTCCATCCTGCAGCTTGCGTTGCCGTATGCTCTGATCCATATATTACGCGTAGCTCAGGAAATCTGTTTACGCTGCAGGAAATGCAATTACCAGTTGTGCCCATATTACTTGTCCTTTTAAGCTGGTAGGCAACCATTTGCACTGCTGTCTTTTGGACCAGATGCAGGAAACAAATTGGTGCAAAACAAATCTGTTGGTTGAGTGGCATACAGTGTGGTAGACTGCCTACCTGCCGGGATGCAGGAGTCATTCCCCTTCTCCAAATCTCAGTGGAGGCAATCTGTCAGCAGGTGATTGCTCTAGATGATCTGGGGGGATGGCAGCCGTTCTACGGGGAGTAGCATCCGCTTGTTCTGCATGATAGTTGAGGTGTTTCAGGGGATGGCAGGAGAACTTGCCATCTAGTTGAAGATGTCCCTGCTCATTGCAGAGGAGTTGGACTAGACAACTGTTAAAGGTCCCTTCCAAACCAAACTATGATTCTATTCTGTGGTATTTGAACTCTCAGAGAGTTCATTATTTCTGCTTTCATGAGAAACGGAAGCAGCCTTAAAATGCTTTCTAGGCAGGTGGAGAGCATTTCCCTTCTCCACTAAAATCATCTTGTTGGTTTTGTCTCTTTGTGTCTGTGACTTAAGGGGCACACAAGCGTGTGTTTTGAATGGTGACTCTGGAATTTCAGGTGGCCTTTACGGCCAGGAATTTCTCCTTTATTCCAACATAGCGTTTGCAGTGCTTCTAATGGATGTACTGAGATTTCCCCTCTATAATTTGTGTGATTTGTACTGCCAGCATTTTGGCTAGATCTTTGCTAGAGCAAATGCTTCCAGGAGCATGTCTTCAAATGGGAGGCTTGCACATCAGTCATGGGCTACTGCATTAAATTCTTGCTTGTGGCTTGAATTTGAGGCATTGACTTGGATTGGTATAGTGTTGAGGTTTGTGGCCTGAAAATACGAGTAAACTGCTTTTCTGCAGAGAAAATAGAGACGTACTCTTAAAGCACTGAAACGCTGGGCTACCGTTTAGTTGGGTGATATTTCAGCTGGTGTAATAATGGAGGGCCTTTGACACTGGGGTTCATTCCTCCCTTTTTCTCATGGATGGCAAAGCCCATGTTCTGGCTTTTGGAGTGAAAGGAGAAGATGTATTCTGGGGGAGAGAGGTCAGTGGATCAGGTCAGAGGGTGCTGCTGTGCTATAATCCTCTCTGGAGCTGTAAGAAGGCAGTGAAGTTAGGGAGCATGAGTGCAGTGAGTAGGGACTGTGCCATGGGAAAAGTGGGTTGTGGAACAGGGAAGGGGACTGTCCCATGCACAGCAGAATGAAGCTTGTGATGGTGCACTCCATGAGCTGGAATGCACTGCTGAGTATTTTTGTGGAAACTTTGAGAAGCCGAATAAAAGTGATGTAAATGAGCAGTTGTGAAACACGGTTTAGAGTTATTTGGTGTTGCTTAAAGCTGCCGGAGTTCCCTTGTATTGCTAACTTCAGATGATCAGAAATCAGATACGCCACCATATTATTAAATGTGATAGTCTCTGCCATTCAGAAAGTGCAACATTTTAAATCTCTGAATTGAACCCTCTCAGTCTTGTAAGTGTTGTCTAGTTGAGCAGGCAAGTCTTAAGGGAACAACTCAGTTTAATTCTGTCCAAGTATGTACAGGACCAAGTGTCAGGGTGAGTATCTGTAACCATAGAAGACATCTTCTACCGTCATGGGGAAAGAGAGGCAGTGCTGCAGTTGATTGGCCCTGTTGGGTGATTTCTCCCAGAGAACTGACTGTCTGTCTTGAAGTAGAAAAGGGGCTGTGTTGGAGGGTTGCCTTTTTTGCAATATCCTGCTATCCTGGTTATAAATTTTTATTCCAAGTCCTGGGGCTTAATTCTACTTGAAAAGCAACTCGCTTGTCTGTTGTTAGCAGCTGAAGATGTGGTATCTAATGCACAATGAAATTTCATTTTGCCTTTGTTGGCTTCTTAATGTCACCTTCACTTCCAGAGAAACTGAAGCATAATTGGTACATGACGCAATGAAGTTTGTAAAAAATCACTCCATTACGGATGCACCATATTCATCCCAGTTGCTGAATTCTCTTCCCATCTCCAGATCATCAAACTCCAAAGCTTCCCATGAACACTGGAAGAAAGATTTTCACCCTCCACAACTGCCACCAATGTGTCCTATACGTCCTGCAGCAAAGTCAGCAGAGGTGGCCCGGAAGAGACGCAGAGGCCAGAATGACGAGCTGTCTGCCATTGATAACGCGACCACGAACGAGAGCAACGACAAGGGTCCTCTGATCTGCAAACACCGCAGAGTGCAGAGTAATGAAGGTGGACTGTCAAAGGATATCAAAGTAGGTATCTGTTATAACTAACAGGAAGTTTCCTGCAGCCCGTGGGTGCTGCGTGATTGTCTTTAGAAGCATGCTCTGAGGACATAGAAAAGGAAAGAAGATAAACCAGCCACCAGAGCCTGCATTTGTAATTTCTCTGCTGACTTGCCATCGTTTGTTTTCATCTCATTTAGTGAAGCTTAGTGAGAAGAGGTGCTCGTGTAAAAACCAAAGGCATCATGTTGATGGCAGTAACTGTTTCTGACTGTAGGCAACTGCAAGTACAATATTGGTGTAAAATGAGGGTGTTTATAAAAGGGAAAAGCGGGCTGCTTAAAAATAACAAACATACAACATGTGTATGAGGTTTTCATAGTATCATAGAATGGTTTGGGATGGGATAGAGCATTCACCACTTTTTTGGGCAACCTATTTTAGTGCCTCACCATCCTCACAGTAAAGAAATCCTTCCATCTCTCTAACCTAAATCTCCCCTGTTGAAGTTTGTTTTCTAGTTTGCTTATGAAATTGTTAGTGATCCTGGCAGCTGGATCTTTGCATTTTTGGGGTTGTAAAATTCAGTTATCTTGCTATTTACTAGTGGCTGGGTGTGTGTGCTCTAGTATGTTGTGTGAGTCAAGTCCAACTATGCTCGCTCTATCAGCTGGCTTCTAACTGCTTGCTTTTTCCTTATAATGTACTTAGCAATGGAGAATCAACGATTGTGTGGTTAAGCTGGAAATAAATGTGAACGGGTATTACCTATTGCTGCCTTGGTTAGTGAAAGGTTTCCTGAATCACCCTGAAAAACGTGCTGCTTGCAGCCTTACTGGTATCTTAGCCATTGTGCAAGGAAAGAAGGAAAGCTGCTACTTAATTTCCTCATGCTTGGGAAAAATATTAATGATACGAATGGTATGAAGCCTTTCTAGCAGTCAGGTAAGAAGCCAGGTTTTCACTTCCATTATTGGAGGAGGTGCTGGGGAAGTAGGTAAGAAGAAGGTAGAGCCTGGAAGATAGACTATGCCTGGGACAAAAAAATATTTCCCATTGAAATTTAGGAAAGGCAAGCTTTGCAATCGTTTCTGACGTCCCTCTGACCAGCTTTATCTGTATTCTGTGATTTGTCAGGGATCTGCCGGACACGTCACAACACTTTTCCCTGTGCCTTCATTGCCGAATGGTACCTCCCAGCCAAAGAGACCTCAACTCAAGTTTGAAAGGTAAGGTTTTGTTTTACACCCGTCATCTGTACTTTCTAAAGCCACCAGGCCAGGCTGGCCCTGCAGCCACCCTGGCTTCTGCTTTAATAGGCACTTCTTTGGGGAGGAAAGAGAGAAGGAAAGGTGTCGGTGACTTGCCCTGTCCTGTCTTCTCATGTCTGGGACTTACCCCACCTACCCCAAAGCAAAGGTCTAATTACAACATTTCCTGTAGTAGAACTACTACTCTAGAAAGTTGTTACTTTTTCACTCTGAGAGGAGGTACCTCTTGTGCCTGACTACAAATGATAGGTTTTGATTTGCCTCATTCTTGGCTAGTGGGAAACTACTCTGTGACAAGGTGCTGGTCAGGCAAGTAACTTTTTCTGAGAGGGCATGACTCTTTACTTGCTCGTTTTGTCAGTGCACGACTGGTTGTGTGCCATTTGCACGGTGAATACTTTATCCCACTGCACAGATGTGTGTGTGTTCCGACTTTATCATTGTTTATGTGTTGACTGAGACCAAGACCGGTAGAAGCCTCGGTGGCAGTATCTATTGTAAGCAGATAACTTGAATGCAAGGTCTTTTGGTCTGAGGTAAGTGTGTGGGACTGCAAAGTTTACTGTAGGTTTCAATCAAAAGGTACTGTACTTGAGGAATGATAGAAGACTGCTGCTATCTTTCCATGGGAGTGAAGAAGTAAACTTGGCCTCACAGTAGCCTAATCTCTTGGGTTTTTTTAATTTCAAAATGTAACTTTTCAAATTCTATGATAATTTTTTTCAGAAATAAATTAATTTTATCAATCAAATTAATCAAGCAGTCAATGAATGTTGCATTCAGCTTCCATGTATTTCTGAACATGCAGACAGCAGTTATTTAGTGACTGTCATAGTTGTAACATGTTTGATAAGGCTATAAACAGGCTCACCAAAAGGATGTTTGTACTCGGAGCATCCTTGATAGGAAGGTAAATCTGATAATCATCCTGTGCCTTTTCTCTGTTTTCTGTTTTTCCTCTCTGTGTCCCAAATTCAGACATCTGAAGTATCCAACAGAATACTACGCATAAGAGGCCAGGAGGCTGAAACACAAAGCTGATGCAATGGTAAGTTCTGGCTCTGTGCTAGAAATGTAAAGCAGCTGATGCATTCGGAGCCAATAGTTGTGTGCATGTGACTAAGGATTCACTAGCTAAAATGACTTCCATGCTCCAAACTTGGAGTCTGTTCAAGTCCTATGTGGGGAAGCTGTCTTTATTTCCCAACTGTTGAGACATTTCCCTCTGTTATAAACACATCTAGAGAGTATGCCTCAAGAACAGGATTTAGAGCAGATGTTGTCTGAGGTTAGCAGGCCGCTTTGCTTTGCAGAGCTACGACAAAGCCCTTGTCAGAACAGTTTTAGGACAGTTTACTCTGAAATGTCAGGATCCCGACAGTAATTGTGTTGCTGGTGGACAAGACTTGGAAGTGCCCTTTGCAGATGTAACCAGCTCACTTCTTCATGTGCTGTTTAGCAGTGGACATGAAGTAACGTAGTTTTTGCTAGTTATGCCTCAGTCAGATAATTTCCATATGCTACTTGCCCTTGACCTGTGAAAAAGGAGTGAGGGAACCTGCCTTTCACGAGGCAGGCCTGCAAGACCAGGCAGTAATATCCAAAAACTGTAAAGATAATAAATACTTGGGGAAACCATGATGCAGTGATGCTGAAGAATAAGGGTAAGGTTTTGCCCTCTGGCTTTTCTCTCTTTTGTGTTGTGTTTATGAGTATGTGCATGCCTAAATTCTAACAGTGTAGCGAACACCATACCTAAAGATCAAAGCATTACATACAGACAGCTATGGCATATTGGCAGAGACACTTGATGATGATATATTGATGAGTGTTGCTATTAAAAGGTTGGCTTGGCATCCTCAAATGTCTAAGAGCTAAGGGGTGAGCGTCTCAAGTGCAGGGAACCAGCCAACTCGCGTTTCCTGGTAACACAAGAGGCAGAAGGAGTTTTTTGCTCTTTCCTTTTCCCTTTGGGATGCTTCGGTTTGCTGAGTGGGTTCACTTTCACTAGAAACCTTTTGGCCTGCAGCCCTGTGCTTTTGTTGGTCAATCTTCCAGGCAGTTTTGTCTTGAAAGCAGTGGGGCTGGCATCGCCCTGTAACAGAGAGGCTGAGCGGCCCTTGAACTGGAGTTCTTCTGGGGCACATGATCGGTATTTACCAGTAGCATCTCCTGACATTGCTGCTACTTTTTGTATTTTACAGTTTTGCTGTTAAAAATATTGTACTGTCCTGTGGTACCACGACAGGTACAAGCAGCGGTGAATGCAAAAAAGCCCTAGATTGGGTGCCTTCAGTCTGTAACCTGCTATTCCACATGGCATGTGCAGCGTCATTTTCCATAAAGCACAGTTTTCTGAGCTGCTGTGGGTGAAGGGGTGTAGCGTCACAATCGGTTGGCAAACTCACAAAAACCCCAAAAGACCAATGTGCCTGGCTCAGTTGCTGGAAGGCTGTAAAAATACGGTAATGAGGCAGTGGCTGGAATTCAGAGAATGCTCCAGAAATGTTCCTTACACAGCTGAGCAGAAGTTTTCAGCCTCCAATCTTTGTGTGTGAAAAAGGAGAGCTGAAAGGTACTCTGCAACATGATGGAGACTGGAGCCAGGACTAAGGGACTGGGACAAGCCCATGTCACTGGAAGGCAGGTCCTACAGGAATGTCTCAGAAAGGTGACTGGAAAGGAACAGGTGGGCTAATTTCCCAAAACTTGCTGTCACCTGCAGAGAAGATTGCCAGCACAGAGCAGGGTGTGCGGCCTGACAGCACCTCCCAGCAGCCTCAGATAGGCTGCAAGAGCCATCTCCTACCTGTGCAGGAGGAGGAGCGTGGTGCCTGAAGTTGGTGGGAGGACAGGAGGACTACCTTAAACCTGCCTGAAGTGCCCAGCTAAAAGCAACTGAAATTAGAGCTGTATAGCCTGTCAAGCCATAGGAATGCTTCAACCTGTTCGGTTGAGAAATCCTGATGGCTCCAAGGTATGAGGATGGATGAAAAGAAGGGGCTGTTCTGACAGCTGTGTGTGCTTCTGGGCAGCATTCAGAAAGACAGTCAAATCTGGGCTGTTCAACACCTGGAGGAGCATGTGGCAGGGACTGGGGTGTGAACACCCAGACTTTTGCCCACTGCCATGGAGTCTCAATGTCCTTTCACAGGCAGCCCCGGGGGAGGTGGTTCAGTGTGTATGCACATGTGAGTGCCTTTTCCTCTCGTATGCTCTGCCGTGCCTGCTTGTTAACACTTCCCAGCCTTCTAATACCGCTGAGCTCTCTGTATTAACCATGTGTTTAACGGGGCTTCCCAAGTGACAGTGTGCTGCTGTTGTTCCTCCGTGCCTCTTGTGTGAAACCAACCAAATGTTTTCTCTCTTTTTTTCCAGAGTTTTTTTGGGGAACTTGACGCAGCATCGGAGGAGCTGTCACTGACCAGCAGCTTGATCAGACTGGTCCGCTATGTTAGACAAGATTTACAATGGCTGAGACTGGAAATTAAAATGCCTTAACTGGTGCTCAACTTAGTTAAGTTGGTTGTTCTTTTTCTTCTTAAGTATCTGGAACAACTTCTTCTTGAGTAGCTGGAATAACTTCTTAGTTATCTCAACCAACTTGTTAGGTACCTCAACCAGCTTCTTAGGTACCTCGACCAACTTCTTAGGTACCTCGAAGAGCTTCTTTGGTACGTGCAACAACTTCTTAGGTACCTGCAACAACTACTTGGGTACGTGGAACAACTTCTTCGGTACCTGCAACAACTTTTTAGGTACCTGCAACAACTTCTTAGGTACCTGCAACAACTTTTTAGGTACCTGCAACAACTTCTTAGGTACCTGCAACAACTTTTTAGGTACCTGCAACAACTTCTTAGGTACCTGCAACAACTTTTTAGGTACCTGCAACAACTTCTTAGGTACCAGCAACAACTTTTTAGGTACCTGCAACAACTTCTTCGGTACCGCGAACAACTTCTTCGGTACCGCAAACAAGAACTTAGGTACCTGGAGGAACTTCTTAGGTACTTGCAGGAACTTCCTAGGTACCTGGAGGAACGTCTTAGGTACCTGGAACAGCGTCGTGGGTACTTGGAAGAGCGGCGTAGGTACCTGGAACAACTTTTTCTTCTTACATACCTGGAACTTCTTTTTCTTACTATCATCCTTATTCTTATTTCTGTTATTATTATTTATTTCTTTTTGTTTTCTCTCCTTGGGGTTTTGTTTGTTTGTTCTTTGCACTTTCAAAGTCTCAGCCTCTCTTTATTGAATTATTAGATAGGTTCAGGTGTTCGACTGTTGAATTGTCAGCTACAAAGCACCTGCAGAGGCAAAGGAATCATCATGGGATAGATCTGGGTATACTGGAAAATCTTTAAACTCTTTTTAGGAGGAAAGCCACAGCCTTGATGGCACCTTCTTTTAAAACAACAAAGTGTAATGAACTGTCTGGATGGCTCAATGTATTGATGGTCTACAAACATTTCTATGATGGATAAACAGCGGAACAATAATTATACATTAGGAAGTGCCATCAAGAAGGAAATATTCCTCCTGAGGTTGTTATGCAACATCCCACAGTCTGCAACAGCTGTTTGAACAGAAGACATCTGAGAGAAGTGTTATTGCAAGCACAGGTGCGGTCTTTGCCACAGTTGGGGTGGCAAAATGACCAAGTGTGGTTGGAAACAGCTCTGCCTCTGCTGTGGTGAAGGGACATCCCTGACACTGAGGACTCCTTGTCCTGTTGCTTTTTGCCATTTTGACTAGTGGGGGTACTTGGCTTGTACTGGGTCACTGTGATTGTTTGGATGCTATTCTGGGTCTGAGAGCTTACATGGGAAGGAAGCACTTCTCTCCAAGGAGGGGCTGAGTGGTTGAATGTGGAACATAAGACAAATTTTGTGTTTGGGTATTGCCTGTAACTGTTGTTGGTGTCAGTGACTATCTAAAAGCAGGATTTGGTACCAAAGTAGGACGTCCTTCATGTGGGAGATAACTCGTGCTCTCTCTCAACCAAACTGTAGGATGGGCCCAGCAACTTAGGAATTTGTTAAGGGAACACCCAAGGGAATAATGAGCTGTTTGCAAGCATTTTTTCCTTGTTGGGGGCTGCATTTTGAACAGGTGATTTTGCAGGTGACAGTAACTGTGAGGGCAGCATCTGCGGCACTTGTGTGTTCAGCAGGGGGACACCGTTCTCTACCCAAAGATTTCCTGTTGTGTGACAGCAGCATCCTGCTCTCCTCGGATCTCACAGTGTGCCTTAGCCCTCTGGTCCCCTCTGGCATCCCTTGCCCTGTCTCGGACAGACCTGTGGTAGTGGTGAATGGAATGGTGTCCTAAAATAACCGTCCTTCCAGGAAAGGATGAGCTCCGTTTTCCACATGGTTTCAGGATGGAGGAACAGGTCTGCGCGTGTGCAGCACTATTGTGTAAATTACCTGCTAGTAGTTTGGAGGGTCACGAAAGTGGAGAGCAAAAGGCCTGCGTTTCCAAAAGTAGTTCCTGTAGAAATGGCCTCTGCCACCGGGAAGCCTGGAGTGCTCTCGCCTACCCTGGCAGTGCAGGACTGCCAGGATCCTGGCTGGGTCTTCCTGTACCTTCAAGGGACTGTCCTTGTATGTTCACTTTATTGAAAGCCTTAGTGCCTTTCAGGGCTAAGCTGTCCTAAGCAGCGGAAGGAAGGTCCATGTCCCCCCCTCACTCTTTTACCTATCAAACTTAGCTTGCGCTCCTTCTCCCTGGACTGCTCTGCGTGAGCCAGGGACAGAGAGGGGCTCAGCTTTAACTGTTTTGTCCTCAGGAAGCATGGGGATGGCCAGCCAGCCTGAAGGCTTGACATGCACTTTGGAGCTCGATTCCATACTAGTGGGTCGATGCTGCCTTCCGACTTTGTCTTCAAAGCAGTTTAGCAATTTGTAGGCTCACCAGCTGAGGAGGAAAGAAGGAAGGAAGGAAGGAAGAAAGCTTTATTGAATCTGAAAACCTCTGTGGGAGCCTGCAAGAACCTTGGCAGAGTGTTAGTTATGTGTAAGCATAAGGTGAAGCAGGGGCGCAGGTCCCCTGGGGACTGTCATTTTGCATACAGCCCTCTCACTCCCTGCTGCCAGACCGTGTTCCCATTGGAGAGCCACTTGCCCACCCCAGGGGAACCGCCTGCTGCGAGCTGTGGGTGCGCCAGGTCCTGTCCTTGCCGGCCCTTTAGGCACTTTGCTGCCCAGATGGTGATCATCTGTTGCCCTGGAAAGCTCATGCAAGTGCATTGTGTGAGCAGAGTTGGTAAGAAGACACCTGGGGAAGGCAGATGTACCGGCATTTGCCTCTTTACAACTGGGAAAGGGCACATGTGCTCTGCTACCGTGTGGCAGTGGTCATGCAAGGACTGCTCCCACTCCCAGGGCAAACTGCCCTGGAACTGGAGGAAATGGGATCATGGGCAGTTCATGTCACAGGTATGCAGGGGGCTACTGGAGGCTTTTGTTTCAAAAGCAATCTGAGGAAGCATCAGTACCAAGCTCCATGGGAAGCTGTGCTTTGTTGCAGGTCATGGAGGAGACTGTTTCAATAATAGGTAATTTTTTAAAAGCCATCATGTTTCCCCCTCGAGCCAGGTCAGAAGCCTGTGAAGGGTTAGGCAAGATGCTCATCATTTTCACTTGGGCCTGTATCGGGTCTTAACAAGTGCAAATGAAGGAATGAACGAATGAATAAAACCAAAACACGTAATAGTGAAGGAAATGACATTTGCCACTGAGGAACAAAATCATGAATCCAAGGGAAACAGGTGATGGTGAAGTCCCGTAAGGAAAAGAAGCAGCTATGGTAGCAAAGCGAAATCATTTCCATGCCCTATTTATTTAGGAGAAATGATGCATGTGTTGAAATTGTAAGTGTTCTATTTTTAAGATGCCATTTATTTAATAGTTGAACACCACCACCCTCCCCCCCCACCCCCCCCAGAGATCTCTTCTGTAAATTAAGGTCAAAGTCTGACTGTGATGTCCTTGGTTTTGTTTTGTCCTCTCCCTTCCCTCTTGGTTCCCATTCTAAATCTGTACATCTTAAACTTATTTTGGGGACACACGTCCCTCTTGTAAATGACGTTTTCTGCCCTGTGTGCGATGGAGTTTTTGAGATGGTCGATTCATTCATGTGGGGAAATAAACCATAAATGAAGTAGCCCATTTGAGTTGTTGCAAGCGTCTTCATACTTCTTGTAGGAAAGTTGCAGTTTGCCTTTTCTCTCTGAATGGTCTTAGTGTTTCCCTTCTGAAGGAGTTTTAAGTATGAATTGAAGTACAAGAAGTCTCCATTTCAATTGCTCCCCTGTTTGTCAGCCCTTGCCCTTTCCTTTAGGAACAAGGATGTGTGCAAATCTATGTGCTCAGAGTGGCAGGAGGGTCATGATTCAAGGCGTCAGCCTCTTACCCTCCTGAAATGGATTCAGGGAAGACTGTGCCGGAGTCAGCCGCCGGCAGCCACCAGAGCCTGGGTCTGAGCACTCGTTGATAGGGAAATCCCATGGCCTCAGGGAATCCCACAGGGTTCCATGCCCCGTGGTAGCTCTGCTTCTCATGGGTTGTGTGAGGTGAGCTCTTTGCAATGGCCTTAACAGTTCTTGTTTGGGGCTTTTCCCATTATTTGGTTTTATGTTGGGCAGTGTAACTGTGCCTTGGAAGAATGATTTCTGCATGTCTCTATGCACTATTGTGATACAGTTTGTGCATTATTCAGGTCCTTTCTGCATCAGACACTGCGCCAAAGATGTTTGCTAACCACGGATGTGGTTTTCTAATGTAGTCTGTAAACTGCGGAGGATCCTGAAGCCTGTTGTAATACCCACCAGACACGTTGCTGTTACCGATGTTGTACTGAAAATGTACCCTTTTTGGGGGGTCAGTGCACATTTTTGCTGCACACGTAAAGCCCCAAAGGCAAAACTGGTATTGAAGAAAGAGTAAAGGAAGGAACTATCTCATTAGTAAAATAACCCAGATGTGAAACATCGCCATGTGAGCATCTGGTGGGAATTTTAGTTACAGTCTTAGACAGGGGGAGCTTGGTGGTGCCTTTGCTCAGGCAAGGTGGGGCTGGGACTCAGTTCACTGCCATCAACCAGTGTTTCAAGTGGTGTGACAGCAGGTCTCCCCCAGGCCGGCTGCAAGATGCATGGAAGGTAAGAAGAGGAGCAGGGGAAGGCACTCGTGGTTGTGGCCATGCATGTGTGGATCTTGTTGTGGTTCTGGTGGGGAGGGAGGGTGAGTTGAACACAAGCTGCTCTCTCTGCTGGCCAGGGTGCAGCTGCACCTGTGTCACTCACATCCTCTGTTCCATCATTTCCCTACCCCTCGCACACCAAAAGGTTTGTTTCCTACAGTCCTTGCTTGGGGCTAAAGCGAGGAGGGTTCATTTTGGAGGTGGGATGGAGACGGGGAGTGGAAGAGGAGGGATGCAGCAGGAGGAGGAGGTGTGACGTGCCGGCAGGAAGCTCATCTCAAAGCCAGGGAGGTGGCAAAGGGGGAGCAGGAAGCTGTGGGGCTGCAGCAAGCATCCATGGCCCTACTCAGCTCTCTGCCCAAGGCAGTGGCCCCATCCCCAGCTAAAGCAGCCCAAAATACGTTGGGGTTGCTTTGCAATCAGTTTTTGTTTGTTTGTTTATTGATCCTTTCTTGACTAAATCTCATTTTGCAATGAGAGTTTTTGCTTTGGTCTTCACCCGCAGGAGCTCCAGCCAACTGCCCAAGTCACAGAAGGCAAAGGCAGGGACTGGGAGAACTGTGCCCATAGGATGCTGTGGTAGATGCCCCATCCTCGGAGACATTCAAGGCCAGGGTGGATGTGGGTCTGTCTGGGCAGCCTGATCTAGTTGATGTGGCTGCTCATTGCAGGGGGGTTGGACTGCATGGGCTTTGAAGGTCCCTCCCAGTCCAACCCAACCCAACCCAACCTAATCTGTGATTCAGAAGCCAGGCAGGCAGCCGCAGGCACACGCGCGTTCTCTTCAGCACAGCCCGGGGCACGTGTGTCTGATCTCCGTGAGGACACTGCTGCCCCACCTGCCGTAGGTTGTGTGCACTCACTGGAAGCCTGAGTCACTGTTCTGGTGGCAAACTGAGGGCAGGTATAGATTGGCATGGGCTTTTGGCATGGAGTGATGGAGCGCCACAACCCCTGCACACCAGGCAAGTCCGAGGGCAGGAATCACGCAGCTTCCTGTTGGCTTTTCTTGTGCTGGAACAGCTTTGAAATGCAACAGTCTGGAATCCAAGGAATTGCGCTGGAATGCCACGAAGTGGCAGCAACACCACCAACCTTGCTGCCAGAGCCAGAAAAGAACTGCAGACCTAAGTGTCATCTCTTGGCTAGAAGCGCTTTCTTTGCTGCCGGCTCCAGTCGAGGGAACGTGCAAAGGTTCAGAAAACAAATACAGATGTGGTAACAGCAGCCAGCAAACAATTTAGGTGGAGCATCTGGAATAAAGTACTTGGGTTTGCACAACTCTGCACTGCAGCAGTGCTTAGAACAGTTTTGAAAGCAGTTTCAGTCTAATTCAAGATAGAAAGCCCCATTTAATGGTGGGAGTCATCCGGAGTTAGGGGCTTCCCAGCTATTTGTTCTAATTAAGCCTGAGCAGGTTAACTGATTGATCTCCTATCACTTGACAACAAGCTCTAAGCTGAGTCTCTTCCCCTTGGTGCTCCCATCACACAAGATCACACAGAGCATCCTGCAGCTGCCTCAGCTGACAGAGCAGGCACGCAGCAACCGAGGTGAGCACAACCCCTTGTGCTCCTCATTGTGGTTCAGGGCAGTGATGTGGGGCTGGAGCTCTTGGGAAGCTCCGCAGTCAGTGCTGTGTTCTGAGCACTCAGTTTTATCTTCAACAAACGCATAAAGTTTTCACTCAGGAGTTTCCTGACTTTTCCCTGCCTCCTGTTCCTCAGTGTTTGGAGATGTTTTTGCCGGTTGACCTGAGTTTCCCATGCAGTTCGGTTCCAACTCCTACACGAGATGGAATCACTTCCAGAGGCAAAACGTGGTTGTGTGTGGAGGTGAGGCACAGAGCTGAGGTCGTGCAGCCACGACGCAGGAAGGCAGCCTGGTTTTAGGTGAGTGTGCTTGGGAGTTCAGAGCAGCAAAGTGATCTCATAAAATTCCCTGAGGTCTCACTGGCCTCACGGCTGCCGGACTGTCGGCACCTCCATCGCTTTTCTTCTGTACAAGCAGCTGCCCGCTCCCCAGCCACAGTCATACCTTACTGTAACCCTTCAAAGGGGCTTGTGGGAATTTGGCTATGCTTTCACAGCTTTGAATACTTTTTAGCGTTGCCCTTCCCCAGAGGCATCTCATTCCTAACAGAGCCATGCTTGCAGCACAGCTGTTCGGATCAGACAATCCCTGCCTGGCTGGGATCAATGTTACCCCCTGATTCCCTGCAGCAGCCTGTTGGCGATGGCCTGCTAGTTACGATGCACGGCCACGGTGCGCACAGCTCCGTGCGAAGGCTGCGTTATGTGCAGGGCTGGATCCCCCTCTACCGGCGACATTTCAGCGAGCTCATTTTCTCCCAGCTGGTGCTTCACCAGGAGGAGCCTGCACTCTTTCTGACGGAACTAACAGCGCATGCATATGTTTGGTTGCCATTGTAAACGATGCAGGTGGCACATGCATCACCTTCTGGAGTCTTTTGTCCACATCCGAACACTGCAGCAGGATGTACAATCCTAATAGAGCCATGCTTGCTTTGCTTTTGCCTGGGTGACACAGCAGATGATGCACTGCCCTTGGCGGTGGTGTGGTTTGAGAGGAACTGGGGAGCCAAAGTTGGAGTCCCGAGGTGAGGAGCAGTGAGTGCGTGGGGCAGCAGGAAATGGAGGAGGCATGTCCCAGAAGCTGGGGCAGCAGTGGGACTCTGAAGTACTGGCAACTGGAGACACAGGGCCAAGGGGGCTAGTCAGGAGTGGTCCAGAGCCTGGTCTTGCTCCCACTGGGAAGCCCATCACGTGGTTCAAATTGGCAGGCAGGAAGATTTGATGTGATTAACCGTGACCACACTTGATTCTTTCAAAATGGTTTTTGTCTCTGTTTAATGGATATCTTTGGATATCCATTAAACATGGACATCTTGGAATGGATGGACATCTTTGGATCTGTAATTTTTATGGGTGAGGTCAAGGCTTTTAGATGCAGAAAGTACGTCATTAACAGAAGCAATAACAACTTCTGCTGATCTAGTTGAATGTCCCTGCTCATTGCAGGGGGTTGGACTAGACGAACTTTGATGGTCCCTTCCAACCCAAACCATTCTATGATTCTATTCCAAATGAGGATGTGCATCACGTTCAGATGCAAGGGTTTCATGATTTTGAATGTTTAAAGACTTTGCTATCACAAATGCCAAGTCTAAATTAGAAGATGTGGTGGTAATTCGTCTGCTGCCCCTGGGGGGCTGCCTCACCACAGGGAACTGGTGCTACAATGTTCCCTCAGCCTGGGAGGTGCGTGTTACTTCTTTATCAGCATTCTACTGCCAGAACTGGAGGAATTAAAACGAGTGTGCTGGTGTTAAATCACAGCTAAGTTTTTACAGTTGGTTGCCACAATAATCCTGTATTTATTTTTTTTTGATACTTTGACATCATTATCACGTTTCCAGCAATCGTGTTTCTAAAAACAGCTCTGCACAAACTATTTGTAGTTCTGGTGCCATCTAAGATTAAAAATGTGGACACCACTCTGCTGGCAACAGGGCTATTCCTTGTAAACCTGTTTGCAGTCTTCCTGCCAGCCCTTAGTGACATGCCTCTGGAAGCCTGAGCATGGCTGATGTTGGGGGTGGAGGGGATGCAGACTGAAATGTCTCTTTCTGCCATGATCACTTTTAGCACCATTTGCCTTCCAGCTACAGGGCCAAAGCAGAGCTCCTCCCACCAGTACAGAATCCCAGTGCGTTTGCTCTAGCCTCATTTCATGTCTGAACACTCAGCCATGGAAACTCCCTCTCACAGCAATCACCGTGCAGGCACCAGTGAGACACAGATGTGTGTGAGTTACAGGCTGCACCCAGACGCACTGGCACTTCACCACCAGGAGGAATGGATCAGCAGGCAAGCAGCGCTGTCTTTCACAGCCAGTGTCACTTTGTGAAAAACTTGACTTTTTCTGAAGGTTTCTCCTTAGCCAGAACGTCCACAGCAGAACCTGTTCAGCTCCATAGAGAGTACCTGGACCTTTTCTGACCACCCCTCTTAGTCAGATCAAAAGCCACAAGGGTGATCGTGTCCTTGCACAGGGCAGCCAGTAGCAGGGTAGTACAGTTTGAAGCTGTAATGCAGGATTTTCCCTGCTAACAAAGACTTCCTATTGGGAATTAGAGAATCACAGAATGGTTTGGGCTGGAAGGGGCCTTATGGATCATCCAGTTCCAAACCCCTGCCACATGCAGGGACACCTTCCATTAGGTGAAAATACCCAGTGGTGTAATGTTTCCTTGCAACAGGACTCTCTGATCGCACTATAAACAAGGTGCTTTGAAGTACAAACAATTTATTGCAATGGTTCATTATTCACAGTACCGTTCGCTTTGTCCCTGGGCCCTACTAAGTGCAAGCCACATGAAACAGAAAAGCTGAATGATAGTAACTCAACAGCAAAACATGCCTGTGCCTTACGCTCTTGCTGTCCTGCCTCTGTCCTGGTACTGAATGCAGACGAATCTGTTGCTCTTCCTGGTCACTTGGAACAAGCTGGACAGGTTAAAGTTTGGTCACAACGGACTGTCAGTTGCTCTGTTCAAGGTGATGCAGGAACAGGAATCTGCTGTCTTTCTAGCTGTACTTCACTCAGAATGCAGAGTTTCTGGCTTCATGCAAGACACCTTTGTACACAGCACTGCCGAGTTTCTACATATTTAAGTAAGTACTGGTTTATTTCCAGTTCTTTTTGTCAATGATTGTCTTTGGTTTACGTAAGCTGTTTTGAGGCAACGTTTCCTGGCCTAACTCCCTTAAAAGAGCCAGTACCTCTAGAGTTGCAGCTACTGGATACTGAAACTGGACATCTCACCTCTCGGAGTTGTATTTAAAGGTCTTAACAGAATACTGCAACTTTTATTGTGTATTTCCAGTTGTATAAAAATGGTGATTCAGACACCAGTGAAGCCTACAGTTCCATATGCTATTAGGACAAATTACACTGGTTACTTCTGGAATGATACCTAAACAGAAACATGCCTTGGGTGCGGAGGGGCAGGAGTTACTACAAATTTTATTGAAGACTTGAGAATTCCAGTATTCCCGTGGCTAAACTCAGGTCAAGAATCTTTTCAGCAATCTAACAAATGTATTAGCTTGAGAAAGTACTTGGAAAGACAGGTTTCAGGGAGAAAGATGCAATTTCCACCGCTGCCAGTGGCCCCTTGGGAGGTGGGCAGTTACCTTAGTGTGCAACAGGGATGCTGCTACCTTCCAAAACTTGAGATGCTTTGTATTACAAATATCTTGTAATTAGGAAAAGTTTAAGATGATACTCCTGAAAACGGGTTCTATTAAATGTTACTGGAGTCCTCCAGGAAACATGTGGCAGGGCTGTTGGGTAAGACTCAGCAGTATCACCTGCTGCCCTCTCTCCTCATTCACCCCATGCCTGGTTTACAGTTCATCAGAGTTCCTGCAGCAGCTGCCTCAAATGATTCTAAAATTAGAGCCTCTCAAAAATGGGATGATTGCAGCTCTTGGCAGGTTCTCTCCTGTGAGTCACACTTGTATTCTACGTTTTCGCAGGCTTTTCTGTATCACTGTTGGCAGACAGACACCAAAAGCTTTACAGTTGCAGAAGGTAACATTTTCACAACAAAAATGTATTGGTTTTATTTCTTAAGCTACCATACAAAACACGGTGTTTAAAAACTCTGCAGTGCCTCCCTGCTCGCCTTCCTCTGGAATTCGGAGGAGGCAGCAGACCTCACATGCAGTCAACAACGTTGCTGGATCCCTGGCCCACGTCCCGGATCTGGCTGCTGAAACAAGAGCACACAGCCACGCCGGCCCCTGCCCTGCAGTGCGACACAGAGCCGACGAGTTCCCACCTGAAGAAGATGGCAGAGGAAACAAGAAAAGTAAGCTCCTGTCCTTTCTGAGTATTTCTTCTCTGTGTTGGAATCACAGAATAGTGTGGGTTGGAAGGGACCTTCCAAAGTCATCTGAAATTCTACTATACAACCTAGCTGTTTACTCTGCACAATAATAAACCCCGCTAGTTTATTCTTATTATTTCACTAGTAAATTTGGTGTGAAATCAGACTGAAACAACCAGAAGTATGTAGATTCTTACTGAATGAAGGGAAGAGGACAAGGGATGGAGAAGGAGGAAGAAGGAGGAGGTACTTCAGTATTTACAAGAAGAATCAAGTGGCATAAATGTAGCTAGTCATGGATATTACTCAATTACTACCAGGAAACAGCAGCTAGACTCCTGCTGCACGCTATTTCTATTATGTTATATTTTCATATAGGCTGATTTCATTGTCGTAAGCCAAATAGAACATTTTAAGTTACCTATTCACTATGGGATCAAATGCCTCCACTGTATTCAGGTACACGTTGCCATTATGACCTCCAACTGCAAAGATTTTGCCCATCAGTGTTGCTATGCCAACACCACCTCTTGGAGTTGTAAGCTCTGCTACATACTCCCATTTGTTACTGCGTGGGTCGAACCGCTCCACCGAGCTCAGTGGAGAGTTGTCGTCAAAACCACCTGCAAAGAATCATCACATTGTCAGTTTTAAGCCACTTCTAGTGCCAGTGATATCCAGGACTGGCATTATCAGGCTATTTTTGGCATTCAGTGGGCTAGTGTTCAGCTCCAGCTCTTTACATGAATTTCACAAGCTTCTAAAAATTAATCTAATGGCCCTCCCTTCATCACTGTGTAAGCATCACCCAGTGTGACAGTGTTCTACTCAAGCTGCAAGGAGAGGTGTTTCTATTATTTTCCTCCTTAAATGCATTTAGCACATCATTACAATGAAACAACTTCTAATTTGGAACAGAAAAACCCTAAGACAAGTAAAAGAATGGGCCTGATTTATTTTGCCTTAAGCAGAACACCCTCTTGTGGTGCTTTCAAATTACAGCACTGCTGGACAGGAGGCCTGGGAGGAGTACAGGGATGTTGGCTGGGAAGCTAGGGACCAGGTTAGGAAAGCTAAGGCCCAGTTAGAATTAAACTTGGCTAGGGATATTAAGGATAATGGGAAGAGATTCTACAGGTATGTAGCAAATAAAAAACAGATTATGGAGAACGTAGGCCCCCTCAGGAAGCTCTCGGGAGAACTGGCTACACAGGATTTGGAGAAGGCTGAGGTTCTGAATGACTTCTTTACTGGCAAAGGCTCTGACAGCACCACCCAAGTCTTGGAAGGCAGATGCAGGGACTGTGAGAATGGAGACCTTGGGCCCACTGTAGGAGAGGATCTGGTTCGAGACCATCTTGAAAATCTGAACGTGCACAAGTCCATGGGTCCTGATGAAATCCATCCGTGGGTGCTGAAGGAGCTGGCAAATGAAGTTGCTAAGCCACTGGCCATCATATTTGAAAAATCATGGCAGTCAGGTGAAGTTCCTGATGACTGGAAAAAGGGAAATATAAACCCCATTTTCAAGAAGGGGAAAACGGATGACCCAGGGAATTACAGACCAGTCAGTCTCACCTCTGTGCCTGGCAGTCTTGGAGCAGATTCTCCTGGAAGGCATGCTAAGGCACATGAAAAACAACAAGGTGCTTGGTGACAGCCAGCATGGCTTCACTAAGGGGAAATCCTGCCTGACCAATTTGGTGGCCTTCTATGATGGGGCTACAGAACTGATGGACAGCGGTAGAGCAGTTGATGTCATCTACCTGGACTTGTGTAAAGCGTTCGACACTGTCCCACACGACATCCTTGTCTCTAAATTGGAGAGACATCAATTTGATGAATGGACCACTCGGTGGATAAAGAACTGGCTGGATGGCCACACGCAAAGAGTTGTGGTCAATGGCTCAGTGTCCAGCTGGAGACCAGTAACGAGTGGTGTCCCTCAGGGATCGGTGTTGGGACCGGTCTTGTTCAACATCTTTGTCGCTGACATGGACAGTGGGATTGAGCGTGCCCTCAGCAAGTTTGCCGATGACACCAAGCTGTGTGGTTCGGTTGATACGCTGGAGGGAAGGAATGCCATCCAGAGGGACCCTGACACGCTTGTGAGGTGGGCTGATGCCAACCTGATGAAGTTTAACCATGCCAATTGCAAGATCCTACACCTGGGTCGGAGCAATCCCAGGCACAGCTACAGGCTGGGCAAAGAAGAGATTCAGAGCAGCCCTGCGGAGAAGGACTTGGGGGTGCTGGTCGATGAGAAAATGAACATGAGCCAGCTTCAGTGTGCGCTTGCAGCCCAGAAAACCAACCGTATCCTGGGCTGCATCAAAAGGAGCGTGACCAGCAGGTCGAAGGAGGTGATCCTGCCCCTTTATTCTGCTCTCGTGAGACCTCACTTGGAGTATTGTGTGCAGTTCTGGTGTCCTCAACATAAAAAGGACATGGAACTGTTGGAACAAGTCCAGAGGAGGGCCACGAGGATGATCAGGGGACTGGAGCACCTCCCATATGAAGATAGGCTGAGAAAGTTGGGGCTGTTCATCCTGGAGAAGAGAAGGCTGCGTGGAGACCTCATAGCAGCCTTCCAGTATCTGAAGGGGGCCTATAGGGATGTTGGGGAGGGAC
Source organism: Neopsephotus bourkii (assembly GCF_033783945.1). Classification (NCBI taxonomy): domain Eukaryota; kingdom Metazoa; phylum Chordata; class Aves; order Psittaciformes; family Psittacidae; genus Neopsephotus; species Neopsephotus bourkii. The sequence goes on from NW_026901048.1 coordinate 992,748, forward strand.
TCTTCATTAGGGACTGTAGTGGTAGGACAAGGGGTAATGGGTTAAAACTTAAACAGGGGAAGTTTAGATTGGATATAAGGAGGAAATTCTTTCCTGTTAGGGTGGTGAGGCACTGGAATAGGTTGCCCAAGGAGGTTGTGAATGCTCCATCCCTGGCAGTGTTCAAGGCCAGGTTGGACGAGGCCTTGGGTAATATGGTTTAGAGTGAGGTGTCCCTGCCCATGGCAGGGGGGTTGGAACTTGATGATCTTAAGGTCCTTTCCAACCCTAACTATTCTATGATTCTATGAACACTTTAGGGAAAAAATCCTCAAATTAAAATTCAGCACTGCATTCCCCTTGCTGGGGCAGCTGGCAGAGGAACATTTTACTCAAAGCTTTTTTTTATCACTTATGATGATACACTAGACAGAACACTGCAGCTATCACTATGGTGTATCTACCTGACATCTTCCTCCCTTAGGAAAGCAGGTAAATGGAACGTAGGGCAGATCAAGACAGGCCTAGGACAACAGGCTGTGGAGTAAGTGTAATCACTTTGTGAAAATCTACCATTTAAGCTCAAAATAGAAATAGAGTGCTTTGAAAGTATGTGAACTTAATAATTTCCCTAAAGGAAATTCAAGATAAGTGAATCTCAAGAGGATTTTCTGCATGGACATACTGTCCTGAACAGTACAGGCATCCTGAAATGTGGGTTAGGGACTGCTTTTTATTTCTTCACTAACATCGTTTTATGTAAGCGTGCCCTGGCTGTGCTCGCTTTCTTTTCCTGCCCAAGAACACAAAGTACAGCTCAGGTCTACCTAGCAGTTCCTCTGTCAACAAGAGCCTTTTCCAAATGCCAGTACTTGGCAGAAAGAGCACTACAAAATACCACATCTCTACTCACCAACAACGTACAGGCAGCCATGGAGCTCACTGACACCATTGCCAGCTCTTCGCTGACCCATTTCTTTCACTTCTATCCACTTATCCAAATGGGGATCGTATTTCTCCACACTGGAAAGAGATGCTACGCCGTCATTGCCACCCACAGCATAAACATGGTTCTGGAAAACAGTTGTATAAAGAAAGATTATGTGTAATGTATATCTATTTACTCAACTTTTCATAAGCTTTGTTACAATTATAGGCAAATGTGGTATATCCATACAGCCCCAATTATTTACTTCTATGTAAGAATTCCAGCAACAAATTTAATTATCGAATGATGCTCTCTTGGAAATAAGTGAAAAAGCTACATAGTATTGTAGGTATTTTGCACAGTATACATAGTGACAGGGGATTTAAGTGCAGATGTGTTCACTACCTTTAAACATAGTAACCATGACAAACCAGTCTTCTGAGTGAGATATGAGGCATTAGCCTAATGTTAGAATGGTCCGACTATTTGCTCCCAGTACCTCAAGTACTGCTGAAATAGGGCATGTAGTTTAATTTGACATGAGTATTATCCTAAATATCCTCACCTTGTGCACAGTTCCATAGGATTTTGATGACTGGAGGTGCTCAGACCCGCCAGCTGCATTTTGGTTTATGTTCTGCCTTGTAAAAGATTTGAAAAGATGGTCAGCTCCTTGGTTGGTCCCACCTTGGGAGGAAGAAGTCACTTACCACAAGGGCTACGGAGCCGACTCCTCCCCTGGGAGTGTTCATTGGGGCAACCGCACTCCAGCAATCGGAATCAATGTCGTATCTTTCCACATCACTGAAGCAAGTGTTGTCATCCAAACCTCCTATTGCGTAAATGGGGCCAACCAGAGAGGCAAGTGCGATTCCTCTCCTAAGAAAACCATAGGATCAATACCTCAGTGCAAATCCTTAGAGAAAGGGAACGGGAAAGACACATGAAGTGCAATGTTACCTGACTGGCACCTCCTTCAAACTATGGAGAAAAAGTAATGAAGTTTAAAAAAGTGCAGTTTATAATAAGCAGTGACCAGTCACTGTGGCAGGCACACCTGTGCCAGGCTTGCAGTTTTATCCTCAAAGTCTTTTCTATGTCTGCAGCCTCCCATTGAGTTTTCTCTCACCTTCACCTCAGCCTTCCCATGTACCTGTATGTTACTGTGTGACCCATGAACAGGACTGTTGCAGCTAGAGTATTTTTAGACTGCAAAAAGACAAAGCTCCTGTTCCAAAAATAATAAAAAACTAAAGGCAGGGAGGCATGGAGTACTGTTTTAACTACATGTCACTTACAGCCCAAGTCCTCTACTTATATGCTTGGATATATGAGATTGTCTTAGTTACCTGGGTTTCTCTATGCCAGTAGTGAATTTGACACCTTGGATCTTTTTTTGTTGTAGCTGATGGGGAACCAAAACCTGCTGATTTTAACTTTGTTGGTACAGCTGCTGCTATGCTTTGGGATGATTTTGGGGGGGTTATATTGATATGTATTAAAATGCAAACCTGTGCCAGGTATTTGATGACTGACCTCTAGCAAGATTTAATTGCAATTTCTTCCATTCTATTATTTTCCAATAGGTCTGTCTTAAAGTAGTTGTGGGATTATTTTTTTTTCTACTGAATGTATCAGTAGGGGCGTACAATCAGTACTACAAAATGAAAAGCATGGTCTATAATGTAAGCATTAAGTTTGCTGGAAATATGCCCTGGGGGGTGGCAGAACGGAGGAAGTGAAGCAAGAAGCCCCTTCTAGGAGTCTGGGTCTTTACTTTGATCAGGTCACAGCTTTAGGACTTAGCCATGCTCCGTATTTCAATCCTACTTTTACATGATACTTTTACAAACAACAAACAACAAAATGGAACGTAGAATTAAGGAAGCTGATTTAAATGACAGAAGAAACCAAAAAAAAACCACAGACCTATGAGTTCAGTAGCTCCTTAAAAGAATCTTAAATGTCAAAAGGCAAGAAAAATCCTCAGGCTGACTTTCAATGTTTTAGTTCTTCTGGCCTTTTGTGGCAAAAGCATAGGCAGCTATTTGTTTCCTGGGCATGAAGTATTTCACTGTGCATGTTCTGCTGGCACTTGTCTTGCTCATTCTTTAAAAAAGGGCAAAAAACCCCCACAGGACCAGTTAGTCAGTTTTGAGTTCTTTATTGGGCATAGCAGAAAAGGCCCTAGATATCAGAACGTAAACACAGCTGGACTACGAAGAGCTCAAGTGTTCCAAAAGCCAGCTCCCCAAGAAAAGGAAAAAAGGAAAATAGAGCAAGAAAAGAAAACCAAAGCAGAAACATAATCAGGGATTATGCAGTTTTGCACTGAAATATTTACAGTATGTTACGCACGACTTTGTGCAAATATGTGACAGATGCAAGTGTGATGCAGATCTGCTTTTGCTTTACAGCTAGTAAATCAAACTGTGTATTAGCATGAAGCCCCAGAATAAGAAAAAAAAAGAAAAAAAGGAATTCTAAAAATAGCAAAGTTTGGAAACAAAAAGGACAGACATGATCGTTTTCAGCATCAGCAAAAAATCATCTGTCACAGACTAGGGCTCAAATTCTGGATCATGGGACACGTACCTCTTCGTGTTCATTGATGCCTTCATCATCCATTTGTTTGTGAGAGGATCGAATACTTCCATGCTTCCCAAGTGTTCATTTCCATCATGTCCACCTACTGCATAGACTTTACCTGAACACATAAGCATCTTTTAAAACCAATATTGCTTGGCAATATTTCACTTTTCATGTATGTAATATCTGCCTACCTGGAGACAAAAAGCTCAAAGGTTAACATTTTCAAGTGTTTTCAGTATCAGGATTTTAACAAGTATGGACTTCATATTTTTAAATGCTGTATTCAACCAGAAATCTGCTCTAACGTGGACTGTTATACAAACCTTGAGGTTACGTAGACAAAAAAAAACAACCTCTTGAGTACTGCAGGTCAGATCATTTTTGGATATTTTTATCAGTCTCACCAGATTTTCTAGGGGGCTGTGGGGGAGACTGCTGTTCTAATGCAGCAACACAGGGGCTACCGTGTACAAGGAAAAACTGCATCATAAGCCCAACATAAGGATATAGATCTGTTGGAGTGAATCCAGAGGAAGGCTATGAGGAGGGCTGGAGCATCTCTCCTGTGAAGACAGGCTGAGCTGGACTTGTTCAGCCTGGAGAAGGCTCAGGGGGAGACCTCAGAGCAGCTTCCAGTATCTAAAAGGGCCTACAAAAATGCTGGAAAAGGACTTTTTACAAGGACATGTAGTGACTGGACAAGGGAAAATTACTTTAAACTGAAAGAGGGGAGATTTAGATTAGATATTAGGAAAAAATTCTTCACTGTGAGGGTGGTGAGGCACTCGCACAGGGTCCCCAGAGAAGCTGGGGCTGCCCCATCCCTGGCAAGTGTTCAAGGCCAGGTTGGATGGGGCTTTGAGCAACCTGGTCTAGTGCAAGGTTTTCCTGCCCATGGCAGGTGGGCTGGAACTGGATGATTTTTAAGGTTTCCAACCCAAATTCTGCATAGTAATACACCCCACTAGTTTATTCTTATTATTTCACTACCTTCCAACCCAAACCATTCTGTGATTCTATGATCATGGGTGCTAAGCTGCCCTGGACTTCATGGATCTGGTTTCAGAAGATGCAGACCTGAAAATAAAGGTAGGTCTCTCCTTGGAAGAGTTATGGTCTTAGTGACTTGACTGTATAGATTTAAGTATGAAGGGAGCTAATATGGGCACTAGCAAATTCTGGATAACGCTGCTGTGTAAGGCAATTTCTTTGTAAATGGGTTTATAAAAATAAATCACATATTGAGGCAAGAGGCTGTATACAGCTCATAGGATCATACACTAGTTTCAGTTGGAAGGCACCTTTGAGGGCCATCTAGTCCAACCCTCCTGCAGTGAGCAGGAACACAGAATCATAGAATAGTTAAGGTTGGAAAGGACCTTAAGATCATCTAGTTCCAACCCCCTTGCCATGGGCAGGGACATCTTCAACTAGATCAGGTTGCTCAGAAAGCCTCATCCAGCCTAACCTTGCTTCAGGGATGGAGCATCTTCTGCCTCTCAGAACAACCTGTTCCAGAGTTTCACCACCCTCATTGTAAAAAAAAAAAGTAAATCCATCTTCCTTCAGTTTATTTAAAAATAGGACCCCTTGTCCTATTGCTACAGGCCCTACTATGAAGCCTACCCCAATCTTTCTTATAAGTTCCCTTTAAGAATTGAAAGGCCACGGTAAGTTCTGCCTGGAGCCCTCTCCAGGCTGAACAACCCCAGCTCTCTCAGTTTGCAGTAATGCTTTTTTCAGTAAGCCTGCTCTCAGATTGTTTCAGAATTAAAACCTCTTAATGGGAAGAAGCTTTACTAAATTGAGGAATATTCAAGTTAAACAAGTAAAGTAGTGTAAGTACTACAAGTAGTAAAAGTACCAATTCCACCAAACAAGTGCCTTTTGATCAGGGTTGCTTGAATGGGTTTACTGACCTCCCACAGAGATCACACCCACATGCCTTCTCCTGCTGTTCATTTCGGGGCCGAAGAACCAGCTGTTCTTACTGATAGAGTAGCATTCAATGCTGCGAAATGGGTCGCCTGATCCACCTCTACCACCAACACAGAACAACACACCTGAAGAAGACAAAACAAGTTTCCAGAACAGTAGCAGGAAGAAGAAGGATAAAGCTGCAGAGCAGAGTGAACTGAAAATTATACAGTTTGGGAGAAGTTGCATTTCACTCCAAGGGGTATGGCTGCCCTCCATAACTGGATGCTGGATTTTGGGCTTTGCTTGGCATGCTGCTCTGCCAATTAACTATCTTGCAGAACCAATGCATATTTTAAATATGCTTTTTGTGATTTTGCTTAGAGAGATAAACAGATTTTGCTCAACATAACAGTTAGGATTTGCAGTCTAATATTCATCACTTACTTTTGATGTAGGTTAGCACAAGAGTTTGAAAGTTAGCTCAGCCTTTTCACACCAAAAGCTAAGTGTCTGTTGTTTTCAGTATAGTTTTGAGCATACTGCCTGGTCATACCATACTTAACAGTTCTGACTTTAATGCAGATAGAGCTAATTAGGATAAATAATGATTTAAACTAAGAAAATTACTGCTGAAGTTCTGCTAGGAAAATGCAGCACATTACCTGTAATCAAGTTATTCACAGAGATAACCAATGGCTTTCCCAATTTTGCATTAAGTCATTAACAATCATTTATACCAAGCCAGCTAACCCTGCACAGATGTACTGCCTTTTCTCCAGACCACTTCCTACTGGATAATCAGACACACATTTAATTACCAGCAGTCTGCTTCCTTGGTGTTGTGCGAATGGAGTACTCAAAGTCTGGCACTGCCCTGCTGCTCAGGCGAAGGTGGTAGTTTCTTGCTTCATCCAGCAAATCCCTACATTTTAGATTCTGCTTGACAATCTCTTCCTTTGCCACAACACCCATAAGGAAACAAATGGGCAAGAGAGGCAGTCGTACCTAACAGAAATGAACACAGTTGGAGTAACTGGCTGAACTGACTGAGTCTCACCATTTACAGTGACACATGCATAACAGATGGAGCTTCTGAGTCAGCTGGCAGCCCCACGCACTTCACTAAAAAGAGAGGTTTTCATATTTTTTTCCCAGAGTAAGAGCGACACAAACAGTTCTTTTTTAGTGACAAAAGTTTGCTACAACCATTTGCATGTAAGCAGCAGCAGAGAACTGTCCCGTGGGTGATGAAGGCAGTACCTGTGACTCTGCCAGGATAGCCCATGTCAGATTAGTCTGAGGAGAGTATGGATTTCCAGCTCATTGCTATGCCAGCAAAAGAGGCCTTTTGCTAGAATGGTTCATTTTCTGTGGGTGGCAAGTCAAAAAGGAAACATTATCAGCATGAACTAAGTTTCTATCAAGGAGGTATTGCTAGTGTAGTAACACCTTTCTCTGGTGTGGACTTGACTACACGATTTAAAAAACAAAACCAAACAAAAAAACACCTTGAGAGCTAATTTTTTGTTTCTCTGTTTCCTTCCTGTAGTTTCCCAGAAGAGAGCTGGTGACCAGATGGAGGAGGAATGGAAGGGCCTTTCTGGGTGCAGCTACAGGTATTTACTGCCCAGAGCAATCCCCAGTGACAGGGCAGATCTGAAATAAGGTCAGCTTCTCCAAGACTGCCTTGAAATGTCCTTTTCCCTGTCTATTTATTTCAGCAAAGCTTCCATTTATCTTCACATTATCATGTGAAAGAAACAGTGAGGACTATGAAGTACAATCAGGCACAAAGGTGGGATGTGTATTAGTAGGGGGAACTGAAGTAAGCCACGATCTGACTTCCTAAGGTTTGGAGTCAATGCTGTCAAGCAGCTCCCAATCAGTTCAGCGACAATGGTGAAGTCCAGTATCTGCAGTGGTTCTCAGAGCAGCAGGATAGTGCTGTTATATGGCTGGTAAGTGTCCCTGTCTTCAAGTAAGCAAGTGTATATACCAGTTCCTCCTTGCCCAGTTGCTTTCAGTTCCAATTCTTCATTTACTTTGGCTCAGCTTATTTTAGGCTGATTAAAAGCACCACCAAAGCCCTGCTAACAGACTTGTGAGATTAGTGATATGGTAAGAACTCAAGGCTGACAAATTCAGAGCCTCATTATAACAGCAAAACCTGTAAGGCTGATTATGATGTAGATAATAACTGTCAAGAAACAATGTTGTGTTTTCTCCTAGCAGTAATGCTCAGATCAACTGATGGCTCCATATACTCTGGCAAATAACCCGTATTTACAGGAAGGGGCTTACTTTTTCATTGCTTTGTTCTAGACTCTGGTTTTCATGAATAGAATAAATCTGTAAATCCCTTCTGCTAGCATAATTAGGTAATAAAAATTATTTTTTTAAATCTAAAATTACATTGTCTGTGAATTTAACTACCGTGTACTAAAGAAGGGTTTTTTTGTACAAAAAATCTTATGCTTGTCTAGATGAAACTGAAAGGCTTTGGGAGACAGTTAACACACAGCTGTGATCTTTTTACCAGGAAATGTGAAAAATGATGCATGAAGACAATGACAGCAGTATGTTAATAGACCTCTGATTACTCATATGACATCAGTATTAGCAGTTCTGCCAAATGCAAAATATTCAAGTTGGAGTTCAGTGACATCTGAAACAGCACAGTTGATCTTACCTGCTAAGATCATAGCACATTTTGCAGCACAGAGCATGTACCTCCCTCTTCCTCAGCACAGGTTCTCCATACCTGTCTCAATTACTGTATTTTAAACTACCATAACTAGCACACACAGAGCTTGAATAACTGAGGGAGTTTATGTAATTTCATCTGAGTGACCTTTTGATACCCCTGTTTCTTTCAGAAGAAGCGGATTCATATCAAGTCTAGATGATTAAATTGTCAGTTCCTTTGATCCTACAGGTAACCAGTAGCACTAGTCTACTGAACATGGAAGGGTCTAGAGTATGTTTCCTAGGCTGCTCATAGGGCTAACACATATTGGTCTTTTGTTAATTAAATATATGGAATATTCTAGAAGTAGCACAACGTGATATGACACATCTCGATTACAGCTTTACTTTCCTAGCTATGTAAAAAAAATCAACAGCTTTGCTCTCCTTTTTAAAGTACCAATTCTTACCAGCAAGCGAAGTGAGTATTTCAGGCTGCAGTAGTATCAAACCAAGTGAAGTGATGGCTTTGCTCTCCACCATGGGTAAATCTAAAGAGTTTCTGCTCTAACGAAGATGCAGCTTTTTGTTGGCTCCCCACCTCCCAGCCATGAGCATAAAGTGAATACTCTTCTCTAAAGAAACTGGAGAATACAGCTTCTTCCTGATATTCAAGAGATTTAACCTGCTTCCACTGTCAACTCACAACTGTAAATACCAGATGAGTCACCAACTGATAAGAACATATTTAATCTTGAGATCTACCTAAGTACAAACAGTTGATTATAAATCTAAACTAGTGACAAGACAAGACACCAGGAACCTTTGTCTGCCCTACCTGGGCAAGTATTACATCCAGCCATGTAGCATGATGCTGTGGATTGGCTAGCAGCCACTTGATAGCAGCATTGTAAACTTGCTTTTCATTTTCAATATTTAGGTCACTGGAGGACAGGAGCTTATGGAGGTGCTGTGGTGACACACTCACAAAGTCTTCACACTCCACCACCTCTGTGAAATGTTGGCAAGCATACTGATCTGCCATTTCCATCAAGTCAATGCGGTTGTGACTCTCTGCAAATGCCCTGACTGCCAGGCAGTTGGAGGGATGGAAGTGCAGCTTCATGTATTCACAGCACGCCTTTGCTACTAGTTCCACCTGCAGAATGCAAGCAGCGTACAGGAGAGACTGGACGTTATCCACCGTCAGAGTAAGCCGGGAGGAGTACACAAACTTCACTAGGTCTTCTATTGCATCGCCATCAAAGTCCCTGATCTCGATCACCGTCTGCTTAGCTTCAGCCATTTCTGAGAGGAACATGGCTCTGAAGTAAGGTATAACACAAGCTAGCACCAGTCTGTGGCATGAGATAAATTTTGAACCAACCTGAAAAAACAAAACAAAAAAGAAACCCAATCTTTTATGGGAATGTTCATTTCAGCTACGAAAGGATGGACAGTTAAGCTGAAATAAGAATTCTGAACTCAATATGCATTGAGGTACAGTATTTTGTTTAAACAAATTAACTCCATTTGCCCTGTACTTCTGACATAGATCAGTGTATCCCAATCAGATCTAAGTTGTAACTTGGCTGCCTGGGTAGGGCAGGGTGGTAACGCAAGACAGCAATAGCACTGATGTGATGAACTTTTCTTTCAGGGCTGTGTCCTATTTTTTAAACGAAACATCCTTAGAAACCTTCTAGATGCATCTCAGAGACAGAAGACTGATAGGCTCTTGTTTGGTTTATGTGTATTCAGAGACAGGGACTGTAAAGTGACATTTTTAGACTACTTAATTTAACCTTCACGACCTGTATTACTGTTGAAGAATTGATAAAGCTGTTTATAGAATCAAGTTCTTGTAAAATCACCGTAGTAACAGCTATTACAGGAACTGATGAAAGTTACCAATCACTTCAAGATTTTTAGAAGGTGTTTAGCTACAAAAGATAAGCGTATTCCCCATGAAGACAATGTCTTTTCCAAATTCTGATCAGAAAATGTGCAAAATAAGCTTTTCACTAACAAAATTATAGAATTTAATTACATTAAAACCAGAATGTAAACACTGAAGGTAAATGAACAATCCACTACTAATTTGTATTACAGGAGTGCTTTCTTACAGCATTTGTCATTCTGCAGTCTGCACTAACATAAGGGGATGGCTGACTTAAGTAACCAGTTTCCCTGACAGACTTGAATTATGTGTTCACTTTCAGATGAAGGTGTTACTGAGCCACCTTTCAATCTCACACACAAAAAAAAAAAAAGGTATTACATTATACAGGATGATTTGGAGTTTTTTTCTAGCTAGTAATTCAATACACAGTAGCTCTACCCTTAAAAAGTGTATTTTATCACATGTGTAACCTGCCTGATAAGTAGTAAATTGAGTACAGAAAGCAAACATGTATGAAAGAATACACAGATTAAAAGAGGAAAAAATAGATGGTTCAGTGTGAGTTAATCACTCCAGAAGGAACTATTCATAGACCTACCAAGTGAACAAAAACCCAAACCAACAGGAGAAAAGCAGATAGTATGACACCTGCCAGTCTCCACCTTCTAACATGGAGCTGTTCATATGGCAGTAGCATTATAGTAGGTGAAATTCCAGAGAGGAGAAGTCTCCCTGCGTGCCCCCACAGTTTGTCACTGTTACAGGAGCACTCCAGCTAATTACAGTTCTGACGCAAGAAGATGCTACCAGCTGGTCTGCTGTATCAGGGAAAGCTCCAAGGCCATTTTCACCTTCAGAGATTTTTATTCTGCCTATCCTCCCACTCTTTAATTAGATCTTTCCTTTGAATTTTTTAATCTGTTACATTTAAAATATCTAGCATGTTCTTGGTATTTTGAAATGTTCTTGCTTATTCTACTCCTGTTGTCCACTGGAGCAGGAGGGAGAGATATCCTCTTCCTCGTACATATTCCCATTGTCTCCCAAGCATTTTAGAAAAGATGAGCTGCCTACTGGGGGAGGACCAGGGACACACATCTGTCAAGGATTTTTTCTGTTAATATCTAATAGTAAAAGTTGCAGACAAAAGATTTCTCTTGAAGGCATCTGTCATTTGCTCTTGGAGCAAATCTCCTTCATCTCTTTTTCTTAAATAACTATTTTGCCCTACTAAGATGCCCAGATAACTAATACTTCATATTTGTAGGCACTGTCAACCACTGTTACAGATGCTAGATATAAATTTATTGTGATCAGGATTTAAGTAACATACAGATGACTTACAAAGAATGCATTAAAGCAATGTTATGCAAGAATCATAAAACTGGTTTCCTCTTCCTCCTTTAACTCTTTCATCAGCTGTAGAACATAACTGACTGTTGGCTTTTCTTTTTTTTCCCTTTGAGAATGCTGGAAGCTAGATTTGTTCCAGAAATCCTGTTTATCAGGAAAGATTTAGCAAAGCAATGCAGAATGCAAAAACAGACATAAAATTGGGGGTGAAAGTGTGTCACAGCAAGGAGGCTACAAGGATCTGAAGCTGCGCAGTAATACACTGATCAACGGTGGGAACTTGTTTAGCAGGGCAAATTGGGTCAAAGTCATGAACTTCTTCTATCAGACTGTCAAGAACTTAAGTGTTTACATTTCAGTTGTAAACTTCCTAAATAAGAAAAAGCCCCACAAACATATCTAGAGATGCCTCAGATTCAATAAGTATTCTATGGCTTCCATACCCATGCCCAAATTCACAGCCAGCTCCAGCACAGTTATTCACAGCTTAATTTTCAGACTATTAAATGCAATGAATGTATGACAGTATCACCTTCAGTGTAACATCGCAGAGCTCTCCAGCTTCAAAGAAGTGAAGAAGAGAGCTGTGAAAATCCTTCCAAGCCTCATCTGCTTCAAATACAAAGACGTCATCTTCACCGTCACTGTTGGAAGACCTAGTCTGCTGCTGCTGCTGCCGCCTCTTTCCCTTTACCAGATGTTGTTTTCCTTGCTCTGGGACCACGGATTCTGAAGCCATTGGCTGTTTCTTCTTTCACTGCATGAATCTTCAAAAACTCCTGTCAAGACAAAAACCCAGCCCATCAGGAATCAAGTCCTAAAATGCAGTTAAGTTCTGTTCATTTTCCTGTTTAAAAAAAACCCACAAAACCAAAGCCAAAAAAACCACAAAAAAAAAAGCAGATGAAACATTAGGTACTGCTGGTACCTAACACTGTGATTACGTATTATAAATATGTACCTATAATCTTACTTAGGAAGGTGGGAGGAGAAAGGGAAAAAAGACATACAGTCAGCAATCCTATGCTTGTAGCTTTAGGAAAAGCCATTGTTTGTGAACTTGTTGCCAATGCTTCTTGAAAGAGACTGTACTGAGAGTGTAAGTGACCATCAAGGAAAGTGACTGATCCTAAGGAAACTAAAGGAAGTGCCTCAATCATAACATCATCTGTTATTCCTTGCAGACAGCTGCTTGACACTTTCCATGAAGGGGTAACTGTCTGAACAAAAAAACAAAGCACACATTGTTTATAGCTCACCATTGTTTGCTGAGAGCAAGTCAGCAATCTTCTTGTTCAAGTTAAACATTTAGAAATATTGATATGTCTGCTGTTCCCAGAGTGCACCTGTTTCAGACTGTAGAGTTGGTATTCTGGTCCCTAGCTATTCCTCACTATCAAACTTAGAAAAGCAAGCAGGGATGAGAGGTCAGGGCACAAGCATGTTATCTTATTATCTCCAACAATTCAAACAACAATAAAATCCTAAATGAAGCAATTTTGATTCTACCTAAATCTGAAACTGAATTACATGTAAAATTCCTCAAGTACTTCTGTTCAGCTGAGATAAAATGCTTCAAATAATTCTGAAACAAAAAGAAATAGAAGACATTAGACAGTGGTAGGATGGTAGGACATGAATGAACATTGCTCTGTTTTCCCCTGTCATGATATTAAACACCAGGAATCTTGGCCAAAAAGCCAACCTAGATGCTGGAGTACATGGCCTCCTCCCCCGTCAGCTACCTTGGGAGACAGTGTCCCAGAAAGAGGGGATCCTCCTTGTTCTTCCACTGACACAAGGAAGACATTTCAGTGACACAGAACAGAAACAAAACCAAGAATCCCTCTATAACCATGACTAGGAGGTGTTCAGATAGGTATTATGATACCTATAAATCCACTGCTTTTTATGAGCAGTGGTACTGAAGTTGGAAAAAAAGAAGGCAAAAACCCAGAAGTCAAGATACAGGTGAAGTTTCACCAACTATCCTGTACGTAACTTTGTTTATCCACCCATAAGATGAACAAAAAATCACACCATGATCTGTGCAGGGAAGGGCAGGTAGCCTCACTCAGGAAACAAAAGGGCCTCTTAATGGAAGAAGATGAGAAATTTGTCTTCTGTAAAAGCAGAGTTTGTAGCCCTGTAAGCAGGGAGGTTTTGGAAGCAGCTCTAGTACAAACAGATCACATGCATATATATCGATACAAGTTTGTTCATGTGACTGAGTAAAACTAACTTGTCTAATATAGAGCCTGATGAGGCTCTGAAGGTAATTATGTGCTGGTCCTGCTGACCACAAGATTAGATAAGCATATGCAGTGACAAGATCTTCTCCAACTTAATCTAGTTAACAGAACAAGTTGAGCTGTTGTCCTGTGTTGTACTAAGAAAACTTGAACATTTGAAAAGAGGGCAGCAGGCAGAGCTAAGGAAGAGACAGAGGGAAGGAAGTGGGAAAGGCAGGAGGCAGCTGCACCGCAAACTGCAGCCAAGCAGCAGCTCTGGCAGGGACTGCACAAGCAGCTGTTCGTTGTTCAATCTGGTTACAGCTGCATCACCAAGAAGGAACATAGGGGGGAAAACCTGATAGATAAAAACAATAGTGTAGAAAAAACACAGTGCTCTCACCTTCTCCATTCTCCAATCCCATCAAAGGAGTTATGGAAACCTCATGCAAAACTGCTCAGATGCCCAGGCTAATTAGATCAAAACAGACAAGTTTGGAAAATATGGGAAAGTTCAAGCTTCAAGCCTAAGCCTACTGTACTTTTCAGCAGAAAAATAATTTAAGAGGGGGAAAAAGTCAGAAACCACACATCTAACTAGTTTAGCTTTTTTAAAACTACCAGGCTTTCTTCCGCAGAAATTCATTAAAGATTTTCTTAAACACTAATATAAAATTTCTAGATTCTTTCAGTATTCCAAAAGCTCCTTGTACCAAAGCCTGGTATGTATTACTGTTTCATGTTACTTGTCACACAGGTAGTTCAGAAAACAGTGAAATGGGTACTGTTGGCATCATATTTCATCTGCTTCCATAACCAAAACCCCATCAGTGCTGCAGACACACAAACAGTGAATGAGGACTGCTGTTTCTTGGAAAAATGCAACAGTAAAAGGACCAAAAAGGTGTTTTGTAGAGCATAAAAACCCACAGTCAGATAAAAATCAGTTTGGAAATAGTTCTGCCTGGCAACCCTTTAATCCTGTTTTGAGATAGCTTCTTCCCTCCTTCCTTTGATCCAACATGGATATGCCCAACAAAGTTCTGATGAGATTTAATCCCAGTTTCCACTGAAACTATATGGCATATGTTATATGGCATGGCTACATGTCTTCTGGACTTTATGGGATGACAGGTTGACAATTCTGATCAATTCTGCATAATCAATATCAAACTATGCCATGATTTACTTATATTTGACTTACTTTTGCTTCAGAACAACCACCAAAACCATCAGAAGCCCCAAAACAGGAAGGACTCTGTTTTACAGATAAAAGTATCACTTCACTTAAGAAGTGCTTTATTTATTCAGGGTAACCTTGAGAAAATACAAAGGGTAGAACATAAAAGAAAACCACTGCAATTCTAGGTGGCATAGGGAAGAGTTGATAGTTATGTAATAAAACTTTTATTTATTACTTTACATTCCTAAGAGCACAGAACAGGCCCTTACCAAGGAGACACACTACTATATTTTCTGAGGGACCTGATTAAAAATAACAATAGTTTAATGATCTCCATAGCAGTGTTTAGTTCAGCCCTTCCTGGGAAGTGTTAACAGAGTGTAAAATAGTTTTTAAGTAATTTACCAGCTGCACTTTATTCTAGATATGTAAATCAAGGCACGGTACCCACCAGAGCACCCCAGAGCCGTAGCCCAACACCATTTCCCGCACACCAACCAGCCCCATCCTCTCAGGGCTCTTTGCCTTAGTTGCCAACCATCACCGTATTCTCATCTAGAGCTGAGATTCACCGAGGCTGCAGCCTCATGTTACACTCACAAATCAAACAGCTCAAACCATGAAGCAGTATCATCTTTCTTTTATCCCGGAGCTGAAAGACTCCTTAAAAATCTGTTTGAAATCAGGAGGGGACAGAAGTAATACAAGATAGAAGGTTTAACAACCCAAGAAGCAGGAAACTATTATTACAAAATCTGTTTGCTGAAACCTGCTGAGGAAGAACTAAGATGTTAGCTAACATGGTGCTACGGTGCCTCACATCAAATTACTGGCACTAATTACACAATGATTGTGTCCTCTTGTGACCAAACTGATTAAAGTTGTTTTTACAAATAAGTGGCTAACTAGAAAACTGAATGCTAGGCTCCTGACATCTTATTAACCATTTATAAAATAAACCAGATCATGAGTACACTGCTAAAAACATGCTGCACTGAAACTGCAGGTACAATCTTAGCACATTTCAAAGTGGACACATCTTACATAGCACACAAAGATTACAGGGCAATCAGCCTAAACTAATTCAAAATCCTCAGAATCAATTGTGTAAGGAAGGTGTCTGAACATTTTGCAGCTTACTCTCCATTACAAGCAATCAACGCCAGTGTGACACACGTGTTGTTATTTCAGCTTGTTAACATTTGATGAGCTGTTTTACCTACTGAGGTACTTTTCTACAGTCACATATGTAAATAGTTTCTTGATTATACTGCCAGAAGCCTTTGCAATACGCACATAAAGTCAGGTACCTCTCAGTGTTATAACTTTTACTACAGCAGAATACATAGGAACAACTAGGCAAAGGAGGAAATGCGAATCTATGAACTATCACGCTGTATTTGGTTTGTGAACTATCTCCATACCACTTATGGATAAAGGCTTCATTAACTGATACTTCCCAGCAGCCAGTAAGCAACCGGCTTGAGTGGAGATGGGCAAGTGGCACCTATCAAAGCAGGAAGGAAACTCAAGTAGGCAATATAAAGAGCTGGTGGAGTTGTGCATCTGAAAATCTTATCTGAGAAGAAAGAGAGGGAGGAGGAGGTTAGGAAGGCTCTCCCAAGTAGCAACAGGTAATTTCCTGCTGTTTTTTAAAACAAGAAATATTTGGCTTGGAAATATTTGGCTTGGGGTAACTTAAGTATTTCTGCTACAAGATGTGAGCAGTAAGCTCATCAGTGCACTAGTTTCTTGGGCTGCAGTCTCCACAGCAGTGAATTACATGCAGCATCTTGAAACACGTGAAATCCCAGCTTGGTTTATTCGTGTGGTTTTGTCTCTGTGCTGGAATCTTATGGCAACCGTACAATTCAAGAGCTCTGTTAAGCTTAGGACTGCATGTGTGCCTCCCACGGAATAAGCCCACTGATGCTGAGACTACCCTGGGCAGCGTGTTGTCCTTGGATACTCTTGCAAGGGGCATAATCCAGCCTCGGGTGACTTGAATCAGTTCTAGGTTAATTCACAAGAACCCACGCTCGGTCTGGATCTGTGAAGGCGGCTGGGCCAATACTTTGCAGTGAAAGGGGCCCGGACCCGCTGCTGCCAAGGCCGAAGGCGCGGGGTCCGGCCGCCCTACCGTGAGGCGAGCGGGTGGGCGGGCAGGGGTTTTCCAGAAGGCTGTAAGGAGAAAGAAAAGCCATCTCGACCGCTCCCCGCTACACCTGAGGGGAGGGGCGTGAGTTACATAAAGGCAGGGGCAACCCACCATGGCGGCGGCGGGCCCTGACGGAGAGCGAGAGGGGTACGACGGCGCGGGGCGGGAGAGCGGCCGCGGGGGAAGGGCCCAGGAACGTGGGGTGCAGCCCCGCCGGGTGGGACGAGAGACGCGGTTCCCTCCCGCTGCCCGCCCCGCTCACCTGCCGCCGCGGGAGCCGCGTCCGGCGGAGTGCCGCCCGCCAGGCGGGGAGGGAGAAAGGGGGACACGGGGCGGGACGGCGGGACGGGGCGCATGCGCGGCCCGGGGAGGGCGGAACGGGCATTGCGGCTGACGCGAGGCGGGGGGGGGGAGCATTTACTTTGAGCGGTCCGGAGGGCGATCAGGCAGGGGTTGTGAGGTTTGTGTCCCGGGCCTGCGACGTTGTGGGATAGCTGTGGTTCCCACACACACCCTGCGAGCCCCGTTATGAGAATCATAGCATCAGCTGGGTGGGAAAAAACCTTTAAGATCGTAAAGACCAGGCGTTGTCCCAGGACTGCCAAGTCCGCCACTAAACCGTGTCACTAAGGGCTGCCTGCGCAGCTTATGAACACTTCCGTGGGACAGTGATTCCATCGTTTCCCTGGGCAGCCTGTTCCAATGCCTGATTGCCCTCTCTGTGAAGAATTTTTTCCTAGTAATCCAGTCCAAACCTCCCCTGGCACAGCTCAAGGCTGTTACCACTTAGACTTGGGAGAAAAGACCAACCTCACCTCACTGGATCCTTCTTTCAGGTAGTTGTAGAGGGTGGTAAGGCCCCCCCTGAACCTTCTCCAGACTGAATCCCTCAGGTCTCTCAACTGTTTGTCATCACATTTGCACTCCAGACCCTTCACCATCTCCGTTTCTTTTCTCTGGACCCGCTCCAGCACCTCAATGTCTCTGTTGCAGTGAGGGGCCCAGAACTGAACACAGCATTCAGTGTGCAGCCTCACCAGTGCCCAGTACAGGGGATGATCACTGCCCTGGCCTTGCTGATACAGGCCAGGATGCTGATGCCCTCCTTGGCTGCCTGGGCACAAGCTGCTCATGTTCAGTTCTGTCAGTCAGCACCCCCAGGTCCTTTTCCTTCGGGCAGCTTTCCAGCCACTCTTCCCCAAGCCTGTATCATTGCATGGGGCTGTTGTGGCCCCAGTACAGGACATGGCACTTTGCCTTGTTGAACCTCATACCACTGGCCACAGCCCATGGATCCAACCTGTCCAGATCCCTCTGCAGAGCCTTCCTGTCCTGCAGCAGATCAACATTCCTGCCCAGCTTGGTGTTGTCCACAGATTTACTGAGGGGCACTCAATCCCCCCATCCAGATCATTAATAAAGATATTAAACAGCACTGGCTGCGATACCAAGCCCTGGGGGACACCACTAGTGACTGGTTACCACCTAGATGTGAGAAGGAAGGGTTTGGCCTGTGTCCAAGCTGATACAGCATTTCTTGTGTCTCTTGGCATTTCATTGGAGCTGTGCTTTATCTGACGAGGCAGTTTGGTGCTGTGAGGGCTGGAGCATGCTGCAGCACCTGTAGTTCAAGGGTTGACTTTGAACAAACATGGGCAAAAAAAACCCCACACTGAGGGAAGGCAGCTGCATGTGGGGGTTTGGAGAGGGGAGAAGGCAAGCTTTGCAGTGGAAATGGGAGCGTGCACTCCATTGCTATCTAACAGTGGGCCAGAAGCAGGGTTTATTTTGGCTCAGGCAATTCATGGTGATGGCACAAAGCAGCTGCTGCTGCTCCAGGGGGAGGCTTTGATGCAGCGTTGCTGACAGGAGTTGCTCTGGCTGTGCTTGGCTTCATCTTGTTGGAAAGAGGAGAAAAGAGGTTGGCAAGTGGTGATGGCTACATGGGGTATCTAATCCTCTGTGCCAGCTCCACTTGTATCAAGTGCCATATGAGAATAGTTGCTCTTCTTGCTGTATTTGGTCTCTTTCAGTTAGAGAGTGGTTTCTGGGAAAAATACATTTTCCATGCCAATTAAAAAAAAAAAAAAACCAACAGATTTGCACATGAGTAAAGGCACACGAGTGCTGCTGGATCACACACTCTACATCCCAGGACAGGCTCAGTGTGAAAATGGGTCTGTTGGCTTGCTATTTTCTCATAAACGTGTTTCCCTTTTCTGGTTCAATGCTATGTACCAAAGCTTACCTCCTTTCCCCTTGGCATATGAAAAAGCTGGCATTCAGTGGCAAGCAGAGGCAGACAGAACAGTTCCTGAGAAATACCATGACCCTGACCCCTCCAAATCCAAACTAGTGCAGTCTCTTAGGTAATACAGATCAGAGCAATCCAACTTCAGATTTTGGAGGAGTTGCTCTCTTTGTGTTCAGAGAGAGAAGGATCTAGGAGAGAGAGGAAAAGTCTGTACCAGCTTCTTCCTTCCCTCCTGTGTGCCCAGTATATATGTACATACCTCACACAGTGCTACCTTACACTCCCTTCAGTGCAGGAATATATTTCCACATTAAACACTTCCCCTCAGGTTTGTTTCAATCTCTATTTGTTTGTAGTGTTTCTCTGCCTGTGGAGCAATAAGGGTAAGCCTTGGTCCACTTTTGCTTAAAGCTCAGCTTAAGAACTTGAAGAGTTAGCTAGGAATATTTTACGGGCTGTTAGAATCAAGGAAAGACCTTATTAAAGAAAGACATGCCCTGGGAGGTACATTCTTCTTAAATAAGTGCCTTGCACAAAAGGAAGCACAACTAGCCAACTGAAAATACCCTCTGCCTCCAGCCCCGCAGCTAAATAACTGCATAGTTTTTCCAGCTACATACTGCAGAGTTGGCAGCTGGAATCTCATGCTTCCGTGCCACGTTCACCTCTATAGATACATGTAGTAGTCCTAGGATTTGCTTTTTTCCCAGATACAACACAATTCTGCTGAAAAGCAGGAAGGTGTTTTATAAATCCATGCTTATCTGAGTAGCTGGAGGTTTACAGTTCCAAACAGAATACACATACATTACGATTAAGAGGAGATGCACATTTATTTTCGAGATTTTAAAGGCAAAAAATGTTCAATTGAATAACACTGCTATTTGAGTTGGCCTGTTTGAGAAAGAACCAGGACATCATCTGTGCGAAAATGGGGATAATCTTTAATATCTAAACCAGAACTATTTAATGAGTTTGGGTTTTTATTCCCCCCATGTATTTCATAGAGGTCAGAGGTGGTGAAAATTCATTAGCAAACAGGTGAAATAATTACAAGATGGGCTGAACTGCCCAGAGTGTACCCGTTTTAATTAACACACAGCATTTCAGGTTTTGCATAAATGCATCTCAGAAAATTAAAATTCATCAATGCCTTAGGAGCTATTTTCCTGAATACAGAACCCCAAGCAGTCCTCCCCAAACCTGGCCATGTGTTTGAAAGGTACTAACCTGTATGTACATGGCAGAGATACTGCTAGCCATAAGCAGACAGACCTCTGGTCAGAGGGTTAAGAAGGTGGCTTCCCAGCAAGCCTTGAGAACCACAGGCACACAGCTGATGGTCTGATAGGAACATCAGTTTGTCAGAGCTTTGTTTGTGTTTTCCAGTTTTCTCCTTGCCACGTACCCTAATGTGCACTGATATTCTTTATTGGCCTCTTAGTTGCTACATTGTATGTCCATGATGTCCAGCCCGGCAGCTACATTACTTCCCGAGATTGGGTCTCTTCAAGATGAAAGCTTGACACTTAAGAAGTTGTAGGAAATCTCACCTCCCAGCTTCCTGAGATGAGCATTGGGATTTGGGGCAAGGTTGTTCCTGTGTTCTGTAAAAAGGTAGGAGGAATCAGTGGGGAGACTGCTATTCTAAATGAGAAACTGTTGCTTTTGTGCTCGTATTTCTGGTTAGAGTTAGTGATACTGCTTTGTAATGTATTGTGGGTCTCATCCAGCACCCCTGGAAATCATCAAAAAGGCTCCCCTTGACTTCAGTAATAGTTTGATCAGGCCTTCATCCACAAAGACACCATTGTTTAGGTTTGCCGCCCTTGAGGGCTTTGGCACAGTACTCCCCTCCTGGCCTCAGATACATTTATCTGTGAAGTCCTTGCAAGTAGTGATTTACATGTGTAATGTATAATCTCAGATGACAGAAAGAGGTTACCTTATCCTGAAAGGGGAGAGACTTTGAGGCAGGATACTGGGCGATTTGTTATGACTGTTCTCATAAATGCTTCTCCTCTCTTTTGTTAGTAAATATAAAACAAGTTACATCATTTGGTTCTCTTAAAGACCTGAGTTTAAAATTATACTGGCTTGTTGGGTCAGCAATTGTAGAATCAGAAAACATCTTCTAGAAAATACAGTTAATGCTTATAAAACTGCACTGGTCAGAAATTACATTTTAGAAAATGGAAATCTGATTAGAGACCTAATGCATTTAAGCTTAGACAGCCATGTCATTAGTTCTGCAACAATAATTTTAGAACTCAAAAGACTAGCTTGTGTATGCTGTGCTGCATGATGCATATTAATAGTGAAAGGGACCTCAGACTCCCAAGGTTTGGACTGTATCTGAAGTTGGGCAGTGTAGAGCCTATGGAATTTGAAGTTTCATAGAAGGATTAGTGATCATTTTAAATAATCTGCAACAAAAGAATAAAGTCTAGATAGTTACTAGGCCGCTTTGTTGGTTGGTTGGCTTTTAAGAGATCTGTAAGACTTTGATACTTTATCTCCTTGTTGTAAAGGCTCACTTATTAAATTGAAAAATTCAAACATAGATACTTAAAACTGGCCTTTATTGTCATGTATATTTCTGCCATCTATTTTTAATATATCTTGTATCCAGGATTAATGTTAACAAGCTAAGAAAGAGTTTCCAGCTGTGCCCAGTCAGGCAAGGGATAGAGACGGTTTATCAAACAGGGATGCTTTAGGAACAGGAGTGCCCTCTGAAAAACTAAGTTTAAAATATTGCTGTTCCTTAATAGTAAACGTTCTCACAGAGAGAGAAGCAGATACTTGACTTAAGAGTAAACTGTGAAAGCTTAAGTAGCTGGTTTTGTTGTTTGGGGATTTTGGGGGTTTGTTGTTGGTTCTGGCTTTTTTTTGTTGTTGTTGTTTGGTTGTTGGGTTTTTCCCCCCCCAGTGTTATGCTTGAGGGAGAAAAGGAAGTTCAGTTGGTTCAAAAGAAAAATCATGATCTGAGAGGTCAGAAAGAGGACATAAGCTTGTGTGAAAAGGATCTTTGTGTGTTGAGTAGCTGTGGCTTTGTGTGCTAGGCTCAGCTAAATAGCATGTATCAGATATGCCTACAGGGTGAGATCCCACAGGAGCGTAAACACCTACCTTGAAGAGGCTTTGGATACAGACTGAATGGCAGATAGCTGTGTCTTGCCCAGAAGGTGTCATGCACTGAGTATAGATTTGCAGTGTGTTACCTGGTATCGTGCACAGATCATCAAGTTAGCTGCTGAATGAAGAACATTCCCTTTCCCAAACATGTTACCAAAGAGCTGCACTAACACAGCTGCACCGCTGCTGGCCTCCAAGGCAGCAGATAAGCACGGGGCTATCTATATGTGCAAAACATCTCTTTCTCAGCATCGCACAGCACAGACATAATCTAAAACTGCCTTTAGAGTTTGGGGGATCATGCTTTAGGATTTGGTTGTCTGTGAGCCATTTATGTTTTTTAAGAATTTGAGGGGATCTGTGCTTCATGTGACTGTGTATGGAGCATCCTAACTTTCATGACTTGTGAGACTGCAGATGTAAATACAGCATTGTATATGACAGGGCAAGATTGAAATAATCCATGGCTTGAAAAATAACTAGCTGAAAAATTTGTGCTATTGCTTTGTTATAGGCCTGGGGTATACATGGACTTACGTCATCCTGCTACGGGAGAATACACCTCTGTTTGGCACATGCTGCCATTTCTTCCTTTCTGTCTGTTCCTTCTGAGGATAGAGAGCATGCAATGAGCTACAGCCACTGATGCCCCTACATAAGTTACTGATTAGCCATATGGATTAGGAAAAAAAATAATCCTTATAAATCAAAGACTTTGGAAAAATGCAGCAGAGGCAGTCTCTGAAGAAGTATGCTCAGACTTAGTTACAGGCTCAAGTGCTGTGGGAAGTTTTAATCTATGCTGTCAGAAATTCAGTAAGACTTGATGTGACTAAGGTGAGATGAAGAGACTGAAATTTCATTTAGAGACTGAAAATTTCACCTATCATGACGAAGACCGTAATTATGTTAAATATTGTTGTTAAATATTCTCATTAAGTATTGTTGTTAAAAGTTGAATGAACCTCTCAAATTTCTGACCAGTTATGTCTGCATATATAGCAGACAAAGGGAAACTATCACAGCTGCTCCTTTGTGTTATTCAGTGCTGATTTGGACGGTGTCCTTTGAAGCCTTCTGTCCATAAACTTCCACTCCTCTTCCAAAACAGATGGTCTCACCCACACTGTGTGCCCAGAGGTTCATAGCCAGGGATGCACTGCCTCCAAACTATGCCAGACCATGCACTGCCAGACACAGCGTAAGGGACCCATAAGGACCAAAACTATTCCAGGAAGCATGGCTAGCACTTCGACAGTATGGATGACAGCAAAGCAGTGGATGAGCGTGGTGCCTGGCCATATAGCTTACAAATGCAGCCATAGGGTTTGTGATAATATTGGTTCTCTTTCCTGCCTTCTCTGTTGGGGAACAGAGCCACTGTCAGCTATCAGGGCAGTCATAGCAGTGGCACCTGCATGCTGGGAGCTCATGGAATACGTAGTGCATGTGGTACATAAAATCTCTGTGGGGTCCTCTCATGCCTGTGCTTTCTGAAAAGGGAACAGCTGCAGGAGCTGGAAGGATCTCCACAGGCTTCTGGCCAATGTGTCAGTGCTTTAGCTGTGCTGTTCCCCATCTTGTCTGCAGGAGACTGGGTCAGCTCCAGCAGAGCGGTTCAGAGCAAGGCACTCCCTCCTTTTCTCTTGGAATTTAGCTCTGTTCTTAATTAACACATTGGCGTTTGGGCCAGACCCCAATTGCACGGCTCAGCGGTGCTGTCGTTTTCCTGGCAGGGGGCTCCAGTCAGTGCTATGGCCAAGCCAGAGGAGGCAGAGAGGGCAGAGAAGCACCGACTCCAAGAGGTAACTCAGAGGGAGGCAGAGCACGAGGCCAGAGTCACCAACTGACTCATAACAAGTCCTAAGCCAGGATGTGAGATTCTGTTCTTCAAATCTGGGACCTAGCTGTAGGGAGCTATGTAAAGCTTACTTGCATAGATTCCTGCTAGGCAGCCATAGTGACCAGATTCTGGGATAAGCTTCAGTTGTCTGTTGTGACCAGAAAGAGAACTAAAGAGCCTAGGAAGCTTGATGATTCAATTCTGTCACTGGTATTCAGGAGATGAAGGCTTAAATCCTTGCATTTGTCTCTGTTTCTTTATGCCAAGCAGAAGACGGGGAGTCTCGGGCAACATTCAGAAGAGCAAGAGGCTCTCAGTTGTGACAGGCCTGACCTCTTAGCAAGAGCTTTATATATAGCTCAAATAGAAACTGCATAAAACAAGGAACTTCTTTCAGAGTAGACATTAAATCATTGCTCCTGATTTGGGAGATGACTCTGAGGCAAGGAAAACAGACTTACAAAATAACTCACTGAATATGCATGTGAAATGGTCTCCTTTGTCCTTTGGGACTCAAAGCATCCTTCTCTGTAATGTTTTGGGTTTTGGAGGGTCTTGGTTTTAAATACAAAACATGTCTAATACTCTTTAATTGGCTTTTCACTTGTTTAGTTTTTCTCATTCCCTGAAATTAGCAAACCCCTTTTTCTTTTCCTTCATTGGGTACAGGAATCTTGCACTGGAAAACAGAAGCTCCCAAGCTGGGAACTTCGGCTTTGACACAGCCTGAATGTCACGTTACATGAATGTTCCGTGAGGAAAATGGGAACCTTTTTGTATCATTTAGCAACCGTTTGTGCTGCTGGCAGCACAAACCTCCCCTTGTTTGCACCTAAGAGCAAGAGGAGCTGGATGACGAGGACTCTCCCCTTCCTGAAGATCCTCAGTTTACAGAATAACATGAAATTCACAGGTGAGCGGGATGGATTCTGCTGGAAGCCATGCATCTCATCTGTGCCAAAAGTGGCAGCATGTTCAGGGCTCCTTTGCATGGCTGTGAGCCAGCAAGTGCCTGGTGCAGCTGGGAGCTGCACAAGTAGGTGGAATGATAGTCTGTGCTCTGGAGAGATCTTTGACCTGTTTCATCAGGTGCTGTTCTCTTGTACCACAGGCCACAGACCTTTGGGGTCCTGGTCAAGGTGGGTCCTGTCAGAGCAGGCCACTGGCTTGTGATGAGGAGCTGTGAGAGGTCTCATCTCGAGTCTTTCTCTGTGCTCCTCTGTCCCCAGCCTGGCACCCACGTTTAAGCCCTGGCCCTTGCGTGGGCTGCACTGTTGGTGTGGCATGCAACATCCTGCATGTGTGACTGGGGACCTGTCTGTCCCTGCAGCTTGGGGGGGTGGTGGGCAGACTCCAGCTGAGCCTTTCACCTTGTGGCTCATGCTCCACCATCCTTGATTGGGAGCAGTGGGGCAGTGCCCCATCAGTGAGATTGCTGCCTCACCCCAACCTGTGGTACCTGATGTACCTCCTCCTGCTAAAAATCCCTCCTCCAATGCTCCCATGCACCTGCAATGGGCAGAGCAGGGTTGGGAAGGAAAAGCTGGGGATCACACAGGGATGTTGTTGCTGCAGCATCTTTTCCAATCAGTGAGACAGCATTTCAAGAGTGGAATACATAAACTCTCTGTCTGGTGCATGCTTTTGTACATGGAAGACACATGCAATATCCCGTGTCTGTATGGGTATAGCTTTGTGTTATGCTGAATGTGTTAGATGAAATGAAGATGTATTCAGGCCTTGTCTTGCACTGTACACAGATGCAGAGGCTCTGTGGACTTCAACTTACACTCAACTGTTACTGAATGAAGGTTTTCCTGGCTCAGCATAACCCTGCTCTTTTCTTTCATAGATGAGTCTGAGTTATGAATACTGAAGCAGATAGTCTGCAGAATTTTTATTAGGTTGGACTATTTGCCTTGTATCGCAAGGAGAAAAATAGTCCAAATCGGTCTGTGTTCTCATGTAACAAATAGTATTCTCTGGCATGCATGAAATGCAGGAAGGAACTTGGAAATTTGTAGAGAAATACTGCACTGTTTTCACAGGAAGGCCTTTCAAAGGTGTCTGGGATTTGCAGAGAACAGTGTGAGAAATGATGGAGGAAAGGGTGTATTATTTGATACTGTACCTTAAGTGCACCTCCAGGACCTGGTTATGACTTTGACTGCCAAGAGACACCTTTGGGTTGGAGAACTGTATTTATTCAGAATAAGGCATATAGATGGTGCTATTGCAGAATTGATATTCAGTGTAATTAGGTAGTATGTTACAAAAAAGGCTGTATTAATTCATGTACTTGCTACAAAAGAACATAGAATTCAGTGTTCATTAAAGTGTTTCTTAAATTTAAAAAGCTAAATTGAGGTGAAACAGGCCACCCATGTCCTCCATACACTGCTACTTCCAAGATCCCTTTGATCAGATATGAGGCCAGATGGGCATACTCCCAGGCAATCCCGAGAGTGCACTGTAGTAGTGCCTTTGTGGGAACTTCTGTCTGCGTCAGCTCTAGGAGATAGAAGCAACGTGATGTACAGCCAAAGCAGCCTTTACACTTATAGAGCTGCTTCTCTGTTTTGTTAACACTGCGTTATGCAGGTATGTCCCTGCTGCATGTTTGGGATAAACACTTGGGTGTGCTTGGAAGTGGTGGCCTGGAAGCATCTCTCTTAGTTCTGCTCTGAATCAAACCAGCTGAACTACACTCAGCCCATGTTCTGTTTTCACTGATGCCACTGGGAAGTGAGAATCAATTTTTGCTTTTCACTGGGTGCTTCTCTGCCCAATGACTGCATCAAATTTGACATTGGTGAGCTTTTTCAAGAAAGCCAAGGCACGTTCTGGAAACAACCTGAAAGAGACAACAACAGGAGATTTAATGTAGGATAAGAAATTGTAGAAGTTAACTGAAAACTTAATTCAGTTTTTCTGATGTTAATTCTAGCTTTAAAATGATGCTCTGGTAAAAATACTGCCTCAGTACAGCTGCTACACTGGATAGTAAAATCATGTGAAAGGACAAATCTTGCTGTATGCAGCAGAGAGAAGCAGTAGAGCCTTTTGAAGCAACTTTCCCAGCCTCTGACACCTCAGTCTTTAGTGTTTCCATGAAGAAACAAACACTAATAAGCAGCAGGTTCTCAGCCCTTTATGGAACTATTTTGGGGGTCCTGGTAATTAAAGTGTTTCTGGGCAAAAGGGAAACACCAATTTGGAAAGAAAGTGTTCTTTTATTCTCTCCCTTCCCTCCCTGTCAGCCTGTAGTGCGTTTGCACTGTTTGGTTACATTCTGATGTATTCTAAGCATTTTGATGTTGCATGTTTAAGGGTGGTACACTCAGCAAGTTGTATTTGATACATGGCTTAGGGTGTTTAGAAGAGAGGTTTTGGTGTTTTGTTTTGTTTTTGTTTTTTTTTTTACTTACCTTTCAATAAGTAAAGCAACACTTTGATGTGGTGGAACAAAAACCATTTTCTTGTTGGTCAGTATTCCTTCCATCAGGACCTCGACAACTTCCTCAATCTCCAAAATCTTCCCAAGCCTGCACAGGAAAGCAAACATGTAAGAGCTGCACTGCTGAAACAGGGGAGATATGAGCTGATGTACGATGCTTCACATATGCACATGCTCAGGTAATCCAACTGCAGCTGTTATGGGGCTTAAAGGCAACTGCAGCTTTTCTTTAGCCAATGCTACAACTGTTTTTATAGAGTCAGTTGGAACACAAGGCCTAAAGCTGGTGCTAATGTGCAGTGTGCTGGTGCACAGAAGGCAGGGCAGGAAAGCAGGGATTCAGTAGTTACCTTGCAGTGGGGTTTTTGACAAATCCAGTATTTACAAAAACCGGGCAAAGACACGTAGTTTTTATTCCATCCTTTCCCAGGGTAGACAGCTCGTCTGTCAGAGCTTTATGAAATCCAACTGCAGCAAACTTGCTTGAACTGCAGGAGTGAGAAAAGCACAAATGAGAAGGCAGAAATACCATTTCTAATTTTCTGCAACTGGAAATGGCCTAGAAACCTGACACAGTCCTGACTAGGAGGCAACAAAATACAATCCAACTGAGAAATGGTGCAGAGACTGCTTCTAACTGCCCCAGGACCTGAGCATAGTGCTGGATTAGGGGCAGTAACTGTGGAATGCAGAGTGGTGCCTTTCAGAAGTTGCCTTTGTGGTGAGCAGACAGACAAATGTCAGGAATTCTTAGAAAATGAGAACCAAGATGCATCAATTGATGGTGTTCCTGGTTTTCCCATGTGAGGAGATTCTTCGAAGGCTTGCAGCTTGAAGCTCTGATGTTCAGAAGGATAGGCAGAGTAGAAATGGAGAACAACCCTTACTGCTCCTTGTACCACATGGGAGTGTCTCATGACAGTCATGTGTGTTGGAATAGAAGAGCATTATGTGTGCCAAAGTTGAGGAACATATTGCCACAGAAATTGGTGCAGGCCAGGAGTATGAATCAACTCCCAAGAAAGTAAAACCAGTTTACTGACTGTTACTGATTTGTACAGCATAATACCAATCAAATCCCTGACACAGGAGTGCTCACCTTGCCAGCAGTGAATGACTCTCTAAGGAGGAATGTTCCTAGGGGAAGATTGCTCTTCCTGGAGCTGCTATCATAGAGGGCTGGGTGTGATACAGAATGACAATATGCAGTCTTATCAGGTTTGCTGTTCATGCACCATGATTTTCTAGATGAGTTTCAAGTAGAAAACCAATTTGATCTCATGACGGCAAAATTATTTCTATAGACTAATCACTACCACAAAGATAGAAAGTTCAAAATTTATCCATTAGGATTTTTTTTTTGCCAAAACTACAACAACTCACATAAGCAGTACATTTTAAGAAAAAGAAGGAAAGCTAAGTCAAAGCTAGTAAGAAACTTGGTGTGCAGCTCCAGGTATCAGTAAGTGCTGGCAATTGGGCATTTCTCCTTAGCACAGACCTCAGGCCATACTGTATTCAGTAGTAGGATTATTTTGGTTATTTTATGCTTTCTAACAGAGAAGATACTATTATAAATAAATAATGAAGAGAGCTGTTATTAAACTCACTTACCAGTAAGTCACCATGTAAGAAATAGCAAAATGACCCGCTGCTGAAGCCACAGTGACAATGTGACCGTGGTTGTTTTCCATCATGGTTGGCAGAAAAGCTTTTGTAGTCTTGACATCAATGAAATCAAGAGGGAAAATTGCAAGGTGGAAAAAGGGGAAGAAAGAACAATGTTCTCTTAGGTGTATTCAGCACTGACCCTGATTATCATTAATTAAGTGGCAAATGCTATCACAAATGCTGTGTGCTGCACAGCCCCTCAGATTATGAGAGCCACAGAGATACTTGTTCTCCTTTCAGCTGATACAAGTGGCAACCTATTTCCCAAACTGGAATGTTTCAGGAATGTGGCTGTCAACAGGAGCTGATTCTCACATCTGTCCCAGGCTGCTTTTTTAGATTTCAGGTAACACTGACAAGACTGCCAGTGTCCCACCCCAGCACATACAATAAAACACTCTTCAATCTGTTGCTTTCCTTTTCTCCCACTGCAAAAAAAATAAGTCCTTAACAGCTGGCCAGGCTCAGACGAGCAAGATGTTAATGTAGGTCCCCAACAGTCAGTCCAGCCGATGCCCTTGTGCTATATGTATCTGAAAGACACTTTTATAACTCACTGGTAGCTGAAAATAATTGTTAGTCTAAACATGTGTCCTGGAAAACACTCCCCCCAAAATATAGGTATGAAGTTGGTGGCGGCCCTTACCCACATGTGAGCAAGAATGTTGACTTCAAACATTCTTTCAATCTGGTGGTCCTGAGTTGAGAGGAAGTCAGCAGCTGTAATTACACCAGCGTTATTCACCAGGATGGAGACATCCCCAATTTCCTGTTTCACCTTTCAGACAGAAAAAAAACCCAGAAAGTTTTGGGTCGTAAGTTTTGGAGGTTTTTTATGGAGAGGACAATAGTGCCCCACTTCCAGAGGTGGGTAGGAACTGTTGCAGCAGTACCATGAAATAGGGTTTAGATCTGATGCTCCTCCCTTTTAATTACTGCCAGTACCTGTAGTCTTCCACACATTGCCTACAGACACAGTATGTTCTGAGTAGTTTCAGTTGGGACTATGGACATAGAGACTGTTTTGAGCCAGCTCGTTTAAGTGACAGCACAATGCCCTCGGTGCTCTCTGCTTGCTCTTCAGGAAACTAAAAAGCAGAAGTTTCCTCAGGAGTTGGACATCAAAAGAGCAAACCTGCAATGACATGTGATATGCCAGAGCCTCACAGAAGAGGAAGAGAGTGGCTGCCATCTGGGAAACGAAATGCTACTTTGCTCTCTGTACAGAAATCAGCAAGAAGCAGGCAGGTTCCAGGAGTAGTCATGAACTGCGTACAACACTTCTTGTTTTCCCAACCTTTCCAAAGACGAAGCACGTTTGGGTAAGCCTTTGGAAGTGCCCCTGCTCCCCTACCTTCTCTGCAGCACTGTAGATTTCCTCCCTTTTGCTGCAGTCCACCACGAAGGCTTGTACAGTGGCTCCCAGCCTTTTGCATTCTGTTGCCGTTTCCTCAACATTGTGCTGTAAAGGCAGAAATGAAAGACGTGCAACTGTACCATGCTGCTGCTCGGGCACCATCCACACCAGCCAGAGACTAAAGACTTCTGTCAATTGTATTACCACTGCCAAGCCCCTAACAGTTCATAGGGACCAAGTGAAAGAGCTACAGTTGGGGTATTGTGGCAGGACCAGTATTCCAGCCTCAGATTTCAGACCTGTGTAGGGTAACTGCCAGAAAGGGGATGTGGCAACAGGAGTGAGTTTGCCTTGGCAAAGCACACATAGGTAGGCTGCAGGAAGGGGGAACTGGGTGGCTTTCCCACCACAGCAGGCAGACTCCACAGCTGAATTCAGAGCTCTAAAAACACAGTCCCTGATGACGCCCCACCGAGATGTAAAAATGGCTCTTTGAGTTCCTGTGTTCATGGACTGGATGTGAGAGGCGCGGTTTGCTCCAAAGGGCACAGTGTAGAGAGACTTTTCTTATGATAACAGCATTCAGTGCACACACAACAGAAGCTCCCCTAAGTCATTTTATCAACCCACTAAGTGAGGGCAAAAATGAATTTGCTGTATCCTTGTCCCCAGGAGCCAGAAAACCATGGCAATGGGGACCTCAGCTGTCACAAATGACCTGGGACAGCTCAGAGCCTAACAGAATCTGTGCAGGTCTGGTGTGACTGAGCATCTCTGCTCAGCCCAAACTGCTGGTTAAGGCTGATGGCCCTCAGGAATGGGGCCTATGACAAGGCAGCTGGACTGAAGAGCTATGTTCTAAAAACCCTTGGGATCCACCGCCTCTTTGAATTGTATTTCAGCGCCTGCTTACACACGTTTTTACAACAAATTCCCCAGCACCTAGGCCAGATATAGCTTGCCTTTTAATTTTACTCCTTTTCACCCATTCCAGTGCCATGCCTCCTCCCACCCACTCCAGACTCTGGTCTTAGCCATCAGGGGTAGCATGAACAGGCACCAAAAATGTTCTACAATATCCTCCCTATTTATAAATCTCCTTACAGGACGCTTGGCTTGGGGGTTTATTTGTTTGTGGTGGGCTATTTGTTTATTGCAGCTTCAGGATGACAGATGAACTCCTCTGCAGCTTCTGAGCCACTGTGTCAGAAGCCCTCCCCGCACAGAGCTGCCCACCTACTCAACCCCATGTACAGCCAATTGCTCCTACGAACATGCCTTTGCCTTGATCCCCATCGAATGACATCCTGCGTGTTTGTACCTGTCCATCCTCCGCTTGCCAAGGTCTCTTTTTGCATTTGGGCAGATTTGTCAACATTTAGTAAGGAGCTGCCTACACAGGTAACTGCTCCAGAGGGCAGCAGGGCTCACCCATAGCTCAACGTAGTGATTCCCCTGGATATGAGTGGGGAGACAAATGCAATGTATGCATAATCCAGCAACATACACAAAATATCTGAGGCCAGGGAGGCGGTGAGCAGGTGGTGAACCCACTTCTCTGTAGGAACAGGCTGCTGGTCTCACATGCCTTTTCCTGCCAGCTCAGGCAGCAGTTCCACAGCACCTTGCTGACCCCTGCATTCCCTCCTGCAGGTTCTCTTTGCCGTGCTGTGGATACCACCTCGCCGATTAGCACCGCGTGACTGTGGGATCCAGACACTGACATCCTCTGGTGCAATGAGGCAAACCATGGGCTGGGGCTCAGCGTCCCCAACCGTGAGCCTGCAGGACCGGCCGTGGCAGCAGGTGTGTGGATGCAGTCGTGTGCCGCGCTTCCCGTGCTATTAACCCCCAGTGCCTCCCTCGGGGACGAACGAGTCAAGACACGAGCTGTGCCGTTACCTTGCTAATGTCCCACAGCACCAGTCTGCTCTGACGCTTGGCAAACTCCAAGGCGGTCACTCTCCCTATACCGTGGCCAGCACCTGTGATGAGAACGAGCTCTCCACTGACAGACTTTCTCTTCACAGGGATAAAAAGCTTCACAAACGCCTCTAAGTAGGAGTAGATGAGCGTGACCAGGAACAGGAGGATTTCCACAAACAGATTCATGTTGTTGCTATCAGTCCTTTGGTTGTCTGACTGGACTTTAGCCTCTCCTGCTGAGGACGCGGGTTGTTGATTCACCAGGTGCCCTGCTGAGCACCCACCGACCTAGCGGTCAGTCACACCGCACGGCTCCAACACACACTCACCGCCTCCACGGTCCCGGAAAAGTGCCCGCGACTGCCAGACCGGCCGCACCGCCCAGGGGGCGGAACAGCCAATCAGAGAGCGGCGTTTGGGAAGGGGCGTGACCATGGGTGGACAGCCCAGTGGGCTGGAGGCGGTGACGGGTGGCGGTGTTCGCCCAATGAGAGGCGAGCTTGTCACGATGGCTGTAGTGCGGGTGCTTTGCTGCTCCTCTGCCGTACCTCCTTGTAAGCAGGCATCAAAGCATGTTCTGGTGATAACATTTGCTGCAGAAAGAGCACGGGAGCGGCAATGAGGTTGTTCCTTCAGTTACTGGCAAAAACCCGAGAGCTTCTGAGACGCCCTTCACCTCTGTATTTCAATTCTATCTCAAATGCTGCTGTGTGGCTGCCCAACTGCTGTCTCCTGAGGTCCTTAAGCAGTTTTCTTCAGGGTGAGTCCAAGTCCTTCCTTTGGAATACCTGTGCACTGTCAGCAGTCTTTGTCCCCTACCTTCCTCTTCCATGTCATTTAATGAAAGCTGAATGGCACGATGCTTTTCAACTTGAGGTACTCCACATGTGAGATCTTGGCTGCCTGTTCCCTCTTTCTGTTTTTTAATTAGTTAGCTATCCATACCCATATCTTCTATCTTCTGGCTGCTTAGTTTCCTCAAGTCCTTTAGAAAATGGCACTCACTGATTGGGTCATCCTTATTTGAGTCTGAATTGCACAACTCACATTTGAACTTGCTTATGTGTAATGGAATATCCAGAACCTTAACTAGAACAGGAGTGCTTATAGGAAATAGGATAAAACTAATTTCTGTTGGTTCGTCCAACTCTAAGAACATAACTATATGGTCTTACTTGAAAAGGATTGATGACAACTCCTTGATTTTTCAGTTAGAAAGCTAAATATGCCTAGGTCATGTTCATAATTTTACATAAGGATATCTCTGAAATGCTTGGGAAGGAGTGAAGGATGCCTGAACATCTGTACTCTGAACAAAATCATGCTAAAGTTAAGATCAGAGTTGTTGGAAAGGATTTTTTTCAATTTCCTGGTGGTCTGGCTGCCGTGTTGCGCATCTTGTCTGCAAGAGAGTGGGTCAGCAAGGCACTCCCTACTTTTCTCTTGGAATTTAGCTCTGTTCTTAATTAACACATTGGCGTTTGGGCCAGACCCCAATTGCACGGCTCAGCGGTGCTGTCGTTTTCCTGGCAGGGGGCTCCAGTCAGTGCTATGGCCAAGCCAGAGGAGGCAGAGGGCACAAAAGCACTGACTCCAAGAGGTACCTCAGAGGGAGGCAGAGCACGAGGCCAGAGTCACCAACTGACTCATAACAAGTCCTAAGCCAGGATGTGAGATTCTGTTCTTCAAATCTGGGACCTAGCTGTGGTCAGCTATATGAAGATCACTTGTGTAGGCTCCTGCTGT
The DNA here is from genome assembly GCF_033783945.1 of Neopsephotus bourkii. NCBI lineage: Eukaryota > Metazoa > Chordata > Aves > Psittaciformes > Psittacidae > Neopsephotus > Neopsephotus bourkii. The sequence goes on from NW_026901048.1 coordinate 1,027,072, forward strand.
GCCTAAGGTGGCAGCATGTTGAGGCCTCCCTTGCATGGCTGTGAGCCAGCAAGTGCTTGGTGCAGCTGGGCGTTGCACAAGTAGGTGGAATGATAGTCTGTGCTCTGGAGAGATCTTTAACCTGTGTTTCATCGGGTGCTGTTCTCTTGTACCACAGGCCACAGACCTTTGGGAGTACTGGTCAAGGTGGAACCTGCCAGAATAGGCCACTGGCTTGTGATAAGGAGCTGTGAGAGGGCTCATCTGGCGCCTTCCCCCATCTCCTCTGCCCCCCCGTCTGGCACCCACGTTTAAGCACTCTTTTGCCCTGGCACTAGCATGGGCTGCGCTGTTGGTGTGGCATGCATGGGCCTGTACCTTGCTGATCCTGATGTGGCTTCTGGTGTGACTGGGGATCTGCCTGTCCCTGCAGCCTGGTGGGGTGGTGGGCAGACTTTGGCTAAGCATTTCACTGTTGTGGCTCCTGCTCCACTGTCCTTGCTTAAACCTGATTACCACTTTTATTGCCAAGAGACACCTTTAGGTTAGAGAACTGTATTTATTTGTAATGAGGAGTGTTGACGGTGCTAATGTATAATTGATACTTAATATAATTAGGTAGTATGTTACAAAAAAGGCTGTATAATTTCAGTACTCACTACAAAAGCACACGAAAGGGAGTGCTCATTAGCACAGAGTTTTTTAAATTTAAAAAGCTAAATTGAGGTGAAACAGGCCATCCATGTTCTCCATACACTGCTACTTCCAAGATCCCTTTGATCAGATATGAGGCCAGATGGGCATACTCCCAGGCAATCCCGAGAGTGCACTGTAGTAGTGCCTTTGTGGGAACTTCTGTCTGCGTCAGCTCTAGGAGATAGAAGCAACGTGATGTACAGCCAAAGCAGCCTTTACACTTACAGAGCTGCTTCTCTGTTTTGTTAACACTGCGTTATGCAGGTATGTCCCTGCTGCACATATGGGATAAACACTTGGGTGTGCTTGGAAGTGGTGGCCTGGAAGCATCTCTCTTAGTTCTGCTCTGAATCAAACCAGCTGAACTACACTCAGCCCATGTTCTGTTTTCACTGATGCCACTGGGAAGTGAGAATCAATTTTTGCTTTTCACTGGGTGCTTCTCTGCCCAATGACTGCATCAAACTTGGCATTGGTGAGCTTTTTCAAGAAAGCCAAGGCACGTTCTGGAAGCAACCTGAAAGAGATAACAACAGGAGATTTAATGTAGGATAAGAAAAATCAGGTTAAAAGTGGCACCACAGGTGGTGGAAGAGCTGGTCTGGGAGTGGAAGTGTCCACACACAGACTGAGACCAAGGCTTAAGGCGAGTGTTATTTCTGAAGAATACATAGCCTCCATTAATCTCTGCCTAGTTTAACTCTAATCCCAGTCATGTCCTTGACATTTCTGAGTCTCTGTATCTGCTTGATGGTATTTGGGTTGCAATCCTGCTGCAGGACCAAAGAAGATCAGTATTACGTGCATATTGGATGTGTTATGCTCTAAAAAGCAGTTGGCCTGTGGAAGGAGGAGATGTGAAACTGAGGTGTGGTTTCCTCCCTGAAGATTTCTTCTCTTACAAGTCATGTCTCTGTGTCCTCCCTCTCCCACATTAAGACACAAAAGCAAAGTTATCCTAAGGGCTTTGAAAGCATTAAGTTTGACTTGTCTATGTTTCTGCAACTTGCACTGTCAGCATGCAGCTCTTGGAGATGCAAAAAAACATAAAAGCTTTTTTCCAGTCTCTGTGCTGGGTTTTGCAAATAAGATATTACCAAGTGTCTCATGAAATACTGTAGGAGTTAACTGAAAAGTTAACTTAGTTGTTCTGATGTGATTCCAGGTTTGGAATCCATGCTCTGGTAAAAACACCTCCTCAGCAGAGCAGCTACACGGGCTATTAAAGTCATGTGACAGGACAAATCTTGTTTTACGTGGCAGGGAGAAGAAGTAAAGCATTTTTGAAGCAATTTTCCCAGCTTCTATGACCTTAGTCTTTGGTGTCGACATGAAGAAACAAACACCACTATGCAGCAGGTCCTCTTTCTGAAACTACTCCGGGGCTGCTGGTTCAGAGGAACTGTTGATCACAAGCCTAAGGGAAATGGCAGTCTGTGAAGAAAAAGTGTTAACTTGTTCTTCCTCTCCTTCTGTATAAACTGGTAGAGCAGGTGAGTTCTCCACTGGGACAGTGAGCAGCAGAGAGTGGGTCACAGGGACCTATGACAGGCCTAAAAACCCCCCTTTGTATATGAAATCTGCTGTTATTAGAAAAACAACACTGCTATCTCATTACTTGTCACGTGTTTCTCATACTAAAATATTTCAGATGGGTGGTTGTTTAAAAAACAATACTCTCTTCTGCAGACAGTTACACATTATCTAGTTACTGTAGACATAATAATGTCAGATTTGGACAGGTAACTGTATAGTGATGTCAAACACTGAATAGAAAATAATTGAAACTGGTTTGAATATGAACTTCTGCTGTACAGCTGTCATTCCACTGTTTCTCTATGCTGCCAAACCATATTTTATGTTAACACATAGGTGAAAAATGCAGTTCCTCATAAAAAATAATCTTGACTCAGATGTAACAAGTTTGATGCTTGTATACTCAGGTAGTTAGCACTGATATATTCCCTCCTTCCCCTCTCACCCCCTTTTTATTCCCCTTTTGCTACTTACATTTCAGAGAGTAAAGCAATGTTTAGATGTGGTGGAACAAAAACCATTTTCTTGTTGGTCAGTATTCCTTCCATCAGGACTTCGACAACTTCCTCAATCTCCAAAATCTTCCCAAGCCTGCACAGGAAAGCAAACATGTAAGAGCTGCACTGCTGAAACAGGGGAGATATGAGCTGATGTACGATGCTTCACATATGCACATGCTCAGGTAATCCAACTGCAGCTGTTATGGGGCTTAAAGGCAACTGCAGCTTTTCTTTAGCCAATGCTACAACTGTTTTTATAGAGTCAGTTGGAACACAAGGCCTAAAGCTGGTGCTAATGTGCAGTGTGCTGGTGCACAGAAGGCAGGGCAGGAAAGCAGGGATTCAGTAGTTACCTTGTACTGGGGTTTTTGACAAATCCAGTGTTTATAAATACTGGAGAAAGACATGTAGTTTTTATTCCATCCTTTCCCAGGGTAACCAGCTCCTCTGTCAGAGCCTTATGAAGTCCAACTGCAGCAAACTTGCTTGAACTGCAGGAGTGAGAAAAGCACAAATGAGAAGGCAGAAATACCATTTCTAATTTTCTGCAACTGGAAATGGCCTAAAAACCTGACACAGTCCTGACTAGGAGGCAACAAAATACAATCCAACTGAGAAACAGCTGAGAAACAGTGCAGAGACTGCTTCTAACTGCCCCAGGACCTGAGCATAGTTCTGGATTAGGGGCAGTAACTGTGGAATGCAGACCGGTGCCTTTCAGAAGTTGCCTTTGTGGTGAGCAGATAGACAAATGTCAGGAATTCTTAGAAAATGAGAACCAAGATGCATCAATTGATGGTGTTCCTGGTTTTCCCATGTGAGGAGATTCTTTGAAGGCTTGCAGCTTGAAGCTCTGATGTTCAGAAGGATGGGCAGAGTAGAAATGGAGAACAACCCTCTACTGCTCCTCGTACCACATGGGAGTGTCTCGTGACAGTCATGTGTGTTGGAATAGAAGAGCATTATGTGTGCCAAAGTTGAGGAACATATTGCCACAGAAATTGGTGCAGGCCAGGAGTATGAATCAACTCCCAAGAAAGTAAAACCAGTTTACTGACTGTTACTGATTTGTACAGCATAATTCCAATCAAATCCCTGACACAGGAGTGCTCACCTTGCCAGCAGTGAATGACTCTCTAAGGAGGAATGTTCCTAGGGGAAGATTGCTCTTCCTGGAGCTGCTATCATAGAGGGCTGGGTCTGATAGAGGATGACAATATGCAGTCTAACAGGTTTGCTGTTCATGAACCATGATTCAATTGCTTATAGAAGAAACAGGAAATACACTGACCTCTCGGATTCATCAGTTAGTTTGCTCACAACACAGTAAGTACTGATATGTTTTTATTTTCTGAAAGTTAATTTTACAGTCAAAAAACATTTTATCTCATGATGGCAAAACTATTTCTATATACTACGGTCACTGCCACAAAGGTAAAAATGAAAAGCTATTCATACGGAGTATACTTGACAACACTACACAAACTTACAGGACTACTTTCTAAGAAGGAGAAGGGAAGAGGGTACCTTTTTTTGCTAAGCAAAAGTCTAGATCAGTGAGTAAGAGGAGAAAGAATAAGCTTTTGTTAGTTGATGTGTCATATAATTATTCCTTCATACAAGCATTGCTCCTGATTCAGTCACAGCTAATAAGCAAATTAATGAGACCCTCCAAGCATCTATAAGTGCTGGCAGTTGGGCATTTCTCCTTAGCACAGACCTCAGGCCATATTCAGTAGTTGGATTATTTTGGTTTTTTTTATGCTTTCTGATGGTGAAGATGCTATTAAAATAATAATAATAAAAAAGGATCTGATGATAAAGTCACTTACCAGTAAGCCACCATGAAAGGAGTTACTAAATGACCCGCTGCTGAAGCCACTGTGACAATGTGACCATGGTTATTTTTGATCATAGTTGGCAGGAAAGCTTTTGTGGTCTTGACATCAATGAAATCAAGAAAATTGCAGGGGGCAGAAAAGGGAAGAAAGAACAGTGTTCTCTTAGGTGTATTCAGCACTGACCCTGACTATCATTTAATTGACAAACGTCATCATAAATGCTGTGTGCTGCACAGCCCCTCAGATTATGAGAGCCACAGAGATACCCGTTCTCCTCTCAGCTGGTACAAGTGGCAACCTATTTCCCAAACTGGAATGTTTCAGGAAGTTGGCTGTCAACAGGAGCTGATTCTCACATCTGTCCCAGGCTGCTTTTCAGATTTTGGGTGTCAGCAGGAAGGCTGCTGGTGTCTCACCCCAGCACATACAATAAAACACTCTTCAATCTGTTGCTTTCCTTTTCTCCCACTGCAAAAAAGTTCTTAACAGCTGAAACCCTCCTGCTAAGTAGCGTTTGCTGGCAGCTGCCCTGTCGCTGTACTTGCAAGGTCCTGGTGCTCAGCTGTGGGTGCCCAAATTACCCCATGCAAAGAGAAACCCCAACACATTTCCGATAGACAAACCCATGCTACAGATGAGGCTGTGGCCAGCTGGCTCTTGCACAGATAAGAGAAAATGAAACTCATGGCCAGGCTCAGATTAGCAAGAGGATGATCAAGTTTATACACATGTGAATGATGCTTTTGTAACTCACTGGTAGCTGAAAATAATTGTTAGTCTAAACATGTGTCCTGGAAAACACTCCCCCCAAAATATAGGTATGAAGTTGGTGGTGGCCCTTACCCACATGTGAGCGAGAATGTTGACTTCAAACATTCTTTCAATCTGGTGGTCCTGAGTTGAGAGGAAGTCAGCAGCTGTAATCACACCAGCGTTATTCACCAGGATGGAGACATCCCCAATTTCCTGTTTCACCTTTTAGACAGAAAAAAAACCCAGAAAGTTTTGGGTCGTAAGTTTTGGAGGTTTTTTTTATGGAGAGGACAATAGTGCCCCACTTCCAGAGGTGGGCAGGAACCATTGCAGCAGTACCATGAAATAGGGTTTAGATATGATGCTTCTCCCTTTTAATTACTGCCAGTACCTGTAGTCTTCCACACATTGCCTACAGACACAGTATGTTCCGAGTAGTTTCAGTTGGGACTATGGACATAGAGACTGTTTTGAGCCAGCTTGTTTAAGTAACAAAACAATGCCCTCGGTGCTCTCTGCTTGCTCTTTAGGAAACTAAAAAGCAGAAGTTTCCTCAGGAGTTGGACATCAAAAGAGCAAACCTGCAATGACATGTGATATGCCAGAGCCTCACAGAAGAGGAAGAGAGTGGCTGCCATCTGGGAAACGAAATGCTACTTTGCTCTCTGTACAGAAATCAGCAAGAAGCGGGCAGGTTCCAGGAGTAGTCATGAACTGCGTACAACACTTCTTGTTTTCCCAACCTTTCCGAAGACGAAGCACATTTGGGTAAGCCTTTGGAAGTGCCCCTGCTCCCCTACCTTCTCTGCAGCACTGTAGATTTCCTCCCTTTTGCTGCAGTCCACCACGAAGGCTTGTACAGTGGCTCCCAGCCTTTTGCATTCTGTTGCCGTTTCCTCAACATTGTGCTGTAAAGGCAGAAATGAAAGACGTGCAACTGTACCATGCTGCTGCTCGGGCACCATCCACACCAGCCAGAGACTAAAGACTTCTGTCAATTGCATTACCACTGCCAAGACCCCTAACAGTTCCTAGGGACCAAGTGAAAGAGCTGCAGTTGCGGTATTGTGGCAGGACCAGTATTCCAGCCTCAAATATCAGACCTGTGTAGAATAACTGCCAGAAAGGGGATGTGGCAACAAGAGTGAGTTTGCCTTGGCAAAGCACACATAGGTAGGCTGCAGGAAGGGGGCACTGGGTGGCTTTCCCACCACAGCAGGCAGACTCCACAGTTGAATTCAGAGCTCTAAAAACACAGTCCCTGATGACCCCCCACCGAGATGTAAAAATGGCTCTTTGAGTTCCTGTGTTCATGGACTGGATGTGAGAGGCGCGGTTTGCTCCAAAGGGCACAGTGTAGAGAGACTTTTCTTATGATAACAGCATTCAGTGCACACACAACAGAAGCTCCCCTAAGTCATTTTAGCAACCCACTAAGTGAGGGCAAAAGTGACTTTGCTGCAGCCTTGTATCCACAGAGACCCAGCAGCTGCTTAAGGCTGACAGCCCCAAGGAATGGGGCCTCTGTTAAGGCAGCTGGACTGAAGAAGCATATTCCTAAAACGCTTGGTATCCCCCCACCTCCTTTTGATTGTATTTATTTCAGGCCTGCTTACGCACACCTTTACAACATATTCTCCAGCACTATATCGCTCACAAATTAATTTTACTCCTTTTCACCCATTCCAGTGCCGTGCCTCCTCCCACCCACTCCAGACTCTGGTCTTAGCCATCAGGGGTAGCATGAACAGGCACCAAAAATGTTCTACAATATCCTCCCTATTTATAAATGCCCTTACAGGACGCTTGGCTTGGGGGTTTATTTGTTTGTGGTGGGCTATTTGTTTATTGCAGCTTCAGGATGACAGATGAACTCCTCTGCAGCTTCTGAGCCACTGTGTCAGAAGCCCTCCTCGCACAGAGCTGCCCACCTACTCAACCCCATGTACAGCCAATTGCTCCTACGAACATGCCTTTGCCTTGATCCCCATCGAATGACATCCTGCGTGTTTGTACCTGTCCATCCTCCGCTTGCCAAGGTCTCTTTTTGCATTTGGGCAGATTTGTCAACATTTAGTAAGGAGCTGCCTACACAGGTAACTGCTCCAGAGGGCAGCAGGGCTCACCCATAGCTCAACGTAGTGATTCCCCTGGATATGAGTGGGGAGACAAATGCAATGTATGCATAATCCAGCAACATACACAAAATATCTGAGGCCAGGGAGGCGGTGAGCAGGTGGTGAACCCACTTCTCTGTAGGAACAGGCTGCTGGTCTCACATGCCTTTTCCTGCCAGCTCAGGCAGCAGTTCCACAGCACCTTGCTGACCCCTGCATTCCCTCCTGCAGGTTCTCTTTGCCGTGCTGTGGATACCACCTCGCCGATTAGCACCGAGTGACTGTGGGATCCAGACACTGACATCCTCTGGTGCAATGAGGCAAACCATGGGCTGGGGCTCAGCGTCCCCAACCGTGAGCCTGCAAGAGAGACCGTGGCAGCAGGTGTGTGGATGCAGTCGTGTGCCGCGCTTCCCGTGCTATTAACCCCCAGTGCCTCCCTCGGGGACGAACGAGTCAAGACACGAGCTGTGCCGTTACCTTGCTAATGTCCCACAGCACCAGTCTGCTCTGACGCTTGGCAAATTCCAAGGCTGTCGCTCTCCCTACACCGTGGCCAGCACCTGTGATGAGAACAAGCTCTCCACTGACAGACTTTCTCTTCACAGGGATAAAAAGCTTCACAAACGCCTCTAAGTAGGAGTAGATGAGCGTGACCAGGAACAGGAGGATTTCCACAAACAGATTCATGCTGTTGCTGACAGTCCGTTTATTCCCAAACGGTGTGACCGCAGCGCCAGCGCCGGCGCCGGTCTGCGTGTGCTGCAGCCCGGCTCAGCGCCGGTACCGTAGTGGGACCTCTGGGTGCGCCCCTCTCCGGTCGCAAGGGAGCGCCCGCGGCCCGCCTGAGCTTGCTGAGCCCGTCCTGTCAGTCACGGGCAGGGACCGGTGCCTCGCCGCGGCCTGCCCCGTGTTGCCCAGCCCTATCTATCCACCCGGACTCCGGGCTCTCCTCGCCTACAGGACTCCGTGAAGCGCGAAGACCGCAACCGCCGAAGCCGGGCAGCAATCCAGGAGTGAGGAGTAGCCGCCGTCTGCGGCCCGACCAGCCACACCTCCCAGCGGCGCAGCAACCAATTAGAGAGCGATATTTGGGAGGGCGTGTCTACGGAGAGGACGAGCCGGAGAGCTGGAGTCTCTCCTGATTGGTGGTCCTCACCCAATGAGCGGTGAGCTTGTACAGAGGGCTGCTGGCGCGGCCTAGCCCGGCCTGGTACTGGGGGTGGCTTGGGCTCTTGTTGAGGCTCGGGTGGATGTGCCTGAATTCGTGCCCAGCTCTGCGCAGCCGAGGTGGGCCGGTGCCACTGTCAATGCTGTTCCTCGCCGGCGCCTTGCGTGCAGCCACGGTGCCCTGTGTGTCTCGGGCAGTCGCCGTGTTCGCTTGCGCTGTTGCGCTCTCCGCCCCGCCTGCCTGGTGTGTTCTGCAGCGCCGCCGGCCCCTCAGGTACCGTGGCTTGGTAAAGCTGAGCAGTGGCCTGTCTGGCGCTCCTTGGGCTCAGAGCCTGCCTGAGGCCGTGGTTCTTTTCATGTTTGGCCCGTTGAGGTGGTGCTCTGCTGCCCAGGGAGCAGCCATCCCATCGCTGGGCCAGGACCTCAGGGTTTTGCCAGCCCCTGCCAGCTGAGGGGATCTAGGCACAGGATGTGCTGTGTACTGAGCGTGTCCTTTTGGGATCCGGCAGAACAAAAATCGGACTGTCCTTTAAATTGATGCACTCACTGGAAAATACCGAAGCAGTCTAACGTTAATCTTCATGTGGAGGTCGCACTTGATATCAAGTATGCGCTTTTCCCCATCTTTGTTAAAGATGTTGTGAGCCTCAAGTGGTTTGTGAGTTGGATTGTGCTCTTGAGAATATTGTCTCAGCAGTGTATGTGAGAGCACGTGCCTGCTGTAATGGTGACCAAGGAATGCTTGACTTCAGTGTTCTAGATGCACCTGAGGATTTCATAGCATGAGTGAGGTGTCTGAGAACAGGAACTTCTGGTTTTGAAAAAGCCTGGTCTTCTGCTGATTATAATCCAATATTCACATCTGGGTTTAAACAGCAGGGTACTTAATACTTAGTATATGAGTTGCTTTCTTTTTTACCTGAAACTCATTGGTCCCATCACCACCTTGCTCAGATATTATGTTGTTAAAACCTGAATGTATTTTTGAAGAGGGTGTATGTTTCCTTACATGCTGGAAGTGATTCTTTTTAAGAGCTGGTGATCAGATGCTATAACTAAGTATTTTATTGTTAACTAGTCTTTCAGCTCCCAAGACCCATGGCAGAATAAGATCACTAGAGGTATCAAGTATTATTTTTTTTCTGTTAACTAGTTTGATAGTTCTGGCCTTCTTTAAAATTGAAAAACAAGGTATATGTTATCCTATTTGGTATTGCACAAAGTGTATTTTGGTGGTCACAGCAACTTACAGAGCTGTGTTGCTCAGGGGTTTGGATGTTTCATTCTTCTCTTACCAGGCCTACCACTGGATGTGAGAACAGGACTCTTGTAAGGCTGGATTGGTTTGTTGATGAAATGCTCACATAGGGATTTAATGTTCAAGCAGGCCTTCCTGCTGCATTTATGGTAAGTAACTTTGAGGTTTTCCTTGTCTGTGATTAATAACTGCTCAGTGTTCCACAATCGAGAAGGGTAGTTGTAGTTCTCAGCTTCTCACTCATGCTATGAAATTGTCATGTGTGTCTAGTAGAATACATCAAGAAGATGAAGGTAAAATTCAGAATTTGTTGGTCCAGGTATGCATTTGCATGATACCTGAAAGAAGTAATAATATATTACTGAGAGCTGTTTTGTGGAAAAAAGCCTAGTCTGTTCTACTTGCTATGATGTACTGTGCAGGTCGGGGATTAAGGAAGAGGTTTAAAACCTAACAAATGAGATGCCCTTTTTTTCTTTTTCCTTTATTTCAGTAATTTGTCTGCAAACTGTTGGTCCCGTCTTCATCCTGTTAACATGCTCAACAGTTATAATGTTAAGCTCTACCACAGCAAAGCTCTTACCTCCCCGTATCCAGGATCACACGTGGAGCGTAGCCAAGTTCCTGCAGATAAAGTGGGCTGGCTGACTGAGTGGAAAGATTATAATCCTGTGGAGTATACTGCAAAATCTGTTTTGGCTGGACCCAGTTGGGCAGATCCCCAAATCAAGTGAGTGTCATTGTGTCTCTTTTCTCCTGTGAACATGGAAGTAGGAAATAGTGATCAGTTGAATTAATAAAATCCTCAGCTTAAGTGATGTGATTCTGTAATGATGTGTGAAAGTCAAGACCTAGAAAGATGGTGGTTAGAGAACTGAAACATTTGAGCTAGCTCTTAAGGACCCATGATTTTACAGAGCTAAGAATAATGTTAATTGCAATAATGGATACCTGTTGATGGTGGGTAGTGCTGCTTCTCTGTCTTGTGAGCTAAGTAAAAATTTCTTCATTCTTAAGAATTTGGGAGAACATTTTCATAATACACTTGTTCACAATTGAATGCAAGATGAGAAAAGACTTAAAGTAGAATTGTGACTCTTGAGTGCTCTGATTCAGGAAATGTGACAGGTTGAATGCATGACTAATTCTTTTTTTAGTGAATGTGTGTATTCATTTTTATTGATTCTGTGCATAAGTTCTCCTCTCAAGGAATGCTGTGTTCTTCTTGCCTGGAAAGTTAGATCCATGCATCTAGTGTGACTTGTCATAGTGTATAAAGATCAGAAGATTGTGGTACTTGAGGTTTCAGCCTTACCTTCCTTGTTTGTTTCGCTGTGTGAACATGTGCTTCTATTTGCTCTTAATTTGGGTTAGTATTCAGGTGGCACATACAGAACAACCAGGTGACCAGGCCCAATCAGTAGGGGTTTATGAAAGGCAGGTGGTGCTTGACTTACCTTGTCTTCTTCTGTGACAAGTTTTATAAATTATCTTTATTATTCTTTTCCACACAGTGATAAAGGATTTTCTCCCAAATTCAATGAGAGAGATGGAGAGGTGGACAGGAAGAGTCTCAATGGCACATATGTGGTTGAAAATGGGAGGCCCCGGTGAGTACGCTTGCTGTTCACATGTTCATTTCAGTCATGTAGGGCTCTTACAGGTCTGTCAGTTTTGATACATGACACCTGCTAGAACAAAATCAAGATAGTCATTCTTAGGGACAGAGAAAATGATACTTCAGGGCCGTGGAAGAAGATTGTGGCAGAGAGGCACTAAAGGTTAGCCAGTACTGCCACAACAGAGCATTGTGGTGACACTGGAGTCAGAGGAGGTCTAACCTGTTAATAGTAGGGTCTATTGAATCAGTTGTGTCTATGGTTTGACCAGGTGTTGGCCTCTGAAGCTTTTGTAATACTTCTGTGCTGTGGTAGAGCAGAAGAGTATTTCTTTCTACTGATGAATCCTGGCATAGCACAGATGGGTAATCTCACCTAAAAATAACATCTTTTATTTCTGTCTTTCGAATGTAATTGAATGCTCTGTGCATTTGTAGCCTTGGAAACTAGCTTCCATTTTCAGACAAGGTGTGGGCACAATGAGAGTAATGCTTAATCAGGAGTATCTTGGGACACAAGATCTAGGAAATGATAGAGCCATTTTGTATATTTCCTTTCCCTGTCAAAGACAAAAAGGTTGATAAAGGTGAAAATAATGCTTTGTCTCTATTGCTTTTTAAAGGATATGGTAACACCGAATGTATCTTGCTATCCTTTCCTTTGTTGTTTAGGCTTCTTTAAAGCTGCTTTTTTAGAATACTTGGAGCATATTTTGAACATGCAGAAATGTCTTTAATGTACTGTGCCACTTATTTCAGAAATCCGGTGGGAAGGACTGGCCTCACAGGCAGAGGATTGTTAGGGCGCTGGGGACCAAACCATGCTGCTGATCCTGTTGTAACTAGGTAAGGGTCAGGTGACAGAAAGCTGCCATGCAGTACGCTGAAAACCCCATGTATTTTGCTTTTTCTTTGCATCTCTGGACAGGCTATTACTTACCATAGGCCTTTTATATGTGTTTATCTATGTGTAAGCTCATTGAGATATGGGTGTCTGAATGGAGAGATATATAGATGTCTGGAGCAAAAATTTCCCAGTCTTATTTTTTTTAGCCTCGGTCTCTGAAGAAGAATAAGGACTCACTGCTAATGACAAGCAGTAGTTTCTGAAATGCTGAGGGAACAGATTTAAGGGAAAAAAGTAGTACAGGAGGCTTAAATAGAAATGCAATTTACAGATAATCTTTAGTAATGAATGTAAAAACTGAAAGGATTATGTGATACTTCAATACTGTATACATAATATCTCAAAAGGCCTTAGGTGAGGCATGTTATATTACTGGGATAGGTTTTTGTGTTACAGTGACTTAACTGCAAACAAAAGTGGTGTGCCTACTTTTGCTTTGTAAGGAATACTAAGTTGGCCTAGTATATTATAGGAGGAGGTGGGGTTAGCCTCTTCCTTTTTTTTTTTTTAATATATTTTTGTCAGTATATGCTCTTTTATTGGTGCTTTTGCTAGCAGGATCTGTGTGTACATACTAACTGTTTTACACAAAGAAAGCATTCAGAAAAGATTGTGTAGTTAACGCAGGTGCAAGCAAAGCAGTACCATGCTAAAGATGGAACCATTGTGAAAATCAGCCTAATGCATTTTCATTCTTTCCCTTTTCAGAAGGCTGTCAGTGCCACCAAGTTGTTTTGTTGAAAGTAAAAGAAACGATGGTTTGATTTTTGCATTTGTTTAGACAGCTTTTTGCATGAGGGTGATGAAGCACTGGAATGGGTTGCCCAAGGAAGTTGTGAATGCTCCATCCCTGGTGCTGTTCAAGGCCAGGTTGGACAGAGCCTTGGGTAACACGGTTTAGTGCCAGGTGTCCCTGCCTATGGCAGGGGAGCTGGAACTAGGTGAGCTTGAGGTCCTTTCCAACCGTAACTATTCTCTGATTCTGTGGTTTTGTTGTTAGTTTTTATCTACTATTGTCTTCAGTAAGGAATTGTTTGTGGCATTGTGCTGGTGCTGGGCAAGCAGTTTAGAGGTGATGCTGCAGCCTGTATGTACTTTCAGTTTTAGCAGAAGGCATACTTACCCTCTCATTATGGATAGGAGCTAGGCTTGTGGAGCATTGCAGCTAGTAGGATGTGCTGGAGGAAGCTCTCAAAGGAGCTGCTGCTATCAGTGTGGTTACAGAAGTGTGGCTCTTGGGCAGTTTCTGCTCTTCTGGCTGAGGAAAATGCAGTTGGTAGAGGTGTGCAGAAAACAAAGTGGTTTGCCTTGGGTTGTGAGTGTGCCAGACAGCATCCATCACCTGCCCCCCATGACTGTTCTTTTTCTGCTTTGTTTGCTCCTGCACAGATGACAGTGCAGTTGCTTCGCTGTTGCTCTGACAGGCCCTCGTGTCAAGAGGCAGAAAAGCATGTTCTTGTCATTTGCTACAGGTGGAAGAGAGATGGAAGTGGTAATAAAGTTGCTCATCCAGTTACTGGCAGAAACATCTTGCAGTTTGTAGCTATCAAGAGGAGAGACTGTGGGGAGTGGGCCATTCCAGGGGTAAGAACAAAGCTCTGGTAACAGTAGACATTTCCCTGCTGGCAAGGACATGAGGCATAACTTGTGTGTGTGCAGTAAAAGCATGCCTTCTGGTGAACAGCCTCATGTACGGAGGTGCGGAGAAAGGCTCCTTAAACTGACTTTGCTCAGGCATCAGGTGGGATGCCTTCTGCTGTTTCTGCATTACAAGGCAATATTTGTATTTAATTCTGATCATGTATTTTGCTTAATGCAGGCATAATTTAATCTATTGCAGGTTTTGAAGGATGTGCATGCTCATGCTTTACAGCTAAGTGTACAGTTCTTCCCATGTCCAGAGTATGATGCAGGTGGATGTCATATACTAAGAGCCAGTTAAAGGGGATTAAGTCCAAGCGGAATCTGAGGGATAGTCATGTTTGTTTTCTTGTTTTCTTTCTCCCCTTCCCTTTAAGGGGATGGTGGACCCAGGGGAGAAGATTAGTGCTACCTTGAAGCGAGAATTTGAGGAGGAGGCCTTGAATTCCTTGCAGAAATCGCCTGAGGAGAAAGCGGAATTAGAGAAGCAACTCCACAAGCTGTTCAGCCAGGAACACTTTGTGGTGAGCTCTCTGTCTCTTGTGATGGCCTCTTGAGCTATGCATGTAACTCACAGCTGTGTGGAGCTTGGAAGAGTGTTGCTAAAATGGAAATAAGCTGTGATGCTCAGATTGTCAGGGTGTAGGAAGTGACTATTGAAAACTGTGTAAGGGCAAATGTATAGGAAGAAAGGAAAAAAAAAATCTTAGTGCTTCCACCTTGTTTGTTTGACACTGAGCTTATTTTGGTTTGTTTGAGGCCTTAGGTATACAGAGGATATGTGGATGACCCTCGTAACACTGATAATGCGTGGATGGAGACAGAGGCTGTGAACTATCATGATGAAACTGGTGGGTGTCTCCATATGTGCTTTTAGTTGCCTTTTACTCTGTATGTTGGTTTGAAATTGGGTTGTATGAAAGAAGGATGAAATATAAGGACTTCGCCTGAAAATGATGTGTTTGTTAGCTATTTCTAAGCTGTGGACTTTGTGCCTTGAGAAGCTCAATCTTCGTATGGAGGTTGGACATTGGACAAGGATTCCTTCTTGTCACTGTTTACCTTGAATTCATTTAATTTCCTTTTTAATGAGTCTGGGGTGGGAGGATAGTCTGTTTCTCTTGATGCTTTTTCTTTGGTTGCTAGTGTGTGCTTCGAGAACATTCCATCTGGCTGCTGTCAGATTCTCACTGCATTTATTGCTTTGTTGTTGTAACTGCTCTGAGACCTTTTATCTTGGTTACTGTGCCAGAGTAACTGTTGGACCTTATAAATAAAATAATAAATCAGTAGAAATGGGCATAGCATATGGTGCTAGCTCTTAGATTGCTTTGTTAACATGGAGTCTAATCTTTTGCCTTTAAGGTAAGTCAACCTAGTTAGGTGAACAAGTCAGAGACTTCATCTAATGACATTTCCACTGTGTTTTGGGTAATAGATACCAGTGGAGTTTCACATGTCACTGGTCCTTGATTTATCAGCACTCAAACTGCGAAGATACTGTTCCTTTTTGTTTCTAATACACATTTTCTAATACTTTTAAAAGCCTTTATTTGGTTGTTGTCTGAAGTCCTTGGGATTCTTTTTGGAAACAGAGTAAGAAGCGTTGGAGAGCAGTTCAGAAGCTTCTCTGTGTCCCTCCTTAAGTACTGTTTTTGTTTGTGGGGCCTTTAGTAAAATTTTAATTATTTTGGTTTTCCGTAAGCATGTATGTTTCAGAATTCAGTTTGTCCTGTAGAACAGTGCCTGAGAAAGGAAGCAGTCAGATGTCAGCCAAACAAACAAACAAACCAAGGCAGAGGGATTAGCTAAACTTGTGGTAGTGAGTACATGTTGTCATAATGATTTCTATTAACTTATGCTGCTGATGATACCTCAGAAGTGGTGACAAGGAGTTAACACCATCTCTGCTACTCAGATTTGGTGTAAAATAGTGCAAGTATGAAAAAAGGTTTGTGGCACAGAAACAGTGAGCAAGTTAATTGATTGAGAAGTAGTTGAAGATTGCTGCCTGTGAAAGAGCCATGTGGAAGGGTGGAACTGGTCAGTTGTGAGAAGAAAAAGCAGGAAAGAAGATGCAGTATCATGTCCTAACTCTTGTTCTGTGAACAGGTGAGACACTGGATAATTTGCCTCTGGAAGCAGGTGATGATGCTGGAATGGTCAAGTGGGTTGACATCACTGAGAAGCTCAAGCTGTATGCAAGTCATAGCTACTTTGTTAAGCTTGTGACTGAGAAACGGGGAGCCCACTGGAGTGAGAATCCTGGTCCTGATTGCCATGAGTGATGTAAATGAAGAACCAGTGAACACCAAGGGGAGAATACATTTTCCAGCTTTGAAACGGATAACGGTGTCCTTTTCAGTGACAATTCTGCAAAATTCATCTGGCAAAAACACTTGGCAATGATAAATAGAGGCTTCAGATTGCTTCTTTTGATTTCTTACCTAATGTGAAATGATGTGAATGTAGAACTGTTACCTTGTTTTGCTTTGTCTTCCTTATTTGCAACCATTTTGTAACATCTGCCGATCTGCATGAGAACACAGGGGTTCTGACTGGTTATAATTCAGAGGCTCTCCACTTTATCTCTGTATTTTTGCACTCATTTCTTGTTAAGTGTATGAATCCATACAGGATGAGAGGCTTGTGGGAGGATAGCCTGAATAATAACTTGATTGAAGTGCTACATAATAAAATGACATTTCTTTTCTGAGTTTTGCTTAATGTGCCTTTTCAGTGATTTTCTGAGATACTAGTTTTCACGTTTCTTGCTCTCTAGTTTAAAGTATGGATGATATTCACATCTGAATGTCTGACAGTGCCTCTATCTATAACAGTATCTGTTGGTGGATGTAACTTGATGACTAACTTCAGGAGCTGGATTTTAAGGTTCCTCTCTTCATACTGCTTGTGGCTGTTAGGAGGACTGTGCCATGAACAGGATCATTGGAAAGAGCAACCTTAAAGTATAATCTTGTAAATTGTGGTGGGGTGTTTTTTTCAGTTTAAGTAATGTGAGTCACTTGCAGTCAGGAGGCTGATGTGGACCTTCTGTGACATTTATGCTGGTAACAATAGCTGCACAACAGTTGCTGACATGTCTCCCTATGTTTTTATTGCAGGCGTAATTGCTGTTAATTGCGTTAAGTGTCAAGAGTTGGTGACAGTGACAGCTTAATTTTATGGTTGAGACCTGGGGAGGGGATCTTAATGAATTTTGAGCCATGTGTTGAAGTCAGATGGTGGTGAATGGCGTGGTCTGGAATTGCCTTCTCTAACAGTACTGTGACATGCTCATGCCTTGTTGAGACTGTTGGCCACATCCTGCTTAACTAATGACTGTTTTTAGGGCTTGTTCCTTTACAACACCACTTCTTCCCAATTAACTAATGAAATCTGGAGAAGTCATATGCATTTATGTGGGGAGACACTGGGAATCTTGTAGAGTTAACGTATGTTACTTTCTCAGGAAAAAGTAGTGCTAAGAGTTATTAATTTTTCTTTCAGTCCTTGCTCACCTTTTCTTGCACATTTGGTTTCGTCTGTGGTCCTACTAAAACATCATAAATGCTTTAATCTAGGTTCATTTAAAACTAAATGGAAACAACCAAGTCTACAGAAGATCAATAAAATCATCACTGTCATATACTTCACAAAATGAAGAAATAATAAAGATTAAAATATTTATAAGTTAATACAGAATAATAACATAGTTAAAGTATGGATGGGGAAACTTGCTTTCATTTATCATCTTTACTCTTAGTGCTCTTGTAATTTGTAGATTAAATACTGGTGGTGTTTGCCCCTTCACAGGCTACATGAGCTCACGTGAGATTTTTTCTTGTGACTGTAGGTAGCATCTATCTCTGCATACACTAGCAAATGCTCCTTTTCTGTGCCTTGCAATGGAAAAGCTGAAGTGGCAGCATCACTGAGAATTTCAGAACAGGTTGGGTGAGACAGGGAATATGCTTTTGTACATGTAATCCAGGTTGATTTATGTACACTGCTGTGTGATGTTACAGAGTGTGAAGTGGGTGACAAATCTGGATTATAGGAGAAGCTGTAAGTGAAACTGCTTTTGGAGAGAAATAATCTTTTGCTTTTAAGAAGTTCCTGTATTGAAAGTAATCATAGCTTGATTCATTTTTTCCCAGGGCATCAGACTGGAGCTATACGGATTAGCAGTCCTTGATGGTTCAAGAAGAAATTAGCAAGTGGCAAGCGGATTTCCACTATTTAAGCTGCCAAACAGCATTTCTGAATTCCATTTTCTTTTCATTGAAAGGTGTTGTGCTTCAAGCGAAAGGTGTTTTCTGACCTCCCTTTGTAGGAATAGCATTTGGGGCTTCTTGCTTACAGCAGAGCATGCCTGGAGCACTTTTAGTGAAATGCTTGGCTTAAAATCACAAAGAGAATAGGATTCAGGAATAATCTCATTCTGTCATGATTTTTATGCCTAACTTGTATCTGTCTTTAGGAAAGAAGAAGTTGGGAGATAGTGAAATAAATAGCTAGCATTTCTTTCTCAGGAAAAATGGTAGCAGTAGTTGCTGCTTCTGTGGGAGGCAGGAAGAATGTGCCTACTAAGGAGAACAAGGAGGTGTTGGAGCTGTTTATATCCTCTGCTCCTTGTGATGGTGGGCCTGTTGCCTGTCTTGACACACATCAACATGCTCATGCAACTAGCTTATTACACAGTTTGTCAACTGTGTGGTATTGGTACTATTATTGTTGCATTTTAGGAGGTGGGGGAAGAAGTCTTGGAAAAGCTCTGGATTTTCTTCATGCATTTTAGGAATTATGGTTTTAGGACCGGTGTTATACATGATGTACCCTCTAGTTTCTTCACTTGCCTTAAATCTGAAATGAAATTTCCATTGAACTGTTGCCTTGATAAACTTTCTTTGACAAAGTTCTGACAAAACCCATGTATCTAGGTAGACTTTTATTTGAGGCTTCTATGCAGAATGCTAAACAGACGATACAGTAAATAAAGGAAACAAGTCCTATTTTAAGTTAACTTTCTTAAGTGTACACTTAAATCCACATCCTAGCATTCTACTGAAGGGTTTTATGGACAGCTCAGTCATCAGCTTAGTACTATTTATTGGTTCAGAGAGATCATGAGTACATGGGGGAATGCTTAGTTGTCTATGAACCACTTGGAGTAGTTAATATTTTTTTTTCTGCTGTTACTGAATATAATACTTTTCTGCCTTGTGTTAGATAAGAATGCACTGAACCTTATGCCACCTGTGTCTTGAAAACTCTGAAGCTGTTAATTACAGAAAGAAACAGAATTCACCTATTTCACCGGTTTTAGTGCAGCACTTGGATTCTATTCAGCCAGGCTCAGAACAGGAGATTTTCATTTATGTCTTCTGCAACAAAGAAAACTTTATTAACATTTGATGCCAAAGAGACATTTTTATGCTGTATCACTGTCAAGAAGGTGATACACTAAAGTTTCAGAGGACTCATGTAGGGGAATGATATCCCTAACAAAAATCCAAATATGCTTGCTGCTATCGTATCCAGGAGCCATCCCTTTAGACCCTTCTAGATAGGTGCTTTTTTGTTTCTAGTGTTGGGTCTCCTTGATCTGTTTGTAAGACAAGAATCCCTTCCACCCCACTCTTCACAAATGACTGACCCTAAACCCCTCTTTGGATGAACAGTCATTGCCATAGTACATGTATATTATGATTAACTCCTCACAGCTTACTTCCATGTGTGATTTGTGACTGGTAGATTGTTATCAGAAGACCTGGAAAAATTCTGGGAAGAGTGAAGACTGCATGTCTGACTGGGATCAGCCTTCAGTTAAAAGCAGGGAGTTGCTAGTAGGATTTTGAGCACATTACTTCAGTCTGCACATTTCGCCAAAGGCCTTCTGTCACATAGCTAGGATTAACCTGTGCTACTGCTACCCTTGCTGAATGGCAGTATTGTTCAGCTGTCACTCAGGGTTAGATCAGAAGACAGTGGATTACAAAAGAATGTACTACGTTAAATACAGGTACGTAAATCTCACTTGCCAGCTTCTGTTCAACTGCTTCTGAATCCTAGAGACATCACCAGCACAGTGGTATCTAGCTTTTCACTTTTCTAGAGAAGTCTCGATGTGGATTGAGCTGAGCCAAACATATGCATAAGTGCATTTGGGATCCAGAAACTGATGCTGCCTCTGCCTAAGCCTACTGATGCATGCAGTCTGGTGGGCACCATCTGGGTGTGTCTTGCAACTGACAGATGAGGTGAAATAGGTGGTTTGGCCTGCAACTATTGTGTGATGACAGCATTTGTGTTGTATATAGCGATCTAGAGGTGAGCATAGTTACTTGATCAGTGAGAGATCTCTGTTGTTTTCTCTGCTTGGCTCAAGATCTTTAAAGGCATTTTCAGTCAGTATGTTTTTATCACTCATTTAAAAGCACATGCTCACTTTGCCTTTCCTTTGGCACCAAGGAGTAAAATAGAGTGTTCTAAGAGATAGACATGTGGAACATACAGGTTCAGACATCACACAGGAATTATTTGATATTTAATACAAACTACCTCCCAAATTTTTCCTCATGGAAAAGATTATTTTTTTTCCCTATCTTTATATAGCAATTCAGAACCTTGAACCTTTTGCAGTCTTGCTGCTGTTCCAGTTGCCTCTGTGCACAACAGCCATGAGCCTCTGGCTACAATCCCATATGTTGTGGTCTGAAAACATGTCTAGTTTGATAGGAACATTTTGTCCTGTACATCTGTCTGTTCTTCTAGGTTTACCTTCTTTAATCCCAAAGCAGTGGCACCATTCCTTCAAAGCAATGAGTTTATCACGGTCTCCATCACACTCTTGGAAGAAACGGGTTATGCAGTGTTCCATGGGAACAAGGGAGGCTCGCAAAGGCGCAAGCTCTGAGTGTGTTAATAATCTGAAAGAAAGAGCAGGTATGTAGAGCTGTATTTCATTAATAAGTCGTCAGCATCATCAAAGATGATGTAAGCTGCTAGAAGATGACTGGTGGCTTTGACACAGGTGCCCTGGTGGATTTTATTGTGCTGCTTCCGTAGTGAATCTGTCCCAGGTCATTACAATGATGTTCAATACCTGATGATAAACTAAAATGTTTTTACTGCTATTTGTTTGCTAACACTTTTTTTTAGAAGAAGTTGTGGAGTTTTGCTGTTAATCTTCAGGAGATCAGCTTGCAAAGGTGCTTAGCTATGTTCTAAGACAGTAGGTGTGATCAGCACGAGGTACTGGGAGCCTGCAGCCTGGGAACATGAATTCTGGCAGTGAGTAGCATGACTAAAAGCCTGAAATCTGAGTCACTTTCTCAGAAGCTGAGGGCTTCCTCTGGACTGTGACACTGGTGCTGTCTTACCATATGTGTTCCTTAAACTGTGAGACTTCCGTGGCATTATTTGAAAGCTATCGCTATACCACTAGTGAATTCTTGCTGACAGGCCTCTGCCATTTGTACTTGGCCAGTTGCTCTTAGCTTCAGTAATAACAGAATCTTTTGAGCCTTGTTTTCTTTCAGAATTAGGGCATTAGTAGCTATGAAGACACTATAGACCCTAAGGTGTAATGTATGATGATCATTAAAGGCAAGAGGGTACCACATTCTGACCCAAAACATGGCTTCAGCAAAACAATGAGGGAGGTTCTGTGTTAGACGAATGGCTCCTTAGAAAGAGGGGGATATGGACTTCTGTCAGCTGAGGGGCTGGTCCTGCAGATAGAGAGTCCTTTGAGTGGTTTAGAAAAGTGAAACAGCCTGAACTTCAACAGCAAATCTGAACCACAAAGATCTTTCTTTACCTGTCAACAGGGTGCTGATCAAGCTGATGGAACTGCCAGTGCACAGGATACACATACATGTGATAGTTTTTCTCAAAGTCGTGCAGGAGCAGCTCAACAGCGTGGTTGCCAGCTGTGAGGCGCTTGTCATTCTCGTAGATCTTTTTGACCTAACACAACAGAGAAATCAGCGGGGTTTTTTTATTTAAGGGTGAAGATCTGTCCTGAAGAGAACTATCCAGCAAGGAGGTGGTTTGGAGAAATGAAACTTGGTGAAATACCACAGCGGAAATGGGGTTTAGTGTTTGTGACTATACATGGCATGAAAAGCTTACCTCAGGTAATTTTTGTTGCTCTCCGTATCAGCTTTTGTAGTAAGTAGGAAGGAAGTAAAATTCCTGTGGTCTCATTGTCAGACTCGGCTAAGCAGGGCAGTAGCCTCAGGTTGGTAAGAGATGAAACCAGTTTTACCAGTTCTTGATCTGTTCTGAGGCAAGCAGCTCAACTTTTGGCATGAAACAAGCCATTCAGAAATCATCTTATTTGTACCTTTTAGTATGAGATGTTTTGAGTAGGTCAGTGTCCCTGTTGGTAACTGTGTAAGTAGTCTTTGGTGTTACTCAAGCATATTTTGTATAAAACTGCTGTGACATACTGCATGCATCTCCTACTCTGGACTTAGAGCAGCCCAGGTCTTGGTGTAAAGTAAACTATTTCTAACACTTACAGCTTTTTAGGCAGTTATGACATCTATATCTTCAAAACAAGCTACTGTCAATTCACTTGGCATAAATAATTCTATTTAAAACAAACAAAAGCACGATGGTAATAGATGCTTATTCCATTTTAAGCCAGTGTAGCATGATGCTGCAGGTCTACTGGATGGTAGAGAGCAGCTCTTTTCTCTTAAAACTGAATGTTAGAGTTGTGTAATTTATAGCCCTTAAATATCATGGTGTAGATGGTGTGGCTGGATTAAATAGTGCAAATGATACCCTTAAGTGTTGAGTCTATTTTCAGGTACTTTTGTATTGATGGCCAAGTACAAGGTATGTCTCAAGAACAGAAGAGGAGCTACTTTTGGTCAGTTCAGCACAGAGATTCCCTGTCCCATAAGGCTCCCCTAAACTCTCCGTTGTAGTTCTGTCTTGAATCCTCCTGTGACTGCCCAGTCTCCTAAGATATTGAGCATTTTCCTTCCTGGTGAGCCTAAGTCCTTCCTTACTTACTTACTTTGGAATTCCTGTGCATTGTCGGCAGACTTTGTCCCCTACCTTCCTTTTCCAGGTTACTTAACAAAAACTGAATGGCACAATTCCTTTCAACTCATGGGACTCCACATGTGAGCTCTAGGCTGGCTGTTCCTTCTTATTCTGCATTTTAATTAGTTAGCTATCCATACCATCTTCTGGCTGCTTGGTTTCCTCAAGTCCTTTGGAAAATGGTACTGACTGCATGAATTGAGTCATTCTTATCTATGTATGGGTTGATCTTTCCAAGAGATCTGTCACAAAGAATGTACCTGAACAGAAGCTGTTTGGTGTCTTCTCAAGCAAGCAATGTTTATCTAGGTATGTGCTAATTCTGACTTTTCTGCCTCTTGTCTGTAGACACTGACTTCAAAGTAATATAATTGGTTTTCATTTGCTTGGACAAAAGGAACATTCATAGCAGAAATGTGTCTCAAATGTGTGTGAGGACACGTATAAATGTCTTTTGCAACTTTTTAATCTAGTTGAGTATAAATTGCCTTGACTAGAAAGGGAATGCTCATAGGAAGTGGGAGAACTCATTGAAATGGGAGAAGATGTGAAATCACTTTTTTCACATTGTTAGTCCACCTCTAGCAATGTTACTGACCTTATTCCTTTGCTTTTCAGTTAGAAATCCAGAATTATCCAGATCCCCTTCATAATATTGCATAAGGATGTTTTTGAGCCAGTCTCGCATCCGGAGAGGGAACTGATCCACTTCATAATCAGTACAGTGTGGGATGTCTGTGGCAAACAGGAAAGCTTTCGTTAACAAGTGATCTGTTAAGTCCCCATTCAAGCATTTCTGAGCCAAGTTAGATTTGATTCTCGCTAGCAGATTTCCAGTTAAGCTTAAAACTGGTGGAGCTGTTAATGCATAAAATTGGGAAAGCAACCTATGGGTTCAGTTATAAATCTACAGTTCTTTGGAGCACATGCTTAACCAGTTGTGGGTACCACAACGTTTATATATCTGTAGAGCTTCTGAGCAGAGATGTGCAGTGAAACTCTTATCAGTTGTGTGAAAGCAAAGTTCTTGACAGAAAAGGAATTGTATGGCTGAGAGGGCACTTTCCTCCCAGGGTATGCAGCAGTTGAACAGCTTGGAAATCAGTTCTGGATTTTAGATCCTGGCTTCTGCATCTGGCATCTAAGTAGTTTTGGGATGTTTTGTTGGGTTTTTGGGGACCTGAGATTGTAATTTTTTAACTCTCAGTAAATATTGGTTTTCTGGTCAAGATGCTAAAAAATACCTTCAGATGCTATAGCAATGGGAGCATGTAAGACAGTGCAGGAGGAAGACAGGTTTGTCAACAAATCAGTCTAAGCAAAAGCGGAATGTCTTTACTACCCTTAATTATAGAAAAGGTGACATTTTAGACATTTTAAGGGTTGAAGGTCTTAATTAGCAGATAAATGATGCAGAAGGGGGGGAGCGGAGGAAGAAAGCATGTAAGTTATGGCTAGCCAGCAGTTAAGACTGCTAGCTCTTAATACCTAGGTGAATTTTTCACAGGAAAACAAGCCTTACATTTGCAGGAGCCCAAATAGTCCAGGTGCAGCTGGCGTCCCTTTTTTGTCCCTTCAAGTTGACATTTGGTGCCAAAGAGTTGACATATGCCATCATAAGTCTTATTATCTGTACCACAAACCTAGAAGAGGAGTGAAAAAACAAACCCACCCCACCACCATCACTGTTGAGAGAAATTTTGGTCACTCATACAGGCATTGCAATAATACAAGCATTGTTAACCTATGGGGTAGCATCTGGGAATACATGTGATCAGAAGTATTGAAAACTGTAGCTGTTATATGGCTACATAAGGATTAGGTGTCTGTACTTACAGACCCTGTCTTGACACACTTGGAATTTATTTTTGTGTGTTATTAATATACTTTCTTAGGTAGTACAGGACTACTGCACTAGACATGTATAGTGTTCTGTATATGCTCTAAAATACCAAACAGATAAATAGAACTTACAGTGACAGGGGAATTTACAATCACTGAGAGACTAAGTGAAGCAAATCACTTTAGGTATTAATTAGCTACATGTTTTCCTACTATTCTCAAGCTATAATCAGTGAGTTTGGGTACTTTATACTTTTACAATTACTGGAATCACCCAGCCCCACTGCATGCTTTTTAAGGTAGAACTATTCTAAATAATAGCAGGAGAATGTGTTATCTTTTAAACATTTTAGTTGTTTTTTCCCCATGCTGTGCACTGAATGATATACTTACGTGCTCATAGTCTTTGGTGGAAGGGCAAGCAGCAGGATCTTGGCAAATACAGCTGGGTTTCCCTTGTTTGTCCACATGGCACACTTTACCTCTTTTGCAGTGGAAGTTCCTACATGGGTCTGGAGGTCATAGCAAGAAGGAGGGACTGTTAGAAGGAACAGGATGAAGCCAAACATTTCTATCAGGTGCTACTGACAGTCAAAGCAAAATACAGCCAAATATTCACCAAGAAGTCAGGTGTTTTATAAAGTTTGTTAAAATGCAACAGATCTTGTATTGAATAAAGCAAGCCAAACTTCTTGGTGAGACTGTGAACAGTCCCAAGTTTGATGGGGAAATAAATTTATCAGAAAAAGCAATTTATTCTATAGGGACTGACGTTCACTTCTGGCTTCCTTTGGGACATATCTGTCCTTGCTGAATCTAGTTCTAGCACTTACCCCACTCCAAGCTGAATTCAAGCTACTGTTCTGAAACTGAATATTTTCAGTACAAAATAATTCTCACTTCTGTATAACTGACACAAAAATTTGTGCACTGTCTACAAGTGGTTTTCACAAACAAATGAGTAAATCCAAGGGTGTATAGAAGGGATTCTGTTGTAACATAACTGCGATGCAGGTTTATGCACAATTCAATCATGTGAAATCATGTGCTGCCAAATGCAGAAAAGAAATGCAGACCAGCAAATTCCCCAGCTGCAGAGAGTTATCAGTTACGTGATGGCTCTGCTTGTGGCTTACCCAGGAAAGCCTTCTCACTCCTGTTGCTTGCACTTTCCGTCTTGCCATAGGAACCGCGTGTAGACTCAACCTGTGCAGTCACAGAGACAAAAGCAGAAGTTGTGATAAATCCTGGGAAGAAAATATACTTGGACAAGTTTTTTTCTCAGGAGCAAATAGAAAGCTGACTGAACACCGGGTGCTCTGCTTGCAGCAGAAAGGGGTTGCTATGCAAAATGTGTGAGAAGTGCATAATACAGTAATACCACCTCTGGTGGCATTAAGGCACTCTGTTATTTGGAGTGGGGTGGGGGAAGTAGGGGTGGACAGGAAGAAACAGGCGCTTAGGTCCTTATTTAACAGCAAAGAAAAAACTCATTCCTTTCTTTTTGAAGAACACCTTGATATTCCACTAATCATCTACTTGCTGATGGGTGTATGGGAGATCTGGGTGCAGCATCCTTCTTTGTCTGAAGCGACAAAGCCCACATCATTCATCTTGTGGAAGTGCTCTAGCCATGGTAATTATTCCAGAAACTCTAGCCCTGCATTTCCTAGTCACAGAATCAGGGAATGGTTTGGGTTGGAGAAGACCTTAAAGCTCACCCAGTTCCAAACCCCCTGTCATGGGCAGGGACACCTTCCACCAAACTGGGTTCCTCAAAGCCCCGTTCAACCTGGCCTTGAACACTGCCAGGGATGGGGCAGCCACAGCTTCCCTGGGAACCCTGTGCCAGTGTCTCACCACTTTCATAGTGAAGAATTTCTTCCTAATACCTAACTTAAATCTCTCCTCTTTCAGTTTAAAGCCATTATCCCTTGCCCTGTCACTACATGTTCTTGTAGATGGCTTGAGACTGAGTTCCAGGTTTTATATCTGAGTATCCATATTTATTTGTATATTTTGTCATACAGTCCATCAGGTCTGGAGCTTTTACATGAGCTGTGGTCGCTTCCTTTCTGGTACAATTCATCTGAATGTTACACGTGAAGTGACATAGTATGAGCCTGTTGAATAGTGAATTAGAGGAGAGATGAGACTTCTGTATATCAATTATTACACCTGCTTTTATCCAATATATCATTTCGATCATCAGGAATTTAAATTTGGGACTCACAATGTCATTCCCCCCTCCTTCTTGTAGTACTCAAACTTTATTTTAAAGAGAATTTACCTTATTTTCACTTTCCATTGAATTCATGCTCTGAACAGAGCTAGTAATTTCTAATTGCTGGTTGCTGTCAGAATTAGGTGGCTCATGATCATAATCATCTTGTTCAGAATGAATAAGTTCTTTAATCTTGACATTTTTGTAATCCTCAGTCTCTCTAAAAACTGCAGTGTCATCTTTAGTGGTTTCTTCCCCTTCATGCTCAGTACTGGTGCTCTCCTGCTCATTACTCTGGATTCTCTCCTCTTCCTCATAGGCTGCTTCTTTCCAGGTATTGCTGAGATATTCCTCACTATCAACATCACCACTGTCATGACCATCATCATCAACATTATCGTCCTCTATATCTTGTCTTTTCACTACTGTGTTGTGATCACTCTGATAGTTTACTTGAATATTGTCTTTCTTCTCTTGGCTTTGCCATTTGTCATCCTGATCTTCATTGTGTGTTTTTTGAGAGAGGATTTTTTCTTTATAGGGCTTTTTCAGGCCATGCTTCCTCTCTTCTTCCTCTAGGTCAAATTTCTCACCATGTCTCTTGGCTATCTGGATTGGTTGACTGGAATCTCTCAGGCTTTCATCAGGTTGCATACTGTTTTCATTTTGCTGTATTTTGTATTGGTTACCTTGATTTGTCTGGTAGCCTTTGTAATTTGTATCTCTGTAATCGGTTTCTTCACCCCATTCCTCTTCCTCCTCTTCCACATGTTCTTCCTCATCACTTTCACTGTTTTCTTCAGATAGGCCAACTGTATTTTTATTGTATTTCCATGTGTTATGCTCACGATCAAGACTGAGAGCATCCACTGGATTTTCTGCATTGCCCAGAACATGTGGTTTAGCTGTATTGCTGTGTTTCTCTCGCCTCCTGAACTGGTAATGCTCAGAGCTGGACTGTTGTCTGCTGCTGCTTCCAGAGTCACTGTCCTGCTTATTGGAAGCCAAACTTGGTTTATTGTGCATCACAAGGAAATTGATGCTTTTTAGGCCATTTTTCACTTGATGCTCACTACCGGTTCTTCCTTGTTTTCTAGTGGTCTGGAGCTCACCTATGTGCTCAGCATCTGGTACCGATATTTCTGGATTTAGGCTTTTGAAGCTGGGCAGCAAATCACCATTGTCAGCATACCCTGTGATCTCTTCCTTTGAGGCGTCAAGATGAACATCTTCAGCCTTTAAACAAACAAATTAAAAAACCCAAGTAAATTAATAAATCTTAAAATTTATTTAAGTCAGTACTATTTCATTTTTGCCTTGTATTGCAAAGCGTGACACTGACTTTGTTTTCCCTATAAAAGCTACTTTCAAGCTAGCCCAGAGCATGAAATTCACAGCTGATGTCACTTCCATTTCTCAGCAGATTTGGTTATCTGTCCCTTCTTTGATTGATGGAGTTTCTAAAGGGGTCTCTGCAACTGTGTTTAAGATCCCACAGAAGATAGATGCCTATGGGCGTCTTGTGAGATCTCAAAATGCTTACTAATGTAGTAATTTAGTGTCGTAACTTCAGGCACTTTCAGGTTGCTGTAATTATCAGTTACCCCAGAGAAAGAGGATGTCATGCTAGTCTTTCTGCACAAATAAATAGAAAAGAGCATCAGGGGGAGAGACCACCTTGCACAAGGTGTCATGGTAGCAATTCCTGAGGATTGCACTGCATCTTAGCTATTAATCGACGTATTAATCTACTTCGAGCCTGATACATAATTGCTTCCTAGTTGGATTCATCGGGAACTATTGTATTTGGTGGCAACTACTGCATCATAAACTCGCTACGCTCATTTATACATGCTGTCAAGCCAATGGCACAACTAGTAACGTCAGTGAAAAAGGTTCAAATGCTCAAGGAAAAAACGGGTATTAAAATGACTCATAGCTCTTGCTGCAGCAATTGGCTTTCTGATATTAGCATTGCAGCAGCTGCTGGATGAGTATAGACACTTCCAATAGCAGCAATACCAGATGTATTTCTGAATAACATGTGGATATTTACTGTTGCTTATTGCTTGCTACAGTATGGCACCTGATGCTGATATTCATTAGAGGTTTGAGAGGAGGGATGTCTTATTTATGAAGATGAGACCTTCCCAGTGCCCAGGTTGCTGGAATAGCATCTCCTTTACCGTGGGCAGAGTCGTGACTGCTTGGAAATGAACACTAACAAATTATTACAGAAATTTAATAAATTGTAGGGTTAGACACATTAATATGGCCCTTGGCAGATGGTTGTATCCTGTTTCCTAGTGTGAAGGTGGCATTTCAGTGTGTTACTATTTTGTGTTTGCAATGTGTATTCACTGTCATTTCCCACTCTAAATTTTCAGAGAAAGATTGTATGTTCGCTCAGATCTAACAGAAATTCAGTGAAGAGCCTGACAAAAAGTGGTCTGTGTGTTACCAAGCATCTCAAGCTGATGTGAAACCACTTGAAAAATAAGTTTCAAGATCAGTTTTTGGTCTTCTTACATGTGTTTTGTAACTGCTGCTACGTGAGTTTACATGAGTTTGGGGCACTGCTTCGTGGACCTCTTATATGTCTTTAAATTTAAGCAAAACCCAGTCTCCTGTGAAGGGCTTCCAGTTCTACAGAATTAGAAACTTTATGGCCAAACGGTCATTAAGATTGTCTATTATGTGCATCTGTATTTATAGGAGAAGTTTGAGGAAGATGTGGCTCATGTCTTGACAGGAAGTGACATTACAGGCACAGCCTCAAGGCAGAGCTGTGCCTAGATGTGGCTTTTAGCTGCCAGTTTTTGTTAGACCTTTGTCCCCAAGGTATAATAAACTTTAGAGCTCGATTGCCTGTGAAGATACCTGAGTCTTAATAGGATGGTAAATTTCAGTCAATCTATCTGTAATTAGCTACTGTTAGGGGACAGCTGGCCTTTGATAGATGCTGCATATTGGAACTGATGATTTGTTAGGTATTGCAAAGTTTTATTTTGATGCAGGTGTCTGATGTACGAGTTGTTTCTGGGAGACAGCTGTAGGCCACACACTAGTGTATGTATCTTAATTTGCTCTGCTGGATGCTTCATTAAGGAAAGGGAATTTTTGTTTTTTAAAATGCAGAGCATCACCTGGATTGACATGCAATGCATCTGGAAAGCTGCCCAGAGTGGGATATAATCGATAATTAAAGAAAAAGGTGAACATGGGAGTTGGAATTTTGCTTTTCTTACTACAGAGCATGCTCTGAATATTGTTGTTCCAAAACATTCATTGGCTTGGAGTCAAGGTCCATTGTGTCTGAACCACAAATGCTCACTAGAATGGTGAAATAAAAAGGAATTTTAATTTGAGTCAGCCATGAATGAGAAAGCTCTGTCATTAGGATGCATATATGGGATGGGGCTGCTGAAGTCATCTCTCTCAATACCATCAGGGCTGTGTATTTGGCTTGTCAGCCACAGTGTACTTTTCCAAGATGAGCTGTATCCAATGCTCTGTGCTGTGAATAATTAAACTTAAGGTGGATAAAATTACATGTTTGAGACTGCATTTGATCACTTGGTATGATAAAAAGAGGATCGCGTCCTCCTTGTTCACTGAAGCAGTGATAACCACAAGTTCGACTGCCAGTGGAGCTCATAGTTTGTACAAATGTGGGCACAATGATTATATGTGAGCATTCATTAAAGGTAACTTTTTCAAATTAGTGAAACTTCTGTTGTGAGCTTTAGATTTTGTCCTGTTCTGTTTCCAACTATGTAATACATGAGACACGAGTTGCTTGGTACTCATTCGTCAGGTGAGGGCCCTACATTTCTTTTTTAACCTAAAGTTTGTGATCACTCCATATGTACTAATGTGTTTTATATATTTGGGATTCATTATATAGGCTGCCCCTTAATGTTTAAAGGACAAGAGGAGTACCTTTTCTAGAGTCTTCTGTCCGTAGTTTCCGAGTTTGTAGTTTAAGGGATGGCTCTACAATAGACAAATATATTCGTTATCTGCACTTAAGTAAGAATTTTGTATAAGTCAATGGGATAACATAGAATATTCACAGAATGGGAAATTAACTGCCTAGTAATAATAGCGTGATGAGGACTTACTGGAATAGCAAAAGCTGATCCTACAAGACAAATGAAGAGAGCTACAGCCTTCATGCTTTTCAGATCTCGTAGAGGACAATAGTTAATGGTACAGTGGTAGGGTTTACAGGTTTCCTTTCTGCAAATAACATAAGAAGAAATAAAGTTAGGATTTAGGTATAGTGGTCTATAAATGACTGGTGGAGGTAATGTAGTGGCTGCATTAACTTGCTTAATCTGAAGACCTACAGAATTTCCATGCAGTGTTCAGTTGTGTGTAAACTCAGGTACACAGATAGGACCAGCCTATCTAAAGGATACTTTGGTCGTAGTCCTCTTACAGGGCTTAAGCTGTATGCTGTGTTCACAAACTCTAGTGATGTTGCTGGAAGACAGAGTTATGAATGTACACAGATTCAGCCCTGTAAATCCTTATGTACCCTTCTCAGAAGCTACTTTGCGAAAAATGTCCCTTTTTTATTTACTTCTGAAACAATACCTGTTTGTGGGTTCTCTGTGGCCAAGGTGTCTCCTGACTGCTCTCCTTTGTGGCTGCAGTAGGCACAACTGAGTGGTGAAGTCCTGCTCAGCAGGTCTCAAAGCCCAGAAATGCTGTCCAGGCTGCTGGATGGATGGATGCTGTCCTCCTTTGGAAGCAACAAACCCAACTCTGCTGTATGGTAGTGTGCAAGACGGGTGGCTGGAAGAACATCCAATGCACTAGGGATTTCCTCAGTCTATGCTAATACCCTCATGCGAGTGAAAGACAAGCACCTCATTTTTATCTTGGATGTTACCAGCAAATTTTCTCTTCTCTTGCAGTGCACATGAACTGAAAGAACCTATGGCTGTAGCTGTATGACTGAGAAAAGCAAAAATAAGCAAGTCTTATTGTTTCTGTTCCCTGCCCCCCTCCCCTTTTGTTTTTAACTGTATTGCTTTCTTACTACCTGTAATTTCCTCCTGTTTTTTTTCTGTATTCCAATGGAATCAGTAAGATTTTCACTCTGCTTCTGTTTCTTCTCTCATTCTACTGCCTGTGCTTCCTTGGAAATTGTCTTCTCAGTCTTCATGCCCCACCTTTGCCCTTTGAAATATTTTCACTTTCCACATACCATATGTCCTTGTTCACTGCTTCTGCCTTTCCTAATGAAATGGGTATCACTGTGTCCTTACTTGAAGAACATTGTGTGTTTTGCTGGTTAAAATCCCTGGCATATGAAGAAGCTGGCAGTGATTTCAGCCAGTTAGGTCAACCTTATTCAAACACAGGAGGCTCAAAGTATGGTTTTAAAATGTTTTCTCTTGGGGAGGGCAAGGAACCCTAAGCCCCAGAAGGAGAATTCCAGGGAAGCTTATGTGTGTGGGAGCCAGATTGGTGAAGCAAGAAGCAGGGACTTTACATTAATTTGTGGTGCAGAAGCTTGCAAAAGCATCCTGGCTACTGCTGTGCTTAGTTTTGAAAGGTCCCTGTGTTATAGATGATTTAATATAAATATCTTTTAGTTAATGAAGAGAAAAATACTTCATTAGTGGGGCATATGTGGTATGCAAACCATTATTCTTGCGGTTAACTGATTTAGTCCTCAAATTGTCTCTTACCTAATTATCTATTATCTCTTTGGCATCCACAATTAATTGTTTAAGATGTTTTCAGAGGGAAAGACAGAATACACCAAAGCCATTAATGAGCATATGCAAAATGCCTCACTAGACTGTTGTATATGGGCAGTCACTTCAGCTCAAGGCAAGTTTTGTTAGACTGAGGGTCATGCAGGCAACTTGCCAGAAATGCAGGGGCATAATCCCCATGGAAGGGACCTGCACTGGAACAGTTCATGAGGACTGCAGCCCATGGATTGGGCCTACGTTGGAGAAGTTAATGAAGAACATTCTCCTGTGGGAGGGAGCCGACGCTGGAGCAGGGGAAGAGTGTGAGGAGTCCTCCGGTGAGGAGGGAGGAGTAGTAGAGAGAGTGGGTGATGAATTGTCCACAACCCCCATCCCCTGTCCGCCTGTGCCGCTGGAAGAGAGGAGAGAAAATGGGAAGTAAAAAGTTGAGCACAGGAAGAAAGGAAGGGTGGGAGAAGGTGTTTTTAAGATTCGGGTTTATTCCTCATTATCCAACTCTGATTTGATTGGTAACTGATTTGCTAAAGTTGAGTCTGTTTTGCACATGATGGTGATAGGCGAGTGATCTGTCCTTGTCCTTATCTTGACACACAAGCCTTTTGTTGTATTTTCTCTCTCCTGTCTCTCTAGAAGGGGAATGATAGAGCAAATTCAGTGGGCACTTAAGTGTCTAGCCAGGGTCAGCCCACCACACTATGTCCTCCATACCACTTTCAGGGATAGAAAGAAGAATATGTTTTGCCTGAAACTTGGAGGAGGCGAAAGCTAGGAGTTGTTTATTCCATTGCAGTGGATTCCTAGCAGGGGTAAAAGTAGCTCAGCTTAAAATAGCGGGAGAAGCAAGCTGCTTGATGTGGATGTGATAATTTCTCTGAGTAAACAACCCTTGAATGACCCTGTTTCAGAGGATAGTGCACAGATGCTGAATTGGGATGGTTCTAAGAGGGCTCTGGTGAACTCAAGTCTTACTGAACACAGATACAGTGGGCCATGTTAGACAGCCTTCATGTACAGTCTGCCTCCTGAAGACAGACTTCATGTATAGTGAAGTACATCCAGCTTGTGAGAGCTTCTGCCAGAACTTGAGTGGAGTTGCTTTATGAAGAGGAGTTGCCTCTCTGAGTATGGGCTACATACTGCAGCCCTGCATTGTCATTTCTTTATGCATCTGAGGGCCTGGGGACCATGGTGAATGTCAGTCCCAGCCTGTGATCAGATACGCAAACGTCTGCAAATGATGAAGTTACTGAATGATTTTCCATCTATGTGGTTTGCTGAACTTGCAAATACTAACATTTTTCCCTCCAGTAAGGAGAGCTGGAAGCACAGCTCATAAATTCAATGTTAGTTTAGGTAAGCACTTTAAAAAAAAGTCCCATTTAAAGATTCATGATTCTATGTCTCCTCTTTGGAAACCCAAAGGTTAGAACTCATTGGGTCAAGTTTTCACTGAGATGACTGCTTGTGTCACTCAGCCTTCAGCTGCGGAGACTTCTGCTCAGGGTTTGTGTCACTCCTCACAGTTCCGCAGTGGCTGGTATCTTTGCTGAAACTCGGGCAACATTGGAGATCAAAGAGATTACTTCCCTAACAGGATGACTTCACAAGGGCTGCCATTCTAATAGTGTGTCAGCAGTCACTTGAAATACTCATCAGTGACATTATTTTTGTCTAGAGGGCTTGCAGTACTGGCAGCTGGCATGTCTGCTAGTCTTGCCTATCCTCAGCTGTGCTTGATCACATGTATTTTATATAGCAGCCTAGCTCAGTCACTCAGGAATGTCTCTGAGGTCTACTGCTTCTCATTGCTCATAGCAGGGAGTCTGCATCTTTAACTGAAAATTAGAGAGAATTTCAGGAATAGGTGAGATGCCAAATGCAGTCTTCCCTGCTGTCTCTGTATTCTGTTTCTGATTCAGCATTGTTGTCAGCCACCAAGACAGCAAGCCTAATACAGCTGCGATCTAATGGGGTCTCTCACTTTTGGAAATGCCACCCAGAAATGATTAGCTTGCAAAGGCTGTACCTGAAAGTGATGAATGCCTCATGTTTAACAGAAGAAATCACACAGACTGACCTACTTTCAGTTCTAGCTTTGGCAGAAAACTGCAGAGGCTTTTGTCATTAGACCTAACCCTAGAAGATGAAGCTGCCCAATCCCCTGCCATATAATGTGATTTTTCTTAAATTTATTTATTTAATTTTAATTACCCCATTGAAATGTTCTGGACTGAACTAAATGGGATGTCTCAGGATTATTGCAAAGAGTCTCTGCTCGGTGCTATGTCAAGCTTGTTAGCAAGAAAGGCTGATGCCCACAGCCTCACTGATAAATGCTATGAAGATCTAGTCCTCGTAGCCAGGTGACGATCACAGTATTAATACTCTGAGTGGATGGAGTTTGCGTGCAAGTATTTGTGTACAAGGGAAAGTTAATGAGTGTGGAAATGGGGAATTCTCCGTGCAACATCTGTTCTTTCTATAACCAAGATGTACAAATGATACTCTAAAATTGTGACTGGTGCAGTACATTCTTATATCTAGGTCTGTTTCAAAAGCCCTTGTTGGGAGTATGTGTGTGCATGCATGTTATTTGTGTGTATAAGCTGGCTCATGGGTGTACATACATTAAAAAAAAGGCTGAGTTTGAGGCAGAAATTTGATTTGAGTGCAAGAAGAGATTGTAATTAGAAAATAAATACCAAAGCATGAAACTACTCCACTCATTCTATACCAGTAAATAACTGCTAATGAATATTAATCGCTCTGATGCTACCAGTTTTACAGCTGCAAAAGCTGAATGCACAAAACCCCAAAGCAAAGTATTTCAGGACATGTTAAGACAGTTTTAAAATAAAGGACTCACATTAACTTAGTTGTTTGATTTGTTACTTCCCTCCTGCTGTTTGATTCTATTTTCTACATGTTGAGATCAGTTTTTTCAGATCTAGATGTTTTTCAGAGCCCTGTGTAGTTTAAATCCAGTTCAAGCCAAAAGAGCTGCTTTGATTTAATTAGAAAAAGGTTCAAAATGAGACCTCTTTAGTGGCCAGAAGTATTTTCTATATTTGATATCAATTGGTGGGCTTTGTCATATCCCAGAATCTGCA
Organism: Neopsephotus bourkii; assembly: GCF_033783945.1. Classification (NCBI taxonomy): domain Eukaryota; kingdom Metazoa; phylum Chordata; class Aves; order Psittaciformes; family Psittacidae; genus Neopsephotus; species Neopsephotus bourkii. The sequence continues at coordinate 1,063,065 of NW_026901048.1, forward strand.
TTTCTTTCCTGGATGCCCTGTTCAGTAGAGGTTTTTACCAGTTCTAACAACACTCTCTGTGAAAGGCTTCTCCAAAATCAGCCACAGTTTCTCTCTCTCCTCTCCGTTATGGAAAAGAGAAGGATGAATCTGCTTTTTGGGGCCTTGTTAATTCGATTAAGATTCCTGAACTGATGTTACATGAGACTCTGGCAAGTGTTGGGAAAGCAGGTTTCACTGTGGTGTTCAGATGGATGGTTGTATGCTTCTGCACAAGGCATGTATTTTGTTTGACTCTTGACCACTGCATAATGCTCTATAGCTTTGCAGGATCACAGGGAAAGTAATGGCCCCAGCAGTAAGATAAAGAACATGTCCCCAACACAATAACTATACAGTTGGTGTTTTACCTTATAAAGAACACTTCTTCCTGTTCTAGACATAAATATCTGAAATAATTTATCCTTACACAACGGTACTCTATGAAATATTCAGCTATTTCACAGTAAGTGAAAGAAGCTTGCAGAGGATGAGGTACAAGGCATTCTAAGATTTTAATTAAAATAAAGGAGAAACAGTACCATAGCAGTAGAGGAGGTGCTCCTTCTTGGTTAGCCACTGATGAACTGGAAATCCTTGAGCCCTGCAAAATCTTGCTGCTTTTCTTGTGATGAATTTTGATGTCTGGTATGGAGTGTGTTTTGCTGTGAGCTTCAATGAAGGAAGATGATACTCTATGGGTCTTGGTAGAACTAGAGGAAACAGTCTCCTAGACTTCCATGGGATGAGGCAGGGGTAATGGGCTACTGGGATTCTGCTGAATTAATTGAATCAGAGGGACCATTCAGTGTTCACAGGCTCCAGGCCAGCGGAGCTCAGCCATTGTGTGGGAAGGATGTATCTAGTCTTTTGTGGGGAGGGGAGCCAAAGGGAGCGGGTGCAATAGTTTCTGCTGCATTGGCTGGCCCCAGAAGAGCTGAACTAAGGGATCAGCTGAGGCGGTTGTATTGTGGGCCTGAGGGAAAGTAAAGTACAGAGAATGCTGCCCTTGCCAAACTTTTCAGTGTTGTTTTGATGTACTGTACGTGGAAGTGTAAGCCTGTAAAGAGAAGTGAAGAGCCAAGCTCTAAACTAAAAATGTAAAAAATAGGATTGGTTGGTGTGTCTTGCATAAGTCTTAGGAGTTAGCTATTTTGAAGCTGTTGCCATGGCTGTGCTGCCTGCTTGATAGCGATGGTGTAGAGCAAGTTGGTGTAAGTGTGAAAACTCCAAGTGATCCCAGCCTGCAACAGATGCTTTGTGGCTCTTGGGTTTGCAATGATTCAGTAGTAATGAACTTAATCTCACTTTTTTATTTCCCATTTCATTATTCCATGAAATGCACCTCCCAAACTGGAAAATTTTCTGGGAGGTCCTCAGATCAGAAATAGGGGATCAGATGCACCAGTGTAAGAACAGAGGCACTTCCAGTGGCATGTGCAATAAAGTCAGCAGATAGGTCTCCAATTTCCCATTCTGCCAGTATCATGTCTTACTAATGAGGATGCTTTGCATATTGTACTGACACAATTGTAAGAGATGTCAAAGTAAGATGAAATGAATGGTAACAACAGTAATGCAAATGCTGAAAAGTCACTAATTTTAGATAATGTTTTAACTTCATTTTAATGCTGCAGTTTTAATAGCTTGTATTCTGTTCATCCCCAAAGGCAACAGGCATTGTGAAGATGGTTAGATGAGATAAACAAGTTACAGTGAGAAATGTATGAAGGTTTACCATGTTTTGTGTGGCCAATAGTGAAGTGTATTGTTAATAAAATAATTAAAAGAAAAAAGAGGCTGAAATCACAGCTGAGCTCCCTCTCTGTTGACCAAGCACAAAACAAAACTGACAAAATCCCATAAGAAATTATTTAAATCCTTTTGTCTTTTATCTCTGCTTCTTTGCCTGGAAACTAATTCATGCTTATTGGAGTTGAAATTGTGCTGGTCTGTCAGCCAGTCAGCGTCTGAAAGGAGCAGTGATATTTCAGAGCTTCCTGTTTTTTCTTTTGTTGTGCATTACTAGAAGATGATTGGTTTTACCTATTCAAACCTTTGTGGAGTGTCAGGAGCATCCCTCTTTGTACTACGAGGTTAGCTTTATTGGTGCATCAAAGATAAGTGGATTTCTGTGATTTTTAAATATTCCAGGTACTTAGCTAATAGAAAGATATTCAGGTAGCTCAGCAGAAATTAGGACAAATGCACCAGTGCTAATCTTACACTAGCTAAGTATTTAGCTCTTTTTCTCATAAGATTTTCAGATAATGGCTATTAACTTTGCCTTGAAATTGTTAATTCATAAAAAAGGTGCCAGACTCCCAAGAGCTGTGCAAGAACTTGAACCTGAAATTCGTTGGATTTGGAGGCTATTATTGGAAAACGTGTATGTGATTTCTAAGCTTTGCCTGTTTCTGTGTTGAAACAGCTTTCTTGGGGCTTATAGGATGGCAGGGGAGGAAGTATTTCAGTTTTGAGGATGTTGAAGGATTAAACATTTTTTTATCAGCTTTGTTGCATGTTTCTAAAATGTTTTATTGAATTAAAATGTCTGGGTTTGTCTTTGGTGACAAAATGCTTTGTCCAAGAAAAGATGCCTGGTTGTCTTCTGGGTGTCATCAGGCAGCTTGAGCTTGTCTCAGAGCCATCAGTACTAGTGAGGAAGTCTGTAGCTGTTCCCACTGTGTCAGGTAGTGTAACTTTTGGAAACCCTTTCCTTTGATGCATTAATAGTTCTCTCACCAGAAAGAGGTGCTGTACCATCATGGTAAAGTATAGGGGTGAGGGGGAAGCCAAGTTGTTGCTACATTACAACCTAGAAATTATTGTTGTGACTCATTAGATGATTCAATTTGGAAATAGAATAATTATATCCTGTCCTCACCTCTATTTTACTTGGGAAGAAGGACTTGAGCACTAGTGTGTTTGACAGCTAAATAACCTTTTAGTGAGGTATATGGCTGCGTCAGTTCTGGCTTAACAATAGAAGGGCACGAATTCATTTAATACCAGTATTATGCCAGAGGTCCTGGCTTGACCTTTGCTTTGGTTTCCATTTATGCTTGTGCTGTGCTTGTAGCCTGTGTGCTGGATACAAAAATGTGGGACACATCTCAGCACCTGTGTCAGTGGAGAGACACTTTCTTATTTCATTGGACTTTGGCCTAAACCCTGATTTAATGAGTTAAGACTAGATATTTCCCCAAATTGCCTGATCCATGCATTGCAGTTAGCAGTGAATATAAGAGCTTCTGTCAACATGTGCTAGAGAAGTATTGATGTATCACTGTGATTGGTGCCTCAGTGGGTCCCATTTTGGTTGTCTGCTGTACTGTGCAATAATTGATGTACCTCACATGAAATGCTTGTTCCATTTTAGAATTGGCTCTTCAATTGCAGCTGTTGTGGTTTAAGCTGAACCCAGGACAGCAGCTACTCTGTTAGGGTGAAGTTGTTCATTATCCAGCAGGCGGGTGGGAAAACTGGACATGTGGGGTTCTCCTTAAGAGTATTTTCTGGCAAAATGAGTGCTTTTACTGGTAAGTATTAGTAAGTCTAACCTGTAGTGAGGAGGAGTATGGCTAATGGAAGGAAAAAAATTGCATGTAGAGGAAATCGAAAGGGAGAACACGCAGCAAACAGCACAGAAAGATTAAACATGGAAGAAAGAAGACGAATATAGGGAGGTGAAAAGAATTTGATTTCTCAGTGTCTCACTGTGACAGCTGCTAAATGGACGCTTGAAACAAAGGGTGAAGGAAAAACTCTGAGAAGTTTGCATTGCATTTATTAATATATCTGTCTTGCTTTGTATTCCCTGGCAGAACAGGTCTGTGTGCATGACTGACTACTGGGAAGAAGAAGTTAGTCTGAAAAGACATTTGTTTTTATTGGAGTCATCTGCACATCTACATGCTTGGCACAGCCATAGGCCTTCAGATCTCTGCCCACAAGAGAGTGGTGTTGAGCCGTCCACTTCCATACCAGGTACAAGGGTTCAGTTTATGTTACTTTAAAATGTAAAGTATGTTTTGACCTTGGTGCTAGTTCTCATTCACAAATAAAGTTTGACGTTTCCATCAAATATTCTTTACCCTGAAATGAAAAAAATAGAAGCAAATTGGAATTCAGGTGGGGCTTCTACAGTAGATTAAGAAACTGCATGTACACTGGCAGTTGTATCCGTGATACCTGGCTTACCTTATGTGTCCCTGGTTTTTCTTTCACTGAAGAGGGAAAAAAAGAGCCACAAAACAAGAGACAGACATGAAATAGAGTCTGATTACAGCCAGAGCTGATCATGCAGTGCTGATGTGTGCGTGCACTATGGCTTCCCAGATTGTTAGGTTGTAGTTTGCCAAATGGTGTTGATAGGGCTCTAAGCACATCTGTGGTTGTTTGTTAGTTATTAATTAACAGATGATTAGGAAATTAAGGGAAATCTTTGTGTAACTTCCTTACCAAATGGTGCACCTTAAGCCTTTTGTGAGCCTGTGAAGTGGCCTTCATTTTGAATACCTATACAAATAGTTTAGATTCTCAAAAGACCACAGCCTGTAGGAGCTCCAACTGGAAATATTGACAGCTACTGCTCATCCTTTCCTATTGGAAATAGTCGCTTGCGTTGGTGTGAAACATAAGGGCATTTTATGCAGAGTTTAGTTTTTTTGAGAGTTAGCCAGGTAGAAAAACTGGTTGGAGACAGTGCTAGGAAAAGAAGGCACCTGGTGCCTCTGACCAGCTCTGTTCCACTTCAGTTCAGTTGTGCTGCACCAAAGGAATAACGAGAGAGGTTTCCTGAGCCTTACTCTTGAAGAGGCAGGAGAGTGCCTAGATATGTCAGTGTATTGCCAGTTGTGGCTCTTTAGGTATCTTATGATAGACATCTGACAGGAAACCTTGGCAAGTATTTTGCTTGCATTGCTTTCTAAATTATCTACTGAAAATAAATCACTGATAATTATAGTGTTTATACAATATATACATGTGTGTGTGTATATATGCATATATATTACATCCTCTGGACTAAGTAATATTAGTACATTATTTCTTCCTTCTTTTTTACCTCAAAAGAAAGAAAACTTGACTGCCTTCAGAAGGCTCCTTGTACTGAATTTGTACTGAAATATTTATACTATGAAAAATTGAATTTCAGCACAGCTTTTTTTACTCTAAAAGCTGCCCTTCTCAATTAGAGGTAACAATGTCCTGGGTCCTTCCAAGATTAGCAAGCATCTCTTAAGATGGAGCATAATAATAAATGCATATAAGCTGATGATATTTTGAAATTGAGCTACCTCCTAAGAGGTTTTCAATGAAAAATCTCAACAAAGTGTGGTATATCATTAAAAACATTAAGAACATCACAGAGAGACTAAGTTATAAGTCCTCTTGTGTGTTCTTAGCCTGTTTTTCGGTAAGTTCTACATATAGAAACAAGTTCCAGAGCTGTATAGACTAAGTGGATTCACAATTTATCTTACACACTACTCCAGGAGTGCTCCATTGTCTGTATAGCAGCAGTTCTGTCTTCTTGCACATTATAATTCCTTTACTTTATTACATGATGGTTTCCAGTCCTCCAGCAATCCTGATTTGTCAAAACCATATATTGCTTTTCTCAGCATTGGTGCTCTTTATTTCTTGATCTATCTTTATTAAACGCTGTACTGAATGTATTTCTGTGTCTGATTTTCACGATGCCTGAGATAAGAACAAGCGCCAGCCAGGACTCTTGTTGCCTGAATGTACGGACACGAGTTGCACTTACAATGAGTGGGAAGTGACCCCAAAACAGGACAAGGCTCTGATGAGGCTGCCCATGTAATGTTGCTAAATCAGGCTTTCGTCTTTCGAGGCGTGATGCAGTGACTGTATTAGAGACTCTCATCCTGTCTCCTGTGAGCTGCTGCACTGGACTGTGTCATGTTTGACCACATTGCTTACATAAGCTGAAATTAAATGTTTAAAAAAGAGGGAGAGCAACAAACATCTGTCCCAGCCAGGGAACATTTGACTCCCATTGGGGAGGAGCTATTTTAAAGCTCAGACTGAGGGATGGCTATTTTTGCCTTTCAGACAGTCAGACTCAGCTAATGATCTATATTGTTCAAAATGGTGTTTTTTGGTTTTGTTTTTTTTTTTTACCAAATTCTTAAAAAGAAGAAGAAAAAAAGAACAGGAAAACTCCTTAAACCATCAAGAGGTAGTCACGGCTCTAAACTGTAAAGCTCATATCTGTACATTGCTGTAATAATGGCACACACAAATCAGAGGTATTTTAAGGGCAATTCTGCTGAAAGCACTCATGTTGTGCATCTTCAGGTGTGGCTCGGGAGGCCGTGGTTATTTCACTTAATCGCTACAGACACGAATGCAGTTAGAGACTGCTGTCCGAACAGGATCAGGTGGTGGTGTGTCTCATCTACCTTGCAGCTGATGTTCCACTGATTAAAAGCCTTAAGTCTGTCTGTGTAGAGGAATTTAAGTCTCAGCACAAGGGGTTCAAATGCTTTTCATATTACGGATGGATGCCACATGATGAAGTACGGAACCTGACTGCCATGTGAAGCAGCTCTGCAGCTGTTTGGCAGCACCATGAAAGAAATGTGAGTGGAGAAAAAAAGCTGTATCTGCTTGTGACAGGGAAGTTGATGTGCAAAGCATGTCAAGACTCACAAAGGAATTTGTCAAGACTGTTTAATAAGTGCTGTGATCTTTGGTGATGACAAGCAGCAAAGCCTTTGTCCATAAAGACGTGAAAATTGTGTAATACTGCACTGAATCTGTTCCTCGTTGATTCGGAAATAACATGGCCTTAGCCTGGACTATTGACATCTCCTGTTGTGGTCCTGGTTCTACTGCTAATATTCCATACAGCCTGCAAGTGGCTTACTTCAGCTCTAATGCTGCCTCCCGTTCGCTCAGGATTTGACAAAACCCAAGTGTGGTTTTGTATAGCTAAAGTAGCCAGGCCATGCTCTTGGGCCTCTCTTACCTTGCCTCCAAGGTAGCATGTCAGGGAGCTTCCCCTGATGCTGGGAACTCTGGGGTGGCATCTCCTGGGGATCTTTCCCTTGGCTGAAGGCAGCCAGGCAGCTGCTCTCAGGGGTCTGCATGGCACAGGAGAATTTCAGTACCTGCCATGGCATGGTGACCCCAGCTTCTCCCCTCGGTACCTGCTCGTGTCTTCCCTCAAGTTGTTTCCTTGTCATGTGCATCCTCAACTTGGCACAATTGCCTTTTCCTCAAATAGAAATGAATACCAAGGAGGGTGTGTTCATGACAGCCTGAAGGTCAGGCTCCTATCAAATGTGCCATCTGTATGTGTGATGTCTTGCTGCCTACAGCCTCTTGCAAGACAAAGAAGTGTCTGTGGGTGGGTGGGTGTAATGTCTGTGTTTGAGTGAGTGATGGGTTTAAAAATACCACTTGTGAATTACCTGATGGGAGCAGTTTTAGAAAGCAATCCACGCCCTGCACGTTTCAGTTCTCTGGTGGGAAATGTTTATTTCAAAACAAAATTAACTATACATGAAGGGAACAGGATGGGAGAGGAGACAAGTATCTTTCAGATTCAGGCAGCATCATTATGTTACAGAGTCTGGTGGTTCTTATTGCGGTCCTAAAGCCTCTTTGGAGTAGCTCAGGTCACTGGATTAGTATCAGGGAGAGGGGAGCAAAGGGGAGATGGGGTGAACTGGGAGTGGAATGAGTAGGTGACAGGGACCTTCTGGTGGGAAAGGAGGAGTGAGGAGAGAAAAACACTCTTGCCATAAAATGTCCATTGTCTCTAGTTCCCCCAGCACCAGAAATACAGAAGACATTTACGTGGGCCTATTTCCCCTTTGGGGTTAGGGAAGTCTTGATGGAGTTGAGCTCCTTTAAGATGTGTGTCTGACAGGTCCTCAGTCAATTACTTGGATTCTTACAAAACCATCTCACCTCTTTTGTATGGGTTCTAAACTATTTTTTGAGTGAAGGCTTTGTGGATAGCTCCAGATGGTTGTGTTTACCCTGCATAGTCAAGATATGTCTCACGTTGTAGAACTTTGATTTCTATTGATATTTTTTCTTGTTGTTTTCTTTTATTTAAAAAGCTTTGTTCAGTCATTTCCTTGCCATTACAGAAAGCCCTTGGTAAATTATCCAGTACTGTTATAAAAGTGGTTTCATTGTCTTTTGCCTAAATGAAGTCAGGATAAAGGATTAAAGCATTCTTTTGATAAGCCTGTCTTATATGTCTGTTTAGGTATGTTTTATTAAAAGGGTTTTAGACGTCTGTCTTTTAATCAAAGACCAGTGTTCATTTCCAATTACCCTTCTCTAGTGCTACAGCAACAACTTCCTGTCTGAACAAATCATACTAATTTCAGTGCTGAAAAGCCAAAAATAGCTGTTGGGAGAGGAATCAAATTATAGTCTTACCATGGGATGAGGTGGTGAGAAGGAGAAGGATGCTGCACCTTCTCCCTGTGTGGGCATGGGTGCCTGTCTTCCTGTGCTCAGGACCTGAATGGGGAGCAAAAAGAGCTCTGTGCAGGCACCACCTTCACTATGCTGCATCCTTGTGTTGGAATCATGGCCATAAGCACTTGTTCAGCTAAAGAAATGGCCGTCACAGCTAAACCTAGTCCAACACACACTGAAGATGGGTCAGGGAAGGCTCAGCCAGAGCAAGCCTGGCTGGTGTTGGTCCCCTAGCTCAGCAGAAAGCTGATGGCTGGCACCGGCACTGGTGATGCTGTGCAGCGAGTCCGTCCCTGTACAGCACGCAGCCATCATGGGCTGGGTTTACTAATGGATCTGCACTCGGAAATTGGTTTTATTGAAAAGTTCACTAAAGTGAGGTTTTTTTGATAGTGCCTGTTCGAGCATACTATTTGCATTAATGCGCAACTAGCTCTTGTTAGCTTTATTCTGGGTTTTAGTTTCATTAGAAGTTAAAATTTGGAGGAGAATCAAACCAAAACCTCCCTTTATTCCACCTAGTTTTCAGTTGTGCAAGTTGGTGTTGGAGGGAAGGGAAAGTCTTGAGCTTACCTGCTGGAGTTGGAGTGCATTAATCATATGAAGAGATGACAGCAGTGGGCATGGGCAAGATTTGAACGTGGACTGTGTAATGAAGTGCTTAAACCCACAATGCTGAGAGGACTATGGGTGAAATGAATCAGTTTTTATGATGCTGGCCCAATTTCTCCAGTGAGTTGTGCCCAGACCCTGCTGGAGGCAGAGGATGCCCTAGTACATAAGCTGAGGTGATGTTTCCAGGGATCCACCCTGCATGGCTGGGCAGACAGAGGAAGTCCTTATATGGCTCTGCATTCCCATTTGGGCTGCCTCTGGAGAGGTGTCTGCCGGAAGACAGAGGTGATGATGCCACTTCCTTATAGAAAGCCACGAAGTGTACCATGTAATTACATCTGGGCAGAGCAACACAGGCCCCTTACGGTTAGCATACGTGACTTGAGAAGGCAGGCAGTGCCTGGGCTTGCAGGCATTTCAGGAGGCAGAAATAGCAGAAACCCTCAGGAAAGCTTTTGTCAATGACTTGAGCTCTGACTTTACTAAAAAAGTAATAAATCGTGGTGGTGTTGTGTACCTGCTCCAGCTGTGGGACCCCATACGGTGGGAACAGGCAGCAGTTCTTGACCCTGGTTCCCCAGCCAGGACCTTGTCTGCATTGGTTTGCATCAGTCTTCCTTGCTTGGTTATCAGATCTCCACATCTTCTTGTTTGTGAGTGATTATGCAAAAGTGTTACTTATGTGCACAAGGGTAATTGCTCATTGACTATTAATTTCTACCAGCATTTTTAAGATTTCTGCTTGCTTTATATCTTCTGTGATATTATTCCATCTACTCAGCATGCAGAAAAAAAACATTGTGTGGTAAGAGGGGTCTCCAGTGGGAATAGCAAAGAGGAAATAGCCTGAGTCAAAACGTTGCCATCAGCATGTGCAATCACATGTGTGTGGCTCCTTGGAGGTGTACCATTGAATTCAGCTGGAAGTTTAACTGAGTGTGAATATACTTGTCCAGCAGAATTAGTCTGTTGTATAAGACTTCAGTCTGTCATTTACAGTGTGCTCAGTTAAGCTGATTGGTACAGAATTACAAAGAGCAATTGAGGGGTGGAGGAAGCTTTCTTCATGAATAGATTAAACAAAGAAGAGTATTAAAGTCACCGTGTTGTTGAGAGTGAATGGCTGGTCTGGTGCTATAGCCAGTACCTGAATTGGGTGAACTGATTGCTGGGGTGAATAAATAGAATGTCTTCTAAATCTAGGTCTTAAAAGCAGCATGATTCAGTCCCTACTGCAGTCTGTGTGAATGAGGAGCAGAAATACAGATTCCTGTCTCAGGATAGGGGATGGCTGCTGGCAAGTGCTGGAGCAATACTCCTGAGCTGCCTTTAGTGTGCTGGCAGTGCAATGTGCACAGGCCCCCTGGAACATGCACACCAGCACTTTGGCTGCTGTTGGAGTGCTCATTGTCATTTGTCACCTACAACCTCGCATGCTTTTTTCAGGAGAAGTATTTCCAGTTAACCATTCCTAGTTTTCCTTTGTCCCTCTGGCATGCAAAACACTGTTTCCCCACCCCACCAGTATTTAGACTCTCTTTTAGGAACTAAGGGAAACCAAGAAGCATTTAATTGGATTTAATACTTGTTTCTTACTGAAAGTAGTTTAACATAAGCACATACATTCCTATGTAACATAGAATAACTTCTATGGGGTTTTGGTTTGGTTTGGTTTTTTTTTTTGTTTTTTTTTTTTTTTTTGTATAGACCCTTGTACAATTTGGAATATCATGAAAGATGTGGCTACAGGAGTTGTGTAATAATAAGAAGTTAGATCATCAGCTAAGCATCTTCGCACTGGAAATAAGGCTGTTCCTGATGAAACAAACAGAAGAAACACTGTGCTTTTCTGGCTGGAGAGGGCAGAAGGGCAACAATGGGGTTCCTTAGCAATTGGAAAGCTGTAGGCTTTACACCTGCATAAGGTGCTTATGGGTAAGCAAGGAAACGTCTGGGTTCCTCCTTCCTCCCCCTTCTCTGTCCTTCATGCTCTAAGGAAGCAGGTAGCTTTGGACTTCTCCTGCCTCTTCTGCTCTGGCCATCTTTCCTGGAAGGTTTGGCTCCCATCTGAACAGCTGAACTGCTGTGGGACAAGCAGTTCAGCTGTGCATGGTGTGGGTGCTGTGCTGAATCAGCTCAGCTCAAAGGGAAACTCACCCAGTGCATGATGTGGTCCTACAGCTGGGCTTGGGGTGGGTTTTGAACAATGAGGACTCAATTACTTTGTAAGCACAGGAGGAAATTTGTATATGAAGTAATTGGTCTTTTTGAGTGTTGGAAAGTGCTTCTGCTGTCTTGCTTTTATTTTCTATGGCTGCATTTAAGTTGAGAATTCCCTGCTTTCTGGGGGGAGGTTGGGCTGTTTGGGTTTTGGTAGTGGATTTTTGTGGGGTTTTGGGTGTTTTTTTTCTTCTTTTTTGTTCTTTTTTAAAAGGTTATTAACATTTTGAAGATTAAAGGAAGACGGGTAAGGAAAAGGATGTTGCCAGCATTAGGGAAGAACATCTCAGCTCAAGCATTTCAGGGATTTAGCTCATTGCAAACTGGACAAATTTGGAGACATGTTTTTTCATTCCCAGCCACATTAAGGATCTGGTAACCTTTCCAATGGGGCCTGGCACAGGACACGTATGCAAGGAGTGCACAGGCTTTGCCAACAGATGATGCTTTGATTATGAAGCAGGCTTTCTGCTCACATGATTAGTCATTGATGGGGGCCATGTTTCTCTATTCTCTATTAGAGTTTTGAGTGTTGTTTACCCAGAAGCCTGGCTGAAGGCTGGGCTGCCCCAGCTCACAGCTGCTCAGCACCTCCACGTGATGAAGCTTATAGTGGGGAAAATGCTACAAACTGGCTTCTGTCCGTTGGAGGTATCAGCCAAATTGCCGCTGGTCTCTTACTCAGGGCTGCATTGATGGTGTCTATGCAGCTTTTCCAGGCTCCCAGGGGACTGTGGTAATGCTTCCTGTCCAGCTACACCAAGCAGTGATAAATTTAGACCAAGTGAGCCATAATGACAGTACAGGAACCAAAGGAGTGCTGACCGTCCTCCCGGGAGGAGGGTCAGGCTGTCCGTACAGATGTCTTCATCCCTCGAGCTGCCAACCCTGACCTGACCTCTCTGCCCACTCTGGGCAGCCTGTGCCTCCTCATCACCCATTTGCACTCATGCTGTCCCTGTTTCTTACAATCACAGCAATCAGTCATTTCCTTCTGATGTATTTTCCTCTTCCAACAAGAGATCAGGGTACTGTGAAGCTATAGACCTCTGATAAGCACACACAGTGCAGCCGGCTGTATCTCAAAACTGCAGCTCAGAGGAGGTCACCCCAGCTGCCAGCTGATGTGAGGGCAAACCTGGCCCCAGCTCATTGCTGTGTTATTTCCCAAGAGCACTCTTGCTGTGCTGCTTTGCCGGAGTCTGGCACAGATATCTGCAATTCCAATTGGAGCGGGTGCAAGTGCGGGGAGATGCTTGGAGAGGGCTTTTCACGTTAAGGCTCTGTTACTGTTCCATTTCCAGCTTGTGATTGACAAGTACACACTGCTCCCACCTCCCAGTGGACTGACTTCTGAGCAGGGAACGATTGTAGAAGATATTGTACTCTGAATGAAATATTAGGAGCCGTAATTATCCATTGCTGTCGCTATGATTACTGCTGTCTGTGCTGAGCTATTGAGAGCCCAGCCACACTAGGCTGCCTGGTATCTGTGCCAGCAGTGTTGATGGGAAGTGGGGAGAGACGGGGCTTCAGGAACTTGCCTTCTATGTGTACTGGGCAAGAGCATGGTGCATCTTCTTGGTAGGACAAGACCAGCATGCTGGTCACCTTCCTTTGGCATTGTCACGGAGACCTCAAACAGTCTGTGATGCATTTCAGTCTGAACTAGGGCAAATGACGGGTGACTTTAGAGTGCTTGTTTTCTCTGGCTCTAAAGGAAGCTCCATGGTGACACCTGAGGGTGGGTTTATGATCCTACCCTTGTGCAGAGGGCTGCTGGTCTTGTGCAGGGGTCTAGCATTAGTGGGGCCCTGTGTGCGTCTGTAATTCAGAGCTCCAGGACTCAAGCACCTAAGATGTGTTTTTCTAACAGTGAGAAGAAATAGCAGATTTTAAAAGCTTAGCATGAACCAGTATCGTTGGCGCCTCCGCACTGTGAAAAACATGACGTTAACTTCCATCTGCCATGTACCGCAGTGTTTGTAGCTTTGAGGCTTCCTGCTGGGGGGAGCTGAGATATCAGTGCTGTTCTTCAAACACCTAAAATGTTGCCAGTAGCTACTGCATGGTGTGTTACATTGATGCTGTGAAACACAGGTAATATTTACTCAGACTTCAGGGAGCAGGCACGATGCCTTTGCTCACATTTCTTGCATGTGCAGAGGAGCCACAGCCAGGCTGCTCCTCCCCCTTGTGCCCACAGCCAGCAGCTATGGTCTGTCTATCTGAAAACCAGGTTGTGACATGGGAACCTGGGTGCTTTGCAAGGCTAAGCACCCATTAGAGGAGCAGTGTGTGGGAATCTGTCCTTTGGGATTGGGCACTGGGTAATTCCTGGTGCTAATGTGGCATGTACAGGGAAAATGAATAGGAGGCATTCCTGCCTGCTCCAAATTGAAACCACATCCCTGCACTGTAGTAACTCACCAGCCAGTGCATGGCAGAGGGATTTGGATCTGAGCATAGGGCAGGAGCTGGTGTTGAGTTCTGGGAAAGGGACAAAGATATGTGCCTTGAGTTGTTCTCTCATTCTGGTCTCTCCGCCTCCAGTTCACTCACTGATCCTTTTCCTTTTGATGCTGCTGTCAAAACCCATGGCCATCACCAAGAGAGAAGTACACCAGCAACATAAACACTATGAAAATACCTTGGACTGAAAAAAAGAGGGAACAGTGTGTTGCTGTTTTTTTGTTTTGGTTTGTTTTGTTTTTTAATACTGATTTCTTGAGTTTTCAATGCTGAGATGGCTCAGTTGGTGGAAGAGAGCAGCAGCTATGTGCCTCCATCGTCAGTTCACTCTGCAGTGCCAACTTCTGTCTTGGTTTTGCATCTCTAATCTGTCCTGCTGCCTGTGTTCATACCTCACCTCTGCCTTATGAACACTGCACAGTCCAACTTGTCAAACAGCACAGTGATATTCCTGTGTCTTCTCATTAGCCCTGCCAAACCTCTTGTCTCTGAATTAGCCACCTCCTCAGTAGCCTGAGGGTGCCAGCTTTAGCCTGGCCAGGTTTCCTTATGTTCCTTGCCCTGCTGCTTCTTGTCCTGGCTGCCTCCAGGGACCAAGCGTCTCAGGAGAGTGTGATTTGGGGAAATGCACAGTAGCATTTATAACACTGTTCAGGCAGCCACTCCCCCCACCCCCAGCCCATTTCTCACCTATGGTGTGGCAAACAATAATCCTCAATATTATCATTTTAGGGGGTTGGGGTTTTTTAAGCCTTTTTGTAAGGTTACAGTGTGTGGGCTGGGCTTTCCTTTCCTTGCAGAACAAAGGCAGAGCTGCTTGGACACTCTGGCTGATGATATGGGATGCTCTCTGGAAGGGACTTAGGGGGCAGACGTGGTCTTTCAACCCAGGGCTATTGGAGGACACAAGGACTTGGGGTCTGGTCAGGGTTCTGGCAGCGAGTGCTGTTGGGTGCACTGGTGCCATTTCCAGGGCCACTGGAGAGGAGGAAGGTGACTTGGGGGTGGGTGGCCAGAGGGGTAAGCAAGTGACCCGTGGTATAAAAAAGCCAGGTATGCACAGCTCAGTGTTTATCCCCTTCTTGCACAGCTTGGATGTGAGGCAGCACCATGGCTTTGGGGGCTGAGTTAAATGTAGGTTTGACATAAAAAACCCAACACAACAAAACACAGTAATTGTTGAAAGTGCCTAAAAAAAGTTGGCAACATGAACTCATATCTGGCTGGAGATAGGGGTATAATTTTGTCACAGGTCAAGAGGAAAATACATCCCACAGTATCTGCAGCAGGGGTTGGGTAGGGAAGAAGAGGGAAAACATCTACTGAAAGTGTATGCATGCGTGAGAGCGAGCCGCTTGGTGTTACCCATCTTGAGGCTGAGGGGCTATGGGGAGAGCAATGGGGCTGGGTCAGCCCTGGGACCTCCCTCTGTGGGAAGCAGGAGGAAGGAGAAAAAGGAGTTTGTTGCATTTGGCACCTCTGTGGTCCCTGCCCAGTCCTCACAGGGCAGGTATGCAAGTTCCCCTGGCAGGTAATGATGGGGGGGGGTGGGTGTGGAAGCAGGAAAGCAGGAGATCTTCAAGAATGAAATGAAGCAGGCAGCCACAACAGCAGACAGACATGTCTGCTTTCACAAGATGCTCTGTTGAGCCATGGTGATGTCATAGCACAGAGGATGCTTCCTGGATGCTGTTGTCTGAGGGTGATACATAGAATCATAGAATAGTTAGGGTTAGAAAGGACCTTAAGATCATCGAGTTCCAACCCCCTGCCATGGGACATCCCGGGTAATCTGCAGTTCACAGAGCCCAGGCTCAATCCAGACCCTGCTCAGGTTTCCTTAATTCATTTACTTTGCAGCACCAATGTCTCCTGCAAACCTCCAGCACTTGCCCAGGGCAGCAGAAACACCTCCTCCTACCTGGAGGACATGCACACACTCCTCACAGAGTATCAGTGCTGTCATTTACACCTCCTTCTCAATAGAACACCTGTAGGCACCCTCCTCCTGGCCCCTCGCCCTGTGGTTGTGCCCATAATCCGCAGCTTGGTTTGTGTGAGAACCCAGCTTGCAGAGCAGAGAAGCACTGCCTGCTTCAAAGCAATCTTTTTGCACTTGTGGTGTGTTTTTATTAGCAGAGAGAGGGTACTGTGGGCACAGACGATTTAGCAATGGCCAAATACAGGCAAGGAAGTTGCCTTCCTACCACCCAGACTGGGGCAGAGGGGAAGGCCGGGTATAAGGCTGAGGTGTGCTGGTTCTGACCTAAACCATATGGTCAGAGAGGTGCGTTTGCACTGTGCCAGGATGTGTGTGTATGGGGGTTTGCAAACTCCTTCTCACACTGTGAGCAGGTAGAGGATATCTGCACTGCTGGGTTACTGTGTTGTTTGGAGTAGGCAATCATTGAATCTGAATGGTTTGGGATGGAGAGGACCTTAAAGACCATCCAGCTCCAACCCCCCTGCTATGGGCAGGGACATCTTCCACTAGACCAGGTTTCTCCAAAGCTCCATCCAACCTGGCCTGAAGTCTGCCAGGGATGGGGCAGCCCCAGCTTCTCTGGGCAATCTGTGCCAGTGCCTCACCGCCCTCATAGTGAAGGATTATTTCCTAATACCTCATTTAAACCTTCCCTCTTTCAGCTTAAAGCCACCCTGCCTTGTCCTGTCACTAGAAGCTCATAATCCATGCTACACCAAATGGTATATGTGGTGTGTGTGTATGTTTTCATATGTAGGTTTGCATGTGCATGCCCATGTATATACATGCCCATACACATGTGCATGTGTTGTTGCCTGTGTTTTCCAGAGCACAGATTTCATCCCCTGGCCAGCAGCCGGAAGAAGCTCTGGGGGTGCTGCAGTCCCCTGTGCAGGGGATGTGATCCTCCCCTGTGCACCTAGTTAGTATTTCCTTTTTCCCTTGCACGGGTGCAAATGTGAGCAGGAAATAAACATGTCCTCTCCTTCTGCCACAGTGTTTTGTGCTTCTGCCCCAAGGCGCAGGAGGAGGCTGAGTGGGAATGGTCTCACGTGGGTTTCAGCACCATGGCACAGGGCACACGCTGTTCCCAAGTGCATGCCTTAGGAGGATGCCATCCCCGGGACAGGGCCTGGTGCTCGGCGTGGGCCAGGCCATAGCTGTTTGTGTGTGTCACAGCGGGAAGTGTGTGAACGGGACAAATTTAGCAGTGAAAACAGCGGCTGGCGCAGTCGGTCATTAACTGCCGGCCCGGCTCGTCAGCCTGCAACCACAAACAGCTTTTTTGGGGCCGGCGTCCCAGCGGAGGCCGGAGGAAGTGTGGGAGGCCAGTTCCTGGTGACACCTCCACGCGTGGCTGAGCTGCCTGCCAGTGCCATTGGCTGCCCCCTGCCCGGGGCCGGAGCCGGGCAGCGCTTAAATGCCTGCACAGCCACACCGAGGGCACACAGCTCAGGGCATCCCAGCACAGGCAGCCAGCCCAGCCCATCCCATCCCAAGCACTGAGGAGACACCGGCTCACACAGCGCTCAAGGTAAAAGTTTTGGTTTCTTTGGGTTGCTTCAGCTTTACCTGGAGAGAAAAGGGTGATTTTGGGGCAAGAGGGGTTGTAGATTTCCTTCCAAGTTTTGGTAGAAAGCAGGGCACTTGTAAGCTGGAGTGTTGGTGTTGCTTTTAAGGGAAGAATTTGGGAGCTCTTTGCTCCAGAATGTTTTGGGTGCAGGATGATCATAGAATCATAGAATCTGCGGGATTGGAAAAGACCTTTAAGATCGTCAAGTCCAACCTTTACCCCAGGACTGCCAAGTCCACCACTAAACCATGTCACTAAGGGCCTGATGTGCAGTGCAGTCAGTATGCCCTGCGGGGCTGCTTGTGCAACTTGGAAAATGACAGAAGAGCTGGAGAAAAGCCCCTTGCTGCTTCACCTGCCAGACCGAGCCAGTGGCCGCAGGGGATGCAGCTCTCCATGGGGTTGTCTTACCAGGGGCTCCACTTTGGGCTGCAGGGGTTTTATGGGCTGTAAGAACCACACCAGGTGGGAGGCATAGCTCTGTAGCCCACTGTCTTATGTATGCCCATCTGTGGTGCCTGATCACATCACTGCCCCTGATTTCAGCTGGGTGGCTGGTGACATTTCTGTGGGAACAGCGAATTTGGATGAACTTTTCCACTCTTTCATGATGCTTAGACAAAATATCTGCAGGAGCATGGACAGTTATTTAAAATCCCAAACTAAAAGGAGGTTTCTGCACAGAACATGCCAGGAGGTGGCACAAGGACAAATCCTTGGCTTGTTTGATGACACACCAGGCTGAGCACCATGTGCAAGGGTGGCAAGGCTGTATCAGCTGGAAGGGCTTTGTAGGGCCAAGTTGCAAGCAGGGGCATGTACCAGTGTTTTGCTCTAGTGTGCTAATACTTAGCTCCCTGTTGCAGCCAAGGGGACCACAACTGACATGCGGGCTGCATTCGTGGTGCTGCTCCTCTGGCCCATAGCCTGCGCTTACCCTGTAAGTACCCATGGACAGGTACTCAAACCCCAAACCCTGGTGGTTTGCCCATCCAAGGCACACCGGTCACTGATCAGATGTCTCCTGGATGTGTTTAGGTGCCTGGCCATGAGCCCACCCGCTCCCGCCGCAGTGCCCAGCAGCAGGTAAGACATGGGGTGCCCTGGTCCCATAAGCAGCATGCTTGTAGGGCAACGGATGGGGAGCCAGCCCCAAGCAGGCATCCTCAAAGCAGGCACCTGGGGGAAGACCTGCTGCTTCCGTGGGTGTTTGAGCTTTGCCCATCTGTTCAGACTTCTTTAGTCTGGGTTGGTCTCACCTCATTTTACCTTGTTTCCTTATGCACATTCCCAATTCACATTGTACGTTCTGCTGTGCTGGAATTTCTCTGCTCTGAACTATCATGGTTTGGGCTTTTCTGTGTTACCCTTTTGTTGGTGGCTACTTTTGTTTTTGCATCAGCAGAAACAACTGAAGGGTTGGGGTGGAAACAATAAAAAGATGCTTGAGTACTTGCATGGCTTATGAGTGATATATCGTCCCATAGCAGTAGCAGTAAATGTGCAGTGGTGTTCAATAACCCAAAGCGCTGTGTCATGTTTTGTATGCAGAACACAGCAAATGAAGATTACATCAACAAGCTGGGCAACCTCCTGGATGGTGAAGATGGCAGACATCCTCCTGTCACTGGAGAGACGGGGAACAATGCCCTTGCTGGGGACAAAGCAGTTGGGAACGCTGTGGGTGAGGAGCTGGGCAAGCATGGTGGCCAAGACAAGGGAGGCAGTGCTGGGGAGCCTCAACACCTGAACCAGGTGGACCACGAGGATGTGAGTGCCCGGGATGGGAACAGCCTGGGTTTCCTGGTGAGTGAGCAGAGAGGGGTGTTTTGCTTGCCAGGAAAGTGAACATAGCACCAAATCTGTGTTGGTCAGGATAGCACTTGGCCTGCATGTTGAGCAGTGCTGGTGCCTGTGACCCGCAAGCCTTTGCATTCATTTGCATTTGTCATCTCCATAGGAGGAGGATGCACGCGATGCTGATGACGGTGACAACGGAGAGCACTATGGCACTGGAGTCAATGGGCTTCCCTCTCATGCTGGCAGGCTCCTGGATGAGGAGGACGACAGTGGGGATGACACCTTTGATGAGAATGGGGCAGAGGATGGGGGCGAAGGTCCTACCTATGTGGCAGTTCCTGATGGGGCAGGTGAACATGACCACGACGCTGACCATGGGGACACCGGGGCTGGTGGAGGGCTCAGCGACAGCAGCAGCAGTAGCAGCAGTGAGAGCATGGGGGCAGACCACCGGCAGTACAGGAACTACCTTGGCAGCCGGTATGAGTGGACCTACAGGCATGGAGGGGGCAGCAGCAGCAGCCAGGAGGAGGAGAGCTACAACTTCGAGGATGAAGCCATGCAGGGTGATGACCCCTCTGTCTTTGACGGCCCAGTCAGTAGCTATAAGGGGCGTCGTGCTGGCCCTCATGCCCTGGGCAGCAGCTGGGGGGCTGGCTCCCACCCATGGGAGGAGGGTGACAGCAGGTCCCCAGAGGTGGAGGATGCTGACTCGGGAGAAGACAGCCCATCCACAGAGGAAAGCAGTCAGTCAGAAGAGCCCGACACCAGCCAGTCAGAGGAGAACAGTGCAAGCCGCTCCAGGGAGGATGGGGATGGGGAGGACAGCCCATCCAGGGAGGATGAGGACAGCGAGTCCAAGGAGAGCACTGCTGAACAGTCAGATGAAGAGCCAGGGGAGTCCCCAGAGGACATCTCCAAGGAGGTGGTGAGCACATCAGGTGAGCACAGCAGCAGCCAGTCCCGACAAGAGCAGGAGGACCAGGAGTCTGCTGAGGACGAGAGTGCACCATCCACACCTGACAGCGAGTCCAGGGAAGATGATGGCGACCAGAGCCTGTCCGCAGAGAACACTGCAGAGGAGTCAAAGGAGGATGAGGATGACTCCAACCCTGATGGGGATGAGCCGAGCACATCAACCGAGAGCCAGAGCGCATCACCAGAAGACGATGACAGCCAAGAGGATGATACAGGTGAGGACAGCAGGTCCACAGAGAGTAACATCAGTGAGTCCCAGGAGGAGGATGATGATGATGAAAGCCACTCCCAGGAGGACGCCACCCGCGAGTCCAGCAGCCGTGGAGACAACAGCTCGCCGCAGAGCCTGGAGAGCGGGAGCCGCAAGCGGCGGCTGGGTGCCTACCGCAACAAGCCTGCTGCCGACTACGATGACAATGACTGCCAGGATGGGTACTGACACGTGTCACACAGGCTCACTGGTGCTGGGGGAGTGCGGGGGGAGGAGGGTTTAATTTATTTGCTATTTAGCCTGGCTGACTTCTTCCTGAGGAGATGCTGTGGGTAAAATGGAAGCAGGTTTGCCATGACTCGACCTGGGCACACTCTGCAGGGCATGAAGTGGGAGGTGATGCCAGACACAGGGAAAACGCCAAACTGCAATGAGAAAAAACATGTCCTAAACCAAGAGCTCTGGGTGCCAGCAGGGTGATGCTGCCCACTTGCCACATAGGCGCAGTGGCAGCTCAGCACTCCGGGAGCTGCCAGCACCTGGGCATGCTGGGCAGGAAGGTCCCTGTGTTCACCCCTTGTATTTACCTACCACTGCCCTAAAAGCATCTGTCCAGACTCTAATGGGGGCTTTCTGTTAGATCCATGTCCTGCACATAAGGAGGGAAAGAGGAAAAGCTACGGCTGGTGTACACGTGTGGTGTGTGGGCACAGCGGTGTGTGAAGTACCACTTCAGGATGGAATGTATGTAATATTTTGTAAGAAATGTACAGAAAACACTATATTGTATCCTTTTTGCACTTGTATTTCAAGGCTGAAATGTACCCTGTTGATTTCTCTAATTACTATTAAAACCATCACACTCCACAGTGGCGTGGTATGAGGTGTCACTGGTTTTCTTTCCGGAGGGAGATGGGTGCTGAGATTTGGGGTTGGACTGGAGCGAGCGAGGAGCAAGGGCCAGGCTGTTCGCACAGGGAGCCACAGCATTCTGGGATGAGGGGGAAAGCAGAGGTTGAGACATGCTCCCAACCCCGATTTCCAGGCACCCCAAGGGCCACCTTGCCCTGAGGTGACCCAGCAGTGGGGTGGAAAAGCTGGGAAAAGTCCTTAACAAGCTGGGCCTGGGGCTTTGCTATATCATGGCCATCAACCTGCTGCAATGTGAGCAGGGATTGTTCTGTTCTTCCTGAGGCACTATGAAAGAGATGCTCCAGGGCACCACTGGCTCTGGGTGCTCACGGTGGCTCCTGGTGCCAGGTCTCCTGCAGCACAGAGCTGGTGAGTGAGGATAAAGGGGTTGTTGTGGGCCTGTAGGTCATGGGTAAAGCTTCTTTTACTCAGTGTGTTTCCTTTTTTCTCCTGCAAGTAAACAGCACATTGTTTGTTTAAAATCCCACCCAGGCCCTGGTTGATGTGTGTGTGCTGAGGTGTACAGTCATCAATGGGTATCGATGCTGAGGGAGGAAGCTGTGGGCTGTTGCTTTGCAGCACGATTTTACAGCACGGAGTTGTGGCTCTGCAGGGGACAGTCTCCAAGGGGTCAGCACAAGTGAGTGCATGCCTTTCAGCTGCCTTGGATGTCACTGCTGAGCATTGTGATGCCAAATGCAAGAGCCAGTAAAGAAATAATTTGGTACTACTTCTAGCAAAACTGCACTTCATTTGTAGGCTCTTTCTACCTACCAGTAGAAAAGCTGGGAGATGAACAGCTCCTGGGTTTAGTGGAATTTGTATTAATTTCCACCCTGTGTAAGCCCTTCCTACTTCTGTATGAGACCAGCTCCGAAACATACAGCTTCTCCACATTGCTGCCTCTTTCCTGACCCTCTCTCCTTTGCCCCCCAGTCTCCACAGTGTCTTGCTGTGTCTTGCCCCTTATTTCTTGGACCCTTTGCATTCGATGCGAGGAGTTCAGTATGCTGTGAAGTTGATGATGCCTGTCAGGGTCCTGGGTACCAAAATGCTGGTGCGCAGCCCCATGCCTGGGGTGGAAGACAGCAAGCACAGGTTTGGCTGCAGCCCAGAAGTGCAGAAAGAGCTGGCTGACAGCTGCTGCTTTAACATTGTACCAATGATGTGTTTGCTGCCCGCCCAAACCCCGGCAGCGGCGTAGGGTAGTGCTGCTGTGAAGTCTTCTGTGTCCAGCAAGCGGTGCTACCGCGCAGGCAGTGGGGACGTTCCGGGCGCTAGCTAGGTCACATCAGAGGTGTTTGCATGGGGACAGCGGCTGGGTATAGGCACTGGGAGGGGTTTTTGGCGATGGATGCCCTGCAGCTCTGCTGTGAGCCCATCCCCTGAGCAGGATGGCTGAGATGTCACAAGGGTGAATGGAGCAAGCTCCGTGAAACTGCTTCTTGAGCGCTGTGTGTGACTCTCTGCTTGTCCTCACCCTTGAGTGAGCAGTGCTGCGAAGGGTGAGGACAAGTGAAGGGGAGGCGAGCACTCGTCCTCCTCTTGGCTCATGCATGGAGAGACAAACTGGGTTGATTTGCTTTAGCTTGAGCGGGAGGGGTATGTATGTAGCAAACAGCCACGCAGCACCCCGTGCACCCTGTGCTGGGGGGTAGCTGGCTGTCCTCCCCTTCACGTGGGTCCCCTCCACGTGCCTTCCCAGGGCTCTGCTGCACTTACACGCATGTCCCCACCAGCAGCGCCAGGGATTGCCTCCCGCTGGCTGGCGGGGAGCCGGTGGCAGAGCTGGCTGCTGCCTGCCGGTTGTGCCGGGCTGGCTTTCCAAGGGACTGTCCCTCCTGGCATACAGGGTGGGCGGTGTTGCCCTCCTGTACCCCTGTGCTGCACCTGGCAGCGCTTGCCTGAGGGGACACGCAGGTTTTGGGGGACACTGGTGGCACTGGGCAGTCCCCATCAAATGCTGTTCATCGCTGTGTGAGCAGGGCTACCCTGGTTGTCATCTGGAGAGCGTAGGTGGCCAGCAGCACCTCACAGTGTGAGGTTTTGGATGGCCGGAGATCATCCAGTTCTAGCCCACCTGCTATGGGCAGGGATACCTTTCATTAGATTAGGTTGCTCAAAGCCACATCCAAGCTGGTCTTGAACACTGCCAGGGATGGGGCACCTGCACCTGTGCCAGTGCCTCACTCCCCTCATAGTAAAATAGAAGGATATGTGCTTTGAGGATTTTAAGGCATTTTTAGCAGCCTCCCATGTGTTTGGTTTTTGCAGTGTTTGCCTGTATACAGCATGCATCTGAGGGGAGCATTCCCACTCTCTGCTGCCAGGCAGGCAGGAGAAGTGGCTGAGGTTAGCTGCAGGCCCTGCCATCACTGGAGGTGTTCCTGCACCCAGTTTTGGGCTGATTGTGCAATGAAATCATAAGGATCAGCAAGTCGGGTGGTTTAGGCAAGGACAAAAAATGCCCACGTCAATGTATGCATTTTCTTTATCCACCCACATGACATTTTTTGTGCATTGGGGGTGGCCTCTAAAGCTGAACACAGTGATTTACCCAGGAACTAGCACTGGGGTTTAAAGCAGGTATTTTTGGTCATATTTGGGTTTATGAAAACACCAGTCTGCACCATCTTAAAAGAAAAGTTTCTTGTTTGGGGGTGGTTTTTTTTGTCTTTTCCTAGAAGAAAAAATTCTATTTTTAATAAGTAGCTGGTGTGGCCGAGAAGGTGGGAGGCAGCAGCACTGAGCCCTGCATGGCTGCTGAACATGGCGTGGCCACGGCGTGCAAGCTGAATGCATTCGACCCCCTGATTTTCCTGGCTTGAGTGGGAGAGACCCTCATGACCGGCAGAGCACCCCTCCATCCAACAATGGCTCTTCTAGCTGCACAGCCAAGTGCCCTGGGCTTCCCATGGCAGGCTGAGTGATGTAGCTGGCTGCAGGGCTTCTCCTTGGCACCTGTTTGCCTTACTGAAATGGGAATATCTGTGGAAGAAATGATCAGATGGGATTGTGTCTTCTGTGCCCCATGGATGGATTTCTGTGATGGTTTTCTGCACCTCTCCTGTGAAGTCAGGCTGAGAGAGCTGAGTTAGAGAAGGCTCCAGGGAGATCTTAAAGCAGTCTTATACCTAAAGGGGTCAATAAGAAAGCTGGAGAGGGACTTTATACAAGGACACATAGTGACAGGACAAGGGGGAATGGCTTTAAGCTGAAGTGAACCCACACTCTGTGCGAGTGGTGAGGCACTGTAACAGGTTGTCCAGAGAAGCTGTGTCGGCCCTGTCCCTGGCGCTGTTCAAGGCCAGGTAGGACGGGGCTTTGAGCAGCCTGGTCTAATGGAAGGTGTCCCTGCCTGTGGCAGGGCTTGGAACTGGATGAGCGTTAAGGTCCCTTCCAGCCCAAGTCATTCTATGATGAGAACTGCTGCTCACCAACTGTGGCCAGGAGAGTTTGTATTTCTCTGCCCTTTTCAATGGGGAGGAAAAACCTCTGATGGAATCGCTGCTGCCGTCAATCTGGACAAAAGAAATGTCTTAGCTGTGGGAAAACAGCCTCTGACCTCAGTGAAACCCCAAAATGGTACAAACCTTTTGAATGCTCTAAGGAATTTTTTATTCCATCTCCTTTTATTGCCATGCACTTCAATAGCAAATAACTTCCCCCCAGCCCCCCAGCACAGCCATGTTCTGGGAGGTTTATGGTCCTCCCAGCACTGCCCCAGCACTGCCCCAGCACTGAGTTGGGCACATAAAGTGCAAACATTACCATTCACCTGCATGGCACCCCCAGAATTCTCTATGGAGACCTTAAAGAGGGAGCAAATGGTTTGCAGTTCAGGTTTTTCTGTTTTCATACCCTGAAATACAAAGCTGCAAAGAGCTGGTGTTTTATTTTAGCAGGAGGTATCAGGTGTCTGAAGACAAGAGCTGAACCTGCAACTGGGGAGCAGAGGCAGTGCCTACCTTTTCTCTTGCAGACTTGATGCTGTTCCATGCACAGAGCAAAAATTAGGTTCATTATAGCATGAAAACTTTCAGAACCTTCTTTTTCAGAGTGCCTGGGTGTTAATGTGCAACAGGCATGTACTTGTTTGTGTGTATGTGGATACATAATGCAAGTATTTTGCAACTCATGTATGTACACAACAACAAATACCCAGTGCAAGCCAGTGGTTCCCTGCTGACACAGGCCTCTAGTGCAAATGGCAACTTTTTAAGCCCAAATTCCGGTATCTTTGTGAAGGGCCTGCTTGGGGGGGAGGTAGGCAGCCATTGCTGGTGCCTTCACCAGCTAGATGCCTGAGTGTTCAGGGACACTGATTTGACTTAGGCAGACAGCTCAGTTCCTGAGCTGGATGTGCAGGTTATCAGTGGGTACCTCTGCAGTGGACCTGGGCTGTCTGCCTGCTCTCCTCCTGACAATGGAGGCTTTGGGGGGGTTTATTTGAGCTGTTTTCCTCCTGTGTCTGTCATGTGGCTGTGTTTGAGGGTGCTCACACACAGATGGAGGCAGCAGCCTGGTGGTGGGACCAGTCCTGGTAACTCACTCAGTCTGGTGCGTGATTTCTTCCTCCTGAAAAAAACAAACCAAGCAAAAAACTAGAGGAAATATGATATACAGGTATTGCTCAGACACGTGAGGACCTGGGTGGTGGCAAGTGCTGGGATTTGTGATAACGCTGCGACCTTGCTGAGTTTCTGTACCCCAGAGTTCAGGCCACCTCAGAGTGCTTGCGTTGCAGAGCTACTTGTGGCCTACAGTTTGCCAGGCATGTGACTAGAATTAATTTCCTTTATCTGGTTTCTTGCCTCAGAAAAAAGAAGGGTAATTATATTAGATGTTAGTTGCAGAGGGCCAACATGCAAAGGTTGTGTACTGATACCTGAGGTTGATGCGTGGTGCGGTTTACATGTTTTCTCCTCCTGCTTTTATTCTAAAACTGACTGCTTGCAAAAAAAAAAACAAGCCCTATGCCAGGCTGATGTTGGTTTGTGTTTAGGTTTATGCCATGGGAGGTAAGGGAGGATAAGAGAGGGATTCTTATGCTGTTGCTGGTGCACCCTCTCCTTGCTCATCACTTTGCTCCCCAGTTTGTTACCCTGGCACACATGCTCCTGTCTCTAACAGCACATGGGGAGAGGTGGGAGCTGGGGTAAGCTCTGCCTCTGGTGCTTTCTCCCCTGGTTTTGGAGGTGCCATGGCCTCTGGGCTGCATGGCAGGGGTGCCCCTTTTCCTGGCTGCAGCAGCACCTTGGCCTCCACACTCAATGTGTCTTTCTGGCTTTGTTTTTCTTTACTTATTTTTGGCCCTGAGGTTTCCTTCCAGAATAGCTCCAGGGCGTGGAAATAGGCTGGTGCAGTCCCAACCACAGCCTCAGCCCTGCAGCGGGCCTGAGCAAGACAGGAGCACGCTGCTCCAGCACTTACTGCCCTGCCAAAATAACAATTACATTTGGACATAGGAGCCGTGTCAGCCTGCTCCAGGCAGGGGTGCGCTGACCGAGAGGTCTCCATGGGCTGCGGCTCCTACATCAAAGTCACAGGCAGTGCCCTTGCCGGGCCATGCTGCGTTCCAGCTCCCCCAGTTGCAGCACTGAGCTGGTGTCAGCGGCTGGCACAAACTGCACCAGCGCTGGGGCATGGGGTTGTCATTGTCTGCTGTGCGGCAGTGATGTACCTGTGCAGGGCTTTGGGAGCGGGCTGCCGGCCTGACCCCTGCTCACTCACCAAAGCGTGTAACGAGCAACGTGGCGGTGTACTTGTACACAGGGAAAAACTGACAGGGAAACCATTGCATTTGCACACATGTGCTGCATGCTGCACATCCGCCTTGTCATGGAGTCACAGAATCACCTGGATTGGAAAATGCCTTCAAGATCATCAAGTCCAACCATTACGTCAGGACTGCCATGTCCACTACTAAACCAGGTCACTGAGGGCCTCATTTTTTTAACACTTCCAGGGATGGTGATTCTGCCACTGCCCTGGGCAGCCTGTTCCAATGCCTGATCACCTTAGCAGTGAAGAAATAGTTCCAAATATCCAGTCTAAACCTCCCCTGGTACAACTTGAGGCCGTTCCCTTTTGTCCTATCACTTGTTACTTGGGAGAACAACCCCTACCTTTCTCCATCCTCCTTTCAAGTAGAGAGTGATAAGGTCCCCCCTGAGCCTTCTCTTCTCCAGACTAAGCCTGCCCACTTCCCTCAGCCATTCCTCATCAGAGCTGTGCTACAGGCCCTTCACCAGCTCTGTCGTCCTCTGGACCCACTCCAGCACCTCAATGTCTCTGTTGCAGTGAGGGGCCCAGAACTGAACACAGCATTCAGTGTGCAGCCTCACCAGTGCCCAGTACAGGGGATGATCACTGCCCTGGCCTTGCTGATACAGGCCAGGATGCTGATGCCCTCCTTGGCTGCCTGGGCACAAGCTGCTCATGTTCAGTTCTGTCAATCAGCACCCCCAGGTCCTTTTCCTTCGGGCAGCTTTCCAGCCACTCTTCCCCAAGCCTGCATCATTGCATGGGGCTGTTGTGGCCCCAGTGCAGGACATGGCACTTTGCCTTGTTGAACCTCATACCACTGGCCACAGCCCATGGATCCAACCTGTCCAGACCCCTCTGCAGAGCCTTCCTGTCCTGCAGCAGATCAACATTCCTGCCTATCATCTCAGTGTGACCCTGAAAAATGGGGTTTTGGTACTGGGGTTTTACACATCCCCTGGAGGCAGGTGAGCTGTTCCATGTTCTGTTTCTAGCTGCAAAGGCAAGTTTATTGTCATGAAGTGGCTCCAATCCTGAGATATGATACCTTTTAAAATGTATTTATTATTATTCTTTCAAATAGGAACATTTTGGGCGTGTTTGTCCAACTTCCCCGCATGGTGCTGTGAGGTTGCTGCTGCCAGTAGCCTGCACAGGCAGCACACACTCCCTGGCCCAGGGGCTAAATATAGGTCCTGGCAGGGGGAGCACTTCAGCACACGTTAATTATCCTTTTTAGGTGCTTTTTAGGGATCTTGGGTGAAATACACATTTTTTTACAGTCAGTTCTCTTTTTTTTTTTAAGCAGCCTGCAGCAGCAGCCCTTTAATTACATTAGAAATTGCCTCCCACCAGCACTCTCTGTTCCTCAGCTCTGATGAAGTTCAACCTCAAAGCTGGGCACATGCTCACTGCTCTCCTGCACAGGGCAGCCCATGGGGCAGTGGGAAGCAGGGCTGTCTGTCCTCTGCCCCCCATCACCCCTCCAGCCACCCCAGCTCCATGGGGATGGGGGATGCTGAGCCCCTCGTGATGCCAGTGCCTGTCTTTACCATAGGCTGCTGTGTTGGCATAGGAAAACTGCACAGCTCCTTTTTTTCCTTTCTTTTCTTTTTTTTCGTGGTGTGTGTGGGTTTTCCTGGCCCGAGGCGCCAGCCTAAAGCCACGGCCAGCTCCAGGCCTCCCTTGTAATTAAGGCTCCTCACAGTGACACAACGGGCTTTGAAGCCCCTGGGGCAGGCACTGCTGAGCCCTGCACCCCCAGGGATTGCATAATGGGCATACGGCCTGGCTTGATGGACCCCTGAGGGGGCTCAAGGGACCTCTCGACCCCCAAAAGCATGTGATGTGCGTGGTGTTTGGTCAGCAGTTAGCAACTTCCCACCATATACCTGCCAATGTGGTGATGAGCAAAATAAGACAAAATAACAAAAAACCTCCACTTCGTCTTTCTGGTCGTGACCTGGGAATTTGATTAACTGAAAATCCTTTGCTTCCTAATCAAATTCAGACTCAAACCGGGCTCCCCTGGATGTGGGTGAGGCTTTCGGCCTCTGATTTTGAGCAGAAACATGAGTGTTAGGGTCTTCCACCGCAAAGAGGATTTTTCTGCCCTAAATAACCAGGGTTTGATCACTGGCTAACCCGATCATGAATCGACCTGCATTTTCCAGCACTGCTGTTCCCTCTCTGGGGGTTGTAGGGCTGAAGGTATCAGGAGGGATTTGCAGTTCTCCTTGCCACTGCGGTAAGCAAAGCTGCACTCGGTGAGGAGTCATTTCCATGAGCTGCTGCAGCCCGGGCACATGCATGAGCAGGAAGGGGCCTTTGCCATTATCATCACATCACTCATGCACGAAAAATCTGGGAAAGAGGAAGCAGAGGTGCACTGGAGAGATAAATGGCTAAAATACCAGCAGGATACAGTAAATATAGGGAAACGATGTCTCTGCAGAGTTGAGTGCCAGGGGGCACTGCAGCATCCATGTGCCCCCCATCCCCTGCCATGAGGTGCAGGGCAGGAGCTCTCTGACCACTGGCTGTATCCTGGTACCAAGGTCCCTGCTGAGCTTTGGGCAGCCATGAGGGTGGAGGTTTTGCATCTTTTTTGCCCCAGGCAGTTATTCCGCTTTGCTGGGGACATGTACAGAGCCAACAGGTTTCAGCTGGGCAACACCTGACTATGCAGGGCCAGGCGGCCCCTGTAGGGGTCTGTGTGGTTCAGGGGGCTCGAGAAATGAAGCAGACCTGCATTCTGTAGCGTCACTCTAGCAGAAATGGCTCCCAAAAGGGGACTGGTAACACCTGTATCTAAGTCCCTTTTTCTTTCCCTGCCCTTCCTGAGGCCCATTTCACCTCTACAGACAGCCTGGAAAGTGATTTGTTTGGATTTAGCCTTTTTTTGTCTTTAATGGCTATGCCCAAGTGCCTGTGGAGCCAGGCCTTTGAGGTTGGTCTTTTTTGTCTGCTTGCAAAAACAGTGACAGAATTTCCCAAAAAGGGAGGCAGACACCCCCTGAGAACAGATTTCCCAATATTTATTTTCATTTAAACCCAGGGTGTTATTATACCCTCCGGCCTCCTCTCCTCTGGCCGTTGCTCTGAGGCCAGACCCTCAATTAAGCGGCACAGTGCAAACCTCCCCGGGTTGGCAACGCTGCGCCCGCTATGTTTGTGCACCAAATCTGCCGGCGCTCGAGTTTGGGGGTGTTCTGGTGCACACTGGAGGGCTGGCGTCACTCTGGACAGGGCGGTGACTGGCTGGGGGGAGGGGGCAAAAATAGACCTTATATCCCAGTGGGAAGCAGCGCGAGGAAATCAGTGCTGGCTGACTCCACAGGTAGCCATCGGTGCTGGGGCTGGGTAAGCTTGCTGCTGCTTTTCCTCTCTGGGTTGTGCATTGCTGCCTGCTGGTCCCTGAGGGGGACGGAGGGACTCGGCTTGCTGGTGGGGCTGGATGCTGCGTTTAGCCTTTTCCTGGGTCTGTGCCTTCATGGAGCACTTGGGTGGGGGGATGATCATTCAGAGCCTCGTTGCATGGCCAGGGAAGGTGGCATGTGGCCAGCTGTTTTCTAGCCTGAGTTAAACAAAGATGCGGAAAATTCAAGTGCAGATAAATTTGACAACTCCCCTGACCCCCCCCCCCCAAAAAAAAAACAAACTCAGCACAACTGATGGTGTGTTTAGCTGGAGGAAGAGTAGGAAAAAGGAAGGTTACTGTGCTTGACTGGTGCTGGGAGCATCCCTCCCTGAGGTGCTGGGGAAAAGATCAGGCGTGTTCCTTGCTGGGGACATGATGAAGTCAAGCAGGCTGGGTTTTGGTGGGGCTTAGGGAGTGCAACTCAGACCTGCCTAGAGCCAAGCCTTCCCCCCCCCCCCCCAGATATGCCTGCAGCAGGCTTCTTGCCTTTGTGCCTTTCCAGTGCTATTTTTGTCAATGCAGACTGTAGAAGCAATTATATTCATCTCTTTGCTTGCGTATTTATTTTTCCTCCATGAGGTTAGCTCTCTGAGGTGTAATTCCCATGAGCATTGCTCCCTGGGCAGACTCTGAGCAGGTTGCATGGCTGTGGGAGGGTGGCCACAGTGGGCAGCGCTCCCGCTGGCTGCTCCTGTTCCATCTCCAATGGGGATTGGCATTCCCCACTCACTTGGAGGCAATCGGGAAGCAGGTCCTGCCCAGGGAAAGCAAGGCATCTGCTACTGGGTGAAACTTACTTTTCTGGCTTCTTTCAAAACTAAAATGTAGATTTGTTCAAATACAAAAAGAAGGACTTGGATCTCTGAAGGGGTTGGGTGACCCCATCAAGAGGTTGCTGGAGATCAGCCTTTCTTCTCCCCACTCACCCATGTGGACGCAGACACCTGTATGGTTTGGGGTAGCTGGAAAGCAAGTCCTTGCCATGTTTTGCTGTTCCTAGAGAAAGCAGCCATGAGGACTGCCCTGGTCTTCGCCTGCCTGGTGGGGATAGCATGTGCCTTTTCGGTGAGTGCTAGGCAGTTGGGGGAGCACCCTGGCACCCCCTGGCCTCGCTGGGGCTGGTGTGGGACATCTGCCAACCAACCCTTTCCCCCAGGTCAAGAGCTGGCTGCGGCGAGCCAAGCTGGATGACTCAGAAGAAAACGCGGTAGGATGTCCCCCATCCCACATGCCCAGCCCCATGCAGTGCTGCCCTTGAGGATGTGAACGTTTCAGTCATTCAAGCCCCAGCCTAGTGGGATTTACCCCCTTCTTCTCTCGATAGGTGCTCAAGAGCAGGCATCGGTATTACCTGTACAGATATGCCTACCTGTATCCCCCACAGCAACGGTACCAGGTGGGTGCTTCAGAGAGGCCGCTGATGCTTCGCTGCCCACAGAATGTGGAGATTCTGACCCAGATGAGCTGGGGGCACGGTCTGCCACTGCCTTGCGGGGCAAGCATCACAGCTGTGATGCTAATGGAGATCCTCCAGTCTGGCTACCTATGGCTTGGTTTTCCATCTCCTTAGGGCAGTGACTCATCGGAGGAAGAGGGGGACGGCTCAGATGAGGAAGAGGAGGAAGGGTGGGTGAGTACAGCAAATCATCAGCCTGAAAAACAAATACGGGAATTTGGGGACTTTCTTTGGTTTTGTAGTCTCTGCTCATCATCTTTTGTGGCTGCTGACCGCCCACAGCCTTGCGCTCTGGATGAGACTGGATTTGCTACTCTAGGCTTTATTTGATTGTGTTTTGTATGTTTTCTCTTTTTATTTCCTTTCTAAAGAGGATAGGCATAGGATGCACCAACAACTGAGGCAAACTGTCTGGGTTTCCATTTTCGGTGGCTCAGAAAGGAGCAGGATAATCCAAAGGGCAGAAACAGGGAGGCTCACACAGGCAAAAAGCGCTGTTAGGGACTTCTCTTACTTTCTCTTTTCAGGGTGCACTGCCCCCATAGAGCTGATAATATTGCTGTGGGAAATACAGTTATGCTTTGCACATGCCTGTGTGAAGGCATGCAAACTGATCCTATATTGGGAAATGCACATCTGTACCAGCCCAGCTGGAAATGCTGCACCTGTCTGCTGGATCAACATGAAATTGGTACCACTGCATTTGAGAGGGTCACTCAGGCCCAGAATTAAAAGCCAGGGATTACAAAGGTGTCTTGTGCCCCACCAGGCTGCAAATGCTCACAAATAATTCATTAGTCTCAGGCACACAAGTGCTCTGAGACAGAGATCCAGCATACTCGGAAACCTATGTGTCAGGTGTAATCACCTCTTTTCTCTTTCCCCCCCAACTTTTTTTAGTGATTTGAATGCCAGTTTCAGGGGTCTTTTTAACAGGAGTGTAAGCCTGGGCATCTGGTCTTGAACTCCCCTTTGCAGGCCTGCCTGGGGCTGGGGTGCAGCATGAGGTGGCCTCTGTGCCTCCCTGCAATTTGCCCCTTTCTGCCTGTTGCTCTTTCCTACCACTGGGATCATTAGGGATAACTTCAAGTAGTGAGATGGGACAGCCGAAGGGGGAATTTCATACCTGAGGAAGGAATTAAGTGATACACATGAATGCAGCTGCATCTGGGGAAGGCAGCCTGCTGTTCCGGGCAGCCTTCTTTGTGTCAAGGGCAGCAGAGCAGTGGCTGTTCTGGAGCAGGGATGCAGGAGGTGGTCAGCAGGATAAATCATGATTAAAGTCCCCAAGGTCTTTACAAACTCCTCAGGTACATAAAGAGCATGATTATATTGGCTACTAGATGGGGGGCATCCCTGCTGCAGACCCACTACAGCTGGCTTCACCACGCAATCTGGTGGCTCCCCAGTGGAGAGGAAAACAGCCTGAGTTTTTTTCTGGCTTCAGATACACCCATATTTTAAGTGTCTGAGTTGGCCCAAAACACCAGGGTGAGCATCCTTGGTCTTGGCACATGAGCAATGGGGATTGCCCTGGTCAGGGATGGCAGTGACCCTATGTCTCCCTGCCATGCCTGGGTTCATTTGTTGGTGGCAAGGTGCTCCAAGGGCTATGGAGAGGGTGAGCTGCCCCACCAGTTCTGCAGTGGTTGCTCTAGGCTCTGTTTGAATTTGGGTTATTTATTTCCTCTTTTAGCAGCATGGACTGCCGTGCACCCTGCTGAGGGATCTGCTCTGCTGTGTGGTCCCTGGGGCTGAGTGGTGCTGGTGGCTTACTGCTGGTGGGACTGGGGCTCATGCCTCGCTGTCATGCTCTTGCCATCTATCTACACCTTGTGTGTAGTGTGTCTGCAAGTAGTGTGCCTGTGGCTTGCTTTGTTTGTTGGAAGCCAGGAGAGGTAACTTCAAAAGCAAACCTTTAGATGCTTCTTAAAGCAAAATGTGCAGCCAGAATGGGAACACCCAGCTCCAGCCACCACCGCTTAATTGCATGGCTGGGGTTGCCCTGCTGCAGCTTCTCGATTTCAGCCTGGGGCGAGACCCGTGGGAAAGAAGGAAACTCAGAGCAGTGCCAAACACTGTGCAGGAATGCTGTGTGCCCCTGTCACTGCTGGGGGGGGCTCTGCTGTGCTCCCACTGCTGACCACCCCCCCTGTTCTCTCCCTGTCCTTGCAGAAGCCATCCCATGGTGGCACCAAGGCAGACGGCCACCTCATCGGAGCAGCCCCTGGAGACAGCAAGGGTGGGCTGGGAGGAGACCTTGCATGCCCCCAGCAGGTGTGTTCTGGGGGGCTGGAGAGGAGCTCCCATGAACGGGGGTTATGTTCAATGCATGTTTGCTTGCACCCATGGGGTGCCCGGCACCCCTTTTCTGCTTGAGAGTCTGCTGTGCAAGATACCCATAGCTGGACCAAGCTGTGACCATTAACTTGTCAGGAGGGTGGAAGGGGCACCCCAAAAAGGCAGTCTTGCCATTCAAGGGATGGGGGTGATGCTCAGCTCTGCCCACACCTGCCCCATGTCAGTGTCACCAAAAAGCTTTAACCTCCCAGCACCCAACTAAAACTGTTGTTTTCCCCTGCCAGGGCAAGGGCTGCCAAGGGCCCCTAAAGGTGGGCAGGAACGGCACTGTGGGCAAGGGTGTTGACTCTGAAAACGAAGACAGTGATGAGAATGAAGAGGAAGAGGAGGAAGAGGAGGAAGAGGAAGAGATAGCTGAGAATGAGAGTGGCATCAATGGCACAAGCACCAACACCACTGAGGGAGCAGATGGACCTCATGTCAATGGCACTGCAGTGGCTGAGGAGGGCACTGGTGCAGCTGAGGAGGAGGAGGAGGAAGAGGAGGAAGAGGAAGAAGAAGAAGAAGAGGAGGAAGAGGAGGAAGAGGAGGAGGAAACTGAAGCCACCACCATTTCGAGCACCACCAACGAAGAAGGGCTGACCCAGGCAACCACCACAGGAGATGTGGCACCCACGTATGCCACCACAGCCGGGGAGCAGTGGGAGTACGAGGTGACAGTCGGGAGCCATGGCCGGGGGGACGAGGGCACCACCGACGGCAGCTATGGGGAGCAGGATGAATATGCCCGTGGGGACAGCTACCGGGCCTACGAGGATGAGTACGGCTACTACAAGGGGCACGGCTATGATGTGTATGGCCAGGATTACTACTACAGCCAGTGAGCTGGCCCCTCCTGCTCCATCCCACTCAGGAACATCCATCCGCATGCTCCCTGCAGCTGCCACATCCCAGAAGGAATGCTGGGCAGTTTGTGGCGTGCACTGGCTCTGTCCCATCCTTTTTTTGTATTTTACGAAGCAAAATGAAATAAAGCAACAGAACTGAGCTTCTTGGTGACAAAAGCTTTGCTGCCACATTCACTGGGGTCAGTAGGGCAGCACAACACTTGGTGGATTTGAGGGGCTGCAGATGCTCATGTTGCTCAGGGTTAAATCTTTTTATTCCAGCTCAGGTGCACACAAAAGGAGGGAGAAGCAGAAAGACTAACTAGGAATGCCTCTGTAGAGTCCCCTCCAGAAAATGAAAGGGCATTTTCAGGGTCACTACTGTGGGATTACTGCCATGTATTATGTAGAGTTGGCATGAATTTGCAATATGTGGGTGATGATAACTTTACATCTTCCACTCCTTGGTAGCATGCCTCCCGTAGCCTGACCACACACCAGGCAATATTAATAAAGGTAATGACGTTAATTTCTCTTTCCGTGCATCACTAGCTGTAAATGCACAGCCTGTAATGACAGCTTTGCTCCTGCAGCTGTGAGCCAGGCATGTGGGTCACACCAAAGCCAGGCACCTTGGACGTGTGTTTTGGACATGAGTGCTGCAGCCCAAAACAGTCCACATCTCTCCCTGCCACACAGTCTGATCCCCAGGGCAAGGCAGGGGTGTCACAGTGGCAGTGGTGCCTCTACTTGCCTCCTGTATCAGAGATGGGGATGCCTGGCTTGTGGTCCCCAGATCTCTACCCAGACTCACCTGCCCATGTGAGCATGGGCCCAGTCAACTGGGCATCAGCACCAGGGATGGGGAAGGACCAAATTCCTCTGGGTTCCAGGCAGGTACCCTCATTTATGAAAACTGACGAGTTATGGCAGGTACCGTGCTGTCCTTGCACTCCTGGAAGGGAAACCTGTGTTGAGCTTCCAGTATAGATGAACCTGTAGATTGAGTTTCTATTCTCCTTTGCTGGCTACTGTACAAAACCACCTCCACGTGCCAAAGCTGGGCTGCAGCTGCCAGGGTGGCAGGGGGTGCTGCCTGCAGGATGGGAGCCCACAGCCAGATACCTGTGGTGGCACTGGGGAGACCTGCAAGCTTTTGTGGTAGGGGAACCCCACTGTCCACATCCCCAGGGGTGCCCAAAGTCGTCAGGGAACCAGCAGGGACAAAGGGCCCTGGCACTGCTGAGGGCCAGGTCCTGCTCCCACAGGGCACATGGCCCAGTCCCATGTGCGTCAGTCCCCATGGGCACCTGGCCAAAGCTCTGCATCCCTGCGCCAAAGCGCACTGGCCGCTGCTCCAGCATCCACGGGGCTGCGTCTGACCGCAGCTCCCTGGCCTGGGGAAGGGCAAGTTTCCTCCTGGCCCTGAGATTTGCTCCCACCTGAGGATGGATGCTGATGTTTTGAGTATTTCTAGTGTTAATGCAATGGTTGTGCCCACTCCCAGGGTTTGGTCTGAGGCAGGGTGTCATGCAGAATGGGAGCTGTTGTCACCATCACCACCGTGAGCCACCTAGCCAGGCTGCCCACAGCATGGGCGACCCACCTTGGCATATGTATAAGTGACCAGCAATACCACCAAAGGTGCAAGAGTAGACTACATATGTTGTGCACATCCTTGTAGCACCTTCCTACAGCAAAGATGGGCTCGAAGAGATCTGTGCAAACCCTGCATGAAAAAAATACCTTTTTTTCAAAACCACTCTTCTATTTTGCACTTGCACCGGGCTGAGGTGCTCAACCTCAGGCAGGCTGAGGTTGAAACCCCAAAAGCAAGTGTCAGAAGCTATGGTGTGGTGGCAGCTCTCAGCTTGGCCAGCACTGTCTCACAATGCCTGTCGTGCCTGCGACCAGGACAAGCTCATTGTATCACCCTTCTGTTCCTGCAGCCCTGTCAGGCTTTCCCATGTCAGTCACAGTGAGCACGTTAAACCCCCCTGCACCCCATCTTATCAATAACCAGGCTGGACGTGTGCCACACTACGATCTGCGCTAATCATCGAGCAATTTCGCCTTCAGAACAGATATTTATAACTCATGCTTTCTGTTTATCCAGCCAGGTGGAACATTTGATAGCTGTCTTCCACCACAAACACATTTTTAGCTGGAAATTACTCCCCCTGGTTATCTGCGGGTGCTGCCAGCCCTGACAAATGTCCCTGGGCAGGAGCTGATTGGCTCTGCACACCCAGGGCCAACTTTAAATTTCAGCAAAGTGGACACAGCCTCCACGGTCTGCTGCTGGGACCTGCCTCCGACAGCAAAAGGTAATCTCCTTACCTGCTTTGCCTGGCCTGTCTCTCCACAGCCCTTCGGCTCTGCTCTCTCTGAGCAGGGCATCTTCTGCTTTCGCTCTGGGCAAGCCTTGGTGGGGACAGGGAGATGGCCCCAGCCTCAGCTATGCATATCTGTGCATTAGGCTCTCTTGAACCTACATTGCTTTGTACTGCTGATCCTTATGGAATCACAGAATCCTTGTACATGAATTCCCTTCTGATGTTTTCTGTAGCAGCTCTTGCATGGTTGAATATAATTTTTGGGCTAGACCTGCGAGCCCAAGCCAGGGTGGATGGGTGAAATGGGAATTATTAGCCAAAAGAGCTATTGTCTTCTGCCATTTATCTGTGCTGTTAGAAAACAGTGTGCAAGTGTCTTAATCCAGGTTTATGACTGTATGGCTTAGCCCACAGTGGTTGTGGTGGTCATTTATTGCAAATACCCACCCAAGGTGTTTTGACATGGCATGTTAAGAAGCTTTAACAGCTGGTGTTAAAGTACCCAGTCAGTGCTGCTGGCCATGGATGCATCCTCACCTTGCTGCTTTATGCACATGGTAAGAGCATTGCCTTTGCTGCAAGGAGTGCAGAGAGGCACAGTAATGCTGAGGGCCACTGCAAAGGCTGGGGAAAGCCAGGGTCACTGGATAACCCTGTGCTGTGGGAGGTTTTGGGTTGCTGCTGACTGGGACTGTTGGTTACCACAAGTTCCAGGAAGACAAACTTCAGTGATGCTTTCCTTTGTGTCTCCAGGAGCTGCTCAAGATGCAAACAGCCCTCGTGTGCCTGTGCCTGTGCCTGCTCAGCACAGCCCTCTCCATACCTGTGAGTATGGCTCTCTCCAGCTTCCCAATGTGCTGCTGAAAGCATGGGGTGTGCCATCCAGTGTGCCCCACCAGCAACAGGAAAGCACGAGTTGTGCTTCCACATAGCACTTCTGGGGCTTGGGTTGGGGGATTTGAGGTGCTGGCACAAGAAAAATGTATGTTATCACTGAGGAATATTAGTACTGAGGTGCCTGAGCTTTTGGCCTGGGAACAGCCTGAGCAGAGCAATGGGAAGGGAGGCACAGGGAGGATTCTCAGCTTATCCATGTGGGTAACAGCGGTCAGAGGGGTGCTTGCAGTTATATTCCAGCTCTCCTGAACTGAAATTCAGACAGATGTAACTGAAACAAAGGGCAAACTAAGATGAATATAATAGCAGTCAGTTTTCTCTCTATAACTGCTTCCCAATGTATTAAATACACAGCTAGAGTGAAAATCTGCTCCTAGTGAAGGCATGTTTTTCTGGCATGGTAAGGAGGAGGGAAGCCACATCTTCCCTGAGGGATGGGCGCCAGTTGTGTGTCCTTTAGCCCCCATGGCAAGCTAGCACAAGCAGGTCTGTTGTAGGGCAGCACTGGGGGGGGAGACAATAAATCAGCATAGGTTTGCTTTTCAGATAGGGGCACAAAAAAGAGCCAGGTAATACTCTGTTGTGTAACCAGGGCTGTAATCCAGCCTTTGACATTTACATTGTTCAAAAGCAGTAGAATAACTCCAGATTATTTAATACTCTGGGGTACATTTCTGCCCCTTTCAGCTGTGCTCAAGGCACTTCAGTGGCTGATTTTGCTGAGATTGGATGTGGCTCAGGGCCACATTCTCATGTAAGGAATGGCTTGGTGAGGCTCACAGGATGCTCCCACCTCCAGTTTCCTCATCCCTGAGGGATACACTGGCCAATACATCTCAAAAGATGCCAGGATAACCAGAGGAAGCCAGAAGCTTGTACAGAAACCTGGCTGTGGGGGCACAGCTGTTGCTGCTGAGTTTGCCCAGTAGACACTGGGAATCACTAGCAGTTAAACCAGCTTCAGGCTCTCATTGCAGCCAGATCCCAGACATAAGCTGCAATTTATTGTGGTGTGAGCAGTGCTCTGCAATGAAAATACCCTGCAGCATAATCCAGGGTATTTGCAGAGCAACGATATCCCATTAAAAGTAGCTGTATCATATTAAAAGCATGCTGTAGCAGGATTTGCGGTACTTTTCAGACCCTCAGAATGGGGTTCTGACTTTTCCTGCTACTGCTGGCTTTGAGCCAGTACCCCAGGTAGTGCCTTAGGATTTATGGGCTTATCAACAGTTTTCCCACCCTTCTCTGGACACCATAGCATGCCCATCACACCGGGCAGGGAGAGTGGCTAGCAGTGGGTGCTGGAAACTGCCTGCACACCAGGGCAGCTTTTGACACCTCAGCTCTCATTTGTGTTTTGCTGCTGACAGGTACCACCGCCACCGTCTGGGAGAGCTGCTGGGAACTGTGCAGGACAGCACCGGGTAGGTCCCCC
Organism: Neopsephotus bourkii; assembly: GCF_033783945.1. NCBI lineage: Eukaryota > Metazoa > Chordata > Aves > Psittaciformes > Psittacidae > Neopsephotus > Neopsephotus bourkii. The sequence goes on from NW_026901048.1 coordinate 1,102,822, forward strand.
CTGCCCCATCCGGACCCTATAGGGAAAAAACTGCTTGCACCTGAGCAGCCTTTATGAAGAGCAGGGGAGGTGAAAGGTGTGGTGTGCTCAGGCAGAAGAAGGGCTTCCTTCAACACCAACTGCTGATCTGCCCCTGCCCAGCCCCAGAGCATAAATGCTTGATATACCCTCAGGTGAGGTTGCAGAAGTCCCAGGCCCACTAAAACCCTGCTATAGGGTTGTTTTTGTCAAAGTGTATTGGTGTAAAATGCATCAGTAGCAAAATTCAGATGCGCAGTGTGGGAGAAAATGTCTGGTTTTGCCTATTGGAAGCCAGCTGTTGTCTTTCCAGCACTTTAGTCACCATAAGTCCCATCACTTAATGTCTGGTAGGACCATCAACCAGATTGTTCATTCAAACCATAAGCTACCCTGTAAAAATGAGCCCAAGGGAAAGCCAAACCCTGGAGATCAGCAGGCAAGCACCTGAATCCTACCCAGGTCCCTGGCCACAATGGCAGCTATAAGGTAGTGATAGCTACCTTCTCAGGGCTCCAGTGGCTGCTGGTAGGACCCTGCTGCAGTGCCACGTACAGCAAGGCAAGCTCTCGCCATCACATTTGCTAATAAAATTGTGGGGTTTGCTTCTTTTCTTCTCCACCAGATCCTGCTGAAAGGCTGCAATGCCAAGCATGGCTTCTACGTCTTCAAATACGTCTACTCGTTTTCAACACGGAGGAACCAGACACAGATAAAGGTGAGGAGGCAGCTGGGTGGCACAGCAGGACCCCAGCATGGCTGCAGTGCCCCATGCAGCTGGCAGGCACTGGGGCTGGCCCTGATCTCTCCCTTGTTGTACTGAACAGAAGGAAGAGGCCGACAGCCAGAGTGCCGTCCCCGGCCGTCAGCTGGGTGAGGATGATGCCAGGCAGGGGCTGACGGATGACGGGACAGCCCCAGAGCATGGTGGCAATGGCAGCATGGTTGTGGTGGAAAACGGGACCAGCCTCAGGCCTGAAAACCGCAGCACTGCAGGCACTGGCAGGGATGCTCACAGACCTCGCCCAGGCACTGGTGCAAGAGCACGCGGTGGTGTCGGCATGGCAGGTCCCACCCCAGCCAGCTCAGAGGGCAGCGGTGACCTGGATTTGGTGCTTGAAGTCGATGGTGGTGTTTCCATTGTCCCCCAGGAGGGTGGACGCTCTGGTGAGGCTGTGGCAGGAAACAGGTCCGGTGTCAGGAGTGAGGACAGGGATGTTGGTGCCCCTGAGGGTTATCCAGTGGAGGGGGCCATGACAGCTGGCAGGGAGAGGGCCCCTGCCACAGGAGGGGCTGTGGATGAGGGCAGTGGCGAGGCCACCATCCCTGTCCAAGGGCAGGAGGGTGCCATGCAGGGCCCAGGGACAGGAGGCGCCGCTCTTGCTTCCGTCACTGAGAAGACGGAGGATGTTCAAATTGATGCCAAAGGTGTGGATGAATACGCTTACATCCCTGACTCAAGCAGCATCACCATCACCCACGGGAAGGTGGGCAGCACACCAAGGGCCACCAGCTTCAGCCAGATCTCTCCAGACAAAGATGACGAGGTCAACATCTTCATTGGGAGGGCCAATATCCATGTGGGAGAGCAAGAAACTACCCATGCCAGTACCACTGTTGGCAGCAAGGACAATGGCATCCCCACTGCAGCAACCAGCAGGCCCCTGCCCAGGCTGGGTGTCACTGTGGCACATGATGGCAATGATGATGATGGCATCCCTTCTCACAGGCAGCCTGAAGGACTGACCACCACAGCCACTCCAAGCCATGGGTACAGCATCACCAGCAGCCCCAGGTATGGGCATCCTACAGGAGACAGTGAGGATGGTGCCACCACCATTGGTGATGGAGAAGGATCAGTGACCCCGGGCCCCTTGGGGTTTGCTGGTGGCGATGTCACTGTCCCTGCGAGTGCTGGCATTCATAGGAATGATGATGATGAGGCAAGAGATGAGCGGCAGAGATTTGATGGGAGGCCAGGCCTCCTGGCTGTCACCACCCCACAGCCAGAGGGCAACGAGGAGGCTGATGCCACCATCCAAGCCGAGGGAGTCGGCATCCGCGTGGGCACCACCGTGGCCTCCCCTGGGGTGAGCAAGAAGGACTGCACCACCACCCTGGAGACGGCTGGTGGCCATGAGGCAGGCGAGAGCACTGTGGCAGAGAGAGAGGGGAGCAGGGAAGTGGGGTCAGCCACCCCAAAGCCCCGCAGGGAGGGACAGCCTGGGGCAGGGGTGAAGGTCTGGCCAGGGGGAGCAGGGCTGGACAAGACCCCCAGGACAGACAAGGCACCATCCCCACGTGGCAAAGCTGGTGTCCAGGCACCAAGCAGGGCCCAGATGAGGGCTGGCAGCCATGGCAGCGATGACGGGGACAGGCTACGTCCCACCGCAGAGAGGGGCAGGGCCCCTCTGCCAGCAGGGCAAGGCAGGGGCAGTGTGGCAGCAGGGGAAGGCCAGGAGAGGGAGAGGGGTGTCAAGGCAGGATCAGCAGTGGTGGGGGCCGGGGCAGGCCGCCTGCCCATGCGCCATGGCAGGAGGCTGGGGGTCGGGGCGCCGGGCACGTTTGCAGCACTGGGGCGCAGCAGGCAGCTGGACCAGATGAAGCGTGCCGACGAGCTCCATGTCCGCGAGCAGGCCTTCTATGCCCTTGGAGGGGCGGGGGGCGGCCCCCATGGCCCCTATGCTAGCCTGGGGAGTGCTGACAGCAGCCAGTCCTCCGAGGCGGAGCGGGGCAGCCGCAGCGATAGCCGGCAGGCAGGACTGCAGCCCTCAGAGTGGGGAGCCCCCCATGACCATTGGAGCCGGGGGGCACTCTGAGGGGCTGCTGGTATTCCCCCTGGGCAGGCTCCAGCAGTGGAGCCGCGGGGTCCCATGTGTTGTCCCCCCTCCAGCATCCCCACTGTGGGCACTGCTCTTGCCTAGGCAAGGGGCACCGTGCATGTCGCTGTGTGGTGCTTCGCAATCCAGGAGCCAAAAATCACTGGTTCATGCAATCCTGCTGTTAACTGGAGGGAGACTGCATCCAGCGCTGTGACAGCAATGTATGGGTTTGCTGTGCTAGACAGCCATATAACAGCACTTGTGCTACACGGCATAGGGTAGCGTTGTTCATGCACTGATGCGAAGCAAGTTAATAAATGGTGAGAATAAGCCTCTGTCCTTGTGGTTTCATTTCCAGTCTAATGGAGGAATAAAGGCATTTCTGTAACTAAGGCTCTGCTGACTTTGGTGTTTGCAGGAGGACTTCAGGCAAATGCTTTGCCACCAGCAGCATGGTGCGAGGGGTCTGGTCACAGTATCACAGTATCGCAGTATGCTAGAGATTGGAAGGGACCTCAAAAGATCATCTAGTCCAATCCCCCTGCCGGAGCAGGAACACCTAGATAAGGTTACACAGGAACGTGTCCAGGTGGGCTTTGAATGTCTCCAAAGAAGGAGATTCCACAACCTCCCTGGGCAGCCTGTTCCAGTGTTCCGTCACCCTCACTGAGAAGAAGTTTCTTCTCAGGTTTAAGTGGAACCTCTTGTGCTCCAATTTGTACCCATTGCCCCTTGTCCTATCATTGTTTGCCACTGAGAAGAGCCTGGCTCCATCCTCGTGACACTCCCCCTTTATATATTTATATACACTAATAAGGTCACCCCTCAATCTCCTCTTCTCCAAACTATAGGGACCCAGCTCCCTCAGTCTTTCCTCATAAGGGAGATGCTCCACTCCCTTAATCATCTTAGTTGCCCTGCGCTGGACTCTCTCCAGCAGGTCCCTGTCCTTCTTAAACTGAGGGGCCCAGAACTGGACACAAACGAGGAGATTTCTAGCCCCAGTACATCCCTCACCCATCTATCACTTCTAGGGCAGCAATTTGGCCAACTAGCCCCACACATCCATCCTCATCAAACCCCCCAAACTGAGGGGAACAGTTTGTCCTTGCTGGGGAGCCCCACTGAGCATCACCCACCCCTCGACTCATCCACTTCCTGCAGCAAGAACTCCCCATAGCACCCTCCAGCACTTGCCAGACCTGCCACCCTTCAGCACCACCATAATGCCCTGTCCATGCTGCCGCCATTCCCACCACTGTCCCCAGCACGTGAGCCAGGCTGGGCTTCGACACGCTGGAGCCGTGCCGCCGGTGCCCAGAGTTAATCACTGTTTATGCAATTGCAGGTTGCTTTTTCTGTCTGAGAAGCTGCTAAAATGGGTGTGATCGGCAGCGAACTGCACAGTGGGAGCAGCGTTCGAGCCTAGCTGGGATAGGTGCCACTCTCAGCATAAGCAGGAAGAGACTCCCCATAGGCGCTTCACCCTGCAGAGAGAGAGGATGTGGGAACAGCCTCGAGGATGGCAGTGTACCGTAGAACATCTGCTCCCTTGCCCTCGGCATGGCCACACGTGATAAAGTGGCACATCCCCTTTCAGGCCTTAGACTTGGTTCCTGGGCATCATGCGTGGGTGAGTGATGCTGAGACCACGAGGACAAGGATAACATTGCACCTCTGTGGTGCTACCAGTAGTACCAATTGCCAGAGCTCTGCCTTGCCAGAAAGGGGCAAAACCTGAATGTGCCCACACCAGGGGATCAGGCTGCAGTGGCCCCAGGGAAGGTGTGCCAGGCAGCCTGGTTTAAGGTTTTAGCAATCTGGGGCAGGAACTTGCTTGCAGGTTCCCAGGTGTGGGGCAGCATCCACAAGACCCCCAACGGCTCTGGGACCTCCTGTGTTGGCCCACCGGGGTCAGAGTGAAAAGGGATACAGGGCTGCTGGCAGCCTTGGCTGGTAACTTGCATCCAGAATTGTCATGGCATGTCACACTTCACATCTGAAGGGCCGCAGCGATGCTCCAGGAGCTGGGCTCAATGTATGTTTCATTTTGCATGGCAAAGGAAGGGGGTGGTTTGGGGGTCTCACCGCTGTCAGGGCTGGGACTGGTGGCTTTACAGCCCCATGGAGACCCCAGCGCGGTGCGCGGCCACCTCCTTCACCAGTCCGAAACTCACCCTTGTCTACGCCATTAAGCAGCATCCATAAGCAAGATGTGGGCACCACCTAGTGGAGTAAAGAGCCTGCTGCTGGGAACATTCTGTGCCTCTTGTATGGTGCCCCCCTCTGCCTGGTGCCGGGATAGGCACTGCTTCCCTCTTGCTCTTCCTCCCCGCCCTCCGGGGGAGCCCTGCCTGAGCGGCAAGGTCAGGAATAAAACTGGCTCGTTCCGGTGTAAACGGCATGTATTTATAAACCAGCACTACCTCCTTGCACAACTGCTGTTAAAGCACTTGGAATTTTCGTGCAGTGACTGGCCTTGCATCCTGGGGCACATGGCATCCTGGAGTGCTCACTCCAAGCCGCCTCCGCACCACCACTGCGGTGCCTCTGCTCTTCCAAAACTCGCTTGCCAAATATCACAAAAGGCCACTGAATGGGCAAAGTGCTAGTTTCCTGAGGAAAGGGTTTTCCTGGAGTACGGGAGAAAACTGGGGAGCTGCTTTTTATCCTGCAGCAAGGGCTGATGAGCTAAAAAATCCCAGCTTGCTTTACAAATCCTAATTGTGAGGGTGTGTCCAGGTGAGTATGGTTGTTTATCCAGGTGAATGTCGTGCTTAGAGGAAACATCTGCTATTGTGGGCTATCGCTAATGTCTAGAGGCTAAAAGCCCTCTCACATGAGGTGCAGAGGGGGTTCTGCAGCAGCTGTGGCATTGGGAAACCCCTCAGGTTTTGTAAAGGTGGATTTTTCAAGTGGGCTGGTACAGGCAGCACTACTGGGAAAAGCTGGTGCTGGGTGAAAAATGGTTCAGGGAGCCAGATAAGGGTAGGGTGAGCCATGACCCCTAACTGGGGATTGTTACAGCAGGCCAGCTGGGCAAGGCTCTGCTTAGGTCCTTTCCCCAAAGCAAACAGTGGTTTCCCAGTGATATACCTTGGAGCAGCATTCTCATTAAGAAAAACTACTGAACCCAGACCTTGGGTACACAGTCCCTTGGGAAGCCTCCTTACCTTCTCCAGGAGGGCAGCAGCTAGCTATGGGCTGCTTCTTGTCTTAGGCACTAGTACCAGCCCCTTTGCAAACCCAGCCCTTGGAGGGGATCTGCTGGTGCCAAGGTCATCAAAGTAGGATGGGAGCAGCATCTCATGCTCCTGGCTGTGGGGCTGGCAGCACTGCAGGTATCAACACCAGCGGTGGCGTGTCAGAGGGGCTGTGTCTCCCTGGGTTTGCTGGGCAGAGGGGAAGCAAGGGCCAGCCTTCCCTGCTCTACTTTTCCTGAGCATTCCTTCCAAGGGCAGGCTTTTACCTGGGCAGGTGAGGGACTGAGAACCTGGCTGACTCCACAGCACCTTTGCTGTTAAGGGGGGCAACAAAGAAATGCACTAAACCATTGCTACATGTCTTTAAAGTAGTTCTCTTTGTAATTACTCTTTGTGGTTGTAAGCTTGTGGCTGCATCAGGGCTTATATGATGAAGTGAGCGGCTCTGCCATGTGTGTGTTTACTATGCTGCAGCTGGACCTTGAGTGGCCATGGGCTTGTGGGCACTTCACAGCCATCCTTGGATCCCTGGGCAAGCCAGTTGAATTGTCACCTTTCCTCACCATCGTGGTCTGAAACCCGGCCTTAGTCACCTCCCAGTGCTTTGCTAGTCTAGCCATGATGATGTTGTAACCTGGGTAATTAGGAGCCTCTTGCCATGGAGCCATAGGTCTAGAGGACCTTGAAACCTTGGACAAATAGGGCAAATGAATGTCAGTGGGATTTTGGAAAATGGTTATTGACATGCAGCCTGTTTCAGCTTTTAGAGGATACAGAGACTTTTTTTTTAAATTGAAGGGCTTTCACCTGCCTTACCTTGTGACTTGTATAGCCCTGCTGAAGTGAGAATCCAACCATCCCAACTCTTGGGGGGGAGCGGGGAAGCGCTTTTGCCATAATGAGTGTGGAGGACAGAAAAAAACTGTAAAAAGCTATCAGAGGCTTCAGTGTGCAGCTCCAGGTAACAGTGTTAAGTTACCAAGCCTTCCGGAGGAAATTCCCCTTTCTCAAGTGTTTTTGCCAGCAATTTTTGCCTGTTGCTAGTGCTCACAAGGCCTGTGGACTGCAGTGTGCAGGGCAGCTGTGTGAAGCTGCAGTCCCTGGAAAGGTGTTTTCATCTGCGGTGACAGCTGAGGTCCCCTGAGTGGGATGATGGGTGTGCTCACTGGGAGGAAAGCCACAGGGAAGGTGTGGAAAACCCATTATCTCTGGAATCTCAGAGCCCACATGGGAGCAGCTGTGGGCAAGCCCTCCCTGCACACCTGCACTTCATCTCCTGGTAGATCACAGAATCACAGAACGGCTTGGGTTGGAAAGGTCCTTAACGTCCCAATCCCCCTGCTATGGGTAGGGACACCTTCCACGAGGGCAGGTTGCTGTGCTGGAGAAGACTGTTGTCTGAAGGTCCTGCACGCATGGCTGCTTTACAGTCCCCCACCCACCAAAAACCTGACCCAGGGACAGCTTCTGGGCACGAAAAGTACACATTTAAGGAAACCTGGAAGGATGGCAGTTCTGCTTGGCTTGCTTTGTAAATAAACACTGGACGCGTGCAATGTGATGGCACGTATACTTGGCTCCAGCTGGGCTGCTTCTCTAAAGCATGTTGTTTTGGTGTGTGTTCTGCATCAGAAATCTGTAGGTTTGTTTTTGTACCAGCGGCTCAGCCACTAAACTGCTTAACCTTCTCCACAGTCAGCGCCTCAGGAAAGCCAAATGCGAGCAGCTCGGACTGTATGAAAACATGAGCTGCACACTGGCCTGAAAGCCAAATGAAAGCTGTAATTTACTGGAAGGGAAGGTCCTCTTTAAATTTACAGAAAAGAGAATATATATAAACCTAACAAAAGCATGTAATGGTTGTCTGGCAGGGACCAAGGGATGCTGCTGCGGGAAGGAGTGATGTGGATCAGACATCACATGCTAGACACAGTTTGTTTTGGTCAGGTCATAATCCCACATCCTTGCTGAGGAGCATCTCTTCCTACTGCTAAAACTGCAGAGGTGCAGTTAGAAAAGCAAAAGCTCAGCTCAAACTGAAATTGGCCAGAGATGCCAAAAACTACAAGGAAGGGTGCTTCAGGTACGTAAACAACAAGCAGGCACAGAAGGAAAATATTTGCCCACTGTTAAGCAGAAGCGAATTAATCACCAGCAACGCTGAAAAGGCAGAGGTTCTCAACACTTTCTTCACCTCACTCTTTACCAGCACTGTTGGGCCCCAGTGATCAACAATCCAGGTTGATGCAAACACAGACTCGCTGTCAGGGAAAGAGGAGTTGGTCTGTGAACTGCTACAGGAGCTTGATCCCTATAGATCGATGGGCCCTGGCACTATCCAACCAAGGGTGTTACGGAGCAAGTTGATGTGGTTTTGAGGCCATTCTCCATAATCTTTGAGAAGTCATGGAGACTGGGGGACATCCCAGAACCCTGGGAGAAGGCAAATGTCACCCCCATCTACAAGAAGGCCTTAAAGGGGGATCCAGGAAATTATAGTCCCATCACTTGTGCTTCAGTCCCCAGGAAGGTTATGGAACAAATACTCCTGGGGGCTATCACAAGTCAAATCAAGCACGTGATTGGGAAAAAGACCACCAGATCCACCAGGGGCAAATTGTGCTTGACAAACCTGATGGCCTTGCACAACAAAGAAACCTGCTTGGGTGGTGTAGGGCAAGACCTGGACATTGTCTACCTGGATTTCTCCAAGGCTTTCAGTGCAGTTTCACAGAGCCTCCTCCCAGAGAAGCTGATGTGTTAAGGTGTGGAGAAGTGGTGTGTGCAGTGGTGGGAACTGGCTGACAGCATGCACCAGAGAGTGGTGGGGAATGGCTCCTTTCCAAAGCAATGACCTGTCACTAGTAGGGTTCCCCAGGGGTCAGTATTGGGCCCAGCGCTGTTCTATGTCTTCATAAGTGATCTGGAAATGGGATCAGTTGTAACCTGATGAAGTTTGATGATGATACCAAACTGAGGGGGGAAGTGGGTATTTTGGAAGGGAGAGCCACCCTGCAGGAAGACCTGGATAGGCTGGAAGAGGAGCTAACAAGAACCTTATGAAGTTAAACAAAGGTCCCTTCCAATGTGGTATTCTATGATACTTCTGTCACCTGCTTTACCCCACCTGTAGCCAAAAGTTATGAACAGAGGATTTAATGCTGCTGGCTGTGACATAATGCATTGACATGTCTGCAGCCACTAATTCCTGTATTAAACACATAACTTATGTCCTATGCTTTGGGTATACATATTAAATTCAGATTTTAGATGGAGTGTTAATTCTTAAAGGCCAAAATTAGCAGTGCAAAGCAGCAGCTTAGAAAGCAACTTGTTCAATTGAAGGTAAAGAGGGGGTTAAATCTGCAGAGCTGGAAATAGAGACTTGGCCGGAAAGGAGATGCTTATGCTTGGGCAGGATCAGTCACACAGCTAAGGAACACACTGGCTTTCTACTTTTCCCTGTTTATTTCCTATTAGAGCAGCTGAATGCATACACAATGGCAGCTGTGTCCTGAGCAAAGTGGGACTGGGCTGCATTCCTGCAGGCAGGTGAGGATAGCTGGGGGTACCCAGGAGGGCTAGCACAAGGTGCCATGTTTCTAAGAGCCTGTGCAGATATGAAGTGATGCTCCAGCACAAGGTTTGCTGGCATATGGCAGAGGACCAGGATCAGGGTGCTGATATATATGGAAAACACCTGGGAGAAATTAGATAAAATGGCTGCAGTTGGGAGCAGTGTTGAGTGCAGTCCTGCTAACAGTGTATGCTGTACATGCCAGTAATAGCAGGGGCACCTTTAGGTAAGCTATGGGAATTCAGAGAGCTGTGTTAGCACCAAGGTTTGTGCCAGAAATGGTAGCTAAGTTTACACTCTAAACTTTCAATGCAGATCACACTGAGCTCCGAGGCAGCGCTTGCAAGCTGATTCCCTGAGGATAACATATAAGTAAGTGATGAGGCTCATGAAACCAGAGCTGATGCAGGAGTATAGGTGCTGGCAGACCTATGGTCCAGCAGGGACCATTACCGCAGACTTGGGCAGAAGGCTGTGCAGTGTTGGTGGGAACTGCATAGCCTGAGTCTTGCTCTTTCCCTCTGCTTCAGCTCTGTCTCTGACTAATGAGTTCTGCCTTTTGGAGTAGGTTCATTTTTCTTATTTTGCTTTCCCTCCCCCCTTTCCAGCTCGGTTTCCTCAGCTACCTGTGCTTTAGGCCTTCTCCCCTGCTAGCATTCTGACTACTTGATTTCCATTTTTCCCCTTAGGCTTTTTTCCATTCCTGTTTCTCCAGCTTTGCCTTTTCCACTATGCGTTTCCACGCTGGTGTTTCATTTCTCCCTGCTCTGCCCTCTCCCAGTGTTCACCTCTGCTCCACCCTCAGCAAACTGGTGCTGGCTTTTTGCTCTGACTGTCCGAAATCCCCAGCCAAATGGAGGTCAAAGAATTCCTTAATGTAATTCCTTAGGTGTCAGGTTTGTGGAATAGTCTCCTGCTTATTCATTGTATCTGTGCTTCCAAGCCTTATCTTCTGCTTTTTGAAATGAGCCAGAACAGCGGTGAAAGGAAGATTCTGTAGGGGACACTCAAGAAACCGACTGCTGCTGTGGACTGCAGATCTCCTCAGTCTTGTTTGCTGCCTGGAAAGTCTTTGCCTTTATTCCTGTTTATTATTAATGTGTCTGAATGAAGATCATTGCTGCAAAGGAATGGCTCTTGCTGTGAAGCAATCTCTAAAACGATAACTAACTGTTATACTGGTGATAAGAGAAACAGGCTGGGTTTCTCTGGATGGGCTTCCTGGGTTTCACAGACAGCTCCCAGGCATAGGGGGTAGGGTAGAAGAATGTAAATCACTGACAGGCAGGTATGTTGGTTTCCAAACTAACTGCCCAAAGCAAAGTTGCTTGAGGTGAGTCACAAGCAGCTGATGGTTTTGTCACCTCGTTTGGACCTAGTGACCTCCTGCAGCCTCCTGACTTGCGTGGGCTTCCTTTGGTGGCTGGAAACCAGCTCTGACACATGCCTGGGGGCAAGATGGGATTTGCTGTGCAAGAACTGGGCAACAGCTGCTGCTCTCAGCACTTCCCAGCAATGAGTAAGGCATCATGGAAATGGGTGTCGGGAAACTGCCTTTCTCCTGGGGTGAAAAGTGACCTCTGTTCCCTATGAATCCTCCCCCCCCTTGTCACCAGCCATGGCTATGGTGGGTACCAAAAGTGTTTAAGGCGAGATGCTGACACAAGGTTGAACATATTCTCGCCCTCTCCCAGCTCCCTGCTCAGGAGGGTGTCTCTGCTCCCTGTTGTCATCCACAGCCCTCGATGCTTCTCTGCTCCCATGTTGTCCTGCCTGCCCTCACTGGTGTGCTCTACAAAAGGGACTTTTGTGAAGGTGTGCTCGAGGGAAGTGGTTAATTTTTAGCTTCCTGTTTGCTGAGCCAGGAGTAAGATTTTAACAGGAGCTGTGCTATACCAGAGCTGTTTTGCTATTGCTTAACTAGTGCTGCCTGGCTCTGGGCCACACAAAACAAAAGGCCAGACCCCAGAAAAGAGCAGAGCATTGCTATGGTCACTGAGAAACCAAAACTGGTCCCTTTCTCCATCTGGCTCAAACACTGCCCGGGCCTGGGGTTTCAGAGCTAGAGAAACCTCCCCCGAGTTGGTAGGTGGAGGCGTTTGTTGGGGTGGGGGCTTGTGTTCCTCCACTTGAGGATGCGGCAGGGAAGTGGGGCGTGTCTGTGTCATCCAGCAGGGTTTTGTGGCAAGGGAGAAGCTTTCATCCCCTCTGCAGCAACCCATGGCTACTGCATTCACTTCTCAGTGGGGAAAGTGAGGTGCTGATTCCACAGGGACTGAGCTCTGTGGCCAGGCACTGTCCTGGGTGGTGCTGTCTGGGCAATCTGCTATGGCACACCTAAAGGGAGTGGAAGGTGCTGGCTGGGTTTAGCAGTAGCAAACTATGGGCCACACTTCATCCCTGAACATCCTGTTCGTTTAAAGGCATAATGCAATCTGAGAGTTCATGGCTAACTAGAAAATGGGATTAAGTTAACAATGCATGCATTATTATACCAATGAGATTAAATATCTGCGGTTTTAATGACAGAAATAAAATACTTCTGCCTCATGGTACAAAAGCTTTATGAATAGCTGATGTTGGCTTATGTTTCCCTCCTGTTCAAAGAACATGCTCTCAGCGACAAAGTGACTAGTACATGACTTCATGTCTTACCCATGGCACTACAAAGGGGGAAGCAAGGGGCCCCCTTCCCAGGGATGCTGGACTTGGGAGGCAGAGCTGTGCATGTTCTGGCAGGGACTTGCTCTATCAGGCTGTTTTCACAACAGCTATTCTGCTTCTCAGAGTTTGCAGGGGATTTCCAATAGCCATGAGGACAGTGGAAAAGGTTTTTAAGGGCTCAGAGATGTAGGAGGTGCAATTTAAAAGCCAACCTCTTAAAGGCGAGATAAAGACCTGATGCTGTAAACAGCTCAGGAGGGGACAGCTGGATCTGTGTGCAGGTGGCAACGCAAGTACCTAGAGACCTAGAGCAGCACCATGATGTGCTTTCCCAGGACATGAGAAAACTGGGAAAAGGAAAAATAAAAGATATCTTACTTGTTTTCTTTCTGTTTGATCCTTCACTGAAGCAACCAGTCCCTTGGTGTAGTTTCTATCAGAAAGGGAGTGGTGATGTTGTACGTTTCCTACCCTATCTGCACATAGGATCTCTATTTCCAGAGCCTGCCCCAGGCTCTGACCCTTAACAAGGGTCAGTGGCCAGTCAGCATGCCAGGCACTAGGGGAGAGTTTTGCTCATGCTCGTAGTATGGTGCATGGCATGGTCCTTTTACCTCTTCTTCTTGCAGTAACCATAAAGGAATTAGTTTGTGGTGTAGGTAGCAGAGTGCTGCTGTAATTCAGTTCATGTACAAGTGCCTACTGATAGCTACTCATGTTTTCCTACCACTGCTGGATATTCAGTGTTTGTGTGCTTCAGAGACTTTTACTTGGGGTTGCTCTTGTCTCGTAATGGCATGCTGTTATTAAAGACCTCAGGAAGGCAAAGCTTGTGCTGAAAGATGTTCTGTGCCTAGTGTAAAGGAAGTAAAACACCGCTCAGCCTGGAGCCTGCTTTCATGAGGGTAAGCAACAGAGAGTTTTAATCCTCCTTGCTGCAAGAATTGACACATCTTGCTGATGTGATAAGTAAAAAGTGATTCATAAGCCACCAGCCTGGCACTGGGGGGGTGATGGAAAATCCCAGTTTAAAAGCTTTACATGTTACTGAAACAAAGCAGTTTGTCACACCTCTGGAGGTGCTCAGAGTCAATTTGTATTTCTTTGTGTTTTATATACAAAAGGCGCAATTTGGACCTCATCTCTCCCAGATGGTCAGGTGGCAAAAGTCAGTGCAAAACACAGCAGGACCTTGAAACCTTACCGAGTGTTGGGGCTGGTTTAGGATTTGGTGCCTCATGTATGTGCCTAAGGAAAGAAGTGACTTACGTGCTTGTGACTGGATTTTCCTTGCTAGTTTGTGCTGCCAGACAAGAGTGAAATGTGTTTGATGCCTCAGGCTGCACGCAGCTACCTGGCACTTGCCCAGCTGTATGTGGACAGGAGGGCAGTGGCTCGCAGCAGCACCCTGATGGTGGTTTGGGAGGGTAGATGTGTGCATTGGCTGTGAGAAGAAGCAGTCTTAGTACCTCAAGATTGGCTCCTGACATAATGCTAGACCTGTCACAGGTTCCAAAACAGAGCTCTAGAAGAGTAATCTATTGCTAAATGCTCACTGGAAGTGTCAGGTCTCTGGGAATACCCTTGCTTGAGCCATAGCTGACAATGTTGTGTTTGACAGTAAGTTGCCAAACTGAATGAGCCAAACCATTGTAAAACAGATGTGAGGGGACATCTTTCGGGTTCCTGGCTTTCAGCAGGAATTTGATTCAAGAAGCTCTTCAGGTTTTGCCCAGTGGCCTTTGTGCAATTACCTGGAAATCAGAATATTTCATCTTCTTTCCAATTTCCTTTCTTTCTTCTGTGTTGCTCCTCTTTGTCTTGAAAGATGTGGTTTAGACCCTGACAAACACCTTCCCGGTAGGATGGGGATAGCTTCTGCTGGATACCTCAGCATCTTCTGATAGCAGGAAATTAATTTTAAAATTATATGTTATGTGCATGTACCACTTCTGCTCAGTCACGTGCCTGCAGCCTTCTAACACACATCTTGACTGCTGGGAGAAGCACCCCTTGATGTCCCTTGGCCACTTTGCCACCTCCCTGGGCAGTGGCGGTGATGCTCAGCACGTTTCTCGCCAAGATGTGAGAGGCTGCCTGGAGCCCCAGCCCCTGACAGCACAGAGGGACAAACAGACAGACCCTGCAGGGAGAGAAGAGGGCCAGAGCAGTGCACTCCTGTGTTCAAGTGTCAGGAGACAGCAGCTCTTGGGCAAACGGGTATTGCTCCCATGTGGTGCCTGCCAGACCAGCCTTGTTTCACTTCACCTGAGCCACATACAGTGTGACAAGTCTGCTTGTGTGTTGTTTTTGCCTGCTTTTGCCCAGTGGTTTATTCAGCCGTGATGCTTGTGCTGCAGTCTGTTTTCTTATGGATGCAGGCTAGAGTATTTACTTGTAAATTCCTGCAGTAACTTAAGAAAATAAGGTAGGAAGCAGCTGATATTTTTTAAGATACATTGGCTCAAAAAGACTATTGAGCCCAGATCCAAACAAGTTCAGTAAGTGTGTTATACCTAGTAGTGGGGCTTTCCACTGACAGAATGTTTTCATTTTTGCTTAATGATTGACCTTGTTCGGAGAGCAGGAGAAACTAAACCATTTGTTATTTCAGTCCTCTGTTTCCGTCTTGGATTATACGTTTTGCATGTAGGGACACGTTGCAGGGAATTACCCATCTGGATAAAATACTCCTTGGCCAGGAGGTGCCTTACCACTGCTTTCGTAGGCTGCATGTTGCAGCCACATCATGCTGCTGTCTACCTCTCTCAACAGCTCCTGGGCCTCAGTTGTGTATGTGTTCAAGTACTTTGCCACCTCAAAAGCAATTGCAAATACACTGTGAATTGTCCCATGGTCCCATGTTTGGTGAAGTTCTTTCATAGTTAGGAATTGCTTTTGTGGAGAAAAGCTTGACTTATTTCTTTGACTTTGAAGGACTATTCCACATCTTCATGTGAGCTGTGTATGTGAGAAAGTGTACGTGTCAGGTTTGTCAGAACTGAGTGTTTTTTGTGTAGATTTTAATATTACTTGAAATCAGACCAAACAGGATCACAAAGCATGTGCATGTTGTGGCATATGTTCAATCTTTGGAAAACTGCATTTATAGATTGGGGGAAACAAGTTGCTCTTGGTGAGCTAACCATCATTATAGGTTATGGCCGCCCTTCCCAGACCACTGACTTAAACAGGAAGGGAGAGAGACGTCTGCCCTGTCTTCAATTTGACAAACCAAACTGTTCACAGTATTTTGATGCACAAACCATCACCCAAAATAACCCCATTCTTGTGCTTTGGTTTATATTTCAATTATGCTTTGCAGCTGGAAGAAAACTGTGTTGATTACATTTTACAGAAGAAACATTTCTCGTGTACTTTCCTAGAACGTTCTGTAGGGAGACTGCTATGTTGAAACAAGAAAACAAATAAACCAATTGCTGTTTTCATTGGAGAGCCTAGTTTCTGCCCTGCTGCTCATCAGAGTAGGGCCTATGCTGATGAAGCCATTGGAGAGTAACAGCTGAATAACCTGCACAAAGAATTGCTCCTGCTGCGCACAAGACCTGCATGATGACAATGTACAGAGCTGTTGGTAGCTCCAGCATAAGAGATGCTGACCCTACCAGTGCCTCACTGAGAGGGAGCATGTACATGGGTGAGACCCCACTGGGGTGGATACCTCACACACAGTGGTTGGGTTACACCATGCTGTGTAACCTGAAAAGCTGTAGCATTGCTTCCTATGTACAGAGATGCTGAATAGGTACCAGGCAGGAAGCATCCTCCACTTGGGGATGCCCTCCACACTTCTGCTTCAATTCCATTGAATCCAGAAAAGTTATTCCTCTGGATTTCTATGACAAAAACTTGGAGCAGGATAAAAACACAGTGGACAATGGAGTTTGCACTGCATTGAGAGAGAAATGGAGAGACATTGTCACTGGTCACTTCCAGAACTAATTTCTAGGGGTTTTTTAATACCTGTGTTTTTCTGATCCCTTTTCCATCAGTGGCTCAGCTACTTTGACCATCTTGCTGCCTTTCAGAGTTGATCACTGGGAGGAGAAATCTTATTTTCAGAAAGTCAGAAGATGTCCATGCAACCTAATGGTGCTGGGGGAGCTCCTATTTTGCAGGAGAGCACAGACCTATCCACCATAAGTAAAGCAAAGAATTCTTGGGCAGCAAAGTCTGAAAATGGAGCAGAGTGAGAGGCCAGTGCTCTAGGGAGGCCTTCTCAGCTGTGAGCAGAAGGAAAAACCTCACCAACATTTCCATCAGGGTTATCTCTGTTAAAACCAGAGTATCACTTGCTAATACCAGTACTGTAGAATAACCTGCATTCAGGAGGAATAACTGTGTTTGGTTAACTGCAAGCTGTTAAGCTCAGTAGTATCTGGAGTTGGTCCTTCAGTCTGATTTGTGCAGGGGGTCAAAGTGGAAGATGGTCACTTTTAACTCTAAGGATCCACAGATCCTCACCCTCTGTTATGTACCATCTGTACATCGTAGTAATGGACTCTTGTAGTCTGTACTACAGGTTCAAGCCTGGCAGAATCATTGGCCTTCCAGGAAAGATCTTCTGGGCATTGACCTGGGCCCCTGGATAGCCCAAGCAGCAGTCCAACATGGAACAATGGAGTGCACAGGCTTGCTTTCACCCCTGTTTATTGCTCTGCAGGGATGGGATAGGGAAGAAGAGCAGGCCAAGCAGACAGGCTAATTTTCAGCAGGCCGTATCATGGTGAAACAGGAGCAGCCCTGCTGTCTTAAGCTTCAATTTGCAGTCTGTGTAGCCCATATAATAAAAAAATAGCTGCTCTCTTTCCCTGACTCCAATGCACAATCTGTATATGTGCAGACATAGCTATTTTCCACTGAAGTCTATGGGGAAGACTTCCTGTTAAAGAAAGACATTTTAAACCTACTGCCAAAGAATGCAATTATTTGTCCAGGTTATTTTTTTCCCTATTTTGCCTCTGTGTTGTTCCTTGCTTTTCATGACAATAGTGATGGGAAATCAGTATGTTAAGGTAAATGCTAACATAACTGTGAGTTCAGAGCATCTGATGTGTGTGTGGTTTCAAGCTAGGAGTCGATAATCAGGAAATTCTATTTGGATCAAGTCTTACAGTTGCCTCCTTTTTAAACTATATTTAATAGTCTTTACCCAATACCTGGACAAAATCAAGCACTTGACTGGGAAAAGCCAGCACAGATTCACTAGGGGCAAATCATGCTTGATAAACCTGATGTCCTTCCACAGCAAAGAAACCTGCTTGGTTGGTGAAGGGCAAGAGCTGGACATTGTCTACCTGGATTCCTCCAAGGCTTTCAGTGCAGTTTCGCACAGCCTCCTCCCAAAGAAGCTGATGTGTTAAGGTGTGGAGAAGTGGTGTGTGCAGTGGTGGGAACTGGCTGACAGCATGCACCAGAGGGTGATGGGGAACTGCTCCTTTTCAAACTGATGACCTGTCACTAGTGGGGTACCCCAGGGATCAGTATTGGGCCCAGCGCTGTTCTATGTCTTCATAAGTAATCTGGAAATGGAATCAGCTGTACCCTGATGAACTGAGAGTGGAAGTGGATACTTTGGAAGGGCAAGGATAGGCTGAATGAGGGAGCTAACAAGAACCTTAAGAAGTTCAACAAGGACAAGTGGAAGGTCTTGCAGCTGGAAAACATAATCCAAGACTGCAGCACAGGCTGGGATCTACCTGGCTGGGGAGAAGCTCTGTGAAAAGGGACCTGGGGGTCCTGCTGGACAAGCAGCTCAATGTGAATGAAGTGTGCTGCTGTGGCAAAGAAAGCCGACAGGATGCTGGGATGCATCAACATGGGCATCACCAGCAGAAATAAAGATGTCATTATCCCACTTTACTCAGCTCTTCTCAGGCCACACCTGGAGTGTGTGTTCAGTTTTGCTCCCTGCTATACATTTAAAATGTGGACAGGCTGGAGAGGATGCAGAGAAGGGCCACAAAGATGAGTTGAGGACTGGGAAGCCTGTTGTTTGAGGAAAGGCTCAGAAAACAGGGTTTATTCAGCCTGGAGAAAAGAAGGCTCAGAGGAGACTTTATCACCAAGTTTCAGTATTTACAAGGTGGCTGCAAAGAAGATGGAGGTTCCCTTTTTAGAAGGAGCCGTATCAAAAGATGAGGGTAATAGGTACAAGTTACTCCTGAGGAGATTCCGATTGGACACAAGAGGAAAATTTTTCACAATGAGACCAATCATCCGTTGGAATAACCTCCCCAGGAAGTGATGGATTCCCCAACAATGAACACTGTTAAGGTTCAGCTGGATAAGGTGCTGAGACATGTAGTCTAGGTCAAGGCAGATGATCCTTGAGGTCCCTTCCCACCTGGTATTCTATGATTCTGTAACTGTATGATCAATAACAGCAAGCTTGTGCCCACGCAGTAGCTTTGCAATATCAGAGCCATAATGACTATTATTTTTGCTGAGAATAATGTAAGTCACATGCTAAAACATCAGTGTGGGATGGGCAGGTGTAGCAGACATGAAGTTAAGTGAAAATCTACTTGAAAAAAATCTTGCCATGGTAGTTTGTATTTCTTACTATTTTGATGCTACTGGGTTTTTCTTTAGTTAGCATTGGAAAATCTGTATTATTCCATCATCTGAAGAACTTAAGCCAGCAAGCATGCCTTGTAACTTGACTGTAAAAGCATCAGTGTTGTATGGCACTGGCCAAAAAAGCCATGGTGGGTATTCCCAGGACATTCCACTTCCTCTCACCCTTGCTCTGAGACTCAGTGCTGCATTTCCTGTTGTAGGTGTCTGTCAATAGGACTGCTGCTGTGCTATACAGCAGCCACCTAGCAAAGAAGTGGGATGAATGAATCAACTGATCTGGAAGATTAGAAGGTATACCTAAAAATGCCCAGTGTGTCAGCCTGACTTCTTTGGCTGGGGCAGAGGCAAAGAAGACACCCGTGGTGGTGAATATTTGTTGAAATTAAGTGCTCCTCTTTCCATCTTTACCCAAGCCTGAGCCAGGAAGCTCAGACTGTTCTCACTGGGACTTGCTGTGGTATGGCACTCTCTTTTGCTGTTGATTTTGGGGGTATTTTTCTGTTACTTCCATGTGATTTGCAATGCCAGAACTTCATTTAGTCCAGAGGGTGGAATTTAAAATGTTAACTGTATGTGCATATGTATGTTGTTACCTATGTGCATCTGTGTGTGGCAGGAAGCCTGCTCTCATCAGACTTTCAGCCCAGGATGTAATTATGCCTCTAATTTTCAACCTGCAAAATTCCAGCCACCTTCTGTGTGGAGGCAAACACTGAGGGGTCTCTCTGTACCAAAGCCTGGCCTAGGGCTTTTTGCAAAAGGTGCATACAGAAGCACCTTGTGCATTCTGCAGAAGTCATGTACCTAAGCAGCTTTGCTAGCTGGACACTGACCTGAAACCAGTTCTGTGTTTTGCTACAGAAAGCACACTATTTCTTTTTCTCTGTTCAGCACACCCAGGGAGCCTGGTGCTGTGCTGATACGCAGTTGCCTGCACCATTAGGGTAGTGCAGGAGTAGGAAGTGTCAGAGATGTGGGCAGCAGTGTGGTCCTGCACAGCTCAGACAGATTCCATTGGGAACCTGTGACTGTGTCACTACCAAGGAAGGTACAAGTGCCAGAGTTTTTATAGTGCTTCTTTCAGGGATAGGGTGCCACAACAAATGTTTTTCAGCCCTGCTGAGGGCACAGGGTTATCTGTTGACAACCTGCCTGCTTAGATCTGTAATTTCCAATCTGTCCCAGCCCTGCTGCCTGAGGGACCAACACAGTTCCAACGTGCAGTTGCACTTTCTCATTTTGTCTAATCAATTGCTTAGATGAGATTTAGTCTGTGTTTCAACATCAGCTATTTTGGGTACAGCAGATCGAGTTTCTCCATACAGAACGGATGTTGCTTCCCAAAATTGCTTGTCATTCTCTGTGTTCACATTTTCCATGAGTGAGGAGAAGTCATTTGACTTCTTTGTGATAAACAAGATTCAGTGAGCAAAACAGCCGTTCTGGTTTGTTATTTACTAACTGGTAATGTTCTTCCTAATGCAAAGAGCCCTGATGCTGCATATGCTCCTCAAGATCTAGTTGTCCAGTCAGCTGCCCCTTCCTATTGTTTGCTTCAGAGCCTGTTGGTTAACCCGTTTGCTCTAGTTAATGTATAGCTGCAGTTTGTTTCCTGCTTTGCATCCATATGCCAACCACAGTTTGCCATTTATTCTGCCAAATTTGTAGCTACATGCTCAACCAATAATCTGTCTAGGTAGCCAGTATGAATTATGTGCAAAATGTTATTTCCTAAATCTGGATGTGATTATCTCTCAACTGCATATTTCCAAAAATGCTTCTCCCTTCCAAAGACAGCTGGTAAGCCAGGAGAGAGAGCAGGGGCTTGCCAAGTGTTTGTGCTGCTGTGCTCCCGTACCTAGCAGGCTGGCTGCCCTCCTGGCTAACCAAGTTCAATGTGCCTCCATGCAGTTCCATCTTACCACAGGCTGCTGGGCTCTCCTGATCTTCACTGCTGGGCAGAGTCCTGGGCTGGCTGGTCAAGGAGGTGAGAAGTGTGGGGAGGAAGGGCACCCATCCTGTGCACATGAGCTGCCAGTTCAGCAGATAGGACACAGGTACTTTTCAAAACAAGGCATTTTTGTATTCCAGTCCTGCTAAAAGGGAGGCCAGGAAGGAAAAGAAAACTGACTGAACATGTATGAAGGCAGCGGGAGAGGGGCGGGAAGGTACCTCTCTAATGAAAAGAAACCTTTTTACTTTTCCCCAGGCACTTGTATTACCCATCAGCTGAGCTATTCCGTGTATCACTTTATCCTATTTACTTGAGAAATCATGCAAATAAGAAAATCAGTACCTCTTTTGACTCGCTGATGGTAATACCTGCCAGGTGTGTGTTACTACTTCCCATTCCATCCAAAACAAACCCCAATTTTTGAAAACTGAAAGGATTAATACAATTTTGATATGCAAAACACAAGGAGAAATTGCTGGGTCTGAGTGGTGTTCTCTATTGGCACATTGACTGCTTGTTGTACAAGAGGCGGCTACCCCAGTACCAATTAAGATGAAGTATTGTGATATGCAGGAGTTTTCCCAGCTTTCCAAGCCAGAATCAAAATGGTCCATCGAGGCAGTGAAGCCTGGTTCCTGCAGGGCTCCTGCCTGGATAGGCTTCGAGGGAAAACAGCCTCACCTCTGAGTTTGAGGAAACTGTGGGGAATCTCTCCATGACTCAGTCTAGACAGCAGAGGCCTTGACCCTGGCCTGCTGGTTTCTGGTTCCCCCACAAAATCAAATCAGCTTCTCAGCCAAACAACTTCCTCCCTAGATCCAGTCCCCAACTCTTTAATTTCCCTTCATCAGGCCCACAGATGGGTTTTTCCTCCCACTCCACCAGCAGGGGCTCCACACCCAGTGGGAGATGTTTGTTTTCACACTGACTCAGTTCAGTATCCGTCCCACCTCAGACCACAGCAGCCCGAGACCGAGAGTTAAGAAAGCTGCTCACAACAAAACCTGAAGCTACGTGAAATCTGAAGGGTTTCTGGTGTGTTGCCCAGCCTGGGTCTGAGGTCAGGTTTACTGACAGGGTTATAACCTGTCCTAGCAGTCCTGCACTACTTGTACAGCACATGCTTCATCTTCCCCAGACCTTCTGGACATAGAGAAGTCAGGGCAGGCTGCAGAAAAGATGCCTTGTGTACTGATAACCACAGATATGCAGGCTGAAATCCTGCATTGTGTAATGCCTGGTGCCTCTTCAAATTACGTTTTTTGCTGACCCCTATCAGGATGCACTCAGAAAGCGTGCCTTGTAAAAGGTTTGTATCTGGGACTAGCAGCAACTTTTTCGGGACTCTGCTCCTCATGTTGTGAACTCTGTGTGCTTGTGTCAGAAATAAGCCCTAAGCTCAACATGGTATATGTGGAATGCAAAATCAAGGCTGCTGTGTGATAAGGATTGCTGGGACAGATTTAGGACTCTATCAGGCAGTATAGGGTTGCAGTGCTTGTCTCAGTTATGCACAAAAGCAGTGAATGGGTGACTGTTGAGGAGGAGTTGGCTCATCACCTTCCTTTTCCCCCCCTCCCCTGTCGTGCTGCGCTGTAATCTGTCCTGTTTCTTGCAGCAAGGAGGTGGCTCTTTGTGCTTTGCCAGTGGTGCTTAGTGAAGATGCAAGATGAGGGGTGCAGAATCATTCCTGTGGTGCCCTGCAAAAAGCTCCTGCACTCAGTGGAACAGGCATCTTGTGACTTTCCAACAGTTTCACAATGCAGAGCAAGAAGATGCAGTTCTTTCCATACCCATTCTGCATATTCAGATGTTTCCATTAGTGTCCTTTCTCTCTGGGACGAGAAAAATTTGCAGTAGGATAGGAAACAGGGAGCTGAGCAGGGGGAAAGAGAGGGAAAGAACTTGTCACAAAGATTTTGCAATGCTTGCCCAAAAAGAATCTTGTGTGAAGCTATTTCCTACCATCAAATTCCCCTAGGTACTCAAACTGCGATCCCTGAGCTGGCAAACTGATGGTTACTTTCTTATGAGCATATAGAGGATTTAAGCACATGCATCTTACATGCTTTCCTTCATCATGGAGCGTTGCCTCTGCAGTAGTGTTCAGGCTTCAGAGCCAGGATCTTTAGAGAGTGGATTGAGCTCAGCTCCATTGAGTTGCTGAAAGTCTCATCCTCCTCAAACAATTGCTTTTTGAAGGACACATTCATCACAAAATGGCACAGTAATGAAAACATGACCTATACCATATATACTTTCACAGGTTGCTTTTTTTCTAGTAGTAGCTCAGATTATTATTGTGTTTATTAAATTTTCAAATTGAAACTAATGCAGTTCTTTTTCTACCAGTTCAGAGCTGAAACAGCCACAAAACCAGCACTGGAGTACGTGGTGTTTTGCTCTTCACGCTGGTAACTATGATGACCTGATAATAACCTAATGTTTATGTGCTGGTTTAATTCTTGCTGCTGCTGCTCCATGGACTTCAGAATTAAAATACATTAATTCCAACAGGAAAAAAAAGATCTTGGAAATTTGTTTTTCCTAGCTGGCTGTAAAAGCCAAGGGAAGAAATATCAGGAAAAGGAAGCTACAGACAGCTGGACTGCATTTATGCTGCAAGTAGAAGCAGCCACTTGCCTTTATGAAAGCTGGGATCTGACTGAGGCTGTTGAGGCTCCAGGATTTGTGGGCCACAGCTGTATTGCAGTTTCTCAAATGTTGGGTTTTTTTTTCTCTTTAGCTTCCAAAGCCATTCCTAAAAAGGCATTTGGAAATGTCAACAGGTAGCAACTAGTCTCGGGAGTCAGAGGCAAGTGAGTGGGGTCTCTTTATATGCAGACAGACATAAGGGCAGCCCAAACAACTGTCAAACAGTGCACTTTCTAATATGCTGGACGTTATGGTGGTGGAAAGAAATCTTTGTTCCCAGAAAGTCTCTGTTCTGCTCTGATTGATCACCTACTGCAGCTCTAGGTCAGTGTTGTGCCTAGTTCTGCAAACAGGAACAGGAACAGCTAGGGTTGACCCTGGAAAGTAAGATAACATAGCCCCTTTTATTTCCTGAATGAGAGTTAAATAGAGCTTGCCTTGCCAATTAGTTATCTGAGCTGCACTGCAGCTCACAAGTGGCAGGAAGACTGGAAGAGCATGGTGCAAAGCAGAAGGTAACAGTTGTGCTGCACAGCATGTTTTAATGAGGTGTCCGGCTCACACATGTAAGGAGCAAATCTCTTGTAATTTCTTTAGTGAACAGACCTGACACCTGTATCCCCTGTCCATACCTGGACACAAACACCATTTAAGAGGCAGAAGATTTTTTTGGAGCGTAATAACTGCCCAACCCCACTTCTGAAGCTTTAATTTGGAAAACATAAGGGCTACATTGGTTGATGTGCTGAGTTTCCAAGGCACTTTTCGGGATTATTTTATGGTAGCAATGCAAAGAAGGCTTACTTTCCATGTTTTTCACAGGCACCACTATTTACTAGCTCTGCTTTTCTTTGCAACATCCTAGTTGCAGAATGGTTGCATCTAAGAACACTACCAGGCTGGGGTTTCTTTGGGCTTTTACTTCATAGCATTCTTAATGCTGCTGAAGAAATTAATCTCTCCCAGTCTTAATCTTCACCACCAAGAAGATACTGCTCTTATCTCCCCCAGGACTTTTTTTTTGGTGAACAAATCTAAATGAAAACCAGCATTCCTCAAAGATCGAGCGTTACAGGTCACTGCAGGCAGACTGGGATTTCCCACACCAGCCAGAGATATCACCAGGCATTGTGCTGATGTCTCAGCTCAGGATCTTAGCTACATGTTGGAGGTTGCACAGGGAGGCACTGATAGCATTTCTCAACTACATGAAACAGCAACCTAACCATATGTCCCTAATGCAGCCCAAGATGGAAGAAATTGTGGTCAAACACTTTGTTTGACAGGATAGCCAAGTAGAAAATGTCACCTACATGCAACAAATTACAGCCTGTCATGGCTGTGCTCTGCACAGACCCTGACAGCTCATGAAAGGTGAAATCATGTACACTCCCACTTGTACAGATGTGAGCACTGCTTCTTCTGTGCCACTGTTACACTGCCAGCCAAATGTTCTCTCCAGAATTAGGCATTTTAGTGTGGGAAGTGAAAAAGGTGAAAGTTGCTCCCGTTTTGCCCTGCTTGTTCCTTATCTCTGAGAGGACGAGAAGCACTACCAAGGCAAAGCATTTCTCAGCCAGACAAAATGATTTATAGATGAATAACCACATAATGAGAGGCATGAGGCAAATGCTAAGTTTACTACAGCTCTGTACCAGCTGATCTTGCATAAAATGAAGCTATTTAGTAACAACTCTCGCTGCATGTCCTGCTTCTGGATTACTGCAAGACAACACTGTTATTCCTTAGTTCTTACAAAATCAACCATATAGCTTTGGCAATAGCACTCAGAAACTGCCATCTCCCAGCACATTGGAAATACCAGCTGTCTGCCAAAACCAACTCCCTGGGGGTCACATACTGTCTGTGGTTGGAGACAAGCATCCTAGGTACTTGGAAAACATTTGCCTTGAAAAGCCACAATAATAATTGACCTGTACAGGAAGGTCTTCTTCACAAACTGCAGTAAGACTATGTTTCTGATGGCTCTGAGCTCTCCATCAGCATGACTGATAACTGCAGCTGAACTTGGTGAAACAGGTTGTTTACAAGTCCTGACATAATATGTATTTTCCTGAAAGTCTGATGGACAATAATAAGCCATTATGCAGACTGCAGGTGCTGGAAGGCTCTTGTTTTGGCCAAACAACAGCTCTAAGGGATCTTTCAGTATAACATTTTTTTTGTTTCTGTGTCTCTTGATGAATGGCTGTTAGAGAAAGTAGGGTTTTGCAGACTTAAAATTTGAGCAAGTGTGTACAAGAAAGCATGAGCCAGCATACCCAGTCCTACATTTACTGGTGTGACCCACCAAGCTTCTCTGTGTCTCAGTTTCTTGTCAATTCTATCAACGGGAAATAGTTCTTTCTTACCAGTCAGGGGAGCTGCAAGTTGTACTGCTCGTTTGCATCAGTTTTGGGGATCAAAGGTATTTGGCTACCTAAGGGGCTGGTTTGGGGTTCCCTGGAGTCAGAAACAGTGGCCTTTTGAAGCAGTCCTAGTTACTAAGTAATAGTGATGTATTATAATCTGTGTGTATGAGCTACTACATAGTGCTCAAGCCAAAACTTATAGATAGCATCCATTTACAGCTTGAGTCCTGCATCTGCATTCAAGGGCTTCTGTAAACCATCTAGTTTCCAGAAGCTCTGAGCTGCAGATACAATAGGAGATGATATAAGCTATCTAAATCTGCAGATCATGCTGCTGAAATCCTAGTTATTGAAAGTTTTTTTGCTTGAAAAGTCTTTCCTGAGTTAGTAAATAATAATGTTTATGTAGCTTCAAAACTAGAAGCTAGGATAGTCCTCATTCAGGTGGATGCATACATGGGTTTATGGATATGCAGGATCAGTAACAATATACTATCTTTTTATCCAGTTCTCCTTCTAGGGTATTAGAATACTCTATTAAGCAGACTAAGTTAAACTTCTAGCTGTTGCTAACCTCAGCTCAAAAATATAATTATGATAGGTCTGTGTGATGGGCAGTTGTTGAGCTAACGGTATGTCTCTCACGGTGTTTCTAAACTTGTCACAGAAGAATTAGTAACCACAGGATAATTGGAAACATAGGCTGGGACAACAAGCTATTTTGTTGCTCCTTGATGAAGGACACATCAAACATTAGCTGGGTATCAGAAATGAGGAAGAACATAACGCTTTGAAACAGTTATAAATATTCTGACATCTAGAAGGGCTGTTTGGCATGCTTTCCTGTGTTTGAATGACACCTCATTGTCATTTTACAGAAACACTGAATGGAAGAGAGTCTCACATCACAGATGAGGCAGAATCTAACCATAGCTTTTATGGTCATTCAGGTGAGGCATTGCCAGAATAGATGTTGCCCATCAGCAGGACTGATCCACTGCCCTGCAAGCAGACGTGGAATTTCATCCCATTAAGTCCTTTGCTTCCCAGTGCTATCACGGCACTCCTCATACTAGCGCTACAGCTTCCTTCCCCACCTCTTTTTCTTTTTTTACCTTGAAAAATATCTGGCAACTAGTCCCTGAAAAGGGTTTGGGAGCAGGTTTTGTGCAGCAGGCAGCTGTAGCATATGACTCAACCAAACCACCTGAGAGACTCAGGTCAGACCAAAAAGTCTGCACCCTGTCTTTGCAATTCACATTGCAACATGTATACCCTAGAGAGCAAGTCTACAACTCTGTGGAAGCATTAACACCTTTTTGGGGAATTTTATGTTCAGATGTCTTTTTTTCCTACATTACATATTCCTACCCCCTATAGAACAGGGCATGAAAGGTTTCTGGGAAACTGGGCTCTGCCTTTTAACAAGAGGACAGATGTGCCCTGAAGTCCTTCTACATGATACCAACCAAATGCTGTGCATTCAACAGACCTGCTGGTTAATGATCTTGCCCATAAGTAATGTTTTAACTATAGAGCAGTTTTTGTTTGCTTCAAAAGCCACAAAGCCAAAGAGGAAGTGTAGGAGAACGTGGGCAGGACCGCGGCCAGGAACCTCATGATCTCATCTGTTTCCGCCTCACAGGGATTGGTGGCTGTGCCTGGAACAGGGTTTAAATTCCCCGAGGTCAGAGATGTGAGGCAGACAGGGCACAAGGGGAGAAAGCCCAAGCTGCTGGAAACCAACTGGCTGGAGCTGCTGCTGGGATCACTAAGACTGTTGTTGCAGTTGACTCCTCCAGCACCACAAAAGGTAATATTTTTTTTTCTCTTTTTACCTGATTATGTGCCATTTTGTCTGCAACTTTTGTCAAGGAAGCATTGGGCAGGAGATCTTTGAAAACTGCTTCACTGATCAGGGATGTTTGATGTTTCTCTATGGAGAAAGGTGTGCTTTTATAGGAGCAAAGTTGCTTTAGTGATGAAGGTATTATACATAATAGCAATTTAAACCTGAGTGTCGGGAGGAGGTAGCTGAAAACCTTGCCACTGAATCAAGTGCTGGAAGCTCAAAGCTGATACTTGAACACAGAAAGCTTCCTTCCTTGTTTAACCACTGCCTGGCAGTGCCGCAGTTTCTCTTGGCAGGCTTGCAGCCTGTGCTGCACACTACGGAATGGATGTGACACACACCCTTCTCTGTTTAACTCTTGAAATTGCAACACCTTTGATCGAGTGTTCTGTCTCAGGAGCAGCCTTACTAATGTATTTTAAATGTGCCCTTAGTAGCCTTTCTTTCCCGCTATGATTTATTGAAGTTTTGAATGCCTCTGGTTCATCAATAAATCAGTTTAATTTCTCAGGGATGTTCCTTCTTCTGGGAATCAGTTTGTCAGCACCAGAATTTACTGTAGCTCAGCACTCTCCTAATTTCAGCATGAATCACTCATTTATTAAATTGTTAAAACTGCAATGTGAGCAGATATTTCACTTCATCTCTTGCTTGGAAACACAGGTGATTCTGCTCAAACTTCTGGAGGGGGAAATAAAGGTCCATCAATAAAAGCAGTTTATGTTCATATAGACTGAGTTTACTCACAGCAATGCCAGTTAATAACCCTGAAAACTAGGTTTAAAATAACTGAAAAGAGAATCCAAGCTGAGTTTGTCTTGTCCTGTCTCTTCTGGCAAAATGATGTTAAATGAACAAAGATAACCCAAAGCTATCTTCATAGCACTTTGTTTTTCATAAAGCTTTTTCTTTGCCAGTTCAAGTCAGTAGATAACAGGAGACTCCTCACCTTCTGTGGCTACTCTCACCACTGCTCAACACTTCCCAGTACCTGGTTTTAAAATCCTTGTAGCTTTTGAGTTGCTAAATCATTACAAAACCAATTGGGTGCGGGGTGGTGATGGAGGACAGAAGAATAAGATCAGCAATGGACAGGTTGAATCCTTAGCAGAGACCTGATCTCAGCACAGTGAAGTACACCAGAAGGGAGAAAACACCTATGGTATTTCTGTGGTATTTTACCTTGTTGACTCACTGTTCCAAAATATTTTGTAGGTCAAACATCACAATGAAGGTGGCAGTTCTGTGTTTATGCCTTATCAGCATCACTGCTGCATGGCCAGTAAGTAAATCACAAATGCATATAAGCAAATACTTGTGTTTTTTCTTTGTATGTTAGCAAGAAATTAATACTGACAAATACTTTTTTCCTCTCTCCCTTGAAGGTGAGTAAAACCAAGCAGCACGCCATTTCTGCCAGTTCTGAAGAAAAATATGTAAGCTCCTTTTGTCTATTAATTTTCTTTAATAAATCCTTTTTTATATTTTTTTTCCTCTAATACACATTGCCTGATGCTTGTTTTATGATTGTAGCTGCTTGCAGAACTTGTCCTCACCAAGCTGTTATAAGCCTGTTCCTCAGGCAGCCAAAGAGGAGAGCCACCAACCTCAGAGTTTTGCCATGTTAGGCGTCCTGGCTGTGGACTTCTGTTAGTCTTTGGGCCAGCACTGAAAACCTTTTCTCTTAACGAAAAATGTGAAAGCTGTCAGTTAAAAAGCAAAAAGGTCTACAACATGGCACAACTATTATAAGCCACATTCATTAGTGTGGATCAGATGACCATATTTGGTGTTGGGAGACACCAATTCAAGACTTTAACCCAATTCACATTTTTTTTTTTTTTGAGTGGTGTGAGTGAGTTGTATTAATCTTATATGTAGCTGTTTGATTTATACTCCACTGCTAGCTACTATCCATGTAAAATCAATTTTTTCTTTGGAGAATTGGCTACTGCATTTAGTTTCGAGTCTTCTTGATGTGAGAGATAAATCACTCTTGGGAAAAAGACATGAGAATTGGAAGAAATTATGGTCACTAGAAATAGCTCCAAATTTACCTCAGTGAAAGTGAGCCAGGGAAACTGATTTGAAGTTCCCCAGATTCTGCCAGTGGGAGAGGCACATATTGTGTATCTTATTGTTTGAGTCCTCTTCCTACTGCAGTGAATTGCTGAGGACACATCCTGTGCATGAGTATGTATTGCAGATGTCACATCTGCCTGAAAACAGAGATTGTGATGCAGGCAGCTCTGCCTGCTCCTATATGCTTCTTTGTGGATTTAACCCACCTTTTCTTTTTCTCTTAAAGGACCCCAAGGGCCATCACACACGCAGATACCACCACGTGAATTCTCAGTCTTGGGAGAGTCTGCAACAGCCACAGAATGACCTGGCGTCACCTCAGCAGGTACAGGCAACTGACTGAAAGAGAAAGCAGAGCATCTTTCAATTTAGGATTAAGTGCTTAAAGAATATTCAACATACTGATCAGCTCTACTGTACATGTCTTTTTGTGCTAATAGTGAGTTTTATGTTGTTTTCAGACTCTCTACTCTTCAGAGGAAAGTGTGGATGTCCCAGAACAGGTAAGTATTTTGAACAGTAAAACATCAGTTGAGGGCTGCAGGACAGTCAGTGTGTAGCAACACTCATTTTCCTCAATCAATTGTGGTTCTTCTGATAACATCTCTCTCTAAAAAAAAGCCTCAGAGCTTCAGGGAGGGTGAGGGAAATAGCTCCTCAACACTGCATAAGCTCTGGGTGAGCAGAGCAGATATCAGCCTGCACATCTCACCTAAGGGTTCATTTCCCTGATGCATAATGAATGTTTTCCAGCAGTTCCCTGATGTGTCAAGCAAGAGCCATGAAGATGTGGATGATAATGATGATGATGATAATGATTCCAATGACACAGATGAATCTGATGAGGTTGTCACAAGTTTTACCACAGACATTCCAGTAACTGCACCATTCCCACCTTCCCCCTTCACCCGGGGAGACAATGCTGGCAGAGGCGACAGCGTGGCCTACAGAATGAGGGCAAAAGCCTCAGTGGTGAAATCTAGCAAACTCCGCAAAGCTGCAAAGAAGGTAAATAGCGGTGAGCATTGGTACCCAGATTTTGGAAAACAGAGAGTGAACTTGAGCCTTTAAAATGGACATGTCAGTTTTGAAAAGGATTGTTGAGGGGAAGGTAGGCACAAGTGAAGGAATGTATTTCCTTTCTCTGGATCAGGGCCTACTGATGGCTGTTGGTGTGCTGAGGTAGGAGTGTAGCCTGTTGCTGCAAGCTATGCAATACTACCATTTGAGCTATCATGCTCTACTTGCACACATGAAATCTGAGGACAAGTTCAAATTGGAATTTCTTGTTATGCGGAAGTTTCATGTAACTCCATAAAAGAACACAGTGTCTCCAGGCAGAGGTGCATCATGCAGGCTTTGAGTGCTCCATCACCCTATGCAGTTTGCTTTGGTACAGTATGGCAGCACCTGTTGACAGGTCAGTTTCTCAGGAGTGACAATGGCTCTTCCTTGTTTTGGTCTCTAACACAGCTCATTGACTATGATGTCACTGAGGAAGATGAGAGTGCCCTGGATGCAGACAGCCAGCAAGTGGGGCTCTCCCAGGAGCATCCTGCTGCCCACCGCTCCCTGGTGAAACACATCAGCAGGGAATGGGCTGACAAGAGCCATCAGCAGGACAGCAGCGAGCTGGACAGCAAGCAGCATGACCAGAGCCTGGAAAATGACAGCCGGCAGAAGTTCGATAGCCATGAGGCAGACGATGATAGCAAGGCTGGTGTCAGAGAGTATAGCCACCACAGCATGGAAAGCAGGGAGAGCCAGGTCCGCGTTTCAGCCGAGACCCCTGATGATAACAGCAACCAAACGTTGGAGAGTGCCGAGGATGCTCGAGACCGTCACAGCATCGAGAACAACGAAGTCACTCTTTAAAGGGAGGCAGATATAGTATCTCCCTTCTCTTCAAATTCCTAACTGGGGGGGGGGGATGGGCGTAGCTTCGTGTCGGGTAACCGTTTGTAAATGTAGAGCGCGTGGTGACTTTTGGGGTTCAGGGCAGCTTCTTTTACCCAGTGGCCTCCCCTTGGCTGCAGGTGCGTGGGGAAGCAAGTCTGATGCTGTCAGGCGCACAGAACGAGCGTTACCTCTGTGGCATGCTGCTGTATGTACTGCCAGCCTGCTGGATTTAAATAAACACACAAAACCCTGGAGCTGTGGGCTGCGTTACTGTTTCCTGAGTTGGGTCAGGGGGCAGCTTCCCGGCTGCGTAAGGAGTTTTAATCCCTCTCCATAAAATTAAATAGCTGATATTTTATTTATTAAGTAGATAAAACCCGTCCGTGGAGCTTTTACCGAGGGTGAGCGCCGTGCTGGTGCCGGCCCTTGCACCGCTCCCACTGAAGCGCTCCAAGCCTTTGGGCTTCCCGGCTCTATGGCCGCGCCCCCCCGTGAGGGAAGGAGGCCGAGCAACTACATCTCCCTCCGTACCCCGGGCTTCCCGGGCTGGCGCCGGCGGGCGGGGAAAGGGCGGAGGCGGCGGTGCCCCGCCCCGGGCGGTGGTGGCGGCTGGCCGATGGCGGGTAGTGGGGGCTGCCGGCGAGGAAGGGAGCAGCTGGAGCTGGAGCGGCTGGGCGAGGCGGCGCGGGCCGGCTCCGGCCCGCCGTCGCCGCCGCTCTCCGCCTGCTCGCGGCAGGCCTGGAGCCGTGATAACCCGGGCTTCGAGCCGGAGGAGGAGGGAGCGGCGGCCGCTGGGCCGGTGCTGGAGATGGACGTGGAGTGGGGCAGCCCCGCGGCCGGCGCTTCGTCGTCGTTGGGCAGCGGCACGGCGGGCCCTGGCGGCGGCGGGCGGCGGCAGCGGCGGATCCCCGCGGGGCGCGGCGGAACGGAGGTGCCGAGCCGCCACCAGGTGCCATCGGACGGCGCCGCGCCCCGCCGGGCGGCCTGGGCCAAGCGGCTGGCGCGGCGGCTGCGAGGTGAGAGCCTTTGGCCTTTCCTGCCGGAGCGGGGCTCCGAGCCTCGCTGGGCTGCCCTTTACTGCAGACTGCCGCCGAGGGGAGCGTTCATGGGTTGTTTGTGGGCCCTTGTGCCTTTATTTCACCCACCCCTTTGCTGCCTGCCCTCTTTTTCCTCTGTCCCTATTCTTTTCCCTTCTCCATCCATGTTTGTGTCCCCGCTTTATGCACATGTGTATTCTCATCTCTGTCCTGGTTATGCCCCCCTCTCCAGTCCCAAATGCACACACCCCTTTCTCCTTGGTTTCCTCTGGAGCATAGAGCTGTGCCTCCCAGGTCTTAGTCCTGGCTACTTTTTTAGAGAAGCTTAAATTGCCAGCATCAAATCGTGAAGGTTTTAAATGTAGGATGTGCTTAAGTGTCAGACAAAATCTATATACAGCTGCAGGAGAAGTAAGCCATAGTTAGGAAGTAAAGTTTCTTCTAAAATGCGAGTGTTCTGAAGTGATTGTACTGTTACTGCTTGGCACAGTGTCAGCAGAGGTGTCAATACGAACTTGGTTTTAAGCAGGGCTTTGTAAATTAGGCTGTTGCGTGTCCTGTATGCTTCACTTTGGTTTTTCATGTGCATTCAGAAATCATATGCTATAATAATTTCTCTGCCTTAGTCTTGCACCAAAGTAAGTCTGTCTTGATCATTGCAGTGTTTTACTTGGCTGCAAGTCAGATTTATGGAAACTATGGAATAAAACATGTTTTCAGCAGATTTCATTGGGAGAGTGTTCAATGAACTAAGTCTCTTCATAAAAAGAGATCGGAATGGCTGGGGAAAAAAATGTCAGTTGCAGAATGGTTTTATGTGTTACGCTTGGAATGGCACTGCTCTAGAGTTTTCAGAGATGTGTTTAATTTAGTCTGTCACAGAGATACGTAAACGCCTAGGAAAGGAGCTGCTTAGCATGGAGAAAGCGAAGTCCTTTCACGAAAAATTCTTATCTAAGTAGACTTTTCAGATGCTCCCTTCCTACTGGTTGTTGCCAGGAAGGAACCTCCTATATATGCTTTTAACTGGGGTGAAAACTAGTGGTGTTTGAACATGAGGTGAGAATGGCTTCATGATGACCTGACATGAGTTACTCCTGTTTCATCTCCATCATGGTTTCTGCAGCAGTGCTCGAACAGATCATCCACTCTAGGACTGACCTTGGTGTTGGGTTCTGAGCCGTTTTGAACCTGAAGGCAAATACTCTGTGATTTGTGTAAGGTCAGAGTATTTGCAGATGGAAGGAAAATCCACCCCCCCCCACTCCCCCCTCCGAGATGTAGCTTTGACAAAGGCTTTGTAATATGGTTTGTTGAATCACCTATAGTTCATCTGCACTTAGAGGTGGTTTAGGGTGAAGGAAAGATGATTTTTTTTTTAGTATGCTTTTTTTTCTAGCTTTTTATTTGTTTGTTTTAAGGCTGTCTATGTGTTTTCACCTTGTTTCAACCTTGTTCAGTTGCGCAGCATAATGAAACAGCAGAACAAAGAAGAATCAGCTTTTGGTGAAACTGTATGCTGTTCTGGGCAGAATGAGCATTCATCAGCATCAGGCAGATGTTGCCAGAGAAGATGCTTGGCCCTGTGCTGACGGGGGCCTGTCCTGCTGCCTAAAAGCAATGTATCTGGGCCTAGATTAACCACTTTGGAGCTGATGCATGTCCATAGCTTGAGCTCTGAAAGATGAGAACCACCTTTGACGTGGTAACGTTATGCATCCTTTCAACTAGTGTGGTTCTTTTTACGCTACCGACTGTGAGCTGATTATTCAGGTGTGTGATGTGTGGAGAATGGTGCAAAGTTACGTGTTCCTGCACTGTAGGAAAACCAGTATTTTCAATAATGGCTGTGGACCAAGCTGCCTCTTGCTGTTAGAGACGGCATACACTGGTAGTATTCTATTTTTAGCTGTAAAATGAAAAGACTTGGGTTCATGTTCTAGGAATGTTAGGAGTGGATTTATCCCTGTGGTTACTATCCACAGTTTCTGTTGATTCCTGACCTGCCTACTTTTTGTGTTTATAGGGAAGTGTAACCAAAGTTACTGTAGTAGACAGATTCTTTTCTGGCTCTTTCATGAGAATGTTGCCATTAATTCATAGGCAAAGTAAATGGCTAGGTGTGACTTTATTGCTGTGGAGGTACTGCAGGGTGCTGTACATGCCTGCTGCGCAGGTAACTAACCTTCTCTGAAGAATGCTGTTGCTGCAGGTTACACAGTGAAAGGACTTGAAATTAATATAGGGCACTTAAAGGATAAGAGAGGTTTTAATACTGGAAAGAGCACTCGTTATTTTGATGTTTCATCTTTGAAGACTTCATCTTTGAAGACTAGAAAGGGGCATACATGGTATTAAGTTTTATTACAAGATGACTAAGGAGAAGTTAGCATAGATTTATTTAATGAAATTCCATTTCACTAGGCAGAATTCAAACAGAGGGATTAATCCTTTGGGTATCAAAAGTGATGAGTTACCACGGCTAAACAAATTGCCACTCATGAACTGAAGGATACTGAGTGACAGCTTACACTTTCCTTGCTGTCAGTTGTGAAATAAAAATGCAGGGAGGATTAAGATAATAGGATTTTTGGTAATTGCAACTACAGGGGAGATAGCTAACATGAGTTCCTAAGTGAAGACAAAGCTACTTCAGACTACCTGTATCTTAAGTTTTTCTCTTTGTGGGTTCTTTTCAGATTCTAACTCTTTAGCTTTAGCCCCCCTAGTTTTGCACATCTCTTCAGCAAACACCCCAGATGCTGAAAGGAGAGGAGGGGATGACTGTCCAGTTCTGTTAAGGAGAAGGTCATCGAAAGTTTCGATGGGTAAGAGCAAAGTCCATTTCCAGAGCCAAGCTGGAAAGGTCTGCCCCCAGAGTTGTACTTGGTCATCCAGTGCTACTGTGTCCTCATGTGTATCAATACTAAGGAGTGTATGTGGGATATTTCTTGAAAGGTTTTCTTAATTACTGCTAAATGGAAGGATCAGATATTTCCAGTCAGTCATTAATTGTTACTTTCACAAAGAATGCATTATGACATTTTTACTGACTTGAACTAGTGTAGGCTCCGACTATACCTTACTAAGGAATTTGAGACTGTATTTTGTTGTTGTCTGGGGGCAAAACATCTCTGCCTCATGGTCACTTTCCTCTCTTTCCCCTAGCCCCATTGTTTCCCCAGCATCTGAATTTGTGTGTAGGCAGATTAGTGATATGTCTTTTGGTTTGAGTGCTTTCAGAACTTAACTTTTACACAAGTCTGAATTATTTTATATGCACTCTGTACCTTATAAACTTGGCTTTATGATTATGTGTATAAGTACATACACATTATATGTGTGTGTTTATATATTTATATAACACTTTATATATGTATAAACAGAAATACTTTAATCTCCCATGTACCTAATGAGCTAGACTTTATTGTAAGTTGAAATGTCATCTGTTTTTTATTTGCATTTGATCGTTATTTTTTGACAACTCTTCTGAGCTCATATACTCCTAGAGTAAGCCAGTTGGACTACAGAATGGGTGTGAGAGAATTGTTAGTTTTAGGTTTGTTTGATAAAGTGTACATAGATTTTATCAAAAAGTTGATGAATAGAGAAGTTCCATAAGGAATGGACTGAAAATAATTAATCGAGGCTAGAAATGGAGCGGTTTTGGTGCTTGCAGCGGATGTCAACTTAAATTCAGCACTTCATACCACCACTGTTCTTGACGCATCTAAACCAATATTCCAATAATGCAAAAGGAGAACAATGTGTGTCTTTTAAAAACATGGCTTGTAGCTGAGACATAAATCCAGAGCTCATTTAACACAAAGTTCATTGTATGATCTCTGGTGCTGGGTTTTGTTTTGTTCTTTATTCAGATGTAACTTTCTGCTCCTGACTGAGTCCTAACAATATTCTAATATGACAGAATTTGAGCTTGCAAGCTTTTTGCTCACCACATTTCTTATTGGTGAGTAATGTGCTGACAGCTGGGATTCAGCTCCCTCGCCAGCTTAGCTCACTGCCTGTTCCAGCCTTTTCTTCCTCTCTTCCGTAATGTTTTCCTGCTTTTATTACAAGGGTTGCTAATGCAACGTAGTGCTGTGCTAAAGGCTCTATTTGTTGAGTTCTGCATTATGTGACTCTCTAAATGTTCTTGGGTTTGTGTTTCTGTCTTCAAGAATGACCTAATGGTGAGGATTTGGCATTCTGTGTAGTAAAGTTGCAGTTTTTTAAAATTTCCAGGCTTTAGAGAACAGCTCTGAAAAGGCTCTCTTGTTTTGGAGGCTGACACTAGTTAAAGTTGTAAGTTGCTAAAGGAATGTGAGGAGAAACTAATGCTAAGACTATTAGTGCTTGCTGTGCCTATGCAAGAGAAGTTTCCTGGTTGATTTTGTGGTTAGGTCACAACTTAAAAATGTGGTAGCTGAAAGGCTCTTAAATCATCTGACACGTTGTTTTTTTTTTCCTGAATACACCTCATATTTGCAGTTAGAGGGAAGAGCTTCCTTACTCACATCTCTTTGTTAGCAAATGAGGTTCTGCAGCAGGCAGATGAGCCCTTTGTCTGTCTAGGCTTACAGCAGCGGTTGCAAAGCAACTCTCAATTCTTTGTGAGCTTTATAGTGTGTTTTGGCTATCCCTTGTTGCTGTTCCATTTGACTTAAAATTACTGTGGTATGTTTAATGGATCTAGGATTTTTTCCTAGGGAGTTTGAGGTTACTTCATTTCCATCTACTGAGAACATAGGCATTTTAAAAGGTTGGCTGTTTAAAATAGCTGCAAAGGAAAAAAGTTTGGTGCACTTCTCTACAGTGAATTTTTATTTGTATATACTTTATCACCATAAACTAAGGTCAAATGACCTTGCTTTATTTAGGCTTAAATGAAGAGAAGTTCCTTGAAGGTAGCAGTTCTGGCCTATGCATCCGCAGCTGTTCCCAGCTTTTTTTCTGTCCTGTATGGGAAATAAGTATGGTGGTTACTAACTGCTTTCTGTTTTCAGGTGATTGTTTCTTTATTGTTTCTTTTAGCGACACAGTTTGAAAGATCCTTTTGCTTTTCTGTAGCCCTTTTGAACAGGATCACACAAGTTCAGTAACTTCTTTTACACTCTCGTCTTGAGAATGTGAAGCTATTCAGGAGGAAATAGCTCTGCTAATGCGGTTGCCCAGTTTGACAGCTAGGCAGCAGCTGCTCCTTTAGGCTGCTACTTAATGTTTCTGTGATAATCCTTTGATATGCAAGGAAAGAAATCATATAGAAATACCAAGGTTCCTCCTGTGTCTCTGTTGGACATGCCTTGCCTATCTAGGAGAGGAAGGTTACAACTTGTTCTGTAAAATACACATTTGACTGACAGAATCATAGAAAAATTAGTGTTAGAAAGCACCTGAAGATCATCTAGTTCCAACCCCCCTACCATGGGCAGGGATATACCCTTTCAGGTAGAAAGTTAGTTAAGCCTCCTAGTAAAATTTAAATACTGATCATGCATTTTCATTCATCTAACAATGCTCTTCCTATTAAAAAACAAGCAAACCACAAAGAAAAACCCTGAACAAATTATTTCTTGCAGGATGACTCTGTTTGTGTGTCTTTGTATACTTGTATTTGTTTTCCTACCATGTGGCTTTAAGGGACAGCAATTCTGGCAAATCTTCAGCAGAATCTGTTAAGAGTTCTGCTGAGCTGTTACTAGATTATTATGGTATCTCATGAATAGCTAATACTGTCTCAGGCCCCATTCAGTCTATGGCAGAAGTTCTTGCTTGAGCTTAAATCAGTTTAAAGTCCAGAGAAGAACCTGGAGCAGACAGGTTAAGCTTTCACAACCACTTATCTTATTACATTGCTTATGTAGACGTCTGTATGCAACATTATATATGTTTTCCTTTTAAGGTCTATGGGGGACAAGACTCATGGAAGAAGGCAACACCAGCAGAGAGCGATACCTGAAAAGTGTTTTACGGGAGTTGGTTACGTACATGGTTTTCCTTGTGGTCTTGTGTGTCTGTAAGTACCATTCAGCATTATATGTATCCATTTCTGTACTGCTTGCTGTTTGTAATTCCAGAATGAAGATTGTTTCAGTGATGTGGGAAAAGAATTAATGGGCAGGTGTATAGGCAAATACTAGGAATTAATTCTTCTGCACATGGATTATTGCTTGAGATTTAAAGTACTGCAACTTTCTGTAACTTAAGTTTTCAACCTTTAAGCAGGGTGATAATATTCTTTGTTTTTAAGGAGTATTTTTTTAATGTAGTACCACACTGCAGTGTAATGGTTCTGCTACACATTTTGAAATCGCTGAACAGAACTGTTAAATGTGAAGAGTATGAGTTATCATCTGGGAATAAAAATTAATTAAATCACTGAGTTTTTAATTTATCTCCAAGCTTATGTACAGATCATTCTAAGAATAAAAGCTCTTGACGGTTGCTGGAAAGGCAGAGATAATGCCAGCTACTTAGAAATACCTAATAATTTGTGTTTGCATGATGCTGGACATTCTAAATACATCTGTAATCTATATGTACTCAAGTGTATATGGATCACAGCTGGAAACTTCCATGATATAAGCGTGTTACTTGTTTTGATGTCTATGATATCATATGAAGTATTGTAACACTATAGAACACAGAACAGGGTAACATTCAACCTACTTTTTTTTTTTTTGGCTCTTAAGTAGGTGATTGTTTGAAAGTAGGTGCTCTAGAATCGATACTGAATATGAGCAGATTCTACTAAATACTGACTTAGTACAGAAATGAGGAGCCTGATAGATCACCAGCCTCGTACTGAATGATATTCCTGGGCCTAAATGGAATTTAGGAAAGTATCCTCAACAGAGTTTACTGTTTTTTTCTGAGGGTGAAGAACCTTAGTGATGCTGGTGCAGAGGTAGAGATTTATCATAAGCATCATACAGCGCTGTGAACAGTTGGTATAATGTATAATAGAGAAGGTATAATGTAACGGTTCTGAGAGCAGCCACTTTTGGCCTTGGGAACTTCAAATGAGGCATGCTCATGTATTTGCACAAAAATTAGAAGTTGATGCAAAATAGAACTTACGATGAAGTGTGAAATAGATGTTGAAACAAGTCCAGAGGAAGGCCACAAGGATGATCAGGGGACTGGAGCACCTCCCATATGAAGATCGGCTGAGAAAGTTGGGTCTGTTCAGCCTGGAGAAGAGAAGGCTGCGTGGAGACCTCATAGCAGCCTTCCAGTATCTGAAGGGGGCATATAAGGATGCTGGGGAGGGACTCTTCATTAGGAACTGTAGTGACAGGACAAGGGGTAATGGGTTCAAACTTAAACAGGGGAAGTTTAGATTGGATATAAGGAGGAAGTTCTTTCCTGTTAGGGTGGTGAGGCACTGGAATAGGTTGTTCAGGGAGGTTGTGAATGCTTCATCCCTGGCAGTGTTCAAGGCTAGGTTGGATGAGGCCTTGGGTAATATGGTTTAGAGCAAGGTGTCCCTACCCATGGCAGGGGGGTTGGAACTTGATGATCTTAAGGTCCTATCCAACCCTAATTATTTTATGATTCTGTGTTTTATTTGGTTACTAGGAGAATAATCTGTATGCATTAAGTTAGTGTATCTTTGGAAAGCTGGTATGTTTCAAGCATTCAGTTATTAGTGTGGGCAGTTCTGTTCTATATGCCTGAAATGTCAGTGACACTTAAGTTGTCGTTTATGATCAGTTGTGATAGAATGGGGTGATGTTTTTATTTAAGTGAGAGAGAATCATGGAGTGGAAAGAAAAAGCAAAACTACGTGGGTAGGCTGGTTCCGAGAGCACAGCAGAAGTCTGTTAAAAATAGTTCTTGTTCACATTTTCTTCCCTAAGACAAAATATTTCTATAAAATTGTCAAAACAGATGGAGATTGTTCAGTGTAGAATTAATCTTTCAGGCCTTTCTAAGTTTCTGTCACAAAATGGTTTTAGGTATTTATAAGCAGTGATGTTATTGGAGCCAGAGACCATTCACTGAAGCCATCTTGCCTTTGTACGTCATTTTATAATTTATGCTCTGGCCATCCTCAGCCAAATGCTCTGGCCAGTGTCAGGAAAAGAGTAACACAGTGTCATGTATTTTCTGTGGGGAGATTATCTTAGAAGCGGTGCATATCTTGGGTGGAGTTTTGTTGTAAACCATAGGCAGCTAATGTCATTCAGAGTGCCCTGCAATATCCTGGTTGATTATTATCTGCTCAAGCAGGGCATAGTTTTCCTGAGATCTCATGCCATCTGTGCCAGCTCTCTATGATGCCTTGGATAGTACAAGTCACCTAAAAGTGATGCCTTGGATAGTACAAGTCACTCTTCAGGCTGCTGAATCATGCAGTTTTTTTCCTGAAGTTAGTTTTTGTGGAAATATTAATAATAGAAGGAGGTGTGGGAAGGAGAACTGAGTATTTTAAACTCATTGGTCAGATTGTTCTTCACTGCTTTCTGTATCTTACTCACAGTTGAAGGACAAATGCTGCTTGGTGCGGATTTTGTTTTGCTCTGAAGCTTTAACTTTTTGGTGCAAAATCTATAAAATTTCAACAAAAAATTAAGGTACTTTTTTTTTTCTTTTTCTTTTTTTTTCCTCTTGTCTTTCCCCTACCCTTTTCCTCTCATTCTTAACTAAATATTTTGCAGTGACTTATGGGACAGTGAGTTCCAGTATGTATTATTACACAAGGGTCATGTCACAGCTCTTCCTGGAAACACCTGTATCAAAAATGGAGAAAACTGATTTCAAAACTTTATCCACAATGGACGACTTCTGGAAGGTAATCTAAGCCCAAGTTTTTATCTCTTTGTTGTGATATGCTTGTCCTGTGTATTTAACCTACCAGGATCTTTTTTTCTAATGTGGTAGTGGTTGTGCATGAAGATCTGTGTGTCAAAGCTATGGAACAGAGTTGGCCTTTAATACGTGAAAGTTTAGAACCCAGGCAGTGCTGGAGGGCCAGGGTAGGGCAAGGTTATTGAATGTCTTTGGAGGACAGGTAAGGCTTTATGTCAGAAAAATTAACAACTGCAATTCTAACACACCCGTGGAATGAAGATATATAAAAACCATGATGGAAATATGCAAACTAAAATCCTGTATTATTCCCCAGTTCACAGAAGGCCCTTTGCTGGATGGTCTCTACTGGGAAATGTGGTACAACAACAAAACCATGGCAGAAAACAAAAGCTTCATTTATTATGAGAACCTGCTCCTAGGGGTGCCTCGCATTCGGCAGCTGAAAGTGAGAAATGGTTCATGCTCAATACCTGAAGATTTAAAGGAAGAAATCAAGGACTGCTATGATGTCTATTCTGTAGCTAATGAAGATACTGCTCCATTTGGACTTCGAAATGGAACAGCGTGCGTAGTATTCCTGTATTCACATAGCTTTTTTTTTCTGATCTTGGTTATGCTGAATTACACAATAGGTCACTTGGCAGAGGCAACTCCACATTTATTGTCTGTTCTGTCTGTAAAGCCTAGTAAACCAAGCGCAGTTGCCAGTTCTGCTGGTGGAGAAACCTTACTAAACTTGGAGAGCACTGTGCTCTTACCCGCTTGAGTTGAGGTGCTGCCCTTGTACCATTTTTAACTGTTATGCATGGGAGACACGCTGTGGTCTGAGTGCAGCACTACAACTGGTGAGCACCTGTTCTGTAATTCCAGATTGTATTACTGCAGTGGGTTTCACTGAGTTGTCTTTCCTCGCTAAAAATGGGAATAGCACTCCCCCTCCTAGAGGACAATTTGTGAATTAATCGTGAAAGGTTTTGGAGGTGGAAAAGAATGTTTTTCTTTCCCTTAGGATTAATACTGCATGACTAGATAAATGTATTTTCTTTTTGGCAATTAATATACTTGTGACCCATCTTTCTATCTTCATTTTGTTGT
Source organism: Neopsephotus bourkii (assembly GCF_033783945.1). Taxonomy (NCBI): domain Eukaryota; kingdom Metazoa; phylum Chordata; class Aves; order Psittaciformes; family Psittacidae; genus Neopsephotus; species Neopsephotus bourkii. Next base: position 1,145,472 of record NW_026901048.1, read on the forward strand.
GTTAGCCAAAAGGAACTTTGTAGGATCTTTCTCCAGGGTACATCAAAACTTTCTACAAGTACCTCTTAAATTTAAACAGCTTTAAGTAACTGATACGTTTTTTTGGTCAGGTTTTGGTGGTGTCTGTTTTCTTAATTAAAGTTGCAAATGGAAACACTGATGTGCTCTGTTTTACTTCTGAACTAGTTGGACGTACACCAGTGAGAAGGATTTGAATGGGAGCAGCCACTGGGGCTTGATTGCCACATACAGTGGGGCTGGTTATTACCAAGACCTCTCAAGGAACAGAGAAGTGACAGCTGTGCAGATTGCTAGCCTTAAGAAGAACCTGTGGCTTGACAGAGGGACCAGAGCAGCTTTCATTGATTTTTCTGTATACAATGCAAACATCAACCTATTCTGCATTGTGAGGTATGAACAGAGCCATAAGTGTGTTCAAATTGCACAGTGTCAGTTATTGACTTGGGGTTTTCTTGTGATTGCTTTGTTTTCAGGACATGGGTAAGTGTGTTTTGCATAAAGGAGACAGACAACTGAAATAGGATGCCTCCCTGTCAAAGAAGTGAGACTCCACATGGAAGCTGCACTTATTGTCTGGAGACAGTTCTGGCTTTGCTGATGCTACAGCGGCTTGGGTGCAGTTTGCAGGCAACTTCTCTAGAGAGTTGACTTATTAATATGTGGATACACAACATCAGTCTTTTGACACCATGAAACAAATGCAGATGAAGACAGGTCTTTCTGTCTCTGTTTATCTCATTGTTCCTGAAATGCTTTGGGTTTTAGTCAGAATTGAGTGTGGTCAGGTTTATACCTTCTGTTCTGTGTAGTGTCTTTGCTGAATCAAATGTGGGCTTTTGCTGTTTCCATTATTGAAATAATTATGGAAATAAACCCATGTATTTTTGCTGTGCTTTTCATCAGTGCTGTGTAAGTGAAATCTTTTATTCTTTGCCATTTTTTTCTGTTTTTTGATGCAGGCTGTTAGTGGAGTTTCCAGCAACTGGAGGCCTTGTTACGTCTTGGCAATTTCAGCCAGTGAGGCTGATTCACTACATCTCCACTTTTGATTTTTTCCTGGCAGCCTGTGAAATGGCATTTTGTCTCTTTGTTCTTTATTACATGGTGGAAGAGATTTTAGAAATTCACATTCATAGACTGCACTACTTCAGAAGTCTCTGGAATTGCCTTGATGTTCTTATCATTGTGGTAAGTAATCTTTATAATGAGGCTAAAATTACTTTCTGAAATGCCCTTTGTGAGTGACATTAATGACTCAGTATTGCTTTAAGGGGTAGGGCTGTTATTAGGAAGGATACTTACAGTCTAATGGGATATTCAATCTGAATAAGACTATTTTAGTCTGTGTTTTAATGTTGATGTGTTTTGCAAACTTGCTTGTTCTCTCTTTGTTGGTTTCAACCTTCACATCCTGGTGAAAAATTAGAGTATTTCTCCAGTGTGCTTCCTTACACTTTTTGTCTATAATGGCATAGTCATTATGGAAGATAACAAACTTGCCCACGTTTCTCTTCTACAGACCTGATACTGACTATTGCAGTGGCTTTCAAGTAAGAAAATTGGCTGCTTTAAAGCAGTGATCTATGTTTGGAGGAATGGGACTGGGATTTGAATATGTTTGCAGAGAACCACAAAGAGATTTAATATGGTATTAAAATACTCAGCAGCTAATACCAAGTTTGAAGAAGTGTCTTGAATTGTAGAGTTCTAACAGCTGTCAGGGCTGCTTTCTTGGTTAAGTGGACAGTACTGCACATCAACAATCTTGGTGTAACAGAAAATCATGAGCTTTGATTTAAAAATACATATATAATTCTCTCTGCATTTATGTCAAGCTGTGCCTGCCAAAAGAATACAAAGTAAACAATACTGAAACAGATCCAGTCCTGTTCTTGTTTCGTATCTTCAGGCTTGGATGTATCAGAGGTTTAAGTCTTGAAGCCAGTGCTCTAGAGAAATCATACTTGTATCACAGTGCTTTTTGTATGAAGGGCTGTTTGGGGGGATGTTTACGTGAACTGTGTGCTGTTCCTTGTATTTAATGGCAGGGGCAGGAGTAAGATGCTTTACTGTTCCAGTCAGTGAAGTGTACAAGCGCGAGTATAAAATTCAGTTCACACAAAGGGTTAAAACTCTTTGTTTATACCTGGTCTGGTTGACATTGTTTAACTTCAGGATTATGTACTTTAGGACTCTGTATACATGGCAAAGTGTTTTAAAACCCTAATCACCTTTTGTAAATTTGTACATTTCTTTTGTACTCAGCTCTCTGTGGCAGCTATAGGAATTAGCATCTACAGGACATCAACTGTTGATATGCTTCTGAAGAAGCTGCTGGAAGATCAGAACTCTTTCCCCAATTTTGAACCTTTGGCCTATTGGCAAATGCAGTTCAACAACATAGCTGCAGTCACTGTGTTTTTTGTCTGGATTAAGGTAACTCCAAGATGTATATCCTTATTCTGACATTAGAATGTAAGCAGTATTCTGAGCTTCATGTGATTACACGATTTGAGATTTAGTCATGTAAGACCAGGCTGGATGGCGCTTTGAGCAACCTGGTGTAGTCAAGGTCTCCCTGCCCATGGCAGGAGGGTTGGAACTGGATGAGCTTCCAAAGGTCTCTTCCAAACCATTATATGATTCTACGTTTCTCATAAAATTGGGCACACAGGAAAGTCAGAGCACAGGGGTAACTTCTTGCAGACTGAAAACAAGGTTGTAATTTGCCATAAGTTTTAATCAGCCTTAAGTCTCAAAGGTGTAGTCAGTGCTTTGTCACAGCAGAAATGTAAATAAATGTTTTTATTATTCCTGAGTTAATAAGTCAGTAACTTACTGGGTACTGCTTTTTCCTAGTCTGGTTTAACTGTGCCGATTCTATCTATTCAAAGCTTCTAAATCATTAGAGGGTTGGTAAACCTAGTCCAATTCATTTGAAAACTAGGTATATTACTTTAAACTTAATTTCTCTGGTTTTCTGCCTCCTGTATAGTGACATTTCTGTTCAAGTCCGTATTCATTTCCTGTCCTCTGTATGTATAACATTGCAGAGGAACATTTAATTACTAAACTGATAAATAGGGGAAAATACAAGACCAATGATAAATGAATTTCCACTATCATACTCCAAACTGATACTGAAGTTTATCAGGTAAGTTAGCTGTCTCTTACCATTTTATAATTACAAAGCTGCGTCTATTTTGCATCGTGGTTTAAGGAATAAAGCGGCTCATTATAGGAAGTAATGGTAAACTGCAGAATAACAGAATAATGCAGGGTGGAGGGGCCTCAGGAAGTCTCTGTCCACCTGCTCAGAGCTAGGTCAGCTGTGAGATCTGCTTTTCTCACTTTTTACTACTTCATAGCTAACATCTTTGAAAATAAACAGGAGGTGTTTTGGTTACACTTCTCTGAAGCCTGGCTAACAAATACAGGAGTGAAAAACAAGCGACTCCCTACAGCTAGACAAGAAATGTCATTCTCACAGAGTTTTCTTCTCATTTCAAGCCTCAATGTTTTTTAGGAAGGGGTGTATTTCTAAATGTAAATTATCTGACTTTGTCTCCCATCAAATTAAGTAAGACATCTAATATGTAAAAGGCTGGAGATCAGTTGTGTTAAGAAATTGTTGTTTTCCTTGTCTTTACACTTGTGTTTTTTGTTATGTTTTCTTTTGACAGCTTTTCAAATTCGTTAACTTCAACAGAACAATGAGTCAGTTATCCACTACCATGTCTCGCTGCGTCAAAGATGTTGTTGGCTTTGCTATTATGTTTTTTATTATTTTCTTAGCATATGCTCAGTTGGCTTATCTTGTCTTTGGCACTCAAATTGATGACTTCAGCACTTTCCAGGACTGCATGTAAGTACAAAAGTGCTAAGAATTTCTCAGTTCATTGGGAAATAGATTCTGTTGCCTCATGAGACACAAATCCTATAACATCCATCTAAACAGATAAGCTGCAGACGTATCACTTGTTGATGTAACTCAGTAGCAGATGCATGTTTTTAATAACATTTTTAGTTCAAAAACTGTCTTTGCTATGAGATTAAAAATGTGCTATAATTTGATCAGTGAGCCAAAAATGGCAAGCTTTGATTGGTGGAAGTGACATGGGTTTTATAACAGTTGGTCATATTCCTAGATAAAGCAATAACTCTGTCTTCAGCAGTTGAATCATTATATGCTTACTTATATTTCTAATGCTTATGGAAATGTATGTGCAATAACACTGTGTTCCTGGTAGCATGTGTAGTTCTTGACTCACAGATTCCATCTTAGACAGCCAGCTAGTAAATTTGTAACTACCTGCTGGAATCCAGAGAGAGACTGGACTTTAATATAGGGTCAGTAATCAGCTGATTTGGTGCAACATAACTTGATTCTAAAGGGGATAACGTTCAGTTATTGATTTCCCCCTTCCTCCCTTACACTGGGGCAGTGTTGCAAAAACTTCTTTGTAGAGAGGTGAAGAAACTTGAAATATGATGGCAGTGCTGTGCAGTGCCAAGCCTCTTCTTGCCTTGGCACTGTAGAGATAACGTGGAGAGCATTGAGGTTGTATGCAAGAGGCAGAGGGGATAGGACAGGGACAGGAGTGGGTCTTACAGCTTCACAATGGTAACAATTGGTTTGCTGTGCTCTGCTCTCTGTAGTTCCCATTATCAGTTTTGACTAAAAGTCAGAAGTATCCACCCCAGTTTTGTTCTGTTTGTGATATCTGACTGCGAGTTTGGTTATGTGTAGAGGTAGGTTTGAGGAATTGGCTATTGCAGTGCCGGACAAACTATTACAGTAGTGCAGACCTCTCTGCTGTGCATCAGTCAGACTGTTATGGTAAAACAAATTCTACAAAAAGAATTGTAGAATTCTTGCACAGCTCCAGAAGTGTTTTTGTTCAACACCTGGATGTGTTTTGTTTTTTTAAGATTTACTCAGTTCCGCATCATTTTGGGAGACTTCAACTTCACAGAGGTTGAAGAAGCCAATCGAATTTTGGGACCCATTTATTTCACTACATTTGTGTTCTTTATGTTCTTCATTCTTTTGGTATGTACGCTTTTGTTTATGTGGGGTGGGTAGGTGTTCTTTGATTTGTGCTGCTGCTTTGGGGCTTTTTTTGATATTGGTGAGTGTGCAGTCCATGTAGGGGCCTGACTGTTCCATGGCTGGTCACTACAATCCTCAATTTTTCTTCATTTAAAATGAATTTGCATTGTATGTTTGTTGTCATTCCCATATAGTGCTCCACATTCTGGTGGAATGTATTTATTTTTTTCTTTCCTTTTTTTTTTCTTTCTAATTTATGTAATTTTATCATTATAAAGAATTATTTATTTCTAAAAGCTGAATAGTGCCTGGTTGACGTACACAGCAAGCCCATATCTTCTGGTGAAAAGTAGCTATAATGTTCCGTCCATGTCCTTAGTTTATAAAGGTGCTTTAACACGTGGCTGGTTGTATTTACAACAGTCTAGTTTATGCATGTAACAGACAGCTTGTCTGCTAGGAGGATCTTAATTCAGCAGTAGTGCAGGAGTTGTCAGATATGCAGGTTTCCCTGCAAAGGCCTCTTTTCTATCCTCTTTTCCTTCTCCAGGGCAGAGTTGGGCCCTGTCTCACCTTCCCAGTGCAGATTACCTGTCCACTTTCTGACAAACAGTATTGCAAGAAGCTCAGCTTATCTGAGAGGCAGTATGTAGATATGACTGTTTGACAGATAAGTTCAAACAGTGAGTACATTGTGAGTGAGTACACATCTTTTGTAAACTCTGTTAATACTAATATTGAATTCATATTAGTCTTTTTGATAGTAGCAAGTGAAGGGAGGAGGCCCCTCTCTTAGAAACTTAGGAGACCAGGTAAATTCATTTTTATCTTGATGTAAGAGAAGAGCCTCAGTATCTTCTACTTAAATGTAGTTTCCAGTTAGTTTGGTACTTACATTAATATGTAGTAATTTTGTTTCTAGTGGTACCACCAGATGGAAGCTGTTATGTGAGCAAGAAGTCCTCAGATGATTCCCCAAACTGTGTATCTTTTAGGGATTTGATAAGATGGCAAGCGTTAAAGCAGGATTTTACTAACCTTTTTTTTATTTACATATCCTGTACTGTTTCATCCTGATCTGATGATACATATCCTGTATCATCATAAATCTTAGAGTTATTTAATTAACCTCGTACTTAATGAGGCTTTTTATTAATCTTTGAAATGAGGAGAAATGGCATTCAGATATTATTTGTGGGAGAGGACTTCATCTTGGCTAGTAAGGAGGCACTGAATCTTAAGTGTTCAGAAGGATATACCAGTAGTCAAACAGAAAATAACATATGGGTCACTTTGGCCCGAGAAGCATACGAAGCAGGTTTTATATTTGTTTTGAAGCACCTCACAAGATGCAGAAAAGCAGAGGCTAGTGTTCAGCAAGGGAGAGAAGTTTAGTTTTTTTTCTTAAGGGGTAGCAGAAAAGTACTAGAGCATGAGGCATGATCAGGTTATCCAAAATACTCGCTATAATTTCTGTGCCTATCCACACCTGCACAATCCTGTCATTTGGTTGGAGTGAAATGTTGCTGTAAGCTTCTAGAAACTAAGTTAGGGAAGATGGCCAGAAAGCACCAGCTCTTAATTTTGAGTAGCTGACAGCAAATATACAGTAGTCAAGTTAGTGTTGGACAATAATGCATAAAGATACAGCATTGGAAGATTGTTATCCTAAAGCAATTTTTTAAGTCCATAAGGAAATAGACGTTAACCCTGCCTTTCTGTGTGAGAGTGGCACATTGAACGTGCCAGTGAATTAAGTAATTCTTCTTCAACTCCAGCTTGCAAGTCAGTCATGTTTACTCCATGTTCAGCAGAACCCTTTTGGTAATGACATCATGTCTCAAGTAAACTATATGCTTGGCACAGGGTTAGTGAGACCTACTTTTTTTTCCTCTTTCATTTGGGTAAGCAACCAAACTCTTTTCAGAGTTGGTGGTGTACATTCCAAATGTCTGATTGCAAGCTGTTTTGTTTTATCTTAGCCTGAAATGCAAGCAGAGCTGTAACTAGGTAAGAAATTTGTGCTGGTTATTATGAGATGAATAGTTGACTTGATGACTCAGGCACTTTTTTTGTGTTGTCTAGATTAATAGTTGCTGTCTGTGTAAGTTTGGCCTGGCAGATAGAAGGTCAGACTTAAACATATAATGTTAAGTAAGCATGGTTTATTGCCGCTGCTTTGTGTAGGTATGAACCGTCTCTGGAAAGTAATACTCCAGTTACATTAATAACCAGTAGTCTTGACTAGAAGTTGCTACACTGCAGTGCATCCCATTTCAATAACTCAAGCTCTTGATGTTAGTGCTTAGAAAAAGCTCACCATTTTCTCCTGGCCTGTTTTAAAAAGTCATGTATAGGTCTGCACGTGAAGGTTTTAGGAGCAGGGCTTAGGCTTGTTGAAATTTCAATTGGGCTTTTTCATTTCTCTCATGAACAGAACATGTTTTTGGCCATCATCAATGATACGTACTCTGAAGTCAAATCGGATATGGCACAACAGAAGGCAGAAATGGAACTGTCTGACCTTATCAGAAAGGTAAAAGTAACATTTTGTTTGTTTTAACATTCCTCGCGTCTAAACTCACTCCATAAATCACTACAAAGCGAAGCTGGCAGCAGCTGATGAATATACACATCTCTTAATTAAATTAATCTGAGCTGAGTATAAATGAAATGAATGAAAACTTTACATCACAACATATTTTAGTCATCTGAGACTTTGTGTTGAATGATCAGCCTGCTGAATACAACAGCAGTAGTCTATGGGGCGGAGTCTAGTTGGAGGCCTGTATCTAGTGGAGTGCCTCAAGGGTCGGTACTGGGACCAGTATTATTTAATATATTCATTAACGATTTAGATGAGGGAATTGAGTGTACTATCAGCAAGTTTGCTGATGACACTAAGCTGGGAGGGGTGGCCGACACGCCAGAAGGCTGTGCTGCCATCCAGAGGGACCTGGACAGGCTGGAGAGCTGGGCGGGGAATAACTTGATGAAATATAACAAGGGAAAGTGTAGAGTCCTGCATCTGGGCAGGAACAACCCCAGGTTCCAGTATAGGCTGGGAACGACCTGTTAGAGAGCAGTGTAGGGGAGAGGGACCTGGGGGTCCTGGTGGACGACAGGGTGACCATGAGCCGACACTGTGCCCTTGTGGCCAAGAAGGCCAATGGCATCCTGGGGTGTATTAGAAGGGGGGTGGTTAGTAGGTCGAGAGGTCCTCCTTCCCCTCTATCTGCCCTGGTGAGACCTCATCTGGAATATTGTGTCCAGTTCTGGGCCCTCAGTTTAAAAAGGACAGGGACCTGCTGGAGAGGTGGGGGTGTGTTGGGGTGGGTTTTTGGGGTGGGGGTGGGTTTGTTTGGGGGGGTTGGGGGTGTTTTGTGTTTTTGGGGGGTGTGGTGGGGGTTTTGTGGTGGGGGGGTTGGTTTGGGGGGTTTTTGGGTTTTTGTGGGGTGGGTGGGGTGGGGGGTTGTGGTTCTTCTTTGGAGACATTCAAGACCCGCCTGGACACGTTCCTGTGTAACCTTATCTAGGTGTTCCTGCTCCGGCAGGGGGATTGGACTAGATGATCTTTTGAGGTCCCTTCCAATCTCTAACCTACTGTGATACTGTGATAAGATTTGACTGTCAAGGTACATACAGAAAAACTGAACTGATGAAGCTAAGCTGCTGTTAGATTTTGTCACAGAACTACCTCATTTTGGGCAATAAATTTAGGCAAGTCTTGGATAATGCGTTGGGAGCTTCCAGGGGCAGCTGCCGGTAAGATTGTTGAATACAAAGTTAGGAGCTTGACCTGAATCCCAGTTTAGGAAAAACATGTGCACATGTGTGTGCGCTGGCATGGACACGGTGCTGTACTGTGGTCAGAAATGTCTAACCACATACTCAGCATGACCAGTAACTCTGAGTTTAAAACTTGCAAACTGGTTATTAAAACAGAGCAGAGAAAAACGAAGAGTGCTGCTTTTTGGGATGAAGATTTCATGTCATTCCTACAACGGAAGCATGACAGAGAAGCAAAATAACTGCAGGAAGTTGTACCTGTGTTGTCAGCATTATTTAAAACTGTCACTTAACTGTCAGTAACTGACTGCTAAAGGTCTTGCTGGAGAAAATACTCCATTCCTACTGACCTGCAGTGCAAACTGAAGGATGAAAGCCTTACTCTGACTGCAGAGGTATTTATATGTTACCCATTTAAATGCTGAAATAAAAGATGGATAAACTGGAGGAAAAGAGAGATTCTTGCAGGACTTTTGGGACACACTGAGTGATAGTATACACTAGCTGATTTTTATAATGAGAACGTTATTAGAAATCAAATGTTAACATTTCATGACAAGTAAAACACAAAATATTGTTGTTTCTTTTAGGGCTACAACAAAGCCATGATCAAACTTAAATTGAAGAAGACTACTGTTGATGACATTTCAGAAAGCCTGAGACAAGGTGGGGGAAAGTTAAATTTTGATGAGCTCCGGCAAGATCTGAAAGGGTAAGGAAGCTGTTACTTCTTTTCTGGAAGAGTATCCCAGAGACATGTCATGTCTGATGCTTCTGTGAGAAGCAAGAGAATGCTGCATTCTCTCATTGTGGGTAGAAAAGGCCTTAGGAAGCAGAGATCTAAAGCATTTGAGGAAATGGTAATATTTCTATCTGAGCCACAGCAGGAGTTTGTGAACAGATAGGAATCCGAGGAAAGCAAACAAATCAAAGAAGTATAAAAGGGATGGTTGTGAAGGAGCAGGGTGCAGTCTAGGGGAGATTTGTGCTATTGACTAATAAAAGGTGAGGGCTGAGGTGTTTATTATTAGTGCTGTGAATTTATAGGCAGCACTAGGATCAGTCATGTCTTTGGCTGGGGGATGCAGGTCTGAGGGAGTGAAGTGTTTTTCTAATACTTGAAGTTCACTTAGCATCCAAAAAATGGTAAATAAGGGAACTGTTTTTACTCCCTTTTCAGGAAGGGGCACACGGATGCAGAGATTGAAGCAATATTTACCAAATATGACCAGGATGGGGACCAGGAATTGACAGAGCATGAACATCAGCAGATGAGAGATGACCTAGAGAAAGAGAGGGTGAGCTCAGCGTTAGGAATGATAATGCCACCACTGCCCTCTGCCAGTCTTCTCCCCATGCTGCCCCAGAATTCTGCCCCAGAGGGGTCCTCTTGTTTCCCTTCACATTTGCTCTCATCCCTGCCTATCTGAGCAGGACTGTAAATAGGCAAGGAGGAGCTGATGGAGGGCAAGAGGTCTTTGACCTTGACACCCCCGTCCCTCATGTACAGGTGAAAATCTTTACATTACCTTTGTCTGTGTCTTGTGTTTTCACAAAGGAGGATCTGGACTTGGATAGGAGCTCTCTGCCACGTCCTCTGAGCAGCCGCAGCTTCCCCCGGAGCTTGGATGACTCTGAGGAGGATGAGGATGAAGACAGTGGACACAGCTCCAGGAGGAGGGGCAGCAGCTCTAGTGGGGTTTCCTATGAAGAGTTCCAAGTGTAAGTTTATTGTTCTGAGGGGGACAAATCTGCATGGTGTTTGGGGTTTTTTTCCTTCTTTCAGTCCTGTAGTAGAGTCTTCTGTCACCCTATTGATCAAATTATTCATAAAAGTAAATGCTGTGTTTTGAAGGTACTTAAGTCACTCTTTAGTGTCTGAACTGGAATTACTTTAGAGAGGCTGATGTGAATTAGACAGAAAACCAAAACCAAACCAACCAAACAAAAAAGGCAAGAAAAAAGGCCCCTTTCTTTAAAATGTAGTCATTGAAAAGACAGAGAAAATGGTCAAATGATACAATAGGGAACAGGGAAAATGAAACAATAATGCCAGAAGACTTTTCTAGGTTTTTCTAGAAGTAAAACCTTGAGGTTGTTTTAGGTTCACTGAGAACTCCAGGTGGTGTTTTTAGTAAGATTAAGTTAGTTGTGAGTGTGTATTTTGTCTAAAATAATAGATCTCCATATTAATTAATTATAGCGACACTATCTGAATGAAGAATTTCAGTAACTAGAACCAACAAATTTTCATGAGGATGCCCAAAAGCAGGCAAAACAGAGTGGAGTATGTTTTGGGGGATTTTTTTGCCCATCTGCTTTACCTCTGTTATCCTTTTGCTCTTGTGTAACTTGTCCCTGCCTGGACATTAGGACTGATTTGTTGGAGGGTCAGATGCATGCTTGAATTAGAAGGCTCTCGTCCTTATCTGCTTTGTGTGTTGGCATGCTACAATGATACTGACTGGGACAGGGTTACTGAAGCTCACAGTTGTTGCCCTCAGGCTCATGAGGCGGGTGGATCGCATGGAGCATTCTATTGGCAGTATTGTCTCCAAGATCGATGCGGTTATTGTGAAGCTTGAAGCAATGGAGAGAGCCAAACTAAAAAGGAGAGATGTGTTGGGAAGGCTGTTAGATGGAGTAACAGAGGTAAGAAAACTGTAATACAATTTGTGCTGTCATCAGTGAAGGTGACAACCTGGGCATTACATCACTGGAAAGAAAACCATTTACTGTAGTAGCAGTGTTTCTCCACTAACCTATGGAAAAACTTGAGTGGTATAAGACTTTCCCATGTTTGTGTAGGGATTTGCTTAGGCTGTAGTTTTGGAGCTGAGCTTCAAGCTTGTGTCTTTTAATCTGTTCAGGATGAAAGACTGGGTCGTGACAATGAAATCCATAGAGAACAAATGGAGCGACTTGTGCGAGAGGAGTTGGAGAGGTGGGAATCGGATGACACGGCATCCCAAATGAGCCATCGGTTGGGAACACCACTTGGATTGAATGGTCAGCCTCGTTCAAGGAACTCTCGGCCATCATCCTCCCAGTCAGATGGTATTGATGGGGGAGGAGGAAATGGGGGGAATAACATCCATGTGTAAGGATTAACTTTGTAGGCGATTCTAAATGTTTCAGGTCAGTATTAAGCCAGCAAATACACTACTCCACTCTTTCCCAGCATGAGGTGATCATCCTCATCAGACCACTAATGACATTTCTCACCGATGGGCAAAAGTAAATATTCTTTTCAAAAGGCATTTTCAGACCTACAGAAGCCACGTGTCACGTTCAAGTTGCCAATAGTAAACTGTCAGCCTTGCAAATGAAAGTGCAGGAGGCAGAATGGAAACAGTTGTGACAAAGTCTACCTGGCCAGAAGTTTGATTCCATACATGTATTATGGGGACACTTCCACAAGGGCATCAAGCTTCAGACAAAATTATGTGCTGTGGCTAAAACACTCCATTGAAAGGCTACGAGTATTTTGCTTTCTGGTGGAAAATAGGATTTTTTCCCAATGCTTTTAAAAGCAATTTTTAAAAGGAGATGGCATCAATTTATTGCCTCATTCATTGTTAGCAGCTGACACTTTTCAGAGATAAAATAGCACTTTTTTACTGTGTTTCTACGTGTGTTTCTGAGTTATTCTTGGTGTTACGAACATTTTAATCCACTTCAAATGTTCGTTTCTTCCTGGTTTTGAGAAATACTATGTTTCTTTAAACAGAAGAAAGTACACTCACTTTGTACAACTGTAAATCACATATTCCATAATAGAAATGTACACATTGCATGGGTTTGTGTTCTGTTAGCATTTCAAAAGCACTATTTGAGAGCTGCCTCTTCACACCTAATGAAAGTAATAATTTTGGGCTTTGTTGCAACATGCCCAGTTTTTAATGCTGTGGTTTCATGATCTGAGTGTTCCTGGGATAAACATTTCACTGATTCTTAGGTAAATGTGGTTACTTTGCAGAAAATTCATTCTTTCGAAGCTCACAAAATTAAGAAACGTCAACTCTTCCGTGGGTGTGACAGGGAAGGGGGCAGAGAAGTTGCTGACAGTTTGCAAAGTCTGATCTTGTGCTGTGTCAAGTTGTACCCATGTCTCGACTGTGTAGTCTGTATGTACATTTAACAAAACTGCTTGTAATATTATTAGGTATATTTCTACATATGCTTCTCTGCGGAGGTGCAACACATGATGCCTTTGGAAAGGTGTTTGTAGTATAATCACTGATTTTTAGTGTTTAATTTCCTCTGCTTTCGGTGCCGTAGCAGCTTTGTTTATGAAAGAACACTGAAATTAGGTTGGTTTCCTACAGAAAGCATTGGGGCATAGTGTTTGCGGTTTTGCCTAGCAGCATATTTCCATCTGTGGAATACTGGTGTAGGAGGGAGCTTCAGTTGTGCTCTTTTTCCTGAAGATGGCAGTTGTGTTTAAAGACTTGAAGTTGCTGTAAAGAAAGATGGAATGCTACACAATCAAATGCATCGTAGCTGTTAGCAGGGTCTATAAAGGGAAAAATGCCTATTTAACAAAGTATAAGTAGCATATGTATGTTATGTTGATGCTTTTTGTTTCAAAAAGCATTTGTTGCCAGAAGTTAACACCTCATTCTTCTGTTAGTGCTGCTTAGGCAAAGCTTACACCTTGCGTATGATCTTACAGTTGCATTGCCTGGATGTACAGTGACTCAGAATTCTTTCTTCCTAACCAGAGAATTTGCTAGAACTAAATAGGCTTAATTCCTTTCCCTGTTTTTAAGTTTATGAGAAACCATATGCACAGAAACTGAATATAAGTGGTGCAGGAGGAGGTTCAGTGCGGGGACTGGAATTTCTTAGTAGCTTTGGCTCGAGAGCAGAAGACCAGTGTGGGAAAACAGGTTGTGATTCACAGAACAGGTGAAGTGTTTATTCTTTCTGTGGTTCCTGTATGAGGAAGAAATTCATACTGTTTCACAAGAAACCCTGTCAGCTTCCCAAAACAGTGCACAGCACAGTGGTTAGGGCTTTTGTGTGAAACAAGACACTCAGACTAAGCTCTGTCTTGCCTCAATTGAAACTTTTTGGACCTTAGAACCCTTTGCAAAGAAAGCATTTCTGTGTTGACCTGGCATTTGTAACTTTAAACAAGCCAACCAAAGAACACTAGCCGAACACGTGGCCAGCTGGTGTACAAGGAAAACAGAAAATACAATACAAAGCAATTTAAATATGCGTAGTCTTCATATCCAGAATGGGTAGTGTGTTGGTGTGTAGCATGACTTAAAGTTTAAACTTTGAGGCATGGTAACTAATTACATGTGTGTAACATGTAAGTAATATTGGGTTTCTAGGGTCCAGAGTTACCTAAATGCTAAAATAGTATTTAATAATCATGTACTTAATCAAAGACTTTGGCCAAATAACCCAGACGGAGTTGTCCAGCAATCAGGAGGAACCCTACTTGGAATACTTTGTGTTCAGATTTGTGCCTGCAGCCAGTAAGGCATGTGGCATGCTGAGGTTTATGGCAGCAGGGATCTGGTGGTCATCTGTTGGTGAGGCAGGGCCTTAATGGGGGAAAGAAAGCAAAACTAAGCCTGTCAGTATGGTTTTAAATAGGTTTATTGTAAAGGTGTATCTTTCAAAATGTAAATTCATTCAAACAGTTAATCTTCTATTTGTAGTATATGTTTATTCGGAAAGTGTTTGCATTCATAGCTGTATTTGTTGAGATATATTTCTGTAACGTGTCGTTACTTAATAACAAACTTCATCTTGAAGTGCAGTAAGTTTTCATGGGGTACCCGTGTGTGTTGACAGTGGCCTTGCAGTGAGTGCATGGCCACTTGACAAATGTTATAAACATTTTATTATTTCAGTTTTCCACTTTAGATTATAATGCCATTTTGTCACGTATTACAAAGGTAAGTTTTTTGCATAGTAATGTGCAGTATTTGGTCTTATTAGGAAGCTGTTAATTATGCAAGCCTTCTACAATGATCAAGATTGTATTGATCTGTAAAACTGAGCACTTTACTTCCTAATAAACATTTTATATAATCTGTAAAGCAGTCTTTGTGCCAAACACTTGGTTTGTTTATAACAGAACATTAAGAATCCTATGTTTTATTTGTGTGTGTTACTTCTGTGTCATAGCTTATTCTTAGATTACCTAATCACGTAAAACAGGAGTATAGGGTGTAAATGAACAGAGGGACTGGGCTGATCCGACTCCTTCATTGCCCAAGCAGTACTTTTTTTAACAGTTTGCAGTTCTCACGTGCATTTGTGCAAACATGCAGGTCTATTTACTGCCATTTTAGGTAGCAGCTGGTAACTCCGTCCCTTTATTACGTCACAGTTGCTGTGTAAATTAACTTCTCTTTTTCTCTTATTTCCCGTTAGTTTTTCCCTTCTTTCCAGGCGGTCCTAACCATCTGGAGAACTGAATGGTCCCTTGCAATCCCACACCCATATTTCTGTCTAGGCAGCTGTCTCACCAGGTCAAAAGTCTTATTAATGAAATTGAGTGCTTAATGTAAATCCATCTTAGTCTTTAATGAAATATATACATACTGAGTTGACTAAGCTAATTAAGCAAGCCCTTAGTGTGTTACAGAAGTCACAGCATGTGGAAAGCGGGAACCTCTTTGTATTTCATACTGTGTGTATGCTTTTGAAAACTTCAGGAACTGCAGTTTGAGAGGCATGGTTGGGGTAGGAGCCCCATAATTCTTCCATATCCCATGGGCATCACTTTAATGCCTTCTGTACTGAAATACTCCATTCCAGTAAATCTAAACAAGAGGAAAAAAAAAAAAAGGGAAAAAAGTTAAAGTTATGATAAAACCACTGTGAACAGTTGTTACTTTTATATTTAGGCAGCAATGGGGCTTTGTTTTGTTTCCTGCTTATATAGAACATGCAGTAAGAGCAAAGAGGGATGGCAATTGGAAGTGCAATAATCCATACATTCTTCAAGATACTTGTCTGACAATACCAAGTGAAGGCTATTGACCTTGAACTTACCCATCTGTTCCCACATGTAAAGGAAGTGTTGTTTTGAGCTCTTACTCTGTAACTGGTCTCCGTGATGAAAAGAGGTAGCAACACGACAAAAATATTGTATATGTCTATCTTAATCCCTTATTTTCTAGTGGGTGTGTGAAATATCTTTTATTGCTTTCTTATCATCGAAATTCCTTGGGAATGGGCTGTCATTCTCTAAGTAGGATTCTACTCTACAATTCCCTTGATGACTCCCAGAAAACCCAAATTAAGTGAATGTTTCTCCTCACAGATAGTGAATATATGGCCTACAAGGTTTTTATTGTACCTACCAGCACAGGAGTCTCAAAAGATGGCAAAATGGTAACACACGCAGTGCCAGGTTGGGAGTAGTGTAAATGTAAATTCACAGCAAATTTCTTCTGTAAATTGTCTTAAGATTTATTAAGATCATTTATATCTTGTGATGAGTGAGTGACAAGACTAGATCCCTATGGAATCACATGATAATTCTGTTGAGAACTGTGTATCAATTCTGTCCCTTGTAATCTCTTTAGCAGGTGATGCAATTTCACCTACCCTTTAACCACAACAGGGCCTGCAATGGAAGCAAGAACTCTGACAGAAGGCTTGGGATATTGAACCTATCTTCATTGATAAACACACACAGTTTTCAACTTAAAAAATGAAAAATCCTAATTGGACTTGCATGTCTTTCCTGTAATTATTTATTATACTTTGAGAACTGGACCTCAGTCAACTACTTGGCGTAAAATAAGTCAAAGAGGAGGAAGCTGCTTCCCAAGCAGCACTGGGGCATCATGCTTGGAGGTATTAGTTGCATCTAGCCAGTTTAATATCTGTTCTTGCCTGTTACATAGCAGTAACATCAGGTGCTTGCTAGTAACAGAATTTATGACTGAGAGATTGTAACAGCTGATCACACAGATGGAAAAGTTGTAATTTAGGCAATGAATGAAACCAATGTTCATACAAGCAGAAATGAATACCTCACATAGTATACGCAGGGGGGGAAAACACTTCTTACTAGATCCCTGAGGAGGAAAAAGGGTCAGTAAAAAATGCAGGACCCCTGCTATTTAGCAATGCCTATGCTATTAATTACAGCAAATGAAGCATTCTTTACAAGGAACAAAGAATTATTTTCAGTTACTGGGACGGAAAATACAAACCCTTTCTTTCTGTACTGAATTCAATAAAAATTAAAAGCAGTAGCTTGCAAGGTTATAGTAAAACTTCTAACTAATCAATTCAAACAAGTAACAGTACCTCTTTAGAAAGTAACAACCTCCAGCTTGTGATCCATTTTTAATTATTTTAAAGTAGTTCAGACAGGAATTTAAAAGCAGAATCTTCAACCAGATTGAATCATTTCACATCAAATTTAAATATAAGTAAGTCTTTCAAAGTTTCCTAGACTTTTTATTAAAAGTGTAAGCAAACGATAAATGTAAGCAAATGGAAACAGGGATTTTCAAACACACACCACCTTTTCAACTGTATTAGTGATATGATCAGAATGATTAAGTTCTGTACATCACAATTGTGTAAGACTAAGTTCAAATGACAAAAATCTCAGGAAAAAAATAGTATCAGGCAGTTCCAATATTTTTAAGCCTAAGCAATGCATGAGTCTTAACACTATAAACCATTTGATCCATGGTACCCTATGGCTAAGATCCTGCCGAAAGGAACAAATGTCAGGGATTATTTGGCTCCTAAACCAATTGCAGTGGAAAGCAGGAATCATACCAAGACCAATTTGGAGCCGATTAATGAAAAAAAGTCTTAATGAGCGTGTTCTCTTAAAAGAATGCTTGTAAAATCCATCCCTAATGAGGGAAGGGAGGTAGATTGTGAGAAACAAGTCAGGACTATTAACCCTGGGTTACTAGGAGAGTCTAATTCTTGTCACAAGGTCAAGCTTTTACAATGCAGTTATTAAGGATCTTTATAGTATCAGCATACAGGCACACACACGTACTCAAAGCCTTTTAACCTTGGGCATTCTGGACTCATCTTCCTTCTACTAACCACTTCCCCCCCCCCCATACCCCTTTTTCTGCTTTCCTTGTTCATTAAGGTACATGTTATAGTGCATGTAGAGATTAAGTATCTCCTGGGTTGTACAAGTCTAATTGTACCAGTCAGTGTCCAAATGAAAGGGGAGAACCATGAAAATAGTCTGCCATGAGTGATCAGCTTCAAGCAATTTATTGGTCCTATCTTCTGCTAAGATATGTATGGAAAGTAGAATGCTGGATAAAAAGAGGAAATGTTAATATAAAGCCCATAGTATGACATGAGTACTGTAAATTCTGCTCATGGAACTAAGGTACAGAATTTTATATATCTCATTATGGAATTGCAGAGCTCAGCTAACAGTTTGATGGCTAGATTGTGCTGCTTGTCAGTTCATTAGTGTATTGGGTACTCATTAAAATCACTGGGAGCAAATAGGCTAAAAAGTGATGCACTTAGGAGTAGCATAGTCTGTCCTTTCATTGAGATGAAAAGGTTTCTTCCCGAGTAACAACTCTTGGGATTTGCTCTGTTGACACGAGCGGCCACTTAAATGGAAGTGAAATCATACAGGCAGTATGTTAACTTCTCTGCAGGGTGACATACAGAGTTAAGCATTGGAAAGATAAGACCTGAGTTGAAACCAAAGATCAATTCAATCTGTAAATACAAAATATAGATGAAATTAAGCAGATTTATCTTTTACAATCAGAATTTTACCACCAAGAACAATGGTGCACTCTCGGAGGTACATGTTTCAGCATCTAACCTTGGACTGCCAGAAATAGCAAAGAGAAAGCCTTCAGGTCAGGAATAGATCTAAAGTTTACAAATAGTTCCAGCATGTTGGTTCATTGCATTAGAAATATGGAAAGTTAGAAAGATGACAGTGCAGTTATTACCAAGTTTAGATAAGGCTGGAGATGATACGTTCCCCATAGATTTAGAAAAGTAGTATTAAAATGCACTCTTGGCTCAGAAACTGAACTATCAATACAGTAAATAACATGCCTATATATATCTGTTCTAAATAGCTGCAACTCACTTAGGTACTTCTAACAAGGGTCCTACTAACCCTTGAAGATGGAGGCAGGACACTGAGTGCAAAACACTATTCACCGGACCCTTCCCACCACAGGAATCAGTGAGCGAGTATGAGGATATTTAGGTAAATCGTTCCCTGCAAACCTTTTCACAATAAAGCTGGACTATCTGAATTAAATCCAGAATACCTAAATCTAAATCCAGAGTTACTGGTTCATTTTAATGCAGCTACTCCTGAAAGGCTGTATGGGAAAGTCTTGTCTTCAAATAGTATTTTACACAGCAGTGTAACACCTCAGACCTTACCGTAAGAGGGAGCTGCAGCTCATTTAAGCGATACCTTGCATAACCAATTGGGCTCTAATGAAAATCTAGTACTTTATTTTGTTATAAACACAACCAACATTGTGCAAGGTGAAAGGTTTTAGTCAGTGCCTGTCACTGTGACCAGAACCCCGAACTGTTGAAAGCTCACTGATCTATCTGAAGTACTGTCAGATATTATGTGCAGGGCCATGGTACTCCTGGCCTCTTATCAAACACTGAATATGGAATAGTGAGACAGGTCCTGCCATGCCTCGCCATCCTGAATGTAAAAGAAAATACAGAACAGTCATTCAACTTCTGCATTTATCATTTCTTCCCCTCCCTTCTGTGAGAAATCGTGCTGTGAATAACTAATAACACTCATGCATGGAAATCTGAGTAGTATGAAGCATGTCAGTATGAATCCTGATGACCTTTTCCATGTTTAAATAGCCTTTATGAATATATCATCATTGACTTTAAATGCATATGTAAAATCTGAGCAAAAGAGTAGGTTGGGATTTAGTGCTCACATGGCATTTCCTGAGGATAAATTCTTCTCCTGGCAAGTAATTAAATAAACTTGAGCCTGTTGATGGTTTGATTATTAAAATAACATTACAAATATTGTCCCAAGAAAGACTCATTGAAAATACTGCTTAGCCTCAGGTTGTTTTTTTTTTTTTTTTTTTTGCCTTCCAGAAATATTTGGGATCTCTTTATTTAAAAAATGATATATATCATTTACAAAATATAACAATATAAATGAAGCAGGTGAAAATAGAGATTGGCTAAATCCTAAAAACAAAGCAGAGAGAAAGCTGGTTAGGGTCACATCTCACAAAACAGGGTAATACTGTGACTGTTCTCCCAGATCTCAAGCAGAAGAGACACTTAAGAAAAAGCAAATAAGCAACATGTTCAAGATATATCTAACCCAGTCAGGCCATCCTAAATGCTGCGTTGTTTAAGCCTAAACTAAATCCTTTCCATGGAATTACAGGATGTGAGATAGGAGAATTCCATGTATGTAAATTATTTATATGTCTGTATATGGAAAGATATTCTATACATATTTGTATATAGACACTGATCTACGGAAATTAGTTTACAGAGGTTTATTAGAGTAAGCTTAATACCTGACATCTGAGCTCAAGTCTCCATGGAATGACTCAATCAGTTTTAATGCAGAATATGTCCCTTGGAGGTCATAAACAGCAAAGGCAGGTATTTACCTTTACTGCATATCCAGAGGTACATTTACCATCCAGAGAGCCCATGTGCATCCTCCCTTGCAGCAAAAATATCCAAGACCCTAAGAAGAAATTAAACCATTCTGAAAGGAATCTGGAGACGTAAATGAAGTAAAAGCAAAGTAAAAGTTGGCTTGCCAGTGAGTGTAGGTGCTAATTAAAAGAATGAACCATTAGTTTTGGTTTTCAGGTTAAGGTATTAAATATTAATTTCATTGTTTAACAAATTCACAGCTAGAACATGCAGAAAGTCTGAACAGTCTCTTGAAGAAGTCAATAGTTGTATCCTTTTTCTGGCAAAGAGAACTGACGAATGCTACACATCGGCAAAGTACTTTAATACTAAATATTTGATATACAAGGATGGCATTCACATTGTTGATTTGTGTCATCATAAACAACAGTACAAAGGAAGGTCTCTTAAAAAAGAATCAAGTCAGATCACAGTTTATCAAACTACTGAACAGTGGGAACTGTGGTTTTCATTCCGGTTTTAAGAAAACTTCTTCATGAAGCGCAGTTTCAGGTATGCAATGGTAAGGAATATTATGGTCATGCAGGCGAGAGCCAGGTGGTTCTGCCACAGGCCCCAGCTACTCGCATCAATGCCTTGATTTTTCAGATATTCCTCTCCAAAACACCACCTATGGGTAAATACACACACATTTGTAAACTTAGTCAGTTTGAAGTACCCAAGAAGAACCCTAGAAGTTGCAACGTGGTTTTATGTCTATAGCAGGCCAGGCAAACACCAGCTACATGTTGCTGTTTTACTTTCTATTTGTAAATTTGTTTTTCTTCTAGCTACAATGATTCCTGTAGGAAGCGGAAATGGATTTTGTGAGGCTGTATAACTGTAGTGTGTACGTGTGTGTTTCAGAAAACAGTTTAAAGTGAGAAGCACACCACCAGGTATTTCTAGTGTTATCGATACTAAATATGACTATAAGTAGAATGTTCTCTGCAGACAAAATGCAAAAACCCAGTGAAAATTTCATTTTCCACATAAACACTCAGAGATTCTGCTGGTCATTAGTGAGCATCTCACAGACTAACGCTCTAGGACTCTGTAAATTACCAGTGGTGGGATTCATTTTACTGTGCCAGAATACTTACAGCTGCCCCATCTGTGGACAGTTATTGTTGCTGATTAAATTTGTGTTGTTGATGCTGCTGCAAAAGTTCAGACCAGTCAATTCATTGATTTGTAAAGCCTTTTAAAAGAAAAGAAACAATAACTATTGAAATTAGTAGGTAATGATACTTTAACAACATGAGATATAATTCAATTGCCAGGCTTTAACACCTCCCTCAGGCTGGACTATTTGTGCACAGGCATATTAAAGCCCGGATCTCGCTGCAAACCATAACCCTGCCTCAAATTATCAAAAATTAGGAGAAAAATTTTAGCTTAACAAGTTTTTGTTTTACTGACAGAAAAGAGAAGAATTATTTTTGGGGGATAACATTGTTCTTTACTCTGTATTGTTTTTGTGCAGCTGCACTCTAGTGGATGTAATTGTTTAGTGTCTCTCTCGTGAGGTGTTTCCAAAATGGGTGTTCGGTGTTAGCAGAAATGAGTTCTCAACAAGCAGTGGATGCTGGTTGATAAGAAGCCTTTCTTCTTGTTTCAAGACACTGCCCTATGTTCTGAGGTTGCTGTACTTAATTAGCTCACTTTTTGCTCATTAGCCAATAAAGTTTGAAGTTTTCTTTATCATGAATAAAGACATTCCTTTCTAGCAAAGCTTTTCCAAATGTGTGCCCAGGAAAATATACCACTTACTGTCATTCCGTATCGAGGGATGCTGAAGTATTTGAGCCAGGAGAGCCAGGACAGGATGCTTCTGAGGTTGATCAGCAACCCAGAGAAAATCTAGATACAAGGATTACAAAAAAAAGAACACCACCACAACAACATATTACAAATTACATACTGTTACCAGGTGTTCTTCTAGCTGTTGACTCTGCTTCTTCAGATCAAAAAAAAAATGGGAAGGCATTTCTAGAGGAAAAAGCTCTTCCAGTGGAAGAACAGGGGAAAGGGTAGGAATCATTCCTGATAAACAGCTTTGGGCCATAACCCCATGTGGTCCTTCTCCTCAAATGAGTAATGGGGAATGCTTTCACATGTGCACCACATCCAGATACTTTCCATCTGTGGGTCACACATGTGTTCAATTGAGCTGTCTGCTGTTACTCAGGTATAGCAAGGAGCTGCTGAATTTGTGTATTTGGTTTTGCTTGTGTGCCCTGAGTCTGAGGCAATATGAGTTTCAGCTCTTGGTTCAGCACTGTCTCCTTGTTTGTGGTGCCTGTCTTCTAACTGTACCTGTTTGTGTGTTGTCTGGTTCTAACATGAGTGATGGTTGGCTCCGCAGCTGAGAGCAACTCCCTGAGTGAGAGCAGGGTCATGTCCTCAGCCATCCAAATTTGCCTTTGGCAAAGCTAAAGGAGACTAAGAAAAATGCAGCTCTGGGCTGCTTTGCTGCTCTTTAGGCAGTATGCTGGCTGCCAGAGCCACAGAGAAGAGTACAGAGGAACCATTCTAACTCCCCCTCACACCCAATCCCTACAGTTCTTGTTAATTAAAAGGACAAATCAGAATATTTAACGCTACAGTCTCAGAATATTCAAATCAGAAAAGTATTTGACATGCTTGACCCCACGGTCTTTTTTCAGAATTCAGCTGAACTCTGTTCTGATAGGATATCTAGGTGTTAGAATTCAGTCTAGAATACTGAACAATGCTACTCACAGTCATAAAAACAAATGTGATCGTCATGAGCAGGTTTGCTACAGCGTCCACACTCTCTCCTGCTGCAATAGCTAGTGCCATAGAAGTGGCTGTGTAGGACACCATCACAAGGGTAAACAACATTGTAAAGAAAGCTTCTACTGTTGGTTTCAAACCTTAAAGATCAGAACAAGAATGGTTTCAGTATAACCCTGCCAAAAGGTCTACCATAACCTGAATACTCTTCTTAGGCAGGGAATCCTGCCTGCAGAATGCATGTTGTCTAACATGCTCTGTCAACGGAGAACAGGATGAGTTAAGTAGTATGCCTGTAACTGCAGTAGCACTGGAGATAGCAGAATGGGTAGAAATTACAGTACTGTACTCCACACAGTCTAAGGTGAAGCCTTTACCGTGGCTTCACATTGTCTACCAAAGGAGGAATTTATAGTGCACTTCCATGAGCAGCAGCTGTATAACATTTCATTTGTTTCCAGCAGAAAGCTTTCCTAACAGACCCAGTGGCTTTTGGATGGTTATAGTCTCAATAGCAAAGTCTGCTCACTAACCAGAAGGCATTTCACCAAAAAGAACAAGCTAGTATTAAATCACACAATATTAACTTCTTAAAACAATACTTGCAAAGATGGAAAAAATATTTTGTCACTGGAAACTACGGTGGCCATAAATGAAAAGAATAAACCAAACCTATGTAGTAATGGCACACTTCCTTCTAGGGACAGTGGAGATGAGACATGTCACAGA
Organism: Neopsephotus bourkii; assembly: GCF_033783945.1. Taxonomy (NCBI): domain Eukaryota; kingdom Metazoa; phylum Chordata; class Aves; order Psittaciformes; family Psittacidae; genus Neopsephotus; species Neopsephotus bourkii. The sequence goes on from NW_026901048.1 coordinate 1,169,485, forward strand.
TTGAGACATGGAAGCTTAAACCTTTAAAAGTGTGTCTTTTCTGTAAATTGCATGCAAGCAAAGTAATCACTGCCATGCTGGTACAGTACTTTGGCCTATGTAAATATACATGCATACATGCACATATATAAAATGCTAATGCCTCATTGATTTATTGTCTGCAGGAGACTATACTTGCCTAACATGAAGTAAATTATACAGGAGAAGATGATGCTTGGTATAGTCCTCATGGGTATTAAATCAGCCATTAGTTTTGAGATGAAATATGCAGATATTCTGTAGTATCCACTGATATATTCATGTCTGGAACAAATATACAGCATATTACAAATTTAATCACTAAGAAACAGTAAGATTTATTCTAACTTGAAGTGGAAAAAATGAATTTTTTATGGTTAGACTGTAATGTAAACAACCAGTAAGCCACATACTATAGCCATGATGCCCTTTTCCTATGGAAACTAATATGGATACTTGTGTACATAATTTTTAATAAACATATGTGTCATGTCATCAAAACAGAGAGAGAGAGTACAGCTTAAATAACTTCTTTTCTGTACAGTGTAATCTGCATAGCTTGGAAGCCTCCAATTAGGTAACATTTACTGCCCTCACTAGCAAATCACAAACTCACTAATCAATACCTACATCGAGTATTCAGGGGATTTTTTGCCACATATGTTAATAATTTTAAACTCTGAGCTGTTTGCAATGACAGGTACCATTTGGGGGATTTGCAGGCAACTCGCTAGCAGGCTGAAAGAGTACGTTTGCGATAAGCACTAACAACGAATTCATTTGAAAACTGCACGAGGTGTACTTAAGTTACAATTGGCTACAGCAGGGCAAACAAACAAGATCTCTAGAGTAGTCTCTGATAACGTTTTTATATGTTTTACTTACATAAATATCTTTTTTTCCACAACAAACAGTTCAATAGCTGAGATGCTGCTGAAACACTGGTTGGTTGTCAGAAAGAACATTGCACCAACTCTACAAAAAGCAAACCAGCAAGCTGTTATTAAAGATGAGATGTAAGTGTTGTGCTTCTGCAGTGTATGTAAATCCATCTGCAGTGCCTGGAGCTCAGCAGTATGTGACTTCCCTCCCTGAATTCCATGGGAAAAGGCACATTAAAAATTCTCAGTCTGTGAGGCATTTGATGCAAACAGTGAGGAACTGAGTAAGCAATGTGAGAAGTTGTTTTCACCTTTTCCACTAAAATTTAAGGCTTTCATATCCAATTTAAAACTGGGCAATTTTAAAGTAAATGCTATGGAGTGTTCCAAGACTAAGAACCCAAAGCTTTCTTTAGTTGCAAATTCATTTTTCAGGTCATGTACATACAGCTGTCAAAATCATACACAGACAAGAATAATTGCAGAATCTGGTTTTAGATGAACCTTCTGAGTTGTTGCTGGTTAACTCAAGTGTGTATACAGAAGTAGCTGCAAGAGCAAAGTTTTAGTTACCCAGGTTATGTAGTCAAATCTATATATTTTAATCTTTAATCTTCTATCTTGAGGAAATCTTTGCAGAAAAGAAAATGCTGCCATGCTGAATTAAGCCTTTTTAATATGATGTCGGCTGTTCAGCGTCTTCAGCAATCTGACTGGCACTGAAAAATGTCATCCTACAGAAGTAGGATTACTCACTTCATTTGGACTGCTTGTCCAGGTTTCAGCATGGCAGGGCAGGGCAGAACTGCATCCCTCTCTCAGTTCTGCAGGGACCTTCCTAGAGGCAGAAGGGCATCCTCACTTTGAAGTCGCTAATGTAGGCTTGGCCTTATCTACTGATGTGAAGGGAAGCATTTGCATTAGAGAGGTAAATATAGTTCATAAAGAGCTCATGGGTTCCTTCTCATCCTCCAAGCTATTTGTTATCCTATCAATCACAGTGATGGAGAAGCTTTATCAAATTTTTGAATATCCGTTACCTAAACTGACTAACCTGTTCTGTAGTCCAGTAGAGTCCTCTTTAAGTCCAAAGAAAATAGCACCTATAACCAGGCCAAGGAAAGCTGTAACACACAGCTAAATGTAAATAGAAGACAAGTATTATTCTCATGGCTTTCAGTGCTTCAGTAGTTTGAAATACATAGTGGGTGAATGTAGCTAGCACCAGCTATGGGAGGAGGATGATAGCAGGGGCTTGATTGGGTAGGTTAGAAATAGAGAATAGCACCTTTCCCTTGAGGAACCCCTCATCACATCTGGGAACATCAGCCATGCTCTTTTCATCCACCACTGTTTCAGCCATTTTTTGATGTCACTGTTAAGTTAATTGGTGATATACTGCTACATCACTCCTCTCTCCCTTCTTATCCTCTCCATCATTCATCCTCCTTGGGAGACAGTGATTCCCTATCTGCTCTCAGTGATAAGGATTGCTTCAGCTCCAGGGCTGACCATGGCTCCAGTAGAGTGCTTCTGCAGGGGTTTCTCTGGAGCCATCTCAGTGCTACTTTGATGTTGGCAACCAATAACCGAAAGAAGCCTTTCCTGACTGGTGGGTTGGGATTGACAGTCTATTCACATGCTCCACAGTGTATAACTGCAGGGCTCTATCACATGAGCAAGATACCATGATCAGGCTACAAGTGTCCTGGTATTTGCAGTCTGGCACACCATTTAAATAGCAAAGACACCAGCTGCCTCAAGGATGTCATTGAAAAGACGGAAGTGTGTACATGATACTAAATGCAAATGACAAAAATCTCAACAAGACCGACAGTATCAGGCAGTTCTGACATTTTTAAGTCTAAGCAATGCATGAGTCTTAACACTATAAACCATTTGATCCATGGTACCCTATGGCTAAGATCCTGCCGAAAGGAGCAAATGTCAGGGATTATTTGGCTGGTAAACCAATTGCAGTGGAAAGCAGGGATCATATCAAGACCAATTTGGAGCAGATTATTGAAAGAAGGCTTAATGAGCCATGTACCCATAAAAAGAATGCTTGTAAAATCCATCCCTAATGAGGGAGGGGAGATAAAAGAGATGGTGAGAAACAAGTCAGGACTATTAACCCTGGGGCATTATGAGATCCTTGAGAATCTAATTCTTGTCACAAGGTCAAGCTTTTACAATGCAATTATTAAGGATCTTCATAGTATCAACATACAGGCACACACACATACTTAAAGCTTTTTAACCTCCGGCATTCTGGGCTCGTTTCTTCTCCACATTGGATGTTTGTTCACTCACTGTATAAATCATGGTGAAGATAATTTATACCCCTGGCTTGGGATCAATTTTTCTATTAGCTCTTCTAGAATTGCAAATTTTGATGGTGCTGGGACTGCAAAGTTTGGCCCATGAATTAGGGGACTCCTGAGGATTAGTCATTCTGCAGCCAGGCATTCTTTGTTTTTGAAGGCAATGTGCAGCTTTCAAGAAATCAACATTTTTGGTGTTGGTTCTTCTGAAAAGCACTGAGAGGGGCAGTCATTTAGAACATGCTCGCCTTCTCTGGCAGGTGTTAGCCTCTATTGAGGTCTTCATCATGGCTTCTCCAAAAGACATCATTGCCATTAGGAACAGTGAAATGATCAAATGACACACACATTCTGAGACTCTGAAAATACTTTTACACTTGAGCAAACTGCAGCACTTCATTGTGTGCTGAAGTTTAGTTAAGTATCCAAGTGTACTCTGTTAACTTTCCCTGGCAGGGAAGAAACTCTGTGGCCAAACCCCACAGTGCCAAGCCTGAAGTCAAGTCTGAAGAATGTTCTTGAGTTAATGTGTGAAACTACATGAGAGATACCCCGTTCCTGGCTGGGAGCAGCAGAATACCCTGCTGGACAAGACTTTGTCTCCCAGCCTTTCAGTAGTCCAAAATAAACTACTGAAGGGTCACTCATGCTGCTCATTTGGAAGCATTTAGGACATCTTCTAGTGAATCAGATTTCCAGACCTTGAAAACTCTTCTTTCAGATGCTTACTGCAATTAAAATATCAAGAGGCAAAACTATCCCAGTGAATTATCTAACACAGGAGTGGAATAAATGCAATGTATATCACAAAAGGGTATATACAAATAGTGTTACCTGAGCTATGGAAGCTTGAGGGTTTCCTATGAGGTTTTTAAATGTGCGCTTGGACACCCATTTCAGCTGATGAAGGAAGGAATTGGCATATGTGATTTGCTGGAAAACTGCTTTTGTTTTCTTTTTATTTCCTGAAGAAGTACTCTCTAATACAGCTTTTGTTTCTCGGTAGTAGGCAGAGTTGAAGTATTCTTCTGCTAACTTCTCAGCCAAGGTTTTATCATATTCGGTGTGTTCTTCAGTGCTCTCTGCTGGAAAAAGAAATTGAAAGAAATACAACTGTTTCTGTAAGGGATGGGAAGGTTGGTTGGGAGCTAAGCCAGGAGAGTGATGTTGGGGTGGGAGAGTTACTAACGAAGCAGAATAATGTGTACGTTTAGTTTCAGTTTCATTGCACTCAGTCTCATAGCATGCAAGTCAGAAGAGTCAGTATAAATAAGACCAAAACTCTACGTTTGTCAGTGCAATCTGTCCCACAGGCAGCAGCTTCACAGCAGACTACTGTAAGTAAACCCTTGTCACCAATGAAGTTTCAAACTTGCAACAGTCTGACTTTTCATCAAGAAGTGATTTCCCACCCCCCCTTGGGTTTCTGTAAGAGGTCTGTTTTGCAGGTCTGATGGGACAATCCTACACCTCCCAGACTTTTAGATCCAGGTGATCCTGCATGTGTCTACTTCAGTAAAACCTTTGAGTCTTTCAAGTCTCCAAGAAATTTCAGCTGGACTCCTTTTAATCTCAACTGTAGTACAGTGTGTCCCTTTCCAACGACAAATACAACGTGTTGCCAGCTACAGCATTATTCAAACCCTGAACACAGACAGCATTTTTGTAAAATGCTGCTTTTTTGGTAAAGATATAGCGAAAAACTGTGTTTGGGCACGGAGCATATTCATTACTTCATACTACATTTCCCTTTTCATTCATGTGAAAGGAGTGTGCTGTTAATGAGTAGCAACAGATAGGATGAAAAAACATGAAACTGAACATAGGTGAGATTTGCTTTCTTAGTTTGGTAATCATTTCTGCCTTACCACAGTTTCAGAGCAGTGTCAGAACACTGGTCCCCTATTTCCTTTCTCCTTTCCCACCCTACTCTGAGGAAGGAAAACAGGAATTTCATAACAGATAGACTATTCCATTAGGTAAAAAATATAGGTCAGAACCACATCAAATTATGTCCCTAACTGTAACAACTCTCCTGGTTTATCACATCTCCTGCAGGACTCCAGTTCATTTACCTCAAAGACGATCTGTGTTGAGAGTCAACAAAATAGTTTATTTTCCCATGTATTATACCTTCAACGCAGAAAGACATTCTTTCACCTTTAACATCTTGTTATTTGAGTGTGACACAAAAGTATGCAAATCACTGTATATGTATGAAGAAACGAATAGCAATGAAAAATTACTAAATATCTATTTATGAAAGGCAAACTATTCTCACACAAGACATGAATATTTTATGTAGTAGGACTGTATGTGAATTTGATACTTATTTCAGGTTATGCTACTTGTTTTTCATGCATAATGAAAAAGGATTTAAGAGTACTATGAGGGGTTTTCCTACAAAGCACCATGGATCATCAGTATGTAATACTCTCATGCATACAAACAATCATACGCTTATACAATATGGTTACTGGTTGACACCTGCAAGTGATTTCTTCTGACAAAATGCACGTGACAACAATTTCATTCAGCTGTCTGTTTCATACCTGTGTCAGTTTCACTGGTCTTGCTCAGTCTCACTGCAGTGGAGTCTCCATTAATGACGTCCAAGAAAAAGTCAGCAGGGTTGTTGTATGGCTCACACTCATAGCCTGCAGCAACAGCATTACAAGCTTTAAGTGATGGTTGTGTGACTGGCAGAAGGCTGTGCATGGCTACCATAATCATAGTATGCTTTGGGTTGGAAGGACTTTAAAGACCATCCAGTTCCAACCCCGATGCCATGGACAGCAACACCTTCCACTAGATCAGGTTGCTCCAAGCCCCATCCAACCTGGCCTTGAACACTGCCAGTGATGGGGCGGCCACAACTTCCTTGGGCAACCTGTGCCAGTGTCTCACCACCCTCGCAGTGAAGAATTTCTTCCCACAGCCTAATCTAAGCCTACCCTTTTTCAGTTTAAACCCATTACTCCTTGTCCTATCATTACTTGCTCTTATTAAAAGTCACTTTCCAGATTTCTTGTATGCCCCCTTCAGGTATTGGAAGGCTGCTGTAAGGTCTCCCCTGAGCCTTCTATCCTACAGGCTCAAGAAGACTAACTCTCCCCTCCTGTTTTCATAGGAGAGGTGCTCCAGCCATTGGAGCATCTTCATGGCCCTCCTCTGGAGTCACTCCAGCAGGTCCACGTCCTTCCTATGTTGGGTGCCCCAGAGCTGGGTGCAGTACAGCAGGTGGGGTCTTATGGGAGCAGAGTAGGGAATCAGGATCACCTCCCTACACCTGCTGGTCACACTTCTTTTGATGCAGTCCAGCATACGGTTGGCTTTCTGGGCTGCAAGCACAGATTGACAGTTCACAGGCACATTATTGTGCCCGTTGAGCAGCCTGTACTGTAAGCACTGCAGGCTTAAAAAGGTCTGTGCTTATCCAAGAGATAAATGGCACTGCTGGACAGCTCTGTCAGTGAAAGCAAGGTGACAGCTGGCAATGTGCCCTTCCCAGATCTAGCCTAGGCTTTGTCTAATTAAGATAAGCTCAGGAACAGTTGATTAGAGGTCAGGCTTATCATCCAAAAGCACATACAAGTCCAGAGGTGAAACAACAAGAGAAATGCTTAGCCTGCTAAAATCACTGCTTGCTAGCATACAGTGTTCAATTCTGATCAAGTGCTGTTGGCATTTCATTCAGGTTAGTGCAAACTAAAGATGTTGCTGCAGTTGGCCCTGCTGTTAGTTATGCTCACCGATAGACTGGAAGTACGACATAGCATGCTGAGTGGGGCCGTGGTACAGAACCCTCCCTGCGGCCAGCAGTGTCAGGTTGTCAAACAGTCGAAATATGGAGTACCGAGGCTGGTGGATGGAGAAGATTATAGTTTTACCTTGATTTGCCATCCTGAATGTGAAGAACAAAAACAGATGTTAGTTTTGCAAGTTGAGGCAGCTCATAGATAAGAGAATTTGCAAGTTTAGTTAAGCCACAGTTAAATTTGTTTAACTAGGTGGGCTGGGGTGGGGAGAAGGAAAAAAAAAAAATGAAAATATTTGGGTAATATTTGTAGTGCCTCTGTGAGAAAAGAAGGTTCCCTCTCACTGGGAATGTTGCTGGACGGGAAGATTTTGATGCAAACAGAAAGCTCTGAAAAGAGGTGTTTGAGTCCTGTTTGCTTGTAGTAAATGCAAAACTATGTAAAATTTGCAAACGAAAAACGTGTTGTGCTTGTTTTCCCAAAGATAGGCTTTTTGCTGATGGCAAAACAGCCAGCTGTGCTCTAACTACTGTCAATATTAAAACTGATGACTTTACCAGACAACAGGCATTTTAATTACTGTTCTGGCTCAGGCAGACATGAAAACAGAAGCTGCCTGTGACAGCTATCATGGACAAATTGTCCTCCTGGCATGCACATACTTTGTGCAAGGTGTTTCATGCGCTGCCATAAGCAGCTGCTTTGGAGTGAGAGAATTTATACATCCGGTTTCCTAAATCTTTTTGCAGCTTTGGCTCACTTGTAAACAATTACATTTCTGATTTCCCTGTTTGCCTATTCTAACTGTGATTTAAGTCAAATACGACTGAAACGTAGCAGAGTGAGTGGTGAAAACGGGAAGCTGTTTCCAAGGCCATCACCTTTTCAGTAGCAGTAGAACAGCATTAGAAGTGCTGGCATCAAGTCCTGTAGTTGGCTCATCCAAAAACAAGATGTCAGGATCTATGATGAGCTCCATCCCAATATTGGTCCTTTTGCGCTCTCCTCCAGACACCCCACGAGTGAACTGGGTGCCAACCTGCCACAGAACAAGAAACTTGTCTTGTTTGGCCTGAGAACAAATACTTGAGTGAACAGCATCCTACTGACGTGGCCACATTTGGGAAGAGTTGTAAGAAACTTTGACCCTACTCTCAGTGCAGATGTAGATGTTACCTTACACAGCAGGCCAGTTCTCAACATTAGTATTACTTGAGGTGGTCCCTTTTTTTTCTCAAGCAACAGACTACCTTTCCGTTCCCCTCAATGTAAGAGTATATGTCAGTATTTCAGCGGTGTCTATACAGATCGCCATACAGAAATGTTATTGTATTACTGAAATAGTCTGTTTAATTTTACTCTTTTTTTATCTGCCAAGCTGAGTCATTTGGTTAATTAAAGAAATCACTTAATATCTAGGGAGACCTTAGAGCAGCCTTCTAAATATCTAAAGAGGGCCTACAAGGAAGCTGGAGAGTGACTTTTTACAAGGGCAGATAGTGATAGGACAAGGGGCAATGGCTCTAAACTGAAAGCGGGGAGATTTAGATTAGATAGTAGGAAGAAATTCTTTACTGTGAGGGTGGTGAGACACTGGCACAGGTTACCCAGAGAAGCTATGGTTGCCCCATCCCTGGCAGCGTTCAAGGCCAGGTTGGACAGGGCTTTCAGCAACCTGGTCTAGTCTGAGGTGTCCCTGCCCATGGCATCGGGGTTGGAACTGGATGAACTTTAAGGTCCCTTCTAATCCAAACCATTCTATGATTCTATGATTTGTTCATGATTTAAGCACTATACTCACACACCTTACCTTGGAGTCTGCCACTTTACTCAAACCCAGTTCCTTGATGATCTGATCCACTCGTTCATTTTTTTCACATTCCTTCACTGACTTTGGCAAACGGAGCGCTGCTGAGAACTTCAAATTTTCTCTTACAGTCAAGGTTCCCATCACCACATCATCCTTCATTTAAAAAAACAAAACAAAACAAAACAAATTTAGCTACTTGGTGATCGCTTAGCAATTAGTGTTGTTCTCCTCTGAAAACTGCATCTACCTGTGTTTTATGTTGTCCCTGCATGCTAAGGGATAGTAGCAACTGCCGGAACATGCAGTAAGGTGCATCTTCAATATCTGTGTCATAGCAGAGTTGATTTCATGAACGTAACTGTATTTGCCTTTATTCATAAAGCAACACAGTACCAGAACATCCTCCATCATGCATGATGCCAAAATGCATAAATAACAACATATTCAAAACTATCCCTCACCTCTTTTTACCTTAGTCAGAGTTTTGGAGGCGTTAAGTGAGATACTGAAGGGCTAAAGGGACCTAAGGAAAGAGAGGTTGGCTCCACAGGGGGTAGGGTGAAGGTTTTCCAAGCTTGTTTCAGCGAAGGAGGAAGGAGGGTAGTTTTTTTCAGTATTAGCTGCTTGTCTTGCAAAAGGGATCTGTGAGATGTAGACAGTTCAGAGAGTTATGTGTGCTTTGAGGGGTTTTCCTAGATGTATCTCTTCAGGTCTTGATAAACTGAAAGCATGCTGCTAAGCACAGTTAGTGGAGAGGGGAAGAAATTAAGAGATACAGTTTTCCTTCTTTTGTCCTTCACATGCCTTTCTCCCCAGCCACCCTAGCAGAACAAAGCTGTTCTTAAAATGAGACCTAGTGACATTGTCCCTGGGCATGCAGAGGTACAAGCTGTAGACTACCAGAAAGCATCATACTTAGAAAATACTCCATGCATATTTTTAGCCTATGGCTGTTCCCCCAAATGGAGAACAAGAAGAGATCCAAAGATCTCTTGTTGACTTAGAGCATTAAGAGACTCAAACACAAAGCAAAGTATCTTTTCCAGTGGGGGGGGGATGTGTGAAGAAGGGTTGATACCGCACCAGCCTTTATTCTTGGTTCAATGCAACACGCTTGGAACACAGCAGCAACTTCTTACAACTGCAGTCAGAAGAGGACAGTAAAATCTGTAGAGTGATAGAAATACTTACCTGTACTACGTATCCAGAGGTACATTTAAAGTTGGCAGGCTGAGGAGCTCCATTGATCAAAATGTCACCAGAAAGCCCCTCAGGATTCTTCCTTGCAGCCAGAATGTCGAGCAGACTAGGAGAAAATTTAGTTACTTTGTTGGATGAGTGTGCAGGAGGTAAGTTCTTTGAACCACAAACCCAGTTCATGGAACACAAAGCTACATAAAAGTATCCCATGGGGTTTTTTCACTATTAAAAAAAAAAGCAAACAAAACCAGCCACTTTCAAGGGCTGAGTTTCTCTTGTCCTGGTTTCCTAAGAAATCAGATGTGTGCAATTTCATAGTGTATTCGTGTCCATTTGTTCTGTAGCATACCCAAGAATGATATGTAAGAATCATGTCTCGGGAAAATGTGCACTAAAATTGAATTATATCTGTGTCATGTAAGGTCATTGTCTTATTTGAATTCAGGTATTTCTCAGAAACCTGTGAGATATGCACAGACCTAAATGAAAACAAAATCTTTCCCTGAAAGTGTTGTCCATTACTGCTAAATATGCGCAGAGTCATTTTCACCTTGGTGTAATTTCTGAGTAGGGCGAAGAGGGAACTTACGAAGTTTTACCACTGCCAGTGGGTCCCAAAATTGCATTCAGTCCTGGTCTCATGATGCCACTGTAAGACAAAACAGATAGGTTTTATAAAATAGATGGGTGATTTTCTCTCTTGTGTCACCTGGTAGGCTAGTGTAAATTACCTGTAGAACTACCTTCTGCATCCCATTAATTTTGGAATTAATGAAGCTGCCTGATCACAAGCGATATTTATGATCTGTCAAACTCCACCTTTTTTTTTTTTTTATTCCTAATTCAAGAACTACTCCTTGTATAATGAAGACAACACAGAAATTGTGGGTAAAATGCAGCAAAACTTGTATGCATGCTTTTCTTCCATGGATCTCTAGAAGTGAAGCAACCACTTGTTTTAACCCATTCAGTTCTAACAGTATTATTCTCTTATCAGAGAGAGTAATGGCCCTAAAGACAGAATATATTAGGGATTTGTCTGTACTTACAGAAACTGCAGTTGATTGATAATTCCTCTGTATCTGATTTTAAGCCACATGGAACTCAAAAGCCAGATAGAAAAGATTAAGTATCTGGGAAAAAGACCCTACAGAAATTATGCAGTATATGGAAAAACAGCTGCCTTCTCTTTATCTTTTTGCTGGATGTCTTGTTTTAGGCCCAACCAGCAGCTAAGTACCACACATCCACTTGCTTACTCCCCTTGTCCTGGTGGGATGGGGAGGAGAATTGAAAAAAGGTAAAAAACCATGGGCTAAGATAAGAACAGCTTAATGATTTAGATAAAGTAAAATATAATAATAATAATAGGCATAGCAATTAAAAGGGAAAGGGTGAATAAAAATGAAGAAAAACAAGTGATACACAACACAACTGCTCACCACACATTGACCAATGCCCAACGCAGCCCTGAGCAGAGATCATTGGCTCTCCCTAATTTATACACTGGGCATGATGTGCTGTGGTACGGAATACCCTTTTGGCTAGTTCAGGTCAGGTGTCCCGTCTCTGCTTTCTCCTAGCTTCTTGAGCTCCTCAATGGCAAAGGGGGAGAGACTGAAAACTCCCTGATGAGGGTAAGCACTCCTTAGCAGCAACTAAACACTGGTGTGTTATCAGCAATATTCTCTCATACTAAATCCAAAACACAGCACTGCACCAGCTATTAGGCAGAAAATTAACTATGCCAGCCAAAACCAGGACAATGGAGAACGTGAAGGCATCACTGCTATTTTTCTTGACTAGCACCTAAAAATGCATGCTCAACAAACTTTGGTGTACACAAGAATCACATTGCACATACAAATACCTGCCTGCTTGTTATGATACTAGGTTTATCTTGAACTGCACTCTGGTACTGGTTGTTATCAGTGATCTGAGTACTTGGCTGTGGACCTGGCCCAGAACAGCTGCCCCTTTTGCTCTTCCTGAGCATATCTGTCCCTTCCTGTAACTGTTGCCTTCAATTTGTCATTGTGGAAATTTACGGTTCCACAGGTTAAGCAGCATATAGATTATACACAGTTATGGTACATTATATGTGATTTTAACACAAAATAACTATATGTAATAACATAAATGCAGACATTGCATTTTCTAAAAGAGAAAAGCATAACGCGTGTTTAACATTGGTCTTTTACAATAAGCCACAAAATGGGCCTTCTGTTCACATTATTGCAAATGACCAATGTCAATCCAGTTACCATAATTTACTGCTCTTGGGGAAAGTAGGCAAGATTTTAAGAGCTCATGTTTAGAAGGTGTGGAAACTGCATGTGCAAAGAGTGGGACAGACAGAGCTACACAAAAGGTTGAATATTTATGATAGGGATTGGGGCTAGGGAGCTGAAAGTGCCTTGGAATGGCATACTGCATGAGTACTTGCCACTTAGCTTAACTACTGAAATGGGAATGGGCAAACTTCATGCATAAATTATTGAACAAAGGTCATAACAGTGTGATTGCTTTACTGCAGTAGTGCTCATTGTTGGGGACAGAAGAAAACTTGACATCTCTTCAAAGTTAACCTAACCCTCATTTATATTACTGTATTAAACACTTTAAGTTAAAACCCCCCAAATTAACCTTCCCAAAGGCTACCTTAGCAAAACAGACACAAGCATAGGGGACAGGCTGTTGGTATCTCAGTTACACACCACAGCACAGTGGGAGACTTGCCAGGTAGTGTAAAACAACCACAGCTGGCTTGTGTGCCCCCATGCTGATTAGCAGTCAAGAAGGCAGTCCCTCCCGGGTGCCAGCAGTGTGAGCTCTCTATTGTACAGACTAGTACTATTGTACAAGTCTAATGACTGAGGACCACTGGGACCCACTGGGAAGCTTAAACACAGTTGATAGCAAACACAAAGCAACCATACATACACACATTTTTTCTAATCTTGATCAAATTCTGTATATTGTGCTTAGTGGCTCAATGACTCGAGTAGACTCAACGGTCCAGAAAGAAAAACAACATAAACATGCTCTAAAGAGATGGTTAAATACGTACTTGACATCTCTCAAAACTTCTTTATCAGCTGTTTTTTGATAACACAGGAACCCAGTCTTCATCTTCACGTGGTAGGAGATGTTGTGGAAAGTGAGTACGCTTCCTCCCCTAACAGCTAAGTCTGCAGAGGATCGCTTTCTGCTGGGGGTGCCATTTGTATTCAAGTCTGACATCTGAATACTTAAGTGTGGCTGGCCTTCGGCCATCCTTCCTCTAGAAATGAAAAAACAAGGAAGGGAAAGATTCAGTTAGGTACAGAGAGGAAAGATGTGCCTGTTGGATCCAGGGTTCAGCACTGGACCTACTGTAAGACTTGTAGATGTCCATCTATGTCTCTTTCCTTCAAACATGAAGTTTGTGTCCTGTGGGCTCAGACCTGGAGATTTCACAGAGCTGATGAGAAGCTGGGTCTGCCATATTGCTACACACCCCTGCAGTATTAGGGAGATAGAAGACTCTCCCTCCACCCTGATGGTCTGTTGTGGCGGGTTGACCTTGATGCCCACCCAGCTGCCCTCTTGAGGTGAATCACTGCTCCAGTGCCTGGAGCATCTCCTCCCTCTCCTTCATCACTGGCCTTGGTATCTGCAGGGATGTTTCTCCCACACTTTCTCACTCCTCTCTCACAGCTGCTGCACAGCATTTTTTACCCTTTCTTAAACAGGTTTTCAGAGAGGCGCTACCAGCATTGCTGATGCACCTGGTTTTGGCCAGTGGTGGGTTTGCTAGTCCCAGCTGGAGGCAGCTGTGTCCAGCATGGAGCAACCCCAGGTCCTTTCGCACTGACACCAAACCCTCCTCTCCCTGCCCCAGGACCTCACTGAAGCAGCATCTGGCCATGGGTACCAACTACATCTATCCTCTTGGCACATGAAATTAGATACCTCTCAGAGCAGACACTAGCATGACATTATGCTCCTTTGGGAGGGCTACTCCCGGCAGAGAGGGCTGTACATAAACTGCATTCTTGTTAGAAACCACAGGTACAACAGGTGACTCACTGAAAAACTTCCTCAAAATTATTGAGGTTCAAAATGACCTTCTGCCTGTCCACTTCATCAGCCTTCTTTCTAGTTTTGAATGTGCTTAATGTTTGCCCATTAGATAGTCTTTTAAAGAGGTGGTTTGAAAGTAAAGATGCTCCTCCAACCTCTAGCACTCCTGAGCAAAGGTAGCAAAATCTAAAACTGTTTGGTTATTTTTTTTAATCCAAATAATCTTGTCAACAGTATGGCAACATGGAAAATGACACCACTACCAAATAACTCTCTTCCTTGGATTTGCTTTCCATCTAATAACTAGAAGGTAGTTGTGGAATGATTAAAGTTAGCTCACTTCCCCTGTCAGCCAGGCTCTTGCCTATGAGCCATCCACCTGCACTGGCAGGGCATCCCCTTGTGCAGGCAGACCTTTGTCCCCTTTGTGCTTCCTAAGTGTCACAGGGCTATTTAGGTGGGAGGCAGGACATGGCCTCTCTTTATATATCATGTTGACTCACCTGAGTCTAATTAATCTTGCTGTCACTGCAGGACATGTTATTAATGCAGTAGTTCATGAGAACAGAGAGGGAAGATGAGTAGCTAGGATCTCTGGGATGATGAGTCCTGCACCCTAGCTTGCAGCAAGGTAGAAGGCAAATGAGACTGTTTCAGAAACATTGAATTAATATGAGCACAGTTAATAAAATGAGACATAAAAAAAGCTGTTTAACACAATCATATGATTGCATAAAAAAACAAGCCCTTATTTTGTCAGTTTGCTAAGGTTGCCTGACAGACAGCTGAACTCTCCTTTGTGGCTATCAGCACAGTTAAACCCCTGGAAGCCCTACTTTCAGCAACAGGCCTATATGCATGTAAAGGTGGATTCATCTGTCTCCCAGTGATGCTATCCCAAACCTAGCCCAAGGTTGAGTTTTCTGTCAAAACTGCAGTCTTCTGTTCTGGTGAATGTACAAGGTCTTACTGGTTTAGTGAGCAGTAATCCTGGCCCAATTTTCCTAGAATGAAAAGAAACCATGTTTGAAATATAATTATAATGCGCCTAGCTCTAATTTTAGCTAAAATGGATTTTAAGTAAGGTGAACATCAATTAAATGTGCAACATTTAAAGGCTAGAGGCCTGCTATTGACAAACTGCCTACATGTTTTTCTACTTGTGCTGGAGGAGACTTACCTACCTGTCAGGAGGGCAGTTAATTTTTTTAAGGCTATTTATGTAGTAATTTCTAGGCTAACCTAGCTGACATCAATCACTGGCATTTCAAAGGATGCTTTGGTAAAGCAGAGACGTGCATTCAGAACCACAGTGGGAACTTTCTGCTGGAAGTCACAGCACCCACTGAGCAGATGTTTGCTAGTATGCCAAGCAAAGTACCAAACACTCAACATATCAGAACAATATTTCACTTATCCGATTTTTTTCTCAGCTTAATGTTTCAGTATTGCTGATATAAAATTATGAGCAAATGGGGGAAAGTGGGTTGTGTTTGGTTTTTTTTTGTTTTTTGTTAGTTGTTTTGTTGGGGTTTAGTGTTTTGTTGGGGTTTGGTGTTTTGTTGTTGTTTTTTTTTTCCACAGACCAGCAATAAAACCTAACTCAGAAAAGTGTTGTACAGAAATTGCAGAAATTCTCTTTAGAAAACAAACTTTTCATGTAGAAATGAAACAGAGTTAATCTTTCAGACTAAACTTGACTGGTAGACAAGAAGCACAGAATCAGAAGCCATTTTCATAAATACAGGATCACACAACTTTCACAGTAATTCTTAAGAACAGACAGTACTTTGAAGTTAAATTTAATTTACCAGTTGAGCTATGACTAGATTGTACACATCCCTGCAAAGAACACTGCAGAAACGAGATAAATAAATGAGTTACGAGAAGGATTAGACATATCTATAGCAGACAGTTTCTCAATGGCTATTTAATACAGCTGTCTACCAGGAACCTCCAGTTCAGGAAAGCTTGAGGCCACCAATTGTCCAAATCTCTCAGGGAAAAATAGCGTTCTTTGATATTGTCTCTTGTGAAGGTGTTGGTTACTGGCAGCTATAAGCAGAGGCTGGATACATTCTAGCTAGATCTCTGATGTAAATCAGCATGGCTCCTCATAGCTGCAGTGAGCTTGTATTGCTTGCGGTGGTAGGGTGGGATGCTGCAGGTGGAAGACATGGATTTGTCTGTGTGCTATTCTTCCTGATGGCTGCCTTCTCAGGCAAAGGTGTATTTGTGGGCATACACCATTTATCAGAGTTAAAGGAAAAAAAAAATCTATTTCAGATGTTAATACTAAAAATAATTTTACAATTTCAGAACTACTAGAATTTATTACAGAAATAAACTGAAGAATACTCATCCACTTAAAACTGGAACGGTTATTTCTCAGGTGCTCTATGAAATTTGTCCTAGCCGCCTCTCTTCTCAAAGGAGCATAACTAACTGTTGCAAGGACTCCATCACAGCAGCTCCATCGGATGACAAAATGACCCAGTTCTGGACATGCTGGTGGGAAGAAGCCTTGGGAAGGCACACAAGATCATGATTGGGGCTGTCACAAGATCAGGGCAGCCTTGGCTTTGTGTGAGTAACTCACGGAAACCTCTGAGAGTGGAATTTGGATCTTGCCTAACAGTGTGCTGAGAGAAGATGAAGTGCTAACAGTGAAAAATATACCTGTGTGTTAGAGTTAGGCTTTTGATTTGCTTTTCTTTTTCTAGAGACCTTTTTTTCCACTGTGGGTAAGTATCTGCAGTGAGATAAACAGTTTGGTATTGTAGAAACCAACCTTTCAATTTTTGATCTAGTGATACACTTCACCACAGGAGTACAGACAGGGGCATGAGCCTTTACAGCTCATATAACTGTCAGCTCTGCAATACCTCTTTAGGAATGGATTTTTTAGAATATTGCTTTAGGTCTTGTTTAAAGAATTGTTTATTACATTTAATGTGACAAACCACCATGAAACATTTTAAGTCCGAGCATGTGCAGGACAAAGAAACAGGCATGATGAATGTTAATCAAATCAACTTCTTTGCAAATTAAAATTCTTTAAATGAAGTTTCCTAGAACTCATTGTCAATGTCATACAAATACCTACTTCAGATTAGAAATATGCAGAAGATTCAATGACAACATATACTGTCTGCCGTATTCAGAAATATTTGTTAATGTGTTTCATATCCTCATGATACCAGCTCTGGGTATAATACATTATTTTTGCAGTAGCTAAATATAAAAATCTATGAACTCCTTAGGAATTTTATAAATCTCATTTTTTTCCCCAAATGTTTTTATTGCCCTTATCAATTTCAGTTCAAGCCCAATACAAAACCCTTTTCTTCAGAGACAGTTAGTTTCATAATAATTTGTCAGGAGGCAAACTACTGGAACTTGAGATTTAACCTGTACTTAATGGCAAAATTAAATTGCTTTCTTTAAAAGCATCACAAAATCACTTTGACCACTGTTGTGATGCACAAAAAATGAAGGTGTCATACAGTCACTTGCCTGTGTATTCTTCTGAGACTGCTAAAGTACAAAGTGTCATTTTTCCCTACAGACTCGGGGACACTAAAACAAAACATCAAAAACAACAAAATATGCGGCAAAGTTCCATTGACTTAAACTAACTTTAACCGCAGCAATACCATGTCTGGGGTGTTTCAAGCAATTTCAGTGAACTATTTGTATGCCTTAAGATATGCTGTCTATACAGAAAGCTAAATAGCATTCATTCCGGCAAAGCTTTTGGCACCAGCAGGATTTGTAATTCAAATGAAGAAAACAATAGCACAGGAGTTGTAGTAAAATTTGAATGGCAAAATTCAGAAGTGCATTTTAAAGGGGTTTTAATTGTTTGTTTGTTTGTTTAAATCCAGGCAGTTATTCAAAGTACTTCTCTATTGAGAATAAGCACTGAAATTACTTTAGAAGGAAGAATCTTGGAGACAGGGGCATTTTCCAGCAGAGTTTTCTAAAGGCAGCTGTCACAAACCCCATAAAAATAGCCTGTTTTCTCTGAATACTTGAACTTGTCAGAGAAACCACAATTAAGTGAGCTATTGTTTCTCTTAGTTTTAATGGGTACAAAGTTTAGTCTTGCAACCTGCAAGCTGAAACAGTACCATGTACTACAGATGTGCATTTTAGGCTTTGGATACATATAAATTCACAGAGGTTGTAAGCATACCTTTATTTCCTCTACTCGCATGCACTTACAGGGGTGTAGACTAGCCAGAGAATGGATGTGGGCACACAAAGAGGACAGTATAGCCTAATACTGCCAACCCAGGACCATACAGTCCTCTTTCTCAGGAACATGTGTAGGCAGTTAAAACCATTTGAGTAAAAAAGGATAATGCGATTCAGGCAATCTGTAAGTTAATTGCCAACCGATTTACTAGGGATTTGTAACCTACCTTCTGTGAAAAGAGCCCCGTGTGTTAATTGGGGACTGAGTAAACAGCACTGTGTGTGTGCAGGCATTTGCACGTGTGTTATCTGCAGTGCACTAACATGCATGGGCAAATTCCGAGTACGGGAGCTCCTGCAAAATATTCTAACTTTTCACCTTTTTACTGGTTTTACTTTAAGCCTTGAGGCTTTTGTCCCCCATTTATAAAACATATTTTTATTAATTTCCCTTGAAAAGCTAGGAAAATGTAGCAAGCATTTTTCTGTGTTTTCCTGGGTTGTTGGAGGGAAACAGCTGCTGAATCTAATTCCTTAGCAATGGCAGCATAAGCAATTCACGGATGAGAAAGCAAGCCACTACCCCGAATTAAACCTATGTATCTATCGCAATAAAAGGGCTGAACTGCTGCTACCAACTCACTTACCAGCAGCAGGTCTGGGTCAGTGCTGCACGGCTGCTGAGGAAGTGGCAGAGATGAGAAGAGCGTGGTGCGTGGGAAAGCAGCCCCGGTGGCTCGCTCAGCTTGAAGGGCAGGGCAGTCCCACCCGTGTCATCACGTCTGCTCCAAGGCGGCTGCAAGCCGTGAGCTGGGCTCCCTGCGCTCCGTTACCCGAGGGAGTCTCCACCCTCTCCCTGCTCCACAGAGCTTCGTGGGGAGGGCAGGGCCAGACGCAACTTTCACTTTTTTTTCCTTTTATCTGAGCAAGTCTTTTAGCTGCCCTGAGCCAACCGCATCAGTAGTGGTGACGTCTGAATGAAGCACAGCATCTTCACTGCCAAGGCTTGCAGTGATGGTTATGTCTGGCAGAGCCAGCAGGGCATGATGAGTCACAGAATCAAAGAATGGTCTGGGCTGAATGCGACCTTAAAGTTTACCCAGTTCCAACCCCTCTGCCATGGACAGGGACACCTTGCACTAGCCCATGTTGCCCAAGACTCTGTCCATCCTGGCCTTGAACACTGCCAGGGATGGGGCACCCACAACTTCTCTGGGCAGCCTGTCCCAGTGCCTCACCACTCTCACAGTAAAGAAGCTCTGAATCTATCCTCTTTCAGTTTAAATCCATTAACCCTTGTCTGATCACTACTTGCTTTCATAAAAAGTCGCTCTCCAGCACTTTTGTAGGCCCCCTTTATGTACTGGAAGGCTTCTGTAAGGTCTCCCCTGAGCCTTCTCTTCCTCAGGCTGAACAGTCCCAACTCTCTCAGCCTATCTTCTTAGGAGAGGTGCTCCAGCCCTCTGAACATCTCTATGACCCTCTTCTAGATTTGCTTGCTGAATGCCAGCAGGGCATGTCAGACAAGGCACAGCTGGTTGTGAAGTCTTCTCCCCAGGTGGTCTCCAGATGGTTATTACCTTAGTATGTTTTTCTTCAGTTGAAAACACCTGCAATAACATGAACACTGTACTGAGCCCATCAGAGTGGGGTTTTCACATGGTAACATGTGGGCATGTAAGTGATGTTATGGAGGGAACCAAAGCTGAGGCAGCTTCATTATATGAGGTAGGGTCATTGGTCTCTTGCACATGCTGTCTGCCCAAATGGGCCCACTGGGCAGTACAGCCCACAGCTTTCCAGGAGCTGCACTAACATCTGGAGCGGCACTGATGACAGGCACACCATTTCTTCAGTTTTGCTCCCTGACACAGTTTGGCTTGCCAGGACAGCTGTAGCATCTGAGTCCAGTCACTCAAGATGAGGTTGGCCAGGCTCTGGAGGATGATGAAGAAAATCCTTCAGTTTGGACAGGCTGCCTGCACTTGGCCAGCATCCCAGGTACCATCATGCAGGAAGGCTCTGCCACTGCTTTGGCAAAAGCAGGAACCAGTGCATTCACAGTCATTCCCCTTGGCAGAGGGATGCAGAAAAGCACACATTACAGACAGTTTCCAGGTAAAAACATAAGCTTTATGCTCTCATTTTCCTACCAAGACTCATCACTAATTAGTAAACATCAAGGCTGCCTGTAAGAGCTGCCCAGGCCAGAACATCACAAGGCCAGCTTTTTTAGCTGGCTGTAACTTGGGATGGGTAAGTATCCCATCATTCAGGAATCACACTCCTGGGATCTTGTTCTTTATCAGTAATTTTATAAATAACTCTGTACTGTATTTATACAAGACTTTTAAGAATCCTAGCTGAGACCATTGCATAGTCACAGTAGCATTTGAGAAGGTACACATATGACCAAATAGATGCAAAAATACTGTTGTCTCATTCAAGGAGCATATCTTCTCTCTGGCCTGGAAATCTCAGCAGACTGTTTGTAGTGTGAGATCTGGGCTGTTTCCAAGTGAGTCACGAAAAAGCAGAGCATTTGCACAGGATGCAGTCAGAACTAGCTACTGATGTCATGACTGGCACTCATGCTGAAACAACAAAGAATTAAGATTAAAAACTACAGATGTTTTAATCTCACAGACATTTGCACTACTGGTAAAACCTAATATGTTTTTGGGTTTGGGGTTGTTTTCTTTCAAATAATTTCTGAGTGGGTTAGCCTGGAGGATCTAGGAAATTACAGTCCCATCAGTCCAATTTCAGTCTCCAGGAAAGTTATGGAACAAACCCTCCTGGGGGATATCACAAGTCAAATCAAGCATATGATTAGGAAAAGCCAGCATGTATTCACCAGGGGCAAATTGTGCTTGACAAACCTGATGGCCTTCCACAACAAAGAAACCTGCTTGGTTGGTGTAGGGCAAGAGCTGGACATTGTCTACCTGGATTTCTCCAAGGCTTTCAGTGCAGTTTCGCACAGCCTCCTCCCAAAGAAGCTGATGTGTTAAGGTGTGGAGAAGTGGCGTGTGCAGTGGTGGGAACTGGCTGACAGCATGCACCAGAGGGTGGTGGGGAATGGCTCCTTTTCAAACTGGTGACCTGTCACTAGTAGGGTCCCCCAGGGATCAATATTGTGCCCACCGCTGTTCTATGTCTTCATAAGTGATCTGGAAATGGGATCAGTTGTACCCTGATGAAGTTTGATGATGATACCAAACTGAGGGGGGAAGTGGGTATTTTGGAAGGGCGAGGATAGGCTTAATGAGGGAGCTAACAAGAACCTTAAGAAGTTCAACAAGGACAAGTGGAAGGTCTTGCACCTGGAAAACATAATCCAGGACTGCAGCACAGGCTGGGATCTACCTGGCTGGGGAAAAGCCCTGTGGAAAGGGACCTGAGGGTCCTGCTGGACAGGCAGCTCAATGCGAATGATGTGTGCTGCTGTGGCGAAGAAAGCCGACAGGATGCTGGGATGCATCAACATGGGCATCACCAGCAGAAACAAAGACGTCATTTTCCCACTGTACACGGCTCTTCTCAGGCCACACCTGGAGTGTGTGTTCAGTTTTGCTCCCTGCTATGCAGAAAAAATGTGGACAGGCTGGAGAGGATGCAGAGAAGGGCCACAAAGATGAGTTGAGGACTGGGAAGCCTGTTGTTTGAGGAAAGGCTCAGAAAACTGGGTTTATTCAGCCTGGAGAAAAGGCTCAGGGAAGACCTTGTCACCATGTTCCAGCATTTACGGAGTGGCTACAAAGAAGATGGAGACTCCCTTTTTAGAAGGAGGCATGTGAAAAATATGAGGGTAAAGGGTACAAGTTACTCCTGGGAAGATTCTGATTGGACACAAGAGGAAAAATGTTCACAATGAGGAAAATCAGCCTTTGGAATAATCTCCCTGGTGGGTTCCCCAGCTTTGGACACCTTTAACATTCAGATAGACAGGGTGCTGGGACATCTTGTCTAGACCCTGCTTTTGCCAACACAGGTTGGACCAGATGATCCTTGAGGTCCCTTCCTACCTGGAATTCCATGCCTGATTCTGTGAATACACAGATG
This sequence comes from Neopsephotus bourkii, assembly GCF_033783945.1. NCBI lineage: Eukaryota > Metazoa > Chordata > Aves > Psittaciformes > Psittacidae > Neopsephotus > Neopsephotus bourkii. The sequence continues at coordinate 1,191,806 of NW_026901048.1, forward strand.
TTCCTGTCTTCAGACATAAAGAAGACTATCTAAAGAAAAGCCACAGTTCATGCTTTCAATAGAGTCTGAAACACTGAGTGAAAGTAATTCAGCCTGTCTTTCTGCAGCTCTGGGAGGTGGCCAAGAGTGAACTTCACTGTGAAGTTTTCTTTCTTAAAGTATGTGTACTAGTGAGGCTGCTGCTGAGACTGTTACCAACTGTTAGATGCTGAAATGCTTGATAGTCTTGTATAAAGATAGTATATAGCTATATAAATTGAAATAGCAGTATTAACAATAATAATGTTAGAACATGATTCCTTAGTGATAAGACTACAGATTTCGTCAGAGAGAGTGCAGACTCTGCCACCTCATTGGCTTTATTACGGCAGAGGTCTCAAGGGGAGCAGTTGAACCAAGGGCTCATGTACTGTTGCAAGGCTCGAAACCTCCACCCACAGAAGTGAGCACAAAGCTCACTAACAAATTCTACCCAAATAAATTCTTTTTTATCTTAATGTTTTCAAGGCCATGCCTGCCCCATCTACTTGTTTGTCAGATGAGCATGCATTTATAACAAGCATTCATAGATCATTTCTCATCTATCTCTAGACAAACCTGTGGCCACATCATAATAATATTTAATATTAGTAACTGATTAAACCTGCGGTTCAACCTTTCTGACTTGTGTGTTGTGCTTCATCTGATGTGGGGCACACCCGTAGCACACAACTCACCTTTGGTCAGTTCACAATAAATAACACACACCGCGAGTGGGATATAGCCTTATCAGGCAGTACTTCCAAATAGCTTTCATGCATTTGCATGTGCTGTTTAATATTAAATCTGGCAGAAGCTCACCACCCTGGCTGTCCATTAAGAAGTTCAGAAGCTGGAATGGATTCAGCCACCACACCAACCACAGTGAGGTTTCTGGGTCTGCCCCTTTTTTGTTCAGAGGTGAAAAGGGCTCTGCACCTTCACCCCAGCACTTGGAGGCAATGTTTTAAATCTGTGATAATCATTTATGATTACAGGAACAGGAGAAGGGAGCACATCTTGTTTGAGGAATTGCTATTAAGAGACTTGAAGTGATGAACACTAGGAAAGACTGGAGCCTGATTCTAATCTTGCTTGATAGGATGCTCACCAAGAGTTACTTCTGAGCTGTGGATCAGGCTGGCATGGTACTGTACAGTACTTACAGTTTGGCATTATATGCAAATCTGTCAGGAGTCCCTTTGGTCTGCCTTATTATGAAACTAACATGATGGGCCTTTTCCCTGCAAGGATTAACATTCACACCCAGAATGATTACATCCATACCCCTGAAAAGCAGCAGTTAAATCACCACTGCAGTGTTAACATCACACATTGTACTTGAGTGGGCAAGCTCCCCAGCAGGTTGGAGTGGGCTGTTTCACTTATGTGCTCCTCCTCAATTTAGCCTGTAACTGAAATATGGGCTGGAGCCTCCTGCTCCATGGGGCTTCTTGGGAATGCATGAGTGGCGGGGGTTGTTGGCTCAGCAGGAGGTGCTTGGAGTAGCCCCTGTACTAAGGTGGGTACTTCTGGCCCTGGCCTTTTAGAGGGTGGTTTGCAGACAGGAGTTGGGTGACATTGCAGTACTGCGGAGGAGGTCTTCTGGTAGGAGTTTGGTAGTACTGCAGTGGCACTGGGGAGGTCTTACATGAGTTGGCAATATTCTTGTTGACCAACATTAAGGCGGTGTTTTGGTGGTACTGCAGGGGGTATTGCAGTGTCACTGTGGTGGTTTTACAGCCTGAATTTGGTGGTATTGCCGTGTCCAACCAGAGGTTTTACAGTCCGAGTTTGGTGGTACTGCACTGTCAGCAGGAAGGCTTAACAGCATGAGTTGGGTGATAATGCAGCGTCTCTGGGGACGTAGCACAGGCAGGGCTTGTTGGTACTGTACTGTCCTGTCACTGAGAAGGTCTTGCCATCCAAGGTTGGTGGTGTTTCAGTGTGTCCTGATTTCAGCTGTAACAGTTAAATTTCTTCCCAGTAACTGGTGCAGTGCTGTGCTTCAACTTTAGTCTGAGAACAGTGCTGATAACACACCAATGTTTTAGTTGTTGGTCAGTTGCACTTACCCTGATCAAGGACTTTCCAATCTCATGCTCTGCCAGTGAGGAGGCACACAAGAAGCTGGAAGGAAGCAGAGACCGGACATCCAACCTGAACTAGTCAAAGGAGTATTCCATAGCACAGCACGACATGTTCGGTGTATAAACTGGGGGGAGTCACTCAGAAGGCCCACATCGCTGCTCAGGTCTGGCTGGGTATCGGTTGGCAAGTGGTGAGCAGTTGCATTGTGCATCACTTGGGTTTTCTGAATGTTCATTTCTTCTCTTGTTGTTTCCTATTATTGTCATTGTTGGCATTCTTCCTATTATCCTTTATTTTAATTATTGAACCGTTCTTCTCTCAACCCGCAGCTTTCACTCTCCCAATACCCCGCCATTCTGCAGCAGGCAGCGGACGTCCCCAGAGGGCAGCACCTCTGCACACGGAACCGCCACCTTTCGACATCGCCATCCCAGGCTTCCCCCGGGATGCATTGACCCATAGCGCGGGTCGGGCGTCGGTGGGGCCGGAGCCCGGCGCGGCGGCGATTGGCGGGACGGAGGTAGGCGGGGCCGGCCAGCTCCGCCTCAGCCGGTGGCGGAGGGGAGGAAGGGAGCGATCGGTGCCGCCGGGGAGTGTTCTCCGGTGGGCTGGGAGCCGTGGGAGGGGGGCCGCGGGGGTCCCCACGGGAGTCCCGGGTCGGTTCTGGCGGGAGCCGCTGTCCGCGCAGGAGCCGAGTGAGGGAGGACCCGGCTGTCCCGGGCGGGAGGGTGCTGGGTCAGGCGCATTCGTGCCCAGGCGGACCCGTGCTAGGGGTGCCTGACTCACTTCTGACATGGATGGTCTGTGAGGAGACTTCTCTGTCGTTCTGGCTGTTGGCAGCGGTTTGGCGAGTACTGTGCTGGTAACACCTCAAAACCACATATAGGTGTGCCTGTAGGTAAGTGATCATGCGTATGTACTTGCCTTGTTAGTCATAACTTGTAACAAAGAAATTCACAGAAACGAAGTTTCTGTGTCGTGGTGTACTACAGCATCCTACAAACCTGGTATTGCAATCCTCACACCCTTGTGTCACCCCTGCAGGTTGTGGCAGTGACGCAGCACACCCTAATCAGCCTTGCGTGGGGCTCCCATAGGGTCACAAGCCCTGGGCTGCCATCACCCTGCTGCCTGGAGCAGTCATGCTCACCCCACAGCCCCTGTGCTGAGAAACTACCCCCAGAGAAGGAGAAACATGCCCAGGGGTATAGCTCCTTGTGACACCCAGGGGGAGACCCCCCATGTGGTGACACAGACCTGCTGCCGCCCCACACAGCCCCAGCAGCCCTCAGGATGCCCCCCAGCCATGTGTGCAGCAACAACGAATACCACCACCCACAGCAGTTTTTCTGTGGAACAGACAGACACAGCCCTGGCATGCTCACCCCACTGGGCTCTGCTGTGGGTGCAGTACCACCACCCTCCTGCCCCTGTGGCACAGCACCTCTCCTGCAGCATGACCCCAAGACCCATTCTTGCCAGCAGCTGCTTTGGGCATTCACTGGGCATCACCTGCAGTTTCTGCACCTCTAAGACCCCTTGGATGAGGTGGGCACTGGTGCCCGCACCAAGCCTCAGAGCTGGCTGCTCCTGGCTCCTCACTGCACTGCCACAGCATTGCCTGCAGGAACAAAGAGGAAGAGAAGGCTGCATGGAGACCTCATAGCAGCCTTTCAGTACCTGAGGGGGGCCTACAAGGGTGCTAGGGAGGGACTCTTCATTAGGGACTGTAGCGATAGGAGAAGGGGTAACAGGTTTAAACTGAAAGAGGGTAAACTTAGCTATCGTGAAGAAATTCTTCACCATGAGGTTGGTGAGGCACTGGAACAGGTTGCTCAGAGAAGTGGTAAATGCTCCATCCCTGTCAGTGTTCAAGGTCAGGTTGAATGGGGTCTTAGGCAGCATGGTCTAGTGTGAGGCATCCCCGTGCATGACAAGAGGATTGGAACCAGCTGATCTTGAGGTCGTTTCCAACCCAAGCCTGTCTATGATTCTACAACAAGAGACCTGTGAGGATTCAGGTCCCTGCAGGGGGCAGAGCTCTGGTCCCAAGTATGTGTTGGGAGAAAAACAGACCTGGAGAAGAGATACCATGAATAGGGATGGGCAAAGCCATGGGGGGCCAGCAGCCCCTGCCAGGATGGGCCAAGGGATAGAAGGGCCCCAAGCAGGAATGACTTTAGGGGGACCCCATAACAACCATTATGGTGGCAGGGGAGATGGGGGCGCAGGGCTCACCTGTCACTGGAAAAGGGCAACCCCAGCACTCATGGTTGGCTGGTTTTGAAGACCTTGATCCTGGGAGCTCTCAGCTCACCCATGAGCTCTGGAGCAGCAGGGCTGTCACTGACCCTGCCACCCCAAATCACACAGCTGCCTGTGCCACAGGGGGAGGCACAGACCCCATGCCTAGCAGACTGTGAGCGATGGGGATTTGGGACCAGCAGCCAGGATTGAGGAGAGGTGACCCAGCAGGCCTGTGGGCCACACACAAGCCAGCATGGCAACACCTTGACCCACAGCAACACGCACGCTTTTCTGCTCCCTGCTCAGGCTGTCACCTTGCAACAACCAGTTTCTTCTGCTTCTCTGTGCACATCGTGTTTCAAATGTGCAAATGCACATGTACACACTGTCAACAGGGGCACAGCCTCTTCACACCAGGGGAATTGCACAATGGGATTTGCAGCAGCGAAAACCGCAGATCAACCCCAGCCTGAGTTACCTCTTCACCATTCTTCACCGTGACAGGTAATGGATAATGCACACCCAAGCCCCAGCAAGGTTCAGATACTCCCAGCTCTTCCACCACAGTATATTACACCCAACACCTACAGCTGTGGGTGTCTCACCACACCAAGAACCCTGCTCCAACACCATGGACTCCTAGCAAGGTTTGCGGAGAGGAAAGTGAATGGGACTGCTATCCCCACTCCATCACCATCACTCCCCCCATTGCTGCTCAGATGGTCCAGGCAGAAATAGGGATGCGTTCAATGCTCTCAGGCCTCTGAGCACAGGGTGATGCTGCACCAGCTCTGCATGCTCTGGTGTCTACAGAGCAGCTGAGCTGTCCACAGCAGGCTTTTGCTTTATATTTTCTCATTGAAATCTGTGGTCTGGTTTTATCCCAGTGTAGGGCTGCAAGGGAAAGTCTCCTTTCTCTGATAACCTCAGCATTGCTCTGACCACACAGCATACAAAAGTAAAATGCTCTCTTCTGGTGCTGCAGGAGGATGCAGAGAAATAAATACTCGTTACACACAGGCAGGAAGACAAACTCTGCTGTTTATTGATGGTGTTGCCCAGCAAAGGGGGAATTAATCACAATCAAGACAACCCCTCCATGGTGCATTTCCCAACAGCCCAAGGCACTGGAGACTCCTGCCCACAGCAGCTCTGCGGGGCGTAGTGGGGACAGCGACACCTGCAGTGGGATGAGATGGGAGAGTTAGGGAGTAGGGCCATGCCTTGCTACACTGTGTGTGTGTCCCAGCCCTGCTGGTTAGACCCAGGTGATGAGCCCTTAGCAGATCCCCCATCCTCAAGAGATTCTCAGCAACATTTTGCTGAGGGTCAGGTCACCCTTTCACTTGGTCATTGCTGTTTTGACATCACAGCAACCCTGTGTCTTAACTCAGGTGTCTCTAGAAGAGACTCTGGGAACACATTTGGTTCTGTGCAGCAGTGACTTTATAAACCAGCACCAGCACACACACCTTACGAGAATATGCCCAGCTCCTTCCTCTGGTTGATGTCTCTCTTCAGCTGGCAGAGAGCACACGTGGGGCAGAACACAGTGGAGGCAAAGTCACCCAGAAGGGAGCCCTGTGGAGCAAGGGACATTGAATAACCCCTTCCCACATCAGCTTTTAAGTGTCCCTATTTTTCATCACCAACACTCTTGGACATCGCCCTTCAGCCCTGCAGCGCACTGCTCATGCCCAGCAAGGATTGGGATGAAGTGATGTTCAATAGGATAACCAGAAGCTCACAGTAGTGATGCAGATGTGTCTCTGGCTTGATGCTGCCCATGCAACTTCCCACCACTGCTCTTCCCCTTGGACTCCACCTTATCCTCCCCTGAGCCCACACCCCAGCACCCAGCTTGTGACTGTCACTGCCAGCAGGGCATGCCTGGGTCACTGACCGGGATGTTGTATCTGGTGCGATAGAGTGTCCTCATGGCCATGCTGGGGCCACACATGCAGCACTCATCCATGTCCTCAGCCACTTGGCACCCCAGGCAGGGGAAGCAGAAGGTTCCACAAAGACCTGTGGACAGCAAGACATGGGCTTGGCTGAGGGGTGCAAAGAAAGAGGAAAGGCGATAAAGCTGGTCGGGGAGCCATGGCTCTTGACCTCAGATGAAAGCTGCTTTACTACTGGCACCCACAAAAGTGGGGTTTGCAACAGAGGTGATGCTGCAGAGTGAGTGGAGAAAACACCAGAAACACACTGTGAGCCAACACCAGAAGCAAGGGGTACATATGTACTCACACACGTTGCAGTCGGAGCAGCAGTCCATCAGCCCTGACTGCCACTCGCCTGCCCGTGGGGCCATTGAACACTGTGGCTGGACTGTGATCACTTGCTGAGAGGCCATTGCTAGCACAGAGTCGGGTCCCTCTAGGCAGTTTGTGGTCTGGAAGGAAAAGCCATCAGAGAAAGATGCCACTGGTGTTTCTGAAGTGGATTCAGGCTGCTGCATTCAAAGACTGAGAGGGCAGCACAGGTTTTCAAGGGGGCCCCATGGCCAGGAGCTGCCGCTGTCCTTTGCAGCAAAGCCCTCCACAAAACCAGCTCCCCACTAAAGGCAGCAGCACCACATCCCCCTGCCTATGCAAGTAAAATGCCTCTGTAAAGATGGAGATCCTTCTGCTTCAGAACCTCAGTGATTCAACACTTTGATCCTGTCTTCTCGTCCGCAGTTCATCTTTCACCATTATCTGCTTAAAATAGTGTTAGTGTTTTTATGCTTTCAGTGTTCCAAAACTACTACAGCTCAGTCCTAGCTTTCCCAGGTTCTCAGTATTCACCTTTGTCTTTGCTTTAGTCACCAAGCATCTCAGCCTGTTTGCCTTCCTCTCCCTTCCTTCTTCACTTGCTTCCTCAGCAGGCTTCAAGGCAGTGGATTCTCCTTGTCCCTTTCCATCATCCTAAGCCCAGTGACCAGTTCCTATCACTTTTTTACCTGCCAGTGCCTCATCTTTGTCCTCCTCTTTCTTGGGCCCCTGGAACCCCTCTACTGCCTGTCCTTTCCCAGTGAATGCAGAGCTCCTGATCTGCAGCACAATCCATAAACCCACCTGATTCATATAACAACTCCATCTCCACCTCTATCTCCACCTGTGGCCTCTTGCCTACCACCACCCCCTGCAAAGCACAGCACCACCCTTTGCCATTCTCATTTCAGCTTTGGAGCTTTAATAATAACAACAACAACAACAATAATAGAGGATGCTCCTCTATAATAATAGGAAGTCCCATGCAGATATATTCCCAGCCCTGTGCCCATGCTGAGCACCACTCTGGTAAGCAGCATGTGAATGAGATGCTCACACGCTTTTACAGCTGCAAGGGCTTCCTCTTCCTTCTAGCACACAGCCATTCATCCTCAGCAAAGAAATGATCAGCAGGAAAGCAGCCAGAGCTTTAAACCCCATAACTGCAGGCTGCTGCTCCTCTGCCCAGGAGGGGTCCTAGGGCAGCTCCCTGGAGAGCTTCTCACCCACCATCACATCACTGCATAACCCATGGGCATTTCTATGGTGGACATTATGTGTGTTCAACAGAGAACCCTTGTACAGTTTGTGTCCTGCCTTCTCCTGCCCAGCTTTGACATGTTTCTCCTGCCTACGCAGGCAGCACTGCTGCCTGTCTGGGTGACAGTGTCCAGGGGGTGCCTGTCAAGCAGCCTTCCCCTCCCTGCCCTGGAGCTCCCTGCCCTTGTGTGACAAGGGAGCACCTGAGTTTCGAGGTGCTAGGAGGAGCAAGAAGAAAAACAGGGGAGGCTTTTACATTTTGAAGTGAAGTATGATGGCATTAATTCCTGTAAAGTCTTTAAAAGCACTCTAAAGCGAACG